>NC_081322.1:18408859-19608859 GCF_026419965.1 Kogia breviceps | reverse complement strand
ATAAGAACAACTGTGATCTCTGACTACTTGTAGTCATTCAAATATGCAAGTATAATGGCTATTTGATCACATAGAGATATTAAAATAGCATAATAGCAATCATCAAAATAAAGTCTGTAGGTCTGTCATGTCTGTTGAGAAATACTGTAATTAACCTCCTTTCTCTTATGGAAGCTAATGAAAAGGACTCTAGGTTCACTTATTCATCAAATATGTACTGAAGATCCAGTATATACTAGCCACTGAGGAATCTAAGAGAAATAAGATGTCATAGTTTAACCATAGGTTATAATTTATTTAAAATTAAGACTTAATGCCTGAAAAAATACAGAGTTGAAGGAGATCTCAGAGGTCATCTAATTCTAACCTCTCATTTTAATCCCCAGAGCAGTCAAAAGATTTGTCCAAATTAAGTGCCATTTGGTGTGTTTAAAAGTTAGAAAAGAATGATGCATAATTTATGCTCTTTTGACATATATGCAAAGTCTAGTGCATTAATTTATGTAGCAACCATTTATCACTTCACAACCTCATAATTGTCTATGCCATTCTTTGGCTCAAAATAGGTTTGTCTGCTTTTTCCTTGAAGTAAAATCTCTGACTGAACAACCACTTTGCTCATTAATAACTAATTTAATCAAGGCTATATGCTGATTCTTCCTAGGACCATTTAATTTGGTTATGTGTCATGGTCTTAAATCTGGCTAGGCATCTCATAAATACACTTGAAGTTATCTAGGCAAGACATCACAGCTAAACCAAACAAAATCCATTAGCCTTGCTAGAAGAACTACTCAGCCTAAATATCCTACTGAAAGTGAATCTGTAAGTAGAACATGGACCTTGTTGATAGTTATTCAGAATTATTCCATGATTGTTCAAGGATCATTTAATTTTTTTTTCTCTCTCTCTAATTATCTCCATATCAGCTTGCCCTGCAGCAGCAGCTAAAGTCCATTCTCTGCTCATGTTCAGCCTAGTATAACTATTTTGAAAAAGACATTATCTATGGTGACTAGAAGATCTTGTTAATCTTCTTCCAGAGAACCTCAGTTTCATTCAGATATTCATTACTCAGGCAGGGTGATCCTGTAAGCAGCTGAAAGATAAATCTGCATTCATTTAAGTCAGTCATGGTTTTCCCATTCTCCTCCCCAATGATGAGTGTGCCCATAGCCGTGTAAGAGGAAGTCTACAGGCATCTCTCTGGGAAAGGTTTCTATAGCTAGATGGTTAGTTGATCCCTAAAGTTTAATTTTCCCCTTTCATAGCAGGTTTCTAGGAAACAGCTGACTATCCACGCACCATATTTCCAATCCCCCTTTTCATACATAGGATTATGTGGTTAGTTCTAGCCAATGGAATGTGATCAGCAGATACTCACATATGCAGCCTGCATTCCCCACCAACTCTTCCCCATTCTGCAGCAACCTTGAATGTCATGTCTGAAGAAGGCAGCATCATATAACTCTCCAGTCTGAGGTTTGACCAGAAATATCTGCACTGGACTTTGCATGAGTGAGAAATATTATGTGAAGATACTTCTCTAAATTCTATTTCTTAGTCAAGGAACAGAGACAAGATGTGGTACAGAAGAAACAGTAAAGGTATCTAGTCTTCATCTACATATGCAAGCACTGTAGATGTTTTAGTCTGGATACTTTTTTACTCCAGGCTTTGGTTTCTTCATCAGTAAAATTACAGGGTTGGGACCAATGGTCTTTAAACATTTTATAGGCATTACATTCTATGATCTAGGATGCCAATGTATCAGTTATACATTGCCACGATATTCATTAGTATTGAATATAATCTACTCCTATCCTTGTGAACTCTCAAAGGTGATGAGGCAGATCCTTTTTAGGACAGGGCTTTACAGTGAGCAAAAACTGCTGGAAGTGGAACAAAAATCAAGCAGGATGGGACTATGGAGGCAAAGAAAAAAAAAAACATCCAGATAAAGTGCAGGAGAGAAAAAGAACCAAGAAATTTCAAAAACCAAGGTACCATATTTTTTAATACCACATGAAAACAATAGAAGAGTGTGTTCAGTAAAGTTAGAAAATCCATCTAAGCCAAGCCTCCTTATGAAGCTCTGGAAAACTAATTCACATAAACTAAACTTCATGGAAAATTATGAAGGTCAAATCCCATGGTAAGTTACTGTAAGAAAAAAAAAGAGAAGAAGTAGAATCACAGTCCCATAAACAATTACCATATTCCAGAAATGCACTCAAAAAAACAGATCAAAATTTTAATGTAGCACTTCAAAATGAGCTAAAAGACATTAAGAAAATGATGGCACAAGACATGAACAACAGAACTAAATAAGAATCAGAAAAATTTGGAAATGAGATGATATATTTAAAGAAAAGTTGAAAATAAAGGAAAAAATATCATTTTAGAAATGAAGACTCACAAAATAGAAGGATCACAAAAGTAAATAAACCCAACAAAAAATGCCTTAAGAAACTGGTGAAAAGAATGAAACTTTTGAAAATCAAAAGTAAATGAAGAGTGAGGAGGGAATGGGGAGTTACTGTTGAATGGGCAGAGTGTTTCAGTTTGGAAGATGGAAAAGTTCTGGAGGTGGATAGTGGTAATGGTTGCACAACATTGTGAATGTGCTTAATGCCACTGGGTTGTTCACTTAAAAATGGTTAAGTGGTATATTTTACCTTGTGTATATTTTACCTCAATTTATAAAAATAAATGAAGAAAGAGGTTGAAAAATAAAAGGGAAAAAGAAAAAGTGACAAATATTATTGATAGTCAAAAAGTTTCTGAAAAAGAAAAAAGACAAGAAAATAAACATAACACTAAAATTCAAGAAAACTTTCCTGATACTGGAAAAAAAAAATTGGAACAACATGTTAGAAGAACACACGTACCTGAGAACATTGACTCAGAACAACCAATATCTACACATAATTTAGTAAAACCAATGGGCTTTTGAAAACAGAAAAAAATCCTTTTTGCATCTATGCTGAAATAGCACATGATTTATAAGGGGAAATAAAGAGACTTTTTTGACAGAAGCATATAATACCAGGAAAAAAAATGAAGAACACATTGAAGACACTCAAGGGAAGAGAATGTAAAATGTATAAAGACCATTGACAAATTGCTGTCAACATGTAGGAACTCAGGGAATTTCATTCCCATAGGTCTTCCTTTTAGAATTTATGAGAGAGTGAGCTTCAGATGGTTAAAAGGACTAGAAGGACATGGACATAAGGACTGGGGTTGAACACTAAATATGTCATTACTTACAGAACTAAAATTTAATGAGAAAGTTGTTCTAGATAGTAAAGAGCATATGAGCTGATAATATAGATACAACAATCATGAAAAAGGTAAGGGAAGAATAGGGCCAGAAGATGGAAACAAATCTAACTGCTTTCAGTAGTCATGACAGTGATCTCAATAGAAGCTTTGTTATTCTGAGACTGTCCATGTGTAACATGGAATAAAGGAAGTGAGTAATTCTGGGACATTCTAATTTGATCATCCCCTAAGTCCTTGAGAACTTAGATTCTCATTATAGACAGAAGAAAATACAGATGGAATATAGACAAGGTAAAGAACAAACCCTGTAGTCCTGTGTTTGAATTGGAAATATTAGAGTGAATTCTCTGAAAAAGCCTAGAAACAATGACAAGCCTAGTTCCATTGAGTGATCCTAAAGCATACATCCTATTAAAAAACTATTTCTTTTAAAAAACACCTGTGCTTCTTGGAGAAATGGCTGATTCTAAGTCAGGAGCAAGAAATATACAAGATGACCTGAAATATCTTGACATACCAGAGAGCAAGGAAAGACCATTCTATAATGTCAGAAGACTTTGGAGCCAACTTGAAAGAAGCTCCCATTGGCCAAAAACAGGACAAAGAATATCGAGAAGGATAACAATCATAATCAGTGGAAACCCAACCAATATATTTATATTTTGTAATGATATTTAAGACAATCTAATTGGTCATCTGCACAGAATAACAGAGAACTGATTCATTATCTTGAAAATTGGGTAAATAAAAAAAGAATCATATGCTTATGCTTCTACTCCTATCTGAATTGGGTAACCAATTAGTAGATGAGAGAAAGCATCTCCTTATAAAATTATGCCAACTAATAAATGAAAAAGAAGTGATAGAATTAAGTATTACATTTTTTGCAACCTCAATGAATTAATATACCTAAACTTTGAACAGCAACTGCTATAAACGTTACAAAAGAGCAAAAATCAAACATAATGAACCACTTGATGGAAACCATAGTATTGTCAAAGAGATTGAACCCGAGTCTAATTGTCTGGATCCAGCTGCCAATTTGCAGGAAATACAAAGGACAGAGGAGCATGTTGAACTGTACTATGAGTGTGCAGTCAGCAAAATTGGGACTGTTGACTCTGGACAGGTCAAATGCTCTGGGTTCTTCACAGATGTATTGTAAGAGGAAGAAAGAAATGGTTGAGGAAGCTATAGATTAAAAGAGGCATAAAAGAGGGGTAAGGGAGAGAAAGATTGGGTGTTTGGGATTAGCAGAGACAAACTATTATGTACAGAATGGATAAACAACAAGGTCCTACTGTACTGCACAGGGAAGTATATTCAATATCCTGTGACAAACCACAATGGAAAAGAAAATGAAAAAGAATGTGTGTGTGTGTGTGTGTGTGTATGTAACTGAGTCACTTCGCTGTGCCAAGGAAATTAACACAACATTGTAAATCAACTATACGTCAATAAAATTTAAATAAAGAGCCATAAAAGGCGTATCAAGTTTTATAAAATGGGCGAGGCTGAACTAAAGATGCTCACTTGGGTGATAAAACTATAAAGAAATGCAAGGAAGTGCTTACTATATACAACAAGATTGTGGTTACTTTTGCAGGGAGGAAAATGCTGAGATTGGAACATGTTCCTGGAGGTATATCTGCAAAGGATGCTGTATTAGTCAGAGTTCTCTAGAGAAACAGAACCAGTAGGATATATAGAGAGACAGAGATAGAGCTAGAGATGAAGATGGAGATGGAAATAGCGATAAAGATATAGGTATGTAAGTTCATGCAATTCTGGAGTCTGAGAAGTCACACGATCTGGTCTGTAGTCTTAAGCTGGAGACGCAGGAGAGCTGATGGTGTAAATCCCAGTCTGAGGGTCGGGAGAACATACAATATGTCCCAGCTCAACAGTGAGGCAGGAGCAAAGGGTCAAGTACCTCCTTTCTCTGCTTTTTGTTCTATTCACACCCTCAATGGATTGGATGGTGCTCACCCACATTGAAGAGGGCAATCTACCTTACTGAGTCCACAGATTCAAATGTAATCTTGTCTGGAAACATCCTCACAGACATGCCCAGAAAGCAATGTTTAATCTGGGCATCTGTGGCCTGTCAAGTTAACACATAAGATTAACCATCACAACTGGCAATATTCTATTTCTTACAATGAGTGGTGTTTCAAGGTTATTGCCTCATAATAATTTCCTAAACTATACATTTTTGTGTATGTGCTTTTCTGTACCTGTGTTTTATCTTACAATAAAAGGTAATAAAACAAATAAAATACAAGCATATCCTGTATCAAATATAATTTATATATCTATATGAAAGATACATTGTGTACGCAAGAATATTTTTTAAATGAATCATTTTTTAAATGTTCCAAACTGCTGTGCAGAGCCCAGGATTCTTAATATAATACAGAAAGTATTATTAATAGTGTAGCCTCTTTATTTATTTATTTTTTGGCTGTGCCACATGGCTTGTGGGATCTTAGTTCCCGGACCAGGGATGGAACCCGTGCCCCCTGCAGCGGACGTGTGGAGTCCTAAGGACCACCAGTGAATTCCCAATAGTGTAGCCTCTTTATTTTTTTATTTTTATTTATTTATTTATTTTGCGGTATGCGGGCCTCTCACTATTGTGGCCTCTCCCATTGCGGAGCACAGGCTGCGGATGCGCAGGCTCGGCGGCCATGGTTCACAGGCCCAGCCGCTCCGCGGCATGTGGGATCTTCCCGGACCAGGGCACGAACCCGTGTCTCCTGCATCGGCAGGCGGATTCTCAACCACTGCGCCACCAGGGAAGCCCATAGTGTAGCCTCTTTAAACATAGGCAGTATCTCGAACATCTTTTATGTTATCCCGTGGGCCTAGAACAATGGTGAGAATCTAACAGGTACCATTTACTGAGAGATCACAGTGTTGTCGGCCCTATGCCAACTGCTCTATGTGAGTTAGCTCATTTAATCCTCCTACAACCTTAAAAATAGGGATTGTAATTACTTTAAAGAATATTCCAGATAAGGAGACTGAGGCTTAGAGAAGTAAAGTCCCATGCCTAAGTTCCTCTGACTTTAAGTGGCACAGCTGGAATTGGAACCCCTATACTCTAGAGCAGGTTCTACCTCTGAAGTCAATGTTCAACAAATACTTGTCTAATTGAATTGTTTTCAGTGAAAAACATTTTGTCCACCTACTTTCTGTTCACTGCATCACACTAGACACACAAAAGATCGGATAATTATATTTGCATTGGACTTGAAAATGTTATACCAAATTAATGTAAATAATATATTATATCAAGTTAATGAAACACAATGTATCAAACAACATTTCGTAATTTTTACTGTCAAGATGAATCTGACTCAGGAGATTTTCGTAATTTTAACTGCTTATTTAGGTAAATATAGGAAGTCGATACTGTATAGAAAAAAATAGATAATTATTTTTATCAAATTAATAAGGATGAATCTTTTGAGTGGGGGCATGTTAAAAAGTTGTTCTTGGGCTTCCCTGGTGGAGCAGTGGTTAAGAGTTCGCGTGCCACTGCAGGGAACACGGGTTCAAGCCCTGGTCTGGGAAGATCCCACATGCTGTGGAGCGACTAAGCCCGTGCGCCACAATTACTGAGCCTCTGCTTTAGAGCCCGCGAGCCACAACTACTGAGCCTGCAAATCACAACTACTGAGCCCGTGTGCCACAGCTACTGAAGCCCGTGCACCTACAGCCCATGCCCCGCAACTAGAGAAGCCCCCACAATGAGAAGCTCACACACCACAGCGAAGAGTAGCCCCTGCTCATCACAACTAGAGAAAGCCCATGTGCAGCAATGAAGACCCGGTGCAGCCCAAAATAAATAAATGTATTTTTTTTAAAAAGTTGTTCTACTCAAAACAGCATTTATATCATCCAGTTTAACCTTAGGTGTTCTAAGAACAATTCATATAGACTAGATTATTGGATAATGAACTATCCAGAAGAATGAAGACTCTCAAAATACCCTTATGTGCAGTTGTTTGAGGATAAGGAAAGTTCACAGTATTACTGGGAAAGGTAACCCAAGGAATTATGAATGTGAATACCTGAACTAACCTTCTCAATTAATAATTTTCTGGTGCTTTATTAAGAGAGGGAGTTATAAGAAAAATTCCACTCAAATAAGAGCCACAGTGGGAATTATGAGTTGACTGTTCAATATGTCAATTTCAGTAAGATGAATGATTTTAATAAAATTGTACATGGAATACTGCATTCTAGAACCTCACTATTTTTAAGGATACTTTTACATTATGCAATTAAACTTTGGAATCTATTATACATAAATATCAAATGGTCTTTATTTCACAGTGAGGTAGTTATGGTCACATTCTATATTTGCTATTACAAATATTATTACTAACCTCATTAGAAACCATTTGCTCTCTGTTATTATCATGTGTATTGGGTTATATCCAGTAATATTTTTTGTGTTTTGTTACTGGTGTTATTTCCAGATTCTGGATCAATTTAAAAATTCACTTACCCTATGATATCAATCTACCACCCTGTGACACGTTTTTCTTTCCTCCTTTCCTTCTACCTGTCTTCCTTTCTTTCTCTCATCCATCGATCAAATAATTATTAACTGCCTATAGTATACCCAACCCTATGCTAGATGAATACAACATGATTCTGCCTTCACGTATCTTAATGTAGAGGGGATACAACAAATACACAGGTGAATATCATGAAATGTGATATTTGCAAAGTAGAAATAAACTCTGGATGGTTTGGGAGCATAAGGAAGAAGCGTTGAGCTCAGCCTGGTAGGGGAGTTGGAGAGTTGCACACTTCTTTGAACATCACCACCCTCAACAATGAGGGCAACTGCTCCAAAGCCAGTAGAGAGAATCAAAATTTTCCCTGTAGGATTGTCTGCAACCAGACCTGTTTCCTTCCATAGCCTCCAACTCATTGCTCTCCTGAGCTCGGCTACCTTATTTAAAGCACCACTTAAAAAATGTTGCCCTTAAAGGACTAAGATCAGGAAACTGACAGCTCACAAAGTAGTCTGCTGGCACCAGGGCTCAAAAGAACAGCCCCTAAAAGCAGAGGCTCCACTCGTTAGCCCAAACACAAGTTGTTATAATCCCTTTCAGCCTCCTGTGCTTATATAATACAGGCCTTCTTCGATTACAAGACACTTTGAAGATCTCACCTTCTCCCATTACTTGTGTTCTGCGTAAAATGCCCACAGATGTGAGTCTGTTAGAATGTGTGAGAACTGCAGTTGATAATTTATAAACCAGTACTTCCTAAGGTCTGAAATTTTGGGGAATTCAGTGGCACTGAAAGAGGGCCTGTTGCTGCGGGAGCGCCCCCTACTGACCATAAGGAGAAGTGTTATAAAACCGGAGGTAGAAGCTGACAGGCCTGGAAAAAATATTCAACACTTCCTGTCTAATAACAAGTATTTATTGAGTGGTATTTTGCGATACAAGAGGACTGACATTATATGTGCAAATGGCCAAAGCAATTACATATCTATTTTTTAATTTTAAAAACTAATACATTTCGGGACTTCCCTGGCAGTCCAGTGGCTAAGACTTCACCTTCCAGTGCAGGGGGTGAGGATTCGATCCCTGGTCAGGGAGCTAAGATCCCACAGGCTTCCCAGCTAAAAAAAAAAAAAAAAAAGAAAAAAAAACATAAAACAGAAGGAGTATTATAACAAATTCAATAAAGACTTTAAAAATGGTCCACATAAAAAAAAATCTTTAAGAAAAAACAAAAAAACTAACACATTTAATAATTTGACCCCTTCTAGAACAACAATCACAAAAGAAACTTGTGGTTTGGCTGAATTCAAGCGTCATGGGAGTGCTTTGTTTCTGTTTTATTTCTTCTCTAGATGTAATCAGATTATGTACTAACTGAACAAGAAGAGAAAGACACAAGAGGGCACCTAAATAGACCATGTTCTTGCATGGGGACATTCAATAATACGAAATTGCCAACTGCCCCAGATACTTCTATAAATGCAACATATTCTTAATCAGAACCTAAATTGAATTCTTTAATAAATATGACAAGTTGACTCTATAACTCATCTCTAAAAGAATAGGCAAGGCAGTTTTTATTTGATAAACCAAGTATTAGAACACAATAGAAAGCTATAGTAACTAAAACATCATGGAACTGGCAAAGTCAATACACCAGAAACAGACCCAGGTGTTTGGGGGAATTTAGAATTTGATAAAAGTATCTTTTAAATTAATTGGAATAGGATTCAATAACTGATGTTGAGATAATCAGACATAATGCCTATCTTAAGACATGTAACAAAATATATTACAGCTGGGTTAAAAATCAAAGCCAAAAAAAAAATCATAAAAGAAATAGAAGAAAATGTAGAATGACACTTTTACAATACTAGGAGGAAGTAGGCTTTCCTAAACCAAACATAAGTAAGCCATAGTTTCTGACTCCAAGAAATATGTATTATCTTACCATATGCCACAGTATTTAACTATATGAATAGTTTTAGTTTTTTTTTCCCTGTTCAGTTCTGATCTCTCTATCCTTACTCTTAACACATATTTTGCTATTGTTACTGATTGGCCACCTCTTTTTTTGAGACAGATGAAATAAAGCACAAGGAAATGAATTGACTTGGCCAGTAAGTGTGGAGCCATGGAGAGATTTTCTGGAATTCAAAGGCATGAGTTGTCCTTTTAGATACTTGGACTTCCTCAAATTAGTTCAAAACCCACAGATGATAGCTGGAGTATCTAGGTGTCTGGGACTTGTTTTGAATATTCTATTTTTCCCCAAAAGCTTTTATCCCAGTCCAGAAGACCAACCCCCCACCCCCCTGCAAAAGACCAAAGAGTAGAGACTAAATCCTCTTCATTTCTAGAGAGAGAACAGGTAAGAGGTAAAAGGTTTCAGCTGCCAGAAAACTCAGTTTAAAGCTAATGTGTATGGGCACATTAACAACCCCACTAATCTGTGGAAGAAGGCCACTTACAATGCCACTGTCAGAACTGGGTAAGGAATCAGCTGAAGAAGCCACTACCTGAAATTTAACATCCAGTAATCGCTCCATAAAAAGACCATTGAGCCACTGTGTGAAGGAAACGGGTCTAGACAGCCACTCTCCAAGAATGTGCCATTGTGTGTGTAGCAGATTGAGTTCACACTCCACTCCTGATTCACAGAGGAGAGCCAGTGTCCCAGGGGGCCACCAGCCAGGATGTGGGTGGTAAAATAAGTGCTTTTGGAGGGAGCAGTGTTCTTCTGAGAACTGCATCAGCACACCAGCTGAGCAATGCATGCAGAAGGTTTGAATGAGGTTAGACAAGAAGATAAATTGGACTTGACTTTTCCAACGTGTAGAGGGTGGGCATCCACCACATTTCAAAAACTTACTGGACTGTTATATTTCTAGGTAATTCTGCATAATGATCAATGTTTCTCTGTGAGATTCACATGAGGAAGACTTGTCTGTGCCAGTTACATATGGGAATTCTGTGACTATGCCTACATTACTATATTTTCGACACTACCTGCATGATTTGATTGCACTTGTATATCTATGACTCCATTCCATTTATATTCAGATGGGAGGATAGAAAATAGGGACAGGAATTAATCTAGATGTTTCTAAGTGGATTTGAAATACATCAGAGGAAAAAAAAAAAGCCTCCTGCCAAAACCAACTTTTTTCTTAATTAATTACCAAAGAAACTTAAATCTCACATCTTTCATGAAGAATTTCATTGCTTAAAAGAAAAAGAAAAAGTCAGTAATTTCACCCAAACCCCAAGCTGTGCAAATTCATTTCCCATGATTATACATTTACTTAATACTTAAGGGGATATGTTATTTGCCTATGACTAATACAAATACTTTCATATTTGAGGTGTTTAATCTAAAGGATAGTTTTCTTATTTTTTCATATTGCTGCCTGGATTTTAAAGAAGAAAATCATGAAAAAGTGTTTAAAATAAAAATTTCCCCACAATTTACCTTTTTCCAGCTTTGACAGAAATAATGCTGCTGTCATGGGCTTCACTAATGCAAAGTTCTTTTCCCCATCAGAAAAAACATGGGATTGAATAAAGACCTTGATTTTATGCCAGTGAGATGCATGTCAGATGTCTAACCTACAGAACTGTAAGATAAGAAACTTTTTGTTGTGTTGTTGTTTTGGCCGTGCCGTGCAGTATGCAGGATCTTAGATCCCCAACCAGGGGTTGAACCCGGGCCCCCTGAAGTAGATATGCAGAGTCCTAACCACTGGACCACCAGGGAATTCCCAAGAAATTGTTTTAAGGTACCATGTTTGTGATAATTTGTTTCAGCAACAATAGAAAATGAATACTAATACTTGCAGAAACCAGGGCCATTAGGCATAGAGCTAAAGTAGAGTCCCTTCTCTGTGGGGCAACCATAAGCCTTTGAAACATGTGAAAGGAAACTGACCTTACCCTGAAAAGTAACATAGCAATGTTAAGGAAGACCCAGGGGGAGGTAGGGCAGTTGAAGCCCAGCCACTGCTTTGTTCCAGGGTGAGTCAGCACATCAGCAGTGTTGTGTGTGTGAGTGTGAGAATGTGTGTGTATGTGTGTGTGTGTGTGTGTGTGTGTGTGTGTGTGTGTATGTGTGAGCTGCTGCTTCCTTTTGCTTCCAAATCTCGCAACAATCTCCCGTGTGGTTCATGCCATACAAGAAAGAGGATTCTGGGAAATTTAGTTCAATCCAGCCAAATTGACACATCACAAAGCCATTTAATAGGTTTTTCATGCCATAAACTTCTCTGACTTTCCTACGTTCCTTCCTTTTGAGAAAATTAATATCAAACTGATTTCAAAATGTTTATCTTAAAATGTTTAAATGAATTCAAGGTGTTTTATTTAGGAAGAGAAAAAGAAAATACTCCCAATGAGTCTAGAGTACTATGCATACTATGCATACATATTAATGTATGTTTTACATACTAATTTACTTACTTTTTGACTTACAAAAGGTGAGCTTCATCTAAACTAACAACAGGTTCCTAACTGAGATCTAGGCAGCTTCCAAATGAGTATTTTATGAAGATGCATGGTTTCCTGCAAATTGTCACTACCATAAAAAATTGTCTTCAAAGATGCAATGCATAGAACCTGGAAAATGAATAAAGTTACAAAAGGCAGAAAGAATATTTAGATTCTAGCCCCCTCTCCACCCTGTCTGAGGCGGGCAGGCATATTTAAAAAATCACCTATTTCTCTGAAATTTACTGTTCTCATCCACAAAACAAGAATGAACTCTTCAGCTACCTTCAATTCCAGGAAACATAACTTTGAGTTACCAACAATTTTCTGAAGTTGAAGGTATGTAATGGAAAGAATGGTTACTACCAGGTGGTTGTTCTGAACATGTTTCTTAACTGCTTGATATAATCAGCCTCTATGTATGAAGAAAACAGCCAGAAGAATGACTAGATAGATAGTAGCCATCAAGGTCTGTTTTTCAAAAAACTTAACTAAATAGAACAGTGAGATCCCTGGACGTGCTAAATAGATAGATAGTAGCCATCAAGGTCTGTTTTTCAAAAAACTTAACTAAATAGAACAGTGAGATCCCTGGAAGAGCTAAAGTTGTAGTCCCTTCTCTGTGGGGCAACCATAAGTCTTTGAAACATGTGAAAGGAAACTGACCTTACCCTGAAAAGTAACATAGCAATGTTAAAAGAACCACAAGTATGCAGTAGATCAAGAGAGTAAACTCTTTGAATCTCTACTGTTTTACAATGAGCTGTAGTGACCTCAATCAGGTATGTGCTTTTCTGATCCACAACTCTAAGAAAACAAATTTTGACTGTAAAATGTATTAAGAATTTAACTTATTTGCCATATGTGTTATCTGAAAGCAGGCGGGGGGGGGGGAAACCTGCTGTGAAAACATTAAAAAAGAAAAACAAGTTTGACCACATTAAAAGAGTAAGGCACACAAGGACAAAAGGATAATGATTTTTTTCTCTTAAACTCCTGGCCTGAACATAAGTCCACCTAAAGCCCCCCTTACCAGATGGCTAAACCAGCGAGGGAAGACAGCCAACTAGATTTCAAATGTGAGAGTGATTTTTTTATTTAAATGAAAGATAGAAACTGCCTCAACTCCATTATATCTAAGAGGAGAGCTCAAGTGTTCAGCATGTGGGTCTGGTCTGAGTAGGGAGTTCGTCTTCTTTTGAATAGAAATCATATGTAAACCCAGGCAGTGGCCTGAACCATTTGCTAAAACTAATTCTTGGTGGTGGAAAGCGGAGTAGGAGATTGTTAAAGTCTTCCCTGGCAGAAACCTGATCTGTGGAAATGGACTTCACAGGAGCTGTGATGAGGTTTGCAGCTGGCTGGAGAGGACGAGAGTGTGGACACCTGCATCCCCATCTTCACTTTGGCAGCGCAATCGAGACATTGAAACAGCTCTGGGAGGTGGCCAATGGCCCAAAACGCAGATTTGGCATTCCTTTCCTCCCCCAGCCCCTCCCCAACCCCTCCCCAGCTCCTCCCCAGCCCCTCCTCAGCCCAGGATTGGACAACAAAAACGGAAGCGGGTGTATTTCTAAGAACCTATATTCTCAAAAATTTATTATTTAAGGATGTGGCTATTTTGAACTATGATGAACATAAGTACATTTAAGATATATCATTGACAAGTTAGAAAACCACCAAGTAAGGCCAGATGTATAAACTGACTTGATGTTTTAATTTAAAACACCAGCATCCAGTTGAAAGGTCTATTAAGATATGAATCAGCTCACAGAGAATTCATACACAAATGAGGCTGACCTCTTATTCCTGGAACCTAGAAATGATTGCCTTTTAAAATGATTATTAACTGAGACTTCCCTGGTGGTCCAGTGGGTAAGACTCCATGCTCCCAATGTAGGGGGCCAAGGTTCGATCCCTGGTCGGGGAACTAGATCCCACATGCATGCCACAACTAAAGATCCGCATGCTGCAAGGAAGATCCTCCTGCATGCTGCAACTAAGACCCGGAGCAGCCAAAAAAAATAAATAAATATTTTTTTAAATAAATAAAATAAAATGATTATTAACTAATCTATACATCATCAAGATAAGAGGACTTCATTAGTTAAGACACTATTATAAAAGTAAACTTTTGATTGTATGTTAGCTATGACAATATTTGAGAATCCAGTTGTGTTCTATAAGCTATAACATAAAGTATCCTATGTTTTAAATTGTTGTGTGACATGTAAAATTTTTGCTTAACTACTGTTACATTCTTTTCTGATTTAGCTTTTGTTCACTAATACCTAGAAATTCCTCCCCCCTGGCCCCGCCCCAATCAGCCCTGCAGGAACTCTATATGAATCTGTTGTTTCAGTGTTAGTGGACATTACCATGGCTTCTTCCAGATGATGGAGAAAGATACCTGAGCACAGCTGATTAGGGAGAACACATAATAATATCAAGTAGATATTCTAAATGTACTTTCAAGAATAAGGAGTGATGTCCCCAATACTCATACATTTATCAGCTGTTATTTAATAAGTATAAAAACCTGCATATGATTCTTTCATACTTGTTAGAGTTAATACTCTAGCTTTTCAGCCAAACACTTACTGTCACTGTTTTACAGACAAGGAAACACAGTCCCAGAGTCCTGAGCAGAACTGGGACTCAACACCCATGCTCTTTCCATGATATTTACTCATCTAAAAAAAAGAGAAAAGAAAGTGAAATTACAAATACTACTTTGGGAAAGGTGTAGAGTGGTCCACCCCATGAAAAAAAAAGTAAAAAAATTAAAAATGGGACTTCCTTGGTGAAGCAGTGATTATGAATCCACCTGCCAATGCAGGGGACACGGGTTCGAGCCCTGGTCTGGGAAGATGCCACGGAGCAACTAAGCCCGTGTGCCACAACTACTGAGCCTGCAAGCCACAACTACTGAGCCCGTGCACCTAAAGCCTGTGCTCCGCAACAAGAGAAACCACCGCAATGAGAAGCCCGGGCACTGCAACGAAGAGTAGCCCCTGCTCACCGCAACTAGGGAAAGCCCGCGCGCAGCAACGAAGACCCAACATAGCCAAAAATCAATCAATCAATCAATCAGAATCAGTGTGGTTTATCAGTCATTTAGCAGATATCGATCAAAAAATGTCAATATCTTTGTAATAGTACAGATTACAACCCTATGAGAATGCTGCCATTGGCTTATAAAAGAAAATCTCATCTGATGTCTGGCAGAGCTCTTTAGTTCAAAACATTTAAGAGAAAAACATTGTTTTTTCAAGTGAGTGTTCTTTTTATAATATATTTTAAACAAATTATGTTAGCTAGAAACACATTGTTGTTTTTAAGCAATTTTTTAAAAAGCCTCCTTGATTTGCTTTTGGATTTTGTTTTCATTTAAAATGCTTAGCAGAGGCTGGAGTAGATAGGCTAAAGTAACGGGGTGCTGTACACAAGGAGGAAGCCAGTTTCCTGGCTTCTCATCCCCATCTAAGAAAAAATGTTTCCTCTAGTGCATCCTTCTAGATTTATGTTCCAGTTTCTCCAGCTACAACACATGACTGTTATCGAATAGTTACCAGGATATTGGCCTCTTCCTTTCACTGGTGTGCATTTGAACCTACATCCATACCCAGTCTCCAACCCCTCACCCCCCCACCCCCCGCCCGGCATCCTCCAGCCTTCTCCTGCAATGTGACACACTTGAAGGCAGGGCCTGTGTCTTAGCCCAAGGACCAAGCACAGTGTCTGGCACGTGATCGAAATGAATTGAGCTGATTAATTGGAACTTGCTGTTTCCATATACCCGGTAATCCTGTCTAATAGACCAGTGCTTCTCAAACTGGGCTGTGAATTGAAATCACATGGGGAGCCTTAAAAATGCTACAGCATGGCTCCTACTTCCTGAGATCCTGATTTAATTTGTCCAGGGTGTGACCTGAGCATCAAAATGGTTTAAAACTCTCCACGTGGTTCTAACGAGAAGCCAAGAGTGGGAATAGCTCTAACGATGAGATGCTTCCCGAATTGACAGATTCTCCAAGTGATCCCATGTTTATTCCGTAACTGCAATGTCTTAGGTTATACTGGACAGTTAGTTATTTTTCCCTCCCTTTATGATCCCATTCCCTGCTCTTTGGGAATAAGCAAAGTGACTGCTTTTTAGTTATTGGCTGCTAAACCAGTATTTAAATCAATGCAATCTGAAATGCCCCCAAAATTCCAGTGGAATGTTTTGATTGTATTTTAAGTTGGTTTTGAGCAGCTTTTCTTTTAGAAAAAAGAAATCATTTTACAAGTCTAGGCCCAGGGAACACAGGGAACATAATTTGTAACTCTCACTTACTCCCCCTGATATATAGATGTCTTCCATGCCAGTCATCTGAAAGATGTTTGTATGCTCTGGAAGACACACACACACACACACACACACACACACACACACACACACACACACACACACACATTTTGCTAATATAATTTTATAGAGTAAGACCACACAGAGATGCTTGGGGAAGCCATTTTTGCAAATAAATTGGCATGATTTTTAAATCAATAGACAATGTTCCTCTGAGTTCACTGGGCTTGCGCACCAGAGTGAAATTAACTCCCAGTCAACTATAGGATAACAAGGCTTACAAGATCCTTTGTGTTCTGGGTCATCTCTGCTGCTAGGCAACCCCTCACTTTCCCCTTCTCTCCTCACCCTCCACTCTCAGCACTTCTTACTCTGCAGAGCCATCATCCCATGAACATGCTGCACTAATCTCATTTATATTCTTGTCTCCATCACTAGACTGTAAGCTGGTCATGGGGCCATCCTGTGTCTTATCTCTAACACCTGGAACAGAGCCGTGGCTAGGAATACCTTTGACATGTTAAATGATTAAACTCCAAAGTCCATGCTCTTTCTTTTACAAGAGCAGAGAAGGTTAGGAGGTAGATAACTTGTCCTAATCCACCACAGCTCTGGGTGTGACTTGAATACACAGACCTTGGGTCAGCGTGTTAAGTAATTCAGAGAAAGGAAAGGACAACATGAAAAGGGGCTGTGTGTTTTCAGACAGCACCAATAGACTGAAATAGCAGGAGTTCATTTATATTATTAAGTTTGACATTGTTTTCAACACTTTCTTGGTGGAGGAACTTCAAAGAATCATCATCTCTCTGTTTTCATCTACTTTGAAAACTGGTTGGTATTCATCTGTTTCATCTCCTTCATTTCTGCCAGAGAAGGAAAACTAGCAAACGTGTCAGGGTTTACTCACAAAGTACTCAGGCCATTTATCTTAGTGTGGATTCTCTGGTACGCATTCAGTTTGACTTGTTTACCGTGCATTGCCCTCAGGTGGTTTTTTTACTTATAATTACTCCCTTGCAATCAATTTGTAACAACAAGAAGATACTCAGGACCCTGCTCTCATCTGTGGCAGACACTGCTAGCTGACCACCAAAGCTATTTCCTTGTCTTCCTGGGCAAAACAGCAAGACTACACTTTCCAATCCTTTGCGATCCTATGTGGTCACCTGACACTGGCCAATGATATATGAGTGGAAGTGATGTGCGCCCCTCCCAGGCCTGGCCCATAAACATCTCCAATGCACGTCGTCCAATAACGCTTTTTCTTTCCTCTACCACCAGCTTGATGCCAAGTGGTGAAGACAAGCAGGACGCCGAGGTGGAAAGAATCTTCATCACGGAAACCACGCAGAGGAAAGCTGCCTGCAGGAGGACTTCACGTGAGCGTGAATAAGCACTAAACTTCCACCGCGATAATCAACTGAGATTTGGGGGTATATCAGTTACACTGATAATACCCAACCCAGCCCTGGTTGCCCTTGTGACGGAGCCTTGCACAATATTGATGCAGAAATGAGCACCGCAGCTGCCGCTGGTGTCTGGGAAACTTGCCACCCTGGAGCCCTCACTGCTCCCCCCCTGGGAACCGGACCCACCTAGGCAACACGCTCCAGAGCCTCTCCCTAGTTCCTAACACCTTGCTTATCAGCGGATAGGATCACCGCAGGAGCCCCTCTTTACCCACTCCGCTTCAGAGGTTAGTGGCGGTGGGCAGGTGGGGAAAAGAATAAAGAGAACTTTCTTGAGCATCCATTATGTAGCAGGTATTGTTCAAACATTATCTCATCTTCAACATCACAGACCCCACAAGGGAGGCATCCTTATCCCCACTCTCCAAGCTAAACACTCACACAAGGTTACCAGATGGTAGTGGCAGAATCTAGATACCGAGTGGCTCTTCTGTCTAGAGGGCCAGTGATGACTCCACTCACCGTGAGCCCCATACAGACACACACCCATCCTGCTTCGCTGTCACGGGGTCTCCCTTGGAGCGCGCCCCTCTTGGAAGGGCAGTGTGGGAGCTTCTCCTTGCCAGCCAAGGCGTTTCACAGAGACCGGAGTGGGTGGAAGATGTGTTACTAGCGTCCTCATTTAAAACTTGGAACACATTTTTCCATGGAAAAGAATATTATGCAGAGACATTCCATTTCTTTAAATGTATGTGAAAGCACTTTGCAAACCATGAAGAAGTATGCAATATGCCTATAAGGAATTACTACTCTACAGTTCATTAGCACTCTAATTTTGTGGATTAAATAGCCTTTTGTGAAGTAGTTGGAGAATTTAACCACTGACTGTTACATTGTCTCAAAGGAAAAACACATTCCATAGCCAAACAGCTGACTTACAACAGACATTTGGAACCGAAACCATTCATAAACTGAGAGCCGCCTGGATTAACATGAAGAGGACACATCATCACCATCTTCATCAAGTATTATTTATTAAGAGCAGTGCATAGGGTGAAGGCTTTGGGGTAGAGGAAAAAAAGAAGCGAAGTGTTAATCTAATTTTTTAATGGCTAAAATTCCATATCCTCAGTTGTGAATGAACTCAAGCTGTTCCCAAACATCCCTCTCATCTTTCTCTTTATTTCTTTCCCTTCATTTTGTACTTATCTTTGACTTTCCTTTCTTTTTCTTTTCCTCTTGCCATTACATTTTTGGTCTATCTTCCCCATTTATTCACATTTATTCTCGCAAGAAACAAACTTTTTTCTAAAGCTGACGTCTTCTCAGACTTTGTGATAAAGTCTAGAAATACCAAGATGAGTAAAATGCAGTTCTCTGCAAACTCCCCGACCAGTAGGGGAGGCGAGCCCGTAAACAAATAAAATTCTGTCTAGTGTGATCAACACAGAGAC
This sequence comes from Kogia breviceps, assembly GCF_026419965.1. Lineage (NCBI taxonomy): Eukaryota > Metazoa > Chordata > Mammalia > Artiodactyla > Physeteridae > Kogia > Kogia breviceps. The sequence goes on along the minus strand of NC_081322.1, from coordinate 19,589,337 downwards.
CTGTCGGGGGAAGTGAGGGTTTTGTCTAGGCAGGAGTTAAGGAGCAATTCAGTTCCCTTCTTGCTCATCTTACACTTGCATGCCCTTTCTCCTGCCACAGAAGTTTAAACCTTTATTACTTCTCTTCTGAACTACTTTACAGTGGTCCTAACCCGTCTCCTGGCCTCTGCCTCTTTCCACTATAATCTAATGCATATATTGCTGCCAGAAATGTTTCGTTGGGACAACTTCAATTGTACAATGCCCCTTACTTATCTCACTGATACGTTTTGCTCTCAGAGTTTTATAATAATTCCTCACATTGCATTTGGAGGCCCTCCATGGCTATATCTGTAGCCCATCCCTATACAGAGCTCCCTTATTAGTTAATCAAATTGAACCACATGTTATTCCCCAGACAGGCTTCCTTCCGTATGCTATTCTGTCTTCCTGAACAGTACTCTGCAAACCACTAGCATGAACTTCTATGTATCCATCAACACCCTGCCCAAAGCCCACTTACTTGCAGAGCATTCCCTAATCCCCTCAGCTATGGATACTTTATTTCTTGTTTGGAGGAATGAACCAATGTTTGTTGAGCATCTTCTATGTATCCAGTGTGGTTCTGGGTAGTTTTCATGGACTATCCTAGTCAGCGTTCACAACATCCCTATGAAGTCACAGTGTCAGTTTCCCCACTTCTCAGATAAAGAAAGCAAGGCTCTGAGAGGTAAAGCGGTGTGCTCTAGGAAAGGAAGTGGCAGACCCAGAATCTGAACTGCTGTACAACCAAAGCCCATGTTTGTCTCTTTCCGTCAAGCCTCATTGCCTCCTTCTCTTAGAAAAACAGATTGAAAAGTGGTGTGTGTACTCGCCTATGTCTCTATAATCTTGTGGATACTTTCATGTCAGAAACTTGGTCTTAAACATCTTTGCATACCAGAGTGCCAACTGCTGTGTGTGGGATAGTACTGATAGAAACTTAAATAATGTGACATTGATGAAAGTGCTCCATCAGCATGACACTGGGAAGGTGGGGTGGAATCAACAAGCCCTATCTTGTTGCCACATGCAGCTTAACTCATTAAGTTATATTATTACATTACATCATTAACTGAACCACAGAATCATATGTCCACAGACTCATCAATGCAAAGAATCAGATATGGGATTCTCACCAGTGATTCTCTAAAGAGATTCTAAACAGAACAGAAACTAGAGAAATTGGCCCTTGGTGTCTGCATCTGGCAAAGTTTGAGAAGGAAAGCATAGTTAGTGTCAGAAAATACTGAAAATGCTTTGTTTATTTGCTTAGATATTCAAAGTGAACTATTTGCCAAATTTATGGATCCAAGTACAAGACTGAGAAACAAACAAGTGTTTCTTCTCAGCCAATAATAGCTTCTAATACCATCTGGAAACCTACACCAGTTAAGAAAGAAACAAATAGGCCTTTTTTTCCCTTTCCTTCCAAGACCTCAAAGCTTGTAAATCTGGGATCTGTTGGGTAGGGAAAAGGAGAGAGTTCCAAAAATGGGGGCCCTCCATAAAACTCCAGCCCCCTGGCAACCAAGACTTCACATCATAGAGTCAGTCAGAGATGATGTTTGTTCTGATCTCAGTGGTTCAGGAACAAAATAGAGGTTGCTGCTATCTCATTCCACCCTGAAAGAGCGTCATTGTGACCCAATTTAGAGTTCAGTTCAACCCTGTAAATTACTATGATATTTTTATTGATACCATGAAAATGTACCCTCGTTTCTCTATTGTCACAAAAAGCACGTTGTTGAAACACTTAAAATATCTTGGCATGCTTTAGAAGTGATTTTTACAAAAGAGACATGAAATTCATGGTGCATTTCAGTCAACATGTCCTTCACAGCGCTTTCTCTCCCCATCCTCAAAGCCACAGAATAAAGCAAAGTGGGTCCAAACAAGACTTCTGAACATTTTCTGATGGTGAGAACATCTGGGTACCCAGGAATGGCAATCAGTGTTACAATCTTCTCTCATATCCTAATGTACACAGGAACAGCATTAAGCTAGTTTTATCATCAGATTTCACTTTTCAGTGAAGTGTTTGTTTTTTTTTTTTTTTTTTGCGGTATGCGGGCCTCTCACTGCTGTGGCCTCTCCCGTTGCGGAGCACAGGCTCCGGACGCGCAGGCCTAGCGGCCATGGCTCACGGGCTTAGTTGCTCCGCGGCATGTGGGATCTTCCCGGACCAGGGCACGAACCCGTGTCTCCTGCATCGGCAGGCGGATTCTCAACCACTGCGCCACCAGGGAAGCCCTCAGTGAAGTTTTAATTACCAACCCTTATACCATGTCATTTCTGCGAGAGAGTCTTGTAGTTCACCTCCCATTTTCTTACTTTCCAAATCTTTCTCTTGGCAGGTCCCAGCCTACTCCTTTTCCTGCCTCCTCCTTTCATGCCCCATTCAGAAAGCTTCAGATTCGATGCTACCGCTCACCATTCCCTCAGCAGGAGTTTTTTTGAATCCTGTATTATCCTAACCACACAACAGTTTCCAGCCATCAGGCACATAATCTGAGTTGCACATTAGCCTGGAAATGGACTTTTCCCCCATTTGGTTATCTTATCCACAACATGTGCAACAATTACCTCATTCATGCTTGTGCTGGTTCCAGAGATTAACCCCCCAAACTGTCATGATAAATGTACAATTTAAAAAATAGTCAGTTTCCTCAAACTTTATTTTGTCAGCCTTGTTTTAAATTTCATCCCCTGTTATGACGTGGCTACTAGAACTTGTCATCTTTCATACATTCTCATTTACAAATGCTGGAGCCAAAGATGATGTCATATGTTCTAGTAGCACCGCACTTATCTAAAGGAAAAAGCATACCAAGAACTTTTTCTAATGTTTTTATTTGTTATAATAACACACACAGCACAAGTTGAAAAACATATTTTTAAGGGAAACCAATGAGACAAGCTTTAACCTTTAACCGTGAAAAGGATTCCTTGAGTATTTCAAAGGAAAGACAAATTCTATTCCTGAGACCAATTAGGCACTGACCAGCAGAGGTTTTTTTTTTTATGAGTGTTCAATACAAGCAAAATCACTCCATTTATTAGTCAAGCAGCAATTTTGTCACAAGCATCGTGCAGGTATTATGGAGAGTGTTAAGAAGTGAGGGATTGTGTTCATATCCAAAAGAATTGAACATTTTATCTTTTTAAAAAAAGGAAAATAAAAGAACACGAAGATTCTTCCATTTTCTAATTAACACTGGTAACATCATATTTAATCAGCATAAATGGAAGGTGGTATCATGGGAAACAGAAGACCAGGGCATGGTCTTAGGAACGTGATACTGGACGAGTCTCTTACTTTTCCTCATTTATTAGAGATAATCTGTTTTATCTCAAAGTGCTTGAGGAAGATTAAACAAGTAATTCATGCAAAAGTGCTTTGAAACTATAAAGTACTACTATACAAATATGGTATCATCTCTGCCAACTTTCAGCCTCGCTCTTAATTTTTAAAATTATCAATAAAGATGTTTAAAAAAATGTTCAGAGTTGGCACTCTACCCCATTTACAGTTTGTACATCCTTCTCTCCCAGCAGTGACCACCCTGTCCTGTAATCACATCTATGTGATTGTTCCTCCTACTAGCCTGCAAGATCCTTCCATTCATCTTTATAGCTCCAGTGCCCCAGGGCAGTGTTGGTACACGTCTGTTGAATGATTTACTTGCCAAGTGAATGCTTATATGGAGTCCCCAATTTTCATTAACTCATTTCTCATTTTCCATCTTTCCATTAAAGCCTAAAGCTCTTGTCTTTGCCTCACTACTATACTGTCTACAAGAACAATGTTAATTTTTTTCTACCTCCTGAACCTCCTCTTCTTCTTCCTTACTTTTCTGTGGAATTTTCCCCTTGGCCAAGAAGAGAGAATTGTTACCATAACTGAAGCCACCACATGTAGGAAATTTCACTGAAGTCTTAGGAATTACTCTTTCAAATTCATGGAAATTTTGAATGGAAACTCATGATATAACTGAATTTATCTTATTAAAAATAATATTTTTTCTCCTAAATATTTGAGTAAAATGGGGGTTTCAGAAAATAGAGCCCGCATATTCAAAGACCCAATATCTTGGCTACACAAAGCACAAGAATAATCTATATTAAAAGTTTTATTAATGTATAAAGATTAAGGAGGAAATTTGACCTCAAATGTAAACGTAATTTAACTGTATATTCTGAGCATACCATTACCACCAAATAAATTAACTAAAAAGTCTGGAGAACGTAAGGAAGCCATTTTTTTTTTAATCACCTGGGAAGGCGTTTGTTTAATAGAATGAACAAACCTACTCTTGCATTCTCATTTAATTGGTCTGTTAGACCTCATGAAAGCATTTTTTAAGCTTCCAAGGTGCTTCTACTGCACAGTCAGGATGGAGAATTTCTGAAGCACACCCAGAACTGAGAAGCACAGAGGAAAATGTAACCTAAGAACCTGGGAATAAGAAACAAATACCTCCTACAAGTTAAACTCTAAAACAGGAATGCAAAGTTGCAGAGTACAGATACCTAACTTAGAGAGAGAGAATGGCTCTCAGATGCAGGATTTATGATTAGGGTGTTGATAGGGCTAAAGAAAGGATATTGCAGTCTGAAGAGGCACTGATCACCCGTGGAAGCATGGAGAAAAGAATCAGAAAGATCAATATTGACAGAATGAGGACAGCATTGTTCTAGGGAGAGGAACTCTGACCTCCAGGTATACCCTCCCATGGAGGAGGCAACCCCATCCTTGAGTGGGGCACAGGAGTCTTAAATTCAAAATGACCTCGGGCTAAATCCTGGCTTTAATCACTTATCAGCTGTGTGATCTTATGTAAATCATCTAACCTCTCTGATCTTCAGATCCTCCTCTGAAAAATAGTTTTATCATATTCAAATGTAAATCCATGTAAATTAGCACAATGTCTCCTTTGTAGTAAAAGCTCAATACTGGTGGCTATTATTATTATTGTTATTATTAGCTATTGTAAGTTAATGACACAGTTATTGAAATCACTCAGTTAACACTCTGTTTTCACACTTACTAAGCAACTTTCTAATTGTAACTTTGCTTTCCATAAAGGCTTAGCTATTGGGAAAGAATGTAATGATCAGTGATCAGAAGTGGCTAGTCTACTGAATAGCTCTATTTCTCATCAGAAATTAATAAATTAGAATTTTTGTTTTTATATATCAGTCTTTTGTGACTGTGGTTACTGAGTTTCCTTGAATAAAGCTACTTATACTTAATTTTAACATCAAATGTTTTAGCTCTAGCCCCTGGGCTGTAAAAACTGACCAGAGACCTCCTTGGATGCCACTGGGCCTAACCTAGACAAGGGCCCTTCTCATTCTAGTTGCCCACTGCTCCAAACTGCGACACATGGACTTAAAGATAAAAATATATATATTTTTTTTAATTTTTAAAATTTTTATATTTTAATTTTATTGGACTACAGTTGACTTACAATATTGTGTTATTTCAGGTGTACAGCAAAGTGATTCAATTATACATATACATATATTCATTTCTTTTTTAGATTCTTTTGTCATGTAGGTTATCACAGAATATTGAGTAGAGTTCCCTGTGCTATACAGTAGGTCCTTGCTGGTTATCTATAAAAAAATTTTTTTTCTATTTTTTTTTTCACTTAGATCCTCAGGATTCTCCCTTATAAAATAAAGATAACTTCTTTTCCACTTAGAGAAGGCCCTTTACCATTTCTTTTAGGGTAGGTTTAGTATCGATGAACTCTTTATTTTTGCTTCTCTGAGATGTTCTTTCTCTCTCCTTAGAGTCTATTGATAAATGACAGTCTTGCTGGGTAGACTATCTTAGGTGTTAGTGGTCTCAAGCAGCAGGGAAGGAGGGAAAGGACAGCATGAGAAGGAAATGTCAGCTGGTTGTGACAGAGAGAAAAGAGAATTCAGGCTCCAGGGTTGCTGCTTCTGGAGTGGGCATTCATCTTTAACGCATGTAAGGTGCAGACTATCTGCATTATGATTTTTGAGGGTTTTTTCTATAATATTGGGGGGAGAGGAAATTTCTTACAAATTAATCTTTAATTCTGTTTTGCTATATTTTTTCTCTCTGTCCTAAAGAGTACAAACAGCATTTTCTTATTCCCATATGAAAAATCACTCCCAATTTAAGTTGGTGCAGCCACTGTGGAAAACATTGTGGAGGTTCCTCAGAAAACAAAAAATAGAATTACCATATGATCCAGCAATCCTACTCCTGGGCATATATCCAGACAAAACCATAATTCAAAAAGATACATGCACCCTGATGTTCATAGCAGCACTATTCACAATAGCCAAGACATGGAAACAACCTAAATATCCACTGACAGAAGAATGGATAAGGAAGGTGTGGTACATATATACAATGGAATACTACTCAGCCACAAAAAGAATGAAATAATGCCATTTGCAGCAATATGGATGCAACTAGAGATTATCACACTAAGTTAAGTGAGTCAGAAAGAGAAAGACAAATACCATATGATATCACTTACATGTGGAATCTAAAATATGACTCAAATGAACATATCTATGAAATAGAATCACAGACATAGAGAACAGACTGGTGGTTGCCAAGGGGGAGGGTGTTGGAGTGAAGGATGGAGTGGGAGGTTGGGTTAGCAGATGTAAGCTTTTATATATAGAATAAATAAACAACAAGGTCCTACTGCATAACACAGGGAACTATATTCAATATCCTATGATGAACCATAATGGAAAAGGATATAAAAAAAATGTATGTGTATGTATAACTGAATCATTTTGCTGTACAGCAGAAATTAATACAACATTGTAAATCAACTGTACTTCAATTTTTTAAAAATGAAAAAAAGAAAAGAAAAATCACTCCCAGAATTTGATTTCATTTTGTGACCTCCAGTAGCTATTTATGAATGATGTGTGAATCATCTGAAATATTTTTTCCAGAAATGTCATTGAACGTTTCATTTCCAGCTGACAAACAGCTGAAGGATTCTATGCATACAGCATACTTATTTTATATATTACAGAACTTTATGTCAACCTTTGCATATCAAAAAGAAGTGGACATCTTCGTACTGATACACAACACACTACATGCGAAAAGAATAACCTTATCCATGAGGAAACAGTGAAACAAAAGGAAGGGTGTATGTGTGTATTTTCATTGCTGTGTTGTTTTCATCATATTTGTCGCTGATCGAGAGACAGAAGGCAGTGTTGGTGGTATTTCCATGTACCTCTCAGTCATCCTTTTTGTGGGTTCATAGGGCCTTTACAGACTCTGATGAATGTCATGGTCCCTTTCTCCCACAATTAACAGACACAAAATTTTGCATTCAGTTTCTGGGGCTTATGGATCTACTGAAGTTTATCTATGTCTTAAAGGCCCAAGGTTAAGAACTTCTGCTCTAAGAAATTTCAGAATCTGGCCAAGAACTTCTGCTCTAAGAAATTTCAGAATCTGGCCACAGTGGGGTCATGGTCTCTACTACAATAGATCCAGATTCACTTAATTTATTTGTGTTTGTTGGATTCAATTTGTAGATAAAACTACATTGGGCTTCCCTGGTGGCGCAGTGGTTGGGAGTCCGCCTGCCGATGCAGGGGTCACGGGTTCGTGCCCCAGTCCGGGAAGATCCCACATGCCGCGGAGCGGCTGGGCCCGTGAGCCATGGCCGCTGGGCCTGTGCGTCTGGAGCCTGTGCTCCGCAGCGGGAGAGGCCACGACAGTGAGAGGCCCGCGTACCACAAAAAAAAAAAAAAAAAAAACAAAAAAACTACATTAATCTCTACCTTGTAAAAGAGGAGAGGCTAGACACCCAGTACCTGAGCTGTTTCCTCCTAAGAAAGACAGTAGAGAGCACACACCTTATGATGTCCATGAATCTGGAAAATAATGTAAACGAGCAGGAGCCATATTGACAATGTACTCACAAAACAATGTGAACAGTAGCTCTAATGTGTATTTTATTATATTTGATCATTTTAATGATCACCTTGATAGGAAGCCCCATAATATAAAAATATCTATTGAAATTTTATTTCTATATGACTTGAACATGAGCAGCCTGAAATACACTGCCTTTTCTCTTTAATCCATCGCCATAGGAACAGGGTGATGTTTTCTGCACTGGCCCCTACTTGTGGCCTCTTATAAGTATTTAGGTCTGAAGAGATACAGTTAGAACTCAATAGAATATTTCTGAGAGTATGGATTTTTACTTCCTGCTAAGCATTCTATTCTAATATACCCTTGTGACCCTATGGAAATGGGAATGATGAAAATATTTTCTGGCTTGGAGGTTAATCTATAGTTCACTTTCTCCAATGTACTCCACCAAAGGCCAGATGGGATACTAAAATGAACTAGATTCTAACTACAAAGCACCCTTGTAGCCTGAGGCAGGGGAAGGCATTACAAATATGTGTGCTATGTGGAAGTCCCAGCGGGATTTCCACAGAGAGCCTGTCTGAAGGCACATGTCCACTCTGGGAAGCAAACCACTCTGAAATTCCCAATTCACTCTCAGCACTGATCCTGCAGCCTGGGTACAAGGCCAATTGGAACCATGTGTATGGACTACAGCTCTGGACAGATTGCAGGGCCCTTGCCACACTGCCTTGTGGTTATGGTCCCAGAGCCTTCCCAATTCCATGCTTGCAGAACAAACTCTCTAAACCATTGACTTTGCCTTCTAGAAAAAGTGTACCTCTTGTGATGGGGAAACACAAGGTTTGGCATCATTCAGGCCCAGGTTGAATTCTGGGTCTCCTGCGTTTTAGTTATATGATTTGGAGCAAGTGACAATCTCTGGGCTTTATATCCTCATATGTAAAAGGGATAATTACACCTATCTTGCAGAATATTACAAAGATTAAGAAAATAGAGTAGCAAAGTGGTTAAGAGTTTTAAAGCTCTACATTGTCAGCTTCAGTTTCCTCAGCAGCAAAGTGGAAATAACAAAACACTTACCTAATAGGGTTCCTGGTAAGGATTCAGTCACTTAATATATTTAAAGGGCTTCAGCCAGAGTTTGACATGTATTAAACACTTAATAAATGTTCATATTATTGAATAATGCCCCTATAATATTTAGCAGAATGCTGTGGTAAATTAGGAGCTCAAAAATGGCAATATTATTATCATTTTATTTCTTCCTAAACATAGTATGAAAGGAAACTGTAATGTTTATTTCTGTGATCCTACAAATTCAATATGTTTAGTGTCCTCAAAAGCATCTCGTTTAAAATGTCGTATACCATATCCAGATTATCTGTACCAAACTCAGCTTGTGTCAGTTCCCCAAATTTTCTAAGGATATAAAGCATAGGCTGAATTAAACAGATTCAGTGAAAGCTACAGAAAAGTGCACAAGGGGAGAATGTTGGTCCAAGATAAAAGGTATGTGACAGAAGAATTTAGTAATCTCTACCCCAAATACTCTGGTCCTTCTTGAAAATCTCAACAAGAAAAATAAAATATTTTCTAAAAAGAATCTTTTCTTAGTGGCCAAATGAAAGATTTGTATAGTATTTTACTCAAAACAGCAATTTTATTCTGCAGTGAGGACACTTTAAAGAGGAGAAAGCACAGTTGTGTGCACGGTCATGAAAATGATTCCAGGTGCAACGAGCCCTCAAGATTTATATAACTCAGCTCTTAATTTATTTCCTTTAATCCACACGATATTTCCCGGCTTCTCAATTGTCAGCCACATGTTTCTCAATAAAGACCGTGGTGGCACCAAACTTCCAAGTTAGATGCTCTGAGTGCGTTTCTTGAGTGACCAAAATGAAAAGTAGTTACTCTTTTAAATAATTATTTCTCTTGTGATATTTACAGAGGAAGAAGTCAAAGGCTTAATGCCAAAACTTGTGATTCTGCATAGAACCCGTCAATGGACACAGGGTTACCAGAAAGCCAGATGGGCAAATTCTGATGGTGATGCCAGCACAGAGCAGCCCTGGAATTGATAAGAAACTATCTCACTGGTGTAATGCATGGAGCATGTAATGCATGGGGAGAAGGCAGCTAATTAAAATCGAAGTCCATTGCAATCTCAATATAGAAGCATTCTTTGAAAAGAACTATAGTACAGGAATATTAACCAATGGACAACATGCTCTTATTATCTAAGTAGCAAAGAAAAAGATAAATCTGTGTAGTTTTAGTGAATGAAAGTTCAAACTCAGTTATTAAAAATCAATCTTCTGAGAGATAGAAAAAAGCTTTTATCTAGAAGAAGTTCACTTTTACACCTGCCTGCTTGTACTTTAACTGCAAGAACAATTTCTTGCAGCCAATTAAGTAAGCAGGGGTCATTATGTAAATGGAAAAATTTATTACTTTTGTTTAAAAGTCATATCCATAAAAAAAACTATGTAAAATTAAAAGTTCAACCAGAGTGACACTATTAACACTTTCCTCTAAGAGGTCTGAGTAAGAATTCATTAGAATGGAAAGGTAATTTGTGAAAGTTTTATATGAAAAACAATATAAATACCCCCTTTGAATATTAAACATTAATTTATTACATCCCCACTTAAAATTAGTGAAATCTATTCTACACCATCAGCTACCATTCAAAATTCCAGGAGAAGCCATTTTGTTACCTTCTTCGTGGTATTCGAAAGCCTCTGTTAATATAAGGAGCAGTCATTTCTAGTTGTGCAACTTGTGATGAGAATTTATATTTTAGGATAAACGTCCAAATGAGCAATTTTCACACGCTCTGAGTGTGGTGTTCATGTCGACATCATGGCTTATGAGCAGAGGTTAAATGATAGATAAATCATCTCATGAGCAACATACTTAAAACTCTTTCTACTCTCCGTGGCTATCAGTGCCTTGGTGCTGTCTTTATCTTTGCTACAGCCTGCGTTCTTTTTTTTTTCTTTCTTTTTTTCTTTTTAATATGATTCCCAGCGTTTTTGATGTCATATGTTTTGCCTTATTCAGCCATTTGGAGTACAGGTGTGCCACTGTGTTTCTGATGGAGTGTTGCTATTCCAGAAAGCTCCATCCAAAACACAACCCCACACATGTAATCCAAACCCGAAGATGAGTCAGCCACGGTGCCTTTGCTCCAGTTCTTAAGTGAACGCCTCACATAGCTCCACAGAATATAGAATTAGTAACACACGCGATAGTTAAGGAATAATCCTGAACTTGAAAAGATCTCCAGCTTTCTCTATGAATTTTCAAGGACAAAATTTGGTTTTAAATTCTGTGTGCATTCTACTAGAATTACAGTCAGTGCTTTTAGATTATAAGAGTCTTTCCTTGGCGAATAAACCCCCATATACACGCCTTATACCACCTCCGAAACGGGGACATTCCACAATACTGGTTCAATTATTTTTTCACCAAGAACAAGAAGCTTAAGAGAATTTCTCGCCACGGAAATATTCCCTCAAGGGCCGATCAAGACTCTATGGATCCTGACAAACACATCACCCAATTCTTATGTCTTTGAAAATGTTTCAGTTTCTTATCACATTAAGGAAACGACCACTTTCCCAAAGCAGGCAGCAACAAAGAGCACAGCCTGGTTTTTAGGTTAATCTGGGTATTATTTTCAAGGCACGCTTTGGAGAGAGCCTTTGAGTGCTCTGTCTGAGGCTTGTCTCTGCCAGTGTTTATTTCTTGTACTGATGCAGTTCAGAGGTGATTAGTGAAAAGGATGCTGAAAGAAAGGGAATAAACGAGTGGACGGGGCGCATAGTCTTGTTCAGAGCCTGCACGGCCGATTCCATGGGGGCAGATTTGGCACTAGGTGGGTGGCTGCCTGACTTCAGATGCTCAGCTGCTCCCCGGACATTGACAGACTGTCTCCTCTCTTTGGGACCCCCAGGTGATGAGTCTCTGACCCTTTAAACAAGAAGATTGAGTACCACATGGTGACACGAAAAAGTGCTATCTCAAGATGCAGGACTTTATGAAGAACATTCGCATGCCGCTTCGCTGCCTGGGGTCTGTTTGTTACATTGTTTTTGTTGGTAGAAACTACCTTACAGTCTGCATCCTTTAATAAAATATAGCCATGGACGAATAGAAGTTTCAAGCTGGGAGGAACTGATAAACCATCTAGCCCACACTTCTTCAAGGATTCAAAAGATAACATGTGGGAAAACACTTGGTAAACTGAAAAATTCTCCCTAAGAAGAATGTACTTTATTTTGAAGATGGGGGCAACCAATGACAAGAGAATTATGTCTTGTCTACTATACTTGAGGCTGATTGATAACGGCATAATTAATTTTAGCATTTTAATATGAAGTTTTAATGACCAAGTTCATTTAAAGTTTAAAGTTAGACCATCGGTTCTGTGACTTCTGTTTTGAATGTATATTTTTGGATGAGGAATTCAGGACGTTTTCATGCAAAAAGTCTGTCTTACAACAATTCATGAAATGCCAAACAAAGAAGTTGTCAACCACAGCCAGAACACTTCTGTAGAGGTGACCACACTATCTGACCTAATGGAAAAAAGTACAAGTGAGGAGTGAATTATTTCACAGGACAGACAGAAACACTTTGCCAAGGCATGTTCTTTGGGTAAAAATAAAAGAGTGATATAAACTCTTGTGTGATATTTTAATACCAGAAGTCTTCCCATGCCTTTGTCTAGGGGTATCTGCAATCCAAAAAGCAGAAAGGTGTAGGTGGCTGCCCAGAGAGGGGCCATCAGATTTCCAATTCTGACTCCAAGGATCCCTAAACTAACAGAGCCACAGTGGTACGGAGAAGCAAGTTCCAGGCCCTGTTCCCACACAGCATCGCACAGGGAGGCACAGGAAAGAGACAGAACTGCCAGACAGGCTCACACCTGGTTGATCTCACCCGAGGTGCTGGATGCCATGGTGGCCAGGAAGCCAGGTGTTTCTTTACCCCTACACATTGGGCCCATCAGTGATGCTCTCAGGTTTGAAGGAGTGAAGGTGAAATAATTGTTCATTGACTTCTGGATGTTCCCCAGCATCCACAGCTGTCATGGAACCTGCACGTCCACAATGAGCAACTCGAAGAGGCCTGGCTAACAGGTGGAATCTGGTGGAGTCACGTCCCTGCTGGAATGTCGGCTGAGCCCACCATCCTGTTTCCTCATCCTCTTTTTCTTTTTTTTTTTTGGCCACGCCTTTCGGCTTGTGGGATCTTAGCTCCCCAACCAGGGATGGAACTCGGGCCCTTGGCAGTGAGATCACATAGTCCTAACCACCGGATCACCAGAGAATTCCCTCCTCATTCTTTTCTATGAATGCCTTCCGGCCCTCTGCACGGACCTCAGGATTCCCTGGCCCAAGCTTGCTCCAGTTCCTCCACTAATACCCTCTCCCACCTCTGCCATGGTGCCTCTTAGCTGCCCATAATGTGTTAAAGAAGAATCAGGGTATTGACCCACAGAGTGAGAAGTTGAGAATTCAGAGAGAAAAATGGAAGGAAGTGTAGCAGAGCTGACTTTACTCAAAGCTAAGACATTAAATGCCTTATTAGAATCTGACTCATTTTAGCTTCTTCTTAACCGTGGGCATCAGCAATATGGGAGAAATGGGTTAAGAATTTGGAGTGATTTTCATGTTATTAACTAAATGTGACACGTAAGACGATCTTGAACAGCGAGATTAAAATCCAGGGCACTTCAGTGACATCCCAAGCCCAAAAGGTGCCAGATGTCCATCCACCCTCTGTGTTTCAGTACCAGGCCCCCTTTTATTTGTTTTCTTTTACAAAGTGGTGATACTGGGAATGGGGCTGTATAGTGTTGCTTATCCAAGTAGCCCTGTCAAAGCTTTTGATGACAACTGTCAACACATCAACCACCCCCGCCTCCCTGGTTAGAGGCTGTCTCCTATTCACCAGGCCCCAATCTGGCAAACCCAGGAATCCAGTGGCAGAACTGAAACAGACTTCATTTCTCAACTCCACCTGGGGGGAGAATTTCCACCCACCCTGACTCCCGTGATTCTCTTCCATTTCTGTAATGGAGGGAAAAGCCTGCATTCAATTCCTCCAATATCATATTAGGAAATTTAAAACAAATATCCCCTTTTATAGCTTAAATTTGGTCCTGATTTACTTTCTAAGCTAATACGAAGGATGAAAACTGGTTATAATGTTGAGAGTGAATCTCTCATGTCTAGAGAGGGAATCTCTCTCTCTCAGTGTGGTGCTTAGGATAAACATACATTCACAGACTGTTTGTTATACTTCAAAAATTAAAAAAAAAAAGTTCAGTGCAGGGAAAATTTTTCTAGCTGTATTTAGAGAGTGACCTGAGATGTGGGAAAGTTGTCTATTGCTTATGTTATTTTTTTCACCCACTTTTGAATTCTTTGAGGCTACATTTCCCCTGAGTTAAGCAGAGATTGCCACCCACCTTGGCTCTTCCTGCCTCTGCCCCAACAGAACCTCTTTGTTGTTTTATCTAATCAGATTCAGAGGCCCTGCTATGGTTGGCTCGCTTGGATTTTTCAAGGAGGTTATATTTCTTATTTCCCAGGCTTCAGAAGAACTAAAAATAACTGGGTGAAAAATCTGAAAGGCAAAGCTGCTCTATCTGCCAGCATTATAAGGAGATAGGATCCGGCTCAACCAGAAAAGAGCATATCTCTGTCCGTCTGGGATGATTAAAGCAATCTGGTATCTGATGCCAGTTTGGTAGCTACAGCCTCCGGTTTTTTGGATGCTCATATTCAATAGACTTATATTTTTCTTATTTGTCCATTAACACTATTCATGTGAACACCTCTGCTTCTGTTAAAAATGAAATTGCCCTTAAGTCATGCTTGGCCTTCACCTTTCTGTGTCTAATATTGAAAAAAAACCACAACAGCTAGTGGAGTAAACTTAAAATAGCACCAGTGGAAAGTGTGCTGAGTGGCCGCTGTCACCATTAGTCCACTTCCAGCCACCTTCTACATTGTAGTCTCATGCTGATTCTTTTACCACTCCCTGTCGAATCTCATCCAGAAACCTGAATAGTGTGTGGCCCTAAGGCTCATTATGAAGGATTTTCTAATCAAGACAAGCAGTCCTCTTTTCAGGAGGCTTTGCTGGCAGAAACATCCACCTCTGTGTTTTTGAAAGACGGATTATGCCCATGAAACACGGGTGAGGGAACATCTGTCATACGTGAAAGATAAAATATATCTGGCTTTGCCTTTTCATGTGTTAATTTTCAGAGCCATAAAACATTAAGAGACTAAGTCCGGGGAAAAAGTTCAAAAAAGGAGTTTGTACCATTAACTCTGCTAGGGCGTAAGAGGAGATATAGGATTTCAGTTTTGAACTTACAAATATGTGAAACTAGAGATTATGAAAATAAATATTTAGCCATATTCCTAGTTGTCTTTTTGTAAAGGTTAACGGTTTCATACTGAACTAAAAGCAAACGAACAGTGGTGAATTAAGAACTTTGTTCAAACTGCTTTCTTTGCCGTGTTCACAGTGGTCATCTCGCCTGACAAAGCTAGCAATAAAAAAAGTTAGACTCTCCAAGATAACACTGAAAAGTGACATTGTTATCAGAAAGCATTTACATACAACATGGAGATGTTAATAAATAATCCATCCATCTTAAGTGTAATTATAATAACATATAAATATAAATGACTCAATCATCAGATTTGCCAAATTGTTTCACATAGCTGAGCTAAGTCCCGATTGATAAGTCAGAATAATAAAACTGACTTACATGGGAACATTCCCAATGTCTTTTGAGTTTCCATCCTGGATCACAAAAATGGTCGGCAGAGATCCTGGGTTCTCTGTGTGGTTTTTGTAAAACTTCTTCTACTTCTGACTATATTTAAGCTCTGTTCAGGGCAAGAACATCGCTATCCTATTCACAGCTCTTCGCCAGAGCTTATCAGTCACTGGTGCTCACAAAATATTTGTTGAATAAATAAATGAAGGAATGAAGGTGTGAACAGCCTGGGTAGAATTGGTCTCTTTTGGGATGATAGATTTTAAGTGGGAAATACAGTATAAGAAACACAAAACTTTTTGTTAGTGTTGATGCTAACATTTTCTTTTCCCTCTCACTCTAAAATTATTTTCCAATCTAAAACTTTGCAAATAAAGAAGTAGAAAATGTCAGCCATTATCTGCAAAACGGAAGGCTTCTTTTACTAGCTATTCCATGCAAAGTTTTGTTTAAGAGGAAGGAAGGATGAGTGGATTCACAAGGAGCAGGAAATCTCTGAGGAACTTTGTGTCTGATATAAAGGGACAAAGAGAAGAGACTATGGTACGAAAAGGTCACAAGCAACTGACAAAATACTACTTTACAAAAATGAAAATGGTCAATATCTACATTATTTTGCCTTGTCCAGTAGCCCTAGTGTTTATTTTCATCCTGAAAGCTTGTTTTGCTGGAAAATGCTTTTAAATCATCACAGTTTGTTCCAACCCTGCTAGGCGTTTGGAGGCAAAAGGCACCAACACTTTTGCATAATATTTCCATAGGTCTACCCTCGCTCACAGATTATAAGTTGGGAATATCTTGACAATATCTATGAAGTTCAAGTGATTTTGAAATGGGATCCTGTACATACAAAGTTTTTAAAAATACATATCTCCATAATAAAGAAAAGACATAGTTCCCCATATACATTAAATGACTTCACATACTCAATGTCTCTCTCATCTGTGTATAAGCACATATCTCTTCTGTAATACATATGTGCACACATATAGGAGAAGTCGGTTTTGAATGAAAAAGTCAAAGAGAACAAAGTGGAATCCCACTTCAAAGGGCATATGATAAGTACGCCCCTGTTAAATGTCTAGGAAAATAGATCAGACCCATTTCTCTTAATTATTTGCCAAGCATCTAACACAGCCAAGTATATTACCAACACTATCTTGTATTTTAACAGCCCTGAGAAATAAGTATTACTGTTATTCTCATCTTACTGATAGAAAAAAGAATTCTCAAGGAGGTGAAGTAACTTAAAGCCCAAGCCATGCAGCTCTAAATAGCTTAAATAAGTAGGCCTCGTTCTACTGACAAAGCCATTGCTCTTTCCAAAACAGTCTAGTGGTTTGTTAGCTGTGTTCCATGTGTCGCCGGGCATTTTTGACTGGATACTGGTGGTTTAGATACCATCCCACTCTCCCCACACACATTCATACATATGCATACACACACGAGCACACACCTTTACAAACATATCTGTTTGACTTCATTTATTTGCTTTTTTTTTTTTTATGAGGGTGAGAGACAGTAAAAGAAGTTATAGATGGATGGGATGGGATGGTTATCTGTTCCCACCTGGACCAGGAGACTGGATTTTTTAAAAGGCAATAGCTCTAAACAGATGGAACTGTTCAGATGTGCTTTGGGTTTTGGGGAAAGGTATGTCAGAACACAAGAGAGAAGACCCTTATGCCCCCCTGTTGGACACCCCACACTGTTCTGGGGCCCAGCTTAGGGAGCTTGGAGAGTGCCCTGAGACAGTACCCCTGGTGTGGACATTCGTGATTTCCTGGTAGCAGTGGCAGGTACAGCTCCCCACGTGGCACTGCCAGCAGCTACCAGAGGCAACAGGAGCCAGGGAGGCAAAAGAGAAACAAGGCAAACCCACTGGGGAGTACAAGTAAGGAACTGGGGGACACTTTGGAGAGAAGCTGTGGATCTATGGTTACACACCCACATATGTCTACATACAGATGTCCATTACACCTGGAGCCTTGGGATTCTCAGGAGGGGCCTAAAGGCCCATCTTGGGAATTGAGGAGGAGACCCAACAGGTGGGACTTCTGGCCTCTATGCCTATTTCAGCCAGAGCCTCTCTATTTTCTAATGTTTTATAAACTGGGATTCCATGCAATATGTCATTTGAAAAAATATTCTGCTGCTTTAAACATGTAAATTACAAATCTAAACCATAGTACCTCTCTTTTTTCCAATTAAAATTGAGTTTGATTTCCCTTCCGTAAGTTATACAACAAAATGACAGGAAATGGATGCAGGAGAGAGTGGTTGCTGTTGATATTCCCAAGCATATTTTCTTGAGCCAGCTATTTACTTACCTATAACTCTCAAAGGTGCTTCATCTACTCTGAACCTAAAAGTCATCCATATCATTCCATCCCTCACTTCTCTGCTCAAATTCAGTTCTACATATGTGACTGCCTACTGGATATCTCCAACTGCACCTTACATTCCATAATTCAACATATATCCAACCCTCTTTAGCTTACCTAGTCAATGGCCCCAGCACCTATGTACCCATCCATTCATCCAAGCTAGAAGCCTCAAAGCCATCATCAACTTCTCCCTCCACCCGACTCCACAAGTCAGGAAACAAATACATTTAGCTTCTGGAAAATCTCTCAAATCCTCTTTCCCTCTGTCTTCCTCACTGCCCCTTTCTTTTAAAGCCCTTATTATCTCTCACCTGACCATCACAATAGTCTTCTACCTGGACTCCTTGTCTCCATCCTTCCTACCAATCTCGAGACGGACAACAGAACTATCTTTGTAAAATACAAATATGATCATAACATTTCCTATTTTAAAGTCTTCAGTGTGAAAAAAAAATCTGGCATGACATATGAGACCCTTCACATTCTACCCTAAACTTCCTAACTCACACATGAGTGCTATTGACCTAAACAGGGTCATTTAGTTGCAAGAATTATGGCCGATAAAATGGGAAAGGAATTTATTACAGGATACATTGAGGAGCTCACAAAAATTCTGGAAGGGTTGAAGAACCAGACTCAGAAAAGGCAGAAAGAAAGGGAGGCAAAGCAGAAAAACCACAGCCCAGAGCAAACTACATAACCAAGAGAGGAGAGACCGCCACCACTGCCACCACAGAACAGTGGTCCTGGGCTTTGAACCTCCACTGCAGCTCTCTCTAGACACTGGGCGTGGCACTGCCCCACAGCCACTGCCTCTGGAAACTGGAACCCCAGCGATGCTGTTAATATCAGAAGGAGTCTCCGTGCACTGTGTTTTCCTGCTTCTCTTGCTCCATCCGACTGGCAGCGCCTAAGTTAGCTTTCCATTCCTTGCCAAGCAAGGTGGAAGTGGGAAAGGCTGCAAAAACAAGAGGCAGATTTTTCAGTGTCATAGAGAGAGGCTGGCCACAAACAGTGGAATCAGACACTAGACAACAAAAAAATCGACAGAAGTACAATCCATGCTTCAGCTAGTTGGGCTGTGCAACCTTCTCCAAAGGAGACCTGTTCCCTTTGCCTCTTTAAAAATGCTGTTGTCAGGCTTCCCTGGTGGCGCAGTGGTTGAGAGTCCGCCTGCTGATGCAGGGTACAGGGGTTCGTGCCCTGGTCCGGGAGGATCCCACACGGCTGGGCCCGTGAGCCGTGGCCGCTGAGCCTGCGTGTCCTGAGCCTGTGCTACGCAACGGGAGAGGCCATGGCAGTGAGAGGCCCGCGTACGGCCAAAAAAAAAAAAAAAAAAGCTGTTGTCAATATTTGAAAAGATGATTCCCTGTTTTCTAATAAGGGAGCGCCTATCTACCCCTGGTCTAATGTCACCTGCTCTGTGAAGCACTGGGTGGTGTCTTCAGGCAGAGCTGGCGCTTCTTTTGTTTGTGGTCATCACACTTAATTGGCACACTTCTCACAGGGTGTTGTCATTATTATGTCATTTCACAATTCAATGTCCCATCTCAACAGTGAGGTCTTCATGGCAGGGACTATGTCTTGATGTCTGTGCCTTCAGAGCCAGGCATTGTGCCTGGGACAAAATATGTTCTCAGTAATGTTTGTTGAATAATTGTTGTGGCTCCCCTAAGGAGAATGTTTTGGAGTCTATGGGTGATCCCTAGGAGACACTGGCCTTGACTGCCAATAGTAGAGGCACCATCTTCCCCTTGCCCAGAAACTGACACTTCCCAGAACTTTACAAGACAATTGCAAGCTGGAAGGCACTCCTGGCATGAACATTGCCCATCAGCCTTATAATCAGCACTTCTCAACTCGGTTCTCAGCTCTAACATTCATTACGGTGTGGTCTTTGGCATAATACTAAGGTTACAGCTGTACCAAAACTTATGTGCAGTTGTTTTATTGCCTAAACTAGTTATAATCTGGGTAGTATAGAAACTGTGAAAAGTTTTCCATTATTTCATAGGTGAAGGGTAAAGTAATTTCAAAAGTAATCAAATCCTGTGGGGTAGGACTCACACACACTAAAATTTATATTGTCTTCCTTGTGTTATAAAGACTGTAAAGAAACTATTTTCTCTGCCTAGATTTCAGATTGCAAATGAGATAAAATTCTTATAACTTTTTTTTTTTTTAAAGAAGGCATTGGGTCTTTTTTTTTGGCTGCGTTGGGTCTTCATTGCTGTGAGCGGGGGCTACTCTTCATTGTGGTGCACGGGCTTCTCATTGTGGTGACTTCTCTTGCTGTGGAGCATGGGCTCTAGGAGCGAGGGCTCAGTAGTTGTGGCTCACGGGCTCTAGAGCACAGGCTCAGTAGTTGTGGTGCACGGGCTTAGTTGCTCTGCGGCACATAGGATCTTCCCGGAACAGGGCTTGAACCCGTGTCCCCGACATTGGCATGCAGATTCTAAACCACTGTGCTACCAGGGAAGCCCTCTTTTAACTCTTTAATGTTGCACAGTATGTCAGTATAACAATATAAAATTTGATACATTTCAGCATATAGTATAGCTATTAAATTTCTAAAGGCAATAAACTTCATACTAAGTATTAAATTTTTTGATCACTAATATAACTAGAAGATAACGTATTCGTTATACTATTAATATTTTCTGAAAGGTAACAGAAAGCATTTGTGAATAATGTACATTTTTTTTAGGAATGAGATATTCTACTTGGTATCCACTTAGATGCTGGCCTGAAAGTAACATGTTTCTTCAACAAGCTGAATGTCATTTATCAGCTGAATGTCTCTTGGAGGAACAGAGAACTATTGTTCTTCAGGCATTTGAGAGATAGTGGTCAAAACCCATGGTAATTATTCCACCAATATGCACCATTTTCCTTTGCCAAAAGGAAATTAACCTAAATAGCTAACTGGAAAAAGAAATGATACCATAGTTGAAATGGGAAAATTGTGTGAGGAATAAGTATACATAAATTCGGGGGAAATTATTCTCTTGTCGTGAGACTGGGTGAGATACTATTTTTACACATCTATAAACTTATTTTTTTTCATTTCACAGCTTACGGCTTTCATCAGTGTGCTTGGGAAGATTTGGCACTCCAGCAGACCTCTGAAATTTATTTTGATAGAATTTCTTGACCTTGCTTTTTGAGAACCTTTTTATTCCAAATGATCTTGCTTGGGTTCTGTCATAATATGTTGGGCCAATGTAGGGGTGAGCAGTATTCTTATGAAACTATTAACATGTATTGTTTGTCCTTTCCCTACCTCTGTCTATAAACTGCATTTGCTTCTTTACCCTGGGGCCCCGTCTTTGGTCCAGGACGCCAAGAAATCAAATAACACGTGAGTCTCCAGCTTTAAGAGGAAATGCTTAGATTCACCGTGACCTAGATAAACAACAATGGTAGGAGGAAGTTTGTTACAAGTCTCAACCCTCATATCCACCAGTCCTAGTTTAATATTTATTTATTTTGCTATTAGAGCATTATTAATTTGGACCCCTTGCACAACATGAAATCTTTATTACAAACATACAATAACTTACTTTATTTTCATTTAAACTATAAATACCCTTAAAAGTTTACTGATTGTTCAGTCTTCTGTGGATTTTTTAAAATATAAAACTCTCACATTAGGAACTGCCCATGGAAGAGGCATAACCATGGGAAATGCAACCATGTTTACAGTAACTTCTCAGAAAATTAAAGTCTTGATTTTTTTAATGAAAAATGTATTTTTAAATATAAATTAAACAGGAACTTTAATTTTATCTGATAATTTTTCTTACCAAAAAATCTCAATCAAAACATTCACAAAATATAAACAAGAGCAATGCATACTTGCATGTTTCATATTTTACTTTGTACTTTCCCTCTTTTTTCAAACTTAAAAAAAGACTACACTTCCAATAAAGATAATTAGAAAAATATAATAAAATACCTAGAAAATTAATCAAATATGTCCTCCAGCCCAGACAGCTTTCATGAATGGCCTATGCATTTTTTTCTATGAGGTTATATGTGTATGTATTTAACAAAATTCAAATTAAAAGTTCTAAATTTGATATTTGAAATACTATCCTATCCTCTGATTTCAGTCTTTAAAGATTAGAGAACTTTTCAAAATTTAAAAAGAAATGGAAAAGAAAATAGTCTTTTGTTCTTAAAGAGTTGCCAGAACTGAAAATGTAAAACAAATTCAGCTTAGTAGTATATTCTGGTTGTGTTACCCAGACTTTAAACGACTGTTGATCTGAGCCAAAAATATATACTTCTCTTCTAATGTCAGATGCTACCTTGTCAGCAGCCTGCCCGTAATTGGTTTTCACTCCATTTCCTGCTCACCCTGCCAGCCCTGCCTCTCTACCCCTGTGATTCACCAGGCTTTGGCTGTGTTGCATAGGGCTGGGAGTCCTCGACCGTCCAGTTTCATCCTCCTTGATGGTAGATGTCTTGGCCATTTGTCTGCTATGTTGCCAGATGTTTGGGTTCAAACAAAGTGTATTTGTGATGGTGACATTTCCAAGGTCTATACAGGGTCTACCTCCACAGTTAAAACCGTATCTGGGACTCTCATGAGAGGCCTTCCCCCCTAGTCAGCCTTCCCCCCTAGTCAGCCTAGGGCCTCTTCTTAGATTTACACAAAAAGTATGTTTTTGTGAATAAAAAACTCAGTTTCAACGAAAATGAACTCAAATGTGTATCCTTTTAAAATAGTATCAAGAAATCAGAAACAACCTTGAAATGGTCATCATCTCATGAGTTTCACTCTTTTTTTTTTTTCTAAGAAAAATAAAGCATTAACACCCCTCTTCCCAGTGGAGAAAAAGGAAGGGGAGCTTAAGTGCTGCATCTTTACCGATGTATTAGAAAATAGCTTCTCAGAGTAGGTGAACAGCCTAAATGTGTTTACAGTAAGTCCCCTACATACGAACCTTCAAGTCACGAACTTTCAAAGATGTGAACATGCCCCTGTATGCCAGCTGTCGTACTGTACTGCTGTACTTTTCAAGGTACTGTACTGTAAGATTAAAAATGTTTTCTGTATTTTGTGTTTGTTTGTTTTTTATGTATTATTTGTGTGAAAAGTATTATAAACCTATTACAGTACAGTACTATATAGCCGATTGTGTTAGTCGGGTACCAAGGCTAACGTTGTAGGACTTAACGAACACATTGGACTTATGAATGTGCTCTCGGAACAGAACTTGTTCGTATGTAGGTGACTTACTGTATTTTTATAAGAGGAAGGAAGTAAAACTGCTGAAGTTACTTTAACTTTTTACATTAACTTATGAGAAAAATGTGGTAAAAAATAGCAAAGCTTATTCAGACTTTTCAAAGACATTGGGACCTGGTACCTTATTCCAAAGGTCATCACCAATGGTCATCCTCACTCTAAGGACTCTGAGGAGCCCTCTTATGGAGCAGTAAGCAATTAGTCCAGATTTTTCATGGATCCCAAGTCTCTCAGAATTAAGACACAAAATGAAAGAATTTTTCCATTGATGCGATATTTATCCAGATTAAGAGAAGCAACTTACTCATCCATTTGCTAGACCCTGGGAGGGTACAGAACATGTGGGATGACTCTGATCAACTGCTGAGCTGATAGAAGAGATTTTGCAGCTCCCACATCTCTCACTGTGCCTGGACATTTGGTTTTCATTGCTCTCTCTGAAATTAGAGAAAGTAATAATGGATCACCACATTTATAGTGTAATTGTAATTACTCCTACCTAGAAATAATGTGCTTGCCCATGCTTAGGCCAAAGGACAATCTCTCTATCTAATACACAAGAGTGGGCTAGAAGGGTGGGGGGGCAGCATTACCTCCATACATATGACAGTCATTTTAGAAAAGTTTTAAGTTATAACTTAAACCATTAGACAATAGAATGGAACCAAGAGACAATAAATCCAATAGTTTCAACAACTAGCTATTCCACACCTACTTGTGCAAAACATTGGTATGATAGAAAAATTCATAACACAATAGCTACCCTCAATGAATTTATGATCTGGTAGGAGAAAGAGCAAGTATTCAATAAGTAAGTAAGTAAATAAATATTTTAAAACATAAATAACTTTTCTACTAGAAATATAAGCAAAGAAGAATGATTGTTTCCAACTTGAAGTATCAGAAGGTCACTGAAGGCTTGGGTGTGAGCATGAAATAAAGCTAAATTGGATGTTCTTTTCCTCCGTATACAGTTTTCCCAAAGTTAAATGGATTCCTTTAATAAGGTGGTGGTGTTATAGAACGAATGCTACTCTCAATATCGTTGATTATGGAATGTGGAACAATGCAGATGGTGGATTTTTCAAGATTTGTCTTCCTTTGGCTTTCACCATGAAAACCAGTTCATTGCTCATAAAAACTGCAGAGAGCAAACAAGGGAGGGGATGGAGATGAAATTCATTTTGGAACTTGTTAGAAGCATTGGTGAAAGGTTTGGTGGAATTGTAGAAACAGTCTCTTTATATATTTTTTTTTCTTTCACAGAAACCTTGTGAGATTTATATAGTGACTGGAAAGTGGTACGTGTGCTTTGGCTTTCTGGACAAAGGAGCTCTTCAAAGAAGTACTTCAAGAAAAAAATCAAAAAATTTCTCCATTTCATATCAAATATTGTTATATTTTTCCTCTTAAGATTGATTATATAACCCAAACAAAAAACATAGTAAAATATTTCTCAACTAACAGAACACATCAGTATTCACACAAGTAGCAGAATCTATTTTCATGTTAAAATTGATGGATGCTAAATTTAATAATGAATCAAGCAAGTGTGAGCATCAAAAATATCTAAAAACAAAAATTTTTTTTAAACCCAAAGAATGACTTTAAAATAATTATTATTACCAAGAAAGGAGCATGAATTAAAATAATAAAATCTGTGGTGAAGATTTCTGAAGCTCCAGATTCTAATCGGTCTCCCCCAGCCACCACACACAGATGGTCATCATATGTAAAGACGATTTCAGATATAAGCAGTATGGAGGCTTCCAGAATTTGAGAGCCACTGGAAGATCAGAGATTAAACCCAGTAAGATAGAACTGACTCTAAAAAGAGGACAAAAATGAGGGGAGGAACAATTGTATGGACATGAGTGAACACTAAGGTTTGGTTGTTTAAACAAATAATTCACAAAAATGAATTCCTCCGTTAGTCACAGACTTGTGGTTTTATTACTTTTAAGGCTTTTTGATAGTTCTGATGCCTCTGGGGCTCCAAGAGACAAATGAAAAATGTCTTTTTATACACTAGATTGGAAAAATGGAACAAATAATAATGGTGATAATAATAGGTATCAAATCATTGTTGACCGCATACACCGTACGATGTGCTTCATGCAAAACAACATGACAGCTAACGTGCATTAAGCATTGTGATGTACAATCACTGATGAAAATTTTTATATGTTTTAACTCATTTATTCCTCATAATGCTATGATGTAGATTCTATTGTTATATTTGTTGGATGAATGAGGAATTTGGGATGGATGGTGTCATGTTTTAATCTAAATTTCTTGTGTAAGTCAAATACAATTTCTCTCAACCAGGATTTTGATTGTCCAATGTCAACTCATGTGCCACAGTATTTTTTAGTCCCCATTTTTTTAATAGTGGTAAAATACACGTGAAATTTACCATCTTAACCATTTGAAGTGTACAGTTCAGTAGTAAGTACATGAATATTGTTGTACAACCTTCAGAACTCTTTCAAATCTTGCAAAACTGAAATCCCATACCCATTAAATAATCCACAGACCCACCATTTTACATTCTGTCTGTATGAACTTGTCTACTCTAGATATTTCATAGAAGTGGATTCACACAGTATTTGTCTTTTTGTGATTCAATTATTTCATGTGCCACAGAATTTTTGAAAACATATAAAACTATGCCAAGGCAAAAAAATTAACAATCATTTTACAAGGAGGTTTTTCATTATTATTACTCCCCCAAAAGGGCAATGACAACTGATGACTTGTGTGTTTCATAATGCCAATGAAAATTATTTTAACTTATTGGTTTTTTGCATTTCTAATAGAGCAAGAAAGTTTTTACGGACTTGCCTGGTGGTCCAGTGGTTAAGACTCCACGCTTCCTATGCAAGGGGCACAGGTTCAATCCCTGGTCGGGGAACTAAGATCCCACAGGCTGTTCAGTGCCACGAAAAATTTTTTTAAAAAGATGCGTCCACCTCACTACAAATAACTCAATTTCATTTCTTTTTATGGCTGAGTAATATTCCATTGTATATATGTGCCACATCTTCTTTATCCATTCATCTGTTGATGAACACTTAGGTTGCTTCCATGTCCTGGCTATTGTAAACAGAGCTGCAATGAACATTGTGGTACATGATTATTTTTGAATTATGGTTTTCTCAGAGTATAGAGTCTGTCATACAGAGTGAAGTAAGTCAGAAAGAAAAAAACAAATGCCATATGCTAACACATATATATGGAATCTAAAAAACAAACAAAGAAATGGTCATGAAGAACCTAGGGCAAAATGAGAATAAAGACGCAGACCTACTAGAGAATGGACTTGAGGATATGGGGAGGGGGAAGGGTAAGACAGGACAAAGTGAGCGAGTGGTATGGACATATGTACACTACCAAATGTAAAATAGATAGCTAGTGGGAAGCAGCCGCATAGCACAGGGAGATCAGTTCGGTGCTTTGTGACCACCTAGAGGGGTGGGATAGGGAGAGTGGAAGGGAGGGAGACACAAGAAGGAAGAGATATGGGGATATATGTATATGTATAACTGATTCACTTTGTTATAAAGCAGAAACACACCATTGTAAAGCAGTTATACTCCAATGAAGATGTTTAAAAAAAGACAAACAAAAGAAACGTTTTAAATCAACGCGTGCTACCTATGACAGACAAAACACATATCGATAGTAGATATTTAAAATAAAACTTATTATCACTAAGATATTTGATACATTTTGCATTGTCAGTTTCTCAGGTGAAAAGTTTATGAGACACACTTTACTATGCTTTATGAAGTAGATACTATGTGCACTAAGAAATGTATTCCTTAACACTTCTAAGTTTTAACTTTATTTCCTTTCTTTTTTTAATAAGTGGAATACTTTTTGTCAATTATAGACCCCACAAACCCAGATGAAATTAAAAATTATATATTCCCAAGACAAGTAGTCACCAACATTTTGCATTTAAAATTTTATTCTTAAACTAAAAATTGAGACCACCAAAGGCAAATAGAGCCTCATGTTTTTGTAACCTAGTGGATAATTTTATTGTTAAAAAATATTTTTCTTCCTTCACAAATGACATTAAGTAGATTGTGGTTTTTCCTTTGTAAAAAGCCTCCTAAGAATGTTACAGGTCAGATTTCAAACTTAAGTTTTTTTCAACAAAGCTCAAATATTCTGTTCAACATTGTTCTTTCATGACCTCTGATGGTGAAAATGTAAACTGACATTACAAATACTAACAGAAATAATGCCACAAATTCCATTTAACTTTTAGTGAAGATCCTTTCCCTTCTTTTCATATTTATTTACTTTGAGAATGTAATGGTATCAATTATTCAACAATATAGAAAGAGTTTTAGACAATTTCCTACCACTTCAGAGCATAAGAAAGCCCTCTTATTCAGTCTATAAATCTCTGAATGTATGTGTGCATAGAAAGAACATTTTAATGATATAAAAACTTACTACTGTGACTACTAGCTCTCAAATGGAAATGGAATAAAGTTTGGATAAAATTGAAACAATTATTTTAATTTACAAAATCATCACTCTTCCTAAATCTCTGTATATATGAATAAGGCAGCATAATTGCATATTAAGACCTGAATTATTGGAACTTATTTATTACTTCAAGTTCATTAATAAGATTACTGTCTATACCTGAGCTCCTCCTGAAAAAGCTTCCACACAGGTAATTTATCTGGGAATATGACCCCAGAGAGCAGGAATAATGAACAGGGGAATAAAAAGGGGAAAGAAGGAAGAGCTGAAATAAGGATGCATTATCAAAATGATTATAGGAAACCTATGCCGGATTCCACAGGCCTTTTAAGAGGCCGCAATGAAATCCATGAAATAAATAGGAGAAGGGAGAATTCCCTGGAGGTCTAGTGGTTAAGACTGCACTTCCACTGCAGGGGGCCCAGGTTGGATCCCTGATTGGGGAACTAATCCTGTAAGCTGAGTGGCACAGCCCAAAAAAAAAAAAAAAGGCCAAGGATTTTTCAATGGGCTTCCATCCCCCATGGATTTAGTGGCCCTTGGACTTTGACTACCACATACCCACTTGTAGGTTGCACATGTGTGGCACTTCAGTGGGCATTCCACACCTGCACTTCTTGCCAGAAAATGTCCAGGGAAGGAAGTGGAGGCTCACACCTTGGTCAGAGGTGAGGCACTCCCCGGTTGCACCTGAAAAAAACTGATCAAAGTCTATGAGAACTGATTGTAGAAACTGACTTCAGTTGAGTGCAGGGCCAAGAGAATTTTAAGTGATGAACAAAGTGGTCACTGATGCACTAGAACCTTTGCACTACTCAGATCCACGTTTTCTCTCCATTAACTCCTATCTGTCACTGCAAGATGCTGGCCAGCCACAACTTCTGCAAGAGGGTTTGTGAACTAGCTACCATCCCTGCTGCCACAGCTGGTC
Organism: Kogia breviceps; assembly: GCF_026419965.1. Classification (NCBI taxonomy): domain Eukaryota; kingdom Metazoa; phylum Chordata; class Mammalia; order Artiodactyla; family Physeteridae; genus Kogia; species Kogia breviceps. The sequence goes on along the minus strand of NC_081322.1, from coordinate 19,560,519 downwards.
CCAAAGCCTCTTGATAGTCATCAGCTCTCTTCTCCACCAGCGAATCTAAATTTCTCTCACCCGTGGCCAGCATCTCAGCTGATCTATTGTTGTTTGCCTGGTACAGTGATCCAGACCCTCTTCCTCTAGGTTGATTTGCTTTGCCTTCATCAGGGCATAGTTGCTGTAAATGCTGATTCACCATTATCACCTGGCACAAAACACCAGGAGATGCATCGATCAAGCCGATGGATATTCCTCCCTGCTTCCACCATAGGGCAGTGACCCAGGCTCTTCGTGTTAATAAGGGTAGGTTAGTCTTGCAAATATACTAACATTAATTCTCTTTTGCTTGATGATCCAGGAATGAGGATCCCAAAGAGGTGGTAGTTAAGTTCTGTGGAACTCTTTTACTTTGTCCTCTGGTGGCCCTGGTAAATGGCCGTAAGGCCCTTTGTGAAAAGATAGGGAGAATGTTTGTAACTATTCTTATGACATTACAGAGTCCTTCCTCAAGGGCACTCACCCTCCCTTTGAACACTTGGTATCTGGGTCTGTTGAAATTAAATAAATCCAGAAATTGAATGAAGGCTCTGGATTTTCCATTGTGATAGCTGATGTTAGTATTCCACTCACTAGATCACTTTTCTTTGTTATACACACACTCACACACACACACACACACACACATACACACACAATCAAGTAATCACTCAATCAGCTGTCCATTTATCTCATCCCTCAAAACACCATGATTTATTAGCTAATGGCACAAATCCCTGCAGGTCAAGGCAACCTGATTGCTACTACAGACTTCTGCCCATTTCAGTAATTACAACCATCTTGCCTTTGATAGTTTTGTATTGCTACATGGGCTCTGCCATTGAGAAATCTCATAACCGCGCTGATACTGGGGAGACTAGTTCCACAACAGCATCTCCTGTTAATAACTCTGATCTGTGGAGGACAGACATCACCAAGTTTTTTCACAGATGCTGGCCTCTTCCTCACCACTGAATTCCTTCTTGCCTTACTGAAGGGAATGTCCTATGCATCCTCCTGGGGAGCAAAGTCAGATGCTAGGTTCTAGATATCACAGATATCTACTCTAACATTCCCGTCTCTGTGAGCCTTCTGACATGGTCCTCAATCCTCTGCCAAAGCAATTTTAGCATCTCTACCTTATTTTCCTATTGGCCATTATCACATTCAGGCTTCAAGGAAACATCCCAGCAGTGGACGAGGACCAACACCAGGTGTTCTCACTAGCATGTTGAACCTCAAGACATGAGTGAGTGTTCCCATGTCAATAAATCCTTATGCAGCCTTATTTTATTCTCCCTACCAGTTCAACACTCTCAAGATTCACTCCTACATGTGTTCCCCTGGTTCCTTTTAGTATATATAACATGGGACCTGCACTTTCTGTAAACCATTTCCTCCCAGAGCAAGGAGTATATTTCTGTGCTCAGAAGATGTCTGAGACCTGACCTGATCACTGGCATGGAGATGGTGAATGGTGGCAGGGCTGGATCCTGAAGAGGACAAGAGTCATCTTGTGAGTTGCCTTCCTCATATGAGGGTCTCTAAGTCTTTGCTGGTTCTTCAGGCAATAGGAGGATGCTCTCTTTTAGCAAAGGGAATGGGACTGCTTCTGCCAGTGAGGAGAGTTCAGGGAAATCTGAGAATTCAAGAGTCCCAGAATCATTTACCCAAATGTCTATATTCCTGGTTTCAGGATTTAACTGTTTTCAACCAGGGCCCTAACTCAGGACACCCAAAGAGGCTGTGTCTTCATTCTCCTTTGCACCTATGTTGCAGAAAATGATGATATCCTCAAATGCTGATAGAGGCCCTTGGCATTTACCATGTGCCTTGAATCGATTTGGGCTGACCCGAGCCAGTTATTTTCCTTATTTCAAAGAATTCAAAGAAATCAATAAAAATCCAACCTTCCTTATAATTACCACTGCCACCATACCATTCAAGTATAACAGTAAGTATATGAGTCAACCCTTCACTTTCCACCTGTACCTATGCCCAACGAACCTCATATGAGAATCGTAGAGCTGTGTTCCAATGGTTATCACCACCCCCTTTCCCATTAGCAGTGGGATCTTCATTGCCATCTGACTGTTGAGTTACTCAGTTCCTAAATCCCATCTTAATGGTCCATTTTCCAGGGCTAATCCTGCTCTATCTTTCCTAGTGTTTTCCTGAAAGCAGAACATGAAACAGAGCTCTGCATGAGAGTAATTTACTCAGGAATGGGTTGCCAAGTAGCAGTAGCCATGAACAAGGAGAATGACGTAGAGAAGGATGGAAAGCCGATACAAGAATGTGCTATCAAGTTGGTCTCTGTTGTGAACAACTGGTTCTGGATCACAGAGGACATTGTGATTAGTCTTATGAAATGAGTATCAACACTGTCCAGGGTCAGTAAGGGGAATCGTTTGTTCATCAGCTCCAGCCCCCACTGATAAGCTTGGGCCTGTAGAGATTAAGTCCCCCACTTCTAAGTTGCAAATGTTGAGTGCTGAATGGTTACCCTCAAGGATCAGAGAAGTCCCACGGATCAGAAAGCAAGCAGTTCACACTGCAAGCTCCAGGCAGGCACACGGACGAGCTACACCTGTGTGCAGCTAGTGACAGCCTGAGTGGTAGTGGTCCCAGTAGCTGTGGCGAGAGTAAAAAGAGAGGCCAAGAAGCTCTGAGGCTACTATGTATGTGTGAATTAGTGGGAAGGAAGCCGAATTTGCAAAATGCTTCCTAGTAGGGATGGGTGGAGAAAGCTTCCTAGAGGAAATGAGGGCTAAATTGAAACATAAACCACCTAAAGGATAAGTAGAAGTCAGCAAGGGTTGATAAAGAGGAGACAGGCCATTTTCAGCGAGAAAGAAGCTTTCTCCATCTTCTCAGAGGTTGAGGTGGCTTCTAATGTCTTCCAACCACACCCTCCTTCTTCTACAATAGCAGTGGTCATACTTCGAATTGCAATTGTCCGATCACTTATCTGCTCCACTAGACCAAAGACTCTGTTAGGGCAGGGATTGTGACTGTCTTCTCCTACGCAGCACATATTAGAAACAAAAGTATAAACTTAATTGAATTGTCTTGTAGATTGTAAAGATTAAGTGAAGTAATGTATGCACAGCTCCTAACAACTAAAGTGCTCAGTAAATAGTAGCTTTTTAAAATCTCTATTATTATTCAAATTTTTATCATAGGGCACAGCTCTGGCATGTACACATTTGTATCGCAATAAACACTTGCTGAAAGAAAAGTTCAGGCCGGACATGATGAGGTCCTTAACTATGTCTGCCAGCAGCAACGTTTTCAACTGCTGTCGCTTTTACATTTTGTATCCTAAACGCTGTCCTCTGAAACTCCAACGTGCGTTGTGTTCTTATTTTTTTAGAGGAAGGAATAGAAAAAATAAAATAAAAATCCAAGAAAGTAATTGTAAGATGTCGCTATAGAATGGGGGGAAAGGAGGGGTAATGGGAAACCATAGCGATGTTCTGATATGGGTAGGACTTGGGGTGTGTCTGTGTATTTTCAATTTCTTGTCCACTAGATGGTGGAAGAGTCCCTATCCTGACAACAGAGTTCTTCATCAAAGGTTACAGGTTCTCGCACAACGCCCACGCAGGGCTTTGCACGTGAAGGAAATCATCCAATAAGTTAATTTTTTTTCAAGGCTTCCGCTTGTAAAGCAGAAAGCTGAAACGACACGGGAGGCAAATGTTACGGAGGGGTGAGAAGGGATGAGTAATGCGGAAAGACAAGAGGCAGGGGAGCTAAACTACATTTCCCAGGAAGCCACGGGCGCACCTGCCACACCCACCACGCCTGTTACGGCGCTCGCGACCCTGTCGTCCATCTACCACCGCAAGAAACACAGAGAAGGGCACGGAGTCTCCACTGGTGAAGCAGCCGCGGCGACTCCAGGCCGCCAGATCGTCCTGCTGAGCCACGACCACTCCACCCTGCGCTCGTAGAGCAGAAGGGACACTCACCGCTGCCCCTCTGCTCCCGCGAGCCACGTGACCAGCTCGGGTCATGTGACTCCAGAGCCTGGCGGCTGAAGTCAGTTACCCTGGCAACTGCTGGGCCCCCTCAGACCGTCCGGGAAAGTGGGGAATTCAGAAGCAAAGGTAGGTAAGGCGTGGATACTTGCTTTCCACTCGGTTCAGCAGGGCCCAGACTGTGCTCAGACCCGCTGCTCAGGGCTTTAGTTTCGGGTCATTCCCTTCCTCCACCCCGGCTCCACTGCGGGCGCGTCTTTGTCTTCCCGCCGACTCCGGAGCCCGCGCTTCCTGGGGCCTGGGACCCTCTGAGTGGAACCCTCATTTGACCCAAAATTTGGGGCCAAGACCTCAACCGCCCACACACTGAACTGAACAGAAATGCAAATGAGGGAGAGGAGGTGTTACCGCGCAGGCTGAGCAAAGTATTGTCCAGATCTCCACACCTCCCGCCTCAACAAGAGGAAGCTGAGGTCGGAGCTGCCTCATGGAGTTACGGTCCAGAAGCTGGCGCAGATCCGAAGTTGGGTTCTTTAGGGAGACTGGGGAGAGTTGAGCATTGCAAGTCACCATTGCGTAGTTTTTGTTGACCTTCTGTCCATCCAAGAGAAACATAATTTGTTCTGATTTGTTCCATTAACTTTGTTTTAGGTAGATTCTGAGTCTTAAGGTATTAATCCAGAAATTTGTATCTGGAAGCGCCCCCATATCAGGAAACAGTCTATTTTTCAAAACTTTTAAATATGGATTGATAAATAACTAGCTGAATGATAAAATGGCACAAACTCTGTCCTGCGCTTTGCAAAAGGGAAACAGTCTTTTGGATTTGCTTGTATTTACTTTTTTAAAAGTTTCCTTGAGAAGCCTGGTTTGTTTAAGGGATGTTAAATAACACACACACACACACACACACACACGCGCGCGCGCGCGCGCGCGCGCTAATATGCATAGATTTAGGAAATATTCTCGAGGCCACTTTTTAACAACTGGATGTTAAGAATGAAAGTGTAATTCTCAACTCTTAAGTCAAACTGTGAAAGCTGCTTTTCCAAATTAGTTTTATTAATGAATTAGAAATCTCTTGTCCAATTTACTAGTCAGTAATTGTGTGTATATGCTAAATCATAAGAGAAATGTCTGAAGTTCAAGTCTGACGGTTTTTATGTGATTTGGATTTCCTTAAAGGATGTTTATTATCTCTTGCCATTTAGTGTTTCCAGTGTTGTAAATACTTCGGAATGTTTACTTTGGGAAGGGAAAATTATTGATAATGGCCCACTATTCCAAAGAAGAGCTGGATGAAGAGTTTGAACAGTTCATGAAAGAGGTAAGTTTATATATATATATATATATTTTTTGCGTTACACGGGCGTCTCACTGTTGTGGCCTCTCCCGTTGCGGAGCACAGGCTCTGGACGCTCAGGCTCAGCGGCCATGGCTCACGGGCCCAGCCGCACCGCGGCACGTGGGATCTTCCCAGACTGGGGCACGAACCCGCGTCCCCTGTATCGGCAGGCGGACTCTCAACCACTGCGCCACCAGGGAAGCCCACGTAAGTTTATATTTTTAAAAGCTATATTGTAAATTGTCCCACAAGAAACTCATTCTTCTAGGATGCAATCAGCCTACCGTCAAGCTCTGTCACCTGTTTCCAAAATATATCTATCATCCCTCTAGTTCTCTCCCTGTTCACTGCAACTTTCCTAATCCAGGACACCATCATCTCACTAGGCTACTGCAACAGTTCCTATGTACTGTCCATGTGTTCCTTCACCACACTTCTGCCAGCGTGGTTTGTGACATAAATCAGACTCTGTTGCTCTCAATGGAAAACACTCTATTGGCCTCCCATCACACACAGAGTAAAATCCTGACTCTTCTGTGGCTTACAAAACCCTGGATGATTTTGCTCACGCCCAGCTCACTGACTACACTGCTCTAACCCCTTTGCCATTCACGCCTTTTTTCTCCTCCAGACATGCCAAGCTCATTTCACATTAGGAGCTTTGTACTCTTCCTCTGCCAATAATGCTGTCTATTCCTCTATCCTTTACCTGGATGGTGAAGATCTCTTTTTAAAATCACTACCTAAGGGAGGGTTTTTTTCTGTTCATCCAGTAAAAAAGTAACTACCAAGTTCCTTCTTATACCATGTACTTAATTCTCCATGTAGCTCTTAGAACCATTCATTATTTCACTTGTTTAGCTCTCTTTTCTGCCTCGCATGAGAATTAATGGTCTTTGACATGACAGCTGTATTTTTTTTATTGAAGTATAGTTCATGTACAATATTAGTTCAAACAGTGATTCAGTTTTTATAGATTATACTCCATTTAAAGTTGTTATAAAATACTGGCTGTACTCCCTGTGCTGCATGATATACTTGTAGCTTATTTATTTTATTCATAGTACTTTGTGCATTTTAATCCCTACCCCTACCCCTATTTCGCCCCTCCTCCTTTCTCTCTTCCAACTGGTACCCACTAGTTTGTTGTCTATATCTGAGAGTCTGTTTTCTGCTTTGTTATATTCATTTGTTTTATTTTTTTAGATTCCACATATAAGTAACAACATACAGTATTTGTTCTTCTCTGACTTATTTCACTAAGCATAGTACCCTCCATGTCCATCCATGTTGTTTCAAATGACAAAACTTCATTCTTTTTATGGTTGAGTAACATTCCATCATATATCTGTATACCACACCTTCTTTATCCGTTCATCTGTTGATGAACACTTCCATATCTTTGATAGTGTAAATAATGCTGCTATGAACATTGGGATGCATTTATCTTTTTGAATTAGTGTTTTTGTCTTCTTAGGATATATACCCAGGAGTGGAATCACTGGATCATATAGTAGTTCTGTTTTTAGTTTTTTGAGAAGCCTCCATACTGTTTCCATAGTGGCTGTACCAATTTACATTCCCACTAACAGTGTATAAGGGTTCCCTTTTCTCTACATCCTCACCAGCATTTGCTCTTTGTAGCCATTCTGACAGGTGTGAGGTGATACCTATTTGGGGTTTTGATTTGCATTTCCCTGATGATTAGCGATGTTGAGCATCTTTTCATGTGCCTGTTGGCCATGTGTATATCTTGTGCCCCATTTTTTAATCAGGTTGGGTTTTTGTTATTTTTGTTTTTTGGTTTTTTTGATATTGAGTTATATGGATATATATTTGGATATTAACTCCTTATTGGTCATATGATATGCAATTGTTTTCTCCCGTACTGTAGGTTCTTTTCATTTTATCGATGGTTTCCTTTACTGTGCAAGAGCTTTTAAGTTTGATTAGGTCCCATGTTTATTTTTGCTTTTGTTTCCTTTGCCTTAGGAGACAGATCCAAAAGAATATTGCTACAATTTATGTCAGAGTGTTCTGCCTATGTTTTCTTCTAGGAGTTTTATGGTTTCAGGTTTTATACTTAGGTCTTTACTCCATTTTGAGTTTATTTTTGAGTTTATTTTATATGGTGTGGGAAAATGTTCTAATTTCATTCTTTCACATGTAGCTATCCAGTTTTCCCAGCACCACTTACTTCAATAAGAGACTGTCTTTTTTCCAATGTAAATTCTTGCCTTCTTTGTTGTAGATTAATTGACCATAAGTGCATGGGTTTATTTCTGGGCTCTCTATTCTGTTCTGTTGATGGATCTGTCGGTTTTTGTGCCAGTACCACACTGTTGTGATTACTGAAGCTTCCTAGTATAGTCTGAAGTCAGGGAGCTTAATAGCTTTAGCTTTGTTCTTTTTTCTCAGCATTGCTTTGGCTTTTCAGGGTCTTTAGTTGTTCGTATAAATTTTAGGGTTATTTGTTCTAGTTCTGTGAAAAATGTCATACATGTTTTGATAGGTATTGCATTAAATCTGTAGCTTGCTTTAGGTAGCATGGACATTTTAACAATATCAATTCTTCCAATCCATGAACACGAGCTATCTTGGCATTTCATTGTATCATACTCAGTTTCCTTCATCAATGTTTTATAGTTTTCAGACTATGAGTTTTTCACCTCCTTGATTAAGTTTATTCCTATGTATTTTATTCTTTTGGATGTGATTTTAAAAAGGATGGTTTTCTTACTCTTTCTGATAGTTCATTATTAGTGTGTAGAAAAGCAACAGATTTCTGTATGTTAATCTTGTATCCTACAAAGCTACTGAATCCATTTATTAATTCTGAGAGTTTTTTGGTGAAGACTTCAGGGTTTTCTATATGTAGTATCATGCCATCTGCAAATACTGACAGCTTTACATCTTCCCTTTCAATTTGGAAGCCTTTTATTTCTTTTCATGTCTGATTGCTCTGGCTAGGACTTCCAATACTTTATTAAACAGAAGTGGTGAGAGTGGGCATCCTTATCTTGTTCCTGATTTTAGAGGAAGCACTTTCAGTTTTTCACCAATGAATATGATGTTAGCTGTGGGTTTGTCATAAATGACCTTTTTTACGTTGCGACGTGAGTTTAGATAACCAACTTTGATGAGAGTTTTTGTCATGAATGGATATTGAATTTTGTCAAATGTTTTCTTTTGTATTTATTGAGATGATCATGTGACTTGTTAATGTGGTTTATCACATTGATTGACTTGCAAATATTGAACCATCCTTGCATCCCTAGAGTAAGTCCTACTTGATCATGGTGTAAGATTCTTTTTATATATTGTTGAATTCAGTTTGCTAATACTTTGTTGAGGATTTCTGCATCTATATTCATCAGAGATATCAGCCTGCAATTTTCTTTTTTTGTAGTGTCTTTGTCTGTTTTTAATATCAGGGTAATTGTGACCTTGTAGAATGTATTTGGGAGTGTCCTCTCTTCAGTTTTTTTGGAATAGGTTGAGAAGGATATTAGCTTTTTATATGTTTGGTGGAATTCCCCTGTGAAGCTATCCTGGACTTTTGTTTGCTGTTAGTTTCTGATTACTAATTCAATTATACTACTAGTGATTGGTCTGTTCAGATTGTCTGTGTCTTCCTGATTCAGTTTTGGAAGATTGTATGTTTTTAGAAATTAATCCATTTCTTAGGTTGTCCAATTTGTTGACATGTAACTGTTTGTAGTATTCTCTTATGATTTTTTTTTTTTTTTTTTTTTTTTTTTTTTTTGTGGTATGCGGGCCTCTCACTGCTGTGGCCTCTCCCGTTGCGGAGCACAGGCTCCGGACGCGCAGGCCCAGCGGCCATGGCTCACGGGCTTAGTTGCTCCGCGGCATGTGGGATCTTCCCGGACCAGGGCACGAACCCGTGACCCCTGCATCGGCAGGCGGATTCTCAACCACTGCGCCACCAGGGAAGCCCTCTTATGATTTTATTATCTGTGATATTGGTTGTTAGTTCTCCTCTTTCTTTTTTATTTTGTTTGTTTGGGTCCTCTCTATTTTTTCTTGATGAGCCCCTGGCTAAAGGCTTATCAATTTTCTTAATTTGGGGGAGGACTTCCCTGGTGGAGCAGTGGATAAGACACCATGCTCCCAATGCAGAGGACCCAGGTTTGATCCCTGGTCAGGGAACTAGATACCACATGCATGCTGCAACTAGGAATTCATGTGCCATAACTAGGGAGCCTGCATGCCGTGACTAAGGAGCCGGTGAGCCACAACTAAGGAGCCCACGAACTGCACCTAAGGAGCTGGTGATCTGAAACTAAGGAGCCCTGGAGCCACAGCTAAGGAGCCCGCGACTATAACTGGGGAGCCTGCCTGCCACAACTAAGACGTCATGCAACCAAAAAACAAACAAAAAAATCTTTATTATTTCAAAAAAACAGCTCTTGGTTTCATTGATCTTTTTTATTTTATTTTTTTGATCTCTATTTTATTTATCTTCTCTTTGGTATTTATTATTTCCTTTCTTCTGCTGACTTGGGACTTTGTTCTTCTTTTTCTAATTCCTTTAGATAGTAGGTTATGTTGTTTATTTGAGATTTTTCTTGTTTCTTAAAGTAGGCCTGTATCACTGTAAACATTCCTCTTAGAACTGCTTTTGCTACATCCCATAATTTTAGAAAGTTGTGTTTTTATTTTCATTTGTCTTAAGGTATTTTCTGATTTCCTCTTTGATTTCTTCATTGACCCCTTGTTTTTTTAGTAGCATGTCATTTAGTCTCCACATGTTTGTGTTTTTCCCATTATTCTTCCTATAATTGATATCTAGTTTATACCATGGCGATTGGAAAAAATGCTTGATATAATTTATTTCCTCTTAAATTTGTTGAGACTTTTTTGTGGCCTAGAGTGTGGTCTTCCCTGGAGAATGTTCTATGTGCACTTGAAAATAATGTATATTCTGCTGGTTTTGGATGGAATATCCTGTAGATATCTATTAAGTCCATCTGGTCTAATTTGTCATTTAAGGCCAGTGTTTCCTTACTGATTTTCTGTCTAGATGATCTGTCCATTGATGTAAATTGGGTATTAACACTCCCTACTACTTTTGTATTGCCAACTTCTCCATTTATAGCTGTTAACATTTGCTTTATATATTTAGATGCTCCTATATTAGTTGCATATATTTTAATGAAATGTTATATCCTCTTTTGTATTGATCCCTCTATCATTATACAATGCCCTTTTTGCATTTTGTTATAGACTTTGTTTTAAAGTCTGTTTTGTCTGATATGAGTATTGCTACCCCAGCTGTCTTGTTTCCATTTGCATGAAATAACTTCTAACCCCTCACTTTCAGTCTGTGTGTGTCTTTATCTCTGAAGCGAGTCTCCTGTAAGCAGCATATAGATGGGTCTTGTTTTTTGGTCCAATCAGCCACCCTCTTTTGATTGGAGCATTTAGTCCATTCACATTTAAAGTAATTATTGATAGGTATGTTCTTACTGCCATTTTGTTACTTTTTTCTGTTTTTTGTACTTATTCTCTGTTCTTTTCTCCTTCTTTTTGTTTCTTCCCTTATGGTTTGATGATTTTCTTTAGTTGTATGCTTGTGCTCCTTTCTCTCCAGTTTTTGTGTGTCCATTGTTGGGTTTTAATTTCTGTTTACCATGGGGTTCATATATGTTGATCTTTGGTTATATCCACTTGTTTTAAACTGGTAGTCATTTAAGTTCAAACACATTCTAAAAGTTCTACATTTTTTTCTCCCCTCCCCAACATTTTGTGTTTTTGTGTCATATTTTACATCTTCATGTTTATTCCTTACCTTTTTATTATAGTTATAGCTGATTATACTATTTTTGTCTTTGAATCTTTGTACTAGCTTATTTAAATGGTTGATCCACAGCCTTTACTGTATATTTGTCATTATTAGTGGGGTTTTTCTTTTCCTATACATGTCTACTTCTTGTTGTAGCATTTTCTTTTCCGCTGAGAGAAGACCCTTTAACTTTTCCTTTAGGGTCAATTTAGTATTGATGAACTCTTCTAGTCTTGCTTGTCTGAGAAGTTTTTCATCTGCCCTTTAATTCCAAATTATAATCTTGCTGGGTAGAGTATCCTAGGTTTTAGGTTTTTCCCTTTTGCACCTTAAATATATCATGCCATTCCCTTCTGGCCTGCAAAGTTTCTGCAGAAAAATCAGCTGATAGCTTTTGGGGGGGTGGGGTTCACTTGTATGCGACTCTTTGTTTTTCTCTTGTTGCTTTTAGAATAATCTCTTTAACTTTTAACATTTTAATAACACTTTAATTGTGATATGTCTTGGTGTGGGTCTATTTGGGTTCATTTTATTTGGGACTCTCTGTGCCTCCTGTACCTGGATATCTGATTACTTATTCAGGTTCAAGAAGTTTTCAGCCATAATTTCATCAAATAAATTTTCAACTCCTTTCTCTGACTTCTCCATCTGGGACACCTATAATATGAATGTTGGTACACTTGATGGTATCTCAGAGTTCCCTTAAATTGTTTTCATTTTTTAAATTTGTTTTTTTTTCATGTCTGATTATGTGATTTCCATTATTCTGTCTTCCAGATCACTTATGCATTCTTCTGTATCACCTAGTCTGCTGTTAATTCGTTCTAGTGTGTTTTTCATTACAGTTGTATTCTTCAGTTCTGGCTGGTTCTTTTATATTTTCTAGTTTCTTGTTAAAATTCTCACTGTGTTCATCTATTCCTTTTTCAACCTTCTTATTACTAATACTTTGAACTTCTTATCTGGTAAATTATTTATCTCTGTTTCATTAGTTGTTTTTCTTGTTCTTTTGTTTGAAACAAGTTCTTCATTTTAACTTTCTCTGTCTCTATGAAATTAAATGAAGCAGTTACCTATCCCCATCTTGAAGGGGTGCCCCTTTGTGGGAGTGTCCCTGTGCAGTCTGCACATGCCTGGTGGCTTTGGTGGGAGAGCTGGATCTGACATGAGCAGGAGTTGTGTCTTTCTCCAGGGTGTGCTGGCAGCTATCACTTCGGTAAGAGGTGGGACTGGAGATGAAGGGGCTCAAGGCAGAGCCAGGTATGAGCCAGGGCTTCTCCTCGCTCAGTGGCCAACACCACCCTATGAGGGGTGGGAGCGAGTCCCAAGGTGCTGGAGCAGAAGCCCTGAGGTTTGGGTCCCATCTGGTTCTGTTCCCTATAAGCATGTACTCTTTCCTCTCCTAGCATTGTCACATTGTCATCTTTGCCCCAGAGAGGAGTAGTGCTGGAGCAAGAGGGGCTGACGTAGGGGTTTGGCTTGGGCCAGGGCTTGGGCCAGGGTGGTTATAGGAAACCAGCCAGAGTCCCATGCAGTTTCATTCTGCTTCTTCCACCTTGTTTCAGGAGTAAGGAAATATGTGCACACTCTTCACGAGCAGTGTCTCGGTTTCTTACAGCCCCACTGTCGGTCCCACTGGTTTTATAACCAGCTGTGGGGACTCATCTTCCCAGTGGCAGACCACAGGGCTGTGGCCCCAATATGTGGTTCTAGCCACCTACTCCCCAGAGTGAGTTTCCAAGCCTTTTAATTAAACCCTTTTCTATGTCCCTTCCCTGGGGAACAGGTCCTGACCTGATCACTTTTCTTCCCTTCCTACCCAATTCCATATGGGTCTTTCTTACAGCTGTTCTACTTAACATAACAATTTCAAGGTTCATTTATGTTGTCATATCTATCAGTACCTCATTCCGTTTTTTATAGCTGAATAATTTTCCATCATATGGATTTACCACATTTTGTTTACCTACTTATCAGCTGATGGACATTTGAGTTCTTTCCACTTTTTAGCAATTATGAATAATGCTGCTATGACAATTGTATATAAGTTTCTGTGTGGTTGTATGTTTTCAGTTCTCTTGTGTGTATACCTAGGAGTGGGAATGCTGGGTCATATGGTAGCTCTATGTTTAACCTTTGGAGGAACTGCCAGACTGTTTCCTAAACGGCTCTACCATTTTACTCTCACCAGAAGTGTATTAGTAATATTAGGGTTCCAGTTTCTCCATATCCTCAAGAGCACTGTTGTTAACTGGGTGGCCAGCTGTTTTGTTTTGTTTCATTTTTAATGATCGTGGCCTAGAAAGCAGTGTGGAAGATTGTCAGAAGTGAGAATATGTACTATGTATTAGACAGTAGGACGGGCATTATCTGTTTCTTTGCTGATCTTTGCCACAGCCCTGCAAGGTCAGTGTCGCCATGCTTGTTTTATATATGTATAAACTGAAAAGAGGTGTAATTTTCCCTAAGCAACAGAACTAGCTTATTTTGAAGTTAAAAGTTTGAACTCAGATCTGTCTGGCTCCAAAAACCTATAGTCCTTCTTTCACACTTTTACATAGCCATGGGTTTAGGAGGAAAAAACTGAATCTGAGGCAGATTGTCAGAGTTTGGTAAACAGCAAGAGATAGAAAGGAGAGAGAAATGGAACATTTCAGGGTGACAGTGAAGTATAAGACTGTGTGAAAGGTGATGCAACTAAAATTCAGATGGAGTAAAGAATACTCTTTCTTTTCTCCTCCCCTCATCCTTCCTGGTGGTCAAGGAAGACTGAGTTCTTTTTGAAGATTTAAAAATGGCATTCTTACAAGTCATTGGGGTAGAGTTGTTTGGTTGGCAGGTGGAAATGTGTGTGTAGTCATGTCAGAAGTTTAAGAAGTGCCCCAGGTACCAATGTCCTAGTTGGGGGACCATCTAGAGTATTTGAAAGTGGACAGGCCTTAGTTAGAGAAACCCAAGTTTGAATCCCAGCTCTGTATCACTTACTGATAGTCGCAACCTGGGCAAGTTGCTTAACTTCTCTGAGCTTACTTCCCCATCAGTAAATCTCTGCTGGATTATTTAAAGACTGAAATAACCTGAGTATAGATCCTGACATAGAGCAGGCAAGTAATAAATGTTGATTTCTTCTCCAGAAAAAGTGTGTAGAATAATGATAAAAAGGACCAAGAGCAGAGTCCTGGGGAAGTCTCATGTTAAAGAAAAGGGCAAAAGGGCCAAGAGCTATTAGAGTTGGTTAGGAAAGGTCGCAGAGGTGAAGTATAACCTGGAGGAGGTGGTGCTGTGAGGTCAAAGGGAGAGATTTGCAGGAAGTGAGAGTAGGTCATCATGTCAAACTCCATGGTATGATCAGGGAGATGACTGACAGTCATTCTTTATTTGTGGCATGTAGGAGGCCTGTGGTGACTGAGGAGAGCTGTTTTGGATGGGGACCAGATTTTAAGGGGTTTAACAGTGACCTGGAGAAATTAGAATGTACATAAAGGAGAGGTGATAGGTAGAATGAAAGGGAGGTAGGAGTAAGGAGCTTTGCCTGTTTGCTTTGTTTTGTTTGTTTTCTTTTTTTTAAGTAGGGTAGACTTGAGTGTTCATTCTTATACTATACAGTTATGGCAGGTGTTGTGCCAGGCCCTGGGGATGCAGTGATGAGCAAGTTTATAACCTGAGGGAAGGAGGGCATGGAGATTGAGGAGGGAGTGAGGTGCAGAGACACATTAGGATAACCCGAGGTGGGAGGTGGCCCCTCTGCAGGTTCTCCTGGGAGTGGAGGAAAGAATTGCTCTTCTGAGAGAGGAAAGCAGTGTCTTAATGGGTGAGTTTAGTGGTGGAGTGACGGGAAGGAGAAGGAGGGTGGTTTTTGACCTAAGGTCTTTATTTTCTCTGTGAAGAGAGAGCCCAAGTTATTGGCTGAGAGTAAGGGTGGTAGATCAGGGTTAGAGTAGGGGTTTAGGATTGTAGTAAGATTTGAACCTGAAGAGTAGAAAAGGACAAATAAAAGTTTATTAATCATTGTGACAAATGCAAATTTCTCTGGTAAACACCTCACACTCAGTTCTTCCTGGTCTTAGAATTTTGTGTTCTTCTAGAGCGATGCTAGGTGATTTTGCTCAATCATTATTTATTCTTAGATCCGAGATAATGTCAAGAAAAGGATTATATCCTTTTATTCCTTCCTGATTAGGTTTCTTGATCAAGTTTTTTATTTCTTTGTTGTTATTGTTGATGTTTTTCTCCTTGGTTCGTCTGCTTGTTTAATTCTGGGTATGAAATCAATGTTCAGAGATGCATTCTTTATGTTTAAGTTATTTTGACCCCATAAGTCTATAAATATATGCATTTATACATAATTGCTGAGAATGTTTAGGTGATAACTGAAATATCAGAGAACGAAGAAACATTTTCAGTGATAAATCTGGGATTCTTGAATTTAAAATTCACTAGCTTATATCTGACTTAGCTTTCAGATGATTCTTTTGAAAATTCAAATAAAACACCTAGACAACCTAAAGAAGTGAAGAAGAATGATACAATGCCATGGTGGATAACTGAAGATGAATTTGAAGATGGTGGTAAATATTGCTGATTTTTAATTTTAAAATTATTTGACCACAGGGGGGCAGTCAAGACTTTTAATTCTGGATTTTCTTACCATGCTTTTAATAAATATATAAGGAAAATAATACTAATAGTGTGAATTTTTGAAGTTTGACTTGATTTTCATATTACTTAACTTTATGATATATTTCTTATATAATAGCGAATCTATGTTTCTGCATTATCAGATTATTTTACATTGAAATAATTTATCGTTACTCAATTTAAGATGGTGAATAATATTAGGTATATTTATATATTATCATGTTTAATGATAAATTGATTTAAAGTGATTTAATAAAATATTCTGACAATGTATTAATGTCACTACATTGGGAAGATTTTAACAAATCTATAGATTTTGGTATTGCTCTCTGTTAATGTCAGTAGAAAAAAATAATTTTATTACCTTAATGGTAAATAACTCATTATTGATCCTGTCTAGCACATGTGTATATCTTTTTTGGAACTATTCCTACTCACATCTTTACAAATAGAAAGTTACTCTCTGGGTGTTTTTTTCAGTATAGCTACTATATATGCTACTTCTGTATTCGCAAGGATCCTCAGACTACCTCTGTTAAGTACCTATGTTCACACTATTTGTGTATCACTAAGCACCATTTTATGAACTGATAGGATTTCTATATCTCTTCTTTTTCCTTGTGCTCCTTGACCCTCAACAGTAAATAATAAATGTGTTTAATAGATAAATGTTACTGTGAATTTGATAGTCACTTCTCTGTTCTTCGTAACACTTTACAGTAAGGAATTGCCTTATTGAAAAGTTCAGTGTGTTTTCATAAATCCATAAACCACGCACAGTGCTAAAGTTTGCATGTGAAGAATTCTTTTTTAGAATCTTTTCCCCATTGATGCTTGAAAAGGATATTATATGATTAAGTACTATTGAAATAATTGACAATGATTTGTGACTTATTTAGCATTAAAATCTGTTTCTAGAAAGTAATGAATCAGAGATGGAGTGTGCAAACTCACCCTAAAGGGAAAGAATAGGTCCTAGACCAACACTTGAATGTAACCTGACTAAAGATACTAAATTTTTTTTAAAAGAATGTATCAATCAGAGTGGATTTGATTAGTAAAGGATGCAAAGGATACTTAGGAAGGAGACTTTGACAGTGTCCATTTAAACACAGGGGAAGAAGGTTTCTCTGCCCAAGGGTATAACCTGGTCCCTGGTTCAGTAACAAACATTTATTGAGTTCATGTTATGTTCTGAGTACTTGGCACTAGTATGCAAAGACAAAATATGATTCCTGCCATCAAGAGTGTAGAAGCTTCTAAGGGAGAATTGAACACCCCTTTTTAGAGGAATGCATTCCCAGTCTTACATAGGTGCCATTAAACATCAACATTGAGCTACTTCAGCCTTATAATTTTGCTTTCTCTTTCAGTTGCCATAAGGACAAAATGTTCTGCCTAGTTAGTGAAACCATCTAATTCTCCTACTGGTTATACTCTTCATTAAAAATAACTGAATTGGATCTTGGTTTCAGTTGTATTAGTCTCTCATGAGGTTGGTTAGTGTGGGTCACATCCCTGAGTCCATCTTCAGAGCCGGGCTGAGACCCTGGACAGATGCCCTGACAGCACCCTGACCTTGGCGTGTATGTTTTCATTTGAAGTGCCTATAGATATATCTCCTGATTTTCTCCAGCTGTGTGGAAGTTATTATTGGATCAGTTAAAACCATTATTCACAGAGAGCCATAAAATAATTTGATTCTAAAGCCTTTCCAATAGGATGCTAAGTAGGAAATTGAAGTCACAATTTATAACTTTTCAATAAGGCTTCCTTCTAAGCAAAAGTGGTATTTTTCTAATCTTATTATTTGTATCATATAATATAGTTATTTTTTCCCATATATCAGTTTTTTACAACAAATATATACTGCTAAGGTAAAGAAATTTTGATATTGTATAACTTTTCCAGTGTTTTCTAGTGCTTTTAGAATGAAGAGCAAAACCCTACCCCCAGCCTATGAAGATGAGCATGGTCTGACTGTTGACTCCTGCCCTGGGATTACTTCCCCAAGTGGCATGGTATACTGTATTAAGTACTTATGCTTCAAAATAATTTTTAAAAAATCTCATCTCATTGTGCAAGTTTTTGAAATATTCCACTTAATAAGATGTACTGCAATCAAATAGAATTGTAATTTTTGTTTTGTGAAGTTTTGGTCTGATGGATTTTTATTTCATACTATTTATCTTATAGCTACTGTCTACTATTATAACTAATATAACAGTGTAAGTAGTCTAGGCTAGTATAACAGTACTACCATGTTGGCATAGTAGTCAAAACAATTCTCTTAACATAAATATCCAACTATATTAAATCCCATCCCAGGACTACTTGGAACAAATGTAAGCTATTTGAAACCAAAGAAGACTCCTCAGCCTATTATGGAAATAGAAGAGGAATCTGCTGAAAGGATTCAGTTTCTTAAGAGCAGTGGAACCTCTATCTTAAGTATTGACAGCTTAGAGGCCAATGGTAAGAATTGTGAGGGATGTGAGTTGACAGGTTAATTACTATGCTTATAATCAGGATTTTTAGAAAAGTTAACATAACTGTCTTGGAACCTCCTTTACTGAAGCATGTAGACAGATTTAATATCTTCCTAGAAGGTTTAGAATTATACCTCAGGAGAAACTTCATAGCCTTACGTATTACAATGAATATAAAGCTATATTTGAGTAAGAGATTAAGTGAAGTATGTTTCAAATTTTTTGAAGTCTTACTATGTAATGTCAATAAATACATCATTAAAATTAATTTTTTCAAAATTCTGTGTGTTAATGAAATATATTTGTGCTTTCCATTTAGAGGTAGTAGCTCCTGAGCTCAATCATAGTGTTCTTGGATTGGGATTGGACACATTAGAAGAGCAAGAGGAAAAAGAGCAATTTTTTGCCAGGCTTGAGAAAGGCTTCATATCTTCCATTGATTACTCAAGATTAAATGAAGAATTGGATTCTCATGACTCCACACATTTTAAAGCTTTACATCGGTAATATAAATACAATATAAACTAATCACTGAGTGATTTTTGTATCTTTCTATATTTCTCAAAGGCTGGTAGATGCATGGAATTGAAGGGGTAAACATATATAACAGGCAAAATTTAAATCTTATTTTTAATTCCATTTTCTCTTCATTATTTTGGTCTGGGGTAACGTGTGTGTGTGTAGAATATAATTTATATATACATATGTGTGTGTGTGTATATATATACATATATATATGTATATATATGGGCTGGAAAACATTGATGTGTATTTGAGAGCCTCTAGAGAGCTGAAATTTCATGCATGAGGTACTTTTGAAATGAATAGCACATTGCCAAATAGACCTAACTAGGAAGGTAATTTATTAAGTGATTTTCCAGAGATAAGGTCAACAAGAGAGTCCAGGTAGCTATTATAAACTCAGGGGAAATAGGAACAAAAAGGGAAGGAGGAACCAGGGAGCAAAGACTGATTTGGTTTGTGTCCTACCTTTGTGTATGGTTGACCCTAATGATTATTAGGAGACCTCATTTATCCTGGAAATTCTACTAGTTGACTGAGCTGGTGCCTTGTAAGTGCCGTAGACCTTTGGCATTCTCAAGACTTCTGTGAAACTGATATCTTTAATTTCCTCAGTTTCAGTTTTCCATTTAATTTTTTAAATTATAAATGGAAGCCAGATTACAATTTTAAGATTTTAAGAACACCAAACTATATTTAAATTAAGGGTCAGGAGACTCATAGCCTCTGGTCATTAGAGTGCCTGGTCTCCTCAAGATGCTTATTTTCTTAGACAGTGGACAAAGCAGTGACCCTTATGAACTGTGCAGGGTCTGAGATTTTTACCCTACTTGCAAGCTAACAAGTCAGTCTGCCAGTTTTATGAATGCTGACAATAAACACAAGATTCCTGGGTCAGAAACAAAAGGACTTTATTTTTCATCACAAAAGCAGGACCTGAGGGTCATGTTTATTTGCCTTAGTTTCCCATGCCCCACAAGGTTCACAGGGTCCATGATGGCTGTTTGCCAGTGCAATGGGTTGCTTTACAGGAGAGGGTCACTGAGCTTGAGGAATCTTTGGTTTAGAGTAAGCGGAAACAAGCCTGCTTTGGGGGCAGAAACATTGCCTCGTCTCTCAAAGTTGCTCACTGCACACAACCCTGAGAAATGACCTAGGAAGGAGGGTCTGTGCCTTGCGTTCTTGGCATACCCAGCAAGAACACCTAAGGACCCTCAGGGCCCATCATGGTTTCCTGTCCTAACAGTGAAACAGATTAAACATACACAGGTTTGCTGGCCACAAGTTTTTGCCCCTTTGCAATATTTCTTAACATTTTTTTGTTCTTAACGATATTCTTAACTACTGATATTTCTACACAAGAATAGCCTAGTCAGAGTGCAGTAGTGTATTGAGTATGCAATGGTATTTTCTGCTACTGTTATTAGAGTTTTTAGTTTCTTGGATCTGCTAATGATCTCACTAAAGACATGGTTGGGGGACTGAAAAAGGTAGAACTGATTCTTTGGTTTGAAGGAAGGCAGTATATGAACTAATATATCCAATATAATTAAAAGTAGCTTTCTTGTCACCTTGCTGAGTATTTACTGGCTCAAGGCTCTCTTTCAGCTTCCATTTCAGGATGAAATTGCTTATTAGCATGTAAATGCTGATTCTGGCAGTTTTTTCTGGTCTCCACATAGACTTCACTGATTCTTACAGCTTGTGGTCAGTTCCTAATCTTTAGCATAGAAAGGCTGGCTGGGCCCTGAGACATGTAAATGCACATATTTATGTATAAAATTGTGTATATTTATGTATAAAATTAAGAAAATAGCCCCTTTGTATTACTTTGGCAGCTACAATTAGTCTTAGATCCTTTATTTTCAAAACATTTCCCTCATAGCTTCCAAATTTTTAGCTTTTGCTAGAACAAAAGTACTTGAGAAGAAATATGTAATGTTAGAGGTTTTTAAAAAATATGCACAAAATATTGCATGATAATGTATTATTAACATGTAATACTAAATTAAGTAAATATTTTTCCAGTAATCAAGCTAATGTGGAACTGACTGAAGATAAACATGAGGATGAATCAAAACATGAAGAACTGGCAGGTAATTTCATTGGTTCTAAAATTTACAGTAGTTGAAAAGATAATATAGCTTTTAATAAAGACATTGATAAGAAAAAAATAAAAGGAAAATCATAGAGAAAAATAAAAGGAAAATCATATTATCTTGGAAAGAGCTTGAACAGGTAGAGTGAGTTGCCTACAGTACAATTGGAGCTACTAAGAAATTGTTGTTAGTGCAGGACTGCTTCGTTTGTTGGGAGTGGGTAGTGGACCCATTTGGAAGACAGAAAAAGGACTTTTGTGTTAGGACCAGGGGACTGTGTGCAGTCAGGACAAATACCTCCAAAGCATGGTAAGGGAGGTGTGTCTTTTTCCATCATTTGACTTTTAATGTGTCTGTGTTTCTGTATTTTAAATGGCTTTCTTTTGGTAGCATATAGCTGAGTTTTGCTTTTATATCCAATCTGACAATCTCAGACTTTTAATTGAAATGTTTCTACCCTTTGCAAAAATATATTCATTGGTTTGGTTATTTAGTGTTTTGCCATTTGTTTTTTTATCTTCCCATCTTTTTTTGGTTATTGCTTTTGTGCTACATTTTATTGGATTGAGTATTTATACCATTCCATCTTAACCCTTCTTTTGGCTTGTTAGTTGTACTTCTTTGCTGTATTTTTTTCTTAGTTGCCCTGTGATTCACAATATGCATCTTTATCTTATTAGAGTCTACTTTCAAATATCATTATACCACATTACATGAAGCTTAACAGTAAACTTCCCCCAACCTTTTTGCTATTTTTGGCATATATTTTTCTTCTACGTATCTTAAAAACCCCACAATGCAGAAGTATTATTATTATTATTGCTTTTAACAATCTGTTATCATTTAAAAAAATTTTTAAGGAAGGTAAAAAAATTTATACATATATAAAAATTTATATTTATCCATGTATTTACCGTTCCCAATGACTTGTATTTCTTTGCATACATTTGAGTTTCTTTTTTTTTTTTACTTTTTATTTTGAAATGAATTTTAAAAGTTTATTTTAAAATTAACATATAATCGACATATATAACATTATATTAATTTCAGGTGTACAACATAATGATTCAATATCTATACATTATGAAATGAGCACCATAATGAGTCTAGTTAACATCTGTCACCTTACATAATTACAAAAAAATTGTTTTTTCTTGTGATGAGAACTTTTAAGACCTCTTCTCTTAGAACTTTCAAATAATTGCTATCTAGTATTTTTTTTTTTTTTTTGGCGGTATGTGGGCCTCTCTCTGTTGTGGCCTCTCCCACTGCGGAGCGCAGGCTCAGCGGCCATGGCTCATGGGCCCAGCTGCTCCGCGGCATGTGGGATCCTCCCGGACCGGGGCACGAACCCTTGTCCCCTGCATCGGCAGGCGGACTCTCAACTGCTGTGCCACCATGGAAGCCCTATCTAGTATTATTTTGAGTTTCTATCTAGTATTATTTTTGTTCAGCATGAAAAACCTCCTTAACTTTTCTTGCAGTGCAGGTCTACTAGGAATAATTTCTCTGAGGTTTTGTTTATCTGAAAGTATATTTTGCCTTTGTTTTTGAAGAACACTTTTGCTTGATATAAAATTGTAGGTAGTTTTTATTTCTTTGAGTACTTTAATGATTTCATTCTATTGTCCTCTGACATTATTTCTCATGAGCAGTCAGTGGTAATTCCTGTTATTGTGATTTTGTATATATATTGTCTTCTTTTCCCTCTGTTTTCAAATTTTTCTCTTTAGGCCAGTTTTGTGGCAATTTGATGAGGATGATCTTGGTATCTTGGTGTGCTTTTCTTGTATTTATCCTGTTTGGAGCTGGTTCAGCATCAATTGATTTGTGAATTTATAGTTTCCATCAAAATCAAAAAATGTCTTTGCCATTAAGTATTCAAATATCATTTCTGCCACCCCTTGCTTTCTGATCCTAATTATGTTAGAATGTTAAATTTTGTCCTACAGGTCACTAAGACTATTTCATTTTTTAAACCTTTTTTTCCTCTCTGCTTCAGTTTTTATTGCAGTGTCTTCAAGTTCACTGATTTTTTTCTTCTTTTCTTTAATGTTTTGTTAATTCATTGAATGATTCATTTTTTCTTTTACTCTAGAAGTTTCTTTTGGATTTGTTTTTTCATCTCTTTAGTATGTTTCCAAGTCCCCAACATTGAGCATATTCTGCTGATCCCAGTATTTGTTCATTTCTAGGTCTCTTTCTGTTGGCTGCTGCTTCTCCTAGTTGTGGTCACTTTTTCCTCCTTGTAATTCTAGTAACTTTTTAACTGAGTGTTGAATATATTATAGATTTACTACATTGTTGAGTGTCTGGATCTTGTCTTCTTTTAAGGAGTATTGAACTTTGTTCTGGCAGGTAGCTTGATCTTTTCAAGCCTTTTCTTCTGCTTTGTTAGGAGACGTGAAGAGGAGCCTTACTTAGTCTAGCAGAGTTTGACCCTCCTACTCACGCACAGCCCTCCTGAGATTTCCACTGAATGCCCCTACAAAACAATGAGGATTTTTTCCACTTAAGCTGGTTAGAGCTTCAGAATCTCTTTACCCTGTGCGAACTCTGGGAATTGTCTGTCTAGCCTGCAGCTTCCCAGTTATTCTCTGCTCCAGCTGCACATACATGACTCAGTATTCAGGAAAGACTCCAGGAAAGATCTGAAATCTACTCCATGAAGATTTCTAGTGCTCTATTGCTACATCAGTACCTTCTCTCTTTATCACTGCCCTGCAGCTTCTAACCACCTTGTCTTTTCTGTACTCTTATCTGTATCCTTAACACAGTGAGACCGTCCTAATCTCCCCCTCCCTGCTCAGTGCTCCAGGATGTACATACCTTCTAGTGAACGTAGGGCTCAGCTCACTTGTTATCTATCTTGGGAATCATATTTTTGCGCTGTCAATTGTCCAGTATCTGAAAACAATTGTTTCATATATTTTGTCCATTTTACTCATTATTTACAAAGTCCTTGATATCCAAGATGGTAGAGGAGAATGTCCTCTAGATTCCATCATACTTAAATTAAAATTCGCAGCCAAATATTCCAACAGAGAATGAAAAATGTCTCTAAAATGTATCTTTTAGATCTTTTACATTGAGGATTGTTTACCTATTTTCTATTTATGCAAATAATATTTTCAAAGTTACAAGGGTATGGGATATAATAGTAGAAACATATAACGTGTAACATCTTCCTGTCAAAAAGTCAGAACAATAAAAATTAATATTCTCATTGTTTTCCAAACAGTGTGAAAGAGCTGGATATTATTGTCTCTGATATTTTTCATATGAGAACCACCTTTTCAATTGGGTTTTATTCTTTCATTTTTATGTAAACTTAATTTCCCTTGGTTTTTCTTTCAGAAATCTCTGATACAGTGTTTTTCTTCCTGTTATTTCTTGTCCTATCTGTCTCATTTCTCTCTGTGACTACCAGTGGCATTTCCTTCTTGCTTCAAACCTAGTTTAATCATGACAAATTCCTGAGGAGGAGGTTGGTCTTTTATATGTTGGACAATAGTATTTGCCTACAAACTATTCAGTTAGTAAGTGCAACTAACAAAATGTAGTTTTGAAAAATGCACATTAGATTAACTTTTCTTAATCAGAAATAATATTTGGCTTTATTAACTTTCAATTCAGATTAAGTGCAACACAAGCTATAATAATACTAACAAAGATAATTACTACTGCTAAACATAATGGCTAACACTAATATATGGTACATATTATATAATACTTTAACTCAATCTCCTTGGCAACCCTCTGAAATAAATATTATCATCCCTACTTTACAGATGGGAAAAATGAGGCAAAGAGGGTTTGTGACCTGCTTTTGGTTCTACAGCGGAAAACAGTAGAACCAGGAATTGAATCCAAGTGTATGGCTCCTGGTCATGCTCTAAGCACTATGCCACACTACCTGAACTGTTTCTTATACTGCTTCTTTGCAGTGACACAAATGCTGCATCGCCCTCCGTTGATTTCAGATAGTTCCCAAATCCCAAGTAGTTGTCTGAGCTCATTGTCATACCCTCCCTTATCTCCTCTCTCCTTGTTTATCATCTTTACTTAAGAAAGACTAATCACTGAGGTACTTAAAATTCAGTGATTCCCACTAGAATATTAGGATGTTAATCATCTGATATTGGTCGTAGCATCTAGAATTTGTCTAATACAAGGTAATTTCTCAGTAACTATTTTGTGAATTGATTATGTCTACTGATATTTAGCAAATCCCAGGCAGTGTTCTTTCTCATATAGAAGAGAAGGAAAGGTGTGCTCCTCATCCTCAGAATGTAGATATTGATATGGTTAACCAACTCACCTAGCTTATCTACGTAAGTCACAATACCCATGCTGTTCCACCATTGTATTCCTTATGAACTAACATGGAGATGTTTCTGTAAGTAGATCTCACTGAAAACATCTCTATTTAACTTAATTATTTTCAGACTTCCATTGTTAATCACATTCAAGTTGTCCCCTCTCTTCTAAGAGAAGACTGAAGGACGGCCATTCCAGAAGCAGACTCTCTTGTACCTCGTGCAGTCTTTCTCCCATCAGACCATCCTGTCTCTGAATGTGATCTGACTTTTGAAATACAAATAAGATTATGAATGATCAGTTCCACTCTGAAAAGGCCATTCCTGTTCTATACCCCACAAATCTCAGTCAGTCCTTTGATTTAAGGGCTGTAAACAACGAATTAAAAATTGATGAAGAGATCCTGGCCAGATAGTCCCTGCCCACCTTTGCCATACGTAGTCTGATGGCATCATATTAACATGGACACACCTTTCTCTTCTGCTACAAAGTCATTGAGATATAATGTGGGACTTTAGCTGAGAAGTGCCCAGGATTAAGAAACAGTGGAGGTCATATAAGGCTAGTATTTACCTGAGGGAGGGGTCAGAGATAGACCTTTCATAAGTACTGCTTAAGGGTTACAGAAGAGATACCTATAAAGACAAAAAACATCAACTTAAAAAAAAATAAGCACAATCCAACCTTTTGTTTAAGAGTGTCAAGATTTTACAAAAGTGCTCCCTTTTATAAGTAAGCAATTTTGAGATTTTTGTCTTTAAAAAATCAAGTAATTGAAGTTTGTTTTAAAGATATAAAATTTCTTGAACAGCTCTAGAAATTTTCAGTTGGTTAATTATATAAAATATGAAAAATGTAAAATGATAACTGTTTGAAAGTACAAAAATAAAACCCAAGTCTTACGGATTGAATTCTCTTTAAATCTTTGCCCAAAAAAGTATGTTCTTCAAGGTATCTTTATGTTAACATTTAAATAAGTTATTCTTATGCAGACTTCTTTTGGAAACTAGTAATATTTTCATGGAATTTGACTTTTTTGACAGTATGATCCTTGTATTTTTAAAACTGTTTTCTTCAGAAAATTATAGTGATGATTTTGAAGATGAGGAGGATATTGATGCACCTTTGACTCCTAAAGAAGAGACTAATTCCAAAGAAAATTCCAAATCAGTAAAAATAAATGTACCTAAACAGGTATGTATCAATTATATGTTGGACAGTTTGGAAACTTCTTTCATCACCTTAGCTGACTGTTGCTGTATAAAGAGCTCAAAATACAGAGTTCTTTATAGTCTAGCTCATTGTTGTAAAGTTATAGGTCTCTTAATACTCAGACGTTTTCTTAACTCAGGTGTCAATTTAAATCTTGATGAAATACATGACAGTTGATGATTTTCTGAAAGATTTCTTATGGCAAGTTTCCTTAAGGTTTAGAAATGGAAAACTTCATTAAAATTTCAAATCTAATTTTTAAACAGGTATATTAAACTATACTTTTCTTTGGTAGGTCTTGTCCTTGTGAAGTGCAATACATAGTTGCCTCAGTATTTATGCTAATAGTGACATTACTGTCTGAAACTTACTGGGCTAAGATTGTAAACTAAATTATTCCATTCACATTAAGTGTTGTTGTACTCTAATTCTCTTGTTTCTCAGTTCTTACCAAGAATTGGCTACCAAGTACTACTCCATATTGCCTGCCAGACAGAAGTTATACTTGAAGCTACCTAATAGTAACCAGTAGGACAATTACTATTTGTTATATTGGTTTTGATCTGGATACAGTCTCTTTTGCAACTATGTGTGTGTTAGGACTAGATGTTTTGAACATATATGAAACCATAGACTAAATAAAAGCAGGGATCACTTTCTGGGTATTAAGGAATACTCTTATTTTTTGATTTACCTAGTACTTTGTCCTTGGTATCATTATGTCACTCAATTTGTGGGAGAAAAGAATATGACCTTAGAAATACATGAAGGTTAATGCGATCTGATAATTATGCTTAGAAAGTTAATGGGATTCATACTTGGAATATGGCAATTATAATACTTTGTATCACAATAATTTCTACTGGAAAAATAAATAGGTCAGTAGAGGGCACAGTAGTTTGGTATATTAAGAAAGTATAGCCTTTATAAAAAAGTGTCCACCTAAATGTGGAAGCCTAGTAGAGAACCATCTGAGTAAGGGTCAAAATAGGAAGGAATGAAAGCTCTGCTCTTATGGGTGGATCCTATATACTGCCTATCCAATTGGAGAATATAGATGACACAATTAGAAAACCTACTCTAAGGGAACCTATAATTTTGACAAATTTCAACTATCTTGCCATTTGATGGCCTGCCTTTTTTGAAGATTTTGTCTCAAAATGTCGATGAAATGATGAGTGCAACTTATATTTGTTCATTAATAGTGATCAATAGGGAAAACGGTGATATTATAATAGCAGGAATCTTACGTGAACTAGCCGTGTTATCTTGGAGTTCGAAAAATAGAATTTATGAGCAAGGTGGATGAACAGGTGGCATTGAGGTACTTTAAACAAGGCTTATAAAGGCCTGAATTAATTGCTGGTAATCACCAAGGTTCTGAAGAGACTTCTAGAAGTTCTCACAGCTACATTCTCTAGTCTTATAGAATTGTTGGTGAATGAGTGTGATGAAAGAAATCTAGAAAGCACGTTTCTTGATCTTTTCATAATGGAGTAAAACACTGCCTTTCAAATTTTGTTATTCTTTTGCATTGCAGTCATTTCGTGTAACTTCAGTCTCAAATCATGTAACTTTTCTTTTTTTAATTTAGGAAGAAGAGAAAACTGGCATGCTGGCTAATGGTAAATATTATGTATATTCATAAATTTTCATTGGCGAAAAATTGGTCTGTTCAGAATTATATCTAAATAATTCTGAACAGATTACTATTTTTGTTTTTAAATATTTTCTGATGAATTAAACTTTACAGATTTTCTCAATAATACGTTCCTTATGCCTACCTTAAATTCTTCCTGTTGTATTTAAGAATACTTATTTTTTAAAAGCCCAGCATGCCTTTATGGATAAATTGTACCAAACATTCAAAGATGTATTGATATCAGTCCTTGTTAAACTCTTCCAAAAAATACAGGAAGAGGGAATTTTTCCAGACTCATTCTGTAAGGCCAGCATCACCTTGATACCAAAACCAGACAAATATTCTTCAGGAAAACTACAAAAGAGCAATTCTGTTTACAGTGACATCAAAAAGAATATAATACTTCGGAATAAATTTTATCAATGAGGTAAATTATGCTTAAAACTATAAAACATTGAGGAAAGAAGTTGAAGAACACACAGATAAGTGGAAAGTTATTCTGTGCTCATGGATTGGAAGAATTAATACTGTTAAAACGTTCATACTACCCAAAGTGACCTACAGATTCAGTGAAATCCCTATCAAATTCCAATGATATTTTTCACAGAAATAGAAAAAAAATAATCTTAAAATTTGTATGGAACCACAAAAGAACTCACATAGCCAAAGCAAACTTGAGAAAGAGCAAAGCATGGAGGCATCACACTCCTTGATTTCAAAATGTATTACAAAGCTATAGTAACCAAAGCAGTATGGTACTGGCATAAAAACAGACATATAAAACCAATGAAACAAAAACAAAAGCAATGAAACAGAATAGCCCCGAAATAAATCCATGCGTCTTTGTCACCTGATCTTCAACAAGGGTGCCAAGAATATACAATGAGGAAAGATAGTCTCTTCAATACATTATGTTCAGAAAACTAGGCATCCACGTGCAGAAGAATGAAATTGGATCCTTATCTCACACCACATACAAAAATCAACTCAAAATGGATCAAAGACTTAAATATAAGACCAGAAACTGCAAAACTATGAAAAGAAAACATGGGAAAAAAGCTTCCTGATGTTGCACTAGGCAATAATTTTTTGGATATGACCCCAAAAGCACAGACAACAAAAGCAAAAATAGATAAATGGTATTACGTTAAACTAAAAACAGCTTCTGCATAGCAAGGGAAACAACAGAGTGAAAAGGCAACCTATAAAGTGGGACAGAATTATTTGTAAACCATGTATCTGGTAAAGGGTTAATATCCAAAATATGCAAAAAACTCATGCAACTCAGTAACAACAACAACAAAAAATTAAAAAGTGAGCAGAGGACCCAGATAGACATTTCTCAAAAGAAGACATATAAATGGGCAAACAGGTGTATGAAAAGATACTGAAGTTCACTAATCATCGGGGAAATGCAGATCAAAACCACAATGAGATATCACCTCACACCTGTTAGAATGACTGTTATCAGAAAGAGGAAAAAATAAGTTTTGGCGAGGATGTGGAGAAATGGGAACTCTAGTGCACTCTTGGTAGGGATGTAAATTGGCACAGCCTTATGGAAAACAGTATAGAAGTTCCTGAAAAAAATTAAAAGTGGAACTACCTTATTATTCAGAATCCCACTTCTGGATATATATCTCGAAGAGATATCTGTACTCCCATGTTTATTGAAGCATTATTCACAGTACCCAAGGTATGGATACAGCCTAAATGTCCATCAACAGACGAATAAGTAAAGAAGATGTAGTATATATAATAGTGCACATATATATGTAATATGTATATGTATTTACATGCATAATATTTCGCTTTTAAAAAAGAAGGAAATCCTGCCATTTGCAACAACATGGATGAACGTGGAGGACATTTACATTAAGTGAAATAAGCCACATGAAGAAAGACATACTGCATATTCTCACATATGTGGAATCTAAAAATGTCAATCTCCTAGAAACAGTAGAATGTAGGTTACCAGAGGCTGAGGTTGGGGGATATAGGAAGATGTTGGTTAAGGGGTACAAAGTTTCAGTTATGCAAGATAAATAATGCACAACAATGTGCGAGGTCTAATGCACAACAATGTGACTATAGTTAATGTTGTATACTACTTGAAACTTGCTGAGAGGGGAGATCTTAGGTGTTCTTACCACATACACAAAAAAAGGTAAATGGATATGTTAATTATCTTGATTTTAATGATTATTTCACAGTGTATATGTTTATCAAATCAAGTCATAGATCTCAAATATATACAATTTTTAATTGGCAATTATACATCAATAAAATAGGAGGAAAAAAGAATTTTTTTTGTTATTTTTTGCAGGCCTTTTGCCTTTTACATATAAATATAAGTTAGACTTGTATATAAGCAAAGATATATGTTGATGTAAGCCTACTCTATTGTATATAAGAAGAAAATCATGCTTGTTTTAGATCTGATTATGTATTCTTTATATGTAAACATTTATCTTTGTTTTTATACAGATTGCATATGATTTAAATATTTTGTTAATGGAACATACAAGCTTCTCTATATTCCTAATATTTTTTTCTTTTATGTTATTCCAGTAGTGCTGCTTGATTCATTAGACTCTGTTGCAGAGGTCAACCTTGATGACCAGGAGAGAGCAACAGCTAAGCCAGAAGCACTGCCAGATATGACTGATAATGAAATGACAGGAACAGGTAAGGGGGACAAAGTAGCTGTTCTCTAAATAGGTAATAGTCTATGACTAATTGACTTCATTTCTAGGGAAATGTATGTGATATATAATAATATATGTCATAGTTATATCAATAAAATTTTACATTTTTTATTGAAGTATAGTTGATTTACAGTGTTGTATTGTATCATTGCTGTATTCACTGAATACAGCAGTGATTCAGTTGTGTGTGTGTATGTGTGGGTGTATAACTTTTTCAGATTCGTTTCCATTATAGGTTATTACAAGATACTGAATATAGTCCTCTGTGCTATACAGAAGGTCCTTGTTGTTTGTGTGTTTTACATACAGTAGTGTGTATATGTTAATCACAAACTCCTAATTTATCCCTGTCCCCCTTTTCCCATTTGGTAACCAGAAGTTTGTTTTCTATGTCTGTGAGTCTGTTTCTGTTTTGTTAATAAGTTCATTTGTATCAGTTTTTTAGGTTCTGCATATAAGTGGTATCATGGTATTTGTCTTCTCTTTGTAACTTAATTCACTTAGTATGATAATCTCTAATTTCATCTATACTGCTGCAAATGATGTTATTTTATTCTTTTTTGTGGCTGAGTAGTATTCCATTGTGTGTGTTTGTATATACATCTTCTTTATCCATTCATCTGTTGATGGACACTTAAGTTGCTTCCATGTTTTGACTTCTGTAAGTAGTGCTGCTATGAACATTGGGGTGCATGTGTCTTTTTGAGTTAGAGTTTTCATCTTTTCCAGATATATGCCCAGGAATGGGATTGCTGGATCATATGGTAACTCTATTTTTAGTTTTTTAAGCAACCTCTCTGCTGTTCTCTATAGCGGCTGGACCAGCTTACATTCCCACCAACAGTGTAGGAGGGTTCCCTTTCTCCACGCCCTCTCCAGCACTTATTATTTGTAGGCTTTTTGATGATGGCCATTCTTACTGGTGTGAAGTGATACCTCATTTTAGTTTTGACTTGCCCTTCTCTAATAATTAGCGATATTGTGCATCTTTTCATGTGCCTTTTGGCCATCTGTATGGCTTCTTTGGAGAAATGTCTGTTTAGGTCTTCTGCCCGTTTTTGATTGTGTTGTTTGTTTTTTTGATATTGAGCTGTATGAGCTGTTTGTTTGTATATTTTGGAAATTAAGCCCTTGTCAGTTGCATCATTTGCAAATATTTTCTCCCATTCCGTGGGTTGCTTTTAGTTTTGTTTATGGTTTCCTTTGTGTACTAAAGCTTGTAAGTTTGATTTGGTCCCATTTGCTTATTTTTGCTTTTATTTCTTTTACCTTGAGAGCCTGACCTAAGAAAACATTGCTTTGATTTATATCAGAGAATGTTTTGCCTATGTTCTCTTCTAGGAGTTTTAAGGTGTCATGTCTTATATTTATATAAGACTTATATTTATGAGTCTTTAAGCCATTTTGAGTTTATTTTTGTGTATGGTGTGAGGGTGTGTTCTAACTTCATTGATTTACATGAGGCTGTCCAGCTTTCCCAATACCACTTGCTGAAGAGACTGCTTTTTTCTCAATTGTATATTCTTGCCTCCTTTGTTGAAGATTAATTGAATATAGGTGTGTGGATTTATTTCTGGATTCTCTGTTCTATTCCACTGATCCATATGTCTGTTTTTATGCCAATATCATGTTGTGTTGATTACTGTAGCTTTGTAGTATTGTCTGAAGTCTAGAAGGTATGCCTTCAATTTTGTTTTTTTCCATCAGATTTTCTTTGGCAACTCTGAGCCTGTTGTGTTTCTATATAAATTTTAGGATTATTCTAGTTCTGTGAAAATGTCATGGGTAATTTGATAGGGGTCACATTAAATGTGTAAATTGCTTTCAGTAGTATGACCATTTTAACAATATTATTTCTTCCAGTCCAAGAACATGGGATAGCTTTCCATTTCTTTGAATCATATTTAATTTCTTTCATCAGTGTTTTATGGTTCTCAGCATATTAAGTCTTTCACCTCCTTGGTAAGATTTATTCCTAGGTATTTTTTTAATACATTTTTAAAACGGATTGTTTTTTCATTTTCTCTTTCTGATATTTCATTGTTAGTGTAAAGAAATACAACAGATTTCTGTATACTAATCTTGTATCCTGCTACCTTGCTGAATTCATTTATTAATTCTAATAGTTTTGGTGTGGAGTCTTTAGGGTTTTCTATATAGAGTATCATGTCATCTGCCTGTAATGACAGTTTTACCTCTTTCCTTCCAATTTGGATCCCTTTTGCTTCTTTTTCTTGTCTGATTGATGTGGCTAGGACTTGCAAAACTATGTTGAATAGAAGAGGTGAGAGTGAGCATCCTTATCTTGTTCAGATTTCGGTAGGAAGGCTTTTAGCTTTTCACTGTTGAGTATTATGTTGGCTGTGGGTTTGTCATAAATAGCTTTT
The DNA here is from genome assembly GCF_026419965.1 of Kogia breviceps. Taxonomy (NCBI): domain Eukaryota; kingdom Metazoa; phylum Chordata; class Mammalia; order Artiodactyla; family Physeteridae; genus Kogia; species Kogia breviceps. Next base: position 19,527,344 of record NC_081322.1, on the reverse strand, counting down.
ATTATGTTGAGATATGTTCCCTCTTTACCCACTTTGGTTAGAGTTTTTATCCTGAATGGATGTTGAATTTTATCAAATGCTTTTTCTGCAGCAGTTGAGATGATCATATCATTTGTCTTTTCTTTTGTTGATGTGGTGTATCACATTGCTTGATTTGCATATGTTGAACCATCCTTGTGACCCTGGGGTGAATCCAACTTGATCATGGTGTCTGATCCTTTTTATGTATTGTTACATTCGGTTTGCTAATATTTTGTTGAGGATTTTCGCATCTATATTCATCAAAGATACTGGCCTCTAATTTTCTTTTTTGGTAGTGTCTTTGTCTGGTTTTGGAATCAGTGATGGTGGCATCATAGAATGACTATGGGAGTGTTTCCTCCTCTCAGTCTTTTAGAAGATCTTGAGAAGGATCAGTATAAGTTCTTTTTTGTATGTTTGGTAGAATACCCTAGTGAAGGCATCCAGTCTTGGACTTTTGTTTGCAGGGAGTTTTTTTTATTACAAATTTTATTTCAGTTCTAGTGATTGGTCTGATCAAATTATCTATTTATTCTTGATTCAGTTTTGGTGGACTGTATCAACAATAAAATTTTCAATCTCATATTTTCTACTATGTTTAACAACTTAAATAATCTGAACTTGCTAATTGTGACACATAATGCTAGTAGGCTGAGTAAAGTGTGTTTTAAGATATGTACTTGTTAGTAAATGAATGAATGCTGTTGTTACAAAGTATAGTACTGTAGATGAATATTGACTCATTTTCTGCCCCCCCCACAGTATTCCATTAAATTTGCCATGTTTAGGAGAATTGAGACTTTGGTCTTGTGCTTTTCCATAGTTCCCTCTGTGTAGGCAAAAGCTAGATCACATCCTAAAATTCTGAAATGTCTAGGACCATCTGGACTTGACTAAAGGTTGTAAAGACCTTTAAGATAGTGCCTTTTCAAACTTTTTTTAAAGCAGTGGAACTCTTACCTCCAAATGGAATCTTAGGCAGTACCTCTATATAGATAAAAAAAATGTATTCTATCAGTATAAATATAAATGTTTACATATGTGACTTTTACTTATGAACTTAGTGAGAGTAGTAATGGTCTTTTGAAATTCTTAAAATTAAAAGTTCTAGATATTTGTTACATTCTTATATCATCAGACTTCCAATATGTTTGTATATTTTGTTTTTGTTGTATAATATGAACATTTTCTTGGTTTACCATATAAACAAGTGCAAATGGGAACTTTTCAACTTGCTTTTTTGCAAGTCTCAGTTGACCAGTATGGTCAACTAAGCCAACCCAGACACTTGGAAAAAAAGAACAATAGAAATGATAAATCACTAGCCAACTCTGAACATCTGCTTGCATTTTATTTTTATTTTATTTCTTTTTTTTTTCTCTACTTTTCTATGGAAGTATAATATACTTGTAGAATAATTCACCAATCATCATAGCTTGATGGATTTTCAAATACTGAACACATCCATGTAACCAGCAACCAGATGAGAAAACCAGACATGATCAAAACCACAAAGTCCACTCAGATCTTTTATTTCTAGTCAGTGCCGTTCCAAGAGTCACCACTATCTTGTTTCATCCACTTCCATTTTAAAATGTAAAAAAAATTACAACAGAATTTTTCCATCAAGACATGTTACTCATTTACTTGTTACTACCCAAGTGAATATTCCACCATGCTGAAAGCATGTGCTGAGCACATGTTCCTCATTCTTACTGCTGTTTTTATTTAAGTACTTGTCACATATGTGCTGTGATGGTCAGTCCACTTGCACTTCTTTCAGTAAGCAGATATGGATTCTTTTAAAAGACCAATGTAGAGCTACAGCTTTTCTAATCAGTGATGCATAGTAGAGGGTTCTTTTATGTACAGGATGGCCAGAGAAACTTTATTCTAAGATACACATGAAAACAAAGCCAGGGGCAAGAGTTATCACTCTGATGCTCTTCAAAATATTACAGTTATATAAATGGCACTTTTGAGTGTGCAGATTAATTTTTATTACAGTTTTTGTGTTTTAAAATGAAATTTCCGTCAAACGTCTGTGGAACCCATGATTGTCTCTTGAAAACTGTTTTGTAAAACTCAGTATGAAAACCACTGCTGTAGATTATAAGAAAAACTCAGAAATAAAAAATGTTTTGTTGGAAGCAGAAATTCGATTAAGATGATCCAGGCCAGTTATATAAACCTTAATTTTCTTGGTCTTATTTCTTAAATGTTCTTGACTCTGAAATAATTTGCTAAGTTAATTACTAGAAGAGTGTAAGTATAATCTTATTGTCTTGTGGCCTTGGATTCATATTCCCAGCCTTGCCAGTTACCAGCTGTGTGACACGGGACAATTAATGCCTCTAAGCCTGTTTCCTCTTCTTTAAAATGAGCTCTTGTGATGATCAACTGAGTTAATATATAGTGCCTAGTATATTGTTAAGATTCAACAAGCAGTGGCAACTGTGTGGTTCTCATCATTATTATTTATATCAATACTCCGTTAAGAGTACAAATTATAATAAAGAACCTGAAGGCATAGAGTATAAATACCTTTTGGCTGTGAGGTATTGAATTTACTTAGTATCTCAAAAAAGTACACTTGAAAAGTTTCAAATCAGCACCTGAACTTGGTTTAAAAACTGAAAAGATCAGTGGCTTGTTTTTTGTTTACCAGGTGTCTTCCAGTATTAAGCAGGCTTTGTTTAGGTAACATGTTGTCAAAGATTATTTCTTTTTTGATAATACTATTCATGAAACTTGTGCTTTATTGTCTTAAAATGGTTGGTAACTGTAAAATGAGGGCCAGATCTAGCCTTTTGCTTGTTTTCATTTGTCTCAGGGGCAGGTACCATTTTGTGCTGTGGCTGCATGACCAGAGCAGTCACAGGAGGACAGTGTCGCTCCACAACGGGACCCTTGCCTCTGCCCAGTAGGATTTGACCCTTCTCAACCTCCTAAAGTGGAAAAAAATAGGGCATTTTTGACTTGTGGTGATATATAAAATACATGCAGAGAAATCAGCCCTTTTCTCTATAAAATACATGAAAAAAGTTAACATGTATGACCCTGGAATTATTTTTAACATCAATCAGTTGGATTAATGACTCAAATTAGGAGAAAAGTACCTTTCCCTTGCTCCGTTTTCTGAGCAGCCCATAATACCACTCGATCTTCCATTTCTAATTTCTAACTTTTAGGTCATTGCTTTTCTGCATGTTTGCTCAGCTGTTGCTTTAAGCCAGAGCCTCTTCTTTCTGACACCTCATGTGTTAACACGTGTTAAATTGGGTATGAGCATTCGGTGCCGCTGTGCTGTTTGCCACTGGGATCATTTCTTTTATACATACTCTGAAGATACTTAAGCATCCTGGTATTTCTGTAGAGGAGATAAAACACCTTGTGCCTTTTCCCTTTCTTCATAAAAATTAATTCTCTCCCTCAGTCATGCTACTCTGAATCTGACAGGTGGTTTAGGGCAGCGGTCCTCAACCTTTTTGGCACCAGGGACTGGTTTCATGGAAGAGTTTTTCCATAGATGTGGGGTGGTGGGGGGGAGTATGGTTTGGGGATGATTCAAACACATTACATTTGCTGTGCACTTTATTTCTATTATTATTACATCATAGTATATAATGAAATAATTATACAACTCACCATAATACAGAATCAGTGGGAGCTCTGAGCTTGTTTTCCTGCAACTAGATGGTCCCATCTGGGGATGATGGTAGACACCCAAAGTGTGTTGCTTATGTCCAGCCTACTCTGTAATCCCGTTTTGGTTGCTGTCCGGTAGTGGACAGCTAATGCCACCACTGATCTGATAGGAGGCGGAGCTCAGGTGGTAATGCCAGCGATGAGGAGTGGCTGTAAATACAGATGAAACTTTGCACGCTTGCCTGCCGCTCACCTCCTGCTGTGCATCCCAGTTCCTAACAGGCCATGCACGGCATGGCCCAGGGGTTGGGGACCACTAGGCTTAGCTTAGCAGGCAAGGTCTTTTTCCTCAAGTCCTACTGAATATCTCTGCCGCTAAAACTGTTAGTGATTCTGATCTCACGGTATCCTCCACTTTTTTGTTTTTAATGTATTTAATCAAATCTATTCCTTTATTGGGCATGCTCCAAATAGCAGTGGTGACCTGAAGCACTAGATAGAAAGATATCCCATTGTGAGGCATTCTTACACAATCATATGTGGCACTTGGCTCCCTCTTATGTTTAGAGTTGAAAATAGTTCCTCAGAATTTTATACTATGTAACTCACACATTATATAGAGGAAGAGGGGGCTGTATATGCTCTTGTAAATATTTTTAGGCATTAATTGATTAGTTCATGGGTATCAAGAGAAAAGGTCACCGTATTTCTCTCTTTTTGTTTTTTCCACTCTTCTATAGCGCTTTTTTCTTTTCTCTTAATTTTGAAAATTCCACTGTTAGTAGTGAAGAGTACAAAATTAGTAAGAAAATACTCATAAAAGTCTTAGATCATTGTTGTCATTAGATCCTTTGAATTATTTCCTCTAGAGTTTATTAATCAGTTGGTGGGAAGAGGAGGAGGTTAATAGGGAAGGAAGAGTGAACCAGTGACATCACGTCTCCTGTTTTGGATGACTGGGTGACTGATCATACCATAGCCAAAATAGCAGGTACTAGTAGCAGAACAGATTTTGTTGGGGAATATAATTCATTCACTCGAGGATGTATTAGATATGATTTGCTTATAGAACAGTCTCCTTGTCTATTAGGAAGTTTAATATTCAGAAAAGAGATAAAGACAAAAGACATAGATTTGGGAGTCACGTGCACATGGGCAGTTATTAAGTGAAGGGTCTTGATGAAGTTATCCACTCTACCACCACCACCTGCCCCAGAAAACAAGAGAGGTTTTAAAAAGAGATGGGGGAGCCCTGAGGTGAGCCATTTACCATACAAGATGGAAAAGCAGCCATTAGAGCAGTGGGAAGAGCAAGGAGGTGCTATGCAGAGGAAACAGTCCCCAGGAAAATGGCAGGGTCACACGTCTCACAGGGTGAAGAAAATTTTTAAAGGTTGAAGAAAATTAAAGGCTGGGTTTGGCTACTAGGAAATCACTTTCTATTATAGCAGCTTTAACAGGCTGTTGGAACATATTGGTTTACAAAGTTAGAGGATTGAATTTCAGTTGAAGAAATGCAGAGTACAAGACGCTTGGTGGCCCCATGAGGCAGAGAGAGAGGAGAGACAGAGTCCTTGAAAAATTGTGTCAATTTGAGAAATTTAGGAATAGTTTTATCCAATGCAGAGAGGTCGATTAAGGGTAGTAGGAAGAGACAATAACTAGTAGAGTCAGATTTTACAGTTAGCATGTCAGGACACATCTCAGCCCACTACAAGAAGAGTTCCTGAGCCTGCTGTGATTCATGCTGGTAGGCTGTTGGCCATGCATGACCCAGGTTTGTATTTCACTCTATTTTGATCATGTCAGTATTGTCCTATAGGCTTGTTCACCATTCCTAACAGATTAAGGGACAATGTTAGTGTTTCATATTTCTTAGGTATTTGTGTGAATATACTAGAGATTACATTTAATTCAACAGGTGTTTCTTATGGACAGAGCAATAGTGACATTGAAGCTCTACATCAGGCTTATTGTCATATTGCCCATTCTTTGGGAGATGCAGATGAACAAAAACCTGAGCGTAATGCAATGGAAAATACCAAGAACTCAGCAAAAGATCATCCTCAAGAAAATGAAGGGTCCTCTAAAAACATCTCTACTACAGAATCTGGTAAAAGCTTCTTTGTTTGAGACCCTCTCTGGACAGTTTCCAGTGTGGTATAATTTAAATGCAATTTGCTCTAGTGATTGTTTCTCAGTATCTGAATTTAAAGGGTTTGTTTAAATCTGGGACTCACTGGTTTAGCTATAAAGTTAGAGCTGAACATAGGATGAAATTTCAATTCCTCCTCTAATAGGCCTTGACCAAATTAAGAAATCAGTTGCATACTTTCACATTTTTTTACACTTTTCCATGAACATATACTAAAGTTATTTTTTAAATAGAGAATAGTATTTGGGGATCAACTAAATAAATAATTAGCGTGTGTATGTGTGTGTGTGTTTGTGGATACACCCATACACATATATTTGATGTGTGTACATATATATATTTAGAAAGAGAGAGAGATAAAATATGTAAATATATATTTCAAATATAAATATCAAAGAAGATTTTCTTTGTACAAACAAGCTTATAGGGGGAAACGGATTATTGTATGTGCCGTTCTGTTAACTACGTCAATCAGAGAAAATGTGATTTTGGCGGTATTAGACACTAAGTTAAGCAATTTACATAAGATTTTTGGTTGCTGTTTTAACTTTTCTCCCCTCTCAAATCTGCTCACAGTAGAGGAGCTGATGAAGCCCATCAGAATAGATTCCTTTGGGGTCAGTGGTTTCGATTTACAACCTCTCAGGTATGACTTTTTTGGAATGGATTGAACAGGTTGTTTGTTTGTTTATTGTTTTGTCACTGGGAACTTTTAGAATCATTTGTTCTACAAAACCATTCCTAATGAATGATTAACGTGTAGCTGCGATGTGTCTACCTGTGAGTCACTCCTGGTTTTTTTTTCACATTAGTCTTACTCAATTAGTTTATCAAAATTCTTCTCATGGTAAAATTTTAAAATATATGCTACTAAAAAGTTGCTGCCATTAGGTAGGTAGTCTTAAAGCTTTCCACTGAAAAATAAAATCCCTTCAGCTCTAAATAGGTCAGGGACAGTGGATTTGAATGCTGAGAGGGAACATGAATTTTATTCTGTGCTGAGTTGAGTCATCCATTCACTTCTTTATAAGCCAGTTAGTTTTACACTTAGTCACAGACCAGCTGTTGTCTTACAGGGTGAGTTCTTGGATCACAAGAAAAATGGGCTTCATGAAAATGCTCCAGCTCTGGTACATTTTAATGACAGCTAGTGGGACATGGCTGTCATTCACCAACACAGAGAAGCATATCACAGTAGCCTCATCGTAAGGGTGCACTTTGCATTTGTGCAGCACTTAGAGTGTCACACCCGTTATCTCATGAGATCCTCAGAATAAGTAGGTCAGGCATCTTTATCAATGAAACTGAGGTAAACCAACTTAGTGGTGGAGCTCTCACAGGAACCAGTGATGACGATGACGATGATGATGATAACAGCTAGCATTTTAATCACATGCTTACTGTGGGCCAGGTACTGTGCAGATTTCTTTACATATTAGATTTTATTTAATCTTAAAGCAACTCCATGAGGGTCTCTTCCATTATTATCCCCATTTTATAGTTAAGAAACTGAGCTTAAAGAGGTTAAGTAAATTGTTCAGGATCATATGGCCATAACCCAGGAATGCACTTAGAATTGTCAGGTCTTTGATCTCCATGAAATATTTCTGTGAAAAGCCTGTCATCCATGCATGTATTCATTTGTTCATTTGTGTTATCAACAGACAACTTTTTGAGCCCCCCTTGAATCCCATCCTCATCCTGTAAATCCACTTGCAGTGATTTCTTGTCCTTTTTCCTCCTTTTGTGCTAATTGAGAGAAAATGATGCAGCATAGCTTACACTAAACCCCGTCGACTTGAATGCTAAGTCTAGTATTCTTCCACTGGTCTGCAGCGCTAGTTAGTATTTTGAAAGCGCAGTTATGCTTACTTACCATTGCTGTTTGGGGCTGTGCTAGTGCTACTGAAGAGATTTTTCACACATCCTGTGTCTTTGTTGCCATAGGTAGCACCATTTTAGTAATGTGAGTTCTAAATATGGATTTTCACATTGTGTTTAAAAGCTGAGAGCCAAGTGTACTTACATTAAAGGCATAACAATAATTATAGAAATGTCAGTAGTATCAACTTCAGTACACATATCAAAAAACTTTTTAGTAAATTAGGATAAGTAATTCTAGCTGCTATAACAAAAAAGTCCTTGAAATTTTAGTAGTTTAACATCATCAAAAATTTATTTCTTGCTTGCATCGTAGTTCCATGTGTCTCAGTGGAGTTGAGGCGGGACTCTGCTCCACATAGTCATTTAGGGACCCAGTCTGCTTCCGTCATCAGCACACAGTTTCAAGATTCTCATGGCCTCATCTAAACAGTAGCTAAGGAGAGAAAAAAGATGGTTTAGCATAATTCCTTTTAACTGCCTCAACACAGAAATGTTACATCATTTCAGTCCACATTCTATCGGTAAGAACCAGCACATCTAGCTAACAGAGTCCAAGAGGGCTGGGAAATAATGGTTTGCTTGTGTGCCCAGAAAGAAAAGTAAATGCGTTTGGTAGGCATCTAGCCAGTCTCCACAAGAATCTCCTCTTTTAATAGCCAAATATCCCTTCTACTTTTATTCATACAAAGAGCTACTCAGCCCCTCCCCCAAAGCGAACAGCTCAAAGTCCCATTCAGGACTCTGTCTATCTGAAAGGCCAGGATTTCCAGGTGAAGCACAGTTCTCTGTATCAGGTTTGAATATAGCTCCTCATTGTCTACTAATCAATGAATTAAAGAGACAAGTTACATACTTCATTACCCACACCCTTCTCATTCAGAAAGGAAAAGTATGAAGAAAATATAGCCATCAGTAATGAGACTTTGAAATCTAGTGAAAGACCTTGTAAAGACCACCTACCTTGAAGATGGGAATTTTCCTTAATTAGGCCATTATTCTGCTCTTAAGGAGAAACTACCATATATATATATATATATATATATATATATATATATATATGTGGGGGATGTGTGTGTGTGTATATGTGTATATATATATATGGCTCCATATAGCTGCTGGTTCCAATCCTTGAGGGATTTTTCTTGTATTTCATCACCATTGGCTTCAACTGAAGGGGGTTTCAGTGGGGGAGGCTATGCCCATCTTGGAGGATGCACTGGTTTCTCTGTCCACTTTCTGCCTACAGGTGGTTTCAAGTCTCTAGTCTTTTTTTTTTTTTTTTTTTTAATAGTAGGGTTGTGGTTTCTTTGTAATTAGTTACTTCAGAAAGTTTATTAGGCTTCTGATCTATTTGGTTCCAGTCAGTCCCATGTGCCAGTAACTACACTTAACACTCTTTGCTACACAAAGGTTTTAAATCTGCTTTATGTCTTTGCTTCCTTGTTCTTTTGTTTTTTCTCTCTCAATTTAATTGCAGCTGTCTGGATATTATTAGGAACAATAACCTTATGTTTGAAGATGACACTTATAATGTGATACTTGCCAAGGGACTGAGTCACTCTTTTCAATCAAGAAGTCCCAGGATGTCTTGCTTTTTCATAGCATTTTTCAGTGTTGAATCTTATTGTTTGGGTTCAGACACAGCGAGTGAACCTAAGAGGCCCTGAGTTTCTAGACTCTGTTTCCTTTGATTTCTTCTTAAAAAAACAGCCCATTCTATCTTGAGCTCATCTTTTTCTCATAATAACTTGTCAAAAGTAGCCAGTAGTAGCTAGCACCTAAAAGCTGCCTGTTCTCTCCTACCATTTCCTTAGTACCCCAGACTCGGTAGCCATGTGGTCTGCCTTATAAACTGTTATAGGTGAGAGTTTAGCAAATGTTTTGTCACTATAAAACATAGGTTGTCACCTCTCCAGTCTCTACTAGTAATCAGTTTCCTTGCCACCCAAAACCCAACCACTAAGCCACTGACTCATATTTTAGGTTCTTGTCACCATAGCACTCACATTCTAAAGGCCAGAAGTAGTGAACGGCCCCATTGAAGGCGGTGAGGAAATGTAGTTTCGTTGGTTCACAGCAAGAACAGGGAACAGTTCTGATGAGCAGCTAGCCAGGTTCTGCTACCATTAAGAAGGAAATAACTATTATATTTTCTGATGATTCCAGCTACTTCTATTATTTCTAACAATTATCAAGAAGCCAATCTATCTTAGATGAAAATGGTAGCCTCTTAAACTTTCCTTTAATCTTATTTTATAAATTACAAAATTAAATGACCTAATTGACCATGATTTAGTAATTTGAAAATGACAATATCCATATTTTGGGAGCTCCCATAATATGCTGATATTTAACCACATTTATAACATTTCCTTAAGGGACAGTTTCCATATTTTGAAAATCTAATGATCTGAAATGTGACATTGCATTTAAGTGTTTTAAACCACAGAGATGATTTTATTTCAAAATCCTAGTGATTTTTCTTGTTTTACTTAAAAATTTTCCTATACTATGATGAAATTATGCATTTTAATATTTATATTTTATGCCTCATTGATGTACATTATGGTTACTTATTTGGTTTCTTCTAGAAATTTGTAAAATGTTTTTCCTGCTTTAAATGCATGTTGACTTTATGAGGTACTATAGATAAAAGATATATTACAAAAAGGCCACTTAGAAATTAATTTTTAAATTTTTCTTAGACAAAAGCAATCTCAGTCTTGTTTGGTTTGGCTTTCCTTTGAAGTAGGTCTCAGAGTCAACCATGAAGTCCTGTATATTATACTGCATTACAATTACCACCTGAAATTTAAAACAGTTATGTGATGCTATGTGAGTATACTCTGTTAACCAGAATTATAAATAATATATTTAACATTAATGACCTAATTTGAATAGTTACAAACATTAGATATATTTAATACTCTCATATATTAATCATGTAAATGTATTTTATATGTATCATGTGTATGTGTATATTAATAAAACTGATATTTGAAGAGTTATATAGGGTTCATTCTCTGTGTCCTATTTTGTTTTATAGCTATAAGAAACTGGCTGAGAATAAAGAATCTGAATTTGTTAGACCTTTACCCCTTAATATGAACCCAAGTGTTATGTCTGAAGAACCACGAACTGTGAACCAATTTTTGGACAGAAATGAAGAGAATGTAGTTTTAGAAAAGGCAACAAATGAAGGTACAGAAACTAACCATCCAAGAGTAAATACTGTGGAAGAACAAATAGATAAAATGTACCTTGATATTTTGAAGAAAAAAATATCTGTTGGTCCTTCGTTATTACCTCAGGATGACAAAGTAAATAAGGTAAGTTTTTATAATTCAAATTGATTTGACATATTGATAAATGAAGTTATATAAATACTATTGATAAGTACGTTCTTCTTAAGCTAGTGGGATTGGTTATATACTAACCTCCACATAGATTCTGGACATCTGTGAGCAGTCTATAACAACACCCTGTAGTCCCCAAAGTTAAAAATAGCACCATAGCATTAGCTTTCTTTTCAAAGAAAATATTTCATTTTTTTAGTAAACATAGTCCAGAGTTTGAGTAACATAAGAAAATAAAGTGTATTCATCATTCTAGTGCTTTTCAATCTTTCTAGTAGTCTGTGTTCTGCAAAAGTAGGTAAGTTGACATTTCCTATAAATGCTATTAGCAGCTCTTCAGAAACTTATATTTCATTGTTCCTTTTTTCTCTGTTCTTGATTTATTCTGATTATATAGGCTCCATGACCACAGTATTCCATTTTTATTTTACAGTTCTGAGTTATGTGTTTACCATAAACTATCTCCTTGTGTCAATAGAATAAGGCAGGGTACTAATAAATTTTTACCTTGAGAAATCTGGAGAAAAAAGAAGCTAAGACTTTTGTCATTTCAAAACGTGTTCTTCCCTGCTCTCCTCCATGTTGATTCTAGTAATTATATGTCTTGCTTTCTGGCAAGCTTATTTTGTTTTATTATTTTGCCTTGTCTTACTCCTGACTTTGAAGATGTGCTTTCAAATACTAAAATTCTGATGAATTAGAGAACTTTAATATAATGATTTGCCTTCTATGAACTATGTTCTTTAGTAATCAGTATGGTTTTGCTATCTGTTAAATCTTATTTGCAACTGTAGTCGAAGTTTAAGTACTAAAGAGCTTGTACTTGTACACAGACTTTTAGATCTCAACTCAATTCTGGAGAAGAAGGGGCTGGAATTGGTAAACAGCTACCATACAAGAAGGCCAGAAGTGCACCTCCTTTATTTAAAAGAAAACCCCAGAGTGGATTATATGCATCAGTTAGGAGCTCAGGGTATGGCAAACCTAGTTCACCCTTCAAGACATTTTCTAATCTTGAAAAGAAAACTTCAAAGGACATTATGAAGAGCAAAAGCTTGAGATCCATTCCTACCTCAAATCAGGCTAAGAAAAGAGGTAATCATATACTCTTTTCATGATAGAATTCTGTACATGTAGTGTATTATTTTATTTTCTTTGTTCTCTACTTTCCCTGTTTCCTTCCTCTTTCCATGAACTTTCCTTATTCATAGAAAAAAATTATTCATAAGGTACTGCATTCCATCTTTGAAAGATTCAGTTCAATTGAGTTCAGGAGGTTTTTTGTCATAAGTTCTAGATTTTCCTGAAGGAGACCCGGAAAGTATGGGAAGTGAATATAAAATAGGAGAGGGTTGGCTTTGTAATATCCAAAATGTTTGCCAGAGAAGAGCTATGAATTCAGAATGCAAATGGCAATGTACAAATGAGGGATAGCCATCAGGGTATTAGTTCAGTATAGACTTGGAGAGTAAGGATGTTTTATAGATCAAAGAATGCATACTTTTATACATCACAGTGTCTCTGTTAGTTATTTCCTGATGTAGTAACTTATCACTATATTGGCAGAAGGAAAAGGTAATTTTCCTCTTAGAAGCCCATGCAGCTAGTAAAAGAAATAGAAATGCTCGAGTTACACCAACATTTCTGTTGCCTTAAGACTCCAGTGGGGAAGGGAGAGCAGTAGAGCCAGAAATATTTTGTCCTTTTCTTTGTGATTAAATCGAATAGGTTACCAATTCCATCATTGTTATCTGGTGATAGTTGTTGGAGGAGAACTAACTTCACTGGAAAATTCACTTCTAGCTTAAAGTAGGGAAGTGCCTTTCCCTACTACTGTCAATTCCGGGACCACTTTAACTATATTTAAAATTCTTTCAGCATTAAAGGCTCTCTTCTTCTGTCTGTATTGGTGTGTATTCGCTGCAGCGATTTGTGTGTGTAAGATGGAAAGGCTAGGGCTGATCTGTATGAGAGTGCAGGAGAACATCAGTGTGGGATGGCTATTCTGGAGAGACAGGAATATGATTGTTGGCTTAATGCAAACTTCCTTCCCCCCTGGTCTTAACCTATGGACCTCTGACCCCTTTTCCTAAGAAGTCTCTTGTGTTCTCTTATTTTCTCGTTTCTGTGGGACATCTGTTTGTGATGTTGTCATCTATTCATGGTTATTAATAATTAACTGCTGATTGGATCTAGTGCTTAATGTTAAGGAAAAACACTTGGAACATTTCCCAAATTTTAGAATCATCAAGAGGAGTGTGAAAAATTTTCATTAATGTTTTAGGAGTATTCATTCTGTACTTTCGGGATCAAGAAAATGAAATTTTGTTTTTAATATTCTCTATTATATGTAGATATATATTATATGTATTTTAGATAAACTAACCACCAACATTTTTGAAGTTTACTTTATCCAGATCCATTTATATAACAAATATTTTTTGAGCACTGACCTTGGTCCAGGTAATATTAGAGGCCCTTGAGATACATTGGTAAACAAAGTAGGCAAAGATATCTCCCCTCCCTCATTTTGGAACTTTCATCTGATGAGGAGAGGTAGACTTTTAGCAATATGCATAATAAATCAGTAAATGATATTATATGCTAAGGAAAACTAAAGGTAGAGCAAGAACGTCAGTGGGGGAGGTCAGTTTTCAGTAAGATAGAGTAGGCCTCATTGAGAGAGAGCCATTTGAACAAAGACTCGGAGGAGGTAAAGGAATTGGCCGTGTGGATAGCTGGGGGAAGCATATTCCAGAAAAATGAAATGACTAAATAGTGCAAAAGTCGTGAAGTAGGGAGGGATGTCTGGCATGTTCAGGGAACAGCATGGAAGCCCATACGGCGTGGGTGGCGTGGGAAGAGAGGGTAGGAGGAGATGAGATTGCAGAGTCATGGGAGAGGCACATGTAGGCTTTTCTAGGGCATTTTAAAGACTTAGGCTTTCACTCTTAGTGTGAAAACATGAGCCACTGAAAAGTTTTGAGCATGGGAATGATTCATCTAATTATCCTTTAGACAGATTCCTTTGGCTGATACCTTATAGACCATATACGTACAAACACATACACACACTGTAGGGGACACAGGAAGAAGCTCAGAGCCCAGTTAGAAGGTGATGTTGGGAATGCAGGCTAGGAGTGATGGGGCTGGAACCAGTGTGGCAGCAGTGGTGGTGATGAGAAGCGGTTGGGTAAGGGTATATTTAGAAGACAGAACCAAAAGTCTGAAAGATGGGTTTGGGGTTGTGAGAGAGGAGTCAACAATGATGGCAACTGGGTGAATGAAGTTACTCTCTCGCTGGGGGTGGAGAGAAGACCAGGAGTTCAATTGTCGAGGTGATAGTTTTGAGATGTCTGTTCTACGCACAAGTAGAGAAAACAAGGAGGCAGTTAGGTAGAAAAGTGTAGAGTTAAGAGGGTGGTGTGGACTGTAGGTTTCAGATGTTAAAGATGAATATTTTTGAAGCCATGTTTGTTTGGGTTTTTTTAATTGAAGTATAGTTGATTTACAATATTGTGTTAGTTTCAGGTGTACAGCATAGTGAAATTTTTTCTTTGCAGATTATATTCGTGATTACAGGATATTGGGTATAATTCTCTTTGCGGTACAGTGAATGCTTGTTGCTTATCAATTTTATGTGTAGTAGTTTGTGTCTGTTAATCCCACACTCCTAGTTTGCCCCACCCACCCCTCTCTCCCCTTGGTAACCACAAATTTGTTTTCTATGTCTATGAGTCTTTCTGTTTTGTATATACATTCATTTGTATTATTTTTTAGGTTCCACGTAGAAGTTATATATAGTATTTGTCTTTCTCTGTCAGACTTAATTTCACTAAGCATAATGGTCTCTGAAACTGATGAAGATTATCAAGAGAGCATATCTAGAGAAAAAAGAACCAGGGCCTGAACCCTGGACATGCTAACCTTAAGAGGTCAGGAGGAAGAGGAGTAACCTGCAAAGAAGACAGAGTAAGGTTGGAGGAAACCTGAGTATGTGGGATCCTGAAAGCCAAGTGAAGACAGTATATAAAGGAGAATTGATCTGCTCTATCAGTTGCTGCTGAGAGATAAAGAAAGATGGGGACTGACAGCTGGCCTTTGGGTTTAGCAAAAAGGAAACCATCAGTATTGGACAAGCAGTTTCCATGGATAAGTGGCTATGAAAGGCAAATTGAGTGGGAATAGGAGGAGTAGAGTTGGATACTTTGAGTTCTAGACTACCCTGGAGGAAAGGGTGTAAAAGGTAGGAAAAAAAAATGGGGCAGTAGCTCGCATGGAAGTGGAGTTAGGAGAAGCCTTTTATTTTGCTTTGTTTTGTTTTAATGGGAGAAATAATAATATGTTTATGCATTTTGGAAAGATGCAAAGTGGACAGGAAGAAATGCATGATGGAAGGGAGAATTGCTAGAGCAGTGTCCTTGAGTAGAGGAGCTGTCTTGGGATCCAGTGCACATGGGAAGGGTTGGCTTCAGAGAGGACCATGGACAGTTCGCCTGTGGGCAAGCAGATAGGAAGGGGGAAGATGTGGGTACAGACTGGTAGGTGGGTAGAAGTGGTGAGAGGTTGCTTCCATTTACTCTGAAAAGTAAAGTACAATGTGATTAGGTGGCAGTGAAGTTGGGGCAGGGGTGTTGGAGGAGGGAAGATGTGAAAAGGCAATCCTGGAGGGTTAGACTTCAGCAGGAAGCGTTGGTGTGCAGTTAGTGACCATGAGTGTAAGTCGAGACCAGGCAGGGTGTGTGTGTGTATTTGTCTATGTGTTTGCACAGCCACATTCTACTGCACGATTGGAGGTGTTGGATAGTTGTATAATTGGGTTTATCAAGAGGCATGGCTTTTGCCAAATGAGTACAGTGAACTGAGAGAGGAGCAAAAAGGAAGAGACCAACATATGTGGAATGTAAGTTGAGTCATGAAGGAAGAAAAGACATCGGGGTGGGGTGATACAGCATGACACAGGCAGGACCACAGAGTGAGTCCCAGGGGGCCCCAAGGATTGTGGGAATCCAGGTAGAAGGAAGGATTGATGGAGAGTAAATGCGTTACTGGTGATAGAAAAAGATCTAGAGCGCCAGTGGCAGAGAGCAGCTGGGGTGGAGAGGCACGTATATACAGGGGTTGAAAGGATCTCCTGTGCATGTATGGAAATTACTGAGTGTGAAGACAAGTAATGTCATGGGGTGAGACGGAAACGAGGGGGTTGGTATAGAGGTTGATAGATGAAAGTGGTAAACTATGACTGTCTATTTTTATTTTGAGCTACTTTTTCTCATTAGACCATCCATTAAGTATGATTTTTTAATCTCTGTCTTTTTATTGGAAAATTGCCCAGAGTGACTTTATTTTCATTTCTAAAGAACTGGAATTCCTTTGGGGTTGTAGTTACTTGTCACAGATTGGGTCTCCAAGAAGCAGACCCTGAGGCAGAGATGAGTGTCCAGAAAGTCTAGAGACTGCTTGGGACCCACATTGGGTATGATGAAGAAGCAGCCCAATGACTGGGGCTTACACAGTTAGAAGGCTTCTTTTTTTTCACGTAACCAAGAAACCAGGGCTCGTCAGTTCATAGCTGGTGCAACTGTGCAAGGACCCTTCTTTCCTGCTGCAAAGTCCTTAGTCGGTGACTTTTGTCTTCCTTGTCACAAGATGGCTACACAACCTCCAGGCCTGTCAGGAGGAGAGGTGAAAGGTCCCTGCCTGTTAACTCAGCAGCTTCTTAATCAGAAAAGTAGTCACTTTCTTGGAAATGCCATGTAGGAAACGTTTGCTTTCATCTTATTGGCCAGAACTTTGATCCTGTGTTTCCTTCCCACCCCTCTACCCAGCTGCATGGAGTCCAGAGGGATGGGTGTTTTTAACTGGCACACTGCTGCCCGGGGCAAAATTAGGTTTCTGTTAATAGGGAGGAAAATGAGATTGGCAGCTAGTGGTGTCTGCATGTGATGGTTTTCCTTTTTATTCTAAATTAATTTTCTTGGGCTATTGCCTCATATTTTTTTCTTTAGACTAATACATTTACTGTCACAAAAGGAATAGTTGCTCATTATTTAAATTTAAAAAACACAGAGAAGTAAAAAGAAAGCAATAATTAGCCAGAAACAGCTAAGGTCACACTGGGTGAGCCTCTTTCCATGTTTCTTGTACGTATGTCCTTGTCCAGATCGAAGGAAGCGGGGATGGGAGCTGGAAGGAAGGAGACAGGCAAGACAAACAGACAAAACATTTTATAAGAACAGATAACACTTCATAAGTTCTTTTTAAATAAAATATTAGATTGATTTTACTTAAATCTGTAAGACGAGAAAGAAACTTCATCCTAAGAAATACTACATCTCAAAAGATCCCTTTAAGAAAATAGACTGTGAAAACCCCTGAAAGGTTGCCAAAACCATGTTGTTGTTTTTACCTACATTTTATACATTATCTGTTTTCCCTTCTATGAAATATGAGGTAGTAAAACCCCTAGTCACATGCCTGCTACCCATTTTTGTTAGATTTATTTTTACTTGTTCAGGATATATTTATTTTATTTGCTCCAGTGACTGTATTTCTCCTCAGCTTTTGACTGAGGGTCTTGGTTCTGGCTATGAAAAGGCCAGAATGCTTTTCACCAGTCCCTTATCCATCGCTTCTCCATTCTGGAATTATTTTGATTGGTTTCTTATTTGACTGAATTGTCATAATCCATTGTTTTTTCAAGAAGAGTTCATGGGTTCCAAATTCTGCAGTGTTTTTTCACGTTTGAATTTTATATCCAAGCAAATTTTCTTTCAGGTATAAAGGGAAAAGATACTGTCCATGTACTATTATTGAAAATAATTACTTAGAGAAACCAAAATTAAGAACCCAGGAAGGGAGAATTGTTGTATAAAAGCACTGGCTGACTGCAGCTTGAGCAAGAACCACCTGCCACTCTTGGCCACCATGTCCTAGGGAGAATCACAATGCTAGCAGAATCACACCCCATTCGTTGGCCAGTGACTTGGAAGGATTAAGGCCTGCTTTTACAGTGATTCAAACAGTTCCTTTATGAACACTTTAAGAAATTTCTCAAGAAAAACCTTCCACATCAAACAATCTAATTAAATATGATTACTACTCTATAAGGAAAATCCTGCGTGCCCGGAAAAGATTAGAAGGAAATCTCAGGCTGAGGTACTATTAGGAATGTGTTTCTTCTTTTGACTTTCCTGTATTTTCCAAATCTTTTAATGACCATGTATTTCACGTTAATGAAAAAGTAAACTCTGCATTTGAAAAGTTAGCATCTTGAAAAAATTATATTAAAAAAATAAATTTTGAATGCTTCATTTACATCTAAGGCAATCAAATATTTACTCAGTGTGAAGTTTAGAATCTGTAATAATTGATTATGGGCCTCAAGACCTCTTCTAGGTATTTTCCTTAAATGTTTATTTTTATTATTAACTGAATAACTTACTGGCCTTAGAATTATTTCCACTGTTTGAGGATTTACGAGGTACCTTTTAAAAGCTGAAAATCTGACCAGAATGTATATACATTAATCACATTTTTTCTAATTTAATAAATGGTATTATAGCAGTATTATCATTTTGTTTTTTTAATCAAATTTAAAACTACTCGTTATAAAGTTTCCATGTAATCTATATTATTCCAGTGATACTATATCTTGATATACATTACTTATAAAAAATGTGCTCTGAAAGCACACTTAATCTGAAGTAAAATGCTTCATAAATTTATCAGCTGCTCTTTGATTCATTGTTTAGATATTTTTATTTGTTACTGCTGTGAACATTTGACAGAATAATTATTGAAAAATAATAAAACCTGAAATGATCCCAATCTACATTCTCCTCCCGTTTATTTAGCTCCAGTTGTCATTTGACGCAGGAGTTCTGAGTGCAGTGAAACAGATGCCTTGCAGGCATCAGTCTGCTTTGTGATCCTCGTTTGTCTTAATGTTTTCATTGTATTAGTACTTATTGTTACGTAATTGCTGAATACACACTCAACTTAGTTTGTATTTGTGGTGCTTTTATCCATTGTTTACAATCTTTAGAAATCTTATCTGGAACAAGACTCATCAGGCCTGCAGCTTTGGGTAAACCAGCACCCCAAACTGAAAGTTGCCTGGCTACTCCTAAGAAATCTGAAGGCCCTACAGAAGCTGATTCCTGTGTTCAGGTTCAGAATGTAGGTATTGAATTTCAAAATAATATTCATAATGTTTTTATGTTCTGTAATTATATATTGAAACTAAATTATAAATAATGAAATATATGTAATTTCTTTTATGTTGACTGATATTCTTGTCACACAAGAATTTATTGATCTTCTTATACAGTAGAACATTGTTAACCGTGTCATTTTTATTCTTTGTGGGGTTTTTTCCCCTAACCACCTATGTTCAAATCTAATATTATAACTCTACATAATGAAGTAATGCTTTTCCTTTAAAGGATTCTTCAGGATACCATGGTGGGAACAAGGAGACAGAATTGATTATGCTTAAAAGAGTTCAGGAAGCAGAGGAAAAATGGAGGGGTGCCCAAGCCCTAATTGAGCAAATTAAAGTCACATTCTCAGAAAAGGAGAGAGAGCTGGAAAATAAGATGGAGGAACTAAAGAGACAACAGGAAAAGGAACTCTTCAGACTGAATCAAGACAATTACATTCTTCAAGCCAAGGTACTAGACACATTGTCCTATTTCTCCTTTTATTTAATTAAAAAACTGGTACTCCCTGCTAAATGCATTGTCATTTGCTTGTCCCTGGGGCTGCTTCACTTGCTATATTTGCTGTATATAACATGAACATAGTTCCTGAGTGTCTCCTTACAGAAGAGCCTACATGGAACCCCTGGGAGGGGGGGGGAATTGAAATTGAAATTGGCTCATTTTGATAGTTTTCTTGTTAGCAGTCCTTTTTGAAAACAAATCCGTTGGTTCACTGCAACCTTCACGGAAGACAGTTTCAGAAAGAAAGCTATGGAAGGTCTAGATTCAGAAAGTGACACTGTGTAGCATTTCTGAGTTACTTCCATCATCAGAACTGTCAGCACAAAGCACACTGAAGTGGTTTAACTGTAGTTGGTGTTATGATAATTCCTCTGTGGTTATAAGGCAGTCTTAGGTTTACGTACCTCAAATTTTCTGTTATTCTTCCTCACTGCTCACTGTATCATTTCCTTTTCCAAATAAAACAATTCCTGCATGTTCTCAAAGTTAAGTGACTTTGAAGAATCAAACAAAAAACAAAGGTGGTTGCATTTTGGAGAAACAGCTGATCCTGTCACTGAAGAAAAATTGAAGCAAATCCAAAAAGAAATACAAGAACAAGAGACACTTCTTCAAGGATATCAACAGGTATGGCTCTTCAGCACATAGTGAGGTTGTCTTGAGATTCTTTGATTATAAAAATAAGGCATTTAAAATTATTTCTGTGTCCATTTAACAGGTAATGGGAATTCTGGCAATGCGAGGAAGTAATAATTTGACTAGTATAAACATTTCTTATGGGCAGAATTAAAGTGGTTAAGGGCATGGGTTCTGATTCAAAAAATCTGGTTTTAGGCCTTGCTTCCTGTTGGGCAGCCTTAGGCAGATCATTTCACCTCTCATCCAGTTTCCTCATCTATGAAGTGGGAACGAGGATAATAGTACCTGTCTCATAAGGTGGTTGTGAAATTAAAATAAGACAGTGCAGATCAACCACTTTGTACCTTCCACACAGTAACCAGTTACTTCATGTTGCCTGTTACTAATTGTAATAGCCCTGTTTCCTTAGAAACTCTCCTCTTTTTCTTTAATTTTCTATAATTTTTTCAGTAGATAATATTGGCTAGTTTTGATATTATATTGAGAAATATAAATCTGAAATCCATTGCCAGTGCCCTGAGAGTGAAAAACAATTGAATTAAATGGGAGAAAATGAGTGTGTCCTATAGGAGCCATACATTTGTTCTCTGGGATGATGGAGTGTTGGTGGTATTGACCTGACAGTCAGCCAGGGCAGGTTTGATGATCCCCAGAATGAGACTTGTCTTAGTTTCTTTCCCATCACTCCTTTTTCTTAACTTCCCTCCCCTTCTTCTTCTGTCTCATTACCTTTTTCTTTTATGACAACAATAGCCTAAGCCTACAGCCTACCGATAACAAGCATTTTCATTCCAGGGACATCCAGAGAAAGCATCACCACATCAGAGATTACAGCTTTTGCTGTAAATGAAATTGTACTGATTTTGCAGGACACCCCACCATAGAGTTAGTGAGAACTGTCCAAAACCCTTTCCTGCCATTCTGAGCTTGCTGTATAGAACATGGGTTTTAAGGAGGATTTCACAGACCTATGAGTATGCCAACCACCCACTCTCACAAAGATAATACAAAATTTATGTGTCTGTGTATGTATGTATTTTTCTGAGTTTCATTAATTCTGTAGATAATCAAGCACAGACTGTGTGCCAGGCACTAGACCAGACATGGTGAGACAGTTCATAGTTTTCATTAGATCCTCAAAGGTCCGTGGTTTTCATCAGATTCTTGATTTTAAAGAAGTTAATAAGCCAGAGCATCTAAGCACAGATGGGTACTTTCTCCCCCTGATCTCACTGTTTGAGTCCCCCTTCAGCTTAAGTCAGGTGCTGTACTGGGTCTAGTCTCTGCTCTGCTCCGTCCTGATCTTCCACAAACACCCAGTCTCTAACTCCCTGCTCACAGAAACTTCCAGAAACAAACATGGATACCCACCGTGGGTACATCCAATTACCTGAGGCAGAAAGACGAGCCAAAAACAGGAAGAAAGAAGGTGCAAACAATCCCACTGGCCTTTCCATCCCTGGTGCATGAAGTCAGGATGTGGTTATTCCTGCAGTCCCTCCCCCATTTACTCCTGTGAAATGCGGTACATTATACTGACAGGCTCTTTGGCTTTGGGAATTTTTCTGCAGCTTTTTTTTCAAGTAAGCATTTTGAGCATTTTAGAAAGAATTGTTTTCAGATAACAGATTTTCTTCTGAGACAAATCAAAGAGTTTGAAAAAGATTTTGCTTACTCAAAAACTGAAGAAATTTAAAAACTTTTAAAAATGTTTAAAGGATGTATCTTTTAGAAGCAGATATACTTATATAAGTACTACTGATTTTTAACTAAAACATAATTTTCCGTGTATAAAAAGGAAAACGAAAAATTGTATAATCAAGTGAAAGATCTCCAAGAACGAAACAAGAAAAATGAGGAGCGAATGTTCAAGGAAAACCAGAGTTTATTCAGCGAGTTAGCTGCCTTAAAGTAAGTCCTTTTACAATTCTTATAATCAAATATACTTGGACTGTTTCTAAGCATTTTATTGTTATATTAATAAAACATTTAATATACTTAGAAATTTTTAAAAACTGTACACTGATTTACAGTTTTGTAACTTTTGTATATTTAACATTCAGTGGATTTTCTCTTGGTGTTAGATGACTAGTACATACTTCAGTATTTTCAGTATATTCGTATTTGAGTTTGACATCAATTTCAGGAAATTGAATATTCCTTTTAAGCTTGAGATACTTGGGTAATACATCTTAGTAATAATGCTGTTAGTAATAATAGTAAAAAGAAAATACAGTGTTACTTACTATCTTAGGTCAGGTTCCATACAAGTAGAGCCTGAGATGGGGATCCTCATGGAGGTGATTTCCCGGAGGATAACTCTCGGGAGAAGGGGAGCAAAAGAAGCGAGATGGGGGCGGGTAGCAGGAGGGAAGGTAAGTAAGAATGTGGTCTCAGCTGGAGCCTGGCTTCATTCTGCTCTCGCCAGGAGGCTCAGGAAAACAGATTGCATTGCAGAGTTGGCCCCTACTTGAGGCAAGTGGGGGGCAGCCTTTTGTATCCCCCAAGGCAGCCAGTCACTGGCTGAGGTGGGCTCCAGGAAGCGTGTGGGGGTATCCTCTGGGCCAGGGGGCAGGGGTTGCTATTTGGCAAGGGCATTTCTCAAGGGAAGGGAGAACCTGCGAGTTATTACAACCAGTGCTCACCATGGCAGGCTGATGGAACACCAGCACCCGCTTAAGAACCAGTCATACTTCAGACTGTAAGGCCTTTGGGATGTTATTACCTCTGTCTTTAACACACTAAGTGAAAGAGCTGAACCAACAAATGTTGGCAAGCTAGGGTACTGTCTTCTTTTGGGAAATGACTGCCAGCTATGCATCATTTCAGGTAAACACCTAAAACCTCAAATAGGACTGCTATCAGAAGAAATTTCTTTGGCTTTGAATGTCGTGTATGTTTTATTTATTTACATACTTCTTCCATTTTTTTGGTAAGGTAACTTAGGGCATATGAGGCAGGGCTGCTGTTAGCTCACACTTACCTTTCATGCAAAATAGAAAAAAGCATATCTTATAGCAGACAAAGCTGGAAAGTATACAGGTTGGCAAGTGAGGGCACTTTTGTGTAAATTAGGAGGGGGAAAATGCCCCTTTCTCCTGGTAAGTGTGACCCCAAGCTAGGGCTGATAATCTGCACAGTTCTGAGGCATGAAGGCATTTACATCTGCTTTCTTCCCAGATGCTTCACTAAAGTATTTTAAAATTTCATATCTGATAATGTTGCCTGGCTTTTAAAAGAGAAGATCTATTCCAGGATCCAAACCTAAAGCTCTAAATGAATTTTCACAATGGAATAAATGGTTTCCTTAGAAAGTAGGGTTAGATGATCATGTGTGTACTCCTAAACTTGTATATCTCTGGAAAAAAACAGAAAAATTGATTCTAAGATACCAGTAGTAGACTGTGTTTGTTTTGTTTGTTAGTTTCCATGGGTATGATTGGCAATTTGTGTTTCTCAGAAAGGAGTCTAGAATGACAAGGAATATAGAAGTGACAAGGAATATAGAACACCACAGGGTAAATGCAGCAGGTCTTTCCGGGAGATTGATTTTTTTTTTCTAAGAATTGGCAGGAAATATTTTTATATTACAAATAAACCAGTACTCTTCGGGTTTCGGTTCTTTTAGATTATACATAAAAATTTCACATGAAGTATATTTCTCTTTTAGTATTTTAGTATTGTAATCTTTAGTTTAAATAAACTTTCTCTTCAATGACTCACATAGTTTCAATGTACAAAGTGTTTTTAATTTTTAAGAATTGAATATTTTGTATTGAAAGGAGTACCTTTTAAAAATATATATATTTTTTATTTTCAAAATAAATCAGAGAACAGATGCATAAAAGTCGTTTCCTGTCTCAAGTAGTTGAAGATTCAGAGCCCACCAGAAACCAGAATTTTACAGATCTGTTATCAGAACTACGGGTGGCACAGGTAAGTTGCATAAGGATTTTAACCATTAGTGATAGGAAAGATTGTTATAAAAATCTTTACATGTGTAAAAAAAAATCTGCTTTTGTAATTTATGAAAAAATAAAATCTTATAAATTTCATACCAATTAAAAATTAGGAAATATCTAAGGTTAGCACTGGGACACATGTGACCTTACTATAGAGGAGACAATGTGATGCTGATTTTAGATGGCATCCTCTTTATAATCCAACCTCTCATCAGGCATTTATCACGTGGAGCCATGTTGGAGGCATAACCTTATTTAGGACATGTATACCTAACTTCAAATTCCTCATTGGAAATGTATGGCTAAAATAGGAAAATACTTTAAAGATAATCATTCACCTTAAAGAGTTAGTTGGCTTTTCCTCTGTCTTCCGAAGCGGACTGTGCACTTCTAGGTGGCGGAGACTATATCTGCAAATATGTGTGTCTGATGTGCCTAACACAGAGGTGAAATACAATAGCTACTGTATAACTTTTTTCTTTATTTGTATTGAATTGTTATAAAGAATATGGCCTAGAATTTTCTAAAGTAGTATTTATCAATAGGAGAAGTTTGGGGATTTAGGGCAGATTAATTCTGTCTTAAGCAGGACAGTTCTATGCATTGCATGATTTTTATCACTCCTGTCGCCAGGAACTATGCTCATAGCACCCACCAGTCGCTGCAACACTCAAAACCACTGCCACGTTTCCAGACATCTCCTGTGGGAGGGCAGTCAACTCTCCCCACTCCCTCCCACTAAGAACCATAGCACTAAACTAAAAAGTCCTTCCGGGCTTCCCTGGTGGCGCAGTGGTTGAGAGTCTGCCTGCCAATGCAGGGGACACGGGTTTGTGCCCCGGTCCGGGAAGATCCCACATGCTGCAGAGCGGCTGGGCCCGTGAGCCATGGCCGCTGAGCCTGCGCATCCGGAGCCTGTGCTCCGCAGCGGGAGAGGCCACAACAGTGAGAGGCCCGCGTACCACAAAAAATAAATAAATAAATAAAATAAAAAGTCCTTCCAATCTATTTGAATGATTATGTAAATTGGAAAAATTCTAATTACATATCACTTTTTAATTAGAAATTTATTACATAAAGTTAGGTTATGTAACACTTTAAACATGCCTTAGTTCAATAATTGATGCTTAACAGACTTGTATGTAAAATACAGCTTCAAATATGAATCCATTAGAGAACTTTCTTAAGATGCACATATGTATAGAATGATTTGATAGGTAGGCAGATAAGTAGAAAGAAGGAATAAATGATTGGACACCCGCACTTATCAGTGGGCCTCAAAAACTAGCAAGTTAGGAGAGCAATTAACATTGCTGAAGTTTATGAAAGCCTGGGAAAACATGGTAAGGTTTCAAGCACAGCATTAGCTTCATTTGAAGGCTGTTATTAGTGACCTTTTAAAAGTGCTACTTTAAACACATTTTTTTCTGACAAACGGGAAACTAAAACTGCCACTGAAATCACTGGAAAATGCTGGCTAAAATATAAGAAACATCTTGTAAGTGCATATCCCAGCTCTCAAGAAAGTAAGGGGAATCTCTAGGGGTCAGAAATGAACAGGGATACAAACCTAGCAGTAAACATTGCTCCTAGGCTGCCAGTTCAGTAACCAGGAGCCTTGAGCTTTAACAACAAAGTAGAGATAGGACCCCAGGACTTCAAAGGGCCACATCCTTCAGTAAAATAGTGGTCTATGAAAAAATCCACCCACCTTCAGAAGGGGCTGAAATATCAAGAAAGCTTATCTGTCTTAACTTGATTTCTATATAGAGAGGGGGAAAAAAAAATCTCTGCTCAGTGTCTTACTAGTTGTTCAGTATAAATGTCATATCTACTGCCTTCATTTGTGTTTTAGTATTTGAATTGACACTACTTTCAAGGTTTGGTCATACTCAAACTGGAAAAAAAATAGCATAAAAAGTAGTCCTGAGTCAGTGATCATCTTAAGTGTGTCTATAAGAAACACATGCAAAACACTCTTAGAGGTATCCATCCTTAACCCAGCTCACATGGTATTCCTTCAGATAAAATCGTGCTGACAGTACACCCAGAATGCAGAATTACAAAACCCATGGAAACAACCCACCGTGAGCAGGCATGGGATGGTTTAATAAACAGCAGGATTAGAACCCTAATCAAATTACTGAGTAGACTATGAAATAAATAGACTTTAAATGATTT
This sequence comes from Kogia breviceps, assembly GCF_026419965.1. Classification (NCBI taxonomy): domain Eukaryota; kingdom Metazoa; phylum Chordata; class Mammalia; order Artiodactyla; family Physeteridae; genus Kogia; species Kogia breviceps. Next base: position 19,500,772 of record NC_081322.1, on the reverse strand, counting down.
AATATACAAAATAAGTGAGAAACTCAGTGTGAGGAAAGAACAAAACAGACTAGGCAAATTCAGAGAAAAATAAACAGAATAAGTAGAAAAATTAAATCATACATAACTAAGAAGAAATTGGTAAACTAGAACATCTAAGGAGCTTAGAGTGAAACACAAAAAAATAGAGAAATGAAAAATATCAGAGATATGAGATACTCCAGTATGTAATTAAATATTTTTTTAAGTAATGGCTAAGAATTGTCTAGAAATTAATAAAAGAGATGAATTCTCAAATTCTGAAAATACAGTGAGTCCTGCTCAGGATACATAATTTAAAATCTACATCTAAACCCATCATGGTGAAAGTACCAAAGGCAGCGAACACCTTAAAGAAATCAGAAAGGGACTTCCCTGGTGGCGCAGCAGTTAAAAATCCACCTGCCACTGCAGGGGACAGGGGTTCAATCCCTGGTCCGGGAAGATCCCATGTGCTGCGGAACAACTAAGCCAGTGCACCACAACTACTGAAGCCTGTGCACCTAGAGCCCATGCTCCGCAACAAGAGAAGCCACCACAATGAGAAGTGGGTGCACCACAACGGAGAGTAGCCCCTGCTCGCAGCAGGGGAGAAACAGCAGCAACTAGAGAAAGCCTGCGCACAGCAACGAAGACCCAACACAGCCAAAAAAAAAAAGATTAAAAAAAAAATCAAAAAAAAAGTGTTAAAGATAAAAATTATTTAGGGTTGTGTTTATTTGTGCAAATATTGAAAGATGGAATGTCATGCGTTAATTTTCATTCACTTTGGTTTTCTGAGTTTAAATAGTTTTAGAGCAAAAAATTCATACTGAGATAAATCTGTAATATAATATTCATATCAAACCTACTTATAAGTGTATAGTCTAATTTGTACCTTAAAAATTAATACCAATTAGTGTAGTCTTAAAATGTGAATTGCTTTTTTTTAAAACTATGGATGGACACATACTAAAAGTGAAGGTCCTGAGCCCTGTCCTTCTAGATTCCCAGGGTGGAGAGGAGGGTGAGGCTGACTGCAGTTCGGCCAGTCAGTCAGGCAGTCATCCTGGAGTTGGAAAAACACTAGGTAAACAAGACAGACATGGGCCTTGCTCACTAGGAACCTATATTCTACCAGGGAAGACAGATAATAAGTAAACAAGAAATAGTTACAAATAGAGGTAAGTTCTTTGAGGAAAATAAGAATAGAGACTAACGGTAGGCAGGGCAGGGGTAAGGCAGCTGTCAGCCATGTGGGCAAGGAGGTGCTCTCTAAGAAAGTGGTGTCTGCATCAAGAGTGGAGGAGAAGCGGCAGCTCACCGTGCAAAGACCGAGCCTTCTAGCCAGGGGGAAGCACAGGCCCTGAGTCAGGATTGGGCTTGGTACCTTCCAGATGCAGAGGCACCTGAGGCAGAAGTGGGTGAGTAAGGACAAAAGTGATGGAAGAAAAGGTCGGAGAGACAGGCAGAGGCCTCTGAGTGTCCACACAGTAGGTTCTTGTAGAAATTCAGTGCTCTCCTGAAAAGACATCCACAGAAGATCACACAGACGATTAAACAGTGAAATGATACAGCTAGAACCATGATTATTCAAGCCCTTATGAATGGATTTATTTTCTTCATAAGACTAGATTTTATATTCTAAGGTAGTGTGGTAGAAAGTTTCTAAGAATTTTTATTTTGAAAATAAAATATACTAACTGTGCTCCAGGAGTTTATTCAGCAGTTATGAGTTCAGTTCAGTATACATTTATTCAGTACCTGCCATGTGCTTGGTGCCATAAAGTAAACAAGTAGTAAAATCAGTCTTGGTCCCCAAAGAGCTTTCAGCCTAATACAGAGAAAAGGCTTGTACGCAAATAAGTGTTGCATGAAACAAAGTAGTAAATGCTATCCTAGAGGTACACTGAAAGTTTGTGGTAATGCTGGGGCAGGGATTATCAGGAATAGCCTCATTTGAACTATGCTTTGAAGGATAAGTATGACTTTGGCAAGGCGAGGAATGAGGGCAGTTGAGAGAGTGCGGCATGTGAGCACATTGAGAATTTAACTTTTTTTTAAATGTGCCAAGCATTTTTTTGCATTTGTGATATAGGGATGAGCAAAGTAAAGTTCTGCTTTCAAGTAAATGTCTATGTCAGGCAGTGATGAGTGTGTGAGAAGAAAAAAAAAGCAGCACACCTGGGGGCCAGGATGAGGCTTGCCGTTTTAGAGTGATCAGGGAAGGCCTTCCTGGGGACTGGTTTGAACAGGAATCCTGATAAAGTGAAGGAACGAACCACCTGGCTATGTGAGGGCAGAGGAGACAGTAAGTGCAAAAACACCGTGGGGTCGGAACGTGCTGGGCGGGTTCAAAGAACAGCCAGGAGGTCTCTGCAGCTGGCATGGAGCGTGAGCGGGAGATTTGCAGGAGATGCGTCAGAGGAGTGGGCGCGACTGGGTTCTGTGACACTGAAGGTCATGGGAAGGACTGTGGGCTTCCCCCAAGAGGAGTGGGAGCCGCCAGAGAGCTTCAGACAGAAGACTGATATTAACTGACTCTTGAAGACAGTTCCTCTGGCTGCTGTGGGGAGAAAAGACTGTAGGTGCTGAGAGTGGAGGAGGCAGACTGGTTAGGAGGGTATTGGAGTAACCCAGGAGAAGTGAGAACGGCAGAGTGGAAGGGCTTGGAAGCTGTGCTGAGTTAGGTGATTAGAACTGATTCTAGTAGGCTCTGGGGAGCTTGTGATCGTTTGGAGGGGAATGGTGATAAGATCAAGCTAAAATTTAGAAAAATAATTAACAGTGTTTATGATCACCTGGGTGAAAGAGACTCTACCACAATTTATTGTGGTTGGAAATCATTTGCTTTTGTATTTTTATGAATATCAAGAAAGAAAAAAACAGTTTATTGGAAGACATCAAAAGACTGAAGCAAGACAAACAGGCTCTTGAAGTAGACTTGGAAAAAATGAAGAAAGAGAGAGACCAAGCCAAAGACCAGATTGCTTATGCCACAGGTAAAAGTCTGAGCTGAAACGGTTTACCTTTATACTCCTAACTGTTCTAACCTTGAATTAAGTAATAGCAGTTGGATAGTATAATTAAAGTGCTATTTGTTGAAGTGTATTGTAATTTTAGAAACTTTAAAAAATTAGTTAATAGGTATGTGCATTTGATTGGTTTTAGCAGCAATAATTGAGAGACCAAAGAAAGTCACATTGTTTTGAATTCATGGCATTGTAAGCTTAGTTATTTACAGTCATCCCAGCTAAACTGTGACTTTCCAGGGCACGGTCTCCCTTTTTATCCCTGGGTCTGCAACATAAGCTCTCAAGTATTTACCAAATGAACAAATGTTTGTAGAAACTATGTTTGTAGAAACACAAGGAAGCATATGGTATACCCCACCAGGGAAAACAAAGGAGAGTAAGATAAGAACGCAGAAGGAAAGTAAGATAAGAAAGTTTAATATTAAAAAAATTAGAAATAAACATGAGGGTGCTAATAAGGGTTTCAGAGAGGAATGGCATTTGAGGGTCCTGACAGATGGAGAGATTCAGGAGTAAACGAATGGAAGGGGCCGCTCAAGAGTGTTTCATGAGCGTGTTTTTAGATACACCTGTGGATTGCGGCTTAGGATGGCAGAACACAGGGCTAGAAAGGTTGATCAGAGAACCCCTTGTTTGCCAAAGTAAGGATCTTTCCTCTGTGATATTATGATCTTCAGTGTAAGATGTGTGTAGTAAAATCCACTTACCTGTTTGTAAGAAATTGACTTTCTTCATCTGTAAAATAGAATAACAACAATAGTTCCCATCATATGTTTGTTGTATTAAATAAAGTCTTACATGGGAAGAACTCTCTAATGTTTGCCATTGTTACTTTTTAATATAATTATAGAAATTCTTCATTTTTATTATCTTCTGAATCCAACATTTATCTTCATAGAAAAGACTTTACTTTTATAATGAAAGTCAGTGGGAAAACAAGTGATTTATCAAAAATTTCTATATGCCCACTTTGCTACAAGTTTGAGGATTTGGACTCTGAACACAGTCTTCATCCTTCTTTACTAATACACTAAACTAGACACAGCCTTGCATACATCACTTGTTTTTGGCCTCTTATTTTTTTCTTAATGCTTTCATTAGAGAGACATTAGTTTTCATTAAAATCTTTCAATGTAGTTTATTTCCATATTTTGAAAACTTACAATGGAGTTATTATATTACTTTATCTTATAGGTGAAAAATTATATGAAATAAAAATTTTAGAAGAAACACATAAACAAGAAATAAGTCACCTGCAAAAAAGATTACAGTGGTACGCCGAAAATCAGGAACTTCTGGATAAAGATGCAATTCGGCTTAAAGAAGCAAATGAAGAAATTGAGAAGCTGAAACTTGAGGTAGTATTTCAGAATGTATTTCTATAGATGAACCCTATTATCTTCAACACTCCTTCATAGCTTTGTGTCATCAAATCAATATACTCGAAATTCTGTTCATTAAAATGGCCGGTTTGACTTTGGTTTGTGTTTATTTGTGTAGTCTATTTTAGATTAGCCTGAGAATACAGTCAGCCGTCTGTATCCACAAGTTCCCTATCCAGCAGATTCAACCAACTGTGGATTGAAAATATTTGGAAGAAAAACAGAGTTTCAAAAAGCAGAACTTGAATTTGCTGTTCACTGGCAGCTATTTTCATTGCATTTACATTGTTTTAGGTATTATAAGTAATCTAGAGATGATTTAAAGTATATGGGAGTTATAGGCAAATACTACACCATTTTATACAAGGGACTTGAGCATCCCTGGGGCTTTGGCATGCCCGGATCTTAGTATCTGAAGAGGTCTGGGAACTGGTGCCCCACGGTTACCAAGGGGCAACTGTAAATCCAAGCTCCTTAGCACAGCCTGTGAGGTCCTCATGTGGCCTGAACCCTGCCTGTCTCTCCAGCCCCATTCTTACTGCACTCCCCGGTCACTGTCCTCCCGACCACACAGGCCTCCCTCTGGTTCTTGAACATGCCGAGCTCGTTCCACTTGTTGCTTTGGCTTAGAGTGTGCTCTGACCTAGCTTCTTCCTGTGTCTCACTCCTTGTTCAAGTCTCAGCTCCGATTTCTACTCCCCAGAAAGATCTTCCTGACCTCTTAATCTAATGTAGTTACCAGTCTCGCCTCCCCTGACTCTTTCTTCTCATTCCTTGAGTTTATTTTTTTCATAGTACTTGTCACTCTCTGAAGTTATTTAATTTACTTAATGATTTTGTTTATTAGCTTTTCAACTGTCTCCTTCCTAATAAGCACCATGAAAGCAGGGACCTGGCTTGTCTTGTTTGCTCTCCATATCTCCAGCACAGTGCCCTATCTGGGATCTAATGAGTGAATTAATGAACTGCCATTATGCTTCCCTCTTGGTGTTTTAAATATGCTTCTTAACATGGTCTTTCCTTATTGGTAGGTTGAGAAACTGAAAGCTGAATCTGGAAATCCATCCATCCAGCAGAAGATACGTTTAAAAGAAAAAGCAACTGATGCCAAAAGAATTCAGGATCTAGAGCGACAAGTACGTGTTCAGGGTAAATTTTCATTAAGATATTTTATATACAGAGCATTTTTGTTTTCTCTTTTTATAATTTTATTTATTTATTTATTTTTGGCTGTGTTGGGTTTTCGTTTCTGTGCATGGGCTTTCTCTAGTTGCGGCAAGCGGGGGCTACTCTTCATCGCCGTGTGCTGTCTTCTCATTGTCGTGGCTTCTCTTGTTGCGGAGCACAGGCTCTAGACGCGCGGGCTCAGTAGTTGTGCCTCACGGGCTTAGTTGCTTCGCAGCATGTGACATCTTCCCAGACCAGGGCTCGAACCCGTGTCCCCTGCATTGGCAGGCAGATTCTCAACCACTGCGCCACCAGGGAAGCCCCTGTTTTCTCTTTTGTTTCAGGAGTTCCTACAAGATGTAGTCAACCTGGAAATTTTTGGTTTTATTCATTTTAATATAGAACTGCCTCTGCTTTAAACTTTTAATACAGTATTGAAAGTAACAATAAAACACAGTAAACAACATCATTTTATGTACTCTGTGGCTTTTTGCATAAAGAATTTTTAAGAGTAATGTGTCTCGGGCTTCCCTGGTGGCGCAGTGGTTGAGAGTCCGCCTGCCGATGCAGGGGACACAGGTTCATGCCCCGGTCCGGGAAGATCCCACATGCCGCGGAGCGGCTGGGCCCGTGAGCCATGGCTGCTGAGCCTGCGCGTCCGGAGCCTGTGCTCCACAACGGGAGAGGCCACAACAGTTGAGAGGCCCGCGTACCACAAAAAAAAAAAAAAAAAAAAAAAAGAGTAATGTGTCTCATTAGGTGGTAGACCTATTAATGAAAGGTTATTTGCATCCCAGCTCTATTCGACATCCAGGAAGAAGGAAACAGAACTTTGCCACTCTGGGTGTAGAGCTAGGATTCCTTCTCCTGAGGAAGGATAGGTGAGAGAGGAGGGAAGGGAAGGAGACCCTCCAGTTGGGAACACGTTAGTAGCGCTAGGGAAGTCCAGCAGAACACCCTGGAAACCGAACATCCCCTCCCAGAGAGCTGGCCATAATTTTGAGCTCTGGCTTATTGTTTAGGCTTAGAAATACTCATTTCAAGGTCATTGTGGCTGGAAGACTTTTTTCAAAACCCGTATAGTAACACTTACTAGGATAAAGATTTTTTTTCATTGAAATAGTTGTTTTGTAGGCTGGAATATTAATTGTACCTTATGTTTTTAAAGCCTTCTATAACGTAGTATTTGTGTTCATAACTAAATATTAAAACAAAATTAGAATTTCCAGTCCTGTTCATAAGAGAACATGATTCTGTACTCAAGTCATGACCCTTAGACGTACAGCTATTATTCCATCACAAACCTGAAACTGTGAAGTCATCACTGGGCTGCATATTATCCCAGTTTTATGAGAAGAAGGAAAACTAAGCAAAAAATTAACTTTGTTACTTTACAGGACCTGTTATATTAAAAGGTATGATTTGGTAGTTTGGTTTAGTGGCCAGGAAAGGAACAGGACTGAAATGGTTTGAAGAGCGAGAAATATGCTGAAATAACTATAGTCTTGGTCGCTTGGAGTTTTTTTTTTTTTTCCTCCAGTGTCTAAGACTTAGATTAGCCTATGTAGAAGAAGCTATCCAGAATTGTGAGAGAGGAAAGACCAAAGGAACCACTTCTCCACTAGATGATTTTATTTATTTTATTTATTTTTTGCGGTACCCGGGCCTCTCGACTGTTGCAGCCTCTCCCGTGGAGCGCAGGCTCAGCGGCCATGGCTCACGGGCCCAGCCGCTCCACGGCATGTGGGATCTTCCCGGACCCGGGGCACGAACCCGTGTCCCCTGCATCAGCAGGCGGACTCCCAACCACTGCGCCACCAGGGAAGCCCCTAGATGATTTTATTTTAAGAGAATAATGTAGAACTGAACGTATGAGAGTAAAAAATAAAGCATGCTTAAAAACAAGATTTGAAATGGTGATCCATATGGATCAGAAATATAACGTTTTATCAAAGTAACATCCCTCTTTTACTAACACTTTCATTAAAAATTTATTGGTTTACTGTCTTAGATTATATCTTTCTAAAATATTGTTAATATTTTGTATAGTTTGCTCACATTTCAGATCTTACTCTGTTCCCTTGAACAGAACATTTCTATCCTAATGATTTTAAATCTTAATACATATTTTATAATCAAGGTATATCACAATATATTCAGAATCAGTTTGAGCCATATCCTGAAATAGATTAATTGTAGAATGAAACATCTTTTTTTCTAAATAGCACATAAGTAATAGTGGGGCTAATTTATATGCATGTTATGGTGAAAATTTCTGATTATGTGTGTTCATTCATGCTTTTATTTAATGGAATATTCCATAGTTTAATTTCCAGTGAGATTTAAAAAACAACAACAACAAGAGCCACACTGGTATCAGAGACCAAAGAATAAATTAAAAAGCAAAATGAAAGAAGATAGAAATAAAATTAATTTTCTACCAAAAATGTAGTATACTTTGCAAACTATCAAAGTCAGATTGAAAATATTGTTTAGAATTTTAAATTAATGTTAATTGTAAATATGTTAAAACAAATTCATTTTTAAAAATCTAGTCTCTTTTTAATATACATGGTGTGTGTGTGTGTTATATATATGTATATATATATATATATATATATATATATATATATATATACACACATACCTTTATATGCTTATATCTAATCTAGATTTTTAATACCAGGGGAAGCAAAATGAAAAATTTTGCAGATGAAATGATCCATTTTTGTATCTGGATCTATCCCACTTTATGGTATATCTGTGAATGTGCAAGCAGTCTTCAGGAATGGAAATGTTTGTTGTTAACTTTGCAAACGATGTGACCCTTAAGTACCTACTAGGAACAATATTCAGTCTATAAACATGATTTTGAGCAACCCATCTTGCCTTTGGAAGGGTAGTTTTGGGGACCAGGTCATATATAATAAAAACCATTATCAGGCCCTCACCACATGCTGGGCACTCAGCTGAGCACTTCACCAAGATAAATGTCATCTGATCCTTACTTAAATATATGAACACCATGAAATCAGTATTGTTACCTCCCCATTTTACCAACGAGGCGACAGAGATACATAGATTGAGGAGTTGACACGGGTCACAAAGCCGCTAACACACTCTTAACTTCAGACACGCTCTAACCTCTGCACTAGACCACCTCTTAGGTGCTATTTTATTTATTTTATTTCATGCTCAGGGGTTAGAAGACTGTTCAACGAAGTTTTAGTCTCTTAATCTATGTTTTTCAAAGGTATCTTAACATAATACCTTTAACAAAAGCAGGTATACACACATGTGTATATAATATCAAGCTCTAATTTCTGTGGCCCCAAGTACAGTTTTTCCTTACAGAAAGATTGTGTAGTATGTTATTGTTTAAATAGACTAAATGAAAAGTTGTTTTTATGAGGACTTCATTAAATGTCATCTAATCTTCTTTGCTTCCTGATTGAAAGAAGTCATTTTAAAGTAGATTAAACTTTATTTGGAGAAGGGCTGGGGTAGATTAAACTTTATTTGGAGAAGGGCTGGGGTAGGGGGGAGATTGTTGCAGGCAGGGGCAGGCGCTTAGGAAGCTGTATGTTTATTACAAAAACTTTGCACATTCATGTGCTTATAAGTAATTTTTCAATCAGTAGACAGTATAAACACTTATCTGGGGCGGGGGGTGGTCTGTGGAAAAAAGGGAGGGGGAAAGAGCTTTGTCCTCACAAAGATTGGTTGTTAGTAGTATAATAGGAAGACCCAAGATCTATTTCAAATAAACATGAGGATTTCTGTAAATTAACCAGTATTAGATTAGACATTATACTATAGTGTGTTTTAATCAGATAATCTGGGATATAAAATTTGAAATTAATTTGTGCTGCTGTGCATTTGATTCAGTCTTGAGATGTGATATGAACATCTTTGAAACCTAAACGTGACTGATAGAACATAATCTAAATTTTTACATTAAGCTGCTTAATTTTATTATATTTGTGACCTTAACATGCATACAAAAATATTTTAATAGGTTAAGGAAATGGAAGGAATTCTAAAGAGACGATATCCCAATTCTTTGCCTGCTTTAATATTGGCTGCAGCGGCAGCTGGTGATACAGTGGATAGAAGTACAGTGGAGTTTATGGAAAAAAGGATAAAAAAACTAGAAGCTGATCTGGAGGGCAAAGATGAAGAAGCCAAGAAAAGCCTTCGGACCATGGAACAGCAGTTTCAGAAAATGAAGGTAAGTGCCGGGTAGCCATGGCGATGGGGCTCAGAGGTGTACCATGGGGGCTGGGGGCTTCTTAGAATGAGACCGAAGAGTGTGTCTTTGGAGGGCCGAGACCAAATAGAGGAATGAATTCCAGCCCCCTCCCTTTTAATCTATCTAAATGTACCTTTTTCCAGTCTGTATCCCACCCCCCTCTCCTGCCCCTGCTCACTTCCAGCCACTTCCTCCTTTCATTTCTGATTTCCAGTGCACACCAAGCATTTCAGTTGCCTTTGCATGTGCTCTTCCTACTTCCAAAATACCCCTGCTTCCACTTATCCCCAAATTTACACACATCCCTCAAAGCTGAACTTGAATGTGCTCCCTCTGTGCCATCTTTCCTTCCATCCTTCCCTCAGGCCTCCAGACACACCTGGGTGCCCCTCTGCACCATGTTCATAGGCCCATTATCGCAGTTATCATAGGACATTGAAATTTGCCATGTCACTCTCCTCACCGGGCTGTGAACTGTTTGAAGGCAGGAACTGAGTTTATCTCTAGGATCTGGCACACTGCCTGGCATGCAGTTGTAGCGCAGTAAATACATTCAGTGATTGAATGAACAAAGCTCTTTCATGCCTCCCTCCACAGAGTAGACTATTAGGTTATTTTGTTAATAATAATAAAGCTCCAATATGCAAATTCTAAGCTGACTGATTACTCCTATGAGATTTCTAAATTGATGTTAAGAAGGTTGAAAATGTGCTATTTCTTACAGATATCAGTAACCCCAACTGCTTTCCCTATTTATCCTCAGAGAATATATAGTGTGTCAGTTTGCATAGAGAAGGGTACACAATAATAGGTTTGCTTGTGAGGTTAAAATAAGTTTTGGTGTATAAAAACCTCTAATGTTATGAAGCAACATATAATTAGGAAGTTACATAACATATATTGAGAATATGTAGTGGTATGCCCTTCAAAGATAGGACTTCAACACATTTGATTGACTCAAGGAACATGGGCTTGGAGGCATCAGAATGTATGTTGAGTCCCCGAATGAAGGAAAAGGCAGGACCTGGGAGAGGACAGGGCTTCGGTAACTAATGAAATGTTTAGCAGCAGTTTGTCACATGGACTTTTTCCTACAGATTCAGTATGAGCAGAGACTGGATGGGCAGCAGCAGCTACTTGCCTGCACATTGAAGGAGGCGTCCCAGAACCAACATGACAACTCCTCCAGAGTTAAAGCACTGGAGAAGGAACTGAGTGACGCCAAGGAAGCCCATCGAATCACTGTAAGAAATCTTGAGGCTGAAATAGATGTTCTTAAACATCAGAATGCTGAATTGGAGCTCAAGAAAAATGATAAGGATGATAAAGATTTCCAGTCTATAGAATTCCAGGTGGAACAGGCTCATTCTAAAGCTAAACTGGTCAGACTCAACGAGGAGCTAGCCGCAAAGGGGAGAGAGATACAGGACCTTTCAAAAACTGTGGAGAGGCTTCAGAAGGAGAGGAGAAAGATGCTCTCTAATCAGCACAATAAGGCTAGGGAGGAAATGACTGCCAAAAGGGTGAAGAAAGATGTTCTGCACCCGGGTAAAAGAAATGCTAACTCCTCTGGAACGCTGGAGGGCAAGCTTTACCAACCACATACTTTTACTGATTCCGATATTTCAGAGGTTGTACAAGAAAACTGCAGATTGAAAAATGAACTGGAGAGATTAACTGTGGAGAGGAATGAGCTGAAGATGAAATCTGAAGTAGCAGTGAACCAATTTGAAAACTCCATGAAAAGGTAAAACTGTGGCTTCATCAGTATATGGAGACATAAAAAGATAAAAATTAAAAAATCATAGATGTATTTCCCTTGGATAATTAGCTTGACCCTGAACTAAATTCATTACCAAATTTTAAAAACCTGTATTACATTGCTAAGCACAGATCTGTTTCAGAGTTGGATCTTCTACCTATTAGAAGCTCAGATTCTAATGAACTTGAATCTTCATGTCAACCCAGTTCTTGGGCCGAGCAGTCTTACCTTTCTGCACGTATCCAAATGGTGTTGATAAGCTGACCCACTGGGCCTTCCTGCAAATGAATATCATCATTTATGGTTGCTGTAGGCAGATAGCTATCAGAAAACAGCTCTTGGTGAAACTAGTTGACATTCTAAGAGGAAAAGGTCCTCTTCCAAAATAACTCTTCAAATTAGTCTTGTGATTACATCTCTTCATGCCTTGAAGAACTTCTATACTCATCCCTTTGCTTCTCAGAATCTCCAAGTACCATCTCCTGTCTCTTTCCTGAGCCTTCTTACATGCTCAGATCTTTTTCGCCCGATCAAACCAAGTTCTGGTCCTCTGCCTTTCAGTACCAGTTTCCCACACGTAGCCCCTCCTTTTTCCTCCTGACTTCCTCTAAGAGTGGCTCTCATCCTCACACTCTTTTGAACCTGGTCTCTCAAGAATAGCCTTTCTCAATCAGTGGAGTTTTCTCCATCCTCATCTTCTGTGATATTGTTGACTACACTGCCTTTTCTGAAAGGGTTTCCTCCTTAACCTCCATGACTTGGCACTCTGACTAAAGCTCCTTTTCTGCTCCTTTTGACAGACTCCTGGCCTCCTTTTTCCTCTCCCTCCTCAAAAATCTGACTTTCTACCAAAGTTCAGGTTTTGGCTTTTTGTCTGTTCTCTGCTTTTTCTCCCTTGCTAGACTCATCTGTTCTCTATGGCTGCTATAAACCACGACTCCTAGATTTACTTTTCAAGGCTTGTTCTCTTCCCTCAGCTCAGATATTAAATCTAAAAATGTGTTGGATTATTCCCTTGGAATCAGTAGTATCGCAGATTTTCTCTCTTTTTTTAACCCATAAACTAGCTCCGCCTCCCAACTTCCCCATCTCTGTCTATGACCATATTTTCAGTTGCCAGGCCCAGCTTTTACCACCTTTATTCCTTGGGTTGACAGTCTATGAGGTACTTCCTTATAAGTATTCATTTTGCTTTCTTCCTTTTTATAGTGTGGTCTACTTGGTTTACTAGACAGTTTTCCCACCCCACTCTCCCTGATTTCAGTTTCTGTCTCCCCCAGTCATCTTGCTTAAAAACCATTAATATTCTTTAAGTACTCCTGTATCTGAGTCACTCTGTTCTCCAGTGACTCCCAACTTCCTAAAGTATCAAGACTGAATTTCTCTACCTGGCATCTTTAGTCCCATCACCATTCTGATCCTCTGCCATCAGAGTAGTGTTACTTGTCAAATTTCTTTCCTGCCTTTTGCTCACTCATGTCTCATTTTCTAGGAAAAATATTACCTAGAACTTCTTAGAAATTTCCTGCTCCCATCTCCAAGTATCACTTACGTACCAAGAAAGCACTAATTATACACCACCTTATATAGCTCCTTGAGAACTGACGTATGATTATACTTCTTTTGCAACCTGTAGGCAATCATAGGTTTGAGTATGAGGTTTAAAATAAGGTTTGGGGTGTACAGAACATGTGTAGTTTAATGTTTGTGAAGCAACATATTAATTATGAAGTTCTATAACATATTGAGAATATGTAACATCATGCCCTTCAGAGATTAGGATTTCAGTATCTTTGACTGACTTAAGGAACCCAGAGTTAGAAGCATCAGCATATGTAATGAGTGCCTGAGTGAAGGAAGAGGTAGGACCTGGGAGAGTGCAGGGCTTCTACCAGAGAATGAGGATAGGAAGCACCTAACAAATGCTTATTGACTGATTAGCAGCCACATCTAATTGAGCCATCATGGCAGTCATACTGCTTTCAAATTGAAACCTTGTTTCTTTAGTCCTGAATATGAGTAGTAATTAAGCTATTTGGAAAGAATCATATTCTTTCCTAGAAATAATTTAAAATTCAGGTTCTCCTATAAATTTTCCTATACATAATTTATAATTTTTTAGTATTCTTCATCTGTTTTTCAGACAGCTCTGGGCCTGAGAAGTGAAACGTAATGTTTCCTAGGCCCAGATTTAGGCTGCTTTTTACTACAGTTCAGTTATATCATGGGTGCTTCAGATTTTTATGCTTTTCAGAGGGTCCTAATCACACTGTTTCCATGAAGAAATGTAGTCAAGTAAGCAACTGATATGTTTGTAGTTTGGGAATTACCATATTAATAATTATCAACAGTGATTTACTAAATATCTGCTTTCAGTAAAACTGTCATTTTTTAATAATTTTTCCATTAAGGGGAAATGTTTATAACAAATGTATCAGCTTTCTAGTATAACTTTACCATTTACTGAACTGCCTCTGAATGCATAAATTTTGTCATAGAGACAAACGAGTAGTCTCAGGTTCAGACTACCCTATGTCCTAAGAATTACCGTAAAGATCATTTTATTCTTGCAACCAGCAGCCAGCCCTGGAATCATATGCATGGACCAAAAACTGGTGAGTGTTGCCTAGAAACAAAACATTGGAGAGTCTAAATAATTGGGGCAAGAAATCTGAGTTTATCTTAAAAGATAAAATGACAAGCTCTTTGCCTTAAATCCATACAGAACATTTAGAACCTTTGTATCTCTCAGAAAGTGCCCCAGGCTGGGGCATGTCCAGCTCTGCTGGGCTCAAACTCCAGCTCTGCAACTTACTGATCTGGGACCCTAGATACATCACTCTTTCCTACACTCAAGTTTGCCTTTATAAAATTGAGTAAATAAGAGCAAGCTCATGGAGTGGTTGTAAGAACTCATAGGCAGTAATGTATAAAGCACCAAGCACAGTACAGTAGATATTGGTGCCTTCTCTCCCTTTGCTTCTTTAATTTCCAGGCTTCTTACACTATTTTTGTGCTGACTCTGAATTAGAGGTTGAAGAGCCACTTTTATGTGTGGTGTTCTTTCATTTGCTCTAAAGGTTCAAGGAAGAAACTGCAGCACACATCACATCCCTCAAAGCATCTCATGAGAGGGAAGTAGAGAAACTCCTTTGCCAAAACGCAGTCGAAAATTCTTCTTCCAAAGTAGCCGAACTAAATCGTAAAATAGCAACTCAAGAGGTAGGTGACTTTAATAAACTTTGAGTGTAATGCAGTTTTTTTTTTTTTTCAAGACTGTTGACAGTATTTGGAAATATTTTAACTTCACTTCTTGAGGTTGGTGATAGGAATGGGAAATTATTGTCACTTTCTTTTTTTTTAATAGAAGATAACACTCTTACCATATTTGTGTTTAACTATTCTACTTTACAGTTATACCTTTAAGTAAGTGTTTTTGCAATTTTGTCCCTACATTTCTCAAATATATCTTCCTGTAAGTAGGCTGTAATAGATGGTTGAGGGATACATCCAATGTGATGGGGACCTTGTACTTATACCCGAATGCTGAACCACCTCCTTCCACCCCAAGTCCCAGCTGCCAAGTCACTCTTCTTTCCCCATTACCTGTTGTTCATTAAATAATATTTTGTGGTCATTCAGGCGCTGGGGATAAAATAATGCTACAGCCATTATGAAGCATAGTCTTCTGAGAATTTTGACAGGGCATGGCGACAGCTCATCTGCATTTCCTCAAGTGTGTCTTCCTTCTTGCATAGTATGTTTGTCAACTTGGAATATTTATGAGTATCTACTGTGTGGCCCATCTTCTGTGGTTTTTGCAAGTTGAAACAACAGCATTAAAATAGAATTTGCAACTTACTTTCAAATGGTGTATCCAAGAAAAACAGAAAAGAAAGCAAATATGGCAAAATGTTAGCAGTTGGTAATTCAAATTGAAGAATATATGAATGTTTAGTGTGTTCTTCATCTTTCTGTAGGTT
This sequence comes from Kogia breviceps, assembly GCF_026419965.1. Lineage (NCBI taxonomy): Eukaryota > Metazoa > Chordata > Mammalia > Artiodactyla > Physeteridae > Kogia > Kogia breviceps. The sequence goes on along the minus strand of NC_081322.1, from coordinate 19,485,194 downwards.
TTAATACTAAACTGAAGGGAAAAAACTTCAAGAAATAATTATCTCATGATTACCTCTCCCACCCATAATTATTTAATAGGATTTTAATTAAAAACAAGTCTGTCAGTTGGGGAAGTTTGAGTATGGACAAGACAGGAGATATTATGAAATTACTGCAAATTTTCTTAGGTGTAAAAATGTTGTTGTGGATTTGTAAGAAAATGCGTGTTGAAATATTTGGTGTATCTAAGGGTGAGATGTAATGAGGTCTGTAATTTAATTTCAGATAGCTCAGAAATAAAGAACTTTGACTGTTTTAATACTTCACTGAAAAAGATTTAAAGTGCTTTTTTGAAGTAACCATTATACAGCCTTGCAGAGAGCTTCTCTAGCTTTCTTCCCCTCAAAGGAGTGGGGTGTCAGTGGGCAGCAAACATTATATCAAGTGATTATATGATAAGGAGAGGTCTGGGAGGGATGGGGAAAGTAGTGTCATTAGGCCATAGTGCCATAAGTATCAATATGTTATTTTCCCAGAGTTCTAAGTGTAATATTTTAAATTGGGAGTTAAATGAAGTCAGCATAGTCCAATTGTAGAAACAGTAAAAGTAAATCATTAGAGAAAAGAAACATGAATTTTTACTGTTTTTGCAGCTTCTTGATGGAAGTATTTACTTACGTACTTCAGTTTCTTTGTCTAAAAATGAGACTTTTTACAGATGTTAGGTTTTATTATTTTAGTCAGTAGCTCTAATAAAAGCTATCGTAATTACAAAGTACAAAGATAATATTGGCCACTTTCTTCAAAATGTTTAAACTTTATAGAAGTTGATTTTAAGTGGTATTTTTCAGATCTTCAAAAGAAAAGTATTAGAGATAAAGAAGCCAAGGAGTTACATCGTTATTAATTTATGTGTGTGGTGAATATATTAAACTTTGAAAGAAACAAAATGATGAATTTATTCAGTGAATTTAATTCATTCAATGAACTTAATTTCTGTGGCAATTATGTTAGATTTTGGCAATTATAAAATATTAGGATCCTTTTTATTTTTTAATACAAACAAGTCATTTGTTCACTTTCTTATATTTTTCAAATAATGTTCAAGGAAAAGCGTTATTAACTCAGTACTTCTAACATAATTTCCTAGGTACTTATAAAACATTTCCAAAATCAAGTTAACGAGCTGCAGGGTAAACAAGAGTCTCTTGTAGTTTCTCACGTTCGAGAAGAAGTCCTACAGAAAGAGGTAAGAAATAACCAAAATATTCTGCTAACATAAGCTTTACTTAGCCATTTCAATCATATTCATATTTCTGTATAATTCTTTAAATTTAAATGTACAAATAGAGATAACCCAGAAATATCTATCACATCAAGAAAATATTAATAAAAGCCAGCTTGGGCTTCCCTGGTGGCGCAGTGGTTGAGAGTCCGCCTGCCGATGCAGGGGACACGGGTTCGTGCCCCGGTCTGGGAAGATCCCACATGCCGCGGAGTGGCTGGGTCCGTGGGGCATGGCCGCTGAGCCTGTGCGTCCGGAGCCTGTGCTCCGCAACGGGAGAGGCCACAACAGTGAGAGGCCTGCGTACCGTGAAAAAAAAGAAAATTTTTTAAAAAAATAAATAAATAAAAGCCAGCTTTCCCCAGATGAAGCTCAAATGTTAGTTGATTAAGTTATTTATATGTTTGTATTTGTCATTGAGATTTTCTGGGCAGTAGGGAAATGGGGCGAGTTTGGTTTGGCTGTTTTGAGTTTTTAGGAGGTAAAATTGGATGGTTAAGGCCATTTCTGCATTAAGTACTAAGACTATTTAATTTGGTTAAGAAATAGGTAAAGAAATTATGACAGTGATGCTGGATCACTAAGAAGAAAATCATTATTGGAAATAGATCTTTCTAGAAACTCACCATTTTTATTACTCTGAGATTCTTTTGATTCTAGGAAGTATGAAAAACCAGATAAGCTGTGTATTCTGTTTGAAGCGTATACATATTTTTGTTATTCAAGGACTTATTAAATCACATGATAAAAGTAAAACATACAACTAATTGCATTATGGAAAGATTAATGTAAAAATACTCCACAATTATGCAACTATCTGTTTTAAAAATCTTGTTCTAGGAGCTGAAAGGCTATGTAGCAGCATTATGCATTCTTTTCGGTTTAAGAGGTACATAAACTTTGTTGTATAAGCAGTAAACGTATAGAACCTCACAAACCTCAAGTAAAATTTTTAGGAAAACAGTAAAAGGAAGTATGTGTTCATGTTTGCAAGATAAAGAGCAAGGTCAATTTTGGTCAAGTTACAGTGTTCTTAGTTTGAGAATAGCTAAATATTTTGAAAATAGAAAAGCTATAACACATGATTTTCAAGCATATTTACTGGAAAACTAAGTAAAGCACTCCATCTCTTGAATAAAGCTAATGACAGTCTGCCTTTTGGTATAAACCATATTTATCATAGCTGTTTTATCAGGGCTAATTTATTCCCTCTCTGGTGCCCTGTGTGTTACGAGGCATTCCGTCTCAGGCCAGTGGGAATATAAACCATTCCCAGCCTGTATGAGCTCCAAGAATCGTACAGGCTACTGTTTCCACTGGCTTCGAAACCACCTCTGGACAACAGACTAGGCAGTTATAGAGCTCATCTTGTTTGTTTCCTTTCTCTCATAATTACGGCCCTGCAGTGCTATTAGCCAGTTTTGGAAAATAGTTGTTTCGTATATTGTCTTTTTTTCTGGTTGTTTAAGAAATCCCTGTCGCTTACTCCACCATGGCCTCAGGTGAAAGCATACTAATAAACAGTGGTGAATTCTGTTTTATGATTTTTTTTTCTTTTCTTTTTATTTTTGGCTGCATTGGGTCTTCCTTGCTGCACGCAGGCTTTCTCTAGTTGTGGCAAGCAGGGGCTACTCTTCGTTGTGGTGCGCAGGCGTCTCATTGTGGTGGCTTCTCCTGTTGCGGAGCACAGGGTCTAGGCGCACGGGCTTCGGTAGTTATGGCACGTGGGCTCTAGAGCGCAGGCTCAGTAGTTGTGGTGCACGGGGGTAGTTGCTCCGCGGCATAGTGGGATCTTCCCAGACCAGGGATTGAAACCTTGTCCCCTGCACTGGCAGGCGGATTCTTAACCACTGCACCACCAGGGAAGTCCCTGACTGCTTGTTTTTAAAGTACTTTTATAGAGCTACGAGAACACTGAGTGATTTCAAGTTTTTCAGCATAGCTCAAGTTAGTTATAAGAGACTTTTAGTTTTCTTTGGTGGTGTCATACTTAACCTGATTTTTTTTGATCCTTGATTCCTGCATTGGTTATCTGTGCATTCGAGTAATTGGTGTCCTCTTCCAGACTTTGCAAGTTTGCTACGGCAGAGACAGTTCTTTACTGGTCAGCTCAGTTTGGGTTTCTGGATGTGTCTGCTGGTCATATCCTTGGGCTTGCTTTCAGGGTCTATTTTTGGGCAAGGCCACTGCCTGAGTTCTGAAATTGGAGGAAGAGGGATGCCACTAGCTGAGTACAGTTGGACAGGATTCCTGGTTTGGTTCCCTACCCAACTGAAGCTGTTGCCTAGCCTGTATCCAGAGTGCCAACTGTGGCTTATGATCACTGTATGACTCTAAATGTTTACTTGAACCTGCATTTTATAACAGAGGAGTCAAAATAGTAATAATAATAGTTACTGTTTATTAAGTGTTTACTATATACTAGGCACTGAAGTGTTCTATGTGGTTCTCACAATAACCCAAAACAGTAGGTACTACTATTCCCATTTTATAGATGAAGAAACTGATGCTAAGAAAAATGAAATAACTTACCTGAGGTCACCAAGCAGAATATAGAAATGCAAGCATTAGGACTCAGGGCCTCTGGCTCCAGGTCCAAGGCTCTCAGTTACTTTTTTTAAAAAAATTAATTAATTTATTTATTTATTTATTTTTTTTTTTGGCTGTGTTGGGTCTTTGTTGCCATGCTCAGGCTCTCTCTAGTTCCAGTGAGGGGGGCGCTACTCTTCATTGCAGTGTGCGGGCTTCTCATTGTGGTGGCTTCTCTTGTTGTGGAGCACGGGTTCTAGGCATGCAGGCTCAGTAGTTGTGGCTCGCGGGCTTAGTTGCTCCGTGGTATGTGGGATCTTCCCAGACCAGGGCTCAAACCCATGTCCCCTACATTGGCAGGTGGATTCTTAACCACTGCACGACCAGGGAAGTCCCATCAGTTACTTTTCTACGAATCCCCTATCAATGGACATTCAGGTTGTTACCAGCTTTTTTCTATAGTTTTCAAGTAGCAGGAAGCATTTTTGATCATATATCTTTGCTTGTGTATCCAGTTGCCTCCAGTGGATAAATTCACTAAAATATAAGAATTTTTTAAAAGTAAAAATTCAACCTTAATTTATACTCTAAAAGGTGCTTTTAAGTAGGTACAAATGAAGGGACATTATCTCTGTTCTTTGTCTAGAGCCAAATTTCTGAATTTATGTAGTTTACAAATGAATGTTTAACCTTTGAAAGGTGACTCCGTTGATTTATTCATGAATAATTGTTAAACACCTACTCTCTGCTCTGCATGACTCTAGGTGCTAGGAATACTGAAAACAAAGTTAGACAAAAATCCCTGCTCTCATAGAGCTTACGTTTTATTTGGGGAATCAGACAATAAACAAATGTAACTTTTGATAGATCAACTGAGACAACATCTGGTAAGTACTTAGCCTAGCACCTATCACATGATACTGCCATAACTCATTACTGCTTGTCCTTTAAGAGTCAGTTCAGCCACAGCTGCCTCAGGTTGAGAATCCTGTGGCCCACCTCTCCTTCAGGTTTAGGACTCCTTCACCACCTCACTGCTTCTTGGGCATCTCTCCATGGCAGCACATCATGTTAGAATTCTTTCTCTCAAGTGTGCCTTCCACTAAACCAGAACTTCCCAGCTGGTGGACCTGGAATGGGTTACCTGTGGTCACAAGATGATGATGGCTGGAAAGGTTGTCTAATGACAAACTCAAAGTCATTTTTCAATTATTAAAAAGTTTATAGAAGAGGAAGTGATATTTGACCATTTCGTATATGACAATACCTCTGACAACTTTCTTAGTTCAGTATCATTTTATGTTTTGTTTCGGGGTGGTGGGGGTGGTTTTGTTTGTTTGGTTTTTTGTTTTGTTTTACAATTTTTAGCAATCATTGTTTTGACACAAGATTTTGTTCCCCAGCACCCATCACCACAGCATGGTATGTAGGGCATCTCCCCAACCTTTCTGCAAATCATCTTAATTAAGGTCTGCTTATTTCTTTGGTCAGTGATGATATCAAGGATGTCCCACACTTAAAATGTTTAGATTTGCCTCTGATTTAATTTGCTTGTATTTTCACATTTTTTAAACTAACTTCAGAAGAGTATATGGGTTCTTTTTTTTTTTTTGTATTAGTGTTAATAAGTACTTGGGTGTTTCCATGTAAAGCATGATTGAATTGTTAATTTTATCCATTTTCATTTGCTTGTTAATTATTTTGCCTTTTGATATTAACAGTTGGCAAAGTTATCATAATTTTATGGTATAAATAAAATGCAATTAATTTTTTTTTATGAACTCCAATATAAAGATCCCTCATGTCACCTCCATTTCACTCCCTGGTGCCATAAAAATTTTACCATTTTCTCTGAGTCATGATATGAAAAAGGAGGTACTGCACTAGACTGTCATTGCCATGAGGACAGGGACCGTGTCTTTCATCTCTGCATCCTCAGTACCTAAGAGACAGCCAGCACAGAAAGAGTTCAGTAGTTCCTTATCTCTGTTTTACATGCATACATTCACATGTGGAATGAATTATTATAAGTGACAAAGTGATAAGAACCCAAAGAGAATTACAAATAGAATTATAGGGAGTTGACAAAAGAGGATCCATATTTATTGAACTCTTTCTGTGTATTGGCTGCTTTAAATGTATTATTTAATCCTCAAAGTAATCACACTATTAACAAATACTTTGAAACAAGGCTGAATACATCAAAGAAAGTGCCCAACTTCATTTTCAGCACCACAACCAGCCTGGCATACGTGGGAGGGAGAAAGTGGTCCAATCATCTGGAACCTTTTGGAATGTGAGGTCACTTCAGAACAAGGATGAGCCTTTACTTTCTGGACCTAGGGAATGAAAGCTATTATTTTAACAACTCCAGATACCTTTGATGTTAACAAGAAGCCTCTTCCCTAAAGAAATTATATACAAATATTCAGTGACTGTTCTTACTTCTTGTGGCTGCCTGTTAAAAATGAATTATTTCCTTACCATAGTTTCCCATTTATTTCATATCTCAATTTTAGATTACAAAACTCTTGGAAGAATTGAGAGAAGCCAAAGAAAACCATACACCAGAGATGAAACATTTCATGGTCTTAGAAAAGAAAATTAAACAGATGGAAATGAGACATGAGCAAAGAGAGCAGGAGCTTCAACAGGTGAAGTAGTAAATCACTTTTACATATTTGTACACTTCTTCACATTTAAGTACCTCCCGTTTGCTATCGTTTTGTCATCCCTAGCAAATTACTTCTTAAAGTATTTCCATTGTATATTGATTTTATTAAAAATAAATGTATAGCTTTTAAGAGAAAATAAGACTAATTCTTAAATACCTGAAGATTGGTTTGCCTTATATCTACAGAAATAGAGTAACAACTTTTGTATTCTGTTCTTTATTGTTGATGGATGCCTGAAAGTTAGGCATTTTACCTTGGGAACAGTGCTCTTGGGAACCGTGTTCCATATTTAAGTCATTTCAATAAGTGTTAGTAAGAAACAGGCTTATATTAAAATGTGATCACTTAAAATATTATTTGCCTAGCACCAGTAACATTGGGATTACTACATGTAGCTACAAACAGATAAATTAACAGAAATTAAAATGGGCAGAAGGGCTTGATGTGTTTTTAGGCACTAGCCTTGGTCTTGATATTTAGCTTTGCTTGAACAGTGTATTAGTCTGCTTGGACTGCCACAACAAAATATCAAACTGAGTGGCTTAAAAGACAGAAATCTTCTCACAGATCTAGAGGCCAGAAGTTTACAATCAAGGTTTCCAGCTGGTTCAGTTTCTGGTGAGAGCTCTTTCTGACTTGCAGATGAACTTTTTTCTCCATGTGTGCTCTGTGGGGTGGAGAAGGGGGAGTAGAGAGAGAAAGAGCTCTCTGATGCCTCTTCTTCTGAGGACACTAATCCAGTCTAACTAGGGCTCCACCCTTATGACTTAAACAATATGTTAGATGAGATGGACTTAATATATATAGTATATTGTATCCAAAAGGAACAAAATACATTTTCGAGCACACATTCTTCTCAAGCACACATGTAAAATTCTCCAGGATGGATCATATATTAGGCCACAAAACAAGTCTTAATATATTTAAGAGATTAAAATCATATCATCAGGCATCTTCCCTGACCACGGTGGAATGAAACTGAGAATCAGTTACAAGAAGAAAACTAGAAAATTCACAAATATGTGGAGTTAAATCACATGCTGCTAAACAACCCATGGGTTAAAGAAGAAATCAAAAGATAAATTTAAAAATACCTTGAGACAACTGAAAATGGGAACACAGCATACCAAAATTTACAGGATGCAGCAAATCAGTCCTGAGAGGGAAGATCATTGCAATAAATGCCTGCATCAAGAAACAAGCCAAAGACAAAGCGAATTTTTAAAACAGCAACAAAAAAGCAATGTGTCACATACAGGGGAACCCCCATAAGAAGATATGTAGATTTCTTAGTGGAGAGTTTGCAGGCGAGGAGACAATAGATTGATATATTCAAAATACTGAAAGAAAAGACTGTCAATCAAGAATACTATAGCTGGCAAAGCTCTTTTTCAGATACAAATTAAAAAGCATCAAAAAACTTGAAAGAAAAGCTCAGGGAGTTCATCACCACTAGACCTGCCTTACAAGACTCCTAAAGGGAATTCATCAAGTGGAAATAAAAAGATGCTAATTAACATCATAAAAATATATGAATGTAGTTATAAAACTCACTGGTAATGCTAAATATATAGTCAAAGTCAGATTCTGTAATATTGTAATGGTGGTGAATAATTCTCTTACAATTCTAGTATAAAAGTTGAAAAAACTAATGTATTAAAAATAACCATAACTACATTAGTTATTGCACACACAGTATTAAAATAATGTAAATTGTAACAGTAACCTAAAATTGAGGTGGGAAGCAGTAAAAGTGTTAAATTTAGTATGCTATTGAAGTTTTTATCAACTTAAAATAGGATGTTATAAATATATCACATTTTATGTAGGCCTCATGTTAACCACAAAGGAAAAAATCCTGTAATAGTTATCCAAAAGATTATGCTAAAGGAGTCAAAGCATACAACAACAAATCGCTAATTCACAAAAGGAGACTGGAAATGTAAGAAGCAAGCCCAGAAATAAACCCACACACATGTGGTCAATTAATCTATGACAATGGAGGCAAGAATATACAATAGAGAAAAGAAAGTCTCTTCAATAAGTGGTGCTGGGAAAACCGGGCAGCTACATGTGAAAGAATGAAATTAGAACATTCTCTAACACCATATACAAAAATAAACTCAAAATGAATTAAAGACCTACATGTAAGACCAGATACTATAAACCTCTTAGAGGAAAACATAGGCAGAACACTCTGACATGAATTGCAGCAATGCCTTTTTGAATCTATCTCCTAGAATAATGGAAATAAAAACAAATGTAAACAAATAGGACCTAATTAAACTTAAAAGCTTTTGCACAGCCAAGGAGACCATAAACAAAACAAAAAGACAACCCACAGAATGGGAGAAAATATTTGAAAACGAAGTGACCCAGCAAGGGATTAATCTCCAAGATATACAAACAGGTTATGCAGGTCTATATCCAAAAAAACCAACAACAACCCAATAAAAAAAAATGGACAGAAGATCTAAATAGACAAAAGAAGACATACAGATGTCCAAAAAGCACATGAAAAGATGCTCAACATGAGAAATGCCAATCAAAACTACAATGAGATATCACCTCACACCAGTCAGAAAGGCCATCATCGAAAAATCTATGAACAATAAATGCTGGATAGGGTGTGGAGGAAGGGGGATAGGACCTTCCTACACTGTTGGTGGGAATGTAAATTGGTACAACCACTCTGGAGAACAGTATGGAGGTTCCTTAAAAAACTAAAAATAGAGTTATCATATGACCCAGCAATCCCACTGCTGGGCATATATCCAGAGGAAACTGTAATTTGAAAAGATACATGCAACCCAGTGTTCATAGCAGCACTATTTACAATAGCCAAGACATGGAAGCAACCTCAATCTCCATTGACAGCAGAATGGATAAAGAAGTCATGGTACACACACACACATATATATATATATATATATATATATATAGTGGAATATTACTTAGCCATAAAAAAGAACAAAATAATACCATTTGCAGCAACATGGATGGATCTAGAGATTATCAGACTAAGTGAAATGAGTCAAAGACAAATATCATATATCACTCATATGTGGAATCTAATTTTTTTTTAATGATACAAATGAACTTACTTACAAAACAGAAACAGACTCACAGATTTCAAAAAACAAACTTATGGTTACCAAGGGGAAATGTGTTAGGGAGGGATAAATTAGGAGTTTGGGATTAACATATACACACTACTATATATAAAATAGATAACAACAAGGACCTACTGTATAGCACAAGGAACTCTACTTGATATTCTATAATAACCTATATGGGAAAAGAATCTGAAAAAAAAAGAATATGTATAAATATATAAATGAATCACTTTGCTGTACACCTGAAACTAATACAACATTGTAAATCAACTATACTCCAATAAAGTTAAAAAAATCAAAAAGGAACAGTGAAGTCAAAAGGCTGCTCTAGCAGCACATGTATTGAAACCTTTGCATATTCTAGTGGAGACTTATTTCCTAGATTAACAGTACAGATGCTTGTAAGAAGATACAGGGTAATGTTTTTTGGTTTTGTGGGTTTTTTTCAGAATTGAAATTACAGAACAAATTTAATGCTTGTAGCGCTTGTGAAAGTGACCTTTTAAACCTGTGTTTTTCCTTTCTATTTGGAAGCTGCTCTCAGCTCTGAGTTCTATTATAGTGAATATGAGGGGAAACCTTCATGACCCACTTAGGCATACTTATACTACCAATATTACCACTGTCAATGTATAGAAGATGACCATATCAGGACATAATTATTTCCAAAAAGGCATATATTCCTTGTTTAAAAAAAAATTAGCAAACCAAATTCAACAGCACATTAAAAGGATCATACACCATGATCAAGTGAGATTCATTCCTGGGATGTAAGGATGCTTTAGCATATGCAAATCAATAAATGTGATACACCACATTAACTCAATGAAAGATAAAAATCATACGATCATTTCAATCAGTGTAGAAAGAACATTTGACAATATTAAACACTTATTCATGATAAAAAAAAAAGTCTTAACAAATTAGGTACAAAATGAATGTACCTCAACATAATAAAGGCCATAGATAACAAGACCACAGCTAACATCATACTCAGTGGTGAGAGGCTGGAAGCTTTTCTGCTAAGATCAGGAACAAGAAAAGAATGCTAACTCTCACCACTTTTATTCAGCATAGTACTAGAAGCCTTAGCCAGAGCAATCAGTCAAGAAAGATAAAGGCATCAGAATTGGAAAGGGTGAAATAAAATTGTCTCTGTGAATGACATTATTTTATATATAGAAAATCCTAAAGACTGCCTAAAAGCTGGTCAAAGAATTCAGTAAAGTTGCAGGATACCAAAATCAGTATACAAAAATCAGTAATGTTTCTATATACTAGCAACAAATTATATGAAAAATAAAACAATTCTATTTACAATAATATCAAAAACAGTAAAATACTTGGAAATAAATTTATCTAAGGAGATAAGAGATCTGTACACTGATAACTATAAGACATTGATAAAAGAAATTGAAGAAGACACAATACAAAGGTGTTCAATGTTCATGGATTAGAAGAATTGATATTGTTAAAATGTCCAAAGCCATCTATAGATTCAGTACAATCCCTGTCAAGATTCCAATGGCATTTTTTTACAATAATAGAAAAAATCTGAAATTTGTATGGAACCACAAAAGACCACAAATAGCCAAAGCAATCCTAAGAAAGAAGAACAAAGCTGGAAGCATCTCATTTCCTAATTTCAAACTATATTATACAAATACATAACTGTAGTAATCAAAACAGTATGGTCCTGGCATTAAAAATAGACACATAGACAAATGGAATCAAATCAAGAACCCAGAAATAAATCCATGCATACATTTCATAAGGGAGCCAAGAATACTCTTTGGACAAAAGACAGTTTCTTCTATAAATGGTTGTGGGAAAATTTGATATTCACATGCAAAAGACTGAAACTAGACCCTTACCTTACACCACACACAAATATTAATTCTAAATGGATTAGAGACTTAAATGTAAGACCAGAAACCATAAAATTCCTAGAATAAAATATAGGGGGAACATTCCCTGACATGTCTTGGCATAGATCCTTTTTGGATATGACACCTGAAACACAAGCAATGAAATAAACAATAAACAAATGGGACTACATCAAACTAAAAAAAGCCTGCACAACCAAAGAAATAATCAACATGATGAAAAGGCAACTTATGAACTGGGAGAAAATATTTGAAAACCACACATCTGATAAGGAGCTAATATCCAAGATATTCAAGGGACTTACACAACTCAAGACCAAAAAAAAAAAAAATTAAAAATGGGCAAAGGACCTGAATAGACATTATTGCAAAGAAGATATTTAAATGGCCAACAGCTACGTCAAAAGGTGTTCAACATCACTAATGATTAGGGAAATGCAAGTCAAACCCACAGTGAGCTATATCAAAAAGAATGGCTATTATCAAAAACACAAAAGTAACAAGTACTGATGAGGATGTGGAGAAAAAGGAACCCATGTGCACTGTTGGGACTGTAGATTGGTGCAGCCAGTGCTCATTGAAGCATTATTTACATCAGCCAAGACATGGAAATAATGTTAAATGTCCATCAGTGGGTGAATGGGTAAAGAAAATGTGATATATATACATACAATGGAATGGTATTCAGCCATTAAAAAAAAAAAAAGGAAACCCTGTCATTTGCAACAACATGGATGGACTTTGAGGGCTTTATGCTAAGTCAGACAGAGAAATACAGATTCTATGTAATCTTACATGTGTACTCTAAACAACCCCAAACACGCTGAAACAAAGATCAGATTGGCAGTTGCCAGAGGCAGGGTGTGGGGGAATTGGGGGAAGGTGGTCAGAAGGTTAAAACTTCCAGTACAAGATTTTGAAACTTAACATGAGGTGACAGATGTTAACTAAACTTACTGTGGTAGTCATTTCACAGCCTTTACATATGTCACGTCACTACACTGTATACCTTAAACTTATACAGTGTTATGTTAGTTATGGTTAAATGCCGAATTTCAATATATAATAGACATCCAAAATTTTCAAAATATAATGTTTAAAACTTAGAGTTGAAAATTCATACAGCATTTTGTATTCCGCTTAACTCAAGCATGTGTTTATACAGTATTTCTGAAATTCTTTTATTTTAGAATTCTGAAGTTACTCTGTAGCCAGGCAGAATTGTAAATAAAAATTTTATTGGGCGTCCCTGGTGGTGCAGTTGTTAAGAATCTGCCTGCCAGTGCAGGGGACACGGGTTCGAGCCCTGGTCCAGGAAGATCCCACATGCCACAGAGCAACTAAGCCTGTGCACCACAACTACGGAACCCACATGCCACAACTAGAAGCCACGGCACTGAGAAGCCCACACACTGTGCAGCAATGAAGACCCAATGCAACCAAAAATAAATTTTAAAAAAAGTTTTATTGCAGAGGTTCAGCGGGTATAATGTTTGGCAACATTATTGGCTTTGTTGTCCTAACTAGTTGTTTTTGTATGTCTAGCCTTCTGTGGTTTGAAGTGCCTGTGACTAAAGATTCCCTTATGATAAGGTATTTTGAAATTATAAGAACAGTATTATAAGTTACTGGACAAGGTACACTCATTTCACAGTTGAAAAAAATTGACCCACATAAGCAAGGCAGTCTAGTGTGGTAGTTAAGAGCAGGGACTCTGAGGCCACCCTGCCTGGGTGTGAATCGTGACTCTGCCTGGAGCGGGTTCTGTGTGAATCTAGGGCAGATTAATTTTTTGTTTATTTGTGCCTCTCTTTCCCTACCTGTTAAATGGGGATGAATATGTAGAATATTTCCTAGTGTGTTGGCAAAATTAAATGTTAACATATGTAAAATGCTTAAAGCCAAGCCTGGCACATGATAGATGTATGTGCTTTTTTTTTTTTTTTTTTTTGTGGTACGTGGGCCTCTCACTGTTGTGGCCTCTCCCTTTGTGGAGCACAGGCTCCGGATGCGCAGGCCCAGCAGCCATGGCTCACGGGCCCAGCCACTCTGCGGCATGTGGGATCTTCCTGGACTGGGGCACAAACCCGTGTCCCCTGCATCGGCAGGTGGACTCTCAACCACTGCGCCACCAGGGAAGCCCCCATGTATGTGTTTTTATCCTATATAATTCCTGCTGCTACAATGTATGGTTCATTAATCACATGTGTTGCATTAAAACTGTCTTGATTGCATCCTGAGTACTGTTCTTAAGAACAGCATTTTAGGGACTTACCTGGTGGTGCAGTGGTTAAGAATCCACCTGCCAATTCAGGGGACACAGGTTCGAGTCCTGGTCCAGGAAGGTCCCACATGCCACGGAGCAGCTAAGCCCATGTGCCACAATTACTGAGCCAGCGCTCTAAAGCCCACAAGCCACAACTACTGAGCCCACATGCCGCAACTAGAGAAAGCCTGCACGCAGCAACGAAGACCCAATGCAGCCAAAACTTAAATTAATTTTTTTTTTAAATTCTTAAAAAAAAAACAAAAACAGCATTTTGGGGATGTTTGGATTCATTCCAAGGTATTGGATGCTTTAAATGGTACCCTTCCCCTCTCACCCCCACCATGGCTTAAAAGAAAAAAGACTAAACTCCACAACTCCCTATCAGAATTAGATATTAAAATTCCCACTTACTCTTCACTTACAAGCCTATTGACCCAGCCGGGCCCGTTAGGTGACGCTCCCCTCTCTCTGCCTCCCTCCCCTCTGATACATAGGTCACAGGTTTACCATCATCAACATTGTCCCACTTGAGCTCTTTGAGGCTATTAGAGGTTCTTCACCCACACTATGAACTCTAAAAGTAATGTGGCATTTTAAAATTTGCAGATAATACAGCAGACGCACCAAGTAGTAGAAACCGAGCAAAACAAAGAAATTGAGAAATGGAAAAGACTTGCACAGTTGAAGAATCGTGAGCTGGACAAGTTCCGCACGGAGTTAGACTCGATTTTGGATGTTCTCCGAGAGCTGCACCGGCAGGGGGTGGTCATGCCAGTTGCTTTGGCAGAAGAAGTAAACACAGCAGAGTATTACTAGAAACTCACATGTCATGTGACCTCACAGAAAGGCCTGAAGATGGACGGTGGATGGGGTCTCTGTCAGAAGGAGGCTTTTGAAAAAAGTGTTACAGTATGTTGCCAGAACACAAAAGCAACATTTCAAAATAAATTACCTTTTACCAATTAGGAGGGGGGAAAAAAGAGCAGCACTAATGGTGTATTTTACTGAAAATCATTAACCAGTCACATTTTAAATAATTTATGGACAAGTCCCTTTTTGTCAGGTGACTAGAACTAGTGAGATTTATTGCAAAAGGTCTCACACGCTAGATATGCAAAGAAAACAAAGTTGCAAATACTCTGCCATTATTGACTAAGCGTGTATTCTTAATTCCTGGCCAGAAGAACAGCTTCTCTTTCCCACAGAGACACAGGAAGGAATGTGAGCACAGAGGCCCGGACAGTCACCAGAGTAGTGGCGCTTCCGTGATCATTTTGATGAGAGTTGTAACTTCTGTACAAGTAGATAGGAAGTGAACTCTCATGTTCTCCCAGATTTCCACTCCTACCTCTAGGTGCCTCATTTTGCACCTGATATAAAAGTGCAAAATATATTTCACAAGTAATAGGGGAATTTGATTTTTTCACTGTTTTAATCTTTCATGCTACATGTCTTAAATGTCAGTCCCTTTTTTGTAACTTTAAGGTTATAAACAGAATATAACATTTTTACTTCATTTAAAAAGTAAATATATGTTCACTAGAAAAAATTAAAAGCATGCATAAAGGTAGCCAGATTATTCTTTTATTTACAATTTCATTTCCAAAAGCAGATAGTGGGCATATAAGATAACTGGTAACTTAAAGCTGTAGCTACTTTGTTTTCATATGTTCTGGATCATGTGAGCCACATGTAATTTTAAATTTTCTAGTAGCCACATTTAAAAAGATGAAAAGAAACGAAGTTAATTTTGGTAATTTATGTAATATATCTAAAATAACAATATAAAAATTGGGTTTTTACATTCTTTTTTTCATACTAAGTCCCCCAAATCTGGCAAGTTTTCCATTTATAGCACATCTCAGTTTGGACCAGCACATTCCAAGTGCTCAATAACTACATGCCAGCAAGTACAGTTCTAGAATAATCATTACAAAGTAAAATGCTTTATAAAAGACAGTTGAAATAAATCTTAGTGAAATTATAGGTAGCAAATGTGAAATGTAGAAATTAAAGGAATGCAATTAATGTCCAGAATTTTTAATGTCCCTTTCCTAAGAGGGTAGAAAGCATTAATTATAGTTTGTTGTTTTTTATATGAAAGAATTTTAAGTTATAAACTATTTTGGTTATTATTTGAGTGTGCTTTTGTCTATTTTTTTTACCTGCAAACCTGCTAATTTATAACTATACCCTGCCCCTATTCATCTTTTTGACTATCCATGGGCCGTTCGTTCTAAGCACAAACATAGCTGATTCTGAGACACAAGAACTACAGACATTAAACAGATTATCACTTACAGAGAAAGTACATCCTATTTTGATGAGGACTCCATATTCTATTTTGGAATAAGCTGTGCACATGACACAGCTTCAGTTTTACAGAGTAAAGGTCCATATGTACTATCAGAACTATTAGTTATAACTAGAAACCTTGGGGACCATATCCCATCCCTTAGTTATTGCACTGAGGGTCTAGGATGAGAACACAGAAGGTGGACACATTTAGGCCATCTTGGAAAGGAAGGCTTTTATGAAGATTCAAACTCTAGAAATTATCAGTCCTCCTCTACCACTTCCATCTCCCTCACAATGTCGTAGGACACCTGCATCCACAGGCCTTCCCTTCAGGAACCTGGTCAAGATACATGGTTGCTGCTCTCACCGCTGCTTTTGTGCAGAGAGATTTCTGATTGGATCTATTGTGAGCCCACAGTGTTCCATAACTAGTGTCTACCCATCAACCCCCAGAAATCCAGGCTTTAGTATTAGGGTCCCATTCTATATTAGAAAATCCTGAATTTGTGACTAAATGCCAAGAAGATGGAAACATCTATTCCTCTTTCCCACTTGTACTTCCTAAGGGCTCTAATTGGGTAGGTCTAACATCTGCAGGCATGTTATATAACAGGTAAACTTACTTGGAATTGGACACTTCATAGTTACATAACTATTCAATGGCCTCCTTCTTTGAAGAGCCTCTTAGCAATGGTTGGAAGAGTGAAGTTTGAAAGTTTTCTAATCCCAGTTAACGGATAATTCTACTTTGGTATTTGAACCTGTTAATTATAGCCTTTTTCAGTTTCTCTTGAAGAGTCTTTAATGAAAAGCACATGTATTCCTTCTCAGCACCTGTCCAGCTTGGTAAGGGATTAGTTCCTAGCCCAAATTAACCTATTTCCTCCCCTCTAAACCAAAGTAAGTCCAGTTTTCTCTCCAGGTTTGCTGAAAGCTTCCATCACCACTACTTAAATAGTGCAAACGGGGAAAAATTTTTTCCCCACCAACACCTACTCTCTAGGATTGTTTTAAGAAATCAGTTTGAAGGGCAGTATTTGTCGCTGCCAGCACGACCGAGGGCTCGAATTCAGGCGGCAAGGGGATGAGGAAAAAGTTTAAGAGGAAAGAGTGAGGACGGGAGGGACACCAGGAGCCATTGCAAACAAGTGTCAATTTTATTGTTTATATGCACAGCTTTTATAAAATGCAGTTCCAGGGAGTTCAGGGAGTTAAAGCACACTAGGTTCTGTTTAAGATTAGGTTAGTTTCTTTCTCGTGGGAACAGTCTGTCCTTCATCCTGCTAACTTCTTGATAACAATATTTCTACCGTCTCTGTTTGTACCCAAAGTTTCTATTATGACTGGGCATATTGTTCTTGACCTTGTGATAAACATTAGCAAAAAGGGGGCTTTCATCTGTCCAGAATGGGCTTCACCTGCACCTGTCATGCACTGATCACCTCGGGGAAAACGTGGGTGGAGAAGTCCCAAGAGCGTTGGCTCAACCTTACTGAGGTATGCATGAATGCCTGCCTCTATTTTGGGAGCCTGTGCTCAATTGGTCATTTTCCTCCAGGCCGAATACCCTTAACGGGCATGGCGCGCTCCACAGTATTAATCTCAGAGGAAAGGGGGAGAGGCACCAAGTTCCACTAGTAGAATAAAATGGGTTGTTAGTAAATTCAGTAACGAGACGAGACTGTGGAAAAGGGGCCAAAAAACGGGGCCTGGGGGTGGGTTGCGATAATTGTACCAGGTGTGCATCCTTAGAGCACAAAAGAGAAGAGGCAGGAACACAGCAGGAGTCTGGTCCAGTGGAGCTAGTCTCAGTAAGCTTGCCCTGCTCTTGAACTCCTCCTGGTTGCCTGCCAGTGGGCCCCACCTTAGGGTATTGATATTACAATGAGAAAGTCCTGATGCAGAGAACAGATCATAGAGTTGTACATGGTCTGTGTAACTCCTTGGAGAAGGGTCTAGAAGGTACTTGGAGGAAGGATTTGTGAGGCAGGCAAAAGTGAAGTTATTAGAGAAGGACTTGACAAAAGGGTTAAACTGAGCCTGCTCATTGGAGAAGCCTGAGTGGAATGAAGCATCTTGTTTTTTTCTGGCACCAGCTCCAGGCAGTGTCAGTGATCAAAGATATTTGCATGCCCATGTCTTACCTGTTTTGTTCATTATCAAGGCCACGTGCAAGGAACCCTAATGAGATCAGGCAGGTGCTCACTCCCCTGGCTTGGGGTCAGAGCCTTCATAGCAGCCTAGTCCCTCATACATAGCAGGGGCTTAATAAATTGATCACCTTCTCTTGTCCTTTGACCTCCATCTACATACAACCCTCTGCTCCCTCCAATCCCCAGAGATCATCACATCTACTCTCATACTCATGGTACAGCCACCACTACCAGCAGGGTAACATTGGGTCTGATCCCTACCTTTCATTTCTGAGTGCCAGCCCCTGTTCCTAATTCCTGCCAAAATTACCCACTGTTCTCATAAAAGTCTGCATGTTTGAAA
Source organism: Kogia breviceps (assembly GCF_026419965.1). Taxonomy (NCBI): domain Eukaryota; kingdom Metazoa; phylum Chordata; class Mammalia; order Artiodactyla; family Physeteridae; genus Kogia; species Kogia breviceps. The sequence goes on along the minus strand of NC_081322.1, from coordinate 19,466,660 downwards.
CCAGCTGCCCTGAGTTGCAGCATTCTCCAATGAGTTCCAAACTCTAAGGCATTCTTTTTTTTTTTTTTTCCCCCCGGTACGCGGGCCTCTCACTGCCTTGGCCTCTCCCGTTGCAGAGCACAGGCTCCGGACGCGCAGGCTCAGCGGCCATGGCTCACGGGCGCAGTCGCTCCGCCGCATGTGGTATCCTCCTGGACGAGGGCATGAACCCGCGTCCCCTGCATCGGCAGGCGGACTCTCAACCACTGCGCCACCAGGGAAGCCCCCAAACTCTAAGGCATTCTTGACCGTTTTTGTCAATCTGGGATGCTGCAACAAATTACCATAGATCAGGGGGCTTAGACAACGAATTCTGGAGGCTGAGAAGTCTGAGATCAAGGTATCTGGGTGAGGGTTTGCTTCCTGGTTGTCTCCTCATTGTATTCTTATGCGGCAGAGAGGAGAGAGAAGCAAGATCTCTTGGGAGTTTTATAAGGGCACTAATCCCATTCGGGAGGGCTGTACTCTCACGACCGCATTTAAACCTAATTACCTCCCAGAGGCCCTGCCTCTTAATACCATCACACTGGGGAATAGGTTTCAACAGATGAATTTTGAGGGGACACAAACATTCAGTCCATACATTGAGTAACTTTTTCCAACATGGAGTCATCAAACCTGTAGCCAATTTCTTCAGAATAATGCTTATATCAATGTCCTTTTACATTCCCATATCCACCATCACTGAAGCCCTGTCACCATTTTACTCCTTATTTTTCTGGTGGAGGTTTAATTGATTCCTGTGCTCCAGTGTTCTCCTCACTCCAAATAGTCCGCCAAACAGCGCTGCCAGCTCTGCTTGAGCATTTCCCCTTCCCACTTCACTCTGTTGTTTTTTAGGTGTAAATGTCAGAATCCTTACCCCGTCCTCCCTCTCCATCAGACTTCTAATCTCTTACACAAATCCTCACTATGTTACTACTATTTGTACTACTGTAATAAATTTCCACAAACTTAATGGCTTAAACCAGCACAGATTTATCACCTTACAGTTCTGGAGGTCAGAGGTCCAACACAGTTCTCACTGGGCTAAAAGCAGGGTGCGTTCCTTCTGGAGGCTCTAGGAGAGAATGTTTCCTTGCTGTTTCCAGTTTCCAGAGCCCACCCATATCCCTTGGCTTTTGCCCTCCACTTCATCTTCACCGCCAGCAAGCTTGCATCTCTCTGAACGTTCTTCTGCGGTTACATCCCCTTCTGACTCTAAAAGCAGCTGGGAAGTGTTCTCTTTTAAGGACCCATGTGATTAGCTTGGGCCCACCTGGATACCAGGCTACTCTTCCATGGCCTCCTCTCAGGATCCTCGTTTCCCATCACACTCAGGTATTATGTTGATGTGACGCTCACCTTGGGTAATGTTTCCTCTTGTGAGCAGTGTAAGGGTTGAGACACTTAAGAATGGCTTTTTTGCTTTTCTCCCTTAGTCTTTCCACATTCGTTACACCTGGTGAGATTATATGACTTCTGTTTATTTGCAGCCGAGCACTGATCTTTTTTAAAGGATCACGTGTTTAAAAGGCTAATAGACAATTTATTAGAAGGTATAAATCCTCTTAGATTTTTGTCCTAAAATATCTGTAGTCCCTTTTGCCATGTACAGGAACATTTTCACAGCTGGCCACCGTGTGGAGGAGGGAGGGGCATTATTTTGCCCACCACACCCTCCTCATTCACATCAATGTGCTGATCTTCTAACGGAGCCATCTACGTTCCCACCTCCGCTCACCTCCTCCTCCTTTCCACTGGCCATCTCACTCCCACCACTTCCTTTGTTCATATCCATATCAGGATTTCATGATCTAATCTTCTTTATCTAAATGGAACTTGTATCCTGCATCTAATGTCTGATCACTGTTCTCATTATATATGCACACAAGCACACACATACATTCCCTACCCATCTCTTTATTTTCCTAGAATCTCCTAGAGGAATCAGTTCCATAATGATGATGACGATGATATTGACAATGATTGCAGGGGCCTCGCAAGGACTCTGATAAAGAGGGAATCATTTTAAGGCTGCCACAGAAACAGGCTTAACTGCTATAGTGTTTAATGGAATCAACTAATAGTTCAGCATTTAAAAAAAATTTTATATCACTGTATTTAAGATTTTAATGTGAATTTTCCTTAGCCACTAACCAAGATTTTACTTTAGGACAAAACTCTAAGAGGATTTCTGTCTTCCAACTAATTGTCTGCTAGCCTTTTAAACATGTGATCCTTTAAAAAATGATTAGTGCTGGGCTGCATATAAACAGTATTCATATTATCTCACCAGATGTAACGAATGTGGAAAGACTAAGGAAGAAAACAAAAAGCCATTCTTAAGTGTCTTGAACCTTACATTGCTCACAGGAGAAAACATTACCCAAGGTAAGTGTCACATCAACATAAGGCCTGAGCGTGATGGGAAAGCTGATTTCCGCAATCGTACAGTTATGCCACTAATTTGTTACGTGCTAAAACAATTTCCTCATTGTACTTGTTCCTAATAAGTATGGAACAGTTTAGGCTCTACAGAAAGCAGGCTAAACATTTTCCCCTGCTGCCGGATCTCTGGGTTGAATGTCCCCATAAGAAGGACATGATTATACTTCATACAGAAACTCTTCCTGAGAAATCATAAGCTTTAAGAGGGCATAACTGCAGTTCCCCCAGTGGAGGGCTAGAGTAGGGTTGGAGGGAACCATTAGAAATACAGTAGGTCTGAGTTGAGGTACTGCTGCCCTGGCAACCAAAGATATCACTGATATCTTTAAGGATAGACATTTTCCCAAAAGTTCAATGAGTGAGGGAGTATGTGAACAATAAGTAGATTAAGACACAGCTGCATGTAGTTAGCACCACAAGTCAATTATACTATGTTTTGATATTTGGAAAATAATCATCCCATTTTTCTTTGAAAGTACAGTAGTAGTAATAGAAATGATAAAGAAAGAGCCATCTTGGAGATAAACAATAGAATAAGCAATTCTAAATCTGTTGGATTCCTTGACAATATGCAGGAAATGAGCTAGATGTCTTCTGCAGACATCTGTTAATGCAGGGCTTACACCTGCAACGTATAAAACTAGTTTTATCAGCAGACAAAGGGAACAAAGTCAAGATTCTTGATCTTAAAAGGTTTACTATGTGGCAGGAAAGATCAGAAAAGTACATGTAGCCAAATATGAATAAATGCAGTAAAAGTATTATGAAGTGTGAATGGAGCACAGAAGAAAGAGTAATTCCTTTCACCTGGGATCTGGAGAGCCTTTTTTGGAAAAGAGATGACCAAAGAAATGGGTGGAATTTTGGTAGAACAGGATGCAAGAAAGTGAATTTTAAAACTGATTCTAAAATTCATATAAAAATGCAAAGGATCCCAAGTACCCAGAACAACTTTGAATAAGAAAAATGAAGTTGGAGGACTTACACTATCTGATTTTAAGACTTTTTGAAGCTACAGTAATCAAGAAGTATGGTACTGGTGTAAAATTGGCAAATAAAATAATGGAACAGAATAGAATGTCCAAAATGAAACCAACACATATACGGACAACTGATTTTCAATAACAGTGCAAAGGCAAATCAGTGGAGAAAGGATCTTTTCAACAAATAGTGCTGGAAGAATTAGATATCCATATGCAAAAAAACAAGGACTTTGCTCCATACCTCACAGCATACACAAAAATTAACTCAAAATGGATTATAGATCTAAATAGAAAATCTAAAACTGTAAAACTTCTAGAAAAAAAAAGCATCAGGTTGAACCTTTATGACTTGGGTTTGGCAAATATTTCTTTGCTATAATACCAAAAGTATGATCCATTTAAAAGAGAAATTGATATACTGAACTTTATCAAAATGAAGACAGTCTTCAAAACTCTTCAAAAACATTGTTAAGCAAATGAAAAGACAAGCCACAGATAGAAACTATTTGCAGATTGTATATCTGATAAAGAGTTTATATCCATAATAAAGGACTCCCAAAACTCAATAATAAAGCAAACTCCCCAACATGACAATGAGCCAGACTTGAAAACACACCTTACAAAACTATCCAGATGGATAATAAGCATATGAAAAGATACTGAATGCCATTAGTCATTAGTGAAATTCAAAACCACAGTGAGATACTCCTACACACATACTAGAATGAATAAAATGAAAAAGACTGACCTTACATAGCATTGGCAAGGAAGTAGAGCAATAAGAATTCATATACACTGTGAGGAATTTACAGTAATACACTCATTTTAGAAAACTGTTAAGCAGTTTCTTTAAAAAGGTAAACACCTATTTACCATACGACGCAGACATTCCTCTTCTAGGTGCTTTAGAAAATAAAAGCATATGTCCATACAAAGAATTGTAACCAAATATTCATTGCAGTTTTATTTATAGTAGCCAAGATTGTAAATAACCCAAATATCCATCAACAAGTAAATGGATAAACAAATTAGTGTTTATCTAAACACTACTCACAATGAACTACTCAGCAATAACTCGGCACTAAACACTACTCAGCAAAAAAATAATAATAAACTATTAATACACACAACATGGATGAATCTCAAAATAATTATGCTGAATGAAAGAAGTCAGACAAAATAGAATAGATACTGCATGAATCCATTCATGCAAGTATCTTGAAAATGCAAACCAATATACAGTGATAGAAAGCATGTCAATGGTTTCCAGGGGAAGAGATTGGGAGGGAGGGATTACAAAAGGGCAGGAGAAAACTTTTGTGGGTGATCGGTGTGTTCATTGTCTTGATTGTGGTGATGGTTTCTTGGAGAAACACTTAGGTCAAATGTATTAAATTGTATACTTTAAAAGTGTTAAAAATTCTTTTGCCAAGTATACCCCAAAGCTATTTTAAGAAAAAGCAATTCAGTCCTGAACCACCTCAATGCCTGACTGGAGTGAGAGAGCCCCTCATTCTGTCTGCCTAACAGGAAGGGGCAGGGGAATTTCTCTCATGGAAGATAACATATGTAGCATCAGTGGATTTTTCACTCACAATGTCTGCCAAGTAATAAAAAATTTCTAGACATGAGAAGTGTCAAGACTACATGATTGATAATATGAGAATAAGAAACATTAGACAATAGATGCAAACCCACAGATGATGTAAAGAGTTAAAAATAAAGACTATACAATAATTACCTTTAATATATTAAAGAAACTAGAGGAAATTATGGGAAAATAGACGACAGTATAAAGATGTTCACCAGAGAAATACACTGGCATCTATTTTTAAGAAAAATCAAACTGATACTCTAGAACTGAAGCTTTCAGTTCTGGAAAACATGGTGAATTGAGCTGATTTGGATCTCTTTTATGTAAAACTTTTAGTAGTGCTGGATAAAATACAACAACAACAAAAATAATATAGAGCTAACTATGAAGGAGAGAGAAGTTCCCAGGTGACATATAAAGAGGACACTTAAAGCCAGAAAGGCAAGTTTGTAAGCTGATGCCACAACACTCTGGAGGGAAGGGGGTTTAATCTGCAGTGAATAGGGCTATAATGTCTATTTAGAAAAAAAAGGGTTCATACCAGATGTAGAGACTTCCTTTATAGAAACCTCCCTCATAAAAGTTATTGGATGAGCTACCCCTTCATTGAAAGGGAGACTGAATGAACTACACACATACACACATACACACACACACACACACACACACACACACACACACACAGGAAAGGGATGAAGAAACTGGTGCTTCCAGGGTCTCTAGGAAAAAAGTATCCCATAAAATGTCTAAACTCCAAGCCCATGTTTCATGTGGATATGGAATCCAAATGTATACTCTATTTATGATTCAGAAATTCCCAAGCAAAAAACATAACAATCCCAGATTGACCAAATTACTTGGGGCCTTAGGATAAGCAATACAAAATTGTTCTCTAGGGAAACTTTTATAAAGCAGAATGTATGGGACAATCATAGAAAAAATTAATGCTTGCTGGAGAGCTCACACTACAGTACATGTGCATACATGCACACATACACACAAGACAAAAAATAGAAGTAAATAATTGGCCGTGAGGAAGAAGTAGCTTACCCCAAAAACCAGGATGATTAGTATTCTGGAGCCTAAAATTATGAAACAATCTAAAAGAGCATAAAATAAATATGAATGAGTCATTAAAAAATAAATCATAGAAAACATGAAAAATCAGGACATCATGAAAAAAAGATCAATTTTTTAAAAGAACTAAACAGAACTTATGTAAGTAAAATATTTATAACATCTGACATATAAAACTCAATGGTTATTGCAGAATATTGAGTAGAGTTCCCTGTACTACACAGTAGGTCCTTGTGGCTTATCTATTATATATCTAGTAGTGTGCATATGTTAATCGCAAACTCCTAATTTATCCCTCCCCACCTTTCCCCTTTGGTAACCATAAGTTTGTTTTCTATGACTGTGAGTCTGTTTTGTAAATTTGTAAAGTTCTTTTTTATCATTCTTTTTAGATTCAACATATAAGCGATATCATATGATATTTGTCATTCTCTGTCTGACTTACTTCACTTAGTAAGATAATCTCTAGGTCCATCTATGTTGCTGCAAATGACATTATTTCATTCTTTTTATGGCAGAGTAGTATTCCATTGTATATATGTACCACATCTTCTTTACCCATTCCTCTGTTGATGGACATTTAGGTTGCTTTCATGTCTTGGTTACTGTAAATAGTGCTGCAGTGAACACTAGGGTGCATGTATATTTTCGAATTATTTTTTTTTCTGGATATATGCCCAGGAGTTGGATTACTGGATCATATGGTAATTCTATTTTTAGTGTTTTAAGGAACCTCCATACTTTTCTCCATAGTGGCTGCACCAATTTACATTCCCACCAACAGTGTAGGAGAGTTCCTTTTTCTCCACACCCTCTCCAGCATTTATTGTTTGTAGACTTTTTAATGATGGCCATTCTGACTGGTGTGAGGTGATACCTCATTGTAGCTTTGATATGCATTTCTCTAATAATTAGTGATGTTGAGCATCCTTTCATGTGCTTTTTGGCCATCTGTATATCTTCTTTGGAGAAATGTCTTTTTAGGTCTTCTGCCAATTTTTTGATTGGGTCGTTTGTTTTTTTGATATTGAGCTGCATGAGCTGTTTGTATATTCTGTAATAACCTATATGGGGAAAGAATCTGAAAAAGAATGGGTATATGTATATGCATAACTGAATCACTTTGCTATATTCCTGAAACTAACACAACACTAAATCAACTATACTCCAATATAAAATAAAAATTAAATAAATAAAATACACTAATAATAAAACAATTCAAAGGGTGGGTTAAACAACATTTTAACTTGCAATATCTAGTAAGTTCATTAAAATTCAAGGGTAATCTCTAAAATAATTGTTTAAAAAGAGAATAAAAATAAAGGAGCCAAAATGAAGCCTTCAGAATAGGCCAGTCACTATTCTAAAAGTTCTTTATATATTTCATCACCTAAGGCTCACAAGCTTTGAGGTGGATAGCATCCCTTTTTATATATGAAGGAAGTGAGTCTCAAAGAGATTAGGTATCCTGGTGAAGACTGCACAGGTTAGCAAGTGATGGAACCAAGCCCAGACAGGCTATCTCTAGACTCCATGCTCTTAACCACAACTGAAAGTTATAAAGCAGGAAAGGAGAAAAGCAAAGTAAATAGAAATCACAAAATAAAATGCTAGAAATAAAACATCATTGGTAATCACAGTATATCTAGATGAAATAAACTCACAAATTAAAAATTAGATTTATAAATTTCATTTGTTAATCTGAAACAAAGCAAAATTAAAACGTAAAACAGAGTGAAAGTTTAAAAGAATAACAGAGGTCAAAAGTTAGAGATAGAAAAAAGGATATACCAGAGAAATATTAACCAACAGAAAGGGAATCATTCAAGCCTTCCCCATATTCACTATTGACTTGACACCCAGCTTGATTGGCCATTTACTGGTTCTGTGCCCGAGCAAAATACTGAATTTCCCAGAGCCTTAGTTCTCTGACCTGTAAATATAAGAAACAGTCTCTCCCTCCAGCCAGCCAATTTTTATTGACAACTGACTGTCCCAGGCACTGGTCAAGCCACTTGGGACCTATCATTGAACAAAATAAAGATCGCTGTCCTTGCAGAATTTATATTCTAGTAGGAGGAGCAGAAAATAAACAAGAGACATAATAGTCACGTGAACTGTGTAGTATGATAGGTGATAAGCGCTGTAGAGAAAGAGCAATAGAATATGGTCTGGGAGATGAGGTTGCCGGGGCAGAGATAAGGGAAATGCAGTCCCCAATTTACATTGAGATGGCCAGAGTTGGCCTCATTAAGATCATCGAGAAGGGGGTATTTGTTACTAGGGCTTCTGTAACAAAGAACCACAAACAGGGTGCCTTAAACAACAGAAATTTATTGTCTCACAGTTCTGGAGGCTGCAAGTCTGCAATCAAGGTGTCAGCAGTGTCGGTTCCTTCTGAGGACTGGAATCGACACTGGGAGGGAGAATCTGTTCCAGGTCTCTCTCCTTGGCTTGTAGATGGCCATCTTCTCTCTACATCTTCCCATACATCATCTCCCTTCTGTGCATGTCTCTGTGTCCACATTTCCCCTTTTTATAAGGATACAAGTCATATTGGATCAGGGCCCACCCTAATGACCTCATCTTAACCAGTTACATCTGCAACAATCCTATTTCCCAATAAGATCACATTCTGAAGTATTGGGGGTTGGGACTTCAGCATTATGAATTTGGGGTGGGGGGAACACGATCTGACCCACAACAAAAGGCATTTGAGGAAAGACTTGAAATAAGTGAGGGAGGAGTCATGTGAATATCTAGGGCAAGTGTGTTCCAGACAGAAAAACCGACCAGGGCAACAGCCCTATGGGTACATGTCTGCTGTCTTCATGGGACAGCAGGGAGGCCAGTGTGTCTGGAGCAGAGTGAGCTGGGGTCGGGGGACAGGAGATGAGATCAGCCGAGGGGGTTGGGGGGGGGAAGCTTTGAGGTTATTGCAAGGACTCCAGCTTCTTCACTGAGTGAAATGAGAAGCGATTGCAGGATTTTGAGCAGAGAAGTATCCTGACTTAACTCCTATTTAAAAGGACTCTTTAAGCCTCTGTGTTGAGAGTTCTCACCGTAAGTTTACTAAAAATTGACTTAACACAGAGGCCGCTTAGTGCCCAATAAATATCACCTGTTATTGTTTATAAGGGTGCTGGTGGTGTCCTACCTAGATTTTACTATCCAGTGTGTTATTCCCAGCTGCTGGGGATGCTGGCCCACTAGTGCCTCCTTCTCTAGACAATTGCCCTTTGGTCAAAGTAGAAGCTGCCTTACCCTGACTGGCTTGGTTTACCAAAGGTCATTCCCCTGCCTCAAGAAAGAATGACTCTGTGATGCAATTTACGCCTCTTGTCTGATGGAATGAGCACATGTGACATATTGAGGAGACTCACAATGTTCTTGAGAATGTTATACCAGCAGAAACACTGCCAACTTGGGGACAGAGACAGAACAAGAGGAAAGAAGGCCAGCAGACTCCCCCAGATTTTACATTCAGGGAACAGGTTGATAAACTACTCAGTTACAAATACATTCTACCCTTCAAGAAAAAGGAAGGACGATTTCAAAGGTAGAGCTGCAGACCCAGAGGGCAGCCATGTGCCACAGAAGATTATTTATGGGCCTTGCAACCTAATGGAATTAGCCCAGTTGAATTCTGAAATTGCTTGGAACTGGTGACTCCTTTCTCCTTTCCAGTTTCTCCCGTTTTGAACAGGAATGTCTAGAACTGGTATCCTGTGCTTGTCCCACCATTGCATTTTACGAACAGATAACTTGTTTCTAGTTTTACTGGTCCACAGGTGGAGAATTCTTCCCCAGCATGGATCAAACAAAGGGTTTCACTTATACCTGACTTAGATGAATAAGATGATGTCATTTGGGACTTTTGAGCTGATACTATTTAGACTATATATTGGACTTTGATTTCATGGTGTAATATTTGACTTTGAAGGATGTTGGGATAAGATGGATGTATTTTTCATGTGGGATGGACATGAATCTTTCGGGTCAAAGAGAAGAATGTGGTAGGATAATTCACACACACCCCAAAACATATCCTTTCCTAATCTCTAAAACCTGTGCATATGTTACCTTACATGGCAAAAGGGACTTTGCAGATGTGATTAAGGATCTTGAGATGGGAGATTACTGTAGGTAATCCAATGTTATCACAAATGTCCTTATAGGAGAGAAGCAGGATGGTCAGAGACAGAGACGTAAAGTGGAAGCAGAGGTGACAGTGATACAGGGCCTTGAGCCAAGGAGTGTGAGCAGCCTCTGGAAGCTGAAAAAGGCAAGAAAATGGATCTTTCCCTAGAGCCTCCGTATGGAACACAGCCCTGATGACACCTTGATTTTAGCCCACTAACACTGATCTTAGACTTCTGCACTCTAGAACTGTAAGAGAATAAATGTAGGTTGCTTTAAGCCACTGAGTTTGTGGTCCTTTGTTACAACAGCAACAGGAAATGATTCAGGAACCAATGAACATGATGCATGTGCTGCCTGCTGTGTGGTCATAAAGTTCTTTGTCTCTGACCCAGGAGTCTTGTGTCTTCTGCCAGCTTCCACAGAACTGTGTCATGCTAACTTGCTAGCTTTCAAAAGGGGTCAAATCTTAGACCTTTCACAGTTCTTGACATTTAATTAACAAAAATGATGGTATCATCATGGGTATTTTTCTATCTTTTGAATATCCTTCAGTCTTCTAATAAATCTATTTCTAAATAAGATACCACTTAGTTTTGAATCTTAATAATAAATAACCCATGGTTTAAATTTTGTTAAGTTATTAATAATATTTGCATTAGTAAAAGTTATTAAAATCAACATTTTAATGAATGAAAATAGCAAGTTTAATGAAAATAGCAAGTTTCTTTTTGCAAGACTGTGTTAACTACAAGAAATGTTCCATGCTTTGTCCTATTGTTTAGTGTTAGATTCTTAAAGAATAATATTTTCCTCAAAAGACATTATGGGAAAGGGTTTTCTTTTGGTGGAATAATTCCTAAATGAAATCTGGTACATGACTCAGACCACTGGGATCCTAGAGATGATAGAAATTGAGACACTATAAACATGGAATCATTTTTAAATGAAATGAAAAATTGGATGTGTGAAAACAAAGAAGCTGAGAAAATTCTGGTGCAATATATGGATTTATTTTTCAGCTTAAGCAAGACAGGTGGTAAACAAATCCATAATGAAAATGCCACCCAGAGATTAGTGGCTGGCCATGCATGCAACGTGACTGTGCAAAACCAAGTCGTTTCCAAAACAGTGTGCAGGTTTGATTCCTTCATGAAATTAACTCTGGGTTGCCCCAGGCCACCTTGAATATCTGTTGATGGGGTATTTATAACCCACTCACCATCCCAGCTCAAAGCCCATACACTAGCCACATGACCGTCACTTCCACATCTGCCAGGTAAACAGACAGCCTGGCAAATAGCACTCTTCTTGTTCACTAGCCAATGGCACAGTAGTGCGACCAGACACAGTTACACCAACACAGAAACATAGGAGGCACCTCCCCTCACCCAGCTGACAACCTTCCATACATTTCTGGGGACAGGATTGTCCTACAATGTACCATGAATTGGTACTCATCCCAGGAGAGGAGGGGCAGGGCTGTCTCCAGGTTTGAGCATGGGTGGCTGTAGGGTCTCAGAACTGCTGTTTCAGCACAAGCAATAGAAATGCTAGCCACAGTGACCATGAGAAACGAGACTCCTGATATACCGGTAGATGCTCAGGCCCCTGACAAAAGCTGGGCTCAGTTAAGGGTTGAGTGGGAGTTACAGACCTGGAGGATGCTACAACAAGAGCTAAGAGGAAGTGCCCTGGTTTATACTGCTTTGGGTATATCCAGCCTCATCCGAATACAAAATCATAAATTCACAAAATATTAGAACTGGAATGGATCATCTACTGCAGACCCCTCACCTTAGAGTTAAAAAGGAGGCAGCCCAGAGAGGCAAAGCAACTTGCTGAAGGTAGAGCGTGGTAGTGGCAAGTAGGAATGCAATATGCCAAACCCCATTCAAGAACAATGACACTGAATACATGGCCAAGTTTTTCAATGACAAGGAAGATGAGACAGTGTAAATACTCAGTTCCCCAAAAAGCCCCAAATGTGTTTAAAGGTATAAACACTCAGCTTAATCAGCATTCTTCTGAGGGGGCTCTCTTCTCTCTCTGTCTTTCTGTCTCTCTCTCTGTATCTCATACACACACATAATCTTGGTGAATGAAGATTTCTTGCTATACAAAGACAGACCCAACATCTTCAGGAAGACACTTTACAAAACATGCCTCTCAATCCAAGTCTTTGTGTGAGGTCTGGGCAACTGGCTTATTTTCTAGAACAATAGGTGGTTCTGAAATCAGGAGATCATCTTCCCCACAGGAGGAGTTCTGGTCCGAGTGGACGAAGTTGGGGATGTCAAATTTCATGAGCCTGTTCAGCTCCTCCTCTGGCTGCCCACTGCATCTGATGGCTTCCTGGAGTTGAACTTCACTGTCGAGGGCTGTGGTCTGGAGACCACCTTTGGCCTTGTCCAAGTGGTCCACTTCATTGATGTAGCAGTGAAAGAGGGACCTGGATTCCTCATTGCCCTGTCGAGAAAAGACCTTATCTGGTTCCAGTGGCCTTCCAAAGTCTGACACAAAGCTGTTCATTCTGAATCTCTTCTCCGAAGACTCTGCATTGCTGTAAAGAAAAGCAAAATAAAAGACTGCTTACAGTCCAGCTTAGTTACCTGCAGAATCATGGTTTTCGGCATCTATGGAATGCAAGTCCCTGAACACAGCATGCAGACAAAAATCAGAACTGAGAGACGTCACTTCTGAACATGTACAAATAAACCCAAGGCAAAAGTCACAAGGTGGGGGCCCTTGGACCATCCTGAAAAGAGCCCTTTCGCTGAGGGATCCTTGATATTCTGCATCACACACCAGTATTTCTCAGTGGGACCCTTGGATCATCTGCATCAGAATTATTGGAAGTGCTTCTAAAAATGCAGAATTCTGGGTTACAGTCCCTCAGGATCTCCGGAGGTGGGGACGGGTAGTCTGTAGTTTCATAGAATCCCCAAGGATCACTACTCGTGGTCAGGTTTAGAACCACTGGCCAACATCAGGCCAACCTGAACAACAATACTATCTCACAGGCGTGAGTTTCATGTTTGTCAAAGCACTGTCATATCCATTTATCTCACCCCATTCTCAAAACTGACCCGTGCTGTCACTTAAGCCAAGAATTATTACACCCATTTCACAAAGGCATAAGGTAAGGTAAGGAAAGGTCAGATTTCCTGCTTGATTGACACAATCAGTGATAAGAGTGTGAAAAAACTCCAGTTCCTGATTCCTTGCTTCATTTAGTGTGGAACAAATTAGCAATTCAATGGTAATAAATCAGTGAATGGATGAATAAAATAACTCTCAATGAGTTCCACGAGTGCCTGACAGAAAGATCAGGGGCAAACTGAATAACCTGATAGCCCACCTACTTTAATCACCATCTTTTCCAGATTTATAGAAAGGCGGCTGCCACACAGGTAGTGACTCCATAAGGTCAAGAATCATGTCTGAACACTTGCAAATCCAGAATAGAACCTGACAACAATTAGGCTCTGGAGTGTGTAATCTCAGTGATTTCAGTTCTTAAATCTCTTCTTTCCCACCCTATCACTCAAGATACAGCACTTATGACAAAGTTCTTATGGGGCAGGGGACAAGGAATCAAGTTACAGGTCTGAAAAATCTGATCTTAAAAACTAACCTCCAATACTGTCTTGATTACTGTAGCTTTGTAATATAGTCTGAAGTCAGGAAGCCTGATTCCTCCAGCTCCGTTTTTCGTTCTCAAGATTGCTTTGGCTCTTCGGGGTCTTTTGCGTTTCCATACAAATTGTGAAATTTTTTGTTCTAGTTCTGTGAAAAATGCCAGTGGTAGTTTGATAGGGATTGCATTGAATCTGTAGATTGCTTTGGGTAGTAGAGTCATTTTCACAATGTTGATTCTTCCAATCCAAGAACATGGTATATCTCTCAATCTATTTGTATCATTTTTAATTTCTTTCATCAGTGTCTTATAATTTTCTGCATACAAGTCTTTTGTCTCCTTAGGTAGGTTTATTCCTAGATATTTTATTCTTTTTGTTGCAATGGTAAATGGGAATGCTTTCTTAATTTCACTTTAAGATTTTTCATCATTAGTGTATAGGAGTGCAAGAGATTTCTCTGCATTAATTTTGTATCCTGCTACTTTACCAAATTCATTGATTAGCTCTAGTAGTTTTCTGGTAGCATCTTTAGGATTCTCTGTGTATAGTATCATGTCATCTGCAAACAGTGACAGCATATACCCTGAGAAAACCATAATTCAAAAAGAGTCATGTACCAAAATGTTCATTGCAGCTCTATTTACAATAGCCAGGACTAGATTAGGTTGCTTCCATAAGCAACCTAAGTGTCCATCAACAGATGAATGGATAAAGAAGATGTGGCACATATATACAATAGAATATTACTTAGCCATAAAAGGAAACAAAATTGAGTTATTTGTAGTGAGGTGGATGGACCTAGAGTCTGTCATACAGAGTGAAGTAAGTCAGAAAGAGAAAAACAAATACCGTATGCTAACACATATATATGGAATCTAAGAAAAAAAAAAAAAAAAAAAGGTCATGAAGAACCCAGGGGCAAGATGGGAATAAAGACACAGATGTACTACAGGATGGACTTGAGGATATGGGGCAGGGGAAGGGTAAGCTGGGACAAAGTGAGAGAGTGGCATGGACATATATACACTACCAAATGTAAAATAGATAGCTAGTGGGAAGCAGCCGCATAGCACAGGGAGATCAGCTCCAGTGATTTGTGACCACCTAGAGGGGTGAGATAGGGAGGGTGGGAGGGAGGGAGATGCAAGAGGGAAGAGATATGGGAACATATGTATATGTATAACTGATTCACTTTGTTATAAAGCAGAAACACACACACCATTGTAAAGCAATTATACTCCAATAAAGATGTTAATAAATAAATAAATAAATAAAAATAAATTGAAGCAAAATTTAAGCAAACATCTGATTACTTAGTGTAGTTGAAGCCAAGCATTCACCTACTAAATTATGTATTATTTCAATAGAAAAAGAAAAAGCTAACCTCCAAATTATCAAGAATCACCTGGATTTCAGGGCTCAACCATCCTAGGCAGCAGAGGGACATTTATAACAGATTTATCTCCT
Source organism: Kogia breviceps (assembly GCF_026419965.1). Taxonomy (NCBI): domain Eukaryota; kingdom Metazoa; phylum Chordata; class Mammalia; order Artiodactyla; family Physeteridae; genus Kogia; species Kogia breviceps. The sequence goes on along the minus strand of NC_081322.1, from coordinate 19,451,289 downwards.
GCTGTGATGACCTGGGTGACATCAGATGAGGAACTCCTCTCAGAAGCTTGAGTTTTTCCTTGTAGTGATAAGCCTGATTAACCAGTCTTGTTGCCCACTCCGCAAGGTGATGTGACGATCAATGATTGACACGGGAGTACAACATTCACTAGGTCATGTATTCAGAATTCAGAGAAAAATCATTTGAGAGAGACTGATGGAATTCTACTTTAATGCAAATTTAATAGGAATAGGTCTTATCTTTCAGTAAGTGATTTTCTTCCTCTCGTTGTCATTTCACCTAAGTTTAAAAGATGTTTGAGAACAGCGATGAGTGTGCCAGCAACCTGTGACCTAAGAAGCTAAAATGTCACCTGGGAAAAGAGGGGATTAACGTGTTTGGAAAAAGCATGGTTAGGACTGCTGGGGTCACACCATCCCCCAATTCCAGGCTAAGAAGCTCTGACTACTAGCTTTCCAGCTTGCCCAGAGCATCAGCTGAGTGTGAAGGCCGACCCAGAAACCCAGCTGTGTACAGCAGCTCTTCTATAACCCAGGCTACATGTTCTTGGGATTAAATTGAGTCCATTGACCACCATCCCCGCCGCTTGCTGAAGAACGAAGGTGCAGAAGACCAAGAGTGTTTTGCCCCTCCCCAGGGCAGAGCCCAGGCAATAGACACTAAGATGCCTTCTCTGTTTCACCCCCGCTCTTCTTTCTCCCCATGATCTCTGGGTAACAGTGCAATCTGTCTGACTCTCCCTCCCTAAGAACAAGGGAAAAGCCCATCTTTGTTCTCTTAGAGTCTGATAAACATTAAATACTCAACAGACCATCCTGTTCTTCCTCTTTTGTTTCCCTGGCTGATAAACTAAAAAACCTGTATGTGAAAAATTGTGATCACGGACACAGCGTGCTCCTATTCAGTTACTATTCATCTCATCGTTGGGCAATATTTACGTACTGAAATCCGTAGATCTTAAATGTAAAATTCAATGTGTTTTTATTGATATATACACCCATGTAACCACCCTCCCAGTCAAGATATAGAATATTTCCTTTCTTCTGGAAAGTTTCCTTCCATTCAATTTCCTGCCCCTTCAGGTAACACTGCTCTGATTTCTATTTCCATTGATTAGCTTTGCCTGTTCTTGAACTTCCAGTCAATTTCCACCTCCCAGAGGCAATCTGTTTTGATTTTTATCACCACAGATTAGTTTAGCCTGTTCTTGAAATTCATAGAAATGGAAGCATGCAATATATAGTCTTTTGTGCCTGTATTCTTTTGCCCAGCATTATGCTTTTGAGGTTCATCCATGATGTCGCATGCAGCAGCAGTTTGTCCTTTTACTTGCTCAGTAATATTCTGTTGTACAAATACACTACAATTTGTTTATTCATTCTTCTGTTAAAGGACATTTGGGTTGTTTCCAGTTTGGGGCTATTATGAACATTCTTGAGAAGTCTCTTTGTAGATACACATTTTTATTGTTCTTGAGCAAATACTAAGAGTAGAATTACTGGGTCGTATAGTAGATGTTTCTTAACTTTATAAGAAGCTGCGGAGTTTCCCAAAGTGGTTGTACCATCTTACACTCTCTCAATAATGCATGAGAATTACAGCTGTTCCACATCCTTGTCAGCACTGGGTGCTCTACGTCTTTGTAATGTTGGTCATTCTCGTGGGAGTGATGTGAGACTCACTGTGATTGTAATGAGCATTTCTCTGATGTCTAATAATATTGAGCATCTTTTCATGCCCTTATTGGCTACTGGTTTATCTTCTTTTGTGAAGAGCCTGTGTGTGAGACTTTTGCCCGTTTTAAAATTGAGGTTATCTTTTGTTATTGATCTGTAGAAGTTCTGTCATACATTCTGAATACAAATCTTTTGGTAGATGTATGTGTTGCAAACATTTTCTCTTGACCTATGACTTGCATTTTCATTTTCTTAAAGATGTCTTTTGATAAGCAGAAGCTTTACATTTCAGTTAACTTCAAATTATTAACTACTATCTTCTATGTTAGTGCTTTTTATATCCTCTCTAAGAAATATTTGTTGACCCCCAAATCACAAACCCTTTGCTTTCTTCTAGAGCCAATACAATAGCCACAAACCACAGATGCCTATTTATTTAAATTTAAATTAAGTAAAATTTAAAATTTGGTTTCTCAGTCATATTACCCACATTTCAAGTGCTCAATGGCCACATGTGGCCAGTGGCCACCTAATTAGGCAGCCCAGAGAACATTTCTGTCATCATAGAAAGTTCTATTGGACAGAGCTGTTCTAGGAGCTTCTACTTTGGGTTTATGACCTATGTTGAGATAGGGGTCAAGGCTCATTTTTTTCCCATATGTTTATCCTATTGTTCCAGCACTGTTGTTAAAAAAAAAAAAAAAGAAGAAGACCTTTCTTTTCACTCATTGTATTCTACACACAGATAATGAAGGATAAGAAAATGAAAAAAAAATTCCATTCACAACACATCAAAAAAAAATAGAATACTTAGGAATAAATTTAACACAGGATGTGTAAGACCCATCCACTGAAAATTTCAATGTTGCAAAGGGAAATTAAGGAAGACCTTAATATATGAAGAGATATACCAGGTTTGTGGATTGGCAGACTTCAGGTTAAAAGCCATATTACCATTGACATAAACTATTGATGTTTCCTTCCTTCAAGGGCCAAAAGCCCTTCTCCCTTCTGTTTTTGTCTGCTAATGTTCACTCTCCAATACCTTCCAATAGTCATTCATTATATTTTGTCCATATTTTATTTTATTTTATTTATTTATGTATTTATTTTTATTTTTGCTTGCATTGGGTCTTCATTGCTGTGCACGGGCTTTCTCTAGTTGTGATGACCAGGGGCTACTCTTCATTACGGTGTGCGGGCTTCTCATTGCAGTGGCTTCTCTTGTTGTGGAGCACGGGCTCTAGGCACGTGGGCTCAGTAGTTGTGGCTTGTGGGCTCAGTAGTTGTGGCTCGCGGGCTCAGTAGTTGTGGCTTACGGGCTCTAGAGAGCAGGTTCAGTAGCTGTGGTGCACAGGCTTAGTTGCTCCATGGCATGTGGGATCTTCCCGGACCAGGGATCGAACCTGTATCCCCTGCATTGGCAGGTGGATTCTTAACCACTGTGCCACCAGGGAAGTCCTTTGTCCAGATTTTAAATTGTTATCTGCAAGGTTATACTGAAACATGCTACTCTGCCATTACTGAAACTGGAACCCACCTGCCTAATTCCTCTTGGCCCTTCAGTTGCTTCTCTCCAACTGCCTTCTCACTCTGTATTAAGCCCATTTCTTTACTTGTCTGGCACCCTCCTTAAGACGATCAGCTCTCGTGGCAGGTATTGTTTCCTGTCTATGTCCTCAGTACCCATCACGGTACTAGGCGTAGAGTAGGTGTTCAGTAAATTTTTGTTAAATGAGTGAATGCACCAATCATGAAGAGATCGTGAAACTAAAGCAACTCTTGACTTGGCAGGAGGTCTCTCCTACAGTTGGGGAAATCAATTCAAGGGCATACCCAGGGTTGGCAATCAATTTGAGGGCATGCCCAGGTAAGGTTGAGAAGAACTGGTGAGGCTTAATAGACAGATGATCTGTTACTAGAGATCCTGAGTGTGACTCCAGCTCCAGAGACACAAGAGATTCAGCAAACTAGCCACATCTAGGACTGCCCTGCACCTGTTTTTGGCCAAGGGAAGCATTGTCTCTGACTGTACCCTGCAGTGCTCCCCACATCCCCAAGCTCTGTCCTAGAGTCTTCTATGGTGCCTCCTGCCTTGCATTGTTGGAGCTCACAGACCACAGAGCTATTGAAAGGGCATCTTGCACCTTCTATAACTGGCCCACTTTGGAGGCTTCAGGAGACTCAGGTTCCACGGGGGAGACTTCCCACCATTTATTGGTAAGAATGGCTTCAAGAAAGCCCAGTGAACTTTCTCCCCACCCAGTGGTTACCCAGTCTTTAAAGCAGACTAGCCCTCATGAGTCACACCTGAAAATGTTCTTGTACAATTAATGTTGGAATAGCAAAGTATGCCCACTAATTAGGCCGGGGGGATTTTGCTGCTGGATGTTGCCTTAATTCAGTTTTCAGGAAACATGTGCCATATTGTTAAGGCTGTCTTTCCAACCTTATAAAACATGTCCTGGTAGATAACCTGGGTGCCATGACAGAGAGAAGAAGGCTAGTCGCGAGCTTCCCATCCTCTGAAACTCAGTTGGCATATGGAAAAGTAATGCTCACTGGCACCTATCAGAGCAGTTAAAACAGTTGAAAATCAACTTGCTCTTCCACAGCCTTGGTTACACCTGTGAAAATTTAAAATTACAAGGGCTAACATCTTAAATACTACCTTGATTAAAATGATAATTAAAACCAGAAGCCATAAACTTCAATAACTGGAACACTGAAAGAATGAGAAACTTTCAGATATTGACTGAGCTAGCAATTAATATTATAAGTATCATAAAGAAAAGAAAGGATACTGAAGAATATTTGTACTATTGACTGAATGTTTGTGTTCCTCCAAAATTCCCATGTTGAAACCTAATCCTCCAAGTGAGGCCCCAGTGAGATCCCTCTCTGCTTCCTCCATATGAGGACACAGTGAAAAGTTCATCATCTATGAACCAGGAAACAAATCCTCACCAGACACTGAACCTGCCAGCACCTCAACCTTGGACTTCTCAGCCTCCAGAAGTGTGAGAAATAAATTTCTGTTACTTACAAGCCATCTAGTAAATACCTATGGTATTTATAGGAGCCTGAACATATGAAGACAATTAGAAAATTCAGAATCACCAAGAATTTTAGTGCCTTTCATTATTTTTGTCACATTCCTACCTATTCTATATTTTGTCATGAAACTGAGATCTAGCGAGCATGTTTGCAAGAAGTTCTCCCGTGTCATCCTAACTTTTGAAAAATGACAACTGTTTATTTTGATAGAACCTTAAAATCACTTGTTTTACTTATTTAAGAATCTCTATTCCTCATTTTCAGCTTGTTATAAGAAATGCAATTTGCACCTAACCTATTAATTGTGACATCCCCAAACTCTACCAGCCAGAGTAAAAAGACTGTTCAGACTGTTCTGATTCTTGGTCTTTTCTTCTTCTCACTCTGGGTTGTGTCATGTATTGTCTGAACCTGTGGGATTTTCTGTACCATAACAGAGATCCTCCATCGTGGGCACCCATCCAGTCCTCTGGCATTTGCAGTGCATGTCATTTGCTTCCATGACACTCCCCTGCTCACAAAACTTTCATTGGTTCCCCAAACTCTCCTGCCTGATCTTTCAGACCATCCTCTCCCACATCACATGGCCTTTCCAGTGTCCGCTGCCACCAGTCCCCTCGCCAACCCTACCGTCCGGCCATATGGGACCTGACTGCCCCCCTCTGAGCCTTTGCTTGTGTTGTTCCTCCTACCCCTTCTCTGTCAAAATCAAATATGTCCTTTTCTGCCCAACTCAAATGTCCCTGCCTCCATGGAGACTCTCTGATCTCCCAACAGGAAGGAATCTGCCCCCTTCTGTATTCCTTTCGATTTTACTGACCTTGCCTTACAGGATGCAGCCCTTCCTGTCTCATGTCAGAGCTATTTGGTATGATCTTTCATCTCCCATATACTGTTGTGCTGTATGCTATTCATCTTTGCATCTCTCAAAGGGCCTTGCCATCATTCGACCCTCAATCAATGCACCAGATGGCTGCATCTGCAGGTGGTCCAGAGCCCTGATTTCTGTGAAAGGCACAGCCACCTCCAGTGTTTAGGGATGTGCTCCTTCCTCTGTGACCCTATGAGAAGTCAGGTCAGGAGGGCAGACTTCTCCCACCTTCGCTGGCAGAGGGAAAACACCCATAAGATTCTGGTTTATTCCCTTAGGAATTTTCCAGATGTATGATGAGTTTTTACAAATGGAGTACCTGCTGCTGTACTGAGTCTTAGCATGCCTGACAATCCTCTGGATCACCCCAGTCATGAAAAGTGGTGGGCAGTCCAGCCTGTGGGAACCTAGTGTTTCCAGCAGTCACTTTCAGTGGACTTTTAGAGATGCGTAAGCCAAATGAAGACCTACTAAACTCTGCGATGAACCACCAGTGAGAAAATAATAATAATAACCATTCCACAGGAGCCATAGCCTGTGCTGGGAGCCTTATCTCATGTAACAAGCCCTAACAGAGGCACCAACCAAATCCTTGTGTGTGTGTGAAAGTGCCTTTTGGTTGCTTTCGTTGGTAGTTCCAACTTGCCAGGGAGATTTCAGTCTCTCTGAGGCAAGCAAGATTCTACTACCTTAGGATGACCCTCAGCACACCCATAGCTGAGCACTCAGGAAACACCTTGTAACTGATGAGGAATTAAAAGTGACTCCTGAACAAAGGCATATAACTTAAATCATATACATAAAGCAGTTGGATTTTTTACCTGTTGATATATGGAGACCTTTCAGAATGGCGGGCCTTCCTTGGGAACCACTCTGCACTACATCTGCATTTAGCTGGTTTCTGTGACTTTGGTCATTATCAAAGACCTTGAGCACAGACATTCTCTTGCTATTAGCTTTTAGGTGCACTGTACCCCTCCTTTGGTGAATGTCATATTCAGGTAAATTGCAACTCAAGGTAAAATGTAAGTTTCATTTTTACAAGGTCATGAGCAATCCTGTCCTCTCACCCCTAAACGAAGACCATCCCCACCTGGACAAAGTGCACTTAGCAAAGGCTACAAAAGGAGGGTATTTGAGGTGTATGATGTCTGGGGTTTGATCTTTTTTTTTTTTTTTAAGTCCAAAATATTCAACATAAAAATGTGGTCCAAGCCTTTCCCATACTCTTTCTCTCTGGCAGATTTATGATAATGGGGTTATAATACTTTAACAAGATGGTAAAGAGAGTAAATAGCTCCTTAGCGGAAAAAGCACAGGAAAAATGGTTCTTTTATCTTGTCTTTAAAGGATCCAGGTGAGAGGGTTTTTTTTTTTTTTCCCCCACACACAACAGCAGATATTTCATGAGAAAAATAATCCCCATTAAAGCTGCTTCTTGGACCTAGAAGCTTTTAAGAAAGGCGATGTCAGCTTTATAAGAGTCTTTCTCCCTCTTTGGTCTGCTTTACTAGTGTTCACTCATATCTGGTTCTTCTCTCTTCCTGGGAACACAGATTACCCTGCCCAGCCGGGCGGTCAGGTGGGTGTGGCTGGTTCTGGCCAATGATCTGTGAGATGAAGGGGTGTGTGCCACTTCCTGGCTGAAGAACAAAAGGGCAGGTGTGAGATCTCTTCATGCCCCCTTCCCTGTCACAGGAACCCAGGAGGCTGAGCCTTGGAGATGCTGCAGCTACAGTGGAGAAGCTTCTGTCCACCCCTTGCTGACCCTCAGAAGACGTGTAGCTTGAACACAATGTAAACCCATATTGTGTTTTACTGAGATTTGCGGAGCTGTTTGTTATTGTCTCATAGTCTGATTATGACACATCCTCTCCTGAGCAGAAGCCGATGAGTAGGCAGTGACTCTAGAATTGAAGTTCTTATGCTAATATGATCCCAAGTTGGAAACTTCAGGGAAGAAGCCTATCTGTCATCCTTGTATCTTACTCCTTTCAAGGGAATGCTTGTGCTCTGCCCATGCGTCAGCAATGATGAGCTCCTAGGGAGACTCTCAGCCTGGCCGGGACGCCTCCACGGAGGAGGAGCTAGAACTGAGTGGTAGATTCAACACTAGTCCATTTTGAGCTTGCAGACCTGACTGGGGATCTTAACCAGAATGTCGGAGTCATATTCCAAAAAGATACTTATTGCCTGATATCCTACTTGAGGACGTTCTTTGTGACCAACTGCCCAGAGAGCCTGTTATATAAAGCAGTCAGAATTCAGACATCCTTCCGAGCCATCAGCAAGATTCTCTGCTTAGTCTCCTTTCTAAAATCATCTTACTCTTTCACTGAGAGACACACCCAAGAGGAAGCTAGGGTAGAAGGAAGCCACACTTTGGCATGTGTAGCTCCAATGTGAATGCGTAGGGCCTGGCTGTTTCATGGGAGGATGGGTGTCCTCTTCTCCCTCCTGCTCTTTAGCTGCACTCCTCAGCTCTCCCCAGGATTCCACCAGCCACACAGGGGTGGACTGATCTTCATTGAGAGCCGCCCGCTGTGAGCCCAGCGTGTACCAGCAGCTCCACAGGCATCAGCTCACTTAACCTTTACAGTACTCCTAGGAAGCAGATATTATTTTATTTTTACAAATGAGGAAACTCAAGCAAAGAGAGGTTAAGACTCTAGTAAACTGTTCCAGTACATCTGGAAATGTTTGACTCCAGAGCCCATGCTTGATCCAATATGTGATAAAACAAATCTGATTGCTTGCTAATATCTTTGTTGTAATGTAAGAAGGAGATTTAAAATTTGACATGAGATAATTTAATGTAGTGTTAATAACAGGAGCTGTAGAGTCAAAGAGACTTTAGTTTGAGGCCTGGCTCCAAAGGTTTTGTTTGTTTTGTTTTGTTTTTTTAACCTGTGAATTGTCATATGAGTGGTTCAGCCTCATTTTTCTCATCTGTAAAGTGGGAAACTTTATAAGTTGAATACTTATAGGATTTACTTCATCTTTTTGTGAGGACTTGGTGAGATTATACATATAAAATGATCAGCAGACCCTGGCATGTGGCAAATGTTAAAAAACGGCTTTTATTATTAGTCTCAATGATTTATCATTCTTTCCTCCATGCTTAATTATCACAGGCAAACTTAAAATTGATTGTTTTATATTAAAGTTGGCTGAATGGAAAAAATAATGTCTTTTTAGAAAAAATTCCTGCCAAATAAATGTCAAGTTTACTAAGATCTAAAATCCTTTTTAATTGCTCCATTTAGGGATTTTTCCACATGTCTGTTTCTTTCAGTTTGCTTATGATATACTACAACCAAATGCTATGTCTTATACTGCCTCAGACTCAAGAAAGCATTTAAAATGTGGTCCTGAGGGCTGATCCATTATTGTACTAAAAATAAAAAAGGTTAGACTTTCTCCTTAGCCTCATTAAAAGCATGTAGAGTTACAATGACCCCTGTTCTTTGAGATGACTCAGAATCACCATCAAGAGAGAAACCATCTACTAGAAGGATGAACTGCCTATGGAAGACTGTAAATTCAAGTCTCAGCTACCCATGATCAATGTGAAATGTTAAGGAAATGTATTAGTGTTCTCCAGAAAAACAGAATCGACAGGGTGTGTGTGTGTGTGTACTTCTATATCTATCTATCTATCTATCTATCTATCTATCTATCTATCTATCTATCTATCCATCCATCCATCCGGGGTAGGGGAAGGGGACAGATTTATTTTAAGGAATTGGGTCATGTGATGGTGGAGGCTGGCAAGTCCAAAATCTGTAGGGTAGGCTGGCAGGCTGGAGACCCAGGGAAGAGTTTGAAGGCAGGCCTCTGCCAGAATTCCTTTTTGCTCAAGGGAGGTCCATCTGTTTCTAGGAGCACCTTCCAGTGATTGGATGAGGCCCACCAACATTATGGAGGATGATCAGTTTTATTCAGCAATGGTATCTCATCTAAAAAAAACCTTCACAGAAACATCTAGAATAATGTTTGACTAAATATCTGGGTGCCATGGCCTAGACAAATTGACAAATAAAATTAATCATTACAGGAAGTCATGTTTCCTTTTGGGCTAGGGTGTTCCCATCTGTAAAATCACCTGCATCCTACATCAAACAAATAGATCTCAATAACTCTGCAAAAATCCATCTGTCCCTCTGAGGAGAAGGAAGATAAAGGGGGTTATTATTCCCTGACCACTCTACATGATGTACCCTAATCTGAGTTTGTCCTTGGTTTCTCTTACTACTGCTGTAATCCACACATTTTTAAATTTGCTGGATGAATAAAATGAGGCAAAGGCATATTCAGATGTTTATGAGAACAAGGAGATAGAAAAGGGAAAGTTCATATTTTTTAGTGGCTTTTTCATGGCTATTATAGAGATTCTCAACCATGCATCTCCATATGCTTCAATAAAATGATCTTTTCTTTTCATTTAACATGTGTTTAAATTTTTTTCCAGGCCTCAATGTCTGAAAATAGGTACATGATGGGCTGAACTGTTTCCTCTACCTATAACTAGTTGTTATAGTTCAGGTGCAGGCTGAGGACAGAGCAGCAGACGCCGCAGACTGTGTGATGAGACACAACAATGAGAATGCCGCTGCCAGGCTGTGAGGAGGAAGGAAGATACCAATGGAAATGTGAGGATTTGTGCTCAGTTTCTTCCACTTACTCTCAGGTCACTCTCTACCCGTCCCCATCCTGCTCTGTGCCCCAGGAAACTGACCTTTGATGGAGGCTCTGGCCGCTGGTTGTGGTGTGGGCTTCACCAGTGGGGAGCAATGGTAAGAAAGGGGTAGGAGAGGGGAAGAAAGGTCTGGATATTTATTGGAGGCTGCCTCCCTGAAAGGGCACACTGGACTAACCGTGTCCCTCGACCCAGGTCATTGCTACTGTCAGCCAGCCTCTCTGTAGGACTCCTGGTTGCCAGTCAGGACCCCCTTCAGATCTACTGCATCCTGCCTCAGTGTTCTGAGCCCTGGCATCCTGCACTATCCTGGGGGCCACCCTCTTCCCGGGCCACAGCTTGTGACTAGTCCCTTTATTAAAAGCTCTTCTATATATCCAGGCAAAACTCTAATTCAAAAAGATACATGCACCCCTATGTTCATAGCAGCACTGTTCACAACAGCCAAGACATGGAAACAACATAAATGTCCATCGACAGATGAATGGATAAAGAAGATGTGGTACATATATACAATGGAATATTACTCGGCCATAAAAAGAATGAAATAATGCCATTTGCAACAACGTGGATGGGCCTAAAGATTATCATACTAAGTGAAGTAAGTCAGAAAGAGAAAGACAAATACCATATGATATCACTTACATGTGGAATCTAAAATATGGCACAAATAAACCTATCTACAGAACAGAAACTGACTCACAGACATAGAGATCCGACTTGTGGTTGCCAAGAGTCAGGGAGGGATGGGCTGAGAGTTTGGGGTTAGTAGATGCAAACTATTACATATAGATTGGATAAACAACAAGGTCCTATTGTATAGCACAGGGAACTATATTCAATATCCTAGGATAAACCATTATGGAAAAGAATATTAAAAAATGGATATATGTGTATAGCTGAGTCACTTTGCTGTACAGCAGAAATTAAGACAACATTGTAAATCAACTATACTTCAATAAAAAAATAAATTTTAAAAAAAGCTCTTCTAATTATCTAATTTGAGTATGCTGTTGCCTGCTGGGACTGACTGATAAGGTATCCAACATAAGTTATTATTTTTCCCTCTTTTGGAAGAGTTGGGATAAAAGAAAATCCTCTAAAACATTTCTGAGTGTTTTGCAAACCATAACTGACCAAATACATTGTGACATTACTCAGCATTCTTTAAGCATCCATGTAATCATTTCCTCCATAAATTCAAAGCCCAGCATGGATGTTCTTTACCACGCCATGAAAATTATATAATCCTTAATGTTTCCATTTTACTTCGTTTCAAGGAAACTTAATGCTGAATTCAGTGACTATTGTTAATAATTAATTCAGTCGTGTATCCAGTAACAACGATTTCTCTGCTCCTCAAAACGTTTTCTAAGCCAGTTTTCATCCTATTTTTGCTCTTGTCTTTTTTCACTGTTTTCAGTCTGGCAAGTCATCTAAATTCTTTTGGGAATAAGGAGAAAATACATCCCAATTAATAATACTTTCAAAATAAAAATTGAGGCTGGATCAGCAGTTAAACTACTGGAAAGGACCAAGAAACCCAGGTGCACGAGGCTTCACTTGAAAATGAGCCCCAGAGGCAAGAGGCTAAGTACCAGGAGGAAGGCAGGTCCCACACAACAGGCACTGGGTCCACACAGCACATCCATAACCAGGCCCATCTTTCCACCCACTGGAAGCAACCCCAGCCCCGGATCCCATTTCTGTTTCTTCTGTTCCCTGTGGAGTTTAACGGACATTTAGGAGCAGCCTCAACTTACTCTTGGTGTGGGGCTCCTGTCTTGGTCAGCAGAGTCAGCACAAAAAACATGAAAATCACAAAGACTGCGAGACCAACCCAGAATCCAATCACAATGGAATCTGCAAGACAGTTAATACTGGGATTAGTATTTCATAGCAGCGTAAAACTTAAATAATTGAGGAACCTGTGCTTTTTGATACATGAAATGAGAAAAGACGTCAACAATCTTCTGAGACAATCTTGACCCATCAGTCACCAGGGGACAGGAAAGATGTAGAGATAAGGGAAGAGTCTGTGCCTCCGGATTTCTGTCTCAGGTACTACTAAGAGATGTCAGCCCTCCAGACTCTTGGTTTCCACATCCCAATGGAGGAATCTAAGACAGAAAATGGGCTGTCTGGGTCCTCAAGATTCCACTGAAGCGTTTTGAGTTAGAAAATCCAATTTTTAGCAGAAACTGCAATATGAAGTTTAAATGACTTCTGATTCAAACCAACCCAATTTTGTATTTTCACACATGCTCCTGCTGGCATAACTCAGCTCTTCATTACATCTTGCAGAGAACATACAAATGGCCTCCTGAGTGCTCTTCCTGCCTTTGGCCTTTCCCTGTACCTCATAGAGCTCTGATAATATTGCTCTTTTATGAAAAACCTTTCAACGAAAATAGACCTGACCTTTTTCAGATTAGAAGAGATTCCATATACAAAGAACTTGTACAACGTCTGGCATCTGAGAAAAAGGTAGCCCACATTTGCAGGCTATTATTGTTAAAATGATCATTTTCTCTCAGTTTACCCCTATTTTAAAACTCATGTTTCCAAGTGGACTAAGGAACATTGTATCCCTGTACTTATCTGAACTCTTAGGCACAGCTTCCTAATACCTACACCTTTTCAGGGGCCCGTACCTTCACCAGCTGGAACAACTGTCCCCAGGCTGGAGCTAATGAAAGTCTATCTATGCTTCAAAGCCCATTCCTTACACCATCTCCTTCACAAAGCCTAATCTCCCCAACTGATGTGCTTGCTCCCTCCTGTGAACCCCATGACATTTTTGTCTGTGCTTCTCTACATGGGTCTCTCCTTGACCCTATCATGGGTAATAGTCACTAGCGTATGTCTCTCGGATGGGCATGAGACCAGGCTGTCTATCAGAACCTGGTACATTCCTAATAGGGTCTTAAGTCTGGGAGAGGCAACAGAGTTGAATTATTTTACATTTTCTGATCTGTTCTAAGAAGTTTACCTATGAGGCAATACAATGAGGATACTTAGCAATTAAAAAAAAAAAAGGTGAACAGAACTTACACACTAAATGTGTTTAAATACAAAGCATTATTCTAACTAAATTATAAGTATATAGCACTCTAACATGAAGAAATCAGATTAGTAATTTACTTCACATAATTCATACTTTCATTCTACGTATACTATAGCCTAGGGGTTAACAAATTTTATTCAACAACATTTATGCAGCACTCTGGATGCAAAACTAATTTATCTTTTCTGGGGTTAAGAGTGCCAAAGAAACAGGAATTGTAGATTTTGTCTTACCATGTAATGGAAATGAAGCCTAAACAAGACATAAGGACAAGTACCAAAAAAAACACATGTGCACAAGTGCAACATGTAACAATAGCATCTCAGTTATGGGGCCACAGACTGTGACGCATCATTGTGCAGATAAACAACAGCTCAATGCCCTACACTTCATCAACTGCCTGCATAGCAAAAGCAAATTCTACAATGACCCACCAGAATTATAAAATCCTCAGGTGAGAATTTAATCTAGTCGTGTTGATTCATTTTCAAATCTGTTTACTAGGAAGGGGTTCTCATGAGGACAGCTTTCACACCGCCAATGGTGGCTGGATCCCTATGAGTCCTCCAGTCCCCTATCCCAGAGTGGGCAGGGATGGAGGAGAGTGCCTTTGACCCAGCCTAGTCCCTTGCCCCTGTCCTTCTAGTGACCCAGGGAGTGGATCAAAAAGCAACAATAACGTGGGACCTGGGAGGGTCTCAGCCCTCAGCCAAGTCACGAGGGAACAGAGTGGGAATGAGGAGAGCGTTGGTAAGAATTTGAAAATCCCCGTGATCCAATGGCATTTTCAGATTTTTTTTTTTTTTTTTTTCAGTACGGGGGCCTCTCACTGTTGTGGCCTCTCCCGTTGCAGAGCACAGGCTCCGGACGCGCAGGCTCAGCGGCCATGGCTCACGGGCCCAGCCGCTCCGCAGCATGTGGGATCTTCCCGGACCAGGGCACGAACCCGTGTCCCCTGCATCGGCAGGAGGACTCTCGACCACTGCGCCACCAGGGAAGCCCTCAGATGTTTTCTTGATAATGTGGTATCCACGTTTCTCATCACAATATGCTTTAAGCAGCTTTGCTTATTTACATTCTTCTCCAAAGGAAATTCTGCTTCCTCAGATTATTTCCATTAATTCTCCTCCACCTCATCCTCTGTCACATGGCCCAATCCCAGGACACTTTCTCACCCTGAGCCCCTTTCAGAGAATATCAGAGATCTCCATATCATCCCAGGAATAACCAAACTCTCTTGAAGTTTTATTTATTTGCCAAGTTTCACGGACGTAAGCATTGCAGTAAAAGGAGGAATGCAGAGCCTCTGGTCTTCCCCAAAGCATCCTTTCTTGGAAGGAAGTCAGAACAGAGGTTTACATAGAGTGAGTGAGGCTCCAAGGAGCCCGGTTCATTAAGGAAGCCAAGAAAGCCTTCCACAGAGGGTTCTAATAGAGCCAAACAGCTACTTCTGTCCTGTCTAGAGACTCAGCTACTTGGAGACCACTGTAGTAAAAGGGTAGAGCAAATTGCCCAGAGGAATTCCAAATAGGATGTGTCATAATAAAATGATTTTCTCTTAGGCTGACCTCTAATGAATGGAATGAAACAGAGCTGAAAGCTGACAGCTGCACGGTGTTCACTGGTATGATCTGTTTCTCCATGTTTTCCACTATAGGGGAGGATGAGAGCAACTATCCCATCCTATTTCCCCTCCCCTCCACCCCTCACACCAGTCAGAATGGCCATCATCAAAAAGTCTACAAACAATAAATACTGGAGAGGATGTGGAGAAAAGGGAACCCTCCTACACTGTTGGTGGGAATGTAAA
Organism: Kogia breviceps; assembly: GCF_026419965.1. NCBI lineage: Eukaryota > Metazoa > Chordata > Mammalia > Artiodactyla > Physeteridae > Kogia > Kogia breviceps. Next base: position 19,436,108 of record NC_081322.1, on the reverse strand, counting down.
TTAGTGCAGCCACTATGGAGAACAGTATGGAGGTTCCTTAAAAAAACAAAAATAGAATCACCATATGATCCACTAATCGCACTCCTGAGCATATATCCAGAGAAAACCATGGTTTGAAAGGATACATGCACCCCAATGTTCATTGCATTGCTTTTTACGGTAGCCAAGATGTGGAAGCAACCTAAATTTCCATGAACAGAGGAATGGATAAAGAAGATGTGGTATATATATATATATATATATATATATATATATATATATATATATATATACACAATGGAATATTACCCAGCCATAAAAAAGAATGAAATAATGCTATTTGCAGTGCCATGGATGGACCTAGAGATGATCATATTAAGTGAAGTAAGTCAGAGAAAAACAAATGTAATATGATATCACTTACATGCGGAATCTAAAATAATGATACAAATGAACTTACTTACAAAACAGAAACAGACTCACAGACTTAGAAAACAAACTTATGGTTACCAAAGGGGAAAGGTGGGGGGGGGATAAATTGGGAGTTGGGGATTGACATATATGCATGACTATATTTAAAATATACAACCAACAAGGACCTACTGTATAGCACAGGGAACTCTGCTCAACATCTTGTAATAACCTAAATGGGAAAAGATTTTGAAAAAGAATAGATATATATGTATATGTATAACTGAATCAGTTTGCTGTACACCTGAAACTAAAGCATTGTAAATTAACTATAGTCCAATATAAAATAAATTTTAATTTTATGTATTTATTATTTTTTCTAAATTTTTGGCTGCACCATGCAGCATATGGGATGTTAGCTCCCCGACCAGGGATTGAACCCACACTCCCTGCATTGGAAGGTGGAGCCTTAACCACTGGACTGTCAGGGAAGTCCCTAAAATAAAATTTTTTTAAAAAAGAATATATTGTGACCTGTCCATCTCGTGGTTATATGAAAAATGAGGGTTAATGCTTAAATTGAAAGAGAGGGTTCAGGACACCAGAGCCAGCACCGTCTTCACACCACTTCTGGTTCCTACGGTGTTAGGGTCAGTTCTGTGGTATGAATTCCTGGCAAGGAGCCAACAGTGGGGTTCTAGTATTTGTCTCTACTGTGCTCCCGATCACACGTCTTACCCCAAGCCTTCACTAGTTCTAGCTCTGTTTCCTATCTTGATGAGCCAGCTTCCTGCTGACTCATCCATGCATGTATCTGGCATTATCTGCAAGTTGGCACATGACAAAAGTACAGACTGTGGCCACCACTGATGGCTCAGAATCAGCGGATGCTCCTTCAGTCTCATCTCAACACAGCTGCCAGAGTGGTCCTGCTAAAATGTAAACTCATCGACTCACAGGCTTTTCCTTCTGCTTTTCTAAAATACCATGTCTCACCTAGCCAAGCCCTTCATAAATGCTCCATTTCTTTTCCTCCCTAAATTTATAACACAATTCTTGAGAGATCTGTCTGTACATACTGTCTCCAGTTCCTCCCCTCTCATTTTTTATTCAACCAAATTCTAGAAGTTTTTACTCCTAACACTCCACTGAAACTGCTTTTAAGGTCATTGCCAGTAACTTCTACACTGTAAATCCAAGAGTCAAGTCTCAGCCCTCGACTTACTTGACCATAATAGCTGCATGTGACACATTCCATGGTCTCATCTTTGAAACCCTTTCTTCACTTGGCTTCCAGAAAACCACAATCACATAATTTTCTTCTTGCCTTTCTATAAATTCCATTCAATCTCTTTTGCTGCTTTCTTCTGAACATCCCCCAATTTCTAAATGCTAGTGTGTCTCCGGGCTCAATTCTGGGACCTCTTTAGTTTTCTAATCAATACTCATTCAACCAGCCTCTTGGGTTTGAATATGCTGATAACTCTCAAATTTATACCTTCACTGTACACCTACACCTCTCCACTCATGTCTTCTTGGAGGTCTGATGGGTCTCAACTGAACAAGTCCAAAAGTGAGCTCCTCATGATGCTGTTTCTCCCAGTCTTCCCCGTCTCAGTCAATGGCAATTCATCCTGCCAGTTACTCAGATCACAAGTTGCAAATCATCCTTGGCCCTTCTCTTTCTCTTGCACCCTACTGCCAATCCACTGACAAATCCTGTCAGACCTATCTTCAAAAAGATCCAGAGTATATGTACTTCTTACCACTCTACTGCCCCCACCATGGTCCAAGTCACCTCCGCTGCCTGGATTTTTGCAATAGCCCCCTGCCTGGTCTCTGCTTCCAATCTCATCCCCTTCCTTCCCCGGCTGCAGAGTGATCTTACTGAAACCCAAGCTAGGTACCACCCTTCTGCTCCAAACCCTCAAATGACTTCTCAGAGAAAAAGTCGTTAAGTCTTTAGCTTGACCTCTAAGGCCCCAGTGCCCTCTTCCCCATCACCTGACTTTGTCTCCTGATGTTCTACCTCTTATTCACCCCTCTGGCACGAGGCTGACCTCCTCATTGTTCCTTGTGTGTTCCATTTTGCTCTTGCCATGGAGCATTTTCTGGAATGTTCTTTCCAAGGTATCTTATAGCTCAATCTCTCACTTCCTTCAGGTCTTTTATCATTTTTCTCCTTCTCAGGAAGGCCTTCCATGGCCATTCTAGCTATACTTTCACCTCAACTCTCCACATCTCCTTTCCCTACTTTATCTTTTTTCACCATCTGGCATAGCTCATCTATTTAACTTACTTATTATCTCTCCCTCCCAGTAAAATGCAAGATCCATAAGAGAAAGTGTTTTGTCTTTTCTGTTCACTGTTGTGTCTCCAGTGCTTAAAATAGTGCTGCACATAACAGGTACTCAACAAATACGTGCAAAATGAATGAATGAATGAATGTCTATTCTGCTGGTACCCAGTGTATGTCAGATATATGTCCACTTCTGATAGTTATAAGGTTTAATACCAGATCCAAAACTGAAGGCAAAAGGAGAATTTACAATAACCATCAGAGGTTGTTTCTCAGATGAAAGAACCTTTGGAGGTAGGAATCTTAATTTCAGCAGGCAGGAGAACTTAGTCTAACTAGATATGTAGCTATTGCTGCTCTGAAGAGCCATTCAAACAAATGAAGGTAATTGCTATGGTCATTCCTATCTTCATAAGTGCTTCCCGTTGAAATGACTCACTTTTATTCTTTTGAAACTGCACCTAACTAGCTTTGAGTTTTGCTCAGCCAAACAAGGAGACACACCTGAAGGCCAGAATTACAGCATTTTAAAGTGGAAGAGACTATACCAAGGTACACAGTACAATAGTTGACTTACTTTCCTGTATGTCTTGGGGTTTGTTCCTGAAGCTAAGGGCCTCTACTTTAATCAGATCTCTTAATCAAAACAGTAAGAACCCACCCAGGAATTTTTGGGTTTTCTTAATGGGAATGTTAAAACAAAAGCATGCCTTATTAATGATATAGTGAGTAAAATAAGTATGTAGTGTATCATACTTCTCCCTACATTTTACAGGAATTTTTTCCAGATATAATCATTTCTAAATGTAATATGTCCCAAAGAGATTTTCAACTGTTTCTGGAAATGCACCAACCAAAACTATAGCAGCAGGCTGTTTTCTCTGCCCCTTAAACTAAGAAAAAGAGACAGGAGCAAAATGACACAAAAATAAAATCTGTGTCACCAAGCTGTAAAAGCTTATATTACAGGGAAATATATGGCAATTTGCCCAGTCATTTTGATTTCCACTAAAATTCTTAACAGCAAGTATCCTTACCTACAGATTTCCCCAGAAAATAACAGATTAAAGAATCAAAATAAGTTAAAGGGGGTGATTTCACACCCTGACAGCAACAGCCCTCCATCAGATAATTGATGACAGCACATCCTAATGGATTCCATGTACTTTTTTTTTTTACTTCCACAAAGAACTACTGAGAAGACATCAATACAGGAATGAGCAAAAACATTTAATTATTATTATTCACTTCAGGGGTAAAGGATATATGGTTTAGTTAATGATTTTTATGGAACAAAAATAGAAAGCTCTTGATCCAGGAAATTAGTAACTCCGAAGCCCTTTACAGTCCCATCGCTGGAGACCAGAGGGCAGGAACCAGCCAGGGTATCACTGCCCCTGTCCCTCTAATTGTCCAGCCAGATGCTCTGCCACAGCCATCATCAGTCAGTAGCATCCAGGTCCCAGGACCTATACATGAAGCCCCGGCTCTTGTGGTCCTTCCTGCAATGAGGGAGTGGGAACAAAGGCTAAGCACTTAATTAGCTGAAATTGGGAGTTGACCACGATGGAGACTCAGGAGGCTCCTGAGCTCCCCTCCTCCCACAGACACACCGAATATACAGCTACATATGGAGCAATTCCCTCTGAAAGAGATCCAGAAACTGGCTGAGCAACTCCTACACATTTGACAAATGATTTCCTACTCACATCCAAATGAGTAGGAAAGGATGAGACACACTGTTGCCATTAACCCCACCCCCAGCACAGCAAAATAGCAATCTGAGGTAACCCCCAACTCCCACATTCTCCCTGAGGAAGGGTTTGGACCACACATCTAGAGCCCCACTGGAAGCAGTTCAAGATGGTGGTGTAGGAAGATCCTGAATTCACCTCCTCCCACGGACACAACAAATCTACAACTACATAGGGAATACTTCCTTCAAAAAAGACCTGAAAACTGGACAAACAGAGCCTCCACAACAAAGGATAAAAAGACAGCATTGAGACAGTTAGGAGATGCAGAAACACAGTCTCACCAAAAGAAAAATCTCCACCCTAGATGCAGCGACCCACAACTGGGTGGGATCTCAAAAATACAGAACTTTTCTCTAAGGAGTGAGGGGGTCTGTGCTGTATAGCAAGCAACCCAAATCTTAGATCCTGCATAGGACACAAGCCCCCAAAATGCCTGGCTTTGAAAACCAATGGGGATTATGTCCGGGAAAAACATAGATCTGTAGGGAATGGAGAACCTGCTTTTTAAAGGGCTCACAGACTCCCTTGCCCCAGAATCCAGCACAAAAACACCCATTTGAAAAGCACCTGGAATATTCATGAAGGAGACCCATTAACTAATCTTCAAGCATCTGCTGGAAAGGCAGGAACCTGCTGGGACTCTTTCTGGTGATAGACACACTGGCAGATGCCATTCTTGTGATTTCATTCTACCTTGTTAATGCCAGTACTGGTGGGTGCCGTTTTGGAAGTCTCCCTCTAACCTGCTAGTGCAAGTAGGTGTGGCCCACTGAGAGCTCCACCCACCCCTGTGCCACAGCTGCATGCCACAGATGGGTTGGGCAAGACCCCTGCCCACCCCTGCACTGCAGCAGGCTGGCACATGCAGCCCATACAGGGGATGCCCCTTGAGTGCCCAGCTCTAGTGGCCAGGGCGTCTGGGCCCCAAGGACTTCCTACACAAGGCCACTTCTTCAAGACTGGAGGAGGCAGTTTTTTGGCCCAATACACAGAAACAAACACAGAGAGTTACTCAAAATGAGGAGACAGAGGAATATGTCCCAAACGAAAGAACAAGACAAAACCTCAGAAAAAGACCTTAATGAAATGGAGATAAGCAATCTACCTGATAAAGAGTTCAAAGTAATGGTCATAAAGATGCTCAATGAACTTGTGAGAAGAATGGAGGAACACAGTAAGAGCTTCAACAAAGAAAGAGAAAATATAAGAAAGTAATAAACAGAAGTTAAAGAGCTGAAGAATATAATAACTGAACTGAAAACTAAACTAGAGGGGGTCAACAGCAGACTGGATGAAGCAGAACACACCAGGAAGACAAAGCAATGGAACTCACTAAGACACAGGAGCAAAAACAAAAAAAAAGAATTTTGAAAAGTAAAGATATCTCAAGGGACCTTTGGAACAATGTCAAGCAGAATAGCATTCACATTATAGGGGTCCCAAAAGGAGAAGTAAGGGCCAGAAAGCTTATCTGAAGAAATATTAGCTGAAAACTTTCCTAGTCTGAAGAAGGAAATAGACATCCAGGTCCAGTAAGTCTAGAGAGTTCCAAATAAGATGAACCCAAAGAGATCCACAACAAGACACATCATAATTAAAATGATAAAAGGCAAAGATAAAGAGAGAATCTTAAAAGCAGCTAAAACAAAACAAAAAAAACTTTACATATACAAGAGAAACCCCATAAGGCTATCAGTAAATTTTTCAGCAGAAACTTAGCAGGTGAAGGGAGTGGCATAACATATTCAAAGTGCTGAAAGGAAAAAATTCCAACCAAAAGTTCTCTACCTGACAAGGTTATCATTCAGAATTGAAGAGATTAAGAGTTTCCCAGATAAGCAAAACCTAGAGCAGTTCATCTCCATTAAACTGGACTTACAAAAAATGTTAAAGAGACTTCTTTAAGCTAAAAAAGAAATGGCACTGACTAATAACATAAAAACATACCTGAGTAAAAATCTCACTAGAAAAGGTAAGTCAATAGTAAAGGTAATGGATCAATCACTTATAAAGCAAGAATGAAGATTAAAAGACAAAAAATAGAAAAATTAACTAAAACTAAAATAATTAGTTGAAATATGCATAAAATAAAAAATGTAAAAGATGGCATCAAAAATATAAAACATGAGGGAGGGAGTAAAAAAAAAGTAACCTTCTGGAATGTGTTCAAATTTTAGTTGTTATCAACCTAAAACAGACCATTATATGCATAGGGTGTCATATGTAAACCATGGTAGCCACAAATAAAAACTTATAGTAAATACACAAAAGAAAGAGGAATTAACCTAAACATAACACTAAAGACAGACATGAAACCACAAGGGAAGAGAGAAAGAGAAAAATAAAGAGAGGAACTACAAAAACAATCAGAAAATAATTAACAAAATGGCAATAAGTACATATCTATCAGTAATTACTTTAAACGTAAGTGGACTAAATTGTCCAATCAAAAGACACAGAGTGACTGAATGGATAAAAAACAAGACCCATCTGGATGCTGCCTACAAGAGATCCACTTCAGAAGTAAGGACACACACAAATTAAAAGTGAAAGGATGGGGAAAGATAGTCCATGCAAATGGAAACTAAAAGAAAGCTGGTGTAGCTATACTCAAGTCATACAAAATAGACTTTAAAACAAAGAATGTAATAAAAGACAAAGAGGATATATATAATGATAAGGAGGTCAATGCAGAAAGAAGATGTAACACTTAAAAAATACATATGCACCCAATATAGGAGTTCCACAATACATAAAGCAAATATTAACAGGCCAAAGGAGCAAAATTAACAGCAACAAACTAACAGTAGGGGACTTTAACACCCCACTTACATCAATGGATACATCATTCAAACAGAAAATCAATAAAGAAACATTGGGCTTAAACGACACATTAGAACAGACAGATTTAATAGATATATATAAAGTGTTTCATCCAAAAGCAGCAGAGTACCCACTCTCAGGTGCACATGGAACACTTTCCAGGCTAGATCACATGTTAGGCCAAAAAATAAGTCTCAATAAATTCAAGAAGTTTGATATCATATTAAGCATCTTTCTAATTACAATGGTATAAAACTAGAAATCAAATATGGGAAGAAAATTGTAAAAACCACAAAAATGTGGAGATTAAACAACATTTAATCTGAACAACCAATGAATCTTTGAATAAATCAAAAGAGAAATTTAAAAATACCTAGAGACAAATGAAAACAAAAATATGACACACTAAAATCTATAAGAGGCAGCAAAAGCGATTCTAAGAGGGAAGTTCATAGCAATACAGGTCTACCATGAGAAACAAGAAAAATCTCAAATAAACAATCTAACATTACACCTAAAGGATCTAGAAAACAAAGGACAAAGTTCAAAGTTGGCATTAGGAAGGAAATAATAAAGATCAGACCCGAAATAAATGAAAAAAATAGAAAGGATTAATGAAACTAAGAGCTGGTTCTTTGAAAAGATAAACAAAATCAACAGGCCAACAGCTAGACTAACCAAGAAAAAAAAAGAGAGGAATCAAATAAATAAAGTCAGAAATGAAAGAAGAGAAATTACAACTGATATCACAGTAATACAAAAGATTATAAGAGACTCCTAAGAACAATTATATACCAACAAATTCAACAACCTAGAAGAAATGGATAAGTTTCTAGAAACACACTTCTTCTAAGACTGAATTATGGAGAAATAGAAAATCTGAATAGACCAATTACTAGTAAGGAGATTGAATCAGTAATTTTAAAAAACTTCCAAACAAACAAAAGTATAGGACCAGGCAACTTCACTGGTGAATTCTACCAAACATTCAAAGAACATTTAATACCTATGCTTTTCAAACTGTTCCAAAAAAATTAAGAGGAGGAAATGTTTCCAACTCATTTTACAAGGCCATATTATCCTGATACCAAAACCAGACAAGAATATCAAGGGAAAAAAAAATCACAGGCCAATATCTTTGATGAAAATAGAAGCAAAAATCTTCATCAAAAACATTAGCAAACTGAATTTAGCATACATTAAAAAGATCATACACCATGAACAAGAGGGATTTATTCCAGGGATGCAAAAATGGTTCAGTATCTGCAAATCAATCAACATGATACACCACATTAACAGGATGAAAGATAAAGATCATATGATCATATCAATCATTGCATAAAAAGCATTTGACAAAAGTCAACATCCATTTACAAGAACTCTCAACAAAATGACTATATTAAGAGACATTTCTCCAGAAAGACATACAGATGGCTAATAGGCACATGAAAAGATGCTCAACATCACGAATTATTAGAGAAATGAAAATCAGAACTACAATGAGGTACCACCTCACACCAGTCAAAATGACCATCATTAAAAAGCCTACAAATAACAAGTGTTGAAAACGGTGTGGAGAAAAGGGAACCCTCCTACACTGTTGGTGGGAATGTAAGTTGGTGCAGCCACTATGGAAAACCGCATGGAGGTTCCTCAGAAAACTAAAAATAGACGTACCATATGATCCAGCAACCCCACTCCTGGGCATATACACAGACAAAACTATAATTCAAAAAGATACATGCACCCCTATGTTCATAGCAGCACTATTCACAATAGCCAAGACATGGAAGCAACCTAAATGCCCATTGACAGATGAATGGATAAAGAAGATGGGGTACATATATACAATGGTATATTACTCAGCCATAAAAAAGAATGAAATAATGCCATTTGCAGCAACATGGATGCAACTAAAGATGATCATACTAAGTGAAATAAGTCAGAAAGAGAAAGACAAATACTATATGATATCACATATATGTGGAATCTACAATATGGCACAAATGAACTTATCTACAAAGTAGAAATAGACTCACAGCTATAGAGAACAGACTTGTGGTTGCCAAGGGGGAGGGGGGAGGGAAAGGGATCAAGTTAGAGTTTGGGGTTGGTAGATGCAAACTGTTACATTTTGAATGGATAAACAAGAAAGTCCTACTGTATAGCACAGGAAACTATATCTAATCTCCTGAGATAAACCATAATGGCAAAGAATGCATGTATGTGTATAACTGAGTCATTTTGCTATACAGCAGAGATTGGCACAACATTGTAAATCAACTATACTTTAATTTTTTTTTTAAAGTATTACCTAAGTACCAAATAGAAACACCATGTTTTGCAGGGCTGTTTATAAGACAGCAAAGCTTTTTTGGTACAATTTAATATGGCTTATAAACTTATATAATGTTCTCTTGAATGAGTTCTTGGATGCAAGTTGCTGAGATTAAATGTAACAGGACAGCATGGGAAAAAAAAAGTGAGTTTGGAGGAAATATACCTCAACTTAATAAAAGCCATGTATCAATATAACAAACCCACAGTTAACATCATACTCAACAGGGAAAAACTGAAAGCTTTTCCTCTAAGACCAGGAACAAGACTAGGAGGCCCACACTTGTCACTTTTATTCAACATAGTATTGGAAGTCTTAGCAATTAGACAAGAAAAAGAAATAAAAAGCATCCAAATTAAAAAGGAACAAGTAAAACTTTCACTATTTGCAGCTGACAGGATACTATATGTAGAAAACCCTGAAGACTCCACCAAAAAGCTGTTACAATAATAAAAATGAATTCAGTAGGAGGGGAGCGAGAAGATGGTGGAAGAGTAAGACGCAGGGATCACCTTCCTCCTCACAGATACATCAGAAATACATCCACACGTGGAACTTCTCCTATAGAACACCCACAGAACACTGGCAGAACACCTCAGACCGCCCAAAAGGCAAGAAACTCCCCCACGTACCTGGGTAGGGCAAAAGAATAAACAGAGACAAAAGAATAGGGACGGGACCTGCACCAGTGGGAGGGAGCCGTGAAGGAGTAAAGGTTCCCACACTCTAGGAGCCCCTTCACGGGCGGAGACTGCGGGTGGCGGAGGGGGAAGCTTCCGAGCCTCGGAGGAGAGCGTAGCAACAGGGTGCGGAGGGCAAAGCAGAGAGATTCCGCAGAGGATCGGTGCCGACCAGCACTCACCAGGCCAAGAGGCTTGTCTGCTCACCCGCCGGTGCAGGCGGGGCTGGGAACTGAGCCTCGGGCTTCAGTCGGATCCCAGGGAAAGGTCTGGAGTTGGCAGAGTGAAAATAGCCTGAAGGGGGTAGTGCACCATGGCTAGCCGGGAGGGAGTCCAGTTGAAGTCTGGAGCTGCCGAAGAGGCAAGAGACCTTTTCTTCCCTCTTTGCCTCCTTGTGCACGAGGAGAGAGGTTTAAGCGTGCCGCTTAAAGGAGCTCCAGAAACGGGCGCGAGCCACAGCTGTCGGCACGGACAACAGAGACGGGTGTGGGACGCTAGGGTTGCAGCTGCCGCCACCAAGGGGCCTGTGTGCGAGCACAGGTCATTCTCCACACCACCCCTCCTGGGAGCCTGTGCAGCCAGCCACTGCCGGGGTCCCGGGATCCAGGGACAGCTTCCCCGGGAGAACGCGCGGCGCGCCCCGGGCCGGTGCAGCGTCACGCCGGCCTCTGACGTCCCAGGCTCGCCCCGCATCCGAGCCCCTCCCTCCCCCCGGCCAGAGTGAGCCAGGGACCACGAATCAGCTGCTCCTCTAACCCCGTCCTGTCTGAGCGAAGGGCAGATGTCCTCCGACGGCCTACGCGCAGAGGCGGGGCCAAGTCCAAAGCTGAACCCCAGGAGCTGTGCGAACAAAGAGAGGGGGAGGTCTCTCCCAGCAGCCTCAGAAGCAGCAGATTAAAGCTCCACAGTCAACTTGAAGTGCCCTGCATCTGTGGAAAACCTGAATAGACAGCAAAATAGCCCAAGTTGAGGAGGTGGACTTTGGGAGCAAGATATACTATTATTTTCTCCTTTTTTCTTTTTGTGAGTGTGTATGTGTGCACTGCTGTGTGAGACTTTGTCTTTATAGCTTTGTTTTCACCATTTTTCCTAGGGTTAGACCAACCCTTGGTTTTTGTGGGTTTTTTTGGTTTTTTTTTCTTTAATAGAAATTTTTCATCTTAATAATTATTTTTTATTTTAATAACTATATTTTATCCTACTTTATTTTGTCTTCTCCCTTTCTTTCTTCCTTTCTTCCCTCCTTCCTTTCCCACTTCCCTCCTTCCTTCCTTCCTTCCTCCCTTCCTTCCTTTCTTCCTTCCTCCCTTCCTTTCTTCCTCCCTCCCTTCCTTTCTTCCTTCCTTCCTTCCCTCCCTTCTTTCTTCCTTCCTTTCTTTCCTTTCTATTTTTTTCTCCCTTTTATTTTGAGCCATGTGGATTAAAGGCTCTTGGCACTCCAGCCAGGTGTCAAGACTGTGTCTCTGAGGTCGGAGAACCAACCTCAGGACACTGGTCCACAAGAGACTTCCCAGCTCCATGCAATATCAAATGGCGAAAATCTCCCAGAGATCTCCATCTCAACACCAAGACCCAGCTTCACTCAAGGACCAGCAACGAACGGTGCTGGACACCCTATGCCCAACAAAGAGCAAGACAGGTCTACAGCCCTATCCATTAGCAGAGAGGCTGCCTAAAATCATAATAAGGCTACCAACATCCCGATACACACTACCAGACGTGGACCTATGCACCAGAAAGACAAGATCCAGCCTCATTCACCAGAACAGAGGCACTAGCCCCCCCAAACCAGGAAACCTGCTCAACCCACTGAACCAACCTCAGCCACTGGGGACAGCCACCAAAAACAGAAGGAACTACGAACCTGCAGCCTGCAAAAAGGAGACCCCAAACACAGTAAGATAAGCAAAATGAGAAGACAGAAAAACACACAGCAGATGAAGGAGCAAGATGAAAACACACCAGACCTAACAAATGAAGAGGTAATAGCCAGTCTACCTGAAAAAGAATTCAGAATAATGATAGTAAAGATGATTCAAAATCTTGGAAATAGAATAGACAAATTGCAAGAAACAGTTAACAAGGACCTAGAAGAAATAAAGAGGAAGCAAGTAACAATGAGCAACACAATAAATGAAATGAAAAATACTCTAGATGGGATCAATAGCAGAATAACTGAGGCAGAAGGACGGATAAGTGACCTGGAAGATAAAATAGTGGAAATAACTACTGCAGAGCAGAAGAAAGAAAAAAGAATGAAAAGAACTGAGCACAGTCTCAGAGACCTCTGGGACAACATTAAATGCACCAACATTCGAATTATAGGGGTCCCAGAAGAAGAAGAGAAAAAGAAAGGGACTGAGAAAATATTTGAAGAGATTATAGTGGAAAACTTCCCTAATATAGGAAAGGAAATAGTCAATCAAGTCCAGGAAGCACAGAGAGTCCCATACAGGATAAACCCAAGGATAAACACACCAAGACACATAATAATCAAACTGTCAAAAATTACATACAAAGAAAACATATTAAAAGCAGCAAGGGAAAAACAACAAATAACACACAAGGGAATCCCCACAAGGTTAACATCTGATCTTTCAGCAGAAACTCTACAAGCCAGGAGGGAGTGGCAGGACATATTTAAAGTGATGAAGGAAAAAAACCTACAACCAAGATTACTCTACCCAGCAAGGATCTCATTCAGATTTGATGGAGAAATTAAAACCTTTACAGACAAGCAAAAGCTGAGAGAGTTCAGCACCACCAAACCAGCTTTACAACAAATGCTAAAGGAACTTCTCTAAGCAAGAAACACAAGAGAAAGAAAAGACCTATAAGAACAACCCGAAACAATTAAGTAAATGGTAATAGGAACACACATATCAATAATTACCCTAAATGTAAATGGATTAAATGCTCCCACCAAAAGACACAGACTGGCTGAATGGATACAAAACCAGGACCCATATATATGCTGTCTACAAGAGACCGATTTCAGACCTAGGGACACTTGCAGACTGAAAGTGGGGGGATGGAAAAAGATATTCCATGCAAATGGAAATCAGAAGAAAGCTGGAGTAGCAATTTTCATATCAGACAAAATAGACTTTAAAATAAAAACTATTACAAGAGACAAAGAAGGACACTACATAATGATCAAGGGATCGATCCAAGAAGAAGATATAACAATTGTAAATATTTATGCACCCAACATAGGAGCACCTCAATACATAAGGCAAATACTAACAGCCATAAAAGGGGAAATCGACAGTAACACAATCATAGTAGGGGACTTTAACACCCCACTGCCACCAATGGACAGATCATCCAAAATGAAAATAAATAAGGAAACACAAGCTTTAAATGATACATTACAAAAGACGGATTTACTTGATATTTATAGGACATTCCACCCCAAAACAACAGAATATACATTTTTCTCAAGTGCTCATGGAACATTCTCCAGGATAGATCATATCTTGGGTCACAAATCCAGCCTTGGCAAATCTAAGAAAATTGAAATCGTATTAAGTATCTTTTCTCACCACAATGCTATGAGACTAGATATCAATTACAGGAAAAGATCTGTAAAAAATACAAACACATGGAGGCTAAACAATACACTACTTAATAACGAAGTAATCACTGAAGAAATCAAAGAGGAAATCAAAAAGTACTTAGAAACAAATGACAATGGAGACATGACAGCCCAAAACCTATGGGATACAGCAAAAGCAGTTCTAAGAGGGAAGTTTATAGCAATACAATCATACCTTAAGAAACAGGAAAAATCTCGAATCAACAACTTAACTTTGCACCTAAAGCAATTAGAGAAGGAAGAACAAAAAAACCCCAAATTTAGCAGAAGGAAAGAAATCATAAAGATCAGATCAGAAATAAATGAAAAAGAAATGAAGGAAACAATAGCAAAGATCAATAAAACTAAAAGCTGGTTCTTTGAGAAGATAAATAAAATTGATAAACCATTAACCAGACTCATCAAGAAAAAAAGGGAGAAGACTCAAATCAATAGAATTAGAAATGAAAAAGGAGATGTAACAACTGACACTGCAGAAATACAAAAGATTATTAGAGATTACTACAAGCAACTCTATGCCAATAAAATGGGCAACCTGGAAGAAATGGACAAATTCTTAGAAATGCACAAGGTGCTGATATTGAACCAGAAAGAAATAGAAAATATGAACAGACCAATCACAAGCACTGAAATTGAAACTGTGATTCAAAATCTTCCAACAAACAAAAGCCCAGGACCAGATGGCTTCACAGGCGAATTCTATCAAACATTTAGAGAAGAACTAACACCTATCCTTCTCAAACTCTTCCAAAAGATAGCAGAGGGAGGAACACTCCCAAACTCATTCTAGGAGGCCACCATCACCCTGATACCAAAACCAGACAAAGACGTCACAAAGAAAGAAAACTACAGGCCAATACCACTGATGAACATAGATGCAAAAATCCTCAACAAAATACTACAAACAGAATCCAACAGCACATTAAAAGGATCATACACCATGATCAAGTGGGGTTTATTCCAGGAATGCAAGGATTCTTCAATATATGCAAATCAATCAACGTGATACACCCTATCAACAAACTGAAGGAGAAAAACCATATGATCATCTCAATAGATGCAGAGAAAGCTTTTGACAAAATTCAACACCCATTTATGATAAAAACCCTGCAGAAAGTAGGCACAGAGGGAACTTTCCTCAACATAATAAAGGCCATATATGACAAACCCACAGTCAGCAGTGTTCTCAATGGTGAAAAACTGAAACCATTTCCACTAAGATCAGGAACAAGACAAGGTTGCCCACTCTCACCACTCTTTTTCAACTTAGTTTTGGAAGTTCTAGCCACAGCAATCAGAGAAAATAAAGAAATAAAAGGAATCCAAATAGGAAAAGAAGAAGTAAAGCTGCCACTGTTTGCAGATGACATGGTACTATACATAGAGTACTAAGGATGCTACCAGAAAACTACTAGAACTAATCAATGAATTTGGTAAAGTAGCAAGATACAAAATTAATGCACAGAAATCTCTGGCATTCTTATACACTAATGATGAAAAATCTGAGAGTGAAATTAAAAAACACTCCCATTTACCATTGCAACAAAAAGAATAAAATATTTAGGAATAAACCTACCTAAGGAGACAAAAGACTTGTATGCAGAAAATGATAAGACACGGATGAAAGAAATTAAAGATGATACAAATAGGTGGAGAGATATACCATTTTCTTGGATTGGAAGAAGCAACATTGTGAAAATGACTCTATTACCCAAAGCAATCTACAGATTCAATGCAATCCCTATCAAATTACCACTGGCATTTTTTACAGAACTAGAACAAAAAATTTCACAATTTGTATGGAAGCACAAAAGACCCCAAATAGCCAAAGCAATATTGTGAACGAAAAATGGAGCTGGAGGAATCAGGCTCCCTGACTTCAGACTATACTACAAGGCCACAGTAATCAAGACAGTATGGTACTGGCACAAAAACAGAAATATAGATCAATGGAACAGGATAGAAAACCCAGATATAAACCCACGCACATATGGTCACCTTATCTTTGATAAAGGAGGGAAGGATATATAGTGGAGAAAAGACAGCCTCTTCAATAAGTGGTGCTGGGAAAACTGGACAGCTATCTGTAAAAGTATGAAATTAGAACACTCCCTAACACCACACACAAAAATAAACTCAAAATGGGTTAAAGACCTAAATGTAAGGCCAGACACTATCAAACTCTTAGAGGAAAACATAGGCAGAACACTCTATGACAGAAATCACAGCAAGATCCTTTTTGACCCATCTCCTAGAGAAATGGAAATTAAAACAAAAATAAACAAATGGGATCTAATGAAACTTAAAAGCTTTTGCACAGCAAAGGATACCATAAACAAGACCAAAAGACAACTCTCAGAATGGGAGAAAATATTTGCAAATGAAGCAACTGACAAAGGATTAATATCTAAAATTTATAAGCAACTCAGGCAGCTTAATAACAAAAAAACAAACAACCCAATCCAAAAATGGGCAGAAGAACTAAACAGACATTTCTCCAAAGAAGATATACAGATTGCCAACAAACACATGAAAGAATGCTCAACATCATTAGTCATTAGAGAAATGCAAATCAAAACTACAATGAGATATCATCTCACACCGGTCAGATTGGCCATCATCAAAAACTCTAGAAACAATAAATGCTGGAGAGGGTGTGGAGAAAAGGGAACCCTCTTGCACTGCTAGTAGGAATGTAAATTGATACAGCCACTATGGAGAACAGTATGGAGGTTCCTTAAAAAACTACAAATAGAACTACCATATGACCCCACAATCCCACTACTAGGCATATACCCTGAGAAAACCATAATTCAAAAAGAGTCATGTACCACAATGTTCATTGCAGCTCTATTTACAATAGCCAGGACATGGAAGCAACCTTAGTGTTCATCAACAGATGAATGGATAAAGAAAATGTGGCACATATATACAATGGAATATTACTCAGCCATAAAAAGAAATGAAACTGAGTTATTTGTAATGAGGTGGATAGACCTGGAGTCTGTCATACAGAGTGAAGTAAGTCAGAAGGAGAAAAACAAATACCGTATGCTAACACATATATATGGAATCTAAAAAAAAAAAAAAAATGTCATGAAGAGATTAGTGGTAGGACGGGAATAAAACACAGACCTACTAGAGCATGGATTTGAGGATATGGGGAGGGGGAAGGGTAAGCGGTGACAATGTGAGTGAGTGGCAGGGACATATACACACTACCAAATGTAATTTAGATAGCTAGTGGGAAGCTGCCACATAGCACAGGGAGTTCACCTCTGCGCTTTGTGACCACCTAGAGGGGTGGGATAGGGAGGGTAGGAGGGAGGGTGATACAAGAGGGAAGAGATATGGGAACATACATATATGTATAACTGATTCACTTTGTTGTAAAGGAGAAACTAACACACTATTGTAAAACAGTTATACTCAAATAAAGATGTTTAAAAAATGAATTCAGTAAACTTGCAGGATACAAACTCAATATACAGAAACTCTGGTATTTCTATAAACTGATAATGAACTATCATAAATAGAAATTAAGAAAACAATTCCATTTACAATTGTATCAAAAAGAATAATATACCTAAGAATAAATTTAACCAAGGAGGTGAAAATCTCTATGCCGAAAACTGTAAGACTCTGACAAAAAAAACCTGAAGAAGACACAAATAAATGGAAAGATATTCTGCATTCATGGACTGGAAAAATTAACATTGCTAAAATGTTCATACTATGCAAAGCAATCTACAGATTCAATGCCATTGCTAATGAAATACTAATGACATATTTCACAGAACTAGAACAAATAATTCTAAAATTTGTATGGAACCACAAAAGATCCGGAATAGTCAAAGCAATCTTGAGAAAGAACAAACCTGGAGGAATCATACTCCCTTATTTCAAAATATACTACAAAGCTATAGTATCCAAATAGTATGATACTTGCATAAAAACAGACACACAGGTCAATGAAGAAAAGAGAAAGTCCAGAAATAAACACACACATATATGGACAATTAATCTATGACAGTGGAGCCAAGGGCATAGTATGGGGAAAGGACAGTCTCTTCAATAAATGGTGTTGGGAACACTGGACAGCCACATGTAAAAGAATGAAACTAGATCACTATCTTACACCATACACAAAAATTAACTCAAAATGGATTAAAGGCTTGAATATAAGACCTGAAACCATAAAATTTCTAGAAGAAAACATAGGTGGTAACCTTATTGACATCTTTCTTAGTGATGTTTTTAGAGATCTGACTCCAAAGGCAAGGGAAACAAAAGCAAAAATAAATAAATAGGACTACATCAAACTAAAAAGCTTCTGCACAGTGAAGGAAACCATCATCAAAACAAAAAGGCAGCCTACTGAATGGGAGAAGTCTGTAAATCATATATGCAAAAGGGGTTAATATAAAAAATATAGAGAACACATACAATACAACAACAAAAAACACACACAACTCTACTAAAAAAATGGGCAGAGGATCTGAATAGACATCTTTCCCAAGAAAATATACAGATGTCCAAAAGGCACATGAAAAGATGTTCAATATCACTAACTATTAGATAAATACAAATCAAAACCACAATGAGATATCACCTTACAACTGTTAGAATGGCTCTCAAAAAGACAAGAAATAGCAAGTGTTTGAGAGGATGAGAAGAAAAGGGAACACTTGAGCACTACTGGTAGGAATGTAAATTGGTGCAGCCACTATACAAAAAGTGTGAAGATTCCTAAAAAAATTAAGAATAGAACTACCATATGATCCAACTATTCTACTTCTAGGTATTTATCTGAAGAATATGAAAACACTAATTTTCAAAGATATATAAACACCTATGTTCATTGCAGCATTATTTTTTAATTTAATTTAAATTTTTTATACAGCAGGTTCTTATTAGTTATCCATTATATATATATTGGTGTATATATGTCAATCCCAATCTCCCAATTCATCCCACCTCTCCCCCCATGCCCCACCACTTTCCCCCCTTGGCTCTTTCAGATTTCTCATCATTAGTGTATAGGAATGCAAGAGATTTCTGTGCATTAATTTTGTATCCTGAAACTTTACCAAATTCATTGATTAGCTCTAGTAGTTTTCTAGTGGCATATTTAGGATACTCTATGTATAATATCATGTCATCTGCAAACAGTGACAGTTTTACTCTTCTTTTCCAATTTTTATTCATTTTATTTCTTTTTCTTCTGTGACTGCCGTGGCTAGGACTTCCAAAACTTTGTTGAATAATAGTGATGAGAGTGGACATGCATGTCTTGTTCCTGATCTTAGAGGAAATGCTTCCAGTTTTTCACCATTGAGAATGATGTTTGTTGTGGATTTGTCATATATGGCTTTTAATATGTTGAGGTAGCTTCCCTCTATGCCCACTTTCTGGAGAGTTTTTATTATAAATGGGTGTTGAATGTTGTCAAAAGTTTTTCTGCATCTATTGAGATGATCATATGGTTTTTCTTCTTCAGTTTGTTAATATGGTGTACCACATTGATTGATTTGTGTATATTGAAGAATCCTTGCATCCCTGGGATAAAACCTACTTAATCATGGTGTATGATCCTTTTAATGTGTTGTTGGATTCCGTTTCCTAGCATTTTGTTGAAGGGTTTTGCATCTATATTCATGAGTGATATTGGTCTGTAATTTTCTTTTTTTGTAGTATCTTTGTCTGGCTTTGATATCAGGGTGATGGTGGCCTCACAGAATAAGTTTGGGAGTGTTCCTTCCCCTGCAGTTTTTTTTTGAAGAGTTCGAGAAGGTTTGGTGTTAGATCTTCTCTAAATGTTTGATAGAATTCACCTGTGATGCCCTCTGGTTCTGGGCTTTTGTTTGTTGGAATATTTTTAATCACAGTTTAAATTTCATTGCTTGTGATAGGTTTGTTCTTTTTTTCTGTTTCTTCCTGGTTCAGTCTTGGAAGGTTATACTTTTCTAAGAATTTGTCCATTTCTTCTAGGGTGTCCATTTTATTGGCATAGAGTTGCCTGTAGTAGTCTCTTATGATGCTTTATATTTCTGTGGTGTCTGTTGTAACTTCTCTTTTTTCATTTCTAATTTTAATGATTTGAGTCCTCTCCCTCTTTTTCTTGAGGAGTCTCGCTAATGGTTTATCAATTTTGTTTATCTTCTCAAAGAACCAGCTCTTAGTTTTATTGATCTTTGCTTTGTTTTCTTTGTTTCTTTTTCATTTATTTCTGCTCTGATCTTTATGATTTCTTTCCTCCTACTAACTTTGGGTTTTGTTTGTTCTTCTTTCTCTAATTCTTTTAGGTGTAAGGTTAGATGGTTTATTTGAGATGTTTGTTGTTTCCTGAGGTAGGATTGCATTTCTATAAACTTCCCTCTTAGAACTGCTTTTGCCACATCCCATAGGTTTTGGATCATTGTGTTTTCATTGTCACTTGTCTCTAGGTATTTGATTTCTTCTTTAATTTCTTCAGTGATCTCGTGGTTATTTAGGAAAGTACTGTTTAGCCTCCATGTGTTTGTGTTTTTTACGCTTTTCCCCCTGTAATTGATTCCTAATCTCATAACGTTGTGGTCAGAAAAGACGCTTGATATGATTTCAATTACCTTAAATTTACTGAGGCTTGATTTGTGACCCAAGATGTGATCTATCCTGGAGAATGTCCTGTGCACACTTGAGAAGAAAGTGTAATCTGCTGTTTTTGGATGGAATGTCCTATAAATATCAATTAAATCTATCTGGTCTATTGTGTCATTTAAAGCTGTGTTTCCTTATTAACTTTCTGTTTGGATGGTCTGTCCATTGGTGTAAGTGAGGTGTTAAAGTCTCCCACTATTATTGTGTTATTGTTGATTTCCCCTTTTATAGCTGTTAGCAGTTGCCTTATGTATTGAAGTGCTCCTATGTTGGGTGCATATATATTTATAGTTATATCTTCTTCTTGGATTGATCCCTTGATCATTATGTAGTGTCCTTCCTTGTCTCCTGTAACATTCTTTATTTTAAAGTCTCTTTTATCTGATACGAGTATTGCTACTTCAGCTTTCTTTTGATTTCCATTTGCATGGAATATCTTTTTCCATCCCCTCACTTTCAGCCTGTATTTGTCCCTAGGTCTGAAGTGGGTCTCCTGTAGACAGCATATATATGGGTCTTGTTTTTGTATCCACTCAGCCAGTCTGTGTCTTTTGGTTGGAGCATTTAATCCATTCACATTTAAGGTAACTGTCAATATGTATGTTCCTATGACCATTTTCTTAATTGTTTGGGGTTTGTTTTTGTAGGTCCTTTTCTTCTCTTGTGTTTCCCACTTAGAGAAGTTGCTTTAGCATTTGCTGTAGAGCTGGTTTGGTGGTGCAGAATTCTCTTAGCTTTTGCTTGTCTGTAAAACTTTTGATTTCTCCATAGAATCTGAATGAGACCCTTGCCAGGGAGAGTAATCTTGGTTGTAGGTTCTTCCCTTTCATCACTTTAAATATGTCATGCCACTCCCTTCTGGCTTGTAGAGTTTCTGTTGAGAAATCAGCTGTTAACCTTATGGGAGTTCCCTTGTATGTTACTTGTTGTTTTTCCCTTGATGCTTTCAATAATTTTTCTTTGTCTTTAATTTTTGCCAATTTGATTACTATGTGTCTTGGCATGTTTCTCCTTGGGTTTATCCTGTGTGGGACTCTCTGTGCTTCCTGGACTTGGGTGGTTATCTCCTTTCCCAGGTTAGGGAAGTTTTTGACTATAATCTCTTCAAATATTTTCTTGGGTACTTTCTCTCTCTCTTCTCCTTCTGGGACCCCTAAAATGCGAATGTTATTGCGTTTAATGTTGTCCCAGAGGTCTCTTAGGCTGTCTTCACTTCTTTTCATTCTTTTTTCTTTATTCTGTTCTGCAGCACTGAATTCCACTATTCTGTCTTTCAGGTCACTTATCCGTTCTTCTGCCTCAGTTATTCTGCTATTGATTCCTTCTAGTGTATTTTTCATTTCAGTTATTGTATTGTTCATCTCTGTTTGTTTGTTCTTTAATTCTTCTAGGTCTTTGTTAAGCATTTCTTGCATCTTCTCGATCTTTGCCTCCATTCTTCTTCTGAGGTTCTGGATCATCTTCACTATCATTATTATGAATTCTTTTTCTGGAAGATTGCCTATCTCCACTTCATTTGGTTGTTTTTCTGGGGTTTTCTCTTGTTCCTTCATCTGGTACATAGCCCTTGGTCTTTTCATCTTGTCTATCTTTCTGTGAATGTGGTTTTTGTTCCCCGGCTGCAGGATTGTAGTTCTTCTTGCTTCAGCTGTCTGCCCTCTCGTGGATGAGGCTATCTAAGAGGTTTGTGCAAGTTTCCTGATGGGAAGGACTGGTGGTGGGTAGAGCTGGCTGTTGCTCTGGTGGGCAGAGCTCAGTAAAACTTTCATCTACTTGTCTGCTGATGGGTGGGGCTGGCTTCCCTCCCTGTTGGTTGTTTGGCCTGAGGCGACCCAGCACTGGAGCCTACTGGGGCTCTTTGGTGGGGCTAATGGTGGACTCTGGGAGCACTCACGCCAAGGAGTATTTCCCAGAACTTCTGCTGCCAGTGTCCTTGTCCTCCTGGTGAGACACAGCCACCCCCCGCCTTGTAAGAGATGCTCCAACACTAGCAGGTGTGTCTGGTTCAGTCTCTATGGGGTCACTGCTCCTTCCCGTGTCCTGATGCACACACTACTTTGTGTGTGCCCCCCAAGAGTGGAGTCTCTGTTTCCCCCAGTCCTGTTGAAGCCCTGCAATCAAATTCCACTAGCCTTCAAAGTCTGATTCTCTAGGAATTCCTCCTCCCGTTGCCAGACCCCCAGGTTGGGAAGCCTGACATGGGGCTCAGAACCTTCACTCCAGTGGGTGGACTTCTGTGGTACAAGTGTTCTCCAGTTTGTGAGTCACCCACCCAGCAGTTATGTGATTTGATTTTATTGTGCTTGCGCCCCTCCTACCATCTCATTGTGGCTTCTCCTTTGTCTTTGGATGTGGGGTATCTTTTTTGGTGAGTTCCAGCATCTTCCTGTCAATGATTGTTCAGCAGTTAGTTGTGATTCCAGTGCTCTCGCAAGAGGGAATGAGAGCACGTCCTTCTACTCTGCCACATTGAACAAATCCGAAGCATTATTTATAATAGCCAAGATTTGGAAACAACCTAAGTGTCCATCAATGGATGAATGGATAATGAAGATGGTACACATACACACACACACACACACACACACACACACACACACAGAGAAAATGGAATATTACTCCGTCATAAGAAAGAATGCAATGTTGCCATTTGAGACAATATAGATAGACCGTGAGGGTATTATGTTAAGTGAAATACATAGACAGAGAAAGACAAATACTGTATAATTTCACTCATATGTGAATCTAAAACAAACAAAAAAATTGATAGACACAGAGAACAGATCAGTGGTTATCACAGGGGAAGGGAGTTAGGGGACATGTGAAATGGGTAAAAGGGGTCAACTGTATGGTGATGGTGGATAACTAGACCTTTGGTGATGATCACTTTGTAGTGTACACAGATGTTAACATATAATTTTGTACACCTGAAACTTACATAATGTTATATAACAATTTTACCTCAATTAAAAAAAAAAAGACTACCACCAGAGAGGCAAGCCTCCTAAACATCTAGCTCTGAAAGCAGACAGGGCTTGTGTCCATGAGAATCCAAGGTTACAGCAAACAAAGGAGCAGTTCTTCATGAGCGCACATAACTGTCTCCCCAGGGCTCAGTGCAGGGGGAGCAGGCAAAAACACCCATTTTCCAGTTTTTCTCTGAAAGGGGTTTATCTGCTTACTTTAGAAGATGATGCCTGAGGGCCAGACTTCTAAATTATCAGGCATCTAGGGGCCAGCTGTGATCCTTCCCAGGAACCAGTGAGGCCAACAAATACTTTCCTGCCTTCTCCCTCTAGCCCACTCCAATAATAAAAAACCAACTTGTCAGTATCTCCCTGGAGGTCTTTTTTTGTTTTTTCTGTTTTTTGTATTTTTTGTGGTAGGCAGGTCTCTCACTGTTGTGGCCTCTCCTGTCGCGGAGCACAGGCTCCGGACGCGCAGTTTCAGCGGCCATGGCTCACGGGCCCAGCCGCTCCGCGGCATGTGGGATCTTCCCAGGACCGGGGCACGAACCCACGTCCCCTGCATCGGCAGGCGGACTCTCAAACACTGTGCCACCAGGGAAGCCCCTGGAAGGAGCTTTTATAAAAGTCTGGCACCCCAGCTTTTGTAGCTGCTGTCCAAGGGACTGCCTAATATCCTAGCTCTGATAGCCATGAGTCCCACAGGACTGTAGTTCTTAAAAAGCCTGAGAGCACCCTTCCATGGCTCTCCACCAGGCTCAGCACAGAAGGAGCAGACAAAATGCCCATTTCCCAGTTTATCCCTGGAAAGAATTTAACTATTTACTCTAGCTACTGCCTGAGGTTCTGCTTCTAATCAAACTGCATCTAGGCACTGACTACAGTCCTCTCCTTCCGGACACAGACAGGTCTTGACACACCCTCAATTACTAGGAGCTACTAATAAAAAGAAGTTTGATTGAACAATCATACAAGTTTGAGAGAAAAGTAAGATCTCAGGCCTGGCTGAATGACAAGGTTCATTTCCTATATAAGACCACTCTGCTAAGACTGGGAGTGGTGGCTGTTTTATCTAATGCACAGAAACCAACACAGAGAGTCAAGGAGACTGAAGAAATAGAGGAATATGTTCCAAACAAAAGAATAAATCTCCAGAAACAGATCTTAGTGAGAATTAAAAATAACGGTCATAAACATAGGGGTAAGCTCCTTGACATCACTCTTGGTAATGATTTTTTGGATTTAACACCAAAAGCAAAGGGAACAAAGGCAAAAAGAAACAGGTGGGAGTACCTCAAACTAAAAAGCTTCTGCACGGCAAAGGAAACCATCAACAAAATGAAAAGGCAAATTATGGAATATGAGAAAACATTTGCAAATCACATATCTGGTAAGGGGTTAATATCCAAAATATACAAGGAACTCATAACTCAATAGCAAAAAAAAAATGCAATTTAAAAATGGGCAAAGGGCCTGAATAGACATTTTTCCAAAGAAGATATCCAAATGGTCAACAGGTACATGAAAATGTGCTCAACATCGCTAATCTTTAGAAAAATGCAATTCAAAACCTCAAAGAGATATCATCTCACCACTGTTAGAATGTTTGTTACCAAAAAGAAAAGAGATAACAACTGTTGGTGAGGATGCGAAGAAAAGGGAACCCTTGTGCATTTTTGGTAGGAATGTAACTGGTGCAGCCACTATGAAAAACAGCATGAAATTTCCTCAAGAAATTAAAAGTAGAACTACCATATGATCCAGCTTTCCCATTTCTGGATATATATCCAAAGGAAATGGAAGCGTTATCTTGAAGAGGATATCTATACTCTCATGCTCATTGTAACATTATTCACAATAGCCAAGGTATGGAAACAACCTAACTGTCTGTTCATGGATGAATGGATTAATTAAATGTTATAGATAGATAGATAGATAGATAAGTAGATATTTGAATATTATTTAGCTTTTAAGAAGAAGGAAATACTGTCATTTATGACAACATTTGTGAAACTGGAGGGTATTATATGAAGTGAAAAAAGCTAGGCAGAGAAAGACAAATAGTGCATGATATCACTTATATGTAGACTCTAAAAAAAAGAAAAGAAGTCAAACTCATAGAAACAGAGTAGAAAAGTGGTTGCCAGGGGCTGGGGGATAAGGGAAATCAGAAGAGGTTGGTAAAAGAGTATAAACTTTCAGCTATAAGATGAATAAGATCTAAGGATCTAATGTATAACATGGAAAGTATAGTTGATAACACTGTTTTGTACAATTGAAATTTGCAAGAGAATAGAACTTAAATGTTCTCACCAATGAATAAACAATCAAACAAATACATACTTGAGGTGATGGATATGTTAATTAACTTGATGGGGGGACTATTTTCACAATATATAAAATCTATCAAATTATCACTTTGTATACTTTAAATATATCACAATTTTATTTGCCAAGTATACCTCAATGAAGCTGAAAAAAATAGAAAGCCCACTTTGCAAGTAGGAGAGAGGAATCATGAATGCCAAGACAGCTTAGAGTGGCAGCGGCCAGGAAACACGAAAGAAGTGAAAGCATTTCCTTGGCCATATTTGCATCTTCAATTCTAGTCTCTCTTGTATTTCCTAGCATGTTCCATTAATCTGAGCCAGATGAGAACCTACGATTTTTATGGTGCTGAGGACATTCATTCTGAAATAAGCAAACATCTCTGGAATATTTATGGGGTAACCACGACAGGACCCAGTAGTGGGCAGCAGTTTCTGCTTATTATGTCAACTCTGCTTAAGGAAACTGAGATGATTCATGCTGGCCAGTCAGCAGGCAGTTATGACTGGAGGTGGACGGTAACCTTTCATAGAGTTATATTTCCTTGCTCTGTGCTGGATCATTAATCACTCCAATAACACAAAGCACAATGCATGCCTATAACACAGAGCTGGGAATGACTGCGGGCTATTCTGGTCCATCACTACGAACACACACAGACAGACTGCTTTCCACAGCCCCAGAAACCCAGCGGGGCTGAAAGGATGTTGTGGACTGTTACAAGAGAAGGTTCTTCAAATTAGAGTTCCACATTCTATTTGTGTACACATTTTTTTTTTTTCTTTTTTTTGTGGTACGCGGGCCTCTCACTGTTGTGGCCTCTCCTGTTGCGGAGCACAGGCTCCGGATGCACAGGCTCAGCAGCCATGGCTCACGGGCCCAGGTGCTCCGCGGTATGTGGGATCTTCCCGGACCGGGGCACGAACCCGTGTCCCCTGCATCGGCAGGAGGATTCTCAACCACTGCGCCACCAGGGAAGCCCTGTGTACACATTTTTGATGGTCCAAATGTTCACATGGTTTCGGAGAGCTGGCATCATTAATTTTTTAAAAATCTCAATTTGAAAGTAACATTGATTCGTGTTCCCCCACTAAGGGAATCTTTCAAGTTCTTCATCACCCATATTATACATCCTTGAGCAATGAGCCTATATTTGGAGGGGGTGTTTTCCAGGGATTTGGGGGTAGAGGACAGATTTCTATAAAAAGAATGTTCAGGAAAAGTAAACACTGGGGATTTCACAGGTTAAAGCAAACACACATCATGCTTACAATGAGGAATTGCACAAGACTTACATTTGTGAGCCTTCAGTCCTTCAAAGGAAACTGGTCCAATCTCATAATACTCATATTCCCAGGTGTAATCAGAATTAGATGCAGATTGATGGGACGTCCTGTTAGAAACTAACCTCTGGGCAGACATCTCCACCTGCAGAAATGGAGAAAGGCAAGTGTAGAGACTGTTAACACATCCACATTGTCCTTGACCACGTTCAGGAGGTCAGCAGGCAACGGCCTCAGGGAGGCCCTATCCACCAGGTCAGGGACAGCCCTCCCTGGCTGCCTGCATTCCCAGTGGCCATTACTTCCTTTTATCTCTCCACAAGACTGGTATGCATTATTTGCAACCAGAGGTCATGTCTTCTTTCATGGTTATTCCCCCAGAACTTAACCCAGTGCCTGGCACATAACCAACTTCCAATAACTGATGAAAGAAGGAAGTAAGGAGGGGGAGAGTGTATCAAAATCTCTGAGCTCATGACTTCAGCTTCATCACCTATCACCACCTATGCAGAGCCTACAGAGAATAAATAAAATCAGTATCAGAAGAGAAGAAGCTCAGTAGACCTCTACTGGGCACCTATTATGCAAAAATAAAGACATGCAACCTATGTCTTATGAAATAGGGGTGGAGAAAAAAGAAGGGGACAACAAAAGTCATATCATTGGAGAAGATCCTTAGTGGAATCCCCAATCTTAGTCACTGCTAACTCCTGAAATCTGTCCTATTTTCAGGATGTCCCAATGCCTTGTCTGTTATCATTTGAGATTTAAAAATGCTAACTTCTTTGTGAGATGAGGTTGTACTGTGCAGCAGGGATACCAAAGGCGACAAGTCCACAGAGCCAATATTCAGTACTGAGCATCTGCTGTATGTGAGGCACCATACATTGTGGGCTAGGAGGAGATGCTAGACCAGGACTCCAGAGACCTCCCCTGATAATGGGGAAAGAACACTAAGTGACAACAGTAATATAAGGGAAAATCTGAATAAAGTACCAGCCGCCAAAACCAAGATCCATGGAACAGTATAATCACTTGATCCCACTCCACAAGAGCTTTCTGAAGCTCCCCTTCTCCCACTCCCCATGGGGCAGTGGCACCTGCCACTGCCATTAGGGCACAACCCCCAGAGAAACCGAGGCAAAATCACCCCCACCCCTCTGGTCCAAGGCACGAGTCTCACCTTTACCTCTTCCGTTCTTCCCCAGGCCAGTCCTGGACCCCATAGAAACAGACCCCAACCCCTCACATTCTATTGTTCAAAAGATGGTGGGCTCAGACCCAGAGACGCGTGCCAGTATCAGAATTAGAGGGTGACTCTGAGTGCCCAGCCAGGTGAATCACTCCTCCAAAGGTAGAAGAGAATGTACCAATTGTCCTTTGGGAAAGAAAGCTACACAAATTTTAACAAAAGCTGACCTTTGAGTAAGGATTCAGTTACCTTCCTAATACCGGCACAAAAATAACATAAAACCATTACCACCATATCTTCCTTGGCATTTCTAGTATTTGAACAAGAGTTAATTTCCCTCGACGATGAAATAGACGAGGGTCTTTGTCGTTGTTCTCCCTCCATTTGCTATGTCGCCAGGGAAGACACTTCAGTTCTCTCAGCCACATTTTCCTCATCTGCAAAACCGACCATCTTGACTTCCTGTTGTTGGCAGGAAGTGGTCTGGCTACAGTCACTAATTGAAACCATCATCATCCACCTGGCCCACTTCTTGAGCCCCCTGTCTTTTCTGCTTCACCTGGCCCACTTCTTGAGCCCCCTGTCTTTTCTGCTTCTACTCTTAGGGATCCGTTGCAATCCATTCTCCACACATCAGCCAAAGACCTTTTAAAAAGACAAATTACCCTTGTCACTCTTTTGCTTAGTACTTTTAAATGGCTTCCCATTGCTCCAAGGACAAAGTCCAAAATCCTTAAAATGTCTTACAAGGTCATGGCTTGAGCCCTGCTGTCTCCTCTCATCTTGCCTCCTCCCCTATAACAAGCCACACGTGGGTTTCTTGCAGTTCCTCAAATACCTCATGCTCCCTGCAACGGGCACACCTACTGTTCCATCCAGTAGGAGTATTCCTCCTACCACTTCATCCTAACCCACCCCTCCTTCTCTGCATACTCTTGTCATCTACAATGGAATCAGCAAATCCAGCCCACTACCTGTTTTTGTATAGCCTGCAAGTGAAAAATATTTTAATATATTTAACAGTTGGGGAAAAAAATCAAAACAATATTATTTCATGACCTGAGAGAATTACGTGAAATTCAAATATCAGAGTCCATAAATAAGGTTTATTGGAACACAGCTACCCTCATTTGTTTTTTTACCTTTTGTCTTCTCTAGCATTATAACAATTGAGTAGTTGTGACAGAGATAGTAGAGCCGCAACAACCTAAAATATTTACTTTCTGATATCTTACAGAAAAAGTTTGCCAACCCCTCCCTGCCTTGAGAGCCATGGGAAAAAAAAAAAAATGATCTGAGCTTCTGTTTTCCCATCAGGAGAATGAAGGTGATAACAGTACATACATCATGGAGTTGCTGTAAAGATTAAATGTGATATTGCTCTAAATGTGCATAGCCAGGACCCAGGTTGAGATCACTCAAGAGTAGCCAGCACTATTATTATAAGCTAAGAAATGCTAGTGTGGGATAGAAAAGCCTAGGTTTATTCTTTAGACAACACCAACTCCCCTGTCGGCCAGTTCCTATCAACTTCACCATGTGGTTAATTGATCTGTGTGGTCTAGACAAATGAATAAAATTACTATAATAAAAAATAAGTCAAAAGGCATTCGTTTCCATGGTTTAAAAATCATAATAAGAGGGGCTTCCCTGGTGGCGCAGTGGTTGAGAGTCCGCCTGCCGATGCAGGGGACGCGGGTTTGTGCCCCGGTCAGGGAAGATCCCACGTGCCGCGGAGCGGCTGGGCCCGTGAGCCATGGCCGCTGAGCCTGCGCGTCAGGAGCCTGTGCTCCGCAACGGGAGAGGCCACAGCAGTGAGAGGCCCGCGTACCACAAAAAAAAAAAAAAAAAAAAAATCATAATGAGAAAAGTGCATCATGGGATTCATGATGTTTCATCAAGTCAAAAATGTGGTAATCATTTCTCTTTTTTTAAGGAAAACAAGATGAAGTCTGGTTTGAGCATATCATTTTTATTGGAAATCAGCGTTACAGCCAACGTAATAAGCAGGGAGGCACTGGGCTTCATCTGGTGTCAAAAATAGAAAATAGAAAAAAGTACAGGAAACAATGGAGAAAATAAAGATGAGAGAGTGTTCTCCATGCTCTGAGCATCACTCCCCAGGGCTATGCTCTTCTCCACATCCGTGCACAGTGGTTCCCCATCCGTGGCCGCCCAGGCCCAGGGGACCAGAGGGTCTTCCTATCGGCTCAGGAAGAAGCATTAGCACCACATGCACAGGGCCAGCCAGGAACTAGCAAGCAAAATATCTGTAAAAGAGTCAGATACCAAGAAGCATCAACCGCTTACCTACCACGGAGAGAGTGTCTTTTCATTCCTCCTTTTTCTCTCCCTTACATCATTCCTGTTCTTCTAAGTGAGCTATTTAAGGATGCAGGGAGACCATAGGTGAAAAGGTCCGGAGAGTGGAAAGGCTGACCTTTAAGAGAGGACACCTGACAGATGCCTGGAGACAAGAGGTTCTCTGGGAAGCAGAATAGGATGCCAGCCACCCACCTCCCACCGAAGCAGCCACCGCTGTGGAGGACTTCAGATAAAAGGAGCGGCTTGTGTATTCACTGGCTATTTCCTGTCAGTTCTTGAATTCCAAAGGTAGATTTGGAGGATAGAACCTCTGGCTTCTGTCCTTCCTTCACCTCGCACCCTTGAAAAAGTTCATGAGGTAATGTTTTCATGCAAGTCTCAGATCAACCAGCTTGGACCATCACATGCACAAGGACAAACAACAGACAGGAGGCAGGATTTTGTATAATGTCCATTGTCATAGTCCAGGGTTGCCTTTCTGAGCTTTGCAGACACAGAAGCTAGCACTGTTTCACCATTTGGAAACTGCCAGCATGTCTGGGTATCAGCTTCCAGAGGGTGATATTCTCATCACAGTGAGGAATGTCTGGGCCTTAACACCCACTGAGGGAGAGGCAGGGGGGTGCGCACCGAGGCTTACTCACAGGGCTGCTGGAATCAGACAGCTGCTCTCTTCAGAACACAGCAAACAGGAAACGCAGAGCTCGGTGTGTGGCTGCCTTCTGCACCCACCCTGCTCCTGCACACCCCCTCCTGAGATTCTCTTACTGTCAAGTCTCTTCATAATATTAGCATCATTAAAAATATCTTCTTCCAGAGGAAACATATCCCAAACAAGCCTCCAGGAGCTGCATGGAGAGACTAATTGATCTTTTGAGCATCTTGCCAACAACAATAATGAAAAATTATGACTGTACCTCACAGCCCCACCTGAAAAGGAAGTTAACCTTTTCCAGGTGTGCACAGGGTCGTTTAGGCCAGCTTACGGGGGCGGGAGAGGGAGGGAAGACCTCAAACGCAAACAGAGAGGGCTATTAGCAGGTCGCAGACACCTCATGGCAGTCTAAACATCCCTCTTCTCTCACCCACATTCCCAATACTTTGATCTCTTCTTTCAATTATCCAGTCTTTCCTTCTCTAACCCAGATTCCCACACCACTCCTGGGCACCCTCTTGCCTTCTTAAAGACAGGTCAAGCAATTCTCTCCACCTCCCTGAATTTGGGAAGATGTATATGGACACAGAACCTCCCATGGAGTGACTAAAAACTCTTCATCAACAGCCTTGGTGGGTCATGTTGGGTACATGGGCCAGGGGAGCTGTTTCCTTGGAACTGGACCTTTAGTTCCATGTTAAGGGGTAGACATCAGCACGTGAGTTTTCCAAGTGGCCACCAACTCAGGCATGGGACTAGCACATTAAAGAGAGAACCAAAAGATGCCTATAAACCCTAAAAAGTAAGCACACGTGCACGCACGCACACAAAACCAACAACACAGCCAGGAAGATAATCCAAGCAGCTGTTGGCCAGTGCCACAGACCCAAAGATCCAAGGTGATCAGCTTGTGTGGAGGCAGACCTAATGACCCATTTGGATTTGAGATCAAAATTCCCAATTGCAGTCATTCTATCTTCTTTCTGTTCAATTCCCAAATTCCAAAAGTGGGCATGCCACCCAGGATGCCAACCTCCATTCTGACCTGGGCCATGAAGGTCTCATTAATTACTTCTTCTTATCTCTTTCTTCCTTCTATTCCTAGGAACAACTATCCCCATCACAACAGAGAAGTCACACTCTTGACCCATCACCCTTCCTCTCTCCCAGCCAAGACATCCAAAACACCAAAGGTAAAGTGTGGCCAGGCTACATTCTGCTCACTGAGGAGCCCAAGATCAGAACCTCGGAAGCACAGCTTTAGAAGCTTAATTCCCTCATTGCGCAGAGGTCTGACCAGGCACCCAATCAGAACTGACGGTGCACTCAGCTTACCTGCATCTATGTGGGGCGGACCAAACAGAGAAAATGAGAGTCTGCAAGGTTATGAGTCGGGCTCATGGTTAGACCAGAGTCAGCTGGATATTCCTAAAGCATTTCTAAAAGGCACTACATCCCAGCAAGGAATCACGTTTGACCCCTAAAATCAGAACCTCCAAGGTCCCCTCCCGGGGCAGTGCTTAATAAATGCTGACATGGTTTTCTTCCTAGCACACTGCTTTATAGATTCCGTGCAAACCACATTCTACCTGCACTTGTCACTTTAATTCTCAAGTTTGCAGATTCCTTTTCTGTGAATCCATTTTAAGTCAGCAAATTCTTTTGAGGGTATGGATTTTTACTTTCTTCAATTAAAGAGGTAATGCTTCAAGGACTCGAGACTTTAGTCCTCCTCCTAACTATTATCTTTTGACTTGAGGCTGCATCTTACTTTTGAAGTCTGAGATTCTGGCCACTCACTTCAGGCTAGAGATGTTACACATACATACACACACACACACACACACACACACACACACACAGGGGTCCTCCTCCCTTCTCAAAAGGACATACCTCCCAAATTTCTCTACATTATCAAGGTTTATGCCTTCCTGGATATTTCCTAGAAAGTACTCAGTTACTCAGCAGACTTCAAAAACGTGGTGGCTGACAGCTGGCAGAGAAATTCTGGATGCATCTTCTCCCTGCCTCTCCCTACTTCTCCACTGCACAGCAGCAGCTTATTTCTAGGAACAAAACATGGAACAAAAGTGTTTGCAAGCCTTAAGATTTCCTGTCTGAATATCAGAATCAATGCCAATAGAAGAACAACTTTTAAAACTAGAGACGAAACTTAATATTTTGTACAGCTAGATATTCAGCCAATACCCGAAATGCAGAGATGCTGAATTAACGAGCAGGCATCATTCCTCCACCAGCTGTTGCCTCAAAGAGGATAAGAGGATAAGGGGTGGGTCCTATACCCACCTCCTCCAGTTATACTCTGGGCACCTACATAGTCGTAAATAGGCTGAAAAGTACTTTTAAAGTTGGTGCTTCCTAGCTCTGTGGTACTCCCTGGGTCAGCCCAGCAAACGGTTATTGCATGACCTACTGGGGCGGGGGGACACAACGGCTGTCCTTGAGCTCTTTGGAGGGGTCTCTGGAGATGGTAACAGACCTCTGCAACACACCACAGTACAGGCTATACTAGGAGCGCATGAACCCATTCTCCGGTGGCATTCTCTTCCCTCGGGTCTCTTTTCCATCAGGGCAGGGGCCTCCCCTGCTTGCTCACCGCTGTATTTCCAGCAACCCACCCCAAACCAGGCTCATATCAGGCATGCAATAAATACTTATCGAGTCGGTTTCTCATGATGTGGAAAAGCCACAAAATTAGCTTCTTTCACCCTTTCTCAACCCTAAACCCGAGAGCAGAGTTCTCCCATTCTAACAGAGACTTCAGCTGGACAGAGAAGAACATCAGGCCCACACAGGGAAAAAACACCCAAGAAAGAGGCTGTAAAGGCTCCATCTGGGAAGGGTTTCTCGAGAAGTGACAAGGCACGGCTCTGAGATGCGTGTGGAGGTGGCAGGCACACTGCCCTCAGCTCTGCAGATTTAGGGAGCTGGGTTTCCACAGTCCCCCAGGGCTGAGACCGTCACACTGACCAAGCGAAGGAGAATGATTTATAACCAGAGCATCCATTTGTGGAATTACAATAACGAACAAAATTGCCAAGCAGATCAGAGCACATGTTCTACACAGTCTGAGAAACAAAATTGAAGATTAGATTCACCACATTAGCTGGTGAATGTGGAATTAGGGCAAAGGAGTCATGTTACATAATATACCCCATTGCACACAAGACAGGATGCTCTGCTGTCTATCTTGTAGCCCAACATGGATGCCCTGTTGCAGCCACAAAGTGAGGACACTCTCACTGGTGGTGGGGTTGGTGTCCCCACCATGGAAATGTCATCTGGTTAGTGAACTCCTGCCTCTTTCTGGACCTTGCTTTTCTTGGTCTGGACTTCAAAATAGTCTAGGCATGTTGAGGACCCCAGTAGAATCCCAAGTTGACCACTCTCTTACAGTTAGGTTTCTGGGGTTCCTATTACTATTTATTTTTGCTTTATTCCTGAGCCTTCCATAAAAGTATGGCAGAAGATCTAAATAGACATTTCTCCAAAGAAGACATACAGATGGCCAAAAAGCACGTGAAAAGATGCTCAACATCACTAAATATCAGAGAAATGCAAATCAAAACTACAATGCTGGAGAGGGTGTGGAGAAAAGGGAACCCTCCTACACTGTTGGTGGGAATCTAAATTGGTGCAGCCACTATGCAGAACAGTATGGAGGTTCCTTAGATCCTTAGAAAACTGAAAATAGAGCTACCATTTGATCCAGCAATCCCACTCCTGGGCATGTACCCGGAGAAAACCATAATTCGAAAAGAGTCATGTACCACAATGTTCATTGCAGCACTACAATGAAAAAGAATGAATATATGTATATGTATAACTGAATCACTTTGCTGTACACCTGACACTAACACAACATTGTAAATCAACTATACTCCAATGAAATTAATTTTAAAATAAATTAATTTTTTTTAAGTACTAGAGTCAAGTCAAAGAACCAGCTATCAAAAAGCGGTGCTGGGGCTTCCCTGGTGGCGCAGTGGTTGAGAATCTGCCTGCCGATGCAGGAGACACGGGTTTGCGCCCTGGTCTGGGAAGATCCCACATGCCGCGGAGCAACTAAGCCCGTGAGCCATGGCCGCTAGGCCTGTGCGTCCGGAGCCTGTGCTCTGCAGCGGGAGAGGCCACAACAGTGAGAGGCCCGCATACCGCAAAAAAAAAAAAAAAAAAAAAAAAAAAAAAGCGGTGCTTCAGGGCTTCCCTGGTGGCGCAGTGATTGGGAATCCACCTGCCAATGCAGGGGACATGGGTTCAAGCCCTGGTCCGGGAAGATCCCACATGCCGCAGAGCAACAAATCCCATGCTCCACAACTACTGAGCCTGAGCTCTAGAGCCTGCAAGCCACAACTACAGAGCCCACAAGCCACAACTACTGAGCCCGCGTGCCTAGAGCCCGTGCTCTGCAACGAAGAGTAGCCCCCGCTCGCCGCAACTAGAGAAAGCCCATGCGCAGCAACGAAGACCCAATGCAGCCAAAAATAAATAAATAATAAATAAATTAATTTTTTTAAAAAATTGGTGCTTCATCATGAAATAACACTTCACACCCTTTCGAATGGCTATCATCAAACAAACAAACAAAAAAACCCAAACCAGAAAACAGTTAAGTGTTAGCAAAGATGCAGAGAAATTGGAACACTTGTGTGTTGTTGTTAGGAAGATAAAATGGTGCGGCTGCTATGAAACATAGCAGAGTGGTTCCTCAAAAATGTAAATATGGAATACCTTATGACCCAGCATTTCCACCTCAGGGTATATACCCCAAAGAACAGAAAGCACGGGTTCCAAGAGATATTTGTACCTCACCATTGCAGCATTATTCACAACAGCCAAAAGGAGGAAGCAATCCAAATGCACACTGGTGGATGAACGGATAAACAAAATGTAGTATGTACGTGCAACGGAATATTATTCAGCCTTAGAAAAGAAGGAAATCCAGACATATGCTACAACATGGATGAACCTTCAAAATATTATACTAAGTGAAGTAAACCAGACACACAAGAACAAATATTGCATAATTCTACTTATATGGGGCATCTAGAGCACTCAGATTCATAGAGGCAGAAAGTAGAATGGTGGTTGCCAAAGGCTGGGAGAAGGGGGGGATGGAGAGTTTTTGTTTAATGGATACAGAGTTTCAGTTTAGGAAGATGAAAAACTTCTAGAGGCCAAGGGTGGTGATGGTTGCACAACACTATGAACATAGCTAATGTCACTGAGTCGTACACTTAAATATGGTACATTTTATGTGATGTATATTTCACTCAAAAAATGTTCTAAAATTTTTTAAATAAGAAAAGAATAATAATAAAAATCAACATTTCCTGACCAATCTACTAGGGCTGGGGGAGGGTAACTGAGAGCTCCCCAAAGTAAAAGACCACCCCAGGGGACAAAAGATGGTGCTGCGACATCCAAGCACCCTCCCCATGTGGGTCCTTCCTCCACGGCCAACCTTCAAGGATCCAGCTTTGCTCTGTTCAAGAGTCCCTGTGGCACCTTCTTGCCAAGTAAAAGGAATACTCTGTCCAGGCTGTGAGGAATCACGCTTCCCTATGCCAGGGAGAAGCTGGCAGAATATTTATGCTGTGCCAGCTGTGGTCCTCCCACTTGGACTAGTCCTGGAAATAGACTGCTTCCCAGTCTCCCCTTTCTATAAGTTTCACCTCCTACAGTCCCTGTCATTAGCTCACTGCATTTCAGCATAAGTCCACCACCAGTTTTTCTTCCGAAGCTTCCAGGGCCTTCTCATGGATGACATTTAAAGTCTGTTGCTTCCCCAGGACAAAAAGGAAGTGCCTTAATCTCATAAAACTGGCTCCAGTCTCTGGGAAATGCTTCCTGGAGACCAGCTGGATTTCATGGACCCGGAAAATTGGAATGCTGACATTTATATTTTGCCAAGTAAGGAAATGTGTAAAAAACAACTATCATTAACAATTATTACTTCATAGACAAAAAGTTATTTCAAGCACCCTCCAAGTATGAGAGATATAATCTCACAATAAAAATAGTCCTCTGCAAGAAAGGAAAGTCGGCTGTCTGGCATCAGTATTTTCACAGCAAGCAGACAGTTCCATGCAGGTCTGCACTACATTGCCTCTGGCCACTGCACTCATGTGACAGCTACCTGGAATGGCTTAAATATTCACTGTCTCTGACAGCAAAGAGAAAGGACTAAAAGAGCTGTAGTGAAATTCCCTTCCAGACCTATGACTCTAGAGCTTAATAAAAGACTAAGTTGCTTTCCACTTGCATCACAAACTCAATGATGTGTGTCTGTTTGTGAAAACTGTGTGTGTATGTATGTATATGTGTGTGTGTGTGTGTGTGTGTGTGTGTGTGTGTGTGTGTGTAGTACAATACGATAAGGTCCTACTATGGGCTGAGTTGTGTCCCCCAAAATTATAGGTTGAAATCCTAGCTCCCAATACCTTTGGATGTGACTATATTTGGAAACAGAGTCTTTAAAGAGGTACTTAAGTTACAATGAGGCTGTTAGGATGAGCCCTAATGCCATCTGACTGGTGTCCTTCTAAGAAGAGGCGATTAGGACACACACAGAGACACCAGGAACACTCATGCAGAGGGACAAGCTTGTGAAGAGGCAGCAGAAAGACGGTCATCTATAAGCTAAACAGAGAGGACCAGAACAGATCCTTCCCTTACGGTCCTCAGAGGAAACCAACCCTGCTGACACATTGATCTTGGACTTCCAGTCTCCAGAGCTGTGAGACAATGAATTTCTGTTGTTGAAGCCACTCAGATTCAGGTATATTGTTACAGTGGTCCTAGCATACTAATACAGCTGCTGAAAGTAATTTTTTTAAATCGGTGTTCTCTTTGATGAGTTAATTAGACAAATTCTCCTAGAAAAGCCATTAAAAATAACTTACTTTATACCAATCACTCTCACCAAATAACAAATACATTTTTGGAAAGAAAACCAAATGCCATTAATCTATCCCACTATATGCCACCTTTAGCCACTACATTTATCACGGCCTCATCACCATGTCCTTCAAGGAGAAAGAACATAAAACACGTTAAAATTAGTATGAGCCAATTCAGCCCAACAAGGATATTCTGAACACTGTGAGCTTGACTTTGATTTAGTGGTGGTTGAAAAGTCAAGGCCTGTACCCTCAAAGAATTCAGAGAATTCAGGCTTGAATTTAGAATCATGCTTTCCCCTGCTGAATTTCACCCTCTTAAACAAACGCACACAGGTTGAGAAGCATCAAAAAAGCCTGATGACACAAACAGCAGGTGCAATACAGTCATTAAGAAAGGAAGGGCTCATTATGGCAGAGGAGCCTGGGGTGGGGGGACCCTCAGAGATGGCCCTCTGAGTCTTTGCCCACTCTGTCCCACCTGCAGCCTGCACTGCCATCTCCCACTCTCCAGACTCCTGCCTACCTTTGAGGGTAGGGCTCAGTCACCGTTTCCCCCATGGAATTCTGTCCAACTATCTCAGCCCCCGAGGACTCTCTCCTTTTCTCAAATCCCATCACATGGATTACTTAAATCTGTCATTTTAATAACGAGACGGTATAAATCAGACTCCCTTAGTGCCTCTTACTGAACCCTCGTACTGATTTATATAGATGCTAGTATAAAGCATGACGGCCAGATGAATTAACATTTTAATGGTACTAGGGAAACAACTGCCCTTTCTATTTTAATTAGTGGAATTTTTGAAACACCTGGCATGAATAGACTGAGGAGAGTGAGACTGGCCATCTCTTAAATCACTCTGATGATGATTTGGCAAACAAGCCTACTTTGTATTTATTGCTGATGGACTCTATCTCCAAG
Source organism: Kogia breviceps (assembly GCF_026419965.1). Lineage (NCBI taxonomy): Eukaryota > Metazoa > Chordata > Mammalia > Artiodactyla > Physeteridae > Kogia > Kogia breviceps. The sequence goes on along the minus strand of NC_081322.1, from coordinate 19,396,987 downwards.
CAGCACACACTGTTCCTTACAGCCCTGAGCTGAATCATTCCTTTGACAAACAAGCAAGAAAGGAAGAGGACCAGGTATTTCAATCTCTGTTCTACAGAAAAGGAAATTTAAACTAAAGCAGTGGTTTAAGAGCTGGAGACAGAGAAGCAGGAAAGCTACACCTTCTAATGATCATTTTCTAACGGTTTAATCCCTCCTAGGTCTCCCCTCTGCTTGCCTAGGACTGAGGGTGTCAAATAGCCCCCAAATCTTGGGTCACACCTGGTTCAACCTCCTGGAGCATCAATTTTAAGAGAAAACTTGGAAGACATTTTTATATTTTAAAAGTGCAGACACATTACAAAGTAAACTGCAAATATCAAACGGAAGCTCAAGATAAACATCTACTGGCTTCTGGCAGCCTTGGCCTCCGCTTTGGACTCCCAGAAAAACGGGATAACTCTCCTCGCCTATTGAGGTAATTTAGTGGACATTTTAAAGAAGCTCTGGTAGGAATATATGTAGGTTTACATGATATAGTTTCTAGTAGTTTCCAGATTTTCAGATCTTCATCATAAATTTCTGATTTTGTCCTTTTTTTTTTTAACAGAAGATAAAATTATATTTTCTGGGGAAATCTACACAAAGGTTAGTAGAAAGACAGGTAATGTTTATAACCAATACCCTCACTCACGTCCTTTTTTTTTTTTTTCTTATTCAACCAGGCAAATTCAGAGCCAATCCTTAAGGAAGCAGCTCCCTCAGCTGCCCCACCTTTGCCTTTAATTGTTGTTTTTGCTGTTCCCAAGTGCATGCATGAGGAAAACAAGCGCACCGTTAGGGAGAATACTTACTGGAGGCTTATAAATTATTTTCACTTGAAGGGTTATGAAATGTACCAATGTTCTCTAGGCAGGGGAAAATTACATAGATCTGGGTAACACAGACACTAGCAATAATTAAACCGAGACTTTTAAAAAACATCCATCATTTTAGCATCTCATAGATCCTCTATGTAATCTTGGACCAAATACTTAATCCCTCTGTGCCTTAGTTTCATCATCTGTTAAATGGGAATGGTGATAATTATATTCCCTACTTCATGGGGATGCTACAGGATTGAAAAAAAATTACAAAACACTTATAACTCTGCCTGGCACGTAATAAGCTCCATGAGAATATCTATTTTTAAAAAAGGCCTGTCCTTATCACTGCTATCACAACGCACGTTTGCTATTGAGCAATGGTTCATTCACGATGGTTCATTTAGGCCTGGTGGGCCATTAAGACCCTCAGGTTTCTTCTCTCACATGAACTGCTGCTTAACGGGGCCACCCCATCCTTTACGTTTTTCATTGATTCTTTGAACCCAAATGCAGAACAGTACCTTCAACCCTACTGTGAGCCAAAACATTCTAGTATTATTATTTCTTGTCCAGAGATAAAATAGGTCTCGGAGAGTATCCTCCCAGATCTGTAATTGCCACAGCTCTGATAAATGTCCCCTCTATGTCTCTCTCCTGATGAGTGACACCAGGAGGTGCAGACTCAGGGACGACGCCTTGTGGTATGTTCACTCTTCCCACGCCTTATCCTTAGGGAGAGTATGATATTTCGTAAAACGCTTCTGCAAAGGCAGGACACACTTCAGATCATCCATGATGGGGAAGGGGAAGCGGACTGAGAATTCCAATTGGCAAAATATCTCATCATCTGGGGGTCTAGAGAAATGGGGAGGAGGAAGGTTACATTTTCCAGAAGGTATTGATGATACTATTTGCAAGGTAAAAGACAGCCCCCCACTGTGAGCAGATGAAGTTAGCCTGGAAGAAACAATGGGGCAGCAGGGGTTAGGTATGCACGCCCATGCAGAGGCAGTAGGATAAAGGACACACAAGATTCATAAAACAATACCTGCCCTTGCATATACAATGCACTCTGATGCTTTCTCTTCCCTTCTATTGAATTTCATGTTTTAAAAAATGCTGGTGCAACTCACTACACTGATAGCATTCCACTAAAGAGTCACAGCCCACAGTGGATATGGCATGCCCCAATCTACAGCCCCAGTAGGTTTCTAGAAAAGAGAAAGAAGTCCCTTTAGCATAAATTGAATTTGTAAATCCTTTCCTAGGTGGTCTTGAGCTAGCTTCTCTAAAAATTTGTTCTGGAGGGTTGCCAGGATTCAGTGTTTCCTTCTTTTGAAGTCTGCTGGCTCTGCTCTCATTTCTCAAGCCTGCCCTGAGGGACTGTGAACGCTTTCACTGCTCTAGGATGCCTGCTATTTGGGCCTTGAACAGTCCAGCCTGGTTTCAGGGTTTCCAGATCCTCTAAAAGGGATTTGGGCTGCCCTTCTCACATTGAAAAGAAGGAAATCTATTGGTAGCAACTCAGCCTTCCCCTGTCACCTGTTAATATCACCTCATCTTCCATAAACCCTGGATGATATTGCCGATTCGAACAAAACTCTTTATTGTTGGGCACCCCAGCTCCTGGCAGCCTCTCCTGCGTTCTGGACCCAATCCTTACAGCCGGGGGCCTTTCCGGCCTGCGTTCTCAGTGATGCGCCCCCAAGTGATGTACCTAAGGGCCACTGGCTCACACTCCTAGTTTCCGGTCCTCCCCACTATTAACTGGGGGATTCAACTGGGAAAACTTACTTAATATCTCAACCTAATTTTCTTCACAGGTAAACTGGAAATACGACCACTTACCTTTAGGGTTTTCATGAGAATTAATTTACACGTGGGAGTTCCCTTCTCCTCCCTGGAGTAGCAGGGACATTTCACCCCAAGCTCCCTTTGCTTTCTGAACACGGAAGGTTTCGTTTTCGTCAGATGAAATCCACAGTATTATCTGGGATTGCCCGTGTTATCTAAACCGCGGCGGAAATCACAAAGCCTCCGAACAAGTTTCTAATGAGGCGACTCTTTGTCTTCCTCAATTGATTACGCAGAAAGGATGGAAATAGGGAGAAAAACGAAACCGGTATTTCCCTCTAATCAGTAAAATGACCTGCAGGCAGGCGCCGCAGTAAAAACGAAATGAATTAACCAACCGTCAAACCGGCATCATTCCCAGAGCCCGGCCCAAGGCAGGGGGCCCGCATCCGAGGGCTGCGGCCAGAGCGTTCCGCCTGGACCAGCAGGTGCCCCGCGCCCGGGTCGGGGGCTCTCTCGCCTGCCGGGCACATCGGAGCTGGCCATTCTCCCCCCGGGCGGGAGAAGGTGTGACTGGTCAGTGAGCCGGAGCGAGTGGAGGAAGCCCACCCTAGCCCCAAGCGCCGCGCTTTCAGCCTTTTCCGACGCCCTAGCGCAGGACACGCACATCATCCCGCTGCGAAAAAGGCTTTGAACTTGGGTGCTCTCCACGGGCCCGCACTCTTGCCCTGGGCACCCTCGAGCCCCAGATCTCCCCTCCCCGCTCCCATCCTCCAACTCCGCCAAACTAAAAACCACCGCCAAACCCCAGAGAGCCCGACCGTGGGAGCCGGAGGCGCACGCCCGCGGCGACCCGTCCCGCCGGCGGTTACCAGCTCCGGCGAGGTGCGTGAGCGCCGCCGCTTCCAGCCGCCTGGCGGGCGGGTGGCTCCCGGCGCTGCGGTGCGGCGGGGACGCGCGCTCCCGATCTACGGCGCAGGCTGCGCGGGGCGCGGGGCGCGGGGCCGCCCCCGGCCCCACCCCACGAGCCGGAGGGCGCCGGGCCGGTAGGAGCGAGCTCTGCGGAACCCTCTGCGCCCGGGGGCGCTCGCGCACCGCCTGTATGAGAGCCTGCCGCGAGGAAGGAAAAGGGACCGGAGAATTGTTCGCCCTTGCGGGTGGGCAGTGCGTCCCCTTGGCCAACTTTGAGTGACAGGAGCCCAAGAGCTGAGCGAGAAGGAGCGATGCAGGATGGACGAGGGTTAGGAAAAATCCTCAGCAGTAGGGTTCAAGTTCAGTTATGCTGGGACCCTCCATCATGCGCTACTTTAATTACTACCTCAAAGTTATCTCCTCCTGCCTCCTGGTACTGGCGCCCACCCAGTCAAATATCCCCCAAACGAGGCCCCCAAAGGATGGGACTGGGCCGGGCGTAGTTTCAAATTAACTACGTGGCTCAGTCCTCCCTTCCAGTAAATATTTATCGAGTCCGTATTCCATGCCGGACACTGATCTGGGCGCTGAGAAAATAGCCTCCTGGAGCCTATATTCTAGTGTAGAGACAGGCAGTCAACAGAACAAGTAAGTACATGTGCCATATGGATAGCGACACGTGCTGTAGAGAAGAAATAACTCAGGAAGGGCACAGAAAATGTTGATGGTGTGTATGGGGGTGTAGTTTTAAACCAGGTGATCGGAGAAGGCCTCACCATGGAGAAGGCTTTTGAGTAAAGATCTACTGATGAGGGATCAAATCCTGCTGGTATCTGGGGCGAAAGCACTTGCTGTGGACCAGCTACTGAGACGGGTTTTACTGAATTAATCATTTCTTTTCCCACGCACAGGCACCTATAAGGCAGCGATTATAACCACTTCCATGTTAAGAACTAGGAGACTGTAGCTTAGAGATGTTACGTGAATTGCCCAAGGTCACATATTAGTGCACGGAGGGGCTTGCCTTCAAGCTCAGGAAGCCTGGCGCCCCAGAACCGAAGTTTAACCACCACTGCACAGCGGTGGAAGATATGCAACAAGAGCAACACGCAGGCAGGTTGGTGACTGTGTGATTAACTCGCTCTCCCGGTGCCAGAAAAGGATTCCTAGAAATGCCAGCTGATTCATCTTTTTTAAAGCTAATTTCATTACTCCAGGTCAAATGAAATATTTTGCCAGCCATCTTTACAACTATATTCCTCAGCCTCATCCAAAGGCAGTTGAATTCTAAGTGACATAATGTGACCATCTGTGATGAGATTCACTAGTCCTTCCTTAATTCTCCACATTGGTTCCAGTTGCACATTCCTGGTCACCAGGTTGCGATCCGTCACCCACACGGTAGAGCCTGTACTACAGTGCAGCAGGGTGTGGTGAAGCCAGTCAGAGAGCAGAGCCACAGAACCACTGCTGCTGAGAAACAGTGATGCAAGCAGGACCGTCTCTGCCTTAGCTGTCAGAGTCAGGTGGCTACTTTTGGGAAGAGTGCCAATGGCTCAGGAGTCAGAGAACAAGGGCACATCGTACCATGTGGAAAAGACTGCACAACATCAGTTTCAGAGGCTGAAATTAGAGCATCCAGTAGGAGCAGCGTCATCAACAGGATGGCAGAGCTCCTGTTTCTCTCCCAGGTATCTCTGACTCCCCCTGGCTGCACCCGTCTCCTTCTACCCTCCCCCAGTGTCAGCAGCATCTTCCTGTCTTTTCTTTGAGGTCCAACTCAAATGGACTTCTTCCTGGACTACTTCTTCCAGGAAGCCTTCCTTGCTGCCCCAGCTACCAATGAACTCTTGTTCTAAAATCTTATACCTCTCTTATGACACCTGTCATTTTAGAGTTGCACTCTAAAATAGACTCCACCTATTCCTCCATAGGCCACTTTATATTTAATTTCTCTACAGGTCCTAGCAGAGTGCCTTGCATCCAGAGTTTTATTATTTAAATAATATTTAATGTGGGTTTTTTGGTTCATAAATTAATCCATAAGAACCCAGCTCATTATCCCTTTTTAAAACTGGTGTAGGGGCTTCCCTGGTGGCTCAGTGGTTGAGAATCCGCCTGCCGATGCAGGAGACGCGGGTTCGTGCCCTGGTCCGGGAGGATCCCACATGCCGCGGAGCAACTAAGCCCGTGAGCCATGGCCGCTGGGCCTGCGCGTCCGGAGCCTGTGCTCCGCAACGGGAGAGGCCACAACAGTGAGAGGCACGCGTACCGCAAAAAAAAAAAAAAAAAAAAAAAACAGAAAAACTGGTGTATAGTTGATGCACAAAATTATAGAAGTTACAGGTGTACAATAGTCACAATATTTAAAGATTATGCTCCATTTATAGTTATTATAAAATATTGGCTATATTCCCTGTGTTGTACAGTATATCCTTGTAGCTTATTTTATATATAAGAGTTTGTACCTCTTAATCCCTTACTGTTGTATTGTCACTGCTCCCTTCCCTTTCCTGACTGGTAACCACTAGTTTGTTCTCTTTATCTGTGAGTTGTTTCTTTTTTGTTATATTCACTAGTTTGTTGTATTTTTTAGAGTCCACATATAAGTGACATCATACAGTATCTATCTTCCTCTGTCCACTGTCCCTTAATTTGGCCTCTTCATTCCAAAATACCTTTCAAGCTCACAGAAATTTAGTGATAGGACTCAGTTACATGTAGTCATAGTTGTTGTTTGTCAGTATAAACGGACAGCAGTTTACTTTGAGGTAAATTCTATTTGCTGCATTCTGAAATTGGAAAACTGAGGTTTAAGAGTAATGTCCTGAAGGCCACAAGACCAGTCATTGACAGAGTCGAGATTTAAACTCAGGACTGTGTGACTCCAAAGTTCACACCCTCCTCCACAAACCTCACGTATCTCCTCATTCAATTATCCATTCACACGTGCATTCACCTGAGTGATCAACAAATATATCTATCTATTGTGCTCAGCTCTGCATCAGGCACTGTGAAAATGGCAAATGATTAAAACACAGTCTTGCCCTCAAAAGTGCTTGCAATCTAGTAGAAGGGACAGAGAAATTGGGAAATAATCAGACTTTAGTGTTATAAATCTTATAAAAGAGATGCATAGAGGCCAGACAGGAGCACTTTGTTCTACCTTAGGTAATGACAATAAAGATTCACGGAGATATAATGTAATTTTAGTTTTGAAGGATATATAGTAGTCTGTTATAATGATAATGAAGAAAAGCATATGGTAGGCAGAGTAAAGAGCATATGCAAAAATATGGAAGCATGGGAGAAAATGCATTCAGAGAAGGGCTACAGCAATTCAGGAGGCCTGCAGCATGGTGAGACAGGTATTGAGATGAGGCTGGAAAGGTAAGCAGAGCCAAACCACAGGTGGTCCACACATTAGCTTCACTGGAGTCCATTACCCCCTGAACATGTATGAAATCATGATGTCTTTGTATGGAAACTTTTCACAGGAGAGGTTAGCTTTAGTCAAATTCTCAAAGGGCCTGACTGACCCGCAGCTGGGAGGTAGGGAAGTCAATTTCCCTTGCCATGGCCTGCTGTCCAATCCGTGGACCACAGGTGACCCCCAAGCGATTGCAACATCAGCCAGGATGCTCTGGATATGTGGGCATGGGTGCAAGGCTGAACCCTGCCAAGTCACCTCAAAACATGCAGTGGTGCTGCCACTCCTGGGCAAGGATGGCTGGACCCCAACCCTCCCAGCATCTGCACCCAGGTCCACTCTAAAGCCAAAAGGAGGGGGTAACTGACTGGCATCTTTATAAGAAGAAGAGACTAGGACACAGAGACCAGGGCATGTTCAGAGGGATAACGATGTGAAGAGGCAGCAAGAGGATGGACCTCTGCAAGCCGAGAAGAGAGACCTGGAACAGATCCTGCCCTTTGTTTTCCTAAGAGGAAACCAACCCAGCAAACATCTTGATCTTGGAATTCCAGTCTCCAGAGCTGTGAGAAAAAAACTGTCTGTTCTTTAAGCCATCCAGTCCATGGTGTTTTGTTATGGCAGCCCTAGCAAACTCATTGGTTTATAAAACACAAATTCAAAACTCAAAGATAAAATTTTTAAGAATTGCAATATGGTGACCACAGAGCATTAAATCTCAAATGAGGCCCTCCTAGGCGTGGAGTCCTAGGCCTCCATGCTGGCCACATGCCCATGATGCTAGGCCTTGGAAATACAGGAACGTGAAGACAACCTGGGATTCATCAGTGGAGAGATGAGGTGAGATTGATCCTTGGGAATGTGAAGTGAAAACATGAGAGGGCTGGTGAAGGAAGGAAGGGAGGGAGGGAAGGAGGGAGGGAAAGAGCAACTAGGGAAATTGGGGGTGGAAAAGAGGAGGAAGATGGAACCCGACGGAGAAATGGGCACTAGTGTCTAAGGCCCAAGGTCATGTGATTAAGAACCAAAGCCTATTGGCCTTTACCTGCAGGTCACGTGGTGAGAATTGAGGCCAGGTTGCTGCTGTGTCAGGAATAAGGGCTGCAGTGACAGGCTACTTCTCTAAGGAGGCTGGGGAGGGGGGCGGGTGGGACTGCTGAGGACCTTTGTGCAGGCCTATGAAGGCCCAGGGGACCAGGAGACTGAAATCCAGCCCACACTCTGTCACCAAGGCATATCAACCTGCAGGAAGGAGGGATAGATAGTCTTCTAACAAAGGCGCCAAGTGGCCTCGCCTTGAATAACAGAGCTGCAGCTAGAGCTTTCCGTGTTTGTATATTTATCACCTGCACCCCTCACTGTCTCTATGAGAGCAGTACCTGTTCTGTCTTCATCTGGTACCAGCAGCAACACCGGCACACAGTAGGCCCAGTAGCATATGTTGGGATGTGGAGTTAAGGGAGAAGTTGCGTTTGTTTTTCCTTTATTCATTTGTTTCCAACAAACCTGTTTATAGATTGACAGCAAGGGTCCAGAGGGAAGAGAGAAATTGAAGGCAGAGTTCAGAGAGGAAATCATTGATGAAATACACCAGAGAACAGAGTAAGAAAATCAATTAAGATAACAGCTGGGGGGCTTCCCTGGTGGCGCAGTGGTTGAGAGTCTGCCTGCCGATTCAGGGGACACGGGTTCGTGCCCTGGTCCTGGGGTCCTGGAGGATCCCACATGCCACGGAGCGGCTGGGCCTGTGAGCCATGGCCGCTGAGCCTGCGCGTCTGGAGCAGGAGAGGCCACAACAGTGAGAGGCCTGCGAAATGCAAAAAAAAAAAAAAAGATAACAGCTGGGGACAAAAAATTAGTTATCTGGATTACCTTTGAGAAATTCAGTCATTTGTTCATTCAATGGTGAGTACCATGCTTTATGCTGAACCCTACCGGGGATGGGGAAATTTAGGGAAGGGAAGGATGGATATATAAGGAAACATAAGAGAGATTCCCTTCCAGCTGTTCAGGATGACAGCTGGTTAAGAAATTTCTCATGGAAAAAGATAAACGACAATGAAAGACAACAAGGGGGTTCCCAAGTGTCTGGACAACAAGGAAAGATTTGGAAACAGAATGAACTGGGAGAAAAAACCTGGAGGCATTAGGAAAATCACTTCAGAGGTGGAGAGGGATAGAGAAAAGGAAGGGGAGAGTAAAGAAGGGAGCGTGGGCTTCGTGTGACCTGCTGGTGATGGCTGGTGGGCAGCTTCCAGGACCTGCAGGCAGGGCTCAGTGTTGGTCTAAGACAGCTCCATTTATTTTCCAGTTGGCCAGGACTCATGCCAATGGACCAGCAGGAAGCAGTAAAAATCCAGACTTGTCTCAGAGAAGGACACATCCCTAATAGCTAATGTGTCTGGGTGAGGGAAACGTGGCAATGATTCAGTGAGTCCAGTAATCAGGCAAGGATCAACTGAAGAAAAGGATGGGAACGGAAAATTGACATTGTTTTCAGATGTCAAACTATATAGTACAACAGCATTAATCCTGTAACTCGTTTTCTTCAAAGAACTGGATAATCTATAAAAACATTATACAGTTTCCATTTTAATCAAAAAGATGGTGTAAAATTTATAATTTGTCCTTAGCCATTATTTGTGCACCAACTCTTCCCTTCATTGCAAAATATAAGAGAAAAAAATGTAAAAAAAGAAAAAAATCAACCCAAATCCAAGGCAAAATCACACACACACACACACATACTCCACTATGCAAAGTTATCCAGGGGAGCAGAAAGTACAACTGGCCTCTATGTAGTTGCTCAATGAAGTTTCCGAAAATAAATAGGAGGGTGAGTGTTCAGAAATCTATGACATGGGGCTTCCCTGGTGGCGCAGTGGTTGAGAATCCGCCTGCCGATGCAGGGGTCACGGGTTCGTGCCCTGGTCTGGGAAGATCCCACATGCCGCAGAGCAACTAAGCCCGTGAGCCATGGCCGCTAGGCCTGTGCGTCCGGAGCCTGTGCTCCGCAACGGGAGAGGCCACAGCAGTGAGAGGCCCGCATACCACAAAAAAAAAAAAAAAAAAAAAAATCTATGACATGAGTGGCACAGGCGGTAGCCGGCCACGTTCCAGTAGACAATCTCTCCCAAGTCATCCATGGTAGGAGCTCTCCACCAATTTTCTTAGGTGATTTGAGAATTGTCACCTCCTCCTTACTCTTTGCATAACTTGAATTTCATTGCCTTGTCTTGGTTATCCTGTGGCTCTTTTCAAATTAGCACAGTTGTTCCTGTGTACATGTAAACTGCTCTCCCTCACAAAGTGTTCCCTTTTGTTGCGTGGAGCAAACGCATGCCTGGGAACGCCACCTGTACACATGTGCACACACAGACCCCCTCCTGAGATATCCACCCTATTCCTTCCCTTCCGAGACCTGAGCAATTTGCTTGGAGCTCTCCCTTGCTGTTTATCCTATTGTTCCTCCAACAGAATGGTGCAGACATCTACCCACAGATGGGGCACCAGGCAGACAAAACACCTAATGTATTTTAGTTCATGTTTGGCATTCACTCAAGACGATGGAGCTGCCAGCCACTCTTTAATGTCAACTAGAATACATTTTACACCACCAGGGAGAGAGAGACAGTGGCCCAGGGAGGAACTATAGCCTTGTGGTGATAACTTGTAGCTAGAGGCTCTAACACTTGCATGTTTCTTTTCCTCCAAATCAAATTGTGAATTTTGGAGTGAACTTCTGGTGGCTGCTTGTTTACCATCACACAATAATGAGGAAAATTCAGTCCGCTGGCTCTGGGCTGATCGAGTCTGACAACAAAGAAGAAGGAGAGATTGGCTTGTCCTGGCTACTTGTACCTTCTTTTTCCTCAAACTGTATCACAGCCAATATAAGGCGTGCAGGAATTATTCCAGAGTAAAAAACTCTATTCATGCCAGCTCTGATACTGGAGGCTAAAGCCATGTGGGTGTCCCTTCCACAGGCACGCCTCTCTCTGTCTGCATGCTACCTACCTGCATGGCAACCCTACCAGTGAGAACAAGATGAGGTCCTGCAGCCCTGAATAGCTTCATCTTCCCATGGAGCCCACCTTCCTTCCACCTTTCTCTTCCTGGTAACTTTGCCTCAGGGGAATTTTTCACTCACCATCTTTTTATTTCTTTTTTTAAATTTAATCTTTGGCTGTGTTGGGTCTTCGTTGCTGCCCGCGGGCTTTCTCTAGTTGCGGTGAGTGGGGGCTACTCTTCGTTTGCACACACGCACACACGCACACACACACACACACACACACAATTTCAATCCATCGCAGTTTTACAGTGATCTCAGAGTAGAAGCCAGTAATACTCAGAGATCTTACTCCATGCCATGCCAAGTGCTTTGGAGACCTCACATTCAATCCTCACAATTCTATGAAATTGCTGCTGTTGTTGTTCTTATCCCCATTTTATAGATGTGGAAACTAATGCTTAACAAGGATAGAAATATGCCCCTATGAGCTGAAAGCATCCAGCATACTTCAGCCTCTCCTCAAACTATTCCTAAAACTATGCTTCATATTTCTGGCTCCACCAAAATGCATGTCTCTATTTTGTAGAAACTGACTCAAAGTGAAGAAGATGAATAATGAGGAAGAGATGTGTGTGTTTGAGTCTGTGTGAGTGTGTGTGCATCTGAGTATACGTGTTTGCATATAAAATCTCAGAAAGAAATATTTAAATAAATGTAAAAACATTTAAGTTCTTATTATTTTTTTTAAAGAGTATTTTAAAAATAAATTTATTTATTTTATTTATTTATTTTTGGCTGCATTGGGTCTTCGTTGCTGCATGCAGGCTTTCTCTAGTTGCGGTGAGCTGGGGCTACTCTTTCTTGTGGTGCGTGGGCTGCTCATTGTGGTGGCTTCTCTTGTTGCAGAGCACCGGCTCTAGGCGCACAGGCTTCAGTAGTTGTGGCTCAAGGGCTCTAGAGCGCAGGCTCAGTAGCTGTGTCTCACAGGTTTAGTTGGTCTGCAGCATGTGGGATCTTCCCGGACCAGGGCTCGAACCCATGTCCCCTGTGTTGGCCGGTGGATTCTTAACCATTGGACCACCAGGGAAGTCCCAAAATTCTTATTATTTTAAAAGTAGCCGCAGCACTTTACAGAAAGTTAAAAAGAAGAAAATTATATATAACTTCACCACCATAAAATAAAACTACCAATGACAGCATTTTGCCCTTACTTTTAGACTGTTGTAAAGCATGGTTGTTTACAGTTATGTTTACATCATAATCACATGGCGCTCACAGACTTGTATATGTTTTTTCACTTAATCCCATTATATTGTAGGCATTTTCTATTTTTTATATAATCTTGATGACCATCCCATTTAATAGCTGTAAGATTTCATTGAGTAGGTGCCACAATATACCTCATTAATGATAAATTGGTAGGTTTCACTTTTTTCTACTGTAAGTTTGCTGCCATGGTATTCGTGTTTATCTTATATAATGGCAGATACGACAAAATTCACAGCAATTATTCTCTTTGTACTTGAATATTCATTTTACATTTGCGGACATTTTTCAGATGTCTGCCAAGAGGTGGCGCCAGCAGCGTTCACCTTTGCAAGAACCTGCAGTATATAACAGCAGTCACGTACTAGTAAGAGTTTTTGTTTTGTTTAAAAATTCTAAATTTCTACTTATCTCATTAATGAGAAATATAGTTATGAAGTACCCTAAGTTTATAAATGAGAAATTACTCAATATAGGCTGGATGTGAGAAATCTGAGGGAGAAATTATAACTTTACTAAGTGAAGGGGTAGGAGTTGGGGGGAGAATTGTTCTGTAGCCCCAGGTTGAGGCAGGTTTCAGCTGAGTGAGGGGAACTTCTGCTCAGTGGCCCTGAGAGAGGCTGTGATCTGGAACAGGCTGGACAGGCCACTAAGCAAGGATTCAAAGGGAATTGAAGTCATCCTGCAAGGTTGGGCTGGGTGCTGTGTAAGATCAGTTCCAGCCCTGGGATGCAGTGACTCTAGAAGTTATATAAAATGAGTTTCTCCTTTTATAAAATAGAAAAGAATCAATTACCATAATTTGGAATAGTTTAAAGCAAAAAGCCATGTTCTTTTATTATGGAGTGCATTCATTCAATAAATATGCATCGTGCATCTATCATAATTTGGGCACTGTTTTAGATGCTAGGGATGCAAGAGTGAGCAAAACAGGAAGAAAAGAAAATGCCTTCGTGGAGGTTACAGATACCTGACACAGTCTTCAAAATGTTTTTGTGTGTTTTTTTCATATTTGACCTCATGATGATGGCGTGAGGTGAGCTGATCAGGGATTCTCCCTGCTACACACAAGAAAGCAAAGGCTTAGAGTGTCCAGTGAGTGGCCCAGGAGCACACCCTGAGTCATGGGGAAGGAGGAAAATCCAACCTCACGAGCCCCTGCCCCAGGGCTCTGTGCAAGCCACGTCCTGACCTGTGGGCCTGGATTTCTGCTGTCCCAGCTCAGGCTTCCCGAGTGGGCAACATATCCTGAATTCCCTGAAAATTACTGCATTTTTAACATAGCAAAGAGGTTAAACCTCAGAAGCAGTGCTCATTACAAGCGTAATATATTTTCTTTTCTAAGCTGTGAAGTTCTCAAAGGCTGATTGTATTTTATCCATGTTTTTAAACTCCATGCCCAGCACATAGCACTTGCTTTATCTGCGTTTGTTCATGGAGAACCATAACTCATAAATATCAAATACTGTTCTTACATTGTGTTTCTAAAGTATGCTGGTTTCATGAAATTACAGTACCTCAGAAATGGAAACTTATGCCATTTCATTTGACTTTGAAGAAACTAGAAGATAAGGATCTGAGTATGGATAACAAGAATGCTTCGTACAACAGAAATGCTGGTCCATGTGTAGGAGTGATGTCTGGATGAAACAGGGATCTGACCTCATCTCCACCTTCAAGCATTGGTTACTTTGAGAATTGCATGATTATTTTTTCAGTGGTTTCAGGATGTTCTGATTAATGAAATGGTGCCCTTTTGCTTTCCAGTAGTTTAACTGGATTGTACAATCCATTATTACCACTGGATTTTATTTACCCAGAAATGCAGTCATCTTGGGACATCACAGGCATTCTCTGCACTTGGAAATTAAGAAAAGTAAACCCATCTTTCCCTGGCAGGTTTCTAGCTGGTCTCTTTTTAGAGGGAGAAGTTAATGAAAAGATGGTAGCATGCTCCCTCTTCAAGTTCTCATTACCTGAGGGCAAAGCCAGATTAGACCTAGAATAGAAGAGGAGATATGTATATATGTATGTAAGTGTGTGTGTGTGTGTGTGTGTATGCACACACATATGTATATATGCACATACACATATGCATATGTATGCATACATATATAAACATAAATGTATCATATTTATAAAAATATAGACTATAAATTTATATACTACATGTAATATACTATATGTAATATATGACAAAGAGGGAATATTCAGTGGAAGGGAAAGGATGTCAGGTGAAAACAATGTGGAACTCACATCTATCTAGGCAGATGGGAAACCCTGCAAAAGCTCAGTCCTGAAGAGAGCTCAAAGTTCACAGTGTCTGTGCTCTTGCAAAATAATTGCTCACCCTTGTTCATTTGAGAAAAAAAAAAGTTAAAAATCAATGAATGGAATGAAGTTGTTTGGTGGGATTTGAGCAGTGAAGGAGAAGAATTGCAGCAGGCAGTGAAGAGGCAGGGGCTGAGTTAGAGAGACCCAGTGTCGAATCTCTGCTCTGCCACCCACTTTTCTGTGCCTCAGTTTCCTCATCTGCAAAATGGGGATAAACATTGTCTCCAGGATTGTTGCAACTAGAAGGAGGTCACTTATGTGAAGAGCTTAGGATGGTGTCTGTCACAGGTAAATACTCATCAGGGATAGCAGCGGTTACACCTAGCTGTGCATGATGTTGGCAGTAATCACATGGTCACAGTCTCAGCCTTGTGGAGAAAAGACAAAATTTTGAGTCTGAGTCCAAAAGTAAGTGATTTTGTGCTCTGGGCAAGTCAGCGAATCTGTTCATGCTCCTCTTGGTGACAAGGCATCAGCCATCCAATCCTCATAAGTAACAACTAATTTTGTTTCAATTCCAGAGTCACATGAAAAGTGGAATCAAGGATGGCCTACTTCAAAGCAGCCTCATCCCTCAAAAAGGGAACCCTCCTGTATTGTTGGTGGGAATGTAAGTTGGTACAACCACTATAGGGAATAGTATGGAGGTTCCTTAAAAAACTAAAAATAGAGCTACCATATGATCCAGGAACTCCACTCCTCGGCATATATCCAGAGAAAACTCGAATTCAAAAAGATACCTGGGACTTCCCTGGTGGCACAGTGGTTAAGAATCCGCCTGCCAATGCAGGGGACACGGGTTCGAGCCCTGGTCCAGGAGGATCCCACATGCTGCGGAGCAACTAAGCCGGTGCACCACAACTACAGAGCCTGCACTCTAGAGCCCACAAGCTACAACTACTGAGCCTGCGCTCTAGAGCCCACAAGCCACAACTACTGAAGCCTGCATGCCTAGAGCCCGTGCTCCGCAACAAGAGAAGCCACACAATGAGAAACCCACTCACCACAAAAAAGAGTAGCCCCTGCTTGCGGCAACCAGAGAAAGCCTGTGTGCAGCAATGAAGACCCAACACAGCCAAAAATAAATAAATAAATTTATTGAAAAAAAAAGAAAAGAAAAGAAACCTGTACCCCAATGTTCGTAACAGCACTATTTACAATAGCCAAGATATGGAAGCAACCTGAATGTCCATCAACAGATGAATGGATAAGGAAGATGTGGTACATATATACATACAACAGAATATTACTCAGCCATAAAAAAGAATGAAATAATGTCATTTGCAGCAATATGGATGGACCCAGAAATTATCATACTAAGTGAAGTAAATCTGACAAATATCATATGATATCATTGTATGTGGAATCTAAAAAAAAAAAAACAGATACAAATGAACTTATTTACAAAACAGAGGCAGACTCACGTAGAAAACAAACTTATGGTTACCAAAGGGGAAAGTGGGGGGGCGGGGGGGATAAAATTAGGATTTGGGGATTAAAATATACACACAACTATATATAAAATATATAATCAACAAGGACCTACTGTATAGCACAGAGAATTATATTGAATGTCTTGCTATATCCTGTATCTTTTCCATCATATATGTATACATGTATATATATCTATACCTGCATCACTTTGCTGTACACCCGAAGCTAACACAACATGGTAAATCAACTATGCTTCAATAAAAAAATTTTAAAAATAAAAAAAAACCAGGGCTTCCCTGGTGGTGCAGTGGTTGAGAGTCCGCCTGCCAATTCAGGGGACACGGGTTCATGCCCCGGTCCGGGAGGATCCCACATGCCACGGAGCAGCTGGGCCCGTGAGCCATGGCCACTGGGCCTGCGCGTCCGGAGCCTGTGCTCCGCGGTGGGAGGTGTCACAACAGTGAGAGGCCCGCGTACCGCAAAAATAAATAAATAAATAAAAAATTAAAAAGAACGCCTCACCCTAAGATCTGAGTGGGTTTTGCTTCCAATAGGCTTTCCATGAAACTAGAACCTCTCCCAGGGAGACGATGCAGCTGCTTGCTATAGTTCATGTCCACGTTGTGGTTTTTCTCTGTGCCCAAGAACATTTTCTAGAGCTGGGTTGCTTCCTTTTCACAAGATGTGATAATGGCTTAGGGAACTCAAACTCTGGCACATAAGAAAAACATAATGAGGGTGGGGGGGAATTCCCCAGGCAGTAGTTTTCAAACAGAAAAGGTTTTCACTATCTGCCTTTTGGGGAGATCTCAGAACATGGCTTTCCTTTGCTGAGAAAAATGGACTCTGTGACATTTGCTCTCAGCATGGATTCCCCAGTGCAGGGCTCCCTCAGGCGTTCCAAGGGAGAAGGCACTTTATCTCTGGGAGGACAAGATTCAACAGTAAGTCTGCAACCCACTCTCCTCATTAAGGGGACAGAGGTGCCCCTAGGAAACAAAGAAGGTACCTTGGTCTAATCTCCTTGTAAAGATGCTAATGACGGGTCTCCTGCCAAGCAAAGTAATTGAATTGCTGGTGGGAGAGTTCTTCCCTAAGGAAAGGTTTAGCCATGGGTACTAGGTTGCCTAGGATTGCTTCTAGTAAACAAACATGGGCTTTGTGAACTTCTGGGACAGGGCTCCCTGTCACAGGCATTTAAGCTCTGTAACCAGCTAAGTATAAAAAGGAGAGATTGCAAGACTAAAACTGTCCTCTTCTGTATGTGATATGACCTGGGCACATCACTTAGAGACCTCCTTTATTCCCCTGAGCTAGAGTGGGTCCAGTACTTCAAGAAAGGGCCTGAAGACCTGTGTTGACAGTCTTAGGCTGGTCCCTGCTTACCCTGTGCCTTTTGATTAGTTGTCTCCTTGAAATTATCAGGAAAGCTTGACCCACCCTGGATAAAATCTCTGATTCATTTGAGTCTGATTGGACAGTCTCATTTTGTGATCAGTCAGGAGTCTGGCAAAGGAAGAGAGAGGGGTTTGTTCAAGTGTCAAGTAGCAGGCATCAGTCTGCTAAGTGAGCTTCATGCCTTCTCGGGAGGGTCCATAAACCCTTTGCAAAATGGACAGGTGCCCATTTTGAATCATCTTTGAGAACTGCCAGAGGCAAGGACCTGGAACTTGGTCCACCAAGGTAGGCTAGATGAGTATCAAAAGGAGAAAGGGATGTAACTGAGAAACCAAGGTGGAGATGTCATTCCCATCAGACCGATTTCTTTCACATTCCAAATAAAGGACTTTTCACAGGGAGATCAGCTCCGTGTTTTGCAATTACCTAGAGATGTGGGATAGGGAGGATGGGAGGGAGGCTCAAGAGGGAGGGATATGGGGATATATGTATGCATATGGCTGATTCACTTTGTGGTACAACAGAAACTAACACAGTATTGTGAAGCAATTATACTGCAATAAAGAGCTATTATAAATAAATAATTAAATAAAGGGCTTTCATTATAAACTGCTCTTGGAATCTGAATTTAGCTAAACTAAATTTTTTTGTTTAGTTGGAGTAACAATTCTAACATCAGACAAAATAAACTTTAAAATAAAGACTATTACAAGAGACAAAGAAGGACACTGCATAATGATCATGGAATCAATCCAAGAACATCATAACATCAGAGCAGAACGGTGATACCAAACCATGTCATATCTAGACAGATGGATGGAATATTTGAATAAAAGCAGTCAATCAAGCAACACAACCATGCCAAGTGGGAAGAGAGGTATTTTCCAGGTAGCACGCAGATCAGAGGGTCACTGGGCACCCATCCCTTCATCCCTCCTCCAGCTCTAACTCTTACCGACCCCACCACATGAGTCCACATTTGTCCCTGGACTTTCCAATTATTTTAACTTTCTACCCATGCCGTCTTTCATTTTTAACCCTGTGGGTTCAGCCTTGATAAGTTATTTGCCTTATAAGGAAAAAAACAGAGGTTCACAAAACACTTTCTTCCTCATTATGGCAGGAAAATCAGTGCCCTTTAATCTTCCGGAGAGGATTATTCTGTATACTGCTTAAATGAATCCATAAGCAGCATGTCACCTGATTAAATTCAGACTATGAATGTGCCTGTAGTTCCTTTAGTCACCAGAAACAGTTATCCGTGGAGGTTGGATGAGACACTGAGCTGCCAGTTCCCTCCCAGGACCAGGTGAAATCATTTAACTCAAAAATCTGACAAATGGGGCAAGTTCTGGCTTTAGATAGCAATTATATTGTTTGAAAACCAGTTTTTCCCTTCAGCTTCTAAGGAAAATTCAGGGCTTGTACTGCTGATTGGAGAGCACAGTTTTTGCCAAACTCTAATGGATGTCCCCCCAGATTTTGGAAGCAAAATGAACACTGAATCATCAAAGAGCAATCAACTGTGGGCTCCACTTCAGACGTCTCTTTGGGTGGGAGAGGTTTAGCTCTATACAAGATGGAAGATTTAAATCAATAACTCAGGCTTCCTTATTCAGCACCACCAAACCAGCTTTACAACAAATGCTAAAGGAACTTCTTTAGGCAGGAAACACAAGAGAAGGAAAAGACCTACAAAAACAAGCCCAAAATAATTAAGAAAATGGTAATAAGAACATACATATAAATAATTACCTTAAATGTAAATGGATTAAATGCTCCAACCAAAAGACATAGACTGGCTGAATGGATACAAAAACAAGACCTATATATATGCTGTCTACAAGAGACCCACTTCAGACCTAGGGACACATACAGACTGAAAGTGAGGGGTTGGAAAAAGATATTCCATGCAAATGGAAATCAAAAGAAAGTTGGAGTAGCAATTCTAGCATCAGACAAAATAGACTTTAAAATAAAGACTATTAAAAAAGACAAAGAAGGACACTGCATAATGATCATGGAATCAATCCAGGAAGAAGATTTAACAATTGTAAATATTTATGCACCCAACAGAGGAGCACCTCAATACATAAGGCAAATACTAACAGCCATAAAAGGGGAAATCGACAGTAACACAATAATAGTAGGGGACTTTAACACCCCACTTTCACTAATGGACAGACCATCCAAAATGAAAAGAAATAAGGAAACACAAGCTCTAAATGACACATTAGACAAGGTGGACTTCATTGATATTTATAGGACATTCCACCCAAAACCAACAGAATACACTTTCTTCTCAAGTGCTCATGGAACATTCTCCAGGACAGATCATATCTTGGTTCACAGATCAAGCCTTGGTAAATTTAAGAAAACTGAAATCATATCAAGTATCTTTTCCAACCACAACACTATGAGACTAGATAACAATTACAGGGAAAAAAACTGTAAAAAATACAAACACATGGAGGCTAAACAATATGCTACTAAATAACCAAGATATCGCTGAGGAAATCAAACAGGAAATCAAAAACTACCTAGAAACAAATGACAGTGAAAACACGAAGACCCAAAACCTTGGGATGCTGCAAAAGCAGTTCTAAGAGGCAAGTTTATAGCAATACAAATCTACCTCAAGAAAAAAGAAAAATCTCAAATAAACAACCTAAACTTACACCTAAAGCAAGCAGAGAAAGAAGAACCAAAAAACACCAAAGTTAGCGGAAGGAAAGGAATCATAAAGATCTGATCAGAAATAAATGAAAAAGAAATGAAGGAAACAATAGCAAAAATCAATAAAATTAAAAGTTGGTTCTTTGAGAAGATAAACAAAATTGATAAACCATTAGCCACACTCATCAAGAAAGAAAGGGAGGAGACATAAATCAAAAGAATTAGAAATGAAAATGGAGAAGTAACAACTGACACTGCAGAAATACAAAGGATCATAAGAGATTACTACAAGCAGCTCTATGCCAATAAAATGGACAACATGGAAGAAATGGACAAATTCTTAGAAAAGCACAACCTTCTGAGACTGAATCAGGAAGAAATAGAAAATATAAACAGACCAGTCACAAGCACTGAAATTGAAACTGTGATTAAATATCTTCCAACAGACAAAAGCCCAGGACCAGATGGCTTCACAGGTGAATTCTATCAAACATTTAGAGAGGAGCGAACACCTATCTTTCTCAAACTCTTCCAAAATATAGCAGAGGGAGGAACACTCCGAAACTCATTCTATGAGGCCACCATCACCCTGATACCAAAACCAGACAAAGACGCCACACACACAAAAAAAGAAAACTACAGGCCAATATCACTGGTGAACACAGATGCAAAATCCTCAACAAAATACTAGCAAACAGAATCCAACAGCTCATTAAAAGGATCATAAACCATGATCAAGTGGGGTTTATCCCAGGAATGCAAGGATTCTTCAATATATGCAAATTAATCAATGTGATACACCATATTAACAAATTGAAGGATAAAAACCATATGATAATCTCAGTAGATAAAGAAAAAGTTTTTGACAAATTTCAACACCAATTTATGATAAAAACTCTCCAGGAAGTGGGCATATAGGGAACCTACCTCAACATAATAAAGGCCATATAAGACAAATCCACAGCCAACATCATTCTCAATGGTGAAAAACTGAAAGCATTTCCTCTAAGATCAGGAAGAAGACAAGGTTTCCCACTCTCACCACTATTATGCAACACAGTTTTGGAATTTTTGGCCACAGCAATCAGAGAAGAAAAAGAAATAAAAGGAATCCAAATTAGAAAAGAAGTAAAACTGTCACTGTTTGCAGATGACATGATACTATACATAGACAATTCTAAAGATGCTGCCAGAAAACTACTAGAGCTAATCAATGACTTTGGTAAAGTAGCAAGATACATAATTAATGCACAGAAATCTCGTGCATTCCTATACACTAATGATGAAAAATCTGACAGAGAAATTAAGGAAACACTCCCACTTACCATTGCAACAAAAAAATAAAATACTTAGGAATAAACCTACCTAAGGAGACAAAAGACCTGCATGCAGAAAACTATAAGACACTGATGAAAGAAATTAAACACAATACAAACAGATGGAGAGATATATCATGTTCTTGGATTGGAAGAATCAACCTTGTGAAAATGACTATACTACCCAAAGCAATCTACAGATTCAATGCAATCCCTATCAAACTACCAGTGGCATTTTTCACAGAACTAGAACAAAAAATTTCACAATTTGTATGGAAACATAAAAGACCTCGAATAGCCAAAGCAATCTGAGAAAGAAAAACAGAGCTGGAGGAATCAGGCTCCCAGACTTCAAAAAATACTACAAAGCTACAGTAAGGAAGACAGTATGGTACAGGCACAAAAACAGAAATATAGGTCAATGGAACAGGATAGAAAGCCCAGAGATAAAGCCACACACATATGGTCACCTTATCTTTGCTAAAGGAGACAAGAGTATACAATGGAGAAAAGAGAGCCTCTTCAATAAATAGTGCTGGGAAAACTGGACAGCTACATGTAAAAGAATGAAATTACAACACTCCCTAACACCATACACAAAAATAAACTCAAAATGGATTAAAGACCTAAATGTAAGGCCAGGCACTATAAAATTCTTAGAGGAAAACATAGGCAGAACACTCTATGAGATAAATCACAGCAAGATCCTTTTTGACCTACCTCCTAGAGAAATGGAAATAAAAACAAAAATAAACAAATGGGACCTAATGAAACTTAAAAGCTTTTGTACAGCAAAGGAAATCATAAACTAGATGAAAAGACAACCATCAGAATGGGAGAAAATATTTGCAAACCAAGCAACTGACAAAGGATCAATATCCAAAATATACAAACAGCTCATGCAGCTCAATATCAAAAAAAACAACCCAATCCAAAAACGGGCAGAAAACCTAAGTAGACATTTCTCCAAAGAAGATATACAGATTGCCCACTAACACATGAAAGGATGCTCAACATCACTAATCATTAGAGAAATGCAACTCAAAACCACGATGAGGTATCACTTCACACCAGTCAGAGTGGCCAACAACAACAAATCTACAAACAATAAATGCTGGAGAGAGTGTGGAGAAAAGGGAACCCTCTTGCACTGTTGGTGGGAATGTAAAATGATACAGCCACTATGGAGAACAGTATGGAGGTTCCTTACAAAACTAAAAATAGAACCACCATATGACCCAGCAATCCCACTACTGGGCATATACCCTGAGAAAACCATAATTCAAAAAGAGTCATGTACCACAATGTTCATTGCAGCTCTATTTACAATAGCCAGGACATGGAAGCAACCTTAGTGTTCATCAACAGATGAATGGATAAAGAAGATGTGGCACATATATACAATGGAATATTACTCAGCCATAAAAAGAAACGAAACTGAGTTATTTGTAGTGAGGTGGATGGACCTGGAGTCTGTCATACAGAGTGAAGTAAGTCAGAAAGAGAAAAACAAATACTGTATGCTAATACATACATATGGAATCTAAAAAAAAAAAAAAAAAAGGTTCTGATGAACCTAGGGTCAGGACAGGAATAAAGACGCAGAAGTAGAGAATGAACTTGAGGACATTGGGAGGGGGAAGGGTAACCTGGGATGAAGTGAGAGAATAGCTTTGACATATATATGCTACCAAACGTAAAATAGACAGCTAGTGGGAAGCAGATGCATAGCACAGGGAGATCAGCTCAGTGCTTTGAGACTACCTAGAGGGGTGGGATAGGGAGGGTGGGAGGGAGACGCAAGAGGGAGGGGATATGTGGATATATGTATACATATAGCTGATTCACTTTGTTATACATCAGAAACTAACACAACATTGTAAAGCAATTATACTCCAATAAAGATGTTAAAAAGAAATAACTCATGCTTCCTTAAATCTTAGGTAGATATCATGGATTTTTGCAGTTTCTAAAGAAATACAGAATATTTGCAACAGACTAAGAGACTTTGGATGCTAAGACACGGGAACATTCTTATCTTCTTTCTCCCAAAGAAAATTTCTTGTTTATATTTAACATTTGAGCATCATTTACTGTTATCTGTACTTTATAAAGATGAACTTATTTTGTCCACATTACAACCAAATGAAGTAGGACAGGTATTATTATGATCTTCATTTCCATTTTACAGATGAAGAAACTGAGGCACAGAAAGTTTAAATAACTTGCCCCAGGTCATGCAGCCTGCCCAATTCCAATCTAGAATCTGCCCCAGAATCTATATTCCTATCCACTCTGCTACGCTGACTTATTATTTTAATCATAAAATTGTAAAGCATTTAATTCACTCTCTATCTTCTCTATATAAAGATATTTCTTCTCTATATAAAGATACACACATGGAAACCTCGGCATGTGGGTTTGGGATCCTCCAGCAGAAAGTGGGCAGAGATCACTCACATTATGGTGGACAAAGTGGGCAATGGTTGCTTTGATTCCACCATCTTACCAAGGCCTGGAAAGTTCCCTCATCTCAGGTCTGAGTGGAGTGTCCCACCTGTTTTTCTGTTCCCTGTTTTATGCCCAGGCTCCCAATTTATTTTTACCTCTTGGATACCAAATAACCCTCCCAAGATCACATATTGATTCATTCCATAAACTTCTTTCAGTTGCCCCACTGGTACTTGACATGAAGGATAATTGAGAACATCTTCTTGGTGAGTGAAAATATAAGGATGCTACTGGAAACATAATTAAAAATGGGACTGGAAAGCCCTGAAGTTAATGCAAATTAACTTAGAATATATCAGATAGACAAAAGACAGAAATTCATCAACTTTTATTGAGCACCAGTGCTAGATACTATGAGAGTACAAATCAAAATGAACATTATTGGGCTTCCCTAGTGGCGCAGTGGTTGAGAATCTGCCTGCTGATGCAGGAGACACGGGTTCGTGCCCCGGTCCGGGAAGATCCCACATGCCGTGGAGCGGCTGGGTCCGTGAGCCATGGCCGCTGAGTCTGCGCGTCCGGAGCCTGTGCTCCGCAATGGGAGACGCCACAACAGTGAGAGGCCCGTGTACCGCACAAAAAAAAAAAAAAAAAAAAAAAAAAAAGAACATTATTAACTACCTTTACATTCCTGGCTCTGTACTAGGTTCTGGGGATATATTAGTGAACAAGGTAAACTCAGTCCCTGCTTCACAGAACACACAGGCTTTGGAGAAGGGTGCCAAAGTAATTACAGGTGAAGTATAAATTACAAACATTCTGAATCACCTTTCTAGGTTTGATTTTGTCAAATGCTGAGATTCCCTGATCTGGCAGTTATATTCTCAGGAGCTGCTTCTCCAGTCTGACAATTCCTCATCTGAGGACTTTTGGAAGATTACATCATAATGGGCACTAAGTAATTTAATTGTAATCTGCGGAGTCAACATGGCTGGGTAGGGAGAGAGATACAATAGTTGCACAGGCAGTGTCATGGCAGGATGCACTGGGGGAGTCTCAGTGTGGAAGGATTCTTTCCACCAAAAGGGCTAGAGAGAGAAAGTCAGCCACAGCCAGAGCAGACTGGTGGGTGAGGAAAGCAAACCCTCCCCTAGAAGTCAACTGACAAAGATTCAGTACATAAACTCTGTTATTGGAACAAATTGAGAAAAATTTTTTTAAAGACAGAGACTTTCTGAGCAAAAGGCAGAAATGAATTCAGGACAGGTGGTGAGGACAAGAACCACACAGACACACACATGTCCAGACTGTCCTGCAACCAAGACAACCCTGAAGAATGAGTAGTGGCGATGGGCGCTAGGACCCACCTTGCTGTCTTTGTAGATTGTGTCACTTAAGTGTAATGAACATACATTTTCTTCTTAGAGAGAATGAGCGATTATTTCTCCCTGTAATCTTCATAAATTTCTATCTATGTTCCTGGAGAACGTGAACCTTCCTAACAGGAATGAAACAAACTAGATAAGCAGAATCTTGAAGAGATAAGCCTCTTCTTCACCAGAGCTGTGTTCTCTGTTCTCAGCTTCATCCGGCTGCAAGTGGCAAGTGTTTGGAGGGGGACCATCTCAACAAGCAAACATCTTTCTCTTTACTTTAAGCTCCATTATTTCGTCTCGGGAGAGCATCTTGGCTCCAAGGGAAATGTTCAGGGCTGCAGCCTTAAGCCTTGTGTATGGTTAGCATTTCATGTTCATACTCTCTAGGCAAAGCCCCAATACCTTTGGAAAGACTTCATTCATCTAACAGAGATTTACCGAAATGTGTCTAAGTATGTACAGCCAATGATAAATGAGCCAACCAGTGCGATAGGGCACATCTAGCTGAAGGATATCTCCCTCTGGAGGATCTCAATGCCTTACCAATGTGGAAAGAAGCCTGTGGCACAGCTACAGACTTATGACTGCCTAAGTCTGATTAAGGAAATGCTTTTGAGGCCTCTATGTTCAGTGGCCCTGGCAGGCTTTCAGAATTTGGTTAAACACCAAGGCAGTGTGAGCCATTAGATTTGCTTCTCTGGGACAATACCAGGAGTTTGGAAAGAGAAGTAGGAAGAGAGATCTGAGCAGTGCCCTGTGGTAACCAAAGAGCCACTGCCAGAGTCTCGTGCCAAGAATAAAGTTCTGAGATCCCCCCTCAGGCAAGTAAAGAAAGGCTGGTCAAACCCAGCATGAAAGGGCAATGAAATGTACAAACAACAGCTGCCCAAAACCCCCAGGCTTCATGCTGATGGAGCTGGCAGATTTATATTTTAAGAGGCCAACTTTCCCTCACCCCCAGCAAAAATCAGTCGTCCATAACAATATCTAGTTAAATTAGTGGTGCTGTATAACTGGTCTGGGATTCAGAGTTACATATAGGCAATGTGTTGGTAAATGGGATGTGTTGAGAGACCATAGGATCTTGAAAGAAAAAGCAATTATGGGCTCAAAAATTGTTTTTATGTCATTTCCATTTGCAAAGAGACACCTGAAGAAAAGATACTTAAAAACAAAGAAATAAACAAAAAAATTCCCTCCATTCTAGTGGACACATGAGGGCTTTAATTCATAGTGTATAAGAAAGAAATATGGCTAAGGAAAAGGTGCCCAATCAATACTTCCTTTCCAACCCCATTGGATAAAGAGATAAAAATTTGAGAGGCAAAACCTAAAACAATGGAATTGATTACATAGCCTTTGACTAGCTTAGAGTGTGGGGTTCAGAAGACCACTTGGTTTACAGACCCCTAACTAAAAAGTGTCCACGGCTCTCCCAATATAATGCCATCAAACTCCCCTTCAGCCATAACACTGACACTTTGATATCCCAGCAGAAAGTACAGTTATGAGCTCAAGATTGTTTTTACCAGCCTGTCTGTTCCTAATGAGCTAGTGCACTACCCTAGGGTTCCACGTGTCTCTTTAGAACAGTGAGTCCCCTAGAACACAAAGAAAAGGAAAAAATTCAATCATGATTTTTGATGCTGTGATTCAACGTGCTAGTCCCTTCTTTGAGAGAGCTACAAATACAGCAAGAAGTCAAGATTCCCAGGGTATGTCAGCTGGCAATAGAGGAAAGTTATTATATTTTATAGCAATTATAAAATCTAGAGAAAACATTATTTTAAAGCCCTTCATCAAGCAATTTCTGACTCCTATCATTCCCAGGATGACCTTGCTTGTCCCAAGCCATACACCTTGCAGTACCCAAGTAATTCAAAGCATTTTCTTTTAGCCAATTAGTAACTGTGTTTAACCCGATGAACAACAAGTAACCCTAAAGTCTGGGAAAGTTCAAAATCCACTGCCTCATTTCCTGATGCCCAGAAATACACGTTCTCAGTTCTGTGTCTTTCTGAAGGAATAAAGGAAAAGGAAAATTGCAATAGAAGTTTCACACATTTACTTTCATCCTTTGCCAAATTTTAAGGGCTTTATTATGAAAATCACAACAAATGAAGGGTATTCTGCCCACGGTCCTAAGTGATTTTTATAAATCTCATTTTTTGGCTTCTAAAGAAGAAAATGATATCAAAATTGTGTATTTGTGTTCCCTTTCTAAGTTCAAGGCTGGGAAAATATGAATTTAGAGAGGAAACTCAGGACAAAAGAAGGAAAAAAACTTCTTTAAAAGAAGCCAGAAACTGACTTAAATTGTGTTTGACTTTTCAGAAAATTATTTCCCCTTTATTTCTTTCGTTTGGAGAAAGAAAGTCTTTTAGCAAGTAGAGTACAAATTCTCCCAAGGGAGTTATAAGCATCCTTCTCTGAGCAAAACCAATATCTGACCCAGAATGTCTTGTTGGAATCACCACCTAAATGTGACCCACACATTAGTTCCTGCTTCTACTGGCGAATCCCCACCAGTGTTTTTATTTTATGGTATTTCCTAATTGAAGTTGAAAGCATCATTGATGGCCTGGTGTGACTCTAAGAAATGAGTAGTGAGATTGTAGAAAATAGGAAGAGATTATTTATCATCATATTGATCTTTGAAGTTACGTCTACAGGACTCCATAGTTTGGGTTGGTGTGCTACTTTCTTAGGGCTGCTGAGCAAAATCCTATAAACTTGATGGCTTGAAACAATAGAAATGCATTCTCTCACAATTCTGCAAGCTAGAAGTCTGAAATCAAGATGTCAGCAAGGTTGGTTCCTTCTGGAAGGCTCTGAGGGAGATTCTGTTCCAGACTTCTCTCCTAGCCTATGGTGGTTGTCAGTAATCTTGGCATTCCTTGGGTTGTAGATGCATCACTCTAAAATCTGCCTCCACTGTCATTCTTACAAGGGTGCTAGTCATATTGAATAAGGGTTCCGTCTACTGTGGCATGACTTCATCTTAATTTATACCTTAATTACATGTGCAAAGACTCTATTTCCAAATAAGAGGCTAGGACTTCAACATATGTTTTTTGTGGGACACTATTCAATTCACAACAGTCAGAAAAAATTTTCCTGATTTTAACCAAAATGACTAAGGGGAAAGAAACAATTTTGTGTAAACTATTTTATGGACCTAGTCACCCCTAAAAATGTAAACCTTTGACTTAATCTATGAAATTTCAATATCAGAAAGTTATATTTTATATAGAAGGCCAAAACAGATGGGTGGCTTTTAAAAGAAACTCATCAGGTCAGTGCCCTTTGGCCTCATTAAAATAATCCATTTGAGTTGCTACACTTGGGCAATCTAGAAATTTCCTGTTTGAAGTTGACTTCTAGCAACGGACTTATCATGTATGATAAGAGACCAAAATTTAGGGTGTTGAGGTTTATGCAACTCAGATATTAGAAGCTCAAAGAGGGAATCAAAGCTGGGTATCCACTTTGGAAGTTTCCTACATGACCCACCAAACATGGAGTGCTTCCGGTGGAATTCCAGAACAAGAATGCTTGGAAAGTAGTTTTTCTGATTTCAGAACAGTAACAAGAGAGTTGCTGTAGCAGCAATTCCAGTGAAACTGGCTCCATCGGGTGTTGTTCCTGTCATCATTGGAGGGATCCTGGCCAGAAGTACGTTGCCATGGACTTTCAAGTTAAGCCAACCCAAATTTTGAACCAAGCCAGCCAATAAGGCAGCTTTGAGAAAAAGGCAGAGTAGAGACAAATCATCAGGCATTTGTGACTGACTCTTCCATTTTTACCTGTTGAAATTAAATGTATAAAGCCCTTAATTTGGGAACATTATAAATGCCATGAAATCAACAACTATATAGTAATTGCTTTGACTTCCACAATTTTCCCCAATATTTTACAGTGGAAATTTTCAAGCATACAGCAAAGTTGAAAGAATTTTATGGTGAACATCACCTGGATTCTATCACTAATTCTTCACTGCACTTGCTTTCTCATATATCTATCTATCTTCTATCTACCTATCAATTTATCTTATTTGTATGCATTTCAAAGTAAATTACAGACATTAGTTCATAGCCTCCTAAATACTTCAGCATGCATATCATTAACTGGGGATTTCCACAGCTTAAAAAGCTGTGGAACAGGCCACATAAATCATGAGACATTTATAGCAGAGCACCTCCATAATGATAATTTGTTTCATGGTAAGTGTCCAGATAGCGTTCCCCAAGCACTTGAATGAATATGTAAAATATAAGGCAAGTATGGTTATAAGGTTTATATTAAGATATTTCATCAATAAAATATTTAAGCGACTTCCCTGGTGGTCCAGTGGTTAAGACTTCACATTCCAATGCCGGGGGTGCGGATTTCATCTCTGGTTGGGAAGCTAAGATCCCACGTGCCGCGTGGTCAAAATTGTAACAATATGTAACAAATTCAATAAAGATTTTTAAAATGGTCCACATCAAAAAAAACAATCTTAAAAAAAAAACCCAAATATTAAAAAACTCGTTGAGACATCTTACTCGCAAATATTGGTACTATATCCCTTTCTGGGTGTATATGTAACAATAGCAAAATGGGTTGCTATTGCTTCAGAATTCAGGCCTCACAAGTTCCCAGATGTCCTATAACTACACTGAATGTGCTGACTTAAGTCCTCTCCAAAGACCAGAATCATTCTATCTCTACCAGGGCATCTCTCACACTGTTTCTTCTACTACAATCCTCTCAAATACAAGTTTAAACTCTTGGTCTCACCAATAAAAATTTCATAAAGCATTACCTTCTATTTTATTAATATTTTAAATTAATATTTATTTATAAATATTTATTTATTTTATATATTTTTATTTTATATTTTTATTTATTTTTATATTTATTTTTAAATATTTATAAATATTTAATATTTATTAATATTTTTCAAACACTATCTTTCCATTAAAAAGAAAGCACTCTTGCCCCCTCTATTCTCATGGGTTGCTGACATTGCAGGGATTGCCTGGATTGTCAGAATATAGCCCCGTTCTGACAGAAAAAGATCAAGTAAAACATAGAATTTCATTGATTAATTAGAGAGAGATAACAAGGACAGGGAGACATTCATAAACTTAAAAATTAAATGAAGCAATTCCCTCTTTATAAGAAATCAGTAAACAGAAATGTTATAGAAAACAAACTTATGGTTACCAAAGGGGAAATGGCAGGGAGGGATAAATTAGGAGTTTGGGGTTAGCAGATACAGACTGCAATATATAATATAGATAAACAAGGTCATCCTATACATAAATATATATCTATATTTTTATTACTATGCTGTACACCAGAAACGAACACATTATAAATCAACTATACTTCAGTAAATAAATAAATATTCAAAAATTTAAGTGATCCCCCCACCCCACCAAAAAAAGAAAACAGAAATGCTAGAACTCAGGGAAGAGATGGCAAAGCAATGTGAGGAGATGAAACAAGAGCTGGTGGAAACCGGCAAAGAACTGGAAAAGAAAAATCATAGAAATAAGACAAAATTGGAGGGAGCACAAATCAAATCAAACAGATGCTGTAAAGTAATCAAAACAGAAAAGAAACTTACTTCTTTAGAAGTGGAAAAGAATTAGAAAGAAAATGAGAAAGAAACAGGCAAAGGAAATCCAACACATTGTTAAAATTACCAAATAAGCAAAGAAAAAAAGACTTAAACAATATGAGGATTAGAGGGACAGAAACAAAATGATAAACATGATACACCCCCTGCAATAGAGAAACTGTACATGTTATATGTCTGGCAATATAAAAGTGATTTAACTATCACAGAGTGAAATAGGAAGATGGGGAAAAAAAAGGTGGGAAGCAAAGCACAATGATCTGTAATATATCTGAGTCAAAGGATGTCATTTAAGGCTGTAAAATGAAGTAATATAAATACTCACATATATAAATCATACAAAGATAAATATTAAAAATTATTTCTTACCAAAATTAGGAGGTGTGGGGCAGCAAGTTGAAGGGAGAACATGAAAATAAGCTTGTTTTATTGTTGCTCATAGTAAGGAAAAATAGATATCGTCTCTAAAGAAATAAAGGGCTAAGGGTATTACATATGTATAATTACACAAGTAACCACAAAACAAAAACACTAAACTTCCTAAATATCAGATGAATCATCCACAGTATAAAATAAAGATCACAGACTAAAATACATTTTTAAAAGTATAAAGGGAATTCCTTGGCAATCTAGTGGTTAGGACTCTGTGCTTTCACTGCCAAGGGACCAGGTTCAATCCCTGGTCAGAGAACTAAGATCCTGCAAGCCATGCAGCACAGCAAATAAATAAATACTATGAAAACCGCACATATTAAAAAAATAACAGAATTAAGACTACATACGTCTTTTAAATCAATAAATGTAAATGGACTGAACACATCTATTAAAAGAAAAAGAATTGTAGACAAGTTCAGAAAGTAAAACACAACTCCAAGCTGTGCGTAAAATACTTATTTAAAACAAAGTGATTCAGAAAGACTGAAAATAAAAGCATGGGAATAAATAAAAGATATACAAAAAGTATAGATAGATACTGATATGTAGATAGATATAAACCAAAAGATATTATATAGATAGATATAAACCAAAAGAAAGCAGGGGTTCCAGTCATAAAATCAGAATAGATGGAGTATCAGAAAAAGAATATTAAATGAAACAATAAATTGATATTTTATAATCCTAAAACTTGCAATTAATGGTGACTGTATAACAGCTATAAATATTTACTTGAGCATAAAAAACAGAGCATCAATTTTCATAACTCAGAAAGTAGGAAATACCAGAAAGGTTGACAAAAACATGTTTCTAGTAGAAGTTTAATTTCTCTCTCAGTCCATGAGTGACAGTGAGGATTTAGAAGATTTAAATAATGAAATTAATAAGGGAGATAAATTAATAAAAATTCAATACCCAGAAAATAGAGAATACGTCTCCTTTTCAAGCAGCCATGGTACAGTCAACCAAAATTGACCAGATTAAGCTATGAAGAAAATCTCAATAAATTCTTCATGATAGTGAGTTCTGTCATCTGAGAAAATGAATGCCTTTCCATTTGTCCAAGTCATTTTTTCCTTCAGGAGTATTCTATCATTTACTTCACATAGGTCTTTGCTTAATTATTGGTACACTTATTTCTTGATATTTTATCTTACTTGTCACTCTTGTTAATAGACCCATTCCATTAAATTGTTATACTAACTATATATATGGATATATAGAGAAATATATGTGTGTGAATACATATACATTTCTGAATATTAGTGCTATACTATGCTCCTTTACTGAACTGTAGATTTTTCAGCTGATTTTTGTTGCCAAATAACCAGAAACTGCAGTCAACTTCCCAGCAGCCCTGCAGTCCTGAGAGGGGTGGCCGGCAGGGGAATCTGGAGGTTTCTGCAAAGACTCAAAGCAGCTGAAGCTCACTCACCTGCCTTCACTGCTGGAAGAGAACATGATTTCTGCATTCTTTCCACCTTCTTATAATGTGCATTTTATTTATACAGTATAAATTGCACCCATAGGGGCAAAGGGAGTCTAGTAAAAGTACTTTCTGGCTTCCAATTTACCTGGTATAGGAGAGGGCATACCAAGGGATGGGAATGAATGTTGGTTGCCAAAAAAAAAAAAAAGAAGTATCCAACACGAATATAAAATATATGAAAAGTTTTTAAGATGTCAATAGGATATAGAAAAATGGTGAAAGGACATAAACAGTTTCCCAAAAAGTTGGTGTAGGTATGAATAACAGTTCACAGAAAAGGATGCCTATTTAATGCCTCTTAAATATATGAAAAGGATGTCTATACTCACTCACAAGAAGAGAAAAGCAGATTGAAAGTATCCCTAGATACCAGTGTCCATTGTTTGGAAACATCATAAAGTTGGTAACACACTGTATTGGTGAGTGTATGAGGAAACAGGAACTCTCCATGTATGTGGTGGGAGAGTGCTATTTGGTATTACCTACCAAAATTACAATTGCACACAAATATTTCACTTTACTTAGAAATTCCACTTCAAAGAACTTATCCTCTAGATATACTTACACATGTGAAATTGAAATATCAAACACCTGCATACAACTTAGCTGTCCATCAATAGGGGATTGGTTAAATAAATTATGGTACAGTCTTCAATGGATGATTATGTATATTTTAAAATGGAGAAAAACTTTGTGTACCACTTTAGAAATAGTTTCAAGACATTAAGTGACAAAATCAAGGTGCAGGACTTTACAAAGAGAAATCTAACTTTTGTTTTTAAAATAAGAGGAAAAATCACATATTATTGCATTGGCTTTTATATGCTAAAAATTCTAGAGTGGCATATAGGAAACTAACAGTAACAGTAGTGATTATCTTTTGGAGAGGACAATAAGAAATGGGCAGATAGAGGACAGAGTGGGAAAGATACTATTGGGATTTATGGTTGAATTATATAAATGTGTTGCCTAGTCAAAAATAAATAAATGATTTTTTTAAATGAAGAAGACTGAAGAAGGAAAAGAACTTGGCAAAAGTTCAGTGGAATGCTATAAAGGCAATATCAAAAGACTTGAGAATAAGCCCCATGAGGAGTGAGTGTGATTCAGCCTAGAAAAAGGAAAACTGAGAGGTGATAGAACAGAACTCCGACATATAAGATGGCTGCTGGCCATTTGCCATCTTTCCTGAAAACACCAAGCTAAAATGGTTTAGCTTGAATATCCACATTAGACTATGAAAACAGAAATAGGTTATCAAAAGAATATATGGACTTGCTTTCACTAAAGCTAACCAGTCCTTGAAATATGGAGCTCTCAGTTCACTTGCTTAAATACCCTCAACTGGCTTTTGGTCCAACTGCTTTAGAACAGAATACAAAGCCCTTCATAATCCGCACCAGGCTACCTTTTAAACTAGGGCTATTGCCAGACACCTTCTGCATTCCTCCTTTCACAAGATATACCCTCACCTCTGGTGCGTTTTTAACTTCCTGTTTTTAGAATTTCCTATGCTTTTTCATGCCTCCATGGCCTTGCTGATACTGATCTCACTTTCTGAAATATCCTACTTATCTTCCTAAAGTGCCCCTACTCACTCTTGAGATGCAAGAAGTAACCCTTTGTGAAACCGTTTCGGAGCCCTCCCAAATCATGGCATAATTTGCTGGGCCCTCCTATGCCTTCCCAAGTCAAATGCTCATATCTCTATTTCATTGTTCATGAGGCTACATGATGATTAGTGGAATAGAGGTTTTGTGCCCCACTGAAGTTGGCAGATATCAGATGTTATCTTTTTATCCTTAGAAACGAATATGGTGGCCCATGGTTAGCACAGGACCTGGCCTCAAATCATGCTTACTGCATGGAGAGTGAGGTATAAAAAAAATGTATTTGGGAATAAGAAAATTTAGGCACTCACTCTGTGCTTATATATTTCAAACACTTTTATGGAATGATTACTGGTCTGCTCTCCTATGTTTACAACCTCAGGAACAGAATCCAAGGCAATCTGTGGGATGTACTAAACAGATCCTGAGTACACTGGAATATATTCCATTTCAAAAGATGCACAGTGGGTTTGACATCAATGCAGTTGTACGATGGGGAATATAAATGTGCAAAAACGTGCTCTGAAAGTGAAGCGCCATCTGTTGTACATCATTACTTGAAAAGGATGATCATTTGGGAGTGTATTTTCTGATAACATGTGTACTTAAAACTTCCAAACTTAATGTACCACTAATTTACTTTAGCATTTTAGTTCTTTTCCTTAAGGAGAAAAAGAAAAAAAAGCCCACAAATGCTTCTGCTTTGACCTTACCAGCACCCATTTCCATATCACCCATCACAAAATAAACAGAAATAGGTCCTCTTTAAGAAGACTTGGTTTTAGAAATGGGCTTCTTACATGTCAGAAAAATACATTTTAGTTTATAAAAAGGTTCCAATCAGCAAATTCAATCTCAGGTTCATATTTTACATCCAAAGTCTTATTCAAACACCCAAATCCCTGTGCAATCATTTTATTTATCGTAATTGAGTAAATTATTCATAATCATCATATATGATCATATCATTTATCAGGAAATTGAATCAAGCAGAACTACCTATGCCTTCTTTCAGTCCAATTTTATATTGAATCTACACAAAAGAAGTGGAAACACTCTCCCCTGAAGTTAGGCTGAGTTGGGTTGGACTTGCCATTCCATCACTATGGTTGGACCATGGGCAAGCACTCATCCTCATTAAACTTTTGTTTCCTCCCTTATAAAAGAAGAACAATAATAACAACATGCCTTAGAGAGCTTTGAATTAGAAATGTGCTGCATGTAGTACCTGGAATATAATAGGTTCTCAATTAAGTTTTGGGTTTTTTTCTAAATCATGGTTCCATGTGCTAATCAGTATTTTCTTTGACTTATTGTAGTTTCCTCAGTCTGGAGCACCTGTGCCATCCCCCTACCTTACCCTAATCAGGCAAACTCATCTTGGTGTTTAAATACCAGTGTCAACTTCCCTGAGAAAACTTCCTGATTCCTTCTAACTTTTCTAGGCCAGGTTAGTCATCCTTGAATATTCTGCATTACCCTTGTTACACTGCTATGTAATAGTTATTTACTCATCTGTCCCTCACTTTAGTGTAAGTTCCTTGGGAAGAGAGATTGTATCTTGATCTGTGGTATCTTTGTATCTTCTAATACCGTGTCTGCATTTAGAAGGGAAATAAAAATAAGAGCTCTTAAAATGCTTTTATTCAGATAGCTGGAATTAAAGACCCTGTAGGTGTTAATGAGATTTTGATTAAGAACTCAAGGTGAAATTTCCTATTATGGTAAATATTTTAAATGTTCTAAGTCCTGAATTAGTCATTACTCCTCTCAAAAAATAAAATAGTGGTACTTTTTTTGGTTAATCTAAAGAATCTTAGGTTTTGAATCTAGTGTTTTCTTTGCCATATAAGTAAAATAAAATGGCAACTCTGTCAAAGCAAATTCAAGCACAACATGGACAATGTCCACAATGTATGTCCATAATGTCCAAAGTCCATAATAATGTCTCAACAAACCTAAAACACAGGGTCTCTCATTTTAACCTTTGGGAGAAAGGTTAAAAAGTTTCAGTGATGAGTGTTTACCAGCTGTTCTATATATTTAATTCCCTGACGAACTATGTTTGAGGGTGGAGTAATACTGGTTTCAGGACAGGGCAGGAAATAAGTAAGAATCCTCAATATTTCCTTCAAATCCCTCTCCACACAGATACGTTTCATCAGTTAAGATTATTTAATTAACAAGATCATTTTTCAAGATGGAAAATACCACTATTGAAAGTGAAGCAATCATTTGAATGCTATAATCAAGCACTCAATTAGAATTAGAACCACACCTTGCTAATTAAGTTGGAGGAATCTTACACTAGGAGTCTGAAAGGCTCAGACTCTTACTCTCTATACTTTTGGTGCAGGACAGTATATCCAGATATTGTTATTGTTGGAATCTGCAGAGATACTCTACTTCAAAAGCCAAGAAACCTGGTTTCTCAAACCAAAAGTATGCAGAAATCTAAAATAATTCCCAGAGTTTTTAACACAAACAGAGAAAAAGAAAGATTTTTTATTTATA
This sequence comes from Kogia breviceps, assembly GCF_026419965.1. Taxonomy (NCBI): domain Eukaryota; kingdom Metazoa; phylum Chordata; class Mammalia; order Artiodactyla; family Physeteridae; genus Kogia; species Kogia breviceps. The sequence goes on along the minus strand of NC_081322.1, from coordinate 19,360,066 downwards.
AGTACCCCTTATTATCTAAGGAAGAAGGATTGCACCATGGGGAGGAGGTGAAAGGGTCTGAGCTCTGTAATATAAACCAGCTTCCCAACAAGCCTTCATTAAAATGTCCATTTCTCACCAATGCTTGAGGGAGGGACTTTTTATTGGAGAATGAGGAGACCCTCTGAGTTCTGCTCCCAGACAGTCATGGAGTGAGGACAAAAGCTGTCCCCAGGATCCAGCCACATCTGTCTCACACATCTAGTCTTTTGGTTTGATTCAAAACCCCAAAGTGAGCAACTAATTTCATCACTGACAGAGCTGAAAGAAAAAGATTAACTCCAACTGGCATAGGGGTTATCCATCCTGCAGGAGTTTGCTCTTGGGAACTGATCAAAAACAGTGATGTTACCTGGAGTCAATAATGGAAAAACTCTTTAGAAATCATTGACATCGAGTTTAATGGGCCACGCGGTCACAGTTTCAACTGGAACAGCTGTACCTACAGAGCTGTAAATATTTCCTTTCGAAATCACAACAGTCCAATATAGCATGGCTCTGTAGTAAAATCCTCCTTCCTGGCTGATGAAATCGGTTGCCATGGTAACAGGTGAAAGCAGCAAGTGGCATAAAATCATTTTCCATCCCCAGCACGATGCCTTCCCCTTTCACAAAATAACACCAACACTCAGACAGGCAAAGTAACAAAAAAGAAAAGCCCTAACTATGAACACTCTAGAATGCTCAGATACTGTCTCTTCCTTGCTCCACTCCACCCATCTCCCCACCCCACCCCATCACCTGATCCTTACCCCCCAAATTTTTTTTTGATTCATCCTTCCCCTTATCAAAACTCTCCCTTCTCTTTGGACGAATTTGATAGTGATAGTGTCATTTTGTAGTTCTTCACAAACGTTCACAGGCAGCCAGGAGCCAGGACAGACCCAGTAACCCCCCAGTTCCCAATTCATCCACCCTCCAAGTCCAAACAAACCCTGCTAGATCCTTACCTGTGAAAGTGAATGCATCCCCTCCCCCTCCAAACTGATCTACTTTCCCAAGTTCCTCATTTCTTATCAAGGTGTGGTCACTTTTCCCTGGTCTCATATTCATAATTCTGGTGTCACGTTTTACTTCTGATCTTCAGGCCACACCAGCTGCTAAGTTTTTCAGATAGTTCTTTGTGGTGTCGCTGGACTTCATCCCTTCTTACGCCCTCCACAGCAACTTTCCAAATGAGAAATTTCGTGACTCACACTTCGTGTGCTAACCTCTCTCCTGGCATGATATTCCTTCTCTCTGACCTATTTTCTAACCCTTGTAGTATAATGTAGAAGTCCAAAAGATTTTTCTTTTCTCAGCCTTAAAAATCAGAGAAATGCTTGTAAAACAAGACCTGCCCTTGTTGAGGAAATGATCTGAATCAGAATCAGCTGCTTTTGGGTAGAAGTTCAGGCTAGAGGGCCTGAAAGTGGGTGGAACTATTGTGGGTGAGGTGAGGGGAATAATTTGCCTGTTACTCAGCAGAAGAGGAAGGACATGGGAACCAGCGAGATGGCAGAGGCTTTGTACCCCAGGGTCCCCGAAAACTTTAGGGAAGTGATCAAAGTCACAAAATGCCTGATCATACTTAGATTTTGGTTTTGTTTATTTTGTGGGGTTTGTATGTGTGTGTGGCAATTGGTGAAAGTGCTGTGCTTGTCATCCAAGTTGACATGGCAGGACTTAGGCAGCCAGTTTGTCTTCCTGAGACAGACAGGGAGCTGAGGGAAAAACTATGAATATATGAGTCGTGAGACATTCTCAAAACCACAGAAGGGCTCAGGACTCTCATTTGCCATGTTCGACTATCTGAAGGAGGCCCTGGGTGATGCCTAGCATACATTTTAGTAAATTTATGTAATTTTTTAACCTGCCTTTAACACTTTCTGGACCAAGGGAGGGCATAAAAACAAACAAAAATTTTAAAATGTGAATAGGACACTTTATACATTGTGACTATAACTTAGTAAAAACTATTTATATAAAATAATTAAATATACCAAAAGATCAACTGTTTGGTAGTGGAATTATGTATAAATTTTCTCTTTTTCAAATGTTCTGTAATATGGTTATATTACTTTTGCTTTACATTTTAAATAATTATGAAGGCTATATAATAACGTGAGGAACTGTTCATGATAGAGTGTATTTTTTAAATAGAATAAAAGTAGTACCGTGGTATATCTACAATAATGTAAAATAAAAATACAATACAGGTGTTCTCCACTCTTTGAAATCTCACTTTACACCACTTCACTTTTATGAAAGGCTTACATTAGCACCTGTTTTCACTAATGGAAAGAAATCCTAAAAGGATTTTTGTTTTTGAGAAGGAAGGTGAAAAGTAACAGTAGTGTTCAGCGTTTGTTTTTCAGTGAGCTGTTAGAGGCAGCGTGCACCCCGAGCAGACAGGGTGGCACCACCAGCTCCTTCCCTGGAACTACACTCAGCGTCTCACCATCAAGTTGCCTTAGTTTTAACTGTGTCTGTGAGCATCTGTGCTTTAATGTCGATTTGTTTTGTGCATCCCTTAGCTAGATGTGTCCTAGGGTAACTGCTTCTTCACTTTACGCCATTTTGATTTACAAAAGGTTTTGTAGGAATGATCTATTTTCTTTTTTTTAATTAATCAATTAATTAATTTTTGGCCGCATTGGGTCTGTTGGCGTGTGGGCTTTCTATAGTTAGGGCAAGTAGGGGCTACTCTTCGTTGTGGTGCACTGGCTTCTCACTGCAGTGGCTTCTCTTGTTGCAGAGCACAGGCTTTAGGCGTGAGGGCTTCAGTGGTTGTAGCTTGCGAGCTCTAGAGTGCAGGCTCAGTGGTTGTGGCGCATGGGTTTAGTTGCTCCGCGGCACGTGGGATCTTCCGGCCCAGGGTTCGAACCTGTGTCCCCTGCATTGGCAGGCGGATTCTTAACCACTGCGCCACCAGGGAAGCCCCTCTATTTTGGCTATGGAGGAAACCCGTGTATGTAGACAAGGGGTGGAAAGGAGTTAAAAATGGTCGCAGTTTGATTTTTATGGGAAGCAGACTCAGACAGAGTTGGGTTCGATATGTTTATCAGTGAGCCCTTAGGATCAAGATCTGTGGGAAGGAGGAGGCGGAAGCAGGGAGGGCAGGGAGAAATGTAGCTGAATTGGTTCCTGGGAGTTGTCCCCGCTAGGCCAGAATCCCTGTCCTGCATGGTCCCCCCGCACTCAGTCACCGGATGTGGGCTACTCCAGGGAGTGGCGGCCTCGGGAGAGGCACTTCTCTGCTGCATGGGCCTCCATCTGAAGGCTGTCTGCTAACAACACTTCTAGCAGCTGAGCCAACAATTTCTTCCTTGAAGGGGGCTCTGAGCCACATATACACACATATATATGAATTCATATGTATAGCAAAGTGATTCAGTTATACATATATATTCATATATATATGTCCATAACTGGGACAAAAATGAAAACGTTTTGTATAGAATGGCAGGATAAAATGTCATTCGAAAACATTTTTTTGTGTATAAAAATCCCTTTTAATTTTGCTACGTCAAATTTTTATTTCTATAGAATGGGGCTTTTATTTTTATTTATTTATTTTTAACATCTTTATTGGAGTATAATTGCTTGACAATGGTGTTAGTTTCTGCTTTACAACAAAGTGAATCAGTTATACATATACATATGTTCCCATATCTCTTCCCTCTTGCATCTCCCTGCCTCCCACCCTCCCTATCCCACCCCTCTAGGTGGTCACAAAGCAGCAAGCTGGTCTCCCTATGATCTCCCTGTGTTATACGGCTGCTTCAGAATAGGGCTTTTAATAGTATCCATCTCATAGTGTTGCTGTGAGAATTAAGTAATATAAGAATTGTAAAGCACAAGGCCTGGCACAAAGTGCTCAATATTATTATTGTTCTTTGTTTCTAACTTTTCCTAAATTATACCCTGCTGAGAGGATAGTCTTCTCCTTTGCCTTCCTTGTGTCACTAGTCAGGGCCAAAGTACCCTTTTTTTGCACCTGCCCCTTCTCTTTCTGCTTTCTGGTATTGAAAATGACATAAGGAGTTTGGGATTAACATACACACACTATATAAAATAGATAATCAACAAGGACCTACTTTATAATACAGGGAACTCTACTTAATATCTTGTTATAACCTATAAGGGAAAAGAATCCGAAAAAGAATATATATACATATACATATATGAACATATATATATGTATGTATAACTGAATCACTTTGCTGCACATATGTATTCATATATATTAATATATGTCTGTATTTATATATAGTATATAAATATATTGTATGTGTTCATATATATGTATACATATGCATATATATGTATGAATAACTGAATCACTTTGCTGTACACCTGAAACTAACACAACATTGTAAATCAACTATACTTCAGTAAAAGAAAATAAAAATAAAAAATAATTTTCAAAAATTAAAGAAAGAAAATGAAGTAAGGATGTGACGCTGGAGTCACACCAGCCTCCTTACGAGCGCTGGATAACAGGCAAGAGGAAAACAGGCCCACACTCTAAGGATGGTGAAGCAGAGGAATAAATAGTCTGGGTCCTTAATGGAGTTGCTGAGATGCCAAGCAACCCTGAGTTGTCTCACTCAGTAAACCGTCAATATCCTCATGATATTTAAGCTACTCATAGCTGGGCTTTATTCCTTGCAGCTAAAAACATTTCTAACAAATATTTAGGTCAGTAGGGATAGATGGAAGATTGGGAGGAAAGAAACACATGAGGTTTACAAACTGGCTTGAGTTCTGTGAGTATGGGAAATTCATACATAGAACTTCATGACGAGATCCCTTCTGACTGTGTCTGCTTCTGATTGATCCATGGTTTAATTTTCTGAATACCTCCCTGCTCATGACACAAAACAAATTAAGCACTCCTTTGCCTCTAGGCTATATGGAGCAGGTGTGTGGGGAAAGAAAGGATACTGATGAGATTTTCTGTTATTGGTGGATACCAGTGTGGCCATTAAAAAACAAACCAGAGACCTGCTTCAATCAGTACACTGAGATTCCTAGAACTTCAGTAAGAAGATCTGCATTCTGACACTTTCCAACATCACCTATACTTTTAAGCTATTCATCCTCTTTATTATTCAGTGGGCATGATCCCTGTGGAGTTGTGGAAAGACACCTTCATCTCCATCCTTAGGAGAGCTGTGTGAGCATGGCTTAGCTAGTGACTGGCTGTGGACCTAGGGGGAAGAAATTCAGGAGCTAGGAGTTTACCACACTTGCCAGAATTCTCTCAGCAAACAAGGAATGGAGAGAGCAATAGACTTTGCTGCTTCCCCAAATTTTATTCTTCATCCTAACTCTCTAAATGATGCCGCTTATCAGAGGCAAATTTCAAGCTTTTGTATTGTCATAGATAAAAAGGACAGCTACAGAAATAAAAACTCCCTGATGATTACTTTAAATGAATTTCAAGAACTATAGAGTTTGGAATGGAAACATTGTGAAAAATAAGACTGACTTCCTGGGTTGGCTTCTAAGAATAGAGTGAATCCATTTCCAAAAGAGGTGGATGAAATGACCCAAGCCCCAGGTCTACTGATCCCACACTCTCATACACACTTAGAAATGTCAGTTATTTAGCAAGATGCTCCCCCATGTTAGTGACATACTTTTGGTTATGCGTATGCCCTAAATTCTGTTTTGTCTTGGCTCTTAACTTTGTATGGGCGACTGCACACTTGTCCCAGTGAAATAATTTCTCTCTGCATGGTTGAGGTCCAAGGGGTTAGCAGAGCAGCTCCCTGCTCTCCTCTGCTGGGCTGTGCTTCTCTTCCAGCCCTCCACACAGCCCAGCCCAGACATCATGGCACATCTTTCCAGACCTTTCTTTCAGCTGCTTACATGAGTATATGTTTATCTTTGACCCATCAAGCGCTGTGCCATCAAGTCCATACAGATAATGTCCATGCATCCTGACTCTACTATAAGGATCTGTCTGCTGCTTCTCTCAGCACATTGGGTGAATCCAGAACCCTGAGAAGGGGCACTGGAGTAGCTGGTAAGTGCAGCACTACAGAGCCTCATTCTGACCTGAGTGCTTCTAGGAGCAGGCCAGCTTTCAGCTCCTTTGTTCACGCTCCCCTTGGGCCATCCGATCATCAGCAATGCCTCAGCCATGCTGAGCATCACATACAAGGTAAGCAAGTACATTCTGCCCTTCAGGGTGCCTACAAGGCATGAAATCAGATTAGGTGATGAGAGCAGAAAAAAAGGCCTGTATAAGCACAACCGTGCAAACCCTGAACAGACACTTCAAATGCATAATAGACTGTTACTTTTTAACCCCAAGCCAAAGAACTTGGCACAGAAGGGACCACTTTTAATCTGTGAGAAAGAACAGTAGTCAGCAAAGTGATTCTCTCTAATTCCTATATTTCATGAGCTGGTAGCAGAAGTAAAGCTATAGGACACTCCCCCAGATAACAGACTCTTCTCAGAGTTCTCTTTTTGGTCTAAATGTGGGCATGACAACATTGGGCAGTGTTTCCCCCAGTGTGGGCTGAGAGCCCTTTTCCCTATAAATCACCATGGCAGATTATTTTAAAACATAACTTTGTAGACTCCATCTCAGAGCCAAATCAGAAGCTGTGGAGAGTGGGGATGCTGGCAGTGTGTATTTTAACCAGATCTCCAAATCTGAGACCCACCCACGTAGAGAATATGGGGTTTTACTAACATATCAATGTTTCCCAAATGTGCCTGGAGCCCTGAGGATCTTTTTAAACAGACTCCCAGGCCCCTTCCCTGGAGATGCAGGTTCAGTAGGTCTGGGGCAGGGCCCTGGAATCTGTATACTTAACAAGTATTCCAAGTGATTCCTCTGGTGGGGCAAGTTTGGGGAACTCTGAAAGGAGGCGATGGCAAAGCACATCCCAGTTAAACTATAATAGTAAATCTGCCAGTTATTGCATCATTACCACTAAACACTCTGCTGAATGTTTTCCAATGATAGTTCATCTCAAAATGATCTTAGGAGGTAAGTGGTATTGTGACTGCTATTTTATGCAGGAGGAAAATGAGACTTAGCAAAGTAATTTGAGGTCATAGAGCTCGTTAAGTATTGAACTCAAATCCTAGGAGTTAAAGGTCCCTGCTCTTTCCCAGGGGACCAACCTATCTCTCTTTACACACCAGACAAGCATCAAAATGGAGTGTCTTCCCTCCTGTACTACACTGGAGAGATTCTCTTCTATGTGGTTTTGCAATGTTTGGAATCAGGACTTAGTATTTAAGGTCATAAAATACATTCCTCTTCATTTTGTAAAATGTTTTTCTGACCAAAACATTTTTAGGTTTTCATTTTTAAAATTCTTGGTCTGATGCTCACACTTTATACAAAATTCACTTCTTCATCAGAACACCTGAAGTTTCATACCATCAGGTTCTCCCCCAGTGACCTTGTGGAATTTACCTCTATGTCATAGCACAGAACTTGGAATTATTTATTACTGCCAAGAGGCTAGAATGAACATCACAGAATCTCCCCCTGAGCAGCTTCAACAAAGATGCTTTGGTCTTAGATGTTCTTGATCTTTTTTTTTTTTTCTAACTGTATCTAATGTTCACATGAAAATTCCAGGTCAGGCTGAACTCCTGAGCTTGTAAACTAATTTTGAAATTTGCTGGAGAAAGTTTGTAAAAAAAACAATCTTCAGAAAGCTATTTTCTGTGTGTACATATTGCCTGGGGCTGCAGTACATCAAAGAAAGGATTGTGTCATGGTTAGAAAAGGACATGGGGAGGTCTGGGTGAGGTGGGAGTGGGGAGGAGATGAAGTTGGTCTTATCCTAAATTAATGGACATTATATGTCATTTCTCATTCAAATCCAAAGGTGGAAAAAAGAACTTGATGATGGGCAAGCCAAGCCTGATTTTCAGTGTGGCCACCATCCTAAAGGGTTATTTGGTTCTGGGCAGTCTCTGAGCTCCAGAGCAATGGATCATGAGCAGTTTAAATGGATAGGGAAAACAAATCAGGAACTGTTCTTAAAAAGTAATTGCATTTTTGATATACCATGTTGTTGGATTGGAAAAAATCAGTATTATTAAAATGACCATACTACCCAAGGCAATCCACAGATTCAATGCAATTCCTATTCAAAGCACCAATGGCATTTCTCACAGAACTAGAACAAAATTTTTCTTTTAATTTGTATGGAAACACAAAAGACCTCGACTAGCCAAAACTATCTTGAGAAAGAAGAACAGAGCTGGAAGAATCATGCTCCCTGACTTCAGACTATACTACAAAGTTACAGTAATCAAAACAATATGGTACTGGCACAAAAACAGACACATAGAACAATGGAGCCCAGAAATAAACCCACACACTTATGGTCACTTAACCTGCAACAAAGGAGGCAAGAATATACAGTGGAGAAAAGACAGTCTCTTCAATAAGTGGTGCTGGGAAAACTGGACAACTACATGTAAAAGATGAAATTAGAACATTCTCTAATGTCATATACAAAAATAAACTCAAAATGGATTAAAGACCTAAATATAAGACCAGATACTATAAAACTCCTAGAGAAAAACATAGGCATAAGACTATTTGACATAAATCTCAGCAATAATTTTTTTGGGATTCATCTCCTAGAGTAATGGAAAAAATAAACAAATGAACCTAATTAAACTTAAAAGCTTTTGCACAACAAAAGAAACCATAAACAAAACAAAAAACAACCTATGGGATGGGAGAAACTATTTGCAAATGATGTGACCAACAAGGGATTAGTTTCCAAAATATACTAACAGCTCATACAGCTCAACATCAAAAAAACAAACAACCCAATCAAAAAATAAGCAGAAGACATAAACAGACATTTCTCCAAAGAACACAGATGGCCAACAGGCACATGAAAAGATGCTCAACATCACTAATTATTAGAGAAATGCAAATCAAGACTACAATGAGGTATCACCTCACCCCAATCAGAATAGCCATCATCAAAAAGTCTACAAATAATAAATGCTGGAGAGGGTGTGGAGAAAAGGGAACCCTCCTGCACTGTTGGTGGGAATGTAAATTGGTGCAGCCACATGGAGAACAGTATGGAGGTTCCTTAAAAAACTAAAAATAGAGCCATCATATGATCCAGTAATGCCACTCCTGGGCATATATTTGGAAAAGACAAAAGCTCTAATTTTAAAATATACATGTACCCCAATGTTCATAGCAGCACTATTTACAATAGCCAAGACATGGAAGCAACATATATATATATATATATATATATATATATATATAATGGAATATTACTCAGTGGTAAAAAAAGAATGAAACAATGCCATTTTTCATTAGATTAGAGATTATTAGACTAGAGATTATCGCACTAAGTGAAGTAAGTCAGAGAAAGACAAATATCATATGATATCACTTATATGTGGAATCTTTAAAAATGATACAAATTAACTTATTTACAAAACAGAAAAAGACTCACAGACATAGATAACAAATTTAAGGTTACCAAAGGGGAAATGGGAAGGGGAGGGATAAATTAGGAGTTTGGGATTAGCAAATCAACACTACTATATATAAAACGGATAAACAACACAGACCTAGTTTATGGCACAGGGAACTATACTCAACATCTTGTAATAACCTAAAATAGGAAAAGAATCTGAAAAAGAATATATATATATATATATATATATAACTGAATCACTTTGCTGCATACCTGAAACTAACACAACATTGTAAATCAACTATATTTCAACAAAAAGTTGTTTGTTTTGAAAACAATTTTTTAAAAATACTTGAAATATTGGGGAAAAAAAGTAATTGCATTTTTGTAATCAGATGAAACAGTGGCCTGTTTAGTTATTGGGAATGCTTAAGGCACCACTCAGACCTAACTGCTTCAGCGTCCTCTTTCTGTCTTTGTTTCTCCCTTTAAAGAAAAGTTTAACAGTTTTATTGAAGTAAAATTGGCATAGATACACTGCACATATTTAGAGTGTACAATTTGATAAGTTTTGGCATTTGATAAGTTTTGGCATCACACCGTGAACCATCACCACAATCAACATAATGAACTATGAATAAGTTTCCTTTTGTTGTTGTTTCTAGTTTGGAGCCATTATGAATAAAGCTGCTATGAACATTTGTTTACAAATCTTTCTGTGATATATGCTTTTATTTCTCTTAGGTAAATACCCAGGGGAGGAATGGTAGGGTCATTTAATTGATGCAGTCTTTTATTTTTAAGAAACTGCCAAATAGTTTTCCAAAGTGGTGGTACCATTTTGCACTCCCACCAACAGTGTTTGAGAGCTCTGGTTCTTCAACATCTTCACAAACACCTTCTATGGTAGGTCTTTTTAATTTTAGCCATTCCAATAAATGTGTAGTGGTATCTCATTGTGATTTTAATTCACATTTCTCTAATGACTTACAATGTTGAGCATCTTTTCATGTGCTTATTTGTCATCCATATATCCTCTTTGGTAATACGTTTGTTGGAATTATTTGCCCTTTTTTTAATAGCATGGTTTTTTTTTTAACTTTTGAGTTTTAAGAGTTTTTTGTTTTTGTTTTTTAACATTCTGTTCATTACAGGAATCAAATCTGCCAGCAGCCTGGGTGTGGCATGCCCACTGCCCACTCAGCCCCATGTGAGAAGAGCCAGAGGAAGGCCTAGGACCTCCCGCAGCTGTGAGTCAATGCCCCAAGGTGATGTCAGGGTCAAGAGTGGAAGGCTGGTGCCAGGGCAGACCGTGGGCAGGGGAGACAGGAAGGGCATCTGCTAGAAACAGGTACTGGCTAGAGGCCCCCTCATATTTCCTTATTCTTGTCCCACACTCAGTCCTAAGAGTTAGCTGTTGTTACCCTGATTCTATAGCAACTTGCCAAAGGCTACAGAGCCTTCTGTAGCAAGGCTTCAAATCAAACTATTTATGTGTGACTACAAAACCAATGTTTTGGTTTTCATTTTGTTTTGGTTTTCACGATGTCACCCTGTCTCCACAACAGCCTTGCATGGCTGTGGGATAGGGTAAGTGGATAAGACCGTCAACCTAATCGAACAAAGTACCAGTCCAACAAGAGTTCACTGAAGCCCATCTGTGTAGGGAATAAAGAAAAAATTGTCTTAAATAAGCATCTGAAGACCAGAGAATCTCATGGAACTATTATGCCCCAGAGACAGGGCCCAGTCATTTTATAAGAAATATTGTAAAATGCACATGCTTTGTCCACCATATTGTTTGTACATAGGAAAAGGCCAGTCACTAAATTAGCCTTGAGAAATGGGTGGTTTTCAACGAGCATTTGAGGAGACCCTAGTATTGCTGCGTCCAATAGATAACATAAGTACCGGTCCATCAACCTGAAAAAAAACTGACTGTAATCACTCACTGGTGTGTGGTATCAACAGAGGCACCACCAGCAATCCCATGTGCAACTGATCCAGTTTGAAGTGATTTGAAGGCTCGGCCAACATGATGTGACTAATTCAAATGTATAATAATAACCTGCTTCTCCTGAACAAACTGCAGACAAAGATTCTGTGCTTCCAGGAGAAAAGTCTTCTCCAGACGCCTTCCCAGTGTCTGAAAACGCGTAAACTAGAAAGGAAGGCTTATTTATTTATTTTTACATCTTTATTGGAGTATAATTGCTTTACAATGTTGTGTTAGTTTCTGCTGTATAACAAAATGAATCAGCTATACGTACACATATATCACCATATCTCCTCCCTCTTGTGTCTCCCTACCCCCCTCCCTATCCCACCCCTCTAGGTGGTCACAAACCAACGAGCTGATCTCCCTGTGCTATGCGGCTGCTTCCCACTAGCTATCTATTTTACATCTGGTAGTGTATATATGTCCATGCCACTCTCTAACTTCATCCCAGCTTACCCTTCCCCCTCCCCGTGTCCTCAAGTCATTCTTTACGTCTACATCTTTATTCCTGTCCTGCCCCTATGTTCATCAGAACCTTTTTTTTTTATTTGATTCTATATGTGTTAGCATATTGTATTTGGTTTTCTGACTTACTTCACTCTGTATAACAGGCTCTAGGTCCATCCACCTCACTACAAATAACTCAATTTCGTTTCTTTTTATGACTGAGTAATAGTCCATTGTATATATGTGCCACATCTTCTTTATCCATTCATCTGTTGATGGACACTTAGGTTGCTTCCATATCCTGGCTATTGTAAATAGTGCTGCAATGAACACTGTGGTACATGTGTATTTTTGAATTATGGTTTTCTCAGGGTATATGCCCAGTAGTGGGATTGCTGGGTCATATGGTAGTTCTATTTTTAGTTTTTTCAGGAATCTCCATACTGTTCTCCATAGTGGCTGTATCAATTTACATTCCCACCAACAGTGCAGGAGGGTTCCTTTTTCTCCACTCCCTCTCCAGCATTTATTGTTTGTAGATTTGTTGATGTTGACCATTCTGACTGGTGTGAAGTGATACCTCATTGTGGTTTTGAGTTGCATTTCTCTAATGATTAGTGATGTTGAGCATCCTTTCATGTGTTTTTTGGAAATCTGTATATCTTCTTTGGAGAAATGTCTATTTAGGTCTTCTGTCCATTTTGGATTGGGTTGCTTTTTTGATATTGAGCTGCACGAGCTATTTGTATATTTTGGAGATTGATCCTTTGTCAGTTGCTTCATTGGCAAATATTTTCTCCCATTCTGAGGGCTGTCTTTTTGTCTTGTTTATGTTTTCCTTTGCTGTGCAAAAGCTTCTAAGTTTCATTAGGTCCCATTTGTTTATTTTTGTTTGTATTTCCATTCTCTGGGAGGTGGGTCAAAAAGGATCTTGCAGTGATGTATGTCATAGAGTATTCTGCCTATTTTTCCTCTAAGAGTTTTATAGTATCTGGTCTTACATTTAGGCCTTTAATCCATTTTGAGTTTATTTTTGTGTATGGTGTTAGGGAGTGTTCTAATTTCATTCTTTTACATGTAGTTGTCCAGTTTTCCCAGCACCAGTTATTGAAGAGGCTGTCTTTTCTTCATTGTATATTCTTGCCTCCTTTATCAAGATAAGGTAACCATATGTGCGTGGGTTTATCTCTGGGCTTTCCTGTTCCATTGATCTATATTTCTGTTTCTGTGAAAGGAAGATTTATTGATCCTTTTAGTCAGGACAGCTTTTTCCAACTACACAGGATTTATAACATAATCCAGAGATGTTTATTTCCAGTCGGAACTTATTTTTCTTCACTTCCTCTGTTTTTTTTCCCCCTCTGAATAATTTCTGCTCTGAGAGAATGCTCTTCTCCACCTCCTTCTGATGGAATTTGATATTTATACACAGCAGAAGGATACTTTGTGAAACAGTTGTGTTTGAAAGATAATCCTTTCACTTGTCCTAGATGTGTAAATTTTGTTCTGTGGGTAGGATGGTCCATCTCAAGATGCAGCCAGACATGACCCAATAGGGGAGTGTGAGGCAGTCTGTCACGAGCCAGGACTTGGGTCCAGAGAACTGCTCACTGGGGTGGGCGGGTGCTAGGGGAAGGGGCTCCAGAACTGGAGACCCCCACCCCCATCAAGAGTCTGACTTGCTTCTAAAGGTTGACCAAGCCCTACCGCACTTATTTTAAAATGTATTTATAAACATTTATAAAGAGCTTACTGTGGCCAGGCATCATCCTAATCACTTTACACAGATTCACTCATGAAATTTTCATTATTGCTATGTAAGGGTGATACTGTTGATCCTCACTATACAGAGGGAGGAACAAAATCACTGGCAGGTTAAGAAGCTTGACCCCAAAGTCACCCCAAAGCCAGGAGGTGGTAGAGCCTGACAGTGGGTGTCTGAGTCCACTCCCTTTATCCCTACCTGTGCTGCTTCCAAGAAAATCCCGACGTGGACAATGGGCCATGGCAGCAGTCATGGAAGAGTCAGATGGGAGCAGGTGGCACTCAAGAGTCCAGGCCAAGGGACGGTATAAAGGAAGTCTGTGGGATGATAGAGCCAGGACTCAGGCTCTCAGACCAGCCCACATTTGGGTGAGGAAGGAAGCTCTGAACCATAAATGCCAAATGTGGCACCTGCATTCAAAGCCTCAGCCTTGCTTCTAATTTGTCTTATAGCTAAACCTGATGGTTTGATTAAGGAATCTATTCATTCATTCATTTGCACATTCACTCACTCATTTATTCATCATTTGGTCAGTCATTAAAAAACATTTACTGAATGTGTCATATTGCCAGGAAGTTTGCTAAATGCCAAGGAGAAAACAGCAATAAACCACAGACTGTACACTAAATAATTTACGATTTAATAATATACCTAAATTAAAATAATCCCTGCTTGAGAAGCCCAGGGAATCATTTACATTTAGACTTATTTAAAAATGAAGGCTAATTTAAATTGAAATAGAAAGGATTAAGTTTGCCCATGAGTCAACAGTAGTACACATTTAATGAGGATCCTAGTCATTGAACCATTTTGGTTAAATGAGTCCATTTTCCCCCTTTGGCTAAGCTAATACTAAAATTAAAGAAAGGGTAATAGGAGGTGAAAATATAGGTTTTGACTTCAAATTCACTAAAAAGAAAATAAAACTATAGGCACTATTGAACCATACATTTAAATGCTAAATCAATGTTATTGTTTGAGCAGCTATTCTTTTACGAACAACTTATAAGGCATAAGCTAAATTTTATTTCATTAGCAGAGCATAACTTTTAAATAAACAATGTAAATATAATAGGCAATTTCAATTAAGACATTAATTAAATAAATTGGGTGAACTAGGGTTTACTTTAGGCCAGTGGTTCTCAAATATTTTGTCCTCAGAATTCCTTTATGCTCTTAAAAATCATTGAAGACCCTAAAGAGCATTTGTTTTTGTGGTTTATATTTATCAATATTTATCACTTTAGAAATTAAAGCTAAGAATTAAAATATATATTAATTTATTTACAGATAACAATAAACCCATTTCATGTTAACATATTTATGAAAACTATATTTTCTAAAACAGTAATGTTTAGGGACAAGAGTGGCATTGTTTTACATTTTTTGCACATCTCTACTGCCTAGCTTAAGAGATTCTCATATTTCTTTTGCATTCAATCTGTTTCCATACACAGTTTTGGTAGAAAAAAATCAAACTTCACAGAGATATTTAGTTGGGAAGGAGAGGAGCATTTAAAAAAACTTTATTACTGAGGTATAATTGACAAATAGAATTCTTAAATATTTAAAGTGTACATCCTGGTGATCAGATACATGAATAGACTGTGAAAGGATTCTTCCCATCTAGTTAATTAACTTAGTATAATGCCCTCAAATTCCATTCCCATTGTTACAAACAGCAGGATTTCCTTCTTTCTCATGGCTGAATAATATTCCAGTGTGTGTGTGTGTGTGTGTGTGTGTGTATGTGTGTGTGTGTGTGTGTGTGCATGTGTGTGTATATGACACATCTTTATCTGCTGACACTTAGGTTGTTTTCATATCTTGGCTCTTGTGAATAATACTACAATAAATATGAGAATGCAGATACCTCTTCAAGATCCTGTTTTTTGTTTCCTTTGGATATATACTCTGAAATGGTGCTCATGGATCATATGGTAGTTCTATTTTTAATTTTTTGAGGACCCTCCATACTGTTTTCCACAATGGCTGTACCAATTTCCATTCCTACCAGTAATGCACAAGGATTCCCTTTTCTCCACATGAGAGGAGCATTTAAATCACCTTTAAATAACTGAGGATTACCTTCTTTGGTACAATACCAAACCTCAACAGCAGTACTTTCTTACAGGTAAACTGTATTGTTGAACCTGAAATATCAATGAACCTTTTGTACTTTGTAACATTAAAATCCACTGGTCTATCTTGTACTTCAAGTCGATTTCTTACTTATGCATATATTTTTTTACTAGGTCACATATTGGTAAATATCCGCTCACAACACTGTGCAGATCTTCCAAATGTTGATATCAACAAATTGTACAATATCCAAAAAATTCACACTTATCAAGATCTCCATCGATCTCATCAAAAATTATCTTTTTAAAATTTTTTTAAAATTTGGCTGCACCAGGTCTTATTTGCAGCATGTGGACTTCTTAGTTGCACATGCGGGATCTAGTTCCCTGACCAGGGATTGGACCCATCATCTCATTATTTTCCAAATCACAGTGCCGATGGGAGAAAACAAATTATGGAGTCATAGAAGACCAGAACAAGAAAGAAATTTTAGAGATCATCTGGACCAACCCTGTTACATTACAGACAAGAATACTGGGCTCCACCAAGAGGAGGAAGCACGTCTTCCAGGTCACGGAGAAATCTCGGAGTGTGTGTGTGTGTGGTGAGGACCAGTGCCATTTGGGAGGCCTGAGATTATATCCTCATAGAGCCCTGATTTATCAGCCCTGGAGAAAGTGTGTCCCAGCCCTGACTCTCCATCTCTCCCTTATCAACATGACCGACTTCCCATAAGAGTCTTGTCATGGCTCCAAGATGTCTTCTTATCATGCTTTAATTACATTTACTGTACAATCTTCCTGCTTTCTTCAGAGATGCCTCCTCATCCTCATAAACGTATGATATTGAAGTCTTAAGGCAGAATGAGAAGTCTTAATGCATTAATGAGTCGGTTGTTAATGTTTATTACTATCAGTTGCTGACTGAATACTATTTCCAGATTCCAGAGTTCAGTCTCTGCTGAACCCATCATTTTTATTCCTTTAATGTATGTGTTGTAAAGATCATCAGCCAGCAGGGAAATGGTCTGGAACAGTGAGCAAGGGATTGAGAGGAAATAAAGGAGATGCTCCAAAATCTACTGCAGGCACATTCCTTGCCCTAAAAAATTGCTTAAACCTACAAAATGTAAAGCCAGGTTGCACTGAATATGGCTGCCTAGCCATCTGGAAACACTTCTGGGAAAAAGTGGGGTAGGTATTAGGGTTCTCCAGAGAAACAGAGCCAACAGAATATATATATATATATAAAACAGATAGGTAGGTAGTTAGATACATCAATCTATATATAGGAATATATATATATAGAGAGAGGATTAATTGATTGACGGACATAGAGAGAGATTTATCATCAAGCAGAGTATGCTGTATTGATTACCAACCTCAGGAAAGGACTCCACACACTTATGCCCATTGCATCTTGGTATTGGAATGACCAAGGAAGACACTACGCAGTCAAGCACTAGATAGAACAAGTCTTTACTCACATAGAGAAGGGGCAGAGCAGGATTAGCTCCAATAGTATGCCGTGGTCCTCATGGCTGGTGGGTCCACCTCCACCGTGGCCAATGCAAGGCAATTGGCCTATGAACCCCCACGCTCCTGAGCACCCCTCCCCAGTGGCAATAGAAGGACCCTGACCAGGTCTGAAATATCGAAAGCTGGGGTTGTGCCTGAAGGTCGCTGACATACCTGCTTAAACAGAACAAAAGGACAACTCATTTGGGAAAAACATTTCCACACTAGGTGATAACCTGCACAGGCTGTATGGGCTCTTTATCTCTAAAGCCCAAGGCCTGTTCTTATTTCGCCAGATTGGGGTGAAAATACTGTGCACATGACACTGTCTTTGCCAACATTTATTTTAAGGAACTGGCTCACGTGACTGTTGGGGACTTCTAAGTCCAAACTCAGTGGCTAGAAAGTCAGGTGAGAGTTGATGCTGTGTCTTGAGTCCAAAACCTGCAGGACAGGGCAATCGGCAGGCTGGACACTCAGCAGGGTTTTTATGTCTTGAGGCAGAATTCCTTCTTCAGGAAACCTCAGTCTTTACTCTTAAGGCCTTGATTGGATGAGGCCCACCCACATTATGGAGGGTCATCTGCATCGCTTACAGTCTACTGATTAGTCACGTCTCAGAAATACCTTCACAGCAACATCTGCATTAATGTTTGATCAAACAGCTGGGCATCATACTCTAGCAAACTTGATATTTTTTAATGCATTGATTACCTTCCTTATGCTCTAAATCACTGGTTCCTATCTGGAAGAGTATCACTGATTCTTAATTATCCTCTCACTGTGCCATTTCCCTGTGGGAAAATGTTCAGAGGGTCTCCACTGCCACTATAGTTATATACAAACTCCTTATTCTGACACATAAAACCTATGAGCTGGCCACACACATCACCTGCCATCACTCACCCCCATGCAGGCAGCCAACCTGTACCCCTGGCTCTTCCAGGCTCTGGTACTTTCTCCCCAGGCTGCCCCCAGTCCTGCCCATCAAAATCCTACTGCCTGAGAAAGGTCAGCTCAAAGACCAAATCTGTTCAAAAATCTTATTTGTTGCTCAATTGAAAAAATCTCCCTCTTCTATGTTTTCAAAATATAGGACCTTTTTTACTTTTTTTTTTTTTTTTTTTTTTTTTTTGGCCATGTGGCATATGGGATTTTAGTTCCCTGACCAGGGATGGAACCACGCCCCCTGCAGTGGAAGCATGGAGCCTTAACCACTGGACCACAAGGGAGGTCCCCCAGAATAAGTTCTTTAAAACTTTTATTTTTAATGTTCTGCCTTCTACAGAGACTTTTTAAATTCACTATATCCCTTTGGAATGTAAGCATCCTGAGGAAAAGGATCATCTCGACATCCTCACAGAACAAGCATTCAGAGATGCAAATAATTTCAGAGTCTGAGAGATAAGGAAGTAGAACAATGTTCTCAAGGTTACCGAGCAGCATGAGAATAATCTTTACTTAGAGGTGAAAAAAGCAAAGTCCTGCTGTAACTACCTGCCCCCTCCCTCCTCCTGCACACTGCCTTCTGAGGCCCCTTCAGCCCCACCTGTACACTCCAGCTGCCCCGACCGTGGCCTTGGAGGAAGGAATGTAAGGCGTAGGAGATCAATTCCTCTAATCGCTGACCTTGCTCTCACTTCAGACTCCCACTGTGCTTCCCCAGGACTGAGACCCACTCAGTCCGGCAGACCTTAAAGGACTAGACTCCTGCCCATGTCCATCCTCTCATAACTAACCAAGAGTTACCCAAGGCTGCAGCTGTGGTTAGGGAGAGGAGCGTGGGCTGAGTCTAAAGATCTGGGTGTGAGTCCTGAATGTTCCACTCACCAGCTTGGTTAGTTATGTAACTTCCCCCAGCACCTCTTCCCCATCTGCAAAGTGAGCATTATTGATACAGTGCAATGTGTAGGGTGCAGGGTTTGGTGAGGAATAGCTGAGATGCAGCTCATGAAAATGCTTTGCAACATTTGCTACAGATCTCAGTTATTCCCTTGATTGGGGCTCATCGCAGCCCCTCTGCCCCAGAAACACTTGGGATCAGGGACTTACCCCAATTTACCAGACTTTCATGTGGGGTCATGTGGGAGGACAGAGGAAGGAAAAATGCTCACTGAATTGAGAAGACATCTTGAGACAGAAAAGCGAGAGGGGCAGCTCCCTATAATCAATGAATCCATTTATTATAGGGTGACTTACTCAGAGGGCATGATTGGGATGGGAGGTGGGGGGGAAGAAAATGATCTGGAAAAATGTGGCATTTGCAGCTGCATTCTGCACCGCCAAGGGGCCATTGGGACAATTTTATAGTTAACCTAGGGTATGGGGGGTGGGGCGGAGCTAGGTGCTTAGAAACAGGAAGTATATTCTTAAGTCAAGATTCATGAATGGGTAACTAGTTTCATGGGCACCAGGAATATGTCACCAAAGCTTTTCATCATTGTTTGGGGACTAACTCAGCATACAGGTTACCTGGCCCTAATGACTATTAAATACTACCTATTAATTACAAAGTCCTTGATGACAGAGAAGTGATTTACTGCACTACCCAGGACTGTACAGTCCTGGGTAGGGTCAGCAATAGGACAGGAGAAACAGTAAGGGCCCAAGATGGTTTCAGTTATGCACATTCTGCCCCCAACAACTTGATGGGCCCTACAGTCTTATCTGATATTCTTCCACATAGACCCAAGAGCTGGATATAAAGATTAAGATCTTTATGTCAACTGATGTAAGTGTAAGAAATTCAAACACAATTTTCTTATGTTTCTTATGGCAATAACTTTGAAGTTATTTTTGAAATAGAACATTCTCTAAGAATGTTTAGGTCCCCTATTTGCTGCCCCTTCTCACATGGTGGGTGCAGCCTGCTGGTCAACCAGCATGGTCTTCATCCAGCTTTCATGTCCTAAGACCTGGCTTTTACTGACTGGATCAAGCTGGGCCCCAATTCCTGACCACCCTGGGCTGGATTAGCTGATACTCTCTTCTAGAAATGACAAGGGAGGAGAAAAGGTCAGCAAGTGGCAGGGTCTAGTCATCTGAGTGCACATGAAGGTGGCAGACAAGCCAGGTGAGACGGAAGCCCATAGCTCATCCTTGGAGGGGCTCTAGTTGAGTGAGTGGCACCATCCTCCTTTAGGTGAACCCGGAGAGTCAGTACCCATCTTCTGTGCTGAACAGCACCACCGCCGATCCAATAAGAAAGGGATGCTCCACCATCCCCTCCTCCACTCCTCCCTCCTTTCTTATTCCTGGAGCATTTCAGCAGATGCGACACTGGCTCCTCTGTGGCCTGGCCTCACTGCCTTTATATGGTCCACCAATCCCTTCACCCCTCTGGCCTTAACTGCTCTTACCCCTCCATGCCCATTCTGAAAGAGATTCCACCAGCCTTCCTCCAGGAAACCTGTTATGATTCCTTAAGACTAGGGAAGGATTCTGTCTCTAGCTCTCATGGTACCCTCTGTACATTTCTCATGCAACATTTATTGTAATGCACCACAGTTGTTTGTTTACTTATTTGTACTCACTAAATTAGGAGCATCTGGATTTAAAAAAATTCTTTTATATTGAGAGATGGAAGTGTGAGCCCAAAGAAGGCTCAGAGGACAGCAGAATTTCTGAGTTAACAAAGGGACAGGATGGGTGGGTGACAATAATGATCTAGACAAACAAACTTCCTAACAATTGCGTATCACTTGGGTGCTTGCAGATGCTGGGAGTATAGGGAAACTCCTGCCGTTTGTGTGGGCCTTGGTTCCATGTGGGTAGGCATGCATCAGCAAGGCAAAATGCCAGAGCTCAGCCTGGGAACTGTGACTTAGAAATAAATTATATAGATAGTCATCAAATAAATTATATAGATAGTCATCACTTTCTTATATTCTCCTCCCTTGCCTACCATGCTGTAACATATTTATGAGCTCTGCAATGAATCACAACAAGAAAGAAAATAGTGATCCTTTTCAGTTTGCCTCTAAGATTGCATAGAAATTTGTTATGCAATAAAAAGAGCACTAACATTCTCTGAAAATGTTCCTCTAGAACATATCTTCTAGGGCTTTCCAAATAGCTCAGAAGAAGTGTTTCAAAACTTTTCCTGTAAAGAACAACTTGAGACTAGCACTTCTCAGAAGAAATGCCAGCCTCAATTTTTCTTGGCTTAATTTCATTTCAGGAATAGTACATTTTCTTCTTCCTCCAATTAAGCTCCACTGCCTAGTCCCAGGAAGAAAAGGAATCATGGTAAAGCAGCCACAGTTAATAGATGAAGAAAGGAAGAGCAAAGCAATGAGACTGACAACAAAAATACATTTGGGAGGATGGACAAAACCAGAAATTCATTATTTTAAAACACTAATAAAATAGCTAAAGCTGTGAAAAGATTGATGAGAGGGAGAGATAACTAGCTAATAACAGGAATGTAGAAACTGCGTTTAACTACAAATGAATACACAATACCCCAAACAAGAAAATACTATGAACAATTTTTTCCCAGTGAATTAGAAAAGTTAGATAAAACAAACCATTTTCTAGATGAATATGTTAGCACAACTGACTCAAAGGGGAAAAAAAGCACAGAATCCCTGCTGTAGCCTAAATGTTTATGTTCCCTCAAACTCATATATTGAAATCCTAACCCCTAAAGGTGATGGTATTAGTCGGTGGGGACTTTGGGGTATGCTTAAGCCATGGGAGTGGAGCCTTCATGAATAACAATAGTGCCATATAAAAGAAAGATCTCTAGCCCCTTGCACCATGTGAGGACACAGAAAGAAAGTGCCAGCTATGAACCCAGAAGAGGCCTTTCACCAGAATAGCACCATGCTGGTACCTTGATCTTGGGCTTTTCAGTCCCCAAGACTGTGGGAAATAAATTTCTGTCGTTTATAAGCTATCCAGTCTGTGGCATTTTGTTAGAGCAACTCAAATGGACTAAGACAACTCCAAATAGACTTTAAAATATTAAAGACAATCAAGAATATAAAAATCTGCCCATGGGATCAGGGGGAAAGTGATGAAACAGTTTTACAAACGAGATCTACCAACAACTGTAGGAACAGATCCCTGCCACGTATGAATTTTACCATAAAATAGAAAAAGAGGAAGAATTGTCCACCCCAAAACATACGTTACATGACCAGTATTACTACGATATCAAAACCAGGTTAGAATGATTTAAAGAATGAAAATAACAACACTAATCTCACTCAAAAACACTGATAAAAACCTCCTTAATAAAATATTAGCAAAGAAGATTCAGTGATTAGAAAACAAAACAAAAATTATGACCCAACTGGGTAACTGGTTTTATCCCAAGAATATGAGTTAAGTTTAGAAAAACCTATTGTTTTTTAAATCTATATTTTATCTATTATCACATTAGCTGAATAAAAGAGAAAAACAAAATCATCTCAGTAGATGGAGAAAAACAATTTTTTTAAATTTATGATTTAAAAATCATAGCATATTTGTTTGCAAAATTCGAAGGAAATTTCCTCAACTTAATAAAAATTTTAACACAACAAAAGATCGTACTTAATATAGAAAATAGAATAAGAAAAACATTTGATAAAATTAACACCATTAAAAATTAAAAACAAAGACTCACAGATATAGAGAACAAACTAGTGGTTACCAGTGGGGAGAGGGAAGTGGGGAGGGGCAAGAGAGAGGTAGAGGATTAAAAGGTACAAACTATTAGGTATAAAATAAGTTACAAGGATATACTGTACAACACAGAGAATATAGCCAATATTGTATAATAACTATGAATTGAGTATAACCTTTAAAAGTTGTGAATCACTATATTGTACACCTGTAACTTATATAATATTGTACAGCAACTATACTTCAATTAAAAAAATTTAAACAAATGCCATGTACATATATTTAGAGAAAACTGTAATTCAAAAAGATATACACACCCCAGTGTTCATTGCAGCACAATTTACAATAGCCAAGACATGGAAACAACCTGTGTCCATCAACAGATGAATGGATAAAGAAGATGTGGTGTGTGTGTATATATATATATATATATATATATATATATATATATATATATACACACAATGGAATACTACTCAGTCATAAAAAAATGAGATGTCATTTGCAGCAACATGGATGCAACTAGAGATTATCATACTAAGTGAAGTAAGTCAAAAAAAGGAAGACAAATACCATATGCTATCACTGATATGTGGAATCTAAAATATGACACAAATGAACTTATCTATGAAACAGAAGCAGACCCACAGACATAGAGAACAGACTTGTGGTTGCCAAGGAGGAGGGTGGGTGGGGGAGAAATGGATTGGGAGGTTGGGGTTAGCAGATGCAAACTATTATATAGAGAATGGATTAACAACAAGGTCCTACTGTAGAACACAAGGAACTATATTCAATATCCTGTGATAAACCACAATGGAAAAGAATATGAAAAAGAATGTACATATATATATACACACACACATATATATATATAACTTTGCTGTACAGCAGAAATTAACACAACATTGTAAATCAACTATAATTCAATAAATTTAAAAAAATAGCAAAACAAAAGTGTTGTGCAAACTAGGAATAAAAAGGCACTTCCTTAACCTGGTAACATTTGTAAAACTATAGCAAATATCCTATTTAATGGTGAAACATTAGTTTTAAATAATTTAAAAATTATTTTAAAGGAAGAAATAAAACAACCATTCACAGATCGTATTCATTATCTAACTCAAACTTGAGAAAACTCAAGAGAAAAACAGACAAATTATTAGAATTACAAATTGAGTTCAGAATAAGACAAATATATATAAATAGGTTGCATTCCTACACACAAAAATATGCATACAATTTTAAAGCATATCGTATATAATAGCAACAAAATGTAAGGTACTAGAAGGAAATCTAATGAAAATGTGTATATCTTTATGAAGGAAATTATAAACATTTATTGAAAGACATTAAAGAAGTTCTGTGTAAGTGGAGATATATCCCCTTCAAGGATAAGAGCTATAAGCTATATAGCTTATAAGCTATAAAGCTTCGGTTATAATCCCAACAGTATTGTTCATGGACTTTGACAACTTTGTCTTAAAATTTATGTAGAAGAGCAAAAAACCAAGAACAGACATGACAATTCTGAAGAACTTCAAGGTGGGTGAGGACCCTCATACTGGCAGCTATGAAGATCTTCCTAAAACTTGAAGAATGAAACAACATGGTACAGGGAAAGGGCCAAAGAAACCTACGAACAGATGGGAAACTCAGGCATTGACATATTCATAGACAAAAACCTGACACGTGACAAAAGTGGCTTTGGAAATCAGAAAGGAAAAGACAGGATAGTCCAGTGTTTTTCACATTTTGTTTTACCAATTACCCACAGTGAGAAATGCATTTAACACTGCAACCCAAACCATACAGTCATGTGTATGTAGGTAAATATATACATAAAATAAAAACAGAAGATTCAAGGAAAATAGTTACAATTACTATGTGCAATGAATTCTGGTATTTTTCTATTCAGCCCTGTTTTATTTAAAACACACACACAAAAAAAATATTGTTGCAACCCTTACAGTTGATTCCATAAGCGCTACAGAGTTGTAACCTTCAATTTGAAAAACTGCACTGTGCAACAAGGTTCTTGATAGAGAGTTCTGTGCAGTGGGCATGCTAGTATGGTTCCACAGGGGTTGGAGAGGGAGTTGATTTGTAGCGTTTGCCCATAACTGTGGTATAAAAATTCCTGCCGTGGCCCATATGAGCTAGCAATGTGTTTAACAACCAGCTAACGCGATGCCTGAGAATTAACAATGAACTTTCATGAGCTGCTATGAGGTAGCTGCAGCATGCTGCTGATTCTAGGATAACTGGTTACCCATATGAAAGAAATAAATAGTCAGACCTGTACACCACACCATATATGAACATTAATTTCAGGTGAACTAAATACCTGACACGAAAAACAAAGATGTGAATGTGAAATGTGAAAAGCAAAAGTTAGAAAAGTGCAAACAAAAAAACAGTAGTATGTTTTTTTGACTCCTGGGTAGGAAAAGCTTGATACATCTGATTACATTTAAAATAGACATTCCTGAGCATTAAAATTCATCACTTAAAAAGTGAAAAAACAAGCCACAGACCAGGATACAACATTTGCAACTCATATACATTCAGAATTTTATAGGAATTCTTATAAATCAATAAGAAAAAAAACCCTATAGAAAAATACACAAAGACACGTGCAATTAATTTACAGCAGAGATGATCTAAATGGCAGAAGAAAAAGGAAGAGAGGGAAAGGGGAATGGAGGGAAGAAGAAAGGAAAAGAAAAGCTCAACACCATTGTAAAGCAATTATACTCCAATAAAGATGTTAAAAAAAATCCCACTTGGGTTAGATGTATCAGCTGGATTCAGACTGGAAAGCAACATTCATACCCAGTCTTTCAATTCAGAGGAAATTTAATTCAGAGACTTTGGAAACCCAAAAGGCAAGGCAACCGAGACATAACTGCAGGAACCCCTAGGCTGGAAAGGAAAGAGAAGACATGGTGTTTTCAGAATCCAGGACCTGGGGCTGCCCAGCAGGCTCTGAGTGGAGAAGGGGCCATCCAGCTGAGTCAGAGCCATGGCAGGGGCTGGCAACGGTGAGCTGGGGCCGTGGAGACCCCATTGGAGGCAGAGTGGATGGGGAAAAAGACCTTGGCTTCTCCCGTTTAACCTTCCACCAGTGCTTCACATTAGCTGAATGAAAACAGAAGCCAGCAGGCGAGGGACCCTGGGAACTGTCCTTTTAGAGATGGGCTCCCTCCAGGAAAGGATAAAGGAAAGATCTGAGAGAAAACATGTAAATGCCCAACACATCAGGGGATACACTGAGACCACTCCATATCCATTAGATCTGGAATATTTCTAAAGTCAAACAATAAAAAACATTTTAAGGATGTGAATGTATGAGAAATCTAATACACTGGTAGTGAACGAGGAAACTGACACAACCAAATTTGAAAATAAAGGGGTTTTTTTCTCTAGTAAAATGGAAGGTGCACACATCTGTAACATAAAAATTCTACTCCTAGGTATAAATTCCAGAGAAAATTCTCACATATATGCACAAGGAGGCATGTACAAGAATATTAACCATTTGGAGATGGTTTCAAAAGTGGAAAGAATTTCAATGTCCATCAATAGGAGAATTAATTTTTTAATGTTATATATTCATATAATAATGGAATACTATATCACAGTTAAAACGAAGGAACCAGTGCTACATGTGTTAACATGGATTTATCCCTCAAACCATGCCATTAAAACAAAGCAAGGAGCAGAAGACCATATACAATACCATTCTTATAAAGTTTAAAAACATCAAAGACAATTCTATATTTTGCACGGGGATATTGTTTAGGACCACATACAGAGGATAAAGTATAAAAAACATGCAAGGGGGCTTCCCTGGTGGTGCAGTGGTTGAGAGTCCGCCTGTCGATGCAGGGGACACGGGTTCGTGCCCCGGTCCGGGAAGATCCCACATGCCGCGGAGCGGCTGGGCCCATGAGCCGTGGCCGCTGAGCCTGTGCATCCGGAGCCTGTGCTCCGCAACGGGAGAGGCCACGACAGTGAGAGGCCCACGTACCGCAAAAAAAAAAAAAAAAAAAAAAAGAAAAGAAAAAGAAACATTCAAGGGAAAGATAAACACAAAATGAAGGATAATGGTAACCCTGGGAGTGATCTCGAGGAAAATGGCATCATGGAAGGGTCCCTAGGAGTCTTCATCAATATGTAAGTGCTTTGCTTCTCAGGTTAGGTGGGCAACACTTGCCTGTTCCTGACAGTTTCTCTCCACCTTTTAATATGTCTGAAATATTTGATTTTTATTAAAAAGATAAGGAAGGACTGGCATCAAATTACATTATTACTCACCTATATATATCAATCCTCAGATTGGTCAAAACTCTGAAATGTGTTTATAAGAATTCATAACACAAAGCTGGTGTGAGAAATAGAAATGGTTCATAAATTGCCCGTTACTTACTCCCTATGTTTTTGGACTTACAAAGAACTTGTGATCTTTCCTCCAAAAAGCTCAGCTCCTTCGTTCCATCAAATATATAAAAACCCAGAACATCTGGAGATAGTATTAGTGGCTAATATGTATCAAGTATGTCCTCTGCTTCAGGCACCTATCATCCCCACTGTATGTATGAGAAAAACAGGGCACCAAGAGAGAAAGTCGATTTCCCAAAGCAACCTGGCTAATCGGGAACAGAGCCTTTTCCACACTCACTCTTCTGCCCCACCCAGGTCAGCCCTTGTTTTTCTGTCTTATCTCAGCGTAATTTTTAAACCAGGGTAGATGAAATAAAGGTGCTTCTGGCAACCTCTAGACCTGACCATAACGTGGAGCTTTCTAATGTCACGGAATAGAAAACAAAATTCAGAGGGCTCTCTGGGGACAAGTGAGCACTCCCTATTGGCACCTCTGGTTCTGAGGCCATGCGACAGCTCCCACCAGTGTGTGACCTTGGGCAAGTTAATCAAACCAACTGCATTCCAGTCCCGGTTCTACCACTTTCTGACCCGTCACTTAGATTCTTTAAGCCTCATCCAAAAAACAGAGTATTTAATACCTTCCTCGTTGAGTTTGTCTGAGGGTGCTAAGTGAAAGCATGTCAGAAGTTCTTGCACCCTGCCTGCTCTGTAACCTGAAATGGTTACCCACGGGGCAGAGCCAACAGTGTCCATCCCTTCCCAACTCCACATTCAGTTACCTCACGTTGAAATTGGCCATAGTGAGACAGGCTGGGACCTGGGACACTTTGCTGCAGTGCTTGCACCTGGGCAAACATCTCCCCAAGCAACAAAATACAAAGAAACTATAAGGGACCAAAAACAACTGTGTGCATGTGCAGATGGGGCACATTATGGACAACAAGATACAAAAAGACCAAAAAAAAAAAAAAAAAAAAACCCATCAACTGCCACTTCTGAAGAGCCAGGACCAAAAGCATGACACTGTGCATGCCCCCTGCACACAGCACCACCAAAGAAGTGGGTATAGCATCTAAGCCACTCCTCCGCCAGACCCCTGGACACAGCCCTACCCTCACCTCATATAAGGAAGCAGCTCAGCCCCTGCCTCGGGACTCAAGCCAGAAAAACTGTGGCTTGTTCTCTCTCCCCGCTGCTGCAGCAGGAACTCCAATAAAGCATTGCCTGAATTTCTTGTCTGACCTCTTATTTCTTTTTTTTTCTTTTTTTTTTTTTTTGCGTTACGCGGGCCTCTCACTGTTGTGGCCTCTCCCGTTGCGGAGCACAGGCTCCGGACGCACAGGCTCAGCACCCATGGCTCACGGGCCTAACCGCTCCCGGCACGTGGGATCTTCCCGGACCGGTGCACGAACCCGTATCCCCAGCATCGGCAGGTGGACTCTCGACCACTGCGCCACCAGGGAAGCCCCTCTTATCAATTTCTATTGATTAAGGTTAAGAGTCCTGGTCGGTAACAGTAGCAAAAGGACTTAAACCACAAAAATAGACAAATTCTACAAATCAGGGCTTTATTTATTTATTTTTCTAAGAGCTGGTTGTTAATCGTTTTACCAGCAACCCTTGCAGGACTGTTGGAATTGGTTTGTCAACTATATAAATATTAGCTATTATTGTTTAAGATTTCATGACCAAGAGGACAAAATGGAGAATGTTTAGGGGTGAAAACAGCTCCCACAAGAACATGGTCCTCCATCTCACAGAACACCTGTGCAGCACACACAGGTAAGGCCTTCCTCTGTGCCCAAGCCGGGATGGTGGGGTGCCAGGGAAACAGCAGTTTTTCCACAGCTGGTCCAGCACAAAGGGGCTGAGCTCCATGGCTTCATTACTGAGTGAGCAGGTGGTATCTTCATGTGTTACTTTCTAATCTGACCAGCATTGTGCTTTTCCTGAAACCCCAGTAAGTACCTGGAACCCTGTATTTGGTTGCCTTTGCCACTTCCTAACTGGGTGAGGGAAAATGCCCCTTCTTCTAATGGTTTACTGCACAGAACTCCCATCTCACTGAAGATTTAGAACAATTAATTCAAGATTTTAAAATATGAAAGTATATATATTAAAATACACCAGACAATATGTGAAAGACAATGAGGAAAATCTAGATGTGTAATGATTTCTGTGATCTTTTTTCTCTAAACTGTGCAAGAATGTGGCTATCCTGAGACTTGCCTTGTGACAATTCTTTTATTTTTTTAAAAATTTATTTATTTGTTTGGCTGTGTTGGGTCTTCGTTGCTGTGCGCGGCTTTCTCCAGTTGCAGCAAGCAGGGGCTACTCTTCCTGCGGTGCGTGGGCCTCTCATTGCGGTGGCTTCTCTTGTTATGGAGCACAGGCTCTGGGCTCACGGGCTCAGTAGTTGTGACTTGCAGGCTCTAGAGCGCAGGCTCAGCAGCTGTGGTGCACGGGCTTACTTGCTCCGCGGCATGTGGGATCTTCCCAGACCAGGCCTCGAACCCGTGTCCCTTGCATTGGCAGGTGGACTCTCAACCACTGTGCCACCAGGGAAGCCCGTGACAATTCTTATATTAGTAAAATATTAACTTGCTCAGAAAGTGAGAAATCCTCAGCATAACAAACACCTGAATGTATTTTACTAAGAATTTCTTCAGCTTCTCCCTTAGACACGTTTACGAGCCAGAGTTATTTGTACCAAACACAAATAACTGCGTTTCTCAGCATGTTTGAAATGAGAGGAAATAGAATTGTAATGAAGTCAACATAGGCCACCTCAGCAAACCCTACAATAAAAACACTTCCCTCAATATTCTGATCACCACGGGTTGAGATGATGGCTAATTAGAAAATCCTGAGTCAGAACATAAGCTCTTCAAATTCGAGGAAGAGAGTGGTCAGCATCATTTTCAGATTTACCTACAAGTGTCCAGTTGCTAAGAGACATGTGAACAAAATGTACTGTAACATGGAAATGGTTGTTCCTCCGAAAGAGCCAAGCTTACACAAAGTCTGTGTGGTTTGTATTTGCCTCCACGGCTACAGTGATGTTTTGCATTATTTAATGTGTTTGCCATTGTACCGGAATTAAAGAGTCTCATCATGGCCCTATTTGTCATTAGCTGCGCGCTTCTCAGACCTGTTGCTTACAGAATGTTCTCCCCACGCTATCACCAGAGTTCTCTTCCTAGAATGTTAGTCATTCATTTATCAACTTCACAGATGCCTTCTGCACTGTTATTTAGTTTATACTCTTAAATTGATTTCTACCCAAGCTTATTCTTGCCCTAAGCACTCCATATGATTTGCAGTCACACAATGGAAGAAAATATTCATGAAACATATCTGAAAAAGGACTTGTCTCTAGATGTATAAAGAATGCTTCCAATTTAACAATAAGAAAAACAATCCTCCTCAACATAATAAAGGCCATATATGACAAACCCACAGCCAGCATTGTTCTCAATGGTGAAAAACTGAAACCATTTCCAGTAAGATCAGGAACAAGACAAGGTTGCCCACTCTCACCACTCTTTTTCAACCTAGTTTTGGAAGTTCTAGCCACAGCAATCAGAGAAAATAAAGAAATAAAAGGAATCCAAATAGGAAAAGGAGAAGTAAAGCTGTCACTGTTTGCAGATGACATGATACTATACATAGAGAATACTAAGGATGCTACCAGAAAACTACTAGAACTAATCAATGAATTTGGTAAAGTAGCAGGATACAAAATTAATGCACAGAAATCTCTGGCATTCTTATACACCAATGAAGAAAAATCTGAGAGTGAAATTTAGAAAACACTCCCATTTACCATTGCAACAAAAAGAATAAAATATTTAGGAATAAACCTACCTAAGGAGACAAAAGACTTGTATGCAGAAAATGATAAGACACTGATGAAAGAAATTAAAGATGATACAAATAGGTGGAGAGATATACCATTTTCTTGGATTGGAAGAAGCAACATTGTGAAAATGACTCTATTACCCAAAGCAATCTACAGATTCAATGCAATCCCTATCAAATTACCACTGGCATTTTTTACAGAACTAGAAAAAAGAATTTCACAATTTGTATGGAAACACAAAAGACCCCGAATAGCCAAAGCAATCTTGAGAACGAAAAATGGAGCTGGAGGAATCAGGCTCCCTGACTTCAGACTATACTACAAGGCGACAGTAATCAAGACAGTATGGTACTGGCACAAAAACAGAAATATAGATCAATGGAACAGGATAGAAAGCCCAGAGATAAACCCACACACATATGGTCACCTTATCTTTGATAAAGGAGGCAAGAATATACAGTGGAGAAAAGACAGCCTCTTCAATAAGTGGTGCTGGGAAAACTGGACAGCTATCTGTAAAAGTATGAAATTAGAACACTCCCTAACACCACACACAAAAATAAACTCAAAATGGGTTAAAGACCCAAATGTAAGGCCAGACACTATCAAACTCTTAGAGGAAAACATAGGCAGAACACTCTATGACATAAATCACAGCAAGATCCTTTTTGATCCATCTCCTAGAGAAATGGAAATAAAAACAAAAATAAACAAATGGGATCTAATGAAACTTAAAAGCTTTTGCACAGCAAAGGATACCATAAACAAGACCAAAAGACAACCCTCAGAATGGGAGAAAATATTTGCAAATGAAGCAACTGACAAAGGATTAATATCCAAAATTTATAAGCAACTCAGGCAGCTTAATAACAAAAAAACAAACAACCCAATCAAAAAATGGGCAGAAGAACTAAATAGACATTTCTCCAAAGAAGATATACAGATTGCCAACAAACACATGAAAGAATGCTCAACATCATTAATCATTAGAGAAATGCAAATCAAAACTACAATGAGATATCATCTCACACCGGTCAGATTGGCCATCATCAAAAACTCTAGAAACAATAAATGCTGGAGAGGGTGTGGAGAAAAGGGAACACTCTTGCACTGCTGGTGGGAATGTAAATTGATACAGCCACTATGGAGAACAGTATGGAGGTTCCTTAAAAAACTATAAATAGAACTACCATATGACCCCACAACCCCACTACTAGGCATATACCCTGAGAAAACCATAATTCAAAAAGAGTCATGTACCAAAATGTTTATTGCAGCTCTATTTACGATAGCCAGGACATGGAGGCAACCTAAATGTCCATCAACAGATGAATGGATAAAGAAGATGTGGCACATATATACAATGGCATATTACTCAGCCATAAAAAGAAATGAAACTGAGTTATTTGTAATGAGGTGGATAGACCTGGAGTCTGTCATACAGAGTGAAGTATGTCAGAAGGAGAAAAACAAATACCATATGCTAACACATATATATGGAATCTAAGAAAAAAAAAGGTCATGAAGAGATTAGTGGTAGGACGGGAATAAAACACAGACCTACTAGAGCATGGACTTGAGGATATGGGGAGGGGGAAGGGTAAGCGGTGACAAAGTGAGAGAGTGGCAGGGACATATACACACTATCAAATGTAAATTAGATAGCTAGTGGGAAGCTGCCGCATAGCACAGGGAGTTCACCTCTGTGCTTTGTGACCACCTAGAGGGGTGGGATAGGGAGGGTGGGAGGGAGGGTGATGCAAGAGGGAAGAGATATGGGAACATATGTATATGTATAACTGATTCACTTTGTTGTAAAGGAGAACTAACACACTATTGTAAAACAGTTATACTCAAATAAAGATGTTAAAAAAAAAAAAAAAGAAAAACAATCCAATCAAAAATGGGCAAAAGATTAAAACCCTACAAAAGACAATATACCAGTGGCCAATAAGCACATGATAACAAGTTCAATGTCAACAGATACCAGACAAATGCAAATTAAAATCACAATAAGATACCCCTACACACTAACTTTTAAAAGATTAATAATTCAAGGTTGTTGAGGATGTGGAAGGATTGAAATTCTGATACAGTGCTTGCTGGCAGGAGTATAAAATGATACAACCAATTTGGCAAAAAAAAAACAACCTGGTATTTTCTTAAAAGTTTGAAACTGTACATTCAAAAGCATAATTATCTAACTAGTATATGTCTCAGCACTAGATCTAGAAATATACACAGAATAAAATAGGGTTTAAAAAAAAGTTAAATGTACAGTTACCACATGACTCAGCAATTTCACTTGTAGGTGTCCATCCAAGAGAAATGAAAAAATACATCCACAGAAAGACTTGGGTAAGAATGTTCTGGGGACAATAGAAGCTTCTCTCGGGGTTAACACCCTTCCTAAGAGCTGAGCACTTGCTGGAGGGCTGGGGGCAGTGGCCTGAGGTCCCCTCGGCTTGCTCTCCGGGTGTGGAACCAGTGCCTCATTACCAGGGCCCCAAGCTCAGTGTGCTGCCCCCCAAGATGGAGCCTCCATTCCATGAGTGGGGACCGGGCAGCAGAAAGAGAACTTTAACCAGGAAAAAGAAAACATGTATTTTGTATTTCAGATAGGTGACTCTGGCATTCTGGCAGACAGAACAGACTTGGGATTGCCAAGGGGGAGGGAAGGAGTGGGAGTTGGGGATTAACAGATGCAAACTAGTATTATACAGAATGGATAAGCAACAAGGTGCTACTGTAGAGCACAGGGAACTATATAGTCAATATCCTGGGATAAACCATAATGGAAAAGAATATGAAAAAGAATGTATATATAACTGAATCACTCTGCTGTACAGCAGAAATTAACACAACACTGTAAATCAACTATACTTCAATTAAAAACACACACAAAAAAAACCCAAAAAAAACCAAAGCAGAAAGACACCAAGAGACTGGGGCTGGCTGAGGTTTCACTTTTCCTTTTTAACCAATTAGCCACCATTCTAAATATCATAGACCGAACAGAGACTGGGTCATCTGCCCAAAGGTGGGAGTCTGCAGCTATCAACAGACACAGCCCCAAACTAGTTTAGGACAAGTTTATGTGGCAGAGAAGGTAGACCACAGAGGAAGCTGTAGCCAAGCCTTCGCCAGCATAATGGAGTTAAGTATTCTGGATTGGAAAGCATCTCTCACTCCTCCATCACATTAAGGTGAAAATTGAGGGCCCATAGCGAGCTCTAGACAAAATACAATTATCTTACCTTGGACAAGTTTCTCTGTTCTCTTCAGACTGTGGTTGGTAGAATGGTCCCCCAAAGACGTCGACACCCTAATGCCTGCAGACTTTGAATATGCTATATTAAATGGCAAAAGGGACTCTGCAGCTGTAACGCCACAGATTTTAAGATCAGGAGATTATCCAGGACTATCTGGGCGGGGCCGTCTAATTGCGTGAGCCCGTAAAAGCAATGAACTTTCTCCAGCAGGGGCAAGAAAGACTGTAGCAGAAGGGAAATGCAGAAGATCTAAAGCATGAGACGCGCTGGATCTACCAGTGCTGGGGGGAGCCACGTAGATAGCATGAGAAGGGACATGGGCAGCTATACAAGCAAAGACTGGCTCCCAGCTGACTGCTAGCAAGGAAATGGGGAACTCCAACCTCAAGGAACTGAATTCTACGAACAACCTGAAGGAGCCTGGAAGCTAAAAATTCTTCAGCACCTCCCGAGAAGAGTCCAGCCCAGCTGACAACCCGATTTTAGCCTTGTGAGGTCTTCAGCAGAGGACCCAGCTGAGCCCCATTGGGCCCAGACCTCTGAGCCATGGAATAAATGGGTGTTGTTTTAATCCTCGAAGTTCACAGTAATTTGTCCTTGCAGAAATAGAAAACTGATACAAAACTGACACATAAACACATTTTTAAAAAGGAAGTTAGCAAGCAGAACTCTCAAGGAAAAGAGACTTTGAGTATAATTCCCTCTTCTTATTGCAAATACAGGACATAGGAGCCTTGGAGCTCTTTGCTCAAGAATAATAGTTACAATCCATACTCCCTTCTGTGTTCCTCAGTATACAGCTGTATTAAATGGGAGACTGAGGCTCAATTTAGGGGAGTTTCTGAGGCCCTCTAGCAACACTGGAATGGAGAATGGATTTTAGTGAGGTCAAGACTGCAATAGGAATCAAAAAAAAATCCTGCAATAGGAAGACCAGTTGTCAGGCTATTGTACTGAGGTGATTGAGGGACCACAGGGCAGGGCTAGCTGGTATGGAGGAGTCAGACTGGAGAGGGAGACACTGATCCCCAATAGTTCTAGAAGGGCTGGCTAGGTGGAAGGTAGCACCAATAAATCAGAGAATTCAAGAGGAGGAATAGACCTGGGAGAGACAGAAACCATGGGTTTGCTTAAATCCACTTCAGCTGCCTTCACTAATCAAGGTGGTTTTGCATGTCCTCCAAGCCGCATGTAGCCTAAACAATAAGGTTATCTATCTGCCCGAGTTATTTTCCAGGAACTTGGAGTCAGCTGTGTCTAGTTGGAGCTCAGCTGGTTAATACTGGATTGGACCACTGACCCTCCAAATGGGCACACATGAGTGGCCACATAGGGACCTTCTGACGCCAGGGGGTCGAAAACTCCACCCTCAGCTTGTGCTAAGCCCCTCCACTCTTGAACGTGCAGAAGCTTGTAGCTTCGTTAAGCCTGCGCAGAACGACAATCACCCCCACCTTTTCCCGGTCACCTTTCCCCACGCTCCCCACGCCTCAGACGGTCTTGCTTCTTCGTTCATTATCCCATAATTCCCCTGAGCCCCTTGTGGATCTGAGACTTGTTTTCCCGTCTTCTCACCTGGCTCCCTTTTAAATAAACCCTCTCTTTGCTGCAAACCTTGGCGTCTCAGCGTTTCGGCTTGCTGAGGGTCAGCCAAACATTAACCTGGTTTGGTTACAAGATGGTCACGGCAAAAGCTTAGTTTGGGATCTATTGAATTTGAGGGGTTTGTGGAACATCCAGGTGGTAACTGGATATTGAAAACTGAAGCTCAGCTGATTCTCAAAGATGCCAATTTGGGAATTATTAACATATACTTTCAGAAGATGCTCATGGGTTTTCTTTTGCTTTAAAACACAGGAAGGGGCTTCCCTGGTGGCGCAGTGGTTGAGAATCCGCCTGCCGATGCAGGAGACACGGGTTCGTGCCCTGGTCCGGGAAGATCCCACATGCCGCGGAGCAACTAAGCCCGTGAGCCATGGCCGCTAGGCCTGCGCGTCCGGAGCCTGTGCTCCGCAACGGGAGAGGCCACAACAGTGAGAGGCCCGCATACCACAAAAAAAAAAAAAAAAAAAAAAAAAACAACACAGGAAGAACACTGAGGAAGAGATACAAACAGGGAGTAACCTGGAGGTAATTAGAAAAGGGTTTGGAGGAGAGAGGACAAAGAAGGGTAGAAAAGATGAGAGAGCTGGCTAAGGTAGAATTAACTGATTTATTACTAATAAACTACAAAAAAAGGTGTGCCTGCAAAGTTCATGATCTTAGGGGAGAAAAAAAGAGGTGGTAGGGAGGCAGAGGTAGAAAATGTCCCTGTTAGCCACAGGGAGCACTGCCACCTCGGGCCTGGGTGAATGATGATGGACGGAAGAGGAGACACAGGGAAAGAAGACAGTGTTGACCCAGCCACTTGCACCTGGGGAGCTTCCTGGGCTGGGGATTCGTAATTTGAGGAATGTTAATATTGTGTTCCTCCTGAGTACACCATTCATTCAGTGAAGACTTAGCTATTTACAAAATCATTTACAGGGGAGTTGGAGCCTCCCCACACCCTGATTTCTGTAAAAGCAATGCTACCATCCTAAATATGACTGAAAAACCTAAGTTAGCTTACGCATAGCCACCATCCAACACAGTTTCCTCATGAAAAGCCCACAATGGCTATTTTTTAAATAATAACATCTTTATTGGAGCATAATTGTTTTACAATGGTGTGTTAGCTTCTGCTGTATAACAAAGTGAATCAGCTATACATATACGTATGTTCCCATATCTCCTCCCTCGTGCGTCTCCCTCCCTCCCACACCTCTAGGTGGTCACAAAGCAAGGAGCTGATCTCCCTGTGCTATGCGGCCGCTTCCCACTAGCTATCTATTTCCCATTTAGTAGTATATACAATGGCCTTTCTTGATACCCTTTGCAGAATCCCAATCTGTGAAAGTTTTTGAAGGTTGCACACAGCAGCAGGGACAGAAAATAAGATGCCCACACAGCAGAGCTTAGGAGGGCTCCCTGCTGAACCGCCAGCTGTGGGGCAAGCAGCCAGCCAGGGAAGGTACCATTTAGGATGAAGTGTTCCTCATTTTCCCAGCTGGTCTAGATGGGCTCAAAAAGAATTTAAATTTAACCTATTCCAAAGCACCAAGTGATTATTTTAGACAATGAGACCAGATGCTATACTTTCATTATCTTTCCTGATGCGTCTAGTTTTGGCTAAGAATCAAAATAGTTGTCAAGGTTGTTTTAAACTTTCTAAACACATATAATCCAAAGCTGCATGTATGAAGTGTCTCCAGAATCTTTTGTTGCTGCTTTTAAAATTCCCCATAGACACTAACCTATACTGTTGTACTCAAACACATTTCTACCACAAAGATTAAAAAGTACTTGAGAATATTTTTTATTCTACTCTGTATCAAGGCCATAGACACACAAAATGTTTGGATCACTTAATAAGTTATAACATTCCATGTTTTCATAGTAAGAACAAGGATATAAATGATCATTTCCTGAGCTTACAGTGCAATGTAAAATTTAATCTGTGTTGCTAATCAGAGATCTTACAGCATAGAAATGTGATCAAAATGATCATTTGCTTTATCATGTCATAAAACACAAGACCTTAATGTAGAACAGTGATACAGTTTAAATGGTAAGGAACTTTGTGATTCATAACAAAGAATCCTGTATATATTTGTTACCACGATTGACCTTCCAGGACAAATATCAGTAGTAAAATAAGTTATGGTACAAAATAAAGTCAACAGGTATCTATAGTGAAGAAACATTTGATTTCATTTAAGAAACTAAAACCTGGATTCTAGTTAACCTATATACAAAAATGTTCTTTTAAAAAACCCTAAGTAATCACAAATTTAGCTAAAACAGTTGAATGATGGCTCTTCATTAAGCTGTAAAACTATGGATCTTATCTTTGGAAAAGTTCAAATCATGCAGCAACCTGAAAAACAAATAAAAAGCACATGTTTCTTAGGGAAGATATTTAAAAATAAAGAAGTAAGATCAAAGTTTATCATCATAACCATAATATTTTTTCATTTTCCCCATTTAGCATGTGTTTTCTAAAAAACTCCACAATTATCACTTCTAAAAAATTAACAATAATTCCTTAATATCATCTAATATCTAGTAAGTGTTCACATTTTCAATTGTCTCATAAATGCCATAATTTTTTAAAGTTTGTTTGAATCAAGATCCAATTAAAGTCTACTCACTGTGATTGGTTTATATGTCTTTTGGGTATTTTTTGATCTATAACATCCCCTCCATCTCTCTCTCTCTCTCTGTGTCCTGCAATTTATTTGTTGACAAAATCAGATTTTTAAGTGTTGAGTCTCCCACAGTTCTCATTTTGTTGCATCCCTGTGGTTTACTTTAATAATATGTTCCTTTTTCCTTTTATCTCCCAAAATGTAATAATTGGATCGAGAGGCTTAATCAGATACAGGTTCAAGTCTTTTTGACAAGACTACTTCATAGTGCTCTTTCATCAGGAGGCACATAATACCGGGTTGCCTCTCTTTTGGGATGTTAACCACCCCTGGTGATCTACGTACAGATCTACTCGTTTCATTAGGGACCGAAGTTGGTGATATTCTACTCCTATCATTCTTTATTCGTTTATTAGCCGAGGAATTCTATAAAGAATCACTTCTGCTCATCTATTACGTGGTTATCCAGTAGTATAACTCATACAGAAAAGGGAGAATAAATGCTGGTTTTCTTCCTCTTCATTCACCAGTTTTTGAAGTAAGGAGTTGATCCACTAGCATTCTATCGTAATTTTCCCCCACTGACCAGGAGAAGCAGAAATACTGCTTAAGCATAATTCAACTTGGAGAATACTGTAAATGGAGACTGAAATCTTACAAGTAGCTCTGTTTAAAATACTGCTGGGGCTTCCCTGGTGGCGCAGTGGTTGGGAGTCCGTCTGCCGATGCAGGGAACGCAGGTTCGTGCCCCGGTCCGGGAGGGTCCCACGTGCCGCGGAGCGGCTGGGCCCGTGAGCCGTGGCCGCTGAGCCTGCGCGTCCGGAGCCTGTGCTCCGCAACGGGAGAAGCCACCCACAACAGTGAGAGGCCCGAGTACCTCAAAAAATAAAGAATACATGAATGAAGGATTTCTTATACCATATCAGGATACAGATGGTTACTGTGGATGGTTGCTTCTGAATTTTTCTGAAGGGCAACTTACTATCTGAAGCATTTATAGCCTTGAGGCATGAGGGGATACGCTGGCAAATGTCCTGAAACTCCTTTCTGCCCTATGATTTCAGAAGTGCCAGAAAGGACTCGGACT
Organism: Kogia breviceps; assembly: GCF_026419965.1. NCBI lineage: Eukaryota > Metazoa > Chordata > Mammalia > Artiodactyla > Physeteridae > Kogia > Kogia breviceps. The sequence goes on along the minus strand of NC_081322.1, from coordinate 19,320,340 downwards.
CTTGAAAAGGTTACCTGAAAATAAATTTCAAGAATCCATAAAGTGCAAAGCAACATGAGAGAGAGAAAGAGAGAGAGAGACAGAGAGGGAGAGGCCTGCGTCTGATGAATGCCTACAAGGTCTAAATGTCAATGGAAGTAAACAAACTTGTCCAAAAAATATTACTTTAAAGTAGGCTGATAAATGACCTGAGATAAAAAAAAAAATCTTGAAATATAAACGTATGCATTCAGTCTAAACCATACACAGAGCCTGAAGTCATTCAACAACGTATTCCCTCCTCCTCCAGGCAATCAGCTTCCCAGACCCACTCTTTCCTATTTCTTACACATACATATCCCTGCCTTCCCATTTTTACTGCCACAGCTCCAGGTCCGGCCCTTCTATCTCTTGTCTAAGATGCTGCTCTAATTAGCTTACCCTCATCTATCTGGTACATCATTGTTATACTAGTTCTCCTAAAAACCCAGATCCAATCTCACAACTTCTTTGCTAAAGCTTCAGTGGCTTGTCACTGCCCACAAAGTAGTATTTCAGAGTATTTGGGGTCCCAGCTTATCCTGGTTTCTCTAGCTAAAGAAAAATACTAGAATCTGCAGAAAAACTTGCTATTTGCTCATGGGAAAAACAGCTCACAAAATAAACAGCTAGGGGTTAAAAACATTTCTCAAAACGAATCTGATTAAACACTTGTGCTCCTTCAAATGTTAGTGGTCCTCCATGAAAAGAAAAGGCTAACCTGTCAAATAAGTTTGGGACTACTGGGTTAAGAGAAGTTAAATAAATTTGTTTAGAATTTCTCAAAGCTTTGAATATTCTAAGTTCATATTAAACTTCAAGAAGATAACATAGTATACATTATTTCTCAAACTTATTTAATCATAGAGCCCTTTAGGGGGAACACATGAATATTTCAAGGAGCACATTCCAAGAAACACGCGCCTGGGACTTCCCTGATGGCACAGTGGTTAAGAATCTGCCTGCCAATGTAGGGGACATGGGTTCGATCCCTGGTCCAGGAAGATCCCACATGCCACGGAGCAATTAAGCCCATGCACCACAACTACTGAGCCTGCACTCTAGAGCCCGCAAGCCACAAGTGCTGAAGCCCACGTGCCCTAGGGCCTGTGTGCCGCAACTACTGAGCCTGCGTGCTGCAACTACCAAAGCCCACGCACCTACAGCCCATGTCCGCAACAAGAGAAGTCACCGCAATGAGAAGCCCACGCACCACAATGAAGAGTAGCCTCCGCTCGCCACAACTAGAGAAAGGTCAAACACAGCAATGAAGACCCAATGCAGCCAAAACATAAAGTAATTTTTTTTTTTTTTTTTTTTTTTTTTTTGCGGTACGCGGGCCTCTCACTGCCGTGGCCCCTCCCGTTGCGGAGCACAGGCTCCGGACGCGCAGGCTCAGCGGCCACGGCTCACGGGCCCAGCCGCTCCGCGGCACGTGGGATCCTCCCGGACCGGGGCACGAACCCGCGTCCCCTGCATCGGCAGGCGGACTCCCAACCACTGCGCCACCAGGGAAGCCCAACAGGTTGCATAATTATCAGACTACATCTCTGTTTTTAAGGAATGTAAGGGGTTTTGAGAATACTCATTAGGCTCCCAAGTATGTCATTATACTCAAATTATCATTATAATCAAATTAATAATGAGATTTCATTATACTCATTTCCCAATATTATTTTCCCAAATCAACTGGAGTCTCTAACATACAAACTACTGCCAAATATTTAACTACAAATTACTGATAAAGGCTTGATTTCTAAACTAAAACTAGGCACTTCAAAGGCAGAGTACGAGTATACCTGTCTTGCACAGTATAGGGTGGAAAATACATATTCACTACTTACATACTGATTATTAACCACAGTAATAAGCATAGTAGGAGAGAAAATTGAAAGAGAAATGTATTCCAATATCTTATGTTGTTAGTAAATGTGCTAATTTTGCCTCCATCAAATCTCTGAAAATACCTATCAATTAAAACAAGAGCTGTTCTGCATTTAATTCCCATAAAGACAAAGCAAGATCAGAAACCGTACTTGGGGCATGCTACTTCCAAATTTTCAATCAAAACAGTTGAATAAACCCTTTTCTGCTATGCAGTTGATATAATCGCTATGTACCACTCATATAAGAGAACTGTCTTTAGGACATTTTAGAAATTTTCAATGTAACTTTAAAAATAAAAAATAAAGCTGACCATATTTTAAAAACAATTTCAAATGCTCTGGTTTATTTTTAAATGTTTGGATGCTCATAATTTTTCCCTTTTTTGTACATGGCAGGATAGTAAGAATGTTATAGTAATTGATGAGTTAAACATTAGAAAGTAACCGAAGCTCCTTGTTATAGTTTGAAAGGGACCATAAGATCAGAACATCCTCAGGAAGAAGTCAGCTGGTTGTTTACTAAAGCAGCCTCACAGAATGATATTAACTTGATAACTTTTGTCCACAGTCCAGTCCTTCCGATGTTATAAAATTGATTAGACTCAGGCAAGGACCAATCAAGTACTACTAATCAAGGACTACTCAAGGCAAAGACTAGGCTAATCAAGTTCACAAGAGATTAAAGCACACATGCCAGAATGGTAATGGATTTTCAGCCTGACTACGTGCATCTAGTGACCTGAGCATTATATGCCCCATCCAGGGCATCTCATTCCCAGTATTGGAAGACCAAATATTTGGAACATTTGGAAGGACAAAATAATCATTTAAAAGTTACTTGATGAACATGGAATTGAAACAAAGAAGGGGATAATTTTATAGGGTAGCTCACATAGGCCATAATGAGGCTTCATGAGTTATCACTGCTCTCATGAAGGCATCTCATTCCCAGTATTGGAAGACCAAACCAAGGCATCTCATTCCCAGTATTGGAAGGGCATCTCCAGGGTACCTCATTCCCAGTGTTGGAAGGCATCTCATTCCCAGTATTGGAAGACCAAACCAGGGCATCTCATTCCCAGTATTGGAAGACCAAACATTTGGAACATTTGGAAGGGCAAGATAATCGTTTAAAAGTTGCTTGATGAACATGGAATTGAAAAAAAGAAGTGGATAATTTTATAGGGTAGCTCACATAGGCCATAATGAGACTTCATGAGTTACCACTGCCATGCCAGTGTACAGCCCTCTACGTGGCACCAAAATCTGTGCCATGACTAGTTTCCCTAGATGAAGTTGAAAAAACACTGATTTTGCTATTTTGGCTTTCCTTTCCCACACTCTATGCTGACTCTCCACCCTGTTCTCTGCTACACAATCTCTATGCATAGGTTTTAATACCATCAGTTAAGTTTCCAGCTGCTATATTACAATCATGTTGTCAGTCCTTCACAAGGTGATATCACCTTCACTAGATCTGTAGGTATTCCAAAATTCTTTAGGTTCACATTTATGTTCAATATTTTGATTTATGTAACCAAAGATGACTCATCACATCTATTATATGTAGACTGCTGAGCTTAACTTTCAGACAGCAACAAATTTTCTCTATTTCCAAATTTTAGTGATCTACTTCACTCGATATTACTGCTAATACTGTCTTAAAAGGGGAAGAGCTCTTTTATTGTTAGGCAAAAGGCAGTGAAAAGTTGAAGACACAGAAAAAGGAGTAGAAACAGGAAGGGGGGGTCTCTAAATATTAGTAGATTTCATTATAGTCCCTTTATTAATTCTTTCAAAGTACTTTTATTGAGAGCCTGTTATGCACTAACTGCCCTGCTGGGCATGGAAAATACAAAGATAAGATATATCTATCCTTCAAGTCAAAGTCCTGTGAAGAAGGAATATTATTTATTCTTATCCTAGATCAATGAACAAAGTGTTAGTTACTGAGGGGTTCAGAGAGGAGGGAGGCTTCATAAAGTAAGTGATTTTTTTTTTTTTTTTTTTTTTTGCGGTATGCAGGCCTCTCACTGCTGCGGCCTCTCCCGTCGTGGAGCACAGGCTCCGGACGCGCAGGCCCAGCGGCCATGGCTCACGGGCCCAGCCGCTCCGCGGCATGTGGGACCCTCCCGGACCGGGGCACGAACCCGTGTCCCCTGCATCGGCAGGCGGACTCTCAACCACTGCGCCACCAGGGAAGCCCCAGTAAGTGATATTTTTAAAAAAATATTTTTAAAAAGGTACTTGACATGTAGAGAGAGGCATTCTAAAAAACTCAAGCACCTAAGAATGAGGATGACAAACTTCTGGACTAACTGATTAAGTCCTCTTCGTGGCCTGCAAAGACTTGGATGCTTTTTCCAGCTTCACCTCTCACTATACAAAATACTTGTGCTACTCAAGTAATGGAGACCCATCCAAGGTGTCAAAGCTACAGAGCAACGTGATTAAATCTATCATCAAGGAAGTATGGAAAAAGAACTGAAAAATGCAGATTAATAGAAAGATACCAGTTAGAGGCAACTGAGAGAGACCAATTACAGATTAAGAGAGAAATGATGAAGGCTTGATCTAAGAAGGTGGCAGAAGGGATAGAAAAGAAAGATTAAAAAGTCACTGAGAGGGCTTCCCTGGTGGCGCAGTGGTTGAGAATCCGCCTGCCGATGCAGGAGATACGGGTTCGTGCCCTGGTCTGGGAAGATCCCACATGCCGCGGAGCAACTAAGCCCGTGAGCCATGGCCGCTAGGCCTGCGCGTCCGGAGCCTGTGCTCCGCAACGGGAGAGGCCACAACAGGGAGAGGCCCGCGTATCACAAAGTTTACACAGAGATGCAAGAAGGTACTTACATAATAATTTTAATTATCCACCAAATTTTTAAAATATTTTATTTTATTTTATTTATTTATTTTTGGCCTCACCACATGGCATGCGGGATCTTAGTTCTCCGATCAGGGATCAAACCCGTGCCCCCTGAAGTGGAAGCACGCAGTCTTAACCCCTGGGCCACCAGGGAGGTCCCCATACACCAAATTTTTACCAATGGATACCAATGGCCAGTGGGGCCATTTGAGTTCCAGGAAGGGAAGAATTTCACTTTTTACTTTATATATTTCGAATTGTTTTAACAATGTAATATTTTATATATTACTTTGGTAACTGAAAAGAATATTAATCCAACTACTTCTAAGACTATAATAATAAAAAAACAGGGTAAAATTAATGAGAAGTCATATTTTAGCTAGCCAAATTCCAAAGAAAGAGGAGTCACCACATATTTGAAAGACTTTTATACATGGTTCCATCACATATACAAAAATTAATCTATGTGTAAATTATAATACATTGACAATAACCACACTGGGGAAGGTACCAGCTATTGAATGATAACTTGGCATCCGTGATGATGAAGAGAAAAACTGAACAGTGCCATCATAATAAACCATATTCACCAAATCCTGGCTGGTAGTCTGTGAGGCTGATTGCTGGAAAGGCTAGGAGTGTTATCTTCTGCAGTTTCAAAAGACTAAGAAGATGTTAGACATCGGTAAGAAAGGTATTTAAAACAAGTAAAGGAGGAAATTTCAGGATGAAAATGAGGGAAAAAGAATTTACACAGTAAGGAGTATGTTTACAGAGCTTCTTATACTAGTGGCACACGCAAGGAAATCATTTATAATCATCCACTCATTTTCAGTTTTATAAATTCAACTTCATAAATGACAGACCTGAAAGTGGCAGGTGTCTTCACGGAAGACCGTTTGTGTGCTCCCTCACCTCTTTCCTTTAAGGCTTTGTTAGTAATAAATTACAATGCTGGTGGTACTATCTCTGTGACTAGTGATAATTTCTTTGTTCATACAGTGATGCAGCACAGCTATAGTTCCCATATGTAGGATCACTGCATCCACAAACCTAGAATCTTGTTATCACTAAGTCTAGCTGCCCAGAAACATTTTATTTATAACCTAAATGGGCGCTTCCTCGAGAGATTAGTACTGATTCCGAACTGCTTATAAAAGAAAAAAAATGTTTCCACAAAGCCTCTGCTTCCCTTACCTGTAATAGTTAGATTGAAGTAAACATGTTGCCCAGTTGGCACCTGAAGATATGTGCTTGGTGGCAGCATCAAGCAGAAAAGCTTCGTATCATGAGTCACATCTTCCTTGGAAATTAACTGGCACTTTCTGTAGTACAAACCTAGAAAGTGATTCATTTTCTCTTAGTGATGAATAAATTCAATAAGAAGTACTCTCAGACCTACCACGCCAAAACACAGGCTCAACTTTTGCTCTTTAGTGAGCTTGAGTTTCACTAACAGACCTATGATATTTTAAAAATTCATTAGTATTTTGAAAATCTTATAGTGTTGGTTTTTTCCATTTTGTTTCCTGTGATATCCATTTTCTAAAACCTGTAAGTACTTCTGTAATTTGAAAAATAAGCTCTATAAAATGAGTGTTATTTTCTCATGTCTGTTGTTATAGCATGTTAAAACCATTATAGTCTAAGAAATTAAAGTCTAGTTTATTTCTTCTTAAATTTACTTTTTAAAATAATTCCATCCTTTAAGCCTGTAACAGCTATATAATTAAATTATAGATGTGAAAAATATTTGATAATCAACAAAGCTCATTCTAAATTCTTTTCTTACAGAATGGAAAAGTCCTGAAACTCAAATATTTAAGGTTTAACAATACCAGCACTATTCAATAACTTAGAAATATTTCTTTGATAAAGGCAGGAAAAACATACATTCTTGTGCCTTTGTATATGTGTATTATATATACACAAACAAAATTCATATGTATATGAATTATAGAACATTTCAATAGTCAAAAACTGATTAAAACAAAAAATAAACTTAGGTTTAAGTGTGTAAGTTCTGATTATCTGGAAAATTAATTTAAGTGAAAAACTGAAGGTGCCAAGTTTGTGGTACTAAAATACAAATAAATAAAAGGAATCAAGTATTCCTATAAATATGGGAAATATTTGAAATGAATACCCTAAGCTCAGGAAATACTATTTGTATACAGAGCAAAATAATACCACTTGGATTGGAAGATCTTGTTATAGAAGTTCTGAAAGCATGAATATTTTCACTTATAAATTTTCTTTCAGATGTAAACAGCATGCCAGAGTAGACTTTGTTTCATAGTTTCCTCTCTTTTATAAAACAGCATTTACAGAGATGTCAGGAATTAATCCTAATAAAGCATCTTATTATCCTAATTATGCTCTTTTTTTAACATAAAAATATTTAAGTAGGTGCAGAAAGATTTACTCCAGACCTTAGGATGTGAAGGTCCTACATCGAATAATCAATGGTTAGTGGAAAACTAAAATTCACATAGAATCCTAAGAAATCATTTTGGTCACAGTTTCATGCAGTTCTCTTCTTCCCTTGTCCCTTTTGCTCCCAAAGACCCTGGTCACTAAATCTTTCCATCTGTCACCGTGGTAGCTCGGTATGCACATGAACTTAAGAGTGCATTGTTGCCAGGGCAAAGCTTAGACCAGATTACAGCTAAGGGTACCATCCCAGAGTTATCCCGGAAGACCTAATCCAGTACTGGACCGACGAAGGATCAAAGGACCTAAGCTCACCCCCAAGAAAAAATGAAGGTTCAAACGATCTCCTTATCCCTTCCTCTAGACCTTCCTGGGACCCAGAGTGGTAATACAATATGAGACCCCCATCTATATGTCTAAATACGTGAAAGTTATACATCAGACAAATAACTGCTAAATAAAATATGTTCTATGCTGTACCTTGAAATATACTTTCATAATGTCCTAGAAGGCTAGGTTCGAATTCAGGATTCTTGAACTCCTCAGAGTTCCACGCAGGAAGATGGCGGAGGGATGAAAGCTGCACCCCCTTGACTGCCTATGGCCTGACCCCCCTCTTCTCAGCCCCACTGTCTGACCCTGACTGGAGCCTTGTGCAGGTGTGGGCGCACCAGCCCATATGTTAAGGCTCATCTACTTGCTCTCTCCATAAACAGCCTTGGCCACTTCTTGGATAGAAGCAGCTTTGGGGCCATTTGGGCAGGGAATTCTGGGGTTCCAGATACCTGGAGGGCAGTGGTGAAGGAAAGAGCCTGAACTCCAGTTGGAGAATTCTTCACCTGCACACTCCTCATCCTGTGGGAGCCGTGCAGCTGGAGGAGAGCCCTTGTGTTTTCCTCCAAGCATGGAGTCCAGGGCAGGTGCCCCTTCTGACAATTTCACCTCTAGCCTTTACCAGAAAGGGTTTGCTAGAGTAAGTATGAACCTCTTTGACTACACTTAAAACACAAGGAAACTCTGGGTTCCAGTGATTGACTGGCTTTCCTTGTTAGAGAATTAACACAGTATTCCTGCTATTTAACACCACTGAGATAATTTCAACATCTTACCAATAAAATAATAAAACTGCCATAATTTCACAAGGACGTGCTAACAATAGGTTCTAAAAGTCTTAAGAAAGTTTGCGTCTTTCAGTTGCACTGAGGAGAGAAGTATCACAGGCATGGACCTGAAAAATGGGGGGAAAGGAGTATAAAGCAGATGCACTGATGACTTCAGTCTGGGTAATGCCTGTATTGAAGTGTCAGGTTTCTGGTTTTATAATCATAATTATACAAGAAAATGAGAGACTGAAAATAAATATGAGATGGTGAAACAAAAATATAAGACAGAAAACTGTCTGCCCAGAAACCTCACCTCTTTTTTTTAATCTTTATTTTTTAATGAAGTATAGTTGATCTTCAATGTTTCAGGTGTACAGCAAAGTGATTCAGTTATACACACACACACACACACACACACACACACGCAACAGACATTCTTTTTCAGATTCTTTTCCATTATAGGTTATTACAAGATATTGAATATAATTCCCTATGCTATGTAGTAGAGGTCTTTGTTGTTTAGCTATTTTATATACAGTAGTGTGTATCTGTTAATCCCACATTAACTTCTTTTAATAACATACATATAATATTGAGACATTCAGCGTAACACTGAAATGCTGTAGATAATATGATAATTTGGGTATTCTTTTTTCTTCTTGTTGAAAAGAAACTATAGCTTTCCTTCTGAGGAGTAGACTGTCACAGGCTAAAATAAAGACAAAGTTCAGTGGGAGAGAGACGTGAAAGAGAGCACTGGACTGGGAGTCCATATTGCCTTCAACCTGTCCTTCAGCTCCTTCTTGCTCCTAGTACACTTTTTGTTTTTCTGGTCTTGCTACACGGCATGCGGGACCTCAGTTCCCACACCAGGGATGGAACCTGTGCCTGCTGTAGTGGAAGTGCAGAGTCCTAACCACTGGAATTTCCCCTAGTACACTTTTAAAGCACCTGTCCACTCTCTTTTTCCCTGCTGAAAGCAGGGGCTTACAGAAGTTAAACAGCTTGCCCAATATCACAGAGGTGCTTGAGAAGATGTGGGATGAGGCAACAAGTTATGAGAGTTTCTCACCCCAACTCATAGGCCTTGTTCAAAAAGTTTGAGAATCATCGTTCTAGAACAGTACATCGTTCTTTAGTATCTTCCTCCTTATTTGAACCACATCACTTCAAACATAAATGTTTATAGATTATCCCTCCACCCTTTACAACTCCCTACTAACTATTTAATGTCCAAATTAAGGAACCAGTTCAGCAAGTCACCATCCATCCCAGGTACATCTCTTCTTCAACATCCCCAATTCCTACCGTTCTGATCAACCACAGGTTTTCTTAGCACTCTTTACTACTTTCAATTACCTAAATACAGGTGTCCCCTGCTTTTCGAAATTTCCCTTTATGCCACTTATCTTTTATGAAAAATCTACATTGGTACTTGTTTTTCCTAACTGAAAGAAATCCAAAGAGGATTGTCACTTTTATGAAAAAAGGTGAAAAGGGAAAGTAGCATTCAGCGACTGTTTTGCAGTGAGCTGTTATGGAGGCAGCATGCACCCCGAGCAGAGAGAGTCGCACCCCAAGCTCCTTCCCCAGGAACTACACTCAGCATCTCAACATCAAGCTGCCATAACTTTGAACTGTGCCTGTGAGCATCGGCACTTTGTCTCAGTTTACCTTGTGCATCCGTGAGCTAGATGTGTCCTAGGGTAACTGCTTCTTCCCTTTACACCATTTCCACTTATGAAAGATTCCATAGGAAGGCTCTACTTTTGGATAGTGGGGAAACCTATATGATTTACTTACCTCCTAATTTGCAATCTACCTTTACTCATGTCTTCCTCTAAGATCTTCCTGAACCAACATAGGGCAAGCAGTTAGTGGAACTACACACTTAAAAAATGCTCCAATGGAAAATAAATAACCCCAAACATCAATACTAACATCTACAATACTTAAAAATATATTGATATACATACCTAGATATGTCCATGCAGAAAAACCTACAGCCTACAGTCATTCAATTCAATAGACATTCCATTTAGAATCTGGATTATGCAAGGAGAGAAATCCAATATTACATTCACACCTTGGAAGAGGCTCAAAGCAAGACATGATATTATCTCTTAGCTCAATTTTATCAGGTGCCTGAAAGGGTGATGGCTTATGTTGCTGAGACCACTCCTGTTTCTGGAACCTATTAAGGTTGAATAGAAAGCCTGCACACTTGAGGGGCCTTGCCCTGTGAGACATTTTTCATATGATGTGGTGATGGACTGGAGAGTTATTAATGACTGAATGAGATTCTACTAAAGGGCCGGTTTCTTCTTAGCTGTGTATCATTTGATATAAATGGTTCACGGCCAGAGACCAGGGGCTGGGCTGTGAGATAAGAGAAAATCTATATATTGGCCTCTGCCCCCAGTTCCTGGCACACAGTTCCTAAAACTCTTATAATATCCTAAGTGATAATAACACTAGGAGCATCTCTTGCTCTTTATACAGTAGTTCCCCTTTATCCATGGGGGATACATCCCAAGGCCTCCAATGGACGCCTGAAACTTCTGGTTTTTTCCTATATATATGTACATATTATGCAGTTGTAATTTATAAATTAGGCACAGTGAGAGATTAACAACAATAACTGATAATAAAATAGAACAATTATAACAATATACCATAATAAAAGTTACGTGAATGTGGTCTGTCTCCCTCAAAATATCTTACTGTACAAACTTAATCCCGTTTTCACCTTAACTAAGTACTTATCATGAACTGTGGCCGTAACTTTTGCAGTTTAAAGTACAACAGCAACAGTAGCACGGATTCCTTTTTTCCTTCTTCACAATTTCACAGAGAAGATTTGTTCTCATGGTAGATCTTAGCAACCTTATAATTTGATTTTTTTTCCGTTCCTTGTTAAGACAAGAACTTTCACCCTTTCACTTAAAGGAAGCAATTTATGGCTTCTCTTTGGCATATTGCAATTGCCAGCATCACTTCCCTTGCGCTTTGGGGCCATGACTAAGTAAAATAAGGGTGACCTGGACACAAGCACTGTGATCCCTCGAGAGCTGATCTGATAACCCAGACAGCTACCGAGTGACTAACAGGTGCGATGCGCTGGACAAAGGGATGATTCACGTCCCCAGCGGGACGCCCTGAGATTTCATTAGGCTACTCAGAGTGGTGCACAATTTAAAACTTACGAATTGTTTATTTCTGGAATTTTTCATTTAATATTTCTGGACCACGATTGACTGCGGTAAGTGAAACCTCAGAAAGCAACACCACAAATAAGGGGGGAACCACTGTATTTGTCTTTGACCCTCATCTCTAACATGGCATTCCTAATACCCTTGTAAATTCCTAAGTAATAAGAGAACCAGGAACATTTTTATTTTCATGAGGTGACTCTGGGTGGGCTCCTGGGTGAGCGCCAGTCCCCAGAAAGACTCAGCAATGATAGAAGTGTGGAATTTCCAGCCCCACGTCCCACCCTCTGGAGAGGGGAGAGGGGCTGGAAATGAAGTTAATAACTGATCATGCCTGCATGAGTAACCTCCATAAAATCCCAATAGCAGGGGATTTAAAGGGCTTCCAGGTGGGCAAACACATCAGCACTGGGAAGATGACAGACCTCAACTCCCCATGGACAGACGTTCCTGTGCTCAGGACCCTCCCAGACCTTCTCTCACCCTCTGCATCTCTTCCATCTGGATATACATCTGTATCCTATATCATATGTGATCTACTCTAGCAAATAATCAAGCCCAGGGAAGGGGTCTTTGGAACCTCCCATCTATAGCCAGTTGGTCAGAAGGACAGGTGGTAACCTGGGCTTGCCTCTGGCGTCTGAAGTGTGTGTGTGTTGGGAGACAGGGGAGGGATCATGTGGGACTGAGCCCTTAACCTGTGGGATCCGATGGTGTCTCCAGGTAGACAGTGTCAGAACTGAGTTAACTTGTAAGACACCAGCTGGTACTGCAAAGAACTGCTTGCTGTGGAGAAAAATCTCCATGTATTTGGGACCAGAAGTGTCAGAAGTGAAGCATTCTGTGTGAACAATAAAGGAGACACATAGGAGAGAAGACAGCAGGGAGGAAGTGAGTTTTTTTCCTACACAGGAAAGAAAAATCTGAGTTTTTCCTTTACAGAATCTGTCCCAGTTCATACAGCAGGGATCAGCCTGATTTAGTCTCGCTGGCTGTCTCTTTCTGCCAAGACAGTGACATTGGTGAGCAATGAACTTGCGTGCAGCGTTGATGTTCAGAACACCTGAGAACAAGCGAAGCCTTCAATAGCTCAGTTGGTAGAGCAGAGGTCTGCAGGACACTTGAGAACAAACTATTTTCAAGAACTGTACAAATATCTAACATTTTTGACTATGGGTAAAATAACTCAAACCCATGAAGTCACTAGAATACCTTCCTATGCTGAAGAAACAACAAAGTTTTAGTTATCATATACTTTTTAAAGTATTACATAATTGCATTTATTTTGTTGTTTTTAAAAATTATTCAGCCTTTTCACTAACTTTGGTAAGACTTCCACTTAACCTCTTGTAGTATAGTTTTATCTTCCTCACCCAAACCACTCTTGAATATATGAATAAGAATACATTCATAACACAGCTTCAAACACTAGTTTGATAAACGTGTATGGGCACACATTTTTCCATATACTGGGGTAAAACCTAATGAAACAGTAATAGTAAATTGACAATAAAGCATAGATTCCTTTCTGTTTTAACTATTACTGTTAAAAATATACCTAAAGTGGGCTTCCCTGGTGGCACAATGGTTAGGAATCCACCTGCCAATGCAGGGGACACAGGTTTGAGCCCTGGTCTGGGAAGATCCCACATGCCGCAGAGCAACTAAGCCCATGCGCCACAACTACTGAGGTTGCACTCTAGAGCCAGCGAGCCACAACTAGTGAGCCTGCATGCCACAACTACTGAAGCCCGCGTGCCTAGAGCCCATGCTCCGCAACAAAAGAAGCCACCGCAATGAGAAGCCTGTGCACCTCAATGAAGAGTGGCCCCCGCTCGCCGCAACTAGAGAAAGCCTGCATGCAGCAACGAAGACCCAATGCAGTCAAAAATAAATAAATAAATTTATTTTAAAAGACATAAAAAAATATTTTTAAAAAAATATATATACCTAAAGTGTATTCAGGTTTTTTACTACCTCACCTAGACTGATGTGAGCTGAATCCTTCTTTCAAAGTGAGGATTTTATAGAGTTAAATATTAGCATTAAGTTAGGAGAAAGGGAGCTCTTTCTCCAAGACTAGATCCAATGGGGCCCTTAGACAATGGGGTCCATATCATTTAGCAAGGTTGTCACTAGATTTGAACATTTCTGTGCTTATCACTTTTCCTCAGTTCCATATCTAATAATTCAGCCAACATTATACACTGAAGTGCCTGAACTGCCTGAATTCTAAGTTTTTAAACTTCTTCTATTCTACCTTTTAATATAGTAAATAATTTCTTACCCATTTACAGCCTGCCCCATCTATTCTGTGTTTCTTCATATTCAGGCCATTCCACTAGAAATAAGAAGAAGACAGAAAAATGCCAAAGCATCTTATAGTTACTGTGCAAGCAACAACTTTACACCTGCTGGGCTGAGCAGACAATTTAAGAGAACAAAGCACAATGAAGTTTCTATTTGCTATCCACAATATTTTTTTCTTTTCCAGTAATTCTGAATGCTTGTTTTAGGCAGCAAAGAAACACGGATGCACAGGCAAGGAAGGGGAGGGGAGGGGTGAGGGCGGTTCTTTCTACCCCTGCAACAAGAGCTGTGGTTCGCTGTGGCGGCGAACAGCTTGCCTGCAGAATCACAGGCTCCACAGAAAGCATCCATTAAGTGACTGCTCACAGAGTGCTGACAAGCATATTTACACCTACAGACAGTACTTCAGTGTGTGTGCACGCACACATGTATGGTGTGAGCAGTTAGGAAGGCCTGATGAAAGTATAGTTCAAATAATGAGAAACTGCCATTATTTTAGGTTAAAAAATAAATATCAGTGATTTCATACAGTTCAACTTGAATTATAAAGACAGTTATAGATTCTATATATATTTAACCTAGAGATTTATAAACAGCTACTGACATATCACAATTATGACACAATTTTTAAAAACCTTGTTTATAATTATGGATCCCAATATTCATTTACTGAGTTGTTTGTTGGCAAATCTGTATAACTGCCTTTGTCTGGTGATCTAAGTTCCCATATTAAAGGTAATCACAATTAAAATAAACTTTAGGTTGGATACAGAAATAGCAATCCAATTATCTATTAGTTTCTGACTCATAATCGACACAAGTTCATTAGTCATCACACACACACACACACACACACACACACACACACCTACTCACTCATAATCTTCATCTATTCATCTTTGGGAAGAAGAAAATAATTGGAAGTGCCCAAGTTACAAATGGTAGTTTAGTTCTAGTCATATAATTTAATTTACTAACTATTACAGCTGGATTAAAGGTAAAAACAAAGTAGTTTCTCTTCTCTGATTATGTTCTTTGCCATATTTGAATCTTTTGTGTAAGTAAATTCTAGATTTGACATGAGAAGGTAGAGCATTAAGTCTTCAACTTATGTGCTTATTTTCAAACTTAAATTTTTAAACTAAGAAATTTCAGTAAGAGGAAGCCAGCATGAAAACCTCCTTGAAGACCAAGTAGCCATGTGATAGACTGAACATTTGAAGCTACTGACAGCAAGTTAATCATAATACTCTGATCATGTAAGTATTCAGCTTTGCTAGTGAGGAAAATAACCTATAGTTTTTGTCATGATTTAAGGAAGAGAAAGGACAAAGAAGAAATTATCTATGCTGATTCTGTCAAACAAATTTTAAAAAAATCCCCTAAACTCTGAGTCATTTTCCAAAGTGGAAAATCTAATTCACTGAAAAATACATGCATGGCTCTAATTTCAGACAAGAAAGCTAAAGCAAACTATGGTGGTTCATGACTCAAGCCAAAATTTATGGCAGGGATGAAAGAGTTCATGGAAAGCCTCAGGAAATTGTAGAAAAGAATACTTGAGCAATGTTCATTCTATTTCCAAATAGAGATCAGCCTTGGTTCTCAATATCATTTATTTCTAGGACTTAGCTTTTGTCTGGTTTGCTATGATTTTCCAATCACTAGAGAGTCAGATAATTTCAGGGCAACAGATTTCACTTAATAATATCTCTTTTCACTTTCACTATCTTTTACTTATTCTCTTCTGATCTGCTACATCACTCAGTTATTCCTCTATGTTCTCTCTCCCTACCTTATACCACACAATTGAGACCTCCTGCTCTGGGAAAATGACTCTATTTGAACTTTCCCACATATGGCTTACATTTTCTTTCTCTACCACCTGCAAAAGGTCTGGCACAATAAGTACCCAGTAATGATACCTGGAAAGCCCTTCATAGTTTTTTGGTGGTTTTTTTAAAGCCACTTTCAAAACATTGTTTGATATTCACCTCCTTCATTCATGGAGAGTCATTTAAGGTCAAATTCTTCTGCATCTGTTTGTTCACTTAAGGTAACCTTAGAATACATTCAAGTTTGCACTATGTAACTTGCTCTTACTGGCCTATTTCTTGATACAAGTATTCTTCAGTCTCATGTTTGTGTATGTTCTTTCTTCCTCCTGGGAAAATAATTTCTGATGTCTTTTATTAGTTTCATAACACAATACCTAAAATAGCCTTCTACACACAGTATGTACTCAAACTACAGCTATGTGATACTTCTCTGAAAATTAAAGTACTATCCACAAATATATTTTTATAATTTTAAAGATGCTAAACTGAATACATGCAGTTAGTTTCTTCTAACCCCTCAATAAAATAACAGCAAAGATTTTTTTTTGCTGTGTGTGTGGTTGTTTTTTTAAGCCCTAGCCTGCAAGGACAATAAGAACTGAAATAAAAAAGCAACAGAAGTTTGGGAGCTGACAAAGCAAAGAGACAACTGGTAACTGACTCAGTAGACTCCGTAAAGCTAAATCCTACGTTAGACAAACAAAAAACCAAGAATCAACCCATCTGTAATATGAGATCCTTTTGAGGCTCAGAAATTGGCAGGACCAAGTATCTCTAGAATCAGAGTGAAGGCAGAGCTAAAACCACTTTCTGGAAGAAAGTTCATTTAAGAAGCCTACACAGACCTACTAGAGCATGGACTTGAGGATATGGGGAGGGGGAAGGGTAAGTGGTGACGATGTGAGAGAGTGGCAGGGACATATACACACTACCAAATGTAAATTAGATAGCTAGTGGGAAGCTGCTGCATAGCACAGGGAGTTCACCTCTGTGCTTTGTGACCACCTAGAGGGGTGGGATAGGGAGGGTGGGAGGGAGAGTGATGCAAGAGGGAAGAGATATGGGAACATATGTATATGTATAACTGATTCACTTTGTTGTAAAGGAGAAACTAACACACTATTGTAAAACAGTTATACTCAAATAAAGATGTTAAAAATAAATAAATAAATAAATAATAAAAATTTAAAAAAAGAAGACTAGATGCCGCCTCCCCCGCTTTCTGAAGTCCTCCCCTACTTCACACGGCCGCATGACTGATTCTCTCCTATTCTGGCAAAGTATCAGAATTTTGCTCTCTCCCTAGAGGGCAAAACAAAGGGTCTCTAGATTGGGTATATGTTATAGGCCGAACTGTATTGCCCTCAATTTTCAAAGTTAAAGTCATAACCCCCAGTACCCCAGAAAGTGACTATATTTGGAGACAGTGTATTCTAAAAAGTAAGTTAAAATGAGATCATTAGATTGGTCCCTAATCCGATGTGACTGACATCCTTATAAGAAGAGGCAATAGGGACACAGACACACAGAAGGAAGACCATGTGAACACAGCCATCTGTAAGCCAAAGAGGGACCTCAGGAGAAGTCAACCCTGCCAGCATCTTAGTCTCAGACTTTTAGCCTTCAGACTGTGAGAAAATACCTTTCTGTTGTTAGGCCACAAAGTCTGTGGTACTTTTCCACAGGAGCGTTGGTAGACTAATATAGTATACTAGGCAACAAAAAAGGAAATTAAGTTTACAGATATCCCAGCCTTCTTTTCCCATATAACTTCTGAAATGCTGGATGCGAGGTAGAACAGTTTACCCTAGAGACTCTGACAAAATACTGGCATCAGATTTTTCCCGAAGAAACCATCCAGCTACATAGTAAATATTACTGTCAACAAACCACACCCACATGCACAGAGTTTCCAATCAGCTTTTAGAGTTCCACCCTGAAGTATGAGCAGATGGTCAAGGATCAGCAGACATTCAAAGAAAGCATCTAATATGAAAGACAGAGCAAACTAAACAAACTGTAGGAATAGAGGCTACGCAGGGAGACAAAAACTCTCAAACACTATAATTCTTAAAAAGAGAAAATAGAAAATAGGATGCTAAAACAAAGGAACAAAAATCAAAGGAGTTCTCCAAAGTTAAAAATATGAGAGTAGAAATGAGTAACACAAGAGCAGAGCTGGAAGACACAGCTGAAGAAATCTCCCAAAAAGTAGAAGAAAGGGCTTCCCTGGTGGCATAGTGGTTGAGAGTCTGCCTGCTGATGCAGGGGACATGGGTTCGTGCCCCAGTCCAGGAAGATCCCACGTGCCCAGAGCGGCTGGGCCCGTGAGCCATGGCCGCTGGGCCTGCGCGTCCAGAGCCTGTGCTCCGCAACGGGAGAGGCCATAACAACGGTGAGAGGCCCGCGTACTGGGGAAAAAAAAAAAAAAAAAAAGTAGAAGAAAAGGACAAAATTAAAAATATGGGCGAAAAGACAATCTAATTAGAGAACTGGTTAAGAAGGCTTAAAAGTAAAACTATTTCTAGAAAGTAAGAACAGACCATGGAGGGAATACATATCAGTATTCCCCAGGCCTGAGGGTCTTAAGTTTCCAAAATGGAAATATTAGCAAAGAAGATGAACATTTGGCACAGAAGTTGAAAGCAAACCCCCCATTAAGGTATATCAAAACGTGAAATTTCAAAACACTTGGAAGAGGCAAATCCTACCAGTTTCCAAAGATAAAATATGGAGTGCGTTCACTTTGTGAAAATTCATCAAGTAGAACACTTGTAATATGCACCTTTGCCTATAAATGTTATAGTTACATAAAAAGCTTTAAAAAATAAAGAAAGGAAGGAAACGAATGGTATCATACTTTAGGAATAAACTCAGAAACTGGTTTAGGTAAGCAGAGAGACAGTAAATGTGCCTTCTCTAACAGAAAAAAACTAGATGTGCCTACAAGGCATAAACTTAACTTGTTTCTGCACCTTTTATAAAAAAAAAAAAAAAAAAAAAAAACTCAAGGAGTGAATGGTTGGACAAGAGTTTGAGTGGGTTTCTCCATTTAGGTATCATTACCTAATGACTTTTGTTATGTCTAAACATTAGATAGCAGAGTCAGAAATTTAATTTCTGCTTAGAAAAAAAAGGAGGATAACAGACACAATGTCCCTTTTCAACTCCTTAGAGAGAGATACAAGGACCCTTTGGCTCACTGCAAGTGGCCTTCCAAACTCTGATACAACTGAGCCACTGACACAACATTTTCACTAACCCAGGACTCAAAATAATAGCACAGCTTACCTGTATCTTTCTTTGGAATAAGTGAATTATGATTCTTCAGGGGATGACCAAGGCATTTCCAAGAAGTATTCTCTTTTTTCTTCAGGACAATCTCTATTTTTCCCACATTCCCAACAACTCACACTGAAAAGAAGATAAATTCCATTTGTATTCATTAATACTAAATATAAGGTTTTACTTTTAACCAATCTTTCTCAAACAACCCACATGTCCCAATCAGATATGAATGAAACTGAGCATTTGTGAGATAAATAAAATTTTGTGTACATGTTCATCAAAATTGTTTATGTCTTATATGGTGTTAAATCCAGTTTATGTTAGATTCAAATTAACTTCTTTCAAATTAATTTATCAAGGGCCAAACTAATATATAATGCTAGTTTTCATACAAGCTCAAATAGAGACATGGCAATTAATTAACACATAGCTTAAAAAAAACTTAAATATACAAATTAGCCATTGAATGGATACACAAAAGCAAATTTAATTTATACTCTTTTAACATTTCTTGGGATCTGAGGGTTTCTTATGAGTGAATTCAGTAAACCAATATTGAGCATAATAAACATACTAAAAGCTTCAAGAGAATGAATCCCAATAAAGTGCATGTCAATCTTTGATAATTAAATATCTTTTAGATTCTCTTTTTATTTTTGAATGTTTAAAATAGTTTAGAATACATGAGTATAATAATAAAATAAACTTTTAAAATTGATTAAATTTTATGAATTGAATGTGCTTTTAAAGATCTAATGTATATTTCTTTTTGTCTTTAGAAACAATCTGTCCTTCCTCACTGTAAACACATAATTCAGTAGCAATTTAACAACTTTTAAACACAGATTAATCAAATAAATTCAATTCAATGAGCTCTTCACTGTGGTGCGCGGGCTTCTCATTGCAGTGACCTCTCTTGGTGCGGAGCACGGACTCTAAGCACGCAGGCTTCAGTAGAGGTGGCTCGCGGGCTCTAGAGCGCAAGCTCAGTAGTTGTGCGCGGGCTCCGTGGTTGTGGTTCGCGGGCTCCAGAGCACAGCTCAGTAGTTGTAGCGCACGGGCTTAGTTGCTCCGCAGCATGTGGGATCTTCCCGGACCAGGGCTCGAACCTGTGTCCCCTGCATTGGCAGGCGGACTCTCAACCACTGCGCCACCAGGGAAGACCCAGCATTAGTTTTTAGTACTGTTGGTGCTGCTGCGATAATAATAAAAGTGATGACCAAAGGGGTCAGCACTGGGGGACTGAGGGAGGCCCTCAAGGAAGACCTCCAAGGATCTGCTGGACTTCCTCTTCCTCCTGTGTAAATGAGGGAACCATTTGAAGCTTAACAAACATAAGAAGTCCTTGACTTTAAAGAGCTTAATTTATACAATTTATAGAACTTACTATGGTATAAAGAAAAGGGAAGGTATAGAGCCGGTGTAAGGTACTCTGACAGTATTTTAAAACAAGAAACCACATGTATATATGAATATAGAATGGAATATTATTCAGCCTTAAAAAGGAAGGAAATCCTGCCACTTGCAACAATGTATGATAAATCTAGAGGGCATTATATTAAGTGAAATAAATAAGACAGAGAAGACAAATAGTGCATGGTATCATTTATATGTGGAATTTTTTTTAAAAAGTCACACTCATAGAAGCAGAGAGTAGCAAAATAGTGCCAGGAGTTGGGACAGAGGGAAGAGGGAATAGAGAAAGCTTGATAAAAGGGTACAAACTTTTAGCTACAAGATGAATAAAGTCTGAGGATCTAATGTATAACATGGTGACAACAGTTGATAACACTGTCTTGTATAATTGAAATTTGCTATGACAACAGAACTTGTGTTCATACGCATACACACACACACACACAAAGGCAAATATGTGAGGTGATGGATGTGTTAATTAATTTGATTGTGTGAATCTTTTCACAGCGTATACCTTTATCAAATCATAATGTTGTACACTTTAAATCTTTAAATATGTTGTAATTTTGTCAATTATTATATTTCAATAAAGCTAAAGAAAAACAGAAAAACAAGAAACCACCATTCTCTGATGAGTCTTCTATTGCTAAACAGCTGTGTAAAATCCACCTTGTGTATTTACATGCAGAAATATTCATAATTTTATGTGCTCTGTCAATATTAAATATTTTAATATATACACCTAAGAAAAATTTGTCTGGTCTGGTCAAGTATATTTCTACAAGCTGCATGTCAGAAGTAGGGCTGGAAGGAAGAATGGGGACAGGAATTTTTTTTCTAAGGAGAGGAAAAGGAAAGGGCAAAGAGATGAGATGAAAAAAGGGAAAGAAAAAAGGTGTGGGGGGAACTGAAACCAGAGGGAAAAGAGTACATTTTAAAATTAATGTATTTTCTTATATAGAAAACATCATGTCCTTGTCTGCAACATGAAAATATACAAATGAATAATAAGACAAATGCTGTCCACCCCCCATGTGTGTGTGTATGTATATGTGTGTGTGTATATGTACATAGATAAATTATTTTTGGTTGCTTACCAGAAAAATCTTCCTGAATCTCATGACTTAGGGCTGGAGAAAAAAGAAAAAATTCAGTTAAGATCCAACTTCAGTTCCTATGTCTACAAACACCATTAAAGATCATTTAAATGGTTCTTTCTTGCACCATTTCAAATCTTGCAAACATACCCTGAGAAATCAAAAGAAAGAAACTGAACACAACCAAAATACTGTATACAATGTTTTGAGACAAATTACTTAAATATGTATCTTCAATGTTTCCATTTCTCTCCCTATTAATTAAGGAGTAAAATACTCAATTGCCCACAGGTAGATAACCCACACTGGTGCAAGGATAGTCCCAGATTGACAATGCTACAAACCAAGAAAGGAGCAAGGCAGGGAGAGACAGCACGTGAAACACACATACTCCAGGGTGTGCACGTGCGTGTCTGAATACAGGCCGGGACTGGGTCTAGCTCAGCGTTTCCTTTCTTACTGTTCTCTAAGTTAAATATTCATTCAGTTATTGAAAAAGAAAATTATTGGGCATCTATGAATGTTATGCACTTTCCAGGTGTTACAGTTATCACAGTTAGTAAAAGAGAAAAATGCCCACTCTTATGGAACTTACATTCCAGAAGGGGGTGATGCAAGAAGTATTTTTACAAACACCTGCTCTAAAGTTCACTGTGTTAATATAGTTATGTGGAACTTAAAATTCTGCATTATTTTAGTCCTTCTGGTCTAATATTAGCAACCAGGAGTTTCACATTTTTGACTGTGGAATTTTTGTTTGTTTTTTATGTGTGCAAGATACAGTTAGCTACAGTGTGAACAGAACTAGCCATAAAGTATTTGAAACATAATCAATGCTGACACAGAGGTCTTCCTTAAAGAAAAATTATGACAGAGCTAATGAATAATGTATACTTTTCTAGACATCTGAGTTTTTGATTAAAACTCTCCCTAAGAGACAATATATATTAGATCTTATGCTAGCAAAAAATAGGGTAACATGTATTTCTAGAAGAAATGTTTAAGATTTGAGGTTGATTAATGAATGGGGGGAAAATAAGAAAGAGAAAACATTTATCAACTCCAATCAAATTCAGGACTAAAGGTCCTTCATTAATATGGTAAAGTCTCTAAGAGTCTGATAGTGTCTGGCCTTACATTTAGATCTTTAACCCATTTTGAGTTTATTTTTGTGTATGGTGTTAGGGAGTGTTCTAATTTTATACTTTTACATGTACCTCTCCAGTTTTCCCAGCACCACTTATTGAAGAGGCTGTCTTTTCTCCACTGTATATTCTTGCCTCCTTTATCAAAGATAAGGTGACCATATGTGTGTGGGTTTATCTCTGGGCTTTCTATCCTGTTCCATTGACTTATATTTCTGTTTTTTGTGCCAGTACCATTCTGTCTTGATTATTGTAGCTTTGTAGTATAGTCTGAAGTCAAGGAGCCTGATTCCTCCAGCTCAATTTTTCATTCTCAAGATTGCTTTGGCTATTCGGGGTCTTTTGTGTTTCCATACAAATTGTGAAATTTTTTGTTCTAGTTCTGTGAAAAATGCCAGTGGTAGTTTGATAGGGATTGCATTGAATCTGTAGATTGCTTTGGGTAGTAGAGTCATTTTCACTATGTTGCTTCTTCCAATCCAAGAACATGGTATATCTCTCCATCTGTTTGTATCATCTTAATTTCTTTCATCAGTGTCTTATAATTTTCTGCATACAGGTCTTTTGTCTCCTTAGGTCAGACACTATCAAACTCTTAGAGGAAAACATAGGCAGAACACTCTATGACATAAATCACAGCAAAATCCTTTTTGACCCACCTCCTAGAGAAATGGAAATAAAAACAAAAATAAACAAATGGGACCTAATGAAACTTAAAAGCTTTTGCACAGAAAAGGTTACCATAAACAAGACCAAAAAGACAACCCTCAGAATGGGAGAAAATATTTGCAAATGAAGCAACTGACAAAGGATTAAGCTCCAAAATTTATAAGCAACTCAGGCAGCTCAATAACAAAAAAACAAACAATCTAATCCAAAAATGGGCAGGAGTCCTAAATAGACATTTCTCCAAAGAAGATATACAGATTGCCAACAAACACATGAAAGAATGCTCAACATCATTATTCATTAGAGAAATGCAAATCAAAACTACAATGAGATATCATCTCACACCAGTCAGAATGGCCATCATCAAAAAATCTAGAAACAATAAATGCTGGAGAGGGTGTGGAGAAAAGGGAACCCTCTTGCACTGCTGGTGGGAATGTAAATTGATACAGCCACTATGGAGAACAGTACAGAGGTTCCTTAAAAAACTACAAATAGAACTACCATATGACCCAGCAGTCCCACTATTGGGCATATACCCTGAGAAAACCATAATTGAAAAGGAGTCATGTACCAAAATGTTCATTGCAGCTCTATTTACAATAGCCAGGACATGGAAGCAACCTAAGTGTCCATCAACAGATGAATGGATAAAGATGTGACACATGTATACAATGGAATATTACTCAGCCATAAAAAGAAATGAAACTGAGTTATTTGTAGTGAGGTGGATGGACCTGGAGTCTGTCATACAGAGTGAAGTAAGTCAGAAGGAGAAAAACAAATACCATATGCTAACACATATATATGGAATCTAAGAAAAAAAAATGTCATGAAGAACCTAGAGGTAGGATGGGAATAAAACACAGACCTACTAGAGCTTGGACTTGAGGATATGGGGAGGGGGAAGGGTAAGCTGGGACAAAGTGAGAGAGTGGCATGGACATATATACACTGCCAAATGTAAGGTGGATAGCTAGTGGGAAGCAGCCGCATAGCACAGGGAGATCAGCTTGGTGCTCTTTGACCACCTAGAGGGGTGGGATAGGGAGGGTGGGAGGGAGGGTGATGCAAGAGGGAAGAGATATGGCGACATATGTATATTTATAACTGATTCACTTTGTTATAAAGCAGAAACTAACACACCATTGTAAAACAGTTATACTCCAATAAAGATGTTAAAAAATATATATGGTAAAGCCATGAGCTTAATCGCCAGTCATTTGAGGCCTGGGGAATTTCAGTCTCTGTTTTGCAAAATAAATGAAATTTTCCTTACATAAGAATGTGTGCTTAAAATACAGTTTTCTTCCTGCTGTTTTTGGTTTGTTTCATTTCTACTTTCTAACTAGAATAACATTACCTTCTTTAAAGGAGAAAAGGATGAACTCCTAGAGCCATTATGGGTGAGAAATGGATTAAGAATCTGCTACCTTGATTCTCAGTGTTAGTCCTGATTTCTTTCTGATAGATCTGTAACCTCTCAAAACATACAGAAGTGAACTGTATGGTAGATCTTTGCCCATGAAGGGACAGGAAGCTGAGGGGCACAGTATAACCTTGCGGCTGGCAAGAGACAGGCTGATAGAACATCGTCTGGTGATGTCTATTCAGTGGGAGCACATGACAGGCAGGACTCCGGAGATTTATTTGTAGGTATTAAGTTACAGAGTCTTACAAAGCTGGGCCAACAAGTATTCCATATGATTATTGATTTTGATCGCACTTAATATATATATTTATATATTTTGATCGCACTTAATTGTTTAGGGAAAAGTGATGTTGTACTGCCATTTGCTAGCGCTTTCAATGACAAACCAAAATGACAATGGCACATAAAATATTGTAGGTATTCCCCCATCTTTTCAGTAAACTTCTTATTGAAATATTATAAAAGGACACAAGTCATAAATGTACTACTCAATGAATTTTCATAAGTAAAACATACTCTTGTAGCCAGCACCTCCCTTTGCCCCCTTCCACTCAGCACCCCTCCCTCAAGGGTAACCACTATTCTTTTAACATCATGATTAGTTTTTGCCTGCATTTGGCCTTTATAAAAAATGGAATAATAAAATATGTTCTATTTTGGTCTGGCTTTTTTGGTCCAGCTTATAGACATTTCAGTTAATGTCAAATCAGCATGATTAACAGTAAACAATAAATCAGGTCTGGAGCTTTCTGAGATTTAATGCAGGATGCTGAATGCATCAGTAGTTTGTTCCTTTTTATTACTGAGCATTACTACAATGTATGAACATACCATATACCAGAATCTATTCATCCTCCTGTTGACGGACATTTGGGCAGTTTTTAGCTATTACGTATAGTGCTGTTATAAGTGTTCTTATACATGTACATATACATTCGTAAAGAACATACATCTACATTTCTGGTAGGTATATAGGACATGTATATGTTTAGCTTTAGTAAATACTGCTAAACAGTTTTCCAAAGTGGTCATACCAATTTACACTTTCTACCAGAAGTGTATGGGAGCCCTATGGCTCCACCACCTTGCTGACACGTGGTATTCTGTCTTTTTTCATTTTAGACATTCTTGTGGATGTGCCCCAGCATCAAATTTTATTTTTTTTAAGATTTAATTTTTAATTTATTTTTGGCTGCATTGGGTCTTCGTTGCTGCACGCGGGCTTTCTCTAGTTGTGGCGAGCGGGGGCTACTCTTCGTTGTGGTGCACAGGCTTCTCATTGTGGTGGCTTCTCTTGTTGCGGAGCACGGGCTCTAGGCACACAGGCTTCAGTAGTTGTGGCTCACGGGCTTAGATGCTCCGCGGCATGTGGGATCTTCCCGGACCAGGGCTCGGAAGACTGATGTCCCCTGCATTGGCAAGCGGATTCTTAACCACTGCGCCACCAGGGAAGTCCTCAACATCGCATTTTCAAGGCTCTGGTTTTCTCATTGTTTTCGAAAACTCTGAGAACACGGAAGAGCTCCAAAGATACTATCAGTGATACTATCAGACAAACAACATCAGATGTTACATCACAAATTGCATAAAGTAGTCTACAATAGGACAATCTTTTCTAGTTAAAAAAGAAAGGGTAATTCATCTGGCAATCCAGCTTATTAGCTGAATTTCTATAACTTTCTTGTGCAAACAGGGAGAAAAAAACCCCAATTTTTAAACATACATTAGTAATATGGTTCAGTCAGAGTAGCCCCGTGCATTTCGTAAGTGTCATACCAAACTTTTTTGGGGGATTAGCGGCAGGGCCAGTCATAATTCCAAGTCATACTGAACGGCTGAGGAAGCCAGAGCCGCCGAGTCCAGAGGAGGGGAGATTAATAGCCTGGCTGCTCAGCATCTGTGTAGACACTGGAAAAGCACCCCGTGCCTGAGGGAGGGACACGTTCAGCCTGGCCTCTGAGGGTGGAACTCCTAGTCACGATGAGTATTCAAGCTGAAGGCAGATGAACACATGTTCAGGGATGTTATAGAAGGGACTATGGTAAGAGTCAGGGATGTTCGATGCTTTGTGACCCCCTAGAGGGGTGGGAAAGGGAAGGTGGGAGGGAGATGCAAGAGGGAGGGCATATGGGGAGATATATGTATGCATATGGCTGATTCACTTTGTTGTACAGTGGAAACTAACAACACTGTAAAGCAATTATACTCCAATAAAGATATATATTAAAAAAGAAGGTAAACAGTAATTACACTCCTGAAAAAAATCTATCCTATAAAATAAAAGCATCAATATATAAAGATTTTTCAAAAAAGGAGGGCTGCAATAAGGGATCTACAAAGTTCTCTGCCAAATCCTCTAAGCTTAGGCAAGTAAACACATCCTTTGTATAAAAAATATCTAAATACCCCAAATAATTCTGTGAGGCAGTATTGTACACAGTCATGTGAATATGATTCATTTTTTACTATAAATGTATATGACTTACCATTTAAGAGTTTCTTTTCCTCATTATAGTCTGTACAGTGGTTTAGAAAAAAAGTTAGGTAAGAATATTGTCACATCAGAGAGAAGATCTGTTAATATTATTGAGTTAAAGATAATAGCCCTCTTCTTGAAGGGCTTTCTTCCAAGGCCTGAGGAGAGAAATAAGGCTGATAAACAGATGGCCTATGCTTTAAGTAAGAAATTTTATCTCTGAAGACTGCAGGCGTTTATCTCCCATTTCACTGGGAATTTTCCTCCTTCTTTGGACATTTTTGTTCTACTATCTTGGTTAATTTCTTTAGAAAGCACATAAAGACACAAGTTTTGTCCTGGTTATGATATTCTAAATTAGTCAAAACTATCCAAAGTTTATTAGATTACACTTTATATATGAAACATACATATTAACCCAAAGAAAGACACCTTATTATCATTTCCTATCTAGGTGAGCAGTTAAAATGATTATTATTACTCCAAATTTAAATGGCCAAAATGCTGAAAATATGTTAAGACTTTCACTTGTATATCAGTGCAATCAATCATTAGGGGTACAAGCCAGAAAAAAATTTGCGCAGGCCTAGCGGCCATGGCTCACGGGCTTAGTTGCTCCGCGGCATGTGGGATCTTCCCGGACCAGGGCACGAACCCGTGTCTCCTGCATCGGCAGGCGGATTCTCAACCACTGCGCCACCAGGGAAGCCCCAGAAAAAAATTTGATGGGTGTTTTCTTTCAGGATGGCAGCCAGCTCACAAATCTATATTATATTTTGATCACCACAAGTTTTATAAACATGTCAAAAGAAAACCCTCAGCAAGTTGCCAGAGTTTAAAAAAAGAAAAAAAGAATGCCAAGCTAACACAAAATATTCAAGTAGTAAACTAAATTGATAGACATTACTTGTTAAGGTGACATCATCTTGTTTTGTAGAAAAAGAAACCAAAGTACGTATATCAAAGCTTTCAAATTTTTCTATGTTCTGATTTTCAATCAACCAGAGATCCCATAATTACTACCACTTCACTCACATGCCATAAAATACCCATGATTAAGGAGGTCAGATAACCATTCTTTTTATTTTCCCCTTTTTACCAAAATAAGTTCATAGCTGAAAGGGATCTTAACAATATACACCAAATTATCATCCGCTCCCCTCATTTAAGGCTGAAAATCAGAGGTCAGGACTTGAATGAACCCCACAGCTCTTTAGCAGCAAAGCCAAGATTAAACTTTATCTCCCCTGAAGCTAAGCGCCATTTTTCTTAACATGCCATTGTGAGAGATAATACTTTCTGAAAAGACACAGGACCTAAAAACCATTTAAATGATGCCTCAAAATGAGCTTTGTTTTTCAACTGCCAGATGAAAATCTAGTCATTAGTTTGCAAGGGATCACTGATACCCCTGCTTGCTGACTTACTTTCATACAATTTAATCTGTCTTTGCTACTGCAGTTGTGATCATTTGTTTTATCAATATCTTAGAACAAATAGCAAACGCACAGTAACATAAGTAAATTAAACCTAGTTTCAGTGTAGAACATAGTTGGCAGTTTGATGTATCTCACTTATCATGTAAAACAACTTGGTTTTGTCTAAGAGGCTCACAGATTTTGAAAACTTATCCCCAGGGAATTTGTTTCTAGGGAAAAAATATGTCATCTCATATGATTACTTCCTGTCTGATGTGAATTGATTTGAACCTGTCAGAACTTTATGGATCCTGCTAAGTTATTCATTTTTTTCTGAGTCTTTTTTCTTTAATACAAGAAGTATCAGTAAGAAGAGAACATCTACCTAAATGATCTAAAATATCTTTAAAACTCTACTAGTGTACTTTTGCAACTCTTTTTGAAAACTGAGTCACAGAAATAAGAGAGGATACTTTTTTTTACTGTTAAGCACATTTACATCAGAGTTACTCTAGGCACATGAGATACTTTCCTCTCTAACAAGAAATCTTAACATTCTGTCTTGATAACTAATTCCATCATTTGGTTGGCTCCATGGCCAAGAAAATTTGCATCTTCTTATAATATTAGTTAGACTGCATTACTCTGATCAGAGCCTCTGCTTTCTGGAAAGGTCAGAGTCCTTTAGAAGAAGGCTGGAGCTGTGATCTATCAGCACTCAACTCTTCTTTGGTAAGAGGGCTGGTAACAATTTTTAATTGTGACCCCAATCTAGTTTACCTCTTCTAAGTGAAGCCACAGAAGGATCCCCTGGGATGAGGAAAGTTAAAAAATAAGCAAACAAACAAACAAACCCTGTCTTAGTAGTATACTCATTCATTTAACAAATACCTGTTGACCATCATCTTAATAGGGTTAGTGACACAATATGAAATCCTTTGGATAAAAAGTTAGGAAAATACGACTATATGTTCAGTTTCCTTATACATGCATAAAGATGATTTGGAAGGATACACAATAACACGGTTACCTGCATCTGTGCACAGGAGGGAAAAGGGTAGGTGGGAGACAAAGTTATGACCATGACACTTCTCATTCTGGAAACATGTGAATATATTACTGAAAAAATTAAATAAACTAAATTGAAAACTTCAATATGGTCTTTCCAATATGATAGTTAAATGTTTTAAAAGAGATATATAGAAGGTGGTATGGAAGCACAGGGATGAGGGAGGGAATTGCTTCTTGGAATTTGAAAGGACTTCATTGAGGAAATAGTATTTTAGCTACATTTTGAAAATATGTATGCATTTGCCAGGAGGCCCTGAACAAAAACATTCTAGGAAGACAAACCCTGCACTTTTATATCTGAATGTCATATTTATCCGTAGCTACATACCCCATCTTCCTTTCTCACTCCAAAAGGCCGATGTCAGGTAGCCATCAGATAGGAGCTTCATCTTATTACCAGGGATCTTAGTCAGAAAATCCAAAGTGTACCATTCCATGTTCCCTTTACTGCTCCGCCTGGCCAGAAGACTCCCTGGTTCTCTACAATGTGTTTAATAACCATTTTTCTCTAGAAATTCTTCCTCATCTCTAAGGAGAAATAACTCTTCATAACACAACTGAGGCCTAATTTTTGGTTTTGTTTCTGAAGTCATAAACTCATTTCTCAAATTCTATAAAATTTAATAATTTATGTATTTCTAAACTATCCTTCTCTTTTACTCTCCTTAATTTATCTTTGTAAGTATCTTCTGAATCATCTTCAAATTTTGTACATCTCTCAAACTTCAAGGCCCAGAAGTTTACTCCTTATCCTAGAAGTAGTCTACTAGCAGAATTAAAATAAAGGTTTAATAGTTCAAACACATACTCTGAAAAATTACAGAATTAAAAAGTTCTAAAAGTACCAGAGTATATTGTTACTTATTCCTGGTCAGTTTTTCTCTCCACTATTCATTTAACTAATCACAGCAAATACTTTTAGAAGTTTGTATTTTCTGTTTTCAAGGCTCTACTTGTCATTTTTTATTCAATTCTCCAATTTATTAGTTATTTTCTACTCTTGTCCTATCCTCAGAGGGATTAACCACTCCTTCCTTATTTGGTATTACCTATACACATGTTCAAAAATCATTTTTCAGGACTTCCCTGGTGGTCCAGTGGCTAAGATTCCATGCTCCCAATGCAGGGGGCCCAGGTTTGATTCCACATGCTGCAACTAAAGATCCCACATGCTGCAACTACGACCCAACACGGCCAAATAACTAAATAAATATTTTTGAAAAAACACTTTAAAAACAATCATTTCTCTCTGAAAACAAAATAAATACTAACTTAAACCAAACACTGGCCAGTCACAATCATACAGCAAGACCCACTTCCTGCTCAGGCCTGCATCTGCCCCCTGACCAGGGACTTCTCACCCCCCATTTTTAATTACCTGTCCCTTATATCTTTCTGGCAGGAATCACTCAGACAGTGGGACCTATAGCACAAAAGCAAATGAAGGTAGCCTGACTGAGAAAGCAAATTTGCTCAGCCAGTAAAGTCCACTTAATCATGACACCCACCCCTTTCTCTCCACTAGTAACTGTCTTGCTTCCCCCATACTGAGCCTCTGAGCTTGTGTTCTGTTCACCCACTTGAACCTTGAACTGTCCCCATTTTATCATTGAGGAAACAGTAGCTCCTAGAAGAGGGAACTTTGACTGACTATACAGAAGCTGACCTCCCAGCTGGCAGCCAGCCCACCCAATTAGTGATGCCACTAATACCATCATTTTTAAGAATAAAAAACTAATTCATATATGAGGGTTTCTCCATGTCAGCACTAGGAACATTTGGGGCTGGATGTTTCTTCGCCATGGGAGTGTATCCTGTGCCTTGTAGGGTATTTAGCAGCACCCCTGACCTCTCCTCTACCCACGGGAATGCCAGTAGCATCTAGTTCAGCTGTGACAACCAAATCATCTCCAGACATTGCCAAATGTCCACTGGGGAGCAAACTCAACCCAGGTTAAGAACCACTGGCATACACCAAAGAGAAATAAATTATTTGAAAGAGGATAACTTTAATGAGGTGATTTTCTGCCTTACTAAAGGAAGCACCCAGGATTTCTCTCAATGGTGGGCTTCTCCTTTTAAATTACAGTAGCCTTTAAGGAAGGTACATATACCTACAAGCCTTAGGATCTTCCCTTTTAAACTGAGGGTGTTAGAACAGCTCTAAATCCCTCTTTCACCTCAAAAGTATTCTACTGATTTATGGTTCTAAGTGCTTTATAATCAGCAAGTGCTTGTGAAAACTAAAAACATAAAGTATTAGAAACCATGATAAAACAATGAGACATTAAGAAGAAACATTCCTGACACTGGGCTATGTCATTAGAAAATGTGACTATTTTACAGAATGGCCATCATTAAAAACTCTACAAATAACGAATGCTGGAGAGGAGAGGATGTGGGGAAAAGGGAACCCTCCTACACTGTGGGTAGGAATGTAAACTGGTGCAGCCACTATGGAAAACAGTATGGAGGTTCCTCAGAAAACTAACAGTAGAGCTACCATATGATCCAGCAATCCCACTCCTGGGCATATATCTGGAAAAAACTCTAATTCAAAAAGATACATGCACCTCTATGTCCACAGCAGCACTATTCACAATAGCCAAAACATGGAAACAACCTAAATATCCATCGAGAGATGAGTGGATAAAGAAGATGTGGTACATATATACAATGGAATATTACTCAGCCATAAAAAAGAATGAAATAATGCCATTTGCAGCAACATGGATGGACCTAGAGATCATCATACTAAGTGAAGTAAGCCAGAACAAGAAAAATACCATATGATATCACTTATATGTGGAGTCTAAAATATGACACAAATGAACCTATCTATGAAACAGAAAAAGACTCATAGAGAACAGACTGGTGGTTGCCAAGGGGGAGGGGGTGGGAGAGGGATGGAGCAGGAGGTTGGGTTTAGCAGATGGAAGCTTTTATATAGAGAACTGGATAAACCACAAGGTCCTACTGTACAGCACAGAGAACTATATTCAATATCCTATGTAGATCATAATGGAAAAGAATATTAAAAAAAAGAATGGGTATGTGTATGTGTGTATATATATAACTAAATCACTTTTCTGTACAGCAGAAATTAACACAATATTGTAAATCAACTATATTTCAATAAAATATATATATATAAATAAAATGTGACTAAAAAGTATTTTAAAATTTTAAGAGTACATTTATGATCTGGAAGAGTGCTGTCCAGAAGAAATATAATGCAAGCCACAAATATAATTTAAAATGTTCTAATAACCACATTAACAATGTACAAACAGGTCAAATTAATTTTAATAATATATTTTTACTTAATGCAGAATCTTAACCCAGAATCTTGTCATTTCAGCATGTAATGAATGTAAAGTTATGAGATATTTTACATTCTTTTTTTCATCCTAAGTCTTAAAATGCAGGATTTTAGGCTTGTAGCACATCTCAATTTGGAGAGTATTTCCATACTCAATAGCAGCCACATGTGGGCAGTGGCTATAATAATGACAGCAAAGGACTAAAAAAGATGCGGCAAAAAGAACATTTATCATCTTTGCCAGAGAATGAAGTGTTCCACATAAATAATCAATAACTGAAGGTCACCTTTTCAAGCAAAGTTTCTCCCTTTATTCATTATTGATATCTTTCTAAAGCACAATACAAACCACAATACTTTTTAAACAAAGGATTATAAAAAACCCACCGATACTTCTCTTGATAAGGACCCACTAGTATTATGTGTTTTATATTCTGACACTGTTAGCTCTTCTGTGTTCTTCCCAGATACCACTCCTACCCTAGAAGCCAGAAGATAAATGGAAAACTGTCCTCCCAGGACTGTTCAGCTGTGGGGATACCTACAAAATGCTACTTCTGGCTCCTCCCTGCACTGGGGTCTGGCAGGTCACCCCACACAAAAGATGGTGTCAAGGATCTCGTGTTGAAAGAAGCCCATATATAACATTTCTCTTCAGTATATCCATCACCCCTGCAATACCCTATAAATCCTCATGTCAGCAAGTCTCCACCTACTGTTTCCACTTCGTCTCTGTTTTCATCCTTTATTCCTACTTAATCTGTTTTCATCCTCTATTCCCACTTCATCTCTGTTTACACCTCTGTTCCCATTTCATCTAGAAGCTCTAGTTGTAGAGTGAACATAGTCTGTAGTTTGCTACAGTTAACAGTTTACTGCCTGCCCCCTGTTGTCTCAGTGTAACTGCTAATAGAGGCTCCATTCCTTCTCCAATCTGCCCCAGTTTGGACAATTACATGGTCACCCCATCTAATAGTCTCTATCCTTAAGTCTCAAGCCAGCAGACTTCAAGGATCAATCTCTGCCTATAGATGAAAGGCATAGGAGGTACTGTTAAAACAACATTCACTTTAATTATCATGAACATTCTTTACACATTAAACCTTTCTCTTTAGTTACTTTGTCCCTTTTATATGATCTATTAGTTCTGGTTAACTTGGAGTGCAGATTGTATCTTGCTGGATCTTAAGTCTCTACTGTTCCAAAAACCCAATCAATTTACTTGCAGTCAACAACTCTCCTGATTTGTAAAATTCTTGTCTTTGCTTCCTAATGCCTTGCAAGTTCTCTCACATCACCACCTGCTACTGGCCTCATCCTAGGAGAACACTTATAATCCTAAAAGGCTTTATAGTGAAACAGAGATTCATAAACATGTTCTCACATGCCCTGTCAATAATAATGATAATACTTCATTTTTCCCAGAAGCAGAGCCATGGTAAGACACATGCTGATAATTATAGGGACACAAAGGAATAGAAAATGTAAGCAGCCTCAGTATTGTAGGAGCAGAGGAGCAAAGGCAGCCACCACAGCAATAACCACTTCTACTGTTCCCACCGCCTGTTGCTTCTAATGCATCAGGTGGTTAGCAAACATCATTTATCCCTCACAATGACTTTGGGATGTTTCATTCTTAAACCCCATTTCACTGCTGAGCAAAAACACTCACTCAGTTAACATCTGTTAACTGATGCTGAAGAGCAACAGCTCATGAGTGTAATTTGAGGCGGAGATGAGATCTGAAGCCATGTTAGTTTCTATGAAACTTGTGCTCTTTCTACGGATCATGCAGCCTCAGGAACCAATCCCAGGGCCAGAGACAGTGTGGAAAAGGAAACTTTTAATTTATGAATACACAGTCTCTCAGAGTCCGTTTCTCATTCTGGATAAGAAATATGTTTGCACTTCCCTGAACCAGGTGGTGAGAAGGAGAAAGAATATTCATTATGGTTTAGTTTTTCACCATTAGGATTTAGTCAGAAATCCCAGTTTCCTCAACCCTTCTAATTTTGGTTTCATACATCTGTTTGTTTGTTTTTGTTAGTCTTAACTACCTTTATTTCATCCTTGTTACTGAATGACTTTAGGTTGTCAGTTTTTTCCCCTCAGAACTTCCAAGATACTGCTCTCTTTGTCTCCTATTGATGTTCAATTAGCAGTAACAGCTAGTAAATTACACTAGTAAATTATCTGTCAATTTACTAATCACTGGTTTGTTAGTAAACCTATCTCTCTATGGCTGTTGTCTTTGGTGTTCTGTAGTTTTGCCATGAGTAGTCTATGTGTGGATTTCTTTTTATTTATCTTGGTTGGAGATTTGCTGAAGTTGATGAATCTGAGATTTGTGATTTACCAATTCTGGAAAAGTCTCAGCCATTCAAAGGCTGCCTCTTCTTCACTCTCACTACTACTTCCTTCTGGAAATCTGATGACAAGTGTTAGATCTTATTGCTCTGTCCTCCGCGCCTCTTACATATTTTTCTATCACTTTGTTTCTATGCACCACGTTCTGTTCAATGTCTGCTGCTCAGTCTGGCAGCTCACTCAACTTTTCTACTATGTCTAAACTCTAACTATTCATGCTATGCACCAGTTTTAATCTCACCAGCTCCATTTTTCATTTCTAGGAGTTCTGTTTTTTCTGTTTTGTTTTACATGATTATTTTAGCAGTCTCTTGCTTTACTCATGTTACCAATTCATTCTTATTTTCCTAATCACTTTAAACATAATTATTTGTATTCATAATTATTTGTATAATTACTTGTATACAAATAATAAAGTCGATTGGGTGAAATTCTGCTTTTGTTTCTGCTGACTTACTTCCTCAAGTGTTGTTTACTTTTTCTACTGTACACTAATAAATGGTGATGTGTCCCTGTGGGAATTTTAAGGGTTTTAGGTTGAAAGTTTGTTCCACCATTAAAAATGTGTACATAAATCTGCCAAGCAGGCAGAGAAACCAGTAATGGGAGACCATTTTATTTCTCAGTTTGAGGTTTCTAAGACCACAGAGGTGGTGTATGTATATATGTGAATTCCCAACTCTTACGTGGGCAAGGCTGTGTTTACAAATTCTCAAAGGAGATTTCTCTTTCCTCTCCTCCATCACCTCATAAACAAGGTCAAGGCAGACTATCCTGACATCTCCCTTTGTTGTTGCACAGATTTCTTTTCAAGCCTTCCCATTTCACTGATCATATAGACTTCAAGATTCAAGCCATAGGCAGGGATCTCAGCTCCAACTCCCTGCCTTTACAGACCCAAGATCCAGTCTGCCATTTCCTATGTGACCATTAAAATTCCATTGTGGCTCTACGTTCCAAGTATCTGATAAGTGCTTTGGGGAAATGGAGGCATCAGAACTAGCTTATCATCCTGGACTGCTGCTTCTAGCACCCCCTTTTTTTAAAGTTAAATATCTGGGGACTTCCTTGTGGAATCTGCTCACTTTAAATGGTGTTTGCCGTATTTGATGAAACATTTTGTAGATTATCTGTCTTTCATTTCCAGGGAGGAAGGAAGGAAACCAGAAAAGTCCTTTTATTAATTTCATATCTCCTATGACACAGAAGCCTAAGGAGCTGGCACACTTTCTGACCACACTGAACGATATTACAGAGAAGCACATGACCTTTAGTACCGGACTGTGTAAACAAGATATGTAATGTTCAGGATGAGGTAAAATTAGTCAGTTAGAAGTTTTCGTTAAGAACACGGCCCCTGCTGGCAGTGAATAGGTGAACTCAGGAGCGACTAAGAGAAGGAAGGGATTTGTTTACCAAAGTAAACTGGTTTGGAAGAACTGCCAGACACTAAAGGTCAAACTAGTTTATTTTTGGTATACACGCAGACCTCGTTTTATTGTGCTTTGCTTTACTGCACTTCACGGATACTGCGTTTTTAAAAATGGAAGGTTTGGGGCAACCCTGCATTGAGCTACTATTGGTGCCATTTGTCCAACTGCATTTGTTCACTTCATGATTCTAGGGCACGTTTTGGTAATTCTGGTAATATTTCAAAGTTTTTCATCATTATTGTATTTGTTATGGTGATCTGTGATTATTATTATTGTAATTATTTTGTAATTATTTTGTAATTATTTTGTAATTATTGTAATTATTTTGAGTTACCACAAACTGCACCCACGTAAGACTGCAAATTCAATCTATAAATATGTGTGATCTGACTCCTCCATTGACTGGCCATTTCTCCATCTCTCTTCCTCTCCTTGGGCCTCCCTATTCCCTGAGACACAACAATCTGAAATTAAGCCCATTAATATAACCCTACAATGGCCTCTAAGTGTTCAAGTGAATGGAAGAGTCCCACGACTCTCCCTTTAAATCAAAAACTAGAAATGATTAGGCTTAGTGAGGAAGGCATGTCAAAAGCCAAGACAGTCTGAAAGCTAGGCCTCTTTTACCAAACAGTCAGCCAAAGTGTGAATGCAAAGGGAAAGTTCTTGAAGGAAATCAAAAGTGCTACTCCAGGAAAGCAAGACAGCCTTACTGCTGACATGGAGAAAGTTTTAGTGATCTGGATGGAAGATTAAACCAGCCACGACATTCCCTTCAACCAAAGCCTAACTCAGAGCAAGACCCTAATCTCTTCAATTCTATGAAGGTCAAGAGAGGAGAGGAAGGTACAGAAGAAAAGTTTGAATCTAGCAGAGGTTGGTTCATGAAGTTTAAGGAAAGATGCCATCTCTATAACATAAAAGTTCAGAGTGAAGCAGCAAGAGCTGATGTAAAAGCTGTAGCATGTTATCCAGAAGATCTAGGAAGATAATTAACGAAGGTGGCTACACTAAACAACAGATTTTCAATGTATATGAAACAGCCTTCTACTGGAAGAAGATGCCATCTAAGACCTTCATAGCTAGAGAGGAGAAGTCAATACCTGGCTTCAATACTTCAAAGGACAGGCTGACTCTCTTGTTAGGGGCTGATGCAGCTGGTGACTTGAAATTGAAGCCAGGGCTCACTTAACCATTCTGAAAATCTTAGGGCCTTTAAGAACTATGCGAAATCTACTCTGCCTGTGCTCTATAAATGGAATAATAAAGCACAGCTGTTTATAATATGGTTTACTGAATATTTTAAACCCACTGTTGAAAACTACTGCTCATAAAAGAAAGATTCCTTTCAAAATATTACTGCTCACTGACAATGCACCTGGTCACCCAGGATGTCTGATGGAGATGTTCAATGAGATTCATGTTGTTTTCACGCCTGCTGACACAGCATCCATTCTGTTGCCTGCAGATCAAGGAGTCATTTAGACTTTCAAGTCTTATTATTTAAAAAATGCATTTTGTAAGGCTACAGCTGCCACAGATAGTGACTTCTTTGATGAATCTGGGCAAAGTCAATTGAAAGCCTTCTGGAAAAGTGTCACTATTCTAGATGCCATCAAGAACATTCCTGATTCATGGGAACAGGTCAAAATATCAACATTAACAAGAGATTGGAAGAAGCTGATTCTAACCTTCCTGCATGACTGAGGGTTTCAAGACTTCAGTGGAGGAAGTAATTGCAGTCATGGTAGAAACAGCAAGAGAACTGGAATTAGAGGTGAAGCCTGATGATGTGACTGACTTGCTACAATTTCATGATAAAACTTGAACAGATGAGGAGTTGCTTCTTATGGATGAGCAAAGAAAGTGGTTTCTGAGGTGGAATCTACTCCTGGTATAGATGCTGTTAAGATTGTTGAAATGACAACAAAGGATTTAGAATAGTACAGAAACTTAGCTGATAAAGCAGCAGCAGCGTTTGAGAGGACCGACTGATTTTGAAAGAAGTTCTACTGTGGGTAAAATGCTACCAAACAGGTCTACATTGTACAGAAAAGTTGTCATGAAAGGAAGAATCAATCAACGTGGCAAACTTCACTGCTGTCTTATCTTAAGAAGTTGCCATGGCTACCCCAATTTCAGCAGCCACCACCCTGCTCAGTCAGCAGCCATCAGCATCAAGGCAATACCCTCCACCAGCAAAAAGATTACAACTCTCTGAAGGCTCAGATGATGGTTAGCTTTTTTCAGTAACAAAGTGTCTTTAAATTAAAGTATGTACATTTTTTTTCAGACATACTGCTATTGCACATTTAATAGACTGGAGTAGAGTGTAAACATAACTTTTATGTGCACTGGGAAACCAAAAAATTCATGTGACTTGCTTTATTGCAATATTTGCTTTATAGCAGTGGTCTGGAACTAAACCTGCAATACTTCTGAAGTATGCCTGTATACATGTACTGCCTATTTGTTTTATAGCAATAGACAGAAAAAATCCTTTTTGAGCCTCTGTTACATTCATGCTAATTTACTCACATTAATTCTTAGCCCTATGAATCTGTGTACAGATGAAAAAACTTGAAGCTCAGAGACAGAAACTGCCATCTTTATGGCACAGCCAATAGGCCATGGAGCTAGGGTTCAAATCTAGGTACGCCTGTGCTATTTCTATACAGCTGACACAGGCCTCTAACAATAAGACCTTGAAATACAAAACTCACTGAACTAAATAAATAGTATCAGAGTCAGGTCAAACAAGCCAATGTATTCCTAATTTGGATGTCAAAATCAGGAGTTGTTCAAAAGAAACGACTCCGTTCCATCCACAGTAAAGGATTTAAGCAAAGTATTCCTGCTACTCCAATTGCCTGTCTAAACTTTTCAAAGGACGCTCTTCCAAAAGAAGCTGAGGAAGAAAGAGATGATCTCCAACACCATGCCGATTGTAGAGTGGCAGTTTGGAAGGTAAGGGAAATAAATCTTTTTTTTTTGTATTGTTTTGTTTTTTTTAAATATTTATTTATTTATTTGGTTACACCAGGTCTTAGTTACAGCACGTGTGATCTTCGTTCCAGTGCATGGGATCTTTGGTTTTGCGGCATGTGGGATCTCAGTTGCGGCATGAGTGTGGGATCTAGTTCCCTGACCAGGGATTGAACCCAGACCCCCTGCATTGGGAGCACAGTGTCTTAACTGCTGGAGCTAGTCTTTCATTGGTTCCCGTTCATCCTCTGGGCAAATTGCAAACTGTATGAAATAGGACGCTAAACATGCTGATTCTGCAGGTGGGGAGATTGTTAGTAAAGTGGCTGGAATGGCGAACTCGAGCACCAGGAGATGAAAAATGAGGTGCGTTTTAGAAACCTTTCCCGATCACATGGTGTACCATCCTCTGGGTTTCACATGCATGTTTTAGCTGTAGGAAGATTCCCCTGAACCTGGAGAGTTATGACCCATGGAATGGGTACCACGCAGTATTACTTTAAAGGGTCTGCATTTGCTCACCCAACCTCACCAATCCTCTCAGCCCGAGCAGTGTCCAGCCTTACGTCTCATCCAGATGTTGGTGTAGATGTGGTCAATCCAGGTTGCATCACAGCCCCTGAACGAATTTTGTAAAAATTTCTCTCTTTCACTGTCTTAGTTTTTTTTGTAATTTATTTTTATAATGGGGTTTAGCTGATTTTCACTGCTGTGTTTATGTCGCTTTACACCCACTTGATTCACTTACAGAGAGATATCAATAAATAGTTTTTAAGATTCTTTCTAGACAGATATAATCTTCTGCAGTGAATAGGGGGTGTTGAGTCCAGTTCATTGAGCAATGAGTAGGTCTTGTCTATTACATATTTGGTTTATGGAACGGGATCTGTGCTAATTACAACCTCTTGTTTTATGCATCACCCCACCTCACCTTTCCCCTTAAGCAGCCATAGTGTGTTTTCTAAATGTGTAACTCTGTTTTGTTTTGTAATTCAGTTCATGTGTAGTGATTTTTACATTCCCTCTATAAGTCATATCTTATGATAAGTTTCTTTTTCTGTCTGATTTATTTCACATAGAATCACTGTACCTAAATCGACTCATTATGCTGCTACTGGCCTTATGACATTGATTTCATGGCTGAGTGTTATTCCATTGTACATCAGTACCACAACTTCTTTATCCATTTTTCTCTTTCCTGGGATATTTAAGGTGTACCGAAGTCGAGGTTCTTATAAACAGAGCAGCCCTAAACTTTGGGGTGCCTATATACTGTCGATTTTTGGTTTTCCCAAGATATATTCCCATGAGCTGAAGTGCAGTTTGCTCTGTAACTCTGTTTTTTAGATGTTTTAGGAAACACCATACACTTCTTCAGAGTGGCCTTTGTCAATTTACATCACCCCCATCAGCGTAACAAGGCTCCACTTTCTCCATGGCCTGTCCTGCATTTCTGGCTTTTACACTTTTCCAGGACAGCCCTTTTGAAGGATGCTAAGTGAGACTTCTTTTAGTGTTGATTTGTATTGCCCGCTTGTGGAAAAACGCATATGTCCTTTTTGGCCAACTGCATCATTGGTGAAGTTCTGCCGCTTTTCATGTGCTTTAAATGTGAGTCCAATCTACCTCTTGAAAACTGTTTCCTGCAATTCTACCTTGTTTTCATTGCCTTGCCTCAATATATTTTTGGAAGATAGTTATCATTTATAACCCTGAAGGTTTGTGAATTGCAGTGCCCCTGAACTGCCTGCAAAACCGCAGGATTGCTTCAGGCCCTATTCTGGTTCCTGGGGCAAACTGAGCCTTTGTTTAATTCTTCCTGATTGGAAATTGCCTGTCCAAACAACTAGAGCTAGTCTCTCATTGGTTCCCCTTCTTCCTGTTCATCCTCCAGACAAATGGCAAACTGTATGAAACAGGGTGTTAAAGGTCCTGATTCTCCAAGTGGGGAGAATGATAGTAAAGCTGCCGGAATGGTGAACCTGAGCACCAGGAGATGAAAAATGAGGTGCATTTTAGAAACCTTTCCCAATCATACAGTGTACCATCCTCTGGGTTTCCCATGCATGTTTTAGCTGTAGGAAGATTCCCCTGAACCTGGAGGTTTAGGACCCATGGAATGGGTACCACACAGTATTACTTTAAAGGGTCTGCATTTGCTCACCCAACCTCACCAATCCTCTCAGCCCGAACAGTGTCCAGCCTTGTGTCTCATCCAGCTGTGGATCTAGATTTGTTCAATCCTGTTGCATCACAGCCCCTAAGCAAAAGTTTTAAGAATTTCTCTCGGGGGGAGCGAGAAGATGGCGGAAGAGTAAGACGCGGGGATCACTCTTCCTCCACACAGATACATCAGAAATACATCTACACGTGGAACTTCTCCTATAGAACACCCACCGAACGCTGGCAGAAGACCTCAGACCTCAGACCTCAGGCAAGAAACCCCCCCACGTACCTTGTTAAGGCAAAAGAAAAAAGAATAAACAGAGACAAAAGAATAGGGACGGGACCTGCACCAGTGGGAGGGAGCCGAGAGGGAGGAAAGGTTCCCGCACACTAGAAGCCCCTTCGCGGGAGGAGACTGCGGGTGGCGGAGTGGGAAGCTTCAGAGCCGCGGAGGAGACCACAGCCAACAGAGTGCGGAGGGCAAAGCGGAGAGATTCCCGCACGGAGGATCGGTGCCGATCAGCACTCACCAGCCCGAGAGGCTTGTCTGCTCATCCGCCGCGGCGGGCGGGGCTGGGAACTGAGCCTCGGGCGGATCCCAGGGAAAGGTCTGGAGTTGGCAGAGCGAAAACAGCCTGAAGGGGTTAGCGCACCACGGCGGGCCGGGAGGGAGTTCGGGAGAAGTCTGGAGCTGCCAAGAGGCAAGAGACCTTTTCTTCCCTCTTTACCTCCTGCTGCGCGAGGAGAGGGGTTTAAGAGCGCCGCTTAAAGGAGCTCCAGAAACGGGCGGGCGCGGAGCTGCCGAAGAGACAAGAGACTTTTTCTTGCCTCTTCGCTTCCTGGGGCGCGAGGAAAGGGAATTAAGGGCACCACATAAAGGAGCCCCAGAAACGGGCGCGAGCTGCGGCTGTCGGCGCGGACAACAGAGACGGGTGTGGGACGCTACGGTTGCTGCTGCCGCCACCAAGAGGCCTGTGTGCGAGCGCAGGTCACTCTCCACACCGCCCCTCCCGGGAGCCTGTGCAGCCCGCCAGCGCCGGGGTCCCGGGATCCTGGGACAGCTTCCCCGGGAAAACGCGCGGCGTGCCTCGGGCCGGTGCAGCGTCACGCCGGCCTCTGCCGCCGCGGACTCGCCCCACATCCGTGCCCCCCCACCCACCGCCTGAGTGAGCCAGAGCCCCCGAATCAACTGCTCCGTTAACGCTGCTCCTTTGACCCCGCCCTCTCTGAGCGAAGGGCAGACGCCCTCGGACGACCTGCGCACAGAGGCGGGGCCAGGTCCAGGGCTGAGCCCCAGGAGCTGTGCGAACAAAGAGAGGGGGTGGTCCCTCCCAGCAGCCTCAGAAACAGCAGGTTAAAGCTCCACAGTCAGCTTGAAGTGCCCTGCATCTGTGGAAAACCTGAATAGACAGCGAAATATCCCAGGTTGAGGAAGTGGACTTTGGGAGCAAGATATACTATTATTTTCCCCTTTTTTCTTTTTGTGAGTGTGTATTTGGGTGCTGCTGTGTGAGATTGTGTCTGTGTAGCTTTGTTTTCACCATTTGTCCTGGGGTTAGACCGACCTTTTTTTTTTTTTTTTTCTTTAATAGAAATTTTTCTTCTTAATAATTATTTTGTTATTTTAATAACAGTATTTTACCCTACTTTATTTTGTCTTCTCCCCTTTCTTTCTTCCTTTCTTCCCTCCTTTTCCTATTTCCCTCCTTCCTTCCTTCCTCCCTTCCTTTCTTTATTCCCTCCTTCCTTCCTCCTTTCCTTTCTTCCTCCCTCCCTTCCTTCCTTTATTCCCACCTTCCTTCCTCCCTTCCTTTCTTCCTCCCTCCCTTCCTTCCTTTATTCCCTCCTTCCTTCCTCCTTTCCTTTCTTCCTCCCTCCCTTCCTTTCTTCCTCCCTCTCTTCCTTTATTCCTCCCTCCCTTCTTTATTCCCTCCTTCCTTCTTCCCTTCCTTTCTTCCTCCCTCCCTTCCTTTCTCTATTCCCTCCTTCCTTCCTCCCTTCCTTTCTTCCTCCCTCCCTTCCTTTCTTTATTCCCTCCTTCCTTCCTCCCTTCCTTTCTTCCTCCCTCCCTTCCTTTTATTCCCTCCTTCCTTCCTCCCTTCCTTTCTTCCTCCCTCCCTTCCTTCCTTTATTCCCTCCTTCCTTCCTCCTTTCCTTTCTTCCTCCCTCCCTTCCTTTCTTCCTCCCTCTCTTCCTTTATTCCTCCCTCCCTTCTTTATTCCCTCCTTCCTTCTTCCCTTCCTTTCTTCCTCCCTCCCTTCCTTTCTCTATTCCCTCCTTCCTTCCTCCCTTCCTTTCTTCCTCCCTCCCTTCCTTTCTTTATTCCCTCCTTCCTTCCTCCCTTCCTTTCTTCCTCCCTCCCTTCCTTTTATTCCCTCCTTCCTTCCTCCCTTCCTTTCTTCCTCCCTCCCTTCCTTTCTTTATTCCCTCCTTCCTTCCTCCCTTCCTTTCTTCCTCCCTCCCTTCCTTTTTTCCTTCCTTCCCTCCCTTCCTCCATTCTTCCTTCCTTTCTTGACTTTCTACTTTTTTCTCCCTTTTGTTTTGAGCCGTGTGGATTAAAGGCTCTTGGCACTCCAGCCAGGTGTCAAGGCTGTGTCTCTGAGGTGGGAGAACTAACCTCAGGACACTGGTCCACAAGAGACCTCTCAGCTCCACGTAATATCAAACGGCGAAAATCTCCCAGAGATCTCCATCTCAACACCAAGACCCAGATTCACTCAAGGACCAGCAACAAACAGTGCTGGACACCCTATCCCCAACAAAGAGCGAGACAGGTCTACAGCCCCATCCATTAGCAGAGAGGCGGCCTAGAATCACAGTAAGGCTACCGACATCCCCATACACGCCCCCAGACGTGGACCTACCCACCAGGGAGACGGGATCCAGCCTCATCCACCAGAACAGGGGAACTGGTCCCCCCAACCAGGAAACCTGCTCAACCCACTGAACCAACTTCAGCCACTGG
Organism: Kogia breviceps; assembly: GCF_026419965.1. Taxonomy (NCBI): domain Eukaryota; kingdom Metazoa; phylum Chordata; class Mammalia; order Artiodactyla; family Physeteridae; genus Kogia; species Kogia breviceps. The sequence continues at coordinate 19,275,427 of NC_081322.1, read as the reverse complement.
GGACAGCCACCAAAAATAGATAGAAATTCGAACCTGCAGCCTGCAAAAGGGAGATCCCAAACATAGTAAGATAAGCAAAATGAGAAGACAGAAAAACACACAGCAGATGAAGGAACAAGATAAAAGCACACCAGACCTAACAGATGAAGAGGTAATAGCCAATCTACCTGAAAGAGAATTTAGAATAATGATGGTGAAGATGATGCAAAATCTTGGAAATAGAATAGACAAATTGCAAGAATCAGTTAACAAGGTCCTAGAAGAAATAAAGAGGAAGCAAGTAACGATGAGCAACACAATAAATGAAATGAAAAATACTCTAGACGGGATCAGTAGCAGAATAACTGAGGCAGAAGGACGGATAAGTGACCTGGAAGATAAAATAGTGGAAATAACTACTGCAGAGCAGAAGAAAGAAAAAAGAATGAAAAGAACTGAGGACAGTCTCAGAGATCTCTGGGACAACATTAAACGCACCAACATTCGAATCATAGGGGTCCCAGAAGAAGAAGAGAAAAAGAAAGGGACTGAGAAAATATTTGAAGAGATTATAGTTGAAAACTTCCCTAATATAGGAAAGGAAATAGTCAACCAAGTCCAGGAAGCACAGAGAGTCCCATACAGGATAAACCCAAGGATAAACACGCTGAGACACATAATAATCAAACTGTCAAAAATTAAATACAAAGAAAACATATTAAAAGCAGCAAGGGAAAAACAACAAATAACACACAAGGGAATCCCCATAAGGCTAACATCTGATCTTTCAGCAGAAACTCTACAAGCCAGAAGGGAGTGGCAGGACATATTTAAAGTGATGAAGGAAAAAAACCTACAACCAAGACTACTCTACCCAGCAAGGATCTCATTCAGATTTGATGGAGAAATTAAAACCTTTACAGACAAGCAAAAGCTGAGAGAGTACAGCACCACCAAACCAGCTTTACAACAAATGCTAAAGGAACTTCTCTAAGCAAGAAACATAAGAGAAGGAAAAGACCTACAAGAACAACCTGAAACAATTAAGTAAATGGTAATAGGAACGCACATATCAATAATTACCTTAAATGTAAATGGATTAAATGCTCCCACCAAAAGACACAGACTGGCTGAATGGATACAAAAACAGGACCCATATATATGCTGTCTACAAGAGACCCACTTCAGACCTAGGGACACGTACAGGCTGAAAGTGAGGGGATGGAAAAAGATATTCCATGCAAATGGAAATCAGAAGAAAGCTGGAGTAGCAATTCTCATATCAGACAAAATAGACTTTAAAATAAAAACTATTACAAGAGACAAAGAAGGACACTATATAATGATCAAGGGATCGATCCATGAAGAAGATATAACAATTGTAAATATTTATGCACCCAACATAGGAGCACCTCAATACATAAGGCAAATACTAACAGCCATAAAAGGGGAAATCGACAGTAACACAATCATAGTAGGGGACTTTAACACCCCACTTTCACCAATGGACAGATCATCCAAAATGAAAATAAATAAGGAAACACAAGCTTTAAATGATACATTAACAAGATGGACTTAATTGATATTTATAGGACATTCCATCCAAAAACAACAGAATACACATTTTTCTCAATTGCTTATGGAACATTCTCCAGGATAGATCATATCTTGGGTCACAAATCTAGCCTTGGCAAATTTAAGAAAATTGAAATCGTATCAAGTATCTTTTCTGACCACAACGCTATGAGACTAGATATCAATTACAGGAAAAGATCTGTAAAAAATACAAGCACATGGAGGCTAAACAATACACTACTTAATAACGAAGTGATCACTGAAGAAATCAAAGAGGAAATCAAAAAGTACTTAGAAACAAATGACAATGGAGACACGACGACCCAAAACCTATGGGATACAGCAAAAGCAGTTCTAAGAGGGAAGTTTATAGCAATACAATCATACCTTAAGAAACAGGAAGCAACTCGAATAAACAACTTAACTTTGCACCTAAAGCAATTAGAGAAGGAAGAACAAAAAAACCCCAAATTTAGCAGAAGGAAAGAAATCATAAAGATCAGATCAGAAATTAATGAAAAAGAAATGAAGGAAACAATAGCAAAGATCAATAAAAGTAAAAGCTGGTTCTTTGAGAAGATAAATAAAATTGATAAACCATTAGCCAGACTCATCAAGAAAAAAAGGGAGAAGACTCAAATCAATAGAATTAGAAATGAAAAAGGAGATGTAACAACTGACTCTGCAGAAATACAAAAGATTATTAGAGATTACTACAAGCAACTCTATGGCAATAAAATGGACAACCTGGAAGAAATGGACAAATTCTTAGAAATGCACAACCTGCCAAGACTGAACCAGGAAGAAATAGAAAACATGAACAGACCAATCACAAGCACTGAAATTGAAACTGTGATTAAAAATCTTCCAACAAACAAAAGCCCAGGACCAGATGGCTTCACAGGCGAATTCTATCAAACATTTAGAGAAGAGCTAACACCTATCCTTCTGAAACTCTTCCAAAAGATAGCAGAGGTAGGAACACTCCCAAACTCATTCTACGAGGCCACCATCACCTTGATACCAAAACCAGACAAAGACGTCACAAAGAAAGAAAACTATAGGCCAATATCACTGATGAACATAGATGCAAAAATCCTCAACAAAATACTAGCAAACAGAATCCAACAGCACATTAAAAGGATCATACACCATGATCAAGTGGGGTTTATTCCAGGAATGCAAGGATTCTTCAATATACGCAAATCAATCAACGTGATACACCATATCAACAAACTGAAGGAGAAAAACCATATGATCATCTCAATAGATGCAGAGAAAGCTTTTGACAAAATTCAACACCCATTTATGATAAAAACCCTGCAGAAAGTAGGCATAGAGGGAACTTTCCTCAATATAATTAAGGCAATATATGACAAACCCACAGCCAGCATTGTTCTCAATGGTGAAAAACTGAAACCATTTCCACTAAGATCAGGAACAAGACAAGGTTGCCCACTCTCACCACTCTTATTCAACATAGTTTTGGAAGTTCTAGCCACAGCAATTAGAGAAAATAAAGAAATAAAAGGAATCCAAATAGGAAAAGAAGAAGTAAAGCTGTCACTGTTTGCAGATGACATGATACTATATATAGAGAATACTAAGGATGCTACCAGAAAACTACTAGAACTAATCAATGAATTTGGTAAAGTAGCAGGATACAAAGTTAATGCACAGAAATCTCTGGCATTCTTATACACTAATGATGAAAAATCTGAGAGGGAAATTAAGAAAACACTCCCATTTACCATTGCAACAAAAAGAATAAAATATCTAGGAATAAACCTACCTAAGGAGACAAAAGACTTGTATGCAGAAAACTATAAGACACTGATGAAAGAAATTAAAGATGATACAAATAGGTGGAGAAATATACCATGTTCTTGGATTGGAAGAATCAACATAGTGAAAATGACTGTATTACCCAAAGCAATATACAGATTCAATGCAATCCCTATCAAATTGCCACTGGCATTTTTTACAGAACTAGAAAAAAGAATTTCACAATTTGTATGGAAACACAAAAGACCCCGAATAGCCAAAGCAATCTTGAGAACGAAAAATGGAGCTGGAGGAATCAGGCTCCCTGACTTCAGACTATACTACAAGGCCACAGTAATCAAGACAGTATGGTACTGGCACAAAAACAGAAATATACATCAATGGAACAGGATAGAAAGCCCAGAGATAAACCCACACACATATGGTCACCTTATCTTTGATAAAGGAGGGAAGGAAACACAGTGGAGAAAAGACAGCCTCTTCAATAAGTGGTGCTGGGAAAACTGGACAGCTACCTGTAGAAGTATGAAATTAGAACATTCCCTAATACCATACACAAAAATAAACTCAAAATGGGTTAAAGACCTAAATGTAAGGCCAGACACTATCAAACTCTTAGAGGAAAACATAGGCAGAACACTCTATGACATAAATCACAGCAAGATCCTTTTTGACCCATCTCCTAGAGAAATGGAAATAAAAACAAAAATAAACAAATGGGATCTAATGAAACTTAAAAGCTTTTGCACAGCAAAGGATACCATAAACAAGACCAAAAGACAACCCTCAGAATGGGAGAAAATATTTGCAAATGAAGCAACTGACAAAGGATTAATATCCAAAATTTATAAGCAACTCATGCAGCTCAATAACAAAAAAACAAACAGCCCAATCCAAAAATGGGCAGAAGAACTAAATAGACATTTCTCCAAAGAAGATATACAGATAGCCAACAAACACATGAAAGAATGCTCAACATCATTAATCATTAGAGAAATGCAAATCAAAACTACAATGAGATATCATCTCACACCGGCCAGATTGGCCATCATCAAAAACTCTAGAAACAATAAATGCTGGAGAGGGTGTGGAGAAAAGGGAACACTCTTGCACTGCTGGTGGGAATGTAAATTGATACAGCCACTATGGAGAACAGTATGGAGGTTCCTTAAAAAACTACAAATAGAACTACCATATGACCCAGCAATCCCACTACTGGGCATATACCCTGAGAAAACCATAATTCAAAAAGAGTCATGTACCAAAATGTTTATTGCAGCTCTATTTACGATAGCCAGGACATGGAAGCAACCTAAGTGTCCATCAACAGATGAATGGATAAGGAAGATGTGGCACATATATACAATGGAATATTACTCAGCCATAAAAAGAAATGAAACTGAGTTATTTGTAATGAGGTGGATAGACCTGGAATCTGTCATACAGAGTGAAGTAAGTCAGAAGGACAAAAACAAATACCGTATGCTAACACATATATATGGAATCTAAAAAAAAAAAAATGTCATGAAGAGATTAGTGGTAGGAGGGAATAAAACACAGACCTACTAGAGCATGGACTTGAGGATATGGGGAGGGGGAAGTGTAAGCTGTGACGATGTGAGAGAATGGCAGGGACATATACACACTACCAAATGTAAATTAGATAGCTAGTGGGAAGCTACAGCATAGCACAGGGAGTTCACCTCTGTACTTAGTGACCACCTAGAGGGGTGGGATAGGGAGGGTGGGAGGGAGGGTGACAAAAGAGGGAAGAGTTATGGGAACATATGTATATGTATAACTGATTCACTTTGTTGTAAAGGAGAAACTAACCCACTATTGTAAAACAGTTATACTCAAATAAAGATGTTAAAAAAAAAAAAAAAAGAATTTCTCTCTCTCACTGTCTTTTGTTTGTTTGTTTGTTTGTTATTATATTGGTTACAGCTGATTTTCAATGCTCTGTTTCTTGCTACCGTACATCCACTTGATTCACTTACAGAGAGACATCAATAAATTCTTTTTCAAATTCTTACCCACCGTATATATTCTTTTCTGGTGACTAGAGTGTGCTGAGTGCAGTTCTTTGAGGTATAGTGTAGGCCTTGTTGATTATCTATTTGGTATTTGAAATGGTATCTTTGCTAATTTCAACCTCCTGGATAATGCTTCACCCCTCCCCACCTTTCTCCTGTAGCAGCCTTAAGTGTGTTTTCTACATATTTGACTATGTTTCTGTATTGTAATTTAGTTTATGTGTAGCCATTTTTTATTCCACCTGTAAGTGATATCTTATGATATGTGTCTTTTTCTTTCTGATTTGTCACTTAGAATGATCGTACGTAACTCCTCCCGAGTTGTTGCAACTGGCCTTTTTTCATTGATTTCCTGGCTGAGTAATATTCCAGTCTATGTAAGTATCACATCTTCTTTTTCATTTTTTCCTTCCAAGGACATTTAGGTTGTATCTAAGTCGAGGCTTTTTTAAACAGAGAGGTGGTAAAGGTTGGGGTTCCTGTGTCCTGTTAGTTTTTGTTTTTCCCAAGATATACGCCCATGAGTGGAAGAGCCCTATCCTCTGTAGTTCATTTAATTTGATGTTTTAGTAAACATAATACACTTCACCAGAGTGGCCCTTGGCAGTTTACATTTCCACTAGCAGCCTCACAGTGCTCCATTTTCTCCTTGCCCTGTCCTGTATTTCTGGTTTTTACACTTTATGAGGATGACCATTCTGACTGATGCGAAGTGGTACCTCTTTGTAGTGTTGACTTGCAATGCCCACCTGTTTGGTTGGCTAAAAAGGGCGTATGCCCTTTTCTTGAATATATTCAGCAAAAACGTATACGCCCTTTTTGGCCAACTGCATCATTGGCGATGTTCAGCCACTTTTCATGTGCTTTAATGGCAAGTCCTTTCTACCTCTTCAAATCCCTTTCCTGCAATTCTCCCTTGCTTACAAGTCCTTTTCGGTGACTTACTCCAAGACATTTTTCAGGAATAGATAGCATTTTTAACTCTGCAGTTTCGTGAATTTTAGTGCCCCTGAGTTCCATTTTTCAGCTTGTGTTTTAGGGAACTGGCCACAAATCAGCAGGATTTCTTCAAGCCCTATTCTGTTTCCGTGGGCCATCTTAGCCTTTGGTCAATTCGTCTTCCTGATTGGAAATTAGAGTGGCATGTGCCTATCCAAACACCTAGGGCTTGTCTCTCATTGTTTCTCTCCTTCCGCTTCATCCTCTGGACAAATTCCAAACTGTGTGCAACAGGGTGTTGAAGGTGCTGACATCCCCAAGTTGGGAGATTGTTAAGAAAGAGGCTGGAGGGATGAACCTGACTACCAGGAGATGAGGAGATGAGATGCCTTTTCCAAACTCTTCCCGATCAAATGGTGTACCATCTTCTGGGTGTCACAGGCATGTTTTAGCTGTAGGAAGGGTCCCGTGCATGGTAAGAGAACACCAGGGATTTTTCCAAATCAGTGCCTCCCGAACACCAAACTGGGAAATTTTTAAGCTACGGGTACATGTATGTTCATTAAGGGCCTTGGGCAGTAGGCAGAGTCCGAGCTTTAGATTATTGAAGTCTTCAGGGTCAGAAGCTCTCACCATCAGCCTCCCTTAGGTTACATTTTATCTGTCGTTTGTAGATGATGTTGATATAGATATCTATTCTTTTTCAGATTATTTCCCCTTATAGGTTATTACAAAATATTGAGCGTAGTTCCCTGTGCTATACAGTAATTACTTGTTGATCTATTTTATACATAGCAGTGTGCACGTGTTAATCCCAGACTGTTAATTTATCCATCCCCCCACCTTTCCTCTTCGGTAATAATAAATTATAAGATTTTATCCTTCTCAGAAATGGGGGAGCTGAAATAGAGGTATCATTTTCAATGGAAAAGCTATCAAAACAAGATTGAAGCTTCAGCCAAGATTATTAGATGTACATCCTTGGAAAGAAATCACTTCATTTCTCTAATGTTGACCGACAAATAAGACAATAACCCTCCATTGAACTTGCTTATAATAAAGTGATGGAAATATCAAATGCAAGTATTAGAAACATCTTATTTTACCCGAGCCTTATACACTGCTCTAGGTTAATTACAGTTTGGCTCACACATCTGTTCATTGAAGTTCAATGTTCTCAATTTCTGTTACTGATCCTGCAGAGTGGGCCCCCAAAAGGGTCCCCTGCCCAGTGTCATTAGAGCCAAGAGAACGAGACTGAGTTTGGTTCAGAAACAAAGGAAACTTTATATTTTGATCAGAGAACGGAGAGGTGAGAGCGTGCACTCCCCCACGGGCTGTGGGCCAGGCTGCTGTGTAGGTATCCCGGCAGCGTCAGCGGGATGGAAGGGGCGGAGCTCTCGAGGGTCGGGTTGGCTGGAGCTCAGGCTCTATGTCACCGAGTCTGCACGGGGCTCCGCGAGCTGAGGTGTCGGTCCAGCCATTTTTCACTAGGAAATTGGGTCTGAAGTGCCGGGTGTGGGACCTCTGCATGTGGAAACATAGGAGCAAGTGAAATTAGACAAAGCACAAAGGAAAAAAAAGGTTAGACTTTATTTTATTGCCCAGATTCTATTTTTGTCTCCCAGGAATTTTTCATGGGCTTTGCTGGTGAGAAACCCCTCCTCTGCCTTTTGTCCCATTCCTCATTGTTGGGGCACTGAGGGTGCAGACCCCGCTTCTGTAACTGCTTCGTGCTGAGTAGGGAGTCCTCATACCCGGGGGAAGTGGCAGAACTTCTCCCCAGCAGCCTCCAGGTGAGGTTGATTGTCCCCCGCCTCCTGCCTCACTGCTTGTCCGCCTGAGCCCTAGCATTTGAAGTGTTATAGGTTCTAATGACCTTTAAGAGTCCAGGAAAGAGATGTGCAGAGACGCTGGGGGAACGATTTTACCCCGCCCCACATTTTTTCAGCCACCTTAGGCTAACGGTTTCTGCAGCCTAGATGCTCTGACCACTAGTCTGCGCTTTCTTCAATTAGACCCCTGAATTAACAAACAAACATCACCAGGTGTCAGAGCCCTGCCTGCTCAACTCCCAGACAGTCCAGGGCCGGTAGTGATCCAGGACCATGATGGCCACTGAGTAAACGGCCTTTTGAAGTAGCTAGGAGTCCAGCCAGTCTCATTGGCCGCCGTCACCGTGGTGTCTATAGGCTTTTCTATGGTGACAGCGTTATTTACGGTTTCTCCGACAAGCTTATTAGCTCTGCACTGGGTGCAGTAAGTCCTGCAAGCAGTAGTCTGCTCTTTGGGGGCACACACGTGTTGTTTTCTGAGAGAAGCTCCAGGTCAATTGATGGTCACATGAGTCAACATGGGAGTCTGTTGTCCCCGGTTATCTCTCTGGAGGTTGGAGTTGCAGGGCCTCCTCACTCGAGGTCAGTGTGCCCATGGAGTGATCCCTGCAACTTCAGGGCAAGGTGGGTGTTTAGGATCACCACGTGTTGTCATTTTCCCTTAGGAGGGAGCTGGCCTTGTGGGCTGCTGATTTCCAGGTTTTTAGATACCCCCAGTATCCTGGTCAAATGGGGCGGCTGGCCAAGCCCTTGGTGACCGTAGTTTCTCCTCTCTGGAGCACATTCTTAACGTTGTTCCATTTCAAGTGGTCCCGGTTTTTGCACTAATACTCCGAGGGCGATTCACGTTCCTCCGGGAATGTAAAGGTCAAAGCATTTAGCTAAATTAGGGAGGTCCAGGGCAAGGGACTGAATTAACTGCTCTTTCCATTATTGAAAGGCTGTTTCTGCATTCTAGTCAAAAGGATCATCATATTTTCCTTTCAGTGTTTCATATAGAGGCCAAGCTGTTAGACTCTAGTTGGGGATCCAGATGCAGCAACCTCCGACCTCCCCAGGAACCCCTAAGCTGTCGTCTAGTTTTAGGAAGGTTAAGGCTGCAAATGGCTTCTTCCTTTTACTGGGATGGGCTTCTCCGACCTTCTGTGAGAATGAAGCCCAGGCAGGTCACCTTAGTCTGTGATATTTGAACCTTTTTGTTGGACACCTTCTATCCTTTATTGGCTAGGTAGTACAGAGGACTCCTTAGTAGGGCTGGCAATCAGAATGTCGTCTGCCTATTGAAGGAAGGTTCCCTTCTCCAGAGGTAGAACTTTTAGGTCTTTAGTAACGTTTCCCCAAAGATGGTGTGGGAATTTTTGAACCCTTGGAGCAGGACAGTCCAGCAGTATTGTTTTTGTTGTATGTTGAGCCCTCCAAGTCAGAAGCCAAAATATCTTGTGACTCTGGGACTAATGGAATACAGAAGAAGGCATCATTGAAGTCTACTACAGAATAGCATGTCCTGGTGGATGGTAGAATGACCAGCAGGGTGTAGGAATTCGGAACTACTGGATGTATATCCTCGGTGGCTTCGTTGACTGTTCTGACGTACTTTACCAGGTCCCCAGTAGCCCACAGGGCTCTCGTGGTCGGGGCCCTCTGATGATATGGAGCTCACCTGGACAGGTACCCAGCATCCCACGGGGCTCTCGTGGTCAGGCCCCTCCCAGGATATGGAGCTCCCCTTGGCAGGTACACCGGCAGGGCTGGGCACACAAGAACCATGCACATATCCTCATTGCAGAGCCCTGCCAACTCGCCTGTTGGTCAGAGCTGACACAGAGCACCTCAGAGCAGGACTTGAACTAACAAACAGCAGCTCCGACAGGTCTGTGACCCTGGGCTTCACTCTGTGTGACCTCCCTCCGCCTGGTCTTTCAGAGGATTCCACTGCAGCCCGCACACCAGGCCTCTGTCTCCACCCACCACCCTTCCTCTTCCTGACGCCTGGGGGGTTCCTCTCATTAGGAAAGGGTCTTCTTGAAGTTTTCTCCCACTCATGGTCCAGATAAAATGATTAGAAAACAAGCTAGAGCTACAGCCCCTAGTCTATCCTGACTCTCAGGACCCTACACTTGTTCCTTGGATCTGGCTGGTGTAGCAAGGCCCATTTTCTGCAACTGTGAGCCCCTGAGGGGCAACGATTGGCTGACCTGGGCAGCCTGACCCAGCCGGCCAGCCCTCCCCAGGTTTGCCTGGTTTGAGTTCAATATAAACACCCCTCCAGGCAGCAAGAGCCCCTGCGTGCTGACGCCATATTCTCTGCCCCGTCAGCAGTCTCGGGGCTGGGCTGGTGGGAGGGAGTAGGCCCACGGCTCTGTGCGTGGCCCGGTGTGAATGGGGCTCTGCTGGACTTTCCGCAGGAGTTACCAGGCTGCCACCTCCTAAAGAAGAGAATGTGTCACCCATACCTGCCGCTGGAATTTCTCCCCAGGCAGAGGTGAGGAAGGAAAAAAGCAGTGGGGGCCGGGACGGGAGGGGTACATCAGGCAGGGAAATGGAAAGCTTCCAGAAGAGCACCCGGGATCAGGACCATCCTGACTGGCCTGCAGGCACCAAGTCAGCCTGAGTCCTGTGGCTGGTGTGGCTCCATGGCCCTTCCTCTAGGCTTTCAAGTCCTTGCACACATTCAGGTGTTTTACCTGGGAAGGATGGGAAAAGTTTAACAGCAGCTGGCCTGCGGCTCAGCTCACGTTTACTCAGAGACACCTCCTCACGGTCCCCCAGCTTTGCAATGAGGACGCTCCTTGGGGGGGGGGGGCTGCCGGCTGCATGGGAGATGCTTCCCCAACTCTGACCAACTTCAGAATTTTTTACCACTAGATCAAGTACCCTGACAGTGTTTTCCTCTGTATGACCAGTGAGTTCTGTTTTTTTTTTCTTTTTTGGTTCGAGGTAGGTTTTATTCCTCTTCTTGTATTTATAGACATAAGCATGGAAATAATTCATTCATATAAATACGTCTATGGGAAGGAAAGAACTTTTTTTTGTTTTATTTTTTAAATTTTTGAAATTTATTTATTTTTTTATACAGCAGGTTCTTATTGGTTAGCTATTTTATACATATAAGTGTATACATGTCAATCCCAGTCTCCTAATTCATCCCACCACCACCACCCCGTCACTTTCCCCCCTTGGTGTCCATATATTTGTTCTCTACATTTGTGTCTCTATTTCTGCCTTGCATACTGATTCATCTGTACCATTTTTCTAGGTTCCACATGTATGCTTTAATATACGATATTTGTTTTTCTCTTTCTGACTTACTTCACTCTGGATGACAGTCTCTAGATCTATCCACATCTCTACAAATGACCCAATTTCATTCCTTTTGTGGCTGAGTAATATTCCATTTTATATATGTACCACATCTTTTCCATTCATCTGTCTCTGGGCATTTAGGTTGTTCCATGACCTGGCTATTGTAAATAGTGCTGCAATGAATATTGTGGTGAATGTGTCTTTCTGAATTATGATTTTCTCTGGGTATATGCCCAGTTGTGGGATAGCTGGGTCATATGGTAATTCTATTTTTAGTTTTTTAAGGAACATCCATACTGTTCTCCATAGTGACTGTATTAACTTACATTCCCACAAATAGTGCAAGAGGGTTCCCTTTTCTCCACACCCTCTCCAGCATTCATTATTTGTAGATTTTCTGATGATGACTATTCTAACTGGTGTGAGGTGATACCTCATTGTAGTTTTGGTTTATATTTCTCTAATAATTAGTGAGATTGAGCAGTTTTTCATGTGCTTCTTGGCCATCTGTATGTCTTCTTGGGACAAATGTCTATTTAGGTCATCTGCCCATTTTTGGATTGGGTTGTTTCTTTACTGTTGAGCTGCATGAGCTGTTTATATATATTGCAGATTAATCCTTTGTCTGTTGATTCATTTGCAAATATTTTCTCCCATTCTGAGGGTTGTCTTTTCATCTTGTTCGTCATTTCCTCTGCTTTGCAAAAGCTTTTAAGTTTCATTTAGTCCCATTTGTTAATTTTTGTTTTTTATTCCATTACTCTAGGAGGTGGATCAAAAAGATATCACTGTGATTTATGTCAGAGTATTCTTCCTATGTTTTCCTCTGAGAGTTTTACAGTGTGTGGTCTTACATTTCAGACTCTAATCCATTTTTAGTTCATTTTTTGTGTATGGTGTTAGGGAGTGTTCTAATTTCATTCATTTACATTTAGCTGTACATTTTTCCCAACACCACTTATTGAAGAGACTGTCTTTTCTCCAGTGTATATCCTTGCCCCCTTTGTCATAGATTACTGGACCATAGGTGTGTAGGTTTATCTCTGGGCTTTCTTCTTTTTTTTTTTTTTTTTTTACATCTTTATTGGAGTATAATTGCTTTACAATTGTGTGTTAGTTTCTGCTGTATAAAAAATTGAATCAGCTATATGTATACATATAACACCATATCCCCTCCCTCTTGCACCTCCCTCTCACACCCTTATCCCACCCCTTTAGGTGGTCACAAAGCACCAAGCTGATCTCCCTGTGCTATGTGGATGCTTCCCAGTAGCTATAGATTTTACATTTGGTAGTGTGTATATGTCCATGCCACTCTCTCACTTTGTTCCAGCTTATACTTCTCCCTCCCCATGTCCTCAAGTCCTTTCTCTGGGTCTGTGTCCTTAATCCTTTCCTGCCCCTAGATTCTTCATACTTTAAAAAAAATTTTTAGATTCCATATATATATGTTAACATATGGTATTTGTTTTTCTCTTTCTGACTTACTTCACTCTGTAGGACAGACTCTAGATCCATTCACCTCACTATAAATAACTCAATTCCATTTCATTTAATGGCTGAGTCATATTCCATTGCATATATGTGCCACATCTTCTTTATCCATTTATCTGTCGATGGACACTTAGGTTGCTTCCATGTCCTGGCGATTGTAAATAGAGGTACAATGAACAATTTGGTACATTACTCTTTGAATTATGGTTTTCTCAAGGTATATGTCCAGTAGTGGGATTGCTGGGTCATATGGTAGTTCTATTTTTTGTTTTTAAGTAACCTCCATACCATTCTCCCTAGTGGCTATATCAATTTACATTCTCACCAACTGTGCAAGAGGGTTCTCTTTTCTCCAATAAATGCCTCTCTAGCATGTATTGTTTGTAGATTTTTTGATGATGGTCTTTCTGACTGCTGTGAGGTGATACCTCACTGTACTTTTGATTTGCATTTCTCTAATGATTAGTGATGTTCAGCAACCTTTCATGTGTTTGTTGGCAATCTGTATATCTTCTTCGGAGAAATGTCTGTTTAGGTCTTCTGTCCATTTTTGGATTGGGTTGTTTCTTTCTTGTGATATTGAACTACATGAGCTGCTTTTTGAAGATTAATCCTTTGCCATTTGCTTCATTTGAAAATATTTTCTCCCATTCTGATGGTTGTCTTTTCATCTTGTTTATGTTTTCCTTTGCTGTGCAAAAGATTTTAAGTTTCATTAGGTCCCATTTTTTAATTTTTGTTTTTATTTCCATTTCTCTAGGAGGTGGGTCAAAAAGGATCTTGCTGTGATTTGTGTCATAGAGTGTTCTGCTTATGTTTTCCTCTAAGAGTTTTATAGTGTCTGGTCTTACATTTTGGTCTCTAATACATTTTGAGTTTATTTTTGTGTATGGTGTTAGGGAGTGTACTAATTTCATTCTTTTCCATGTAGCTGTCAAGTTTTCCCAGCACCACTTACTGAAGACACTATCTTTTCTCCATTGTATACCCTTGCCTCCTTTGTCATAGATTAGTTAACCATAGGTACATGGGTTTATCTCTGTGCTTTCTATACTGTTCTATTGATCTATATTTCTGTTTTTGTGTCAGTACCATATTGTCTTGATTACTGTAGCTTTGTAGTATAGTCTGAAGTCTGGAAGTCTGATTCCTCCAGCTCTTTTTTTTTTTTTTTTCCTCAAGACTGCTTTGGCTATCCGGGGTCTTTTTGTCTCCCTACAAATTTTAAGATTTTTTGTTCTAGTTCTGCAGAAAATGCCACCAGTAATTTGATAGGGATTGCATTGTATCTGTAGATTGCTTTGGGTAGTATAGTCATTTTCACAATATTGATTCTTCTCATCCCAGAACATGGTATAGGTCTCCATCTGTTTATATCATCTTTGATTACTATCATGAGTGTCTTATACTTTTATGAGTACAGGTCTTTTACTTCCTTAGGTAGGTTTATTCCTAGATTTTTTGTTGTAGTGGCAATGGGATTGTTTCCTAATTTCTCTTTCTGATTTTTCATTGTTAGTGTATAGGAATGCAAGAGATTTCTGTGCATTAATTTTGTATCCTGCAATTTTACCAAATTCATTGATTAGCTCTAGTAGTTTTCTGGTGGCATCTTTAGGATTCTCTATCTATGGTATCATGTCATCTGCAAACAGTGACAATTTTACTTCTTCTTTTCCAATTTGTATTCCTTTTATCTCTTTTTCTTCTCTGATTGCTGTGGCTAGGACTTCCAAAAATATGTTGAATGATAGTGGTGAGAGTGGACATCCTCGTCTTATTCCTGATCTTAGAGGAAATGCTTTCAGGTTTTCACCATTGACAATGATGTTTGCTGTGGGTTTGTTATATATGGCCTTTATTATGTTGAGGTAGTTTCCCTCTATGCCCACACTCTGCAGAGTTTTTATCATAAATGGGTGTTGAATTTTCTCAAAATCTTTTCCTGCATCTATTGAGATGATCATATGGTTTTTATTCTACAATTTGTTAATATGGTGTATCACATTGATTAATTTGTGTATATTGAAGAATCCTTGCATCCCTTGGATAAACCTCACTTGATCATGGTGTATGATCCTTTTAATGTGTTGTTTGATTCTGTTTACTAGTATTTTGTTGAGGATTTTTACATCTGTATTCATGAGTGATATTGGTCTGTAATTTTCTTTCCTTGTAGTATCTTTTTCTGGTTTTGTTATCAGGGTGATGGTGGCCTCATAGAATGAGTTTGGGAGTGTTCCTTCCCCTGCAGTTTTTTTTTTTGAAGAGTTCGAGAAGGTTTGGTGTTAGATCTTCTCTAAATGTTTGATAGAATTCACCTGTGATGCCCTCTGGTTCTGGGCTTTTGTTTGTTGGAAGATTTTTAATCACAGTTTCAATTTCATTGCTTGTGATAGGTTTGTTCTTTTTTTCTTCCCTTTCTTCAAAAGGGAATGTTATCCCTTTCAAAGAATTTGTCCATTTTTTCCAGGTTGTCCATTTTATTGTCATAGAGTTGCTTGTAGTAGTCTCTTATGATGCTTTGTATTTCTGTGGTGTCTGTTGTAGATTCTCCTTTTTCATTTCTAATTTTATTGATTTGAGTCCTCTCCCTCTTTTTCTTGAGTCTGGCTAAAGGTTTATCATTTTTATTTATCTTCTTAAAGAACCAGCTTCTAGTTTTATTGATCTTTGCTATTGTTTTCTTTGTTTCTATTTCATTTATTTGTGCTCTGAACTTTATGATTTCTTTCCTTCTACTAACTTTGGGTTTTGTTCTTCTTTCTCTAGTTCCTCTAGGTGTAAGGTTAGATTGTTTATTTGAGACTTTTCTTGTTTCTTGAGGTAAGCTTGTATTGCTATAAACTTAACCTCTCTTAGAACTGCTTTTGTTGCATCCCATAGGTTTTGGATCATCATGTTTTTGTTGTCATTTGTGTCTAGGTAGGTTTTTTGTTTGTTTGTTTTTTGTTTTTGTTTTTTGGTACGCGGGCCTCTCACTGTTGTGCCTCTCCCATTGCGGAGCACAGGCTCCAGATGCGCAGGCTCAGCAGCCATGGCTCACGGTCCCAGCTGCTCCACGTCATGTGGGATCTTCCAGGACCAGGGCACGAACCCGTGTCCCCTGCATCGGCAGGCGGATTCTCAACCACTGCACCACCAGGGAAGCCCTCTAGGTAGTTTTTGATTTCTTCTTTTATTTCTTCAGTGATCTCTTGGTTATTTAGTAATGTATTGCTTAGCCTCTATGTGTTTGTGTTTTTTATGGTTTTTTTTCCCCGTAATTGATTTCTAATCTCATAGCATTGTGGTCAGAACAGCTGCTTGATATGATTTCAGTTTTCTTAAATTTACTGAGGCTTTATTTGTGACCCAAGATGTGATCTATTCTGGAGAATGTTCCGTGTGCAGTTGAGAAGAACGTGTAATCTGCTGTTTGGGGATGGAATGTCCTATAAATATCAATTAAATCTATCTGGTCTATTTTGTCATTTAAAGCTTGTGTTTCCTTATTAATTTTCTGTCTGGATGATCTCCACTGGTGTAAGTGAGGTGTTAAAGTCCCCCACTATTATTGTGTTACTATTGATTTCCTCTTTTATAGCTGTTAGCAGTTGCCTTATATATTGAGGTGCTCCTATGTTGGGTACATTTATATTTATAATTGTTATATCTTCTTGGATTGATCCTTTGATCATTATGCCGTGTTCTTCCTTGTCTCCTGTAACATTCTTTATTTTAAAGTCTATTTTATCTGATATGAGTATTGTTACTCAGGTTTCTTTTGATTTTCATTTGCATGGAATATATTTTTCCATCCCCTCACTTTCAGTCTGTATGTGTCCCTAGGTCTGAAATGGGTCTCTTGTAGACAGCATATATATGGGTCTTGTTTTTGTATCCATTCAGCGAGCCTGTGTTTTTTGGTTGGAGCATTTAATCCATTCAGGTTTAAGGGAATTATCGATATGTATGTTCCTGTTACTATTTTCTTAATTGTTATGGGTTTGTCTTGGTGGGTCCTCTTTCTTCTCTAAGTGTTTCCCACTTAGAGATGTTCCTTTAGCATTTGTTGTAGAGCTGGTTTCGTGGTGTTGAATTCTCTTAGCTTTTGCTTGTCTGTAAAGCTTTTGATTTCTCCATCGAACCTGAATGAGATCCTTGCTGGGTGGAGTACTCTTGGTTGTAGGTTCTTCCCTTTCATCACTTTAAATTTATCATGCCACTCCCTTCTGGCTTGTAGATTTTCTGCTGAAAAATCAGCTGTTAACCTTATGGGAGTTCCCTTGTATGTTATTTGTCATTTTTTCCCTTGTTGCTTTCAATAATTTTTCTTTGTCTTTAATTTTTGTCAGTTTGATTACTATGTGTCTCAGCATTTTTCTCCTTTGGTTTATCCTGCCTGGGACTCTCTGTGCTTTCTGGACTTCGGTGGCTATTTCTTTTCCCATGCTAGGGAAGTTTTTGACTATAATCTCTTGAAATATTTTCTAGAGTCCTTTCCCTCTCTCTTCTCCTTCTGGGACCCCTATAATGTGAATGTTGTTGCGTTTAATGTTGTCCCAGAGGTCTCTTAGGGTGTCTTCATTTATTTTCATTCTTTTTCTTTATTCTGTTCCATGGCAATGATTTCCACCATTCTGTCTTCCAGGTCACTTATCTGTACTTCTGCCTCAGTTATTCTGCTATTGATTCCTTCTAGTGTATTTTTCATTTCAGTTATTGTATTGTTCATCTCTGTTTGTTTGTTCTTTAATTCTTCTAAATGTTTTTTCCTCAATTCTTCTTGGTCTTTGTTAAGCATTTCTTGCATCTTCTCGATCTTTGCCTCCATTCTTTTTCCAAGGTCTTGGATCATCTTCACTATCATTATTCCCAATTTTTTTCTGAAAGATTGCTTATCCCCACCTCATTTCATTGTTTTTCTGGGGTTTTATCTTGTTCCTTGATCTGGTATAATGTCCTCTGCCTTTTCATTTTGTCTTTCTGTGAATGTGGTTTTCCTTCTACATGCTGCAGAATTGTAGTTCTTCTTGCTTCTGCTGTCCGCTCTCTGGTGGATGAGTCTATCTTAGAGGCTTGTGCAAGCTTCCTGATGGGAAGGACTGGTGCTGGGTAGAGCTGGGTGTTGCTCTGGTGGGCAGAGCTTTAATCTGCTTGTCTGTGGATTAAATAAAACTTTAATAAAAAGTTTAATCCACTTGTCTGCTGATGCATGGAGCTGGGTTCCCTCCCTGTTGGTTGTTTGGCCTGCGGCGACCCAGCACTGGAGCGTACCTTGCTCTTGGTGGGGCTAATGGCAAACTCTGGGAGGGCTCACACCAAGGAGTATTTCCCAGAACTTCTGCTGCCAATGTCCTTGTCCCCATGGTGAGCCACAGCCACTCCCTGCCTCTGCAGGAGACCCTCTAAAACTAGCAGGTAGGTCTGGTCATTCACCTATGGTGTCACTGCACCTTCCCCTGGGTCCTGATGTGCACACTACTTTGTGTGTGCCCTCTGCGAGTGGAGTCTCTGTTGAGACTCTGGGTCTCAGAGTGCAGTTGAGACTCTGAGACTCTGAGTGGAGTTGCACAGACTCTGGGTCCTGTGAAGCTTTGATGCTTTGTGGTTCTAGAAATACTATAGGAGACGGTTCACAGCAGGTGAAGCTAATGCTGTCAGTGAAGGTGGTGAAGCCGGTGAAGCCAAAGATCTGCAGTTCCGACTAGAGGTGCTGATGTACATACAGGACAAAATCATCTCATGTGGATGTAATTCAGGCACGTTTAAGATGAATGCAGTCATGTTAATGCCTAGCATATTCTATCTTTTGCCTCTCCACAGGGACCCTCTCTTCAGTTCCTGAGGCTCCTGTAAGTCATGTACATGGGAGTGGAGAGTGGGCTCTGTCCAGTCTGAGCCCTGAGTTACCCTGTGTGTATCTTAGGATACTTTGTATTTCTGTGGTGGCTGTTGTAACATCATCTCTTTCATTTCTGATTTATTTGGGTTCTCTCTTTTTAAAAAAGCATACCACTGCTTGTTGTCTTTTATTCGTTTTTTTGTTTGTTTGTTTGTTTTTTTTTGTGTGGTATGCAGGCCTGGACGCACAGGCTCAGTGGCCATGGTTCACAGGTCCAGCCACTCCGCAGCATGTGAGATTTTCCCAGACTGGGACATGAACCCGTGTCCCCTGCATTGGCAGGTGGACTCTCAACCACTGTGCCACCAGGGAACCCTGTCTTTTATTCTTTACAGAAGTTTAATAACTGTTTCATTTACTACCCTTACTCACTGTATACTTTTTGCAGTGAGATTTTTACTTTTCTTTGTTTTCTTATTAATATCAATAATTAGTGAGACTTCTTTTAAGCTACCATCAACATTGCTTATAAAGCTGCATTATTAGTGATAACAGAGCTTTAATGGAAGTCATGTTCTGGTTGTAAATTAGAATGCAATGTGCCAGCAAAAAGTCCCTTAAGTTTATGGCTCATTACTTCTTGTTCTTTTTTAATTTAATTTTTTTTTTTATCAGAGCAAATTTGATTAAAATGTTTTGTTTGTTCTAGGTGTGCAAGATGTGGTTCTTTTACACATATACATGTATCTATACTTCTTCAGATTGTTTTTTCATGCAGGTTATGACACAATATTGAGTAGTCTTCTCTTGGTATTCCGTAGGTCTTTGGTGATTATATATTTCACATGTGTTTCTATATCTCTATTAACCCCAATATCCTAATGTATCCAATCTTCACATCTTTCCGTTTGGTGAACCATAAGTTTGTTTAATGAATCAGTGATTGCCTTTCTCTGTGGAAATATCTTCATCGGTATCAGTTTTTAGGTAACACCTATAAGTGATATGATAGGCTATGTGTCATTCTCTTTCTCACTTACTACAAGTTTCATGATTATTTCTAGACTCATCTATGGTGCTGCAAATGGCATTGTTTCATTTGTTCACTAGATAATATTCCATTTCTACATGTAGCAGTTCTTCTTTGTCTACCCATCTGTTGGTGGACTTTTTGGTTACTTCCATATCTTGGTTATTTTACTACTGTGCAATGCAGATTTGCCTTCCTGTGTCTTTCCACTTCCGGCTTCTTAGGTTATAGGTCCAGGAATGGGCCTTCTGGATCATATGGTCGCTCAATGTTTACCTTTTAAAGGCACCTCCATTCTATTCTCATTAGTGGCTCTTTCCAGGTTATGTCCCACTTAAAGTTGAGGTTATGCATTTCTCCACAACACCTTCAGCATTTATTGTTTTTAGTTTTCTTGCTGATGGTTATTCTGACTGGTGTGAGCTGATACCTCTTTTTGGTTGAATTTGCATGTGTCTCATAATCCTTTGAAATTGAGGTTTAAGGCATATGCTTTTTATTTTTCAAACTGTGATTACAGCTTTGTTCTTCAAAGTGTTTTCTTAAAGTATGTGTCACATTTTGAAAGTATTTGACCATTACCTTCCTCAAGATATTTTGAGGGAAGGTTTCATTTACAGCCCTGCAGTACTTGTTCATATGAAGTGATCATGAGCACAGGCTTTAAATTGATTTTGCAAGTAATGGCCAGAGGGCAGCAGCCTTTCTACGTTCCCCACACTGTTACTAGAGAAACAGACCTTGTGGCCCGAGGTGTTCCTTGGTTATAAATTAGAGTGGAATGTGCCCGGATAAACCCACAAAAGCTGCGGTCTCCTTACTTTTTTTTTTTGAAATTTAATTTATATTATTTATTGGAGTAATATTCCATTGTGTACATGGAGCACTTCTTCTTGGTACATTCCTCTGTTGATGGACATTTTCGTTGTTTCCAGATGTTGGCTATGGTAAATATTGCTGGAGTGAAGGATTGCCAGCCTGTGACTTTTTGATTCTCATTTTCTCAGGTGATAGGCCCATCAGCGGGTATGCTTCATTGACTGGTAGCTCAATGTTTACCTTTGAAAAGCTCCTGCATTGTGTTTTCCTTACTGGCTCTTACCACGTCCCCATTAGAACTGAGGGTACGCATTTCTCCACAATCCCTTCAGCGTTTATTGTTTGCAACATTTTTGCTGATAGCCATTCTGACTGGTGTGAGCTGATAGGTTTTCGGAATTTCCGTTTGCATGTCTTTAAAAATTCCTAAAATTCATCATTTTTCCACACCTCTTTCTTTTCTGTTAAAAAAACAGAGAAAAAAGTGTGAGTACAATATACCTCTTGAAATTGTCTTCTTGGAAGGTGGTCCTCTTTTAAATTTTTGGTTCGATTTTTGACCCCAGGATTTTTTTTGGAGGGCCGGTGTAATTTACAGAACTGCAAGTTTGGTGAATACTTATTGACCTTTAGCAATGGGTTTAAAGTGGCTGTTGTGGGAAACGGCCACAGGGAGGAGGCATTTCTCCATTCCCTAATCTGGGTACTAGGTCAGCAGAGCCTTTCTGGAAGTCGTGTTTCTAGGCTGTAAATTAGAATGCAATATGCCAGGAGAAACCCCCATAAGTTTATATCTCATTACTTCTTCTTGCTTTTTAACTTTTTAAAATCGGGGTACAGATTAGAATATACTGTGTCCAAGGGCTTCCTTGGTGGTGCAGTGGTTGAGAGTCCGCCTGCCGATGCAGGGGATGCGGGTTCGTGTCCTGGTCCAGGAAGATCCCACATGCCGCGGAGCGGCTGGTCCCGTGAGCTATGGCCACTGAGCCTGCGCGACCGGAGCCTGGGCTCTGCAACGGGAGAGGCCACGACAGTGAGAGGCCCACGTACTGAAAAAAAAAAAATAGTGTGTCTTAGGTGTACACAATCTAGTTCATTTGTACATTATATATGTCTATTCATGTACAGATCCTCTTCCCATGTAAAATATTACAGAGTGTTCCATAGACCTCCCTTGCTATATGGTCACTCTTTTTGATATATGTATATAATATGTATTTGTATACGTATAGTAACACTAATCTTAATTTATCCATTCCCCCAACCTTTCCTTTTAGATGAGCATAGTTTGCTTTCTAAGTCTGTGAGTGTCTTTCTCTGTGGAGATATGTTCGTTTGTGTCAGTTATTAGATAATGCCTATAAGTGATAGCATAGGATATAGGCTTTTTGCTTTCCGACTTACCTCATGTTTTGTGATTATCTTCAGGCTCATCTGTGGTGCCTCACAGAGCTGTGCTACATTGTTTTCCATGGCTAATATTCCATTGTGTACATGGACCACTTCTTTATCCATTCACCTGTTGATGGTCATTTTGGTTGCTTCACTGTCTTGGCTATTGTGAATAAGGCTGCATTGCAGTTTTGCAGCCTGTGTCTTCTCGATTCTGGTCTTCTCAGGTGAGAGGCCCAGTGGTGTGCCTACTGGATTGAATGGTACCTCAATGTTTACTTTTAAATGCAGCTCCCTTCTGTTCTCATTATGGCCTGTTACCAATTGACATCTCACCAGCAGCTAGAGGGTACAGAGTTCTGTAAAACCCCTTCAGCATTTATTGTTTGTAGACTTTTTGCTGATGGTCAGTCGACTGGTGTGAGTTGAAAGCTTTTTGTAGATTAGATTGCATGAATCTAATAACTCCTGAGGTTGAGCTTTTATCCATTTTTCCTGTTTTTATTATTATTTTACTTATTTATTTATTTATTTGGTATGCGGGCCTCTCACTGTTGTGGCCTCTCCGGTTGCAGAGCACAGGCTCCGGACGTGCAGGCTCAGTGGCCATGGCTCACGGGCCCAGCCGCACCACGGCATGTGGGATCTTCCCAGATGGGGGCATGAACCTGTGTCCCCTGCATCGGCAGGGAGATTCTCAACCACTGCGCCACCAGGGAAGCCCCATTTTTCCTTTTTATAAAGGAGAAGGAGTAAAACTTACCTCTTCATACTATCTTCTTGAAAAATTTGCCTGTTTTGAATTTTTTTTGTCCATTCCCTACCTCAGCACACTTTTTTAGGGCAGGTGTCCTTTACAGCCCTGAGTCCATGTGAATGTTAAGTGCCCATTAACTGTGGGTTTAAAGACGCTCTTGCGAGAAACGGCCACAAGGCGGCAGCATTTCTCCTTTACCAAATATGATAACTAGGTCAACAGAACCTTAATGGAAATTGTGTTCTATGCTGTAAATTAGAATGGAATGTGCTGTGAAAAACAGCTTTATGTTTATGTCTCATTACTTCTTGTTCGTATTTTTAACTTAATTTTTATTTTTATCGCAACAAATTTGATTACAATGTTTTGTTTCTTCTAGGTGTGCAAGATGTGGTTCTTTCACCCATATACATATATCTATTCTTCTTCAGATCCTTTTCCCATGTAGGTTATGACACAATGTTGAGAAGTCTTCTCTTGGTATTCTGTGTGTCTTTGGTGATTATACATTTCACATGTGTTTCTATATCTCTGTTAATCTCAATACTGTAATGTATCCAATCCTCACACCTTTCCATTTGGTGAAGCATAAGTTTGTTTAATGAATCTGTGATTGCCTTTCTCTGTGGAAATATCTTCATTGGTATCAATTTTTAGGTAACACCTATAAGTGATATGATAGGATATGTGTCATTCACTTTCTCACTTACTACATGTTATGTGATTATTTCTAGACTCCTCTGTGGTGCTGCAAATGGCATTGTTTCATTTGTTCGCTAGGTAATATTCCATCTCTATATGTAGCAGTTCTTCTTTGTCCACCCATCTGTTGGTGGACTTTTTGGTTACTTCCATATCTTGGCTATTTTAATACTTTGCAATGCAGATTTGCCTTCCTGTGTCTTTCCAATTCTGGCTTCTTAAGTTATAGGTCCAGGAATGGGTCTTCTGGATCATATGGTCGCTCAATATTTACCTTTTAAAGGCACCTCTGTTCTGTTCTCATTAGTGGCACTTTCCAGGTTACGTCCCAATTAAAGGTGAGGTTACGCATTTCTCCACAACACCTTAAGCATTTATTGTTTGTAGTTTTCTTTCTGATGGTTATTCTGACTGTTCTGAACTGATACCACTTTGTGGTTGAATTTGCATGTGTCTCATAATCCTTTGAAATTGAGCTTTAAGGCATGTCCTTCTTTTTTTCAAACTGTGATTACAACTGAGTTTTTCAAATTGTTTTCTTAAAGTATGTGTCACATTTTGAAATTTTTTGGCCATTACCTCCCTCAAGACATTTTAAGGGCAGGTTTCATTTACAGCCCTTCAGTACTTGTTCATATGAAGTGACCATTAGCACAGACTTTAAAGCTGCTTTTGCAGGTAAAGGCCAGAGGGTGGCAGCCTTTCTACGTTCACCATGCTGGTACTAGGGAAACAGACTTTCCGAACAGTGGTGTTTCTTGGTTATACATTAGAGTGGAATGTGACCCAACCCTAAACCATACTGTAATGCATACCCGAACCCTAACATGTAGCCGTAACTTAACCTGTACCCTAACCCAAACCGTAACCCAGACCCTAAACCGAACCTGTAGCTGTACCCTAACCTGCAGCCGTACCCTAACCCTAACCCATACTATAACCCAAACCCAACCCGTACCCTAACACTAACCCATCCCTTAACCCACACCCTGACAATAACCCATAGCCATACCCTAACCTGTATCCTTCCCTGTACCCTAACTCTAACCTGTAACCTTACCGTAACCCGTATGCTAACCCGTACCCAAATCTTTACCCCTAACTTCATTCTTTTTTTATATTGAAAAATATTTTTCTGGGGTTAAAACAAAACAGGAGAACAACAAAATAAAACACAAATTAACCTGAGTGTGCCTCAAAAAGCTAAGTCTGAAATACTTAGTACTTCTGTTCTCTGGACTGTTATGTAACCTATAAAATGTGTGAGAGCTAAATCTTTTTTTCCACAGTGAGAAGCATGATGTTCCAGATGTATAGAACACCTGGATATAATGAGGAAGCTACACATTATGCTGGTCTTTTCAGGGAGTGGGAAAGGATGGCAAGTGATAAAATATTCTCTTTTAATCTTTTTAAATTTCACTTCTTACAAAGAACTTGAAGTATAATTGTAGTTTAAAAAGGTAACAATGGAAATTTAAAAGAAAAAATAAATATTGTGTGTTTAATTACATTTCGTAGAATAATTATCCCTGAATCATAATTCTGTTAATACACCAGTATAGAGATTATTTTTTAATGTTTACGTGAGACTCATTTCCTACTGTTTTCGAAAATTATTCAGTAAACTCATTTCCAGTAATGGCACTCTTCCCCAAATCAAAGTTTTAACAAGGGAGATGCAAGCAGAATAATCATGAAAACACAAAGCAATACAACAGCAACAAAAAATTTCTAACTTCCAATAACAGCTCAATTTAGAAGAGGGTTTATATCTTCAGAACAAAAGCATTCCTCCTTGACACTGTAACTACTCAAAAATCTGTGTATTCTACAGAAAATCTGTGATGTTATTCCCATAAAACTACGCTTTATTGCTTCTGCCTCCATTAGAATTCCTAAGCACTAGTGTGTTAATGTACAGGTTAAAAACAAAATCCTAATGCAATTTATTATAATTTGTGTGTTCTTTGTATTATCCTTGTGTCTAAAGTCTTCTCCATGGCTGAACCCCCAAAAATATTCCTTTACGTGCTAAGTGATATCTGGAAAGTGCAAGAGATTTAATAAATACCCTAACCCTAAAGTGTACCCTAACTCTAAACCTAACCCTCACCCATACCCTAACCCTAAACCGAACTCTAACGCATAGCTGTACACTAACCTGTACCTTAACCCTAACCCATACCCTTACCATATCCCTAACCCGTGCCCTAACCCTAACCCGCACCCTAAACCATACCCTAAACCTAACCCTTAGCCATACCCAAACCTGTACCCTAATCTGTACCCATACCCTAACCCTAACCTGTACCCTAAACCATACCCTAACCCATACCCTAACATGTACCCTAACCCGTACCCGTACCCTAACCCATACCCTAACCCTTACCTGTACTCTAACCCATAGCTGTACTCTAACTCATACCCTATGCCTAACCCATGCCCTAATCATAGCCCTAACCCATAACCTAACCCTAACCCATGCCCTAACCCTAATCCGTACCCTAATCCATATTCTAATCTTAACCTGTAGCTGTAACCTAACCTGTACACTAACCCGTACCCTAACCCGTACCCTAACCTATACCTTAATCCTAACATGTACCCTAACCCCAAACCTAACCTGTACCCTAAGCCATACCCTAAACACTAATCCTTACCCCTAACTTAATTTTTTTTGTATTAAAAAATATTTTTCTGGGGTTAAAAAAAATTAGCAGAACAACAAAATAAAACAGAAAGTAACCTGAGTGTCCCTCAAAAAGCTAAGTCTGAAATACTTTGTACTTCTGTTCTATGGACAGTTACATAGCCTATTAAAAGTGTTAAGAGCTCAATATGTTTTCCTACAGTAAGAAACATGATGTTTCAGATGTATAGAACACCTGGATAAAATGAGAAACCTACACATTATGCTGGTCGTTTCAGGTAATGGGAAAGGATGGCAAGTGCTAAAATATTATCTTTTCCTGTAATCTTTTTAAATTTCACTTGTTACAAAGAACGTGAATAATAATTGTACTTTAAAAATGTAACAATGGGGCTTCCCTGGTGGTGCAGTGGTTGAGAATCCGCCTGCTGATTCAGGAGACACGGGTTCGTGCCCTGGTCCGGGAAGATCCCACATGCCGCGGAGCGGCTAGGCCCGTGAGCCATGGCCGCCGAGCCTGCGCGTCCGGAGCCTGTGCTCCGCAACAGGAGAGGCCACAACGGTGAGAGGCCCGCATACCGCAAAAAAAAAAAAAAAAAAAAAGTAACAATGGACATTTAAAAGATAAAAATAAATATTGTGTGTTTAATTACACTTCATATAATTATTATCCCTGAAGCAAAATTCTGTTAGTACAACAGTATAGAGATTATTTTTTAATATGTAGGTGAGAACCATTTCCTTCTGTTTTTTTAGAATAATTCTGTAAACTCATTTCCTGTAATGGCACTCTTCCCCAAATCAAAGGTTTAACAAGGGAGATGCAAGCAGAATAATCATGAAAACACAAAGCAATACAACAGCAACAAAAAATTTCTGACTTCCAATAACAGCTCAATTTAGCAAAGGGTTTATATCTTCAGAACAAAAGCATTTCTCCTTGACTTTGTAAAGAGTCAACATATGTGTATTCTATAGAAAATCTGTGATGTTCTTCTCATAAAAGTACCCTTTACTACTTCTGCTTACATTAGATTTCCTAAGCACTAGTGTTTTAATGTACAGGTTAAAAACAAAATCCTAATGTGATTTTTTTTATTAGGTGTGTGTTCTTTGTCTTATCCTAGTGTCTAAAAACTTCTCCATGGCTGGACTCCAAATAATATTCCTTTACATGCTAAGTGATATCTGGAGTGTGAGAGAGGTTTAATAAATACCCTAATCTTAAGCATACCCTAAACGTAACCCTCACCCATACCCTAACCCATACCCATACCCTAACCCGAAGCCATACCCTAACACTAACCTGTAATCTAACCCTGACATGTATCCTAACCCTATCCCGTACTCAAACCATAACCCATAGCCGTACACTAACCTGTATCCTAAACCTAACCCTAAACTGTCCCCTAATAGTAACCTGTACCCTAACCCTAATCCCTATCGTAAACCCTAATCTTTACCCCTAACTTAATTTTTTTTTATTAAAAAAATTTATTCTGGGGCTAAAACAATTTAGCAGAACAACAAAATAAAACAGAAAGTAACCTGAGTGTCCCTCCAAAAGCTAAGTCTGAAATATTTGGTACTTCTGTTCTATGGACTCTTATGTAACCTATAAAAAGTGTGAGAGCTAAATCTGTTTTTATCTTTTTAAATTTCACATGTTACAAAGAAATTGAGTTATAATTGTACTTTTAAAAAGTAACAATGAAAATTTAAAACAAAAAAAATAAATATTGTGTTTAATTACATTTCATATAATTATTATCCCTGAATCATAGTTCTGTTAGTAAACCAGTAGAGAGATTATTTCTTAATATTTAGGTGAGAACCGTTTCCTTCTGTTTTTGAGAATAATTTTGTAAACTGATTTCCAGTAATGGCACTCTTCCCCAAATCAAAGGTTTAACAAAGGAGATGCAAGCAGAATAATCTTGAAAACACAAAGCAATACAATAGCAACAAAAAATTTCTAACTTCCAATAACAGCTCAATTTAGAAGAGGGTTTATATCTTCAGAACAAAAGCATTCCTCCTTGACTTTCTAACCAGTCAAAATCTGTGTATTCTACAGAAAATCTGTGATGTTCTTCCCAGAAATCTAACCTTTACTGCTTCTGCCTCCATTAGATTTCCTAAGCACTAGTGTTTTAATGTACAGTTAAAAAAAAAATCCTAATGTGTGTGTTCTTTGTCTTATCCTAGTGTCTACAGTCTTCTCCATGGCTGGACTCCAAATAATATTCCTTTACATGCTAAGTGATATCTGGAGAGTGGGAGAGGTTTAATAAATACCATAACCCTAAAGCGTACCCTAAACCTAACCCTAATGCTAACCTTTACCCTAACCCTAACCCTAACACTCACCCATAACCTAACCCTAACATGTATGCTAACCCTAATCCATACCCTAACCCTAACCCATAGCTGTACACTAACTTGTAGCCTAACCCTAAACCTAACCGTAACACGTACCCTAACACTAACCCATACCCTAACCCTAACCCTAACCCTAAACCTTACCCTAACCCTAACCCTAATGTGTACCCTAACCCATACCCTATCCCCAACCCATAGCTGTACTCTAACCTGTGCCCGATCTGGTAACCTAACCCTAACCTGTACCCTAATCCTAACCTGTACCCTCACCCTAACCCCTACTCTAACCCCTAACCTAAACACTAATCTATACCCCAAACTTAATTTTTTTGTATTAAATTTTTTTTTCTGTTTTTAAAACAAATAAGCAGAACAACAAAATGAGACAGAAAGAAACCTTAGTGTCCCTCAAAATGCTAAGTCTGAAATATTTGGTACTTCTGTTCTATGGACTGTTATGTAGCCTATAAAAAGTGTGAGAGCTCTATCTGTTTTTCTACAGTGAGAAACATCATATTCCAGATGTATAGAACACCTGGATAAAATGAGAAAGCTTCACATTATGCTGGTCGTTTCAGGGAGTGGAAAAGGATGGCAAGTGCTAAAATATTATCTTTTCCTTTAATCTTTTTAAATTCCACTTGTTAAATACCACAAAAAACTTGAATTATAATTGTACCTTAAAAAAGTAACAATGAAAAAAAATTTTTAAAGTAACAATGGAAAGGTAAAAGAAAAAATATATATTGTGTGTTTAATTACATTTCATAGAATTATTCTCCCTGAATCATAGTTCTGTTGGTACACCAGTATAGAGATTATTTCTTAATATTTAGGTGAGAACAATTTCCTAATGTTTTTGAGAATAATTCTGTAAACTCATTTATAGTAATGGCACTCTTCCCCAAAGGAAAGGTTTAACAAAAGAGATGCAAGCAGAGTAATCATGAAAACACAAAGCAATATAATAGCAACAAAAAATTTCTAACTTCCAATAACAGCTCAATTTAGAAGAGGGTTTATATCTTCAGAACAAAAGCATTCTTCTTTGACTTTCTAACTAGTCAAAAGCTGTGTATTCTACAGAAAATCTATGATGTTATTCCCATAAAACTACCCTTTACTGCTTCTGCCTCCATTAGATTTCCTAAGCACTAGTGTTTTAATGTACAAATTAAAAACAAAATCCTAATGTGTGTGTTCTTTGTCTTATCCTAGTGTCTAAAGTCTTCTTCATGGCTGGACCCCAAATAATATTCCTTTATGTGCTAAGTGATATCTGGAGAGTGGGAGAGGTTTAATAAATACCCTAACCCTAAAACGTACCCTAAACCTAACTCTAATGCTAAACCATACCCTAACCCTAACCCGTACCATAACCCGTAACCTAACCTGTAACCTAATACTAACCTTCACCCTAACCCGTACACTAGCCCTAACTCATATCCTAACCCTAACCCATAGCCATACCCTAACCTATACTCTAAGCCTAATCCGTACCCTAATGCTAACCCTAAACCTAACACTCACTCGTAACCTAACCCTAACCCATATGCTAACCCTAACCCATACCCTAATCCTAACCCATAGCCATACCCTAAACTGTAGCCTAGCCGTAACCCATACCCTAACCCTAACCCTAACCCTAACGTGTACACTAACACTAACCTGTACCCTAACAATAATACGTACCCTAACCCTAAACCTTACCCTAACCTAACCCATACCCTAAACCTAACATGTACCCTAACCCATACCCTATCCCTAACCTGTAGCCATACTCTAACCTGTATCCTAACCCTAAGCCTAACCTGTATCCTAATCCTAACATGTACCCTAACCCTTACCCTAACCCTTACTCTAAATCTTAATCTTTACCCCACCTTAATTTTTTTGTATAAAAAAATATTCTGGAGTTAAAACAAATTAGTTGAACAAGAAAATAAAACTGAAAGTAATCTGATTGTCCCAAAAAAGCTAAGTCTGAAATACTTGGTACTTCTCCTTTAGGGACTGTTACGTAGCCTATAAAAAGTGTGAGAGCTCTTTCTGTTTTTCTACAGTGAGAAACATGATGTTCCAGATGTATAGAACACCTGGATGAAATGAGAAAGTTATACATTATGTTGGTCGTTTCAGGGAGTGGAAAAGGATGGCAAGTGCTAAAATATTACCTTTTCCTTTAATCTTTTAAAATTTCACTTGTTACAAAGAACTTGAATGATAATTTTACTTTAAAAAAGTAACAATGGAAATGTAAAAGAAAAAAATATTGTGTTTAATTACATTTCATAGAATTATTATCCCTGAATCATAATTCTATTAGTACACCAGTATAGAAATTATTTCTTAATATTTAGGTGAGAACCATTTCCTTCTGTTTTTGAGAATAATTCTGTAAACCCATTTCCAGTAATGTCACTCTTCCCAAAACCAAATGTTTAACAAGGGAGATGCAAGCAGAATAATCATGAAAACACAAAGCAATACAACAGAAACAAAAAATTTCTAACTTCCAATAACAGCTCAACTTAGAAGATGGTTTATATGTTCAGAACAAAAGCTTTCCTCCTTGAATTTCTAACCAGTCAAAATCTGTGTATTCTACAAAAATCTGTGATGTTCTTCCCATAAAACTACCCTTTACTGCTTCTGCCTCCATTAGATTTCCATAAAACTACCCTTTACTGCTTCTGCCTCTATTAGATTTCCTAAGCACTACTGTTTTAATGTAGAGGTTAAAAACAAAATCCTAATGTGATTTATTTATAATGTGTATGTTGTTTGTCTTATCCTAGTGTCTAAAGTCTTTTCCATGGCTCGACCACAAATAATATTCCCTTACGTGCTGAAATCTGGAGAGTTGGAGAGGTTTAAAAAATACCGTATTCGTAAAGCATACACTAACCCTAACACTAATGCTAACCCATACCCTAACCCTAACCCGTACCGTAACCCATACCCTAAACCATACTCTAACCATAACCCATACCCTAACCCTAATGCTAACCCTAACCGATAGCCGTACCCTAACCTGTAGCCTAACACCAACCCGTAGCCGTACCATAACCGTTACCCTAACCTTAACCTGTACTCTAAACTTAACCATAACCCGTACCCTAACTCTTGCCTGTACCCTAACCCTAACCTGTACACTAACCCGTACCCTAACCCTGATGCATAGTCTTACCCTAACCTGTACCCTAACACTAACCCTAACCCATATGCTAACCCTAACCCATATCCTTACCCTAACCTGTACCCTAACCCTGAAACATACCCTAACCCTAACCCATAACTTAACTCATACCCTAACCCATAGCCGTACACTAACCTCTACCCTAACCCTACTGTGTACCATAATATATATCTTAATGCTACCCCCATAGCCATACCATAACCTGTACACTAACAGTAACCCTAATCCTAAACTGTACCCTAATCCTAACATGTACCCTAACCCCTCCCTAACCCCTACCCTAACACGTACCCTAAACCCTAATCCTTACCCCTAACTTAATTTTTTTTGTATTTAAAAAAATATTTTTCTGGGGTTAAAACAAATTAGCAGAAAAACAAAATAAAACAGAAAGAAATCTGAGTCTCCCTCAAAAAGCTAAGTCTGAAATACTTGGTACTTCTGTTCTATGGACTGTTATGTAGCCTCTAAAAGGTATTAGAGCTAAGTCTGTTTTTCTACAGTGAGAAACATGATGTTCCAGATGTATAGAACACCTGGATAAAATGAGAAAGGTACACATTATGCTGGTCGTTTCAGGGAGTGGGAAAGGATGGCAAGTGGTAAAATATTATCTTTTCTTTAATCTTTTAAGATTTCACTTTTTGCAAAGAACTTGAGTTATAATTTTACTTTAAAAAGTAACAATGGAAATATAAAAGAAAAGAGTAAATATTGTGTGTTTAATTACATTTCATAGAATTATTATACTTGAATAATAATTCTGTTAGTACACCATTATAGAGACTATTTCTTAATATGTAGGTGAGAATCATTTCCTTCTGTTTTTGAGAATTATTCTGTAAACTCATTTCCAGTAGTGGCACTCTTCCACAAATCAAAGGTTTAACATCGTAGATGCAAGAAGAATAATCATGAAAACACAAAGCAATACAACAGCAACAAAAAATTTCTAACTTCCAATAACAGCTCAGTTTATATCTTCAGAACAAAAGTATTCCTCCTTGACTTTCTAACCAGTCAAAATCTGTGCATTCTACAGAAAATCTGTGATGTTATTCCCATAAAACTACCCTTTACTGCTTCTGCCTCCATCAGATTTTCTAAGCACTAGTGTTTTGATGTACACATTAAAAACAAAATCCTAGTGTGATTTATTTATAATGTGTGTGTTCTTTGTCTTATCCTAGTGTCTACAGTCTTCTCCATAGCTGGACCCCAAATAATATTCCTTTACCTGCTAAGTGATATCTGGAGAGTGGGAGAGCTTTAATAATTACCCTAACACTACAGCATACCCTAACCCTAACCCATACCTTAAACCTAACCCCAACCCATACCCTAACCCTAACCCATACCCTAACCCTAACCCATACCCTAACCCTAACCCGTAGCTGTACCCTAACCCGTACCCTAACCAATACCCTAATCCTAACCCATAGCCATACCCTAACCTGTACCCTAACCCGTACCCTAACCCTAACCTGTACCCTAATCCTTACCTGTACCCTAACCCTATCTCTAACCCTAACCTGTACCCTAACCCTACCCCTACCCGTAACCCTAACCCCAGAGCTTCTGGAG
Organism: Kogia breviceps; assembly: GCF_026419965.1. Classification (NCBI taxonomy): domain Eukaryota; kingdom Metazoa; phylum Chordata; class Mammalia; order Artiodactyla; family Physeteridae; genus Kogia; species Kogia breviceps. Next base: position 19,242,136 of record NC_081322.1, on the reverse strand, counting down.
CCTAAGAATTTATAATGTTAACTGCCTGTTACCTCACCATCCACCAGAGAATTGTGCACCAGCTGATCACATACCCTGCAACACCCCTCCTTCACTTCGTCTTTAAAATTGCTTTGTTGAAATCCTTCAGTGTGTTTGGAGTTTTAGAGCACAAGGCACCTGGCCTCCTTGTATTGACACTTTTACAATTAAAGCTGCACTTTCCTTCACCACACCCTGTGTCAGTAGACTGGCTTTACTGCACTCTGGCAAGCTGACCCAAGTTTTGTTCGGTAACAAGGGGGTCTCCCAGACTCCCACTCTCCTTGTGCCCCACTGACTGTCATCTGCTCCTCCAGAGTCTTTTTGCAGCAAAAATAGAAATGAAGTTTTCTCTGCCCTGAGAACAAAGGAAACAAAGGGAAAAGCGAACAGGCTAGAGAAGAAAAATAACCCGGCCTGAAAGAGTTAATCACTCCTTGTTTTACTTTGTCACTAATTTGTAGTAACTAGTTTTGTACTTTACAAAGCTAACCTCACTCCCTGAGACTATGTAATTTAAATCGGCACCCATCACCCCTAACTCTGTGTGAGTTACATCCCCTGCCTCTCACTCCCTAACCTTATTATGTCCAGCACTTACATTCTATACGTGCCTCATAAAAAATCACTCCCTATAGTTTTTGCATTTCAGAAACAAGGTCACTGCTGATAAACCAGAGGGAAACGTACGTAATTACCAGACTGTTGGGCCCCAATTACCAGGCGGCGTGATGCCAGCTATGAGTGTTTTGAAATAATGCAAAGGAAACGAGGAATGCAAGACCTTCACTACTTTGATCCTTATCCTATATCCCGGACTGCGAGAGCCCCACATATAAAAATCTTCCCTGATTCTCAAGGAGGGGGTGCCCAGTTCCTGAGGTGCTAACCACATGTGTCTTCCCTTCTGCCTGGCAGAAAAATAAAGCCATCTCTCTCTTCCTCAAAAATCCCTGTCTCTGTATTTCTGTTCGGCCTCAATGCACAGGGAAGCTGATATTTTGAAAACAGTCTGTGGCCAGTTCCCACACTAATTCACCTCTACACCCACAGCCCTGGCCCAAGCCCGATCTTGTGCTTGGTCCCTCCATTAGGCCCTGACAAAACTCCCTGCCCGCACAGAGCACCTCACACCCCACCCCAAAGTGGTCTTTCTGAAGCATAAACGAGACTGACTCTCTCCCACCTGTAATCCCCCCAAATTTCCCCACTTTCTCTAAGGTATGTTTTGGGAGAGACATCTGCCAAGGCCCTGAGAGTCCCCGGCACCCCCACTAGGCTGCTGGCTCCTGAGTTCCCTGACAATAAGCACCTCAGCAGGCCAGGAGACATGGAAGGAAACCCCAGAACTGCTCACCTCAGGAGGGGACTGGCACTGCCACTGCCTGATCAAAGAGAGCAGAGAAGGGTTCCCCACCTGGAACACAAACTCTGCACAAGTGGCCTCTCCTTGAGCCATTACATCACCTCGTATGACTTGAGGGAAGGAAGAACCGAGGCACACTTTGTTCCTAAGGAGGAGGGTATAGGCTCAATCATGTTCCCCTAAATTCACAGGCTAAATCCCTAACCTCCAGGACCCCAGGATGTGGCCGTATTTGGAAATGGGATTTTTAAACAGGTGATCAAGGTAAAAATGAGGTCAGTAGGATGGATCCTAATCCAATAGGATTGATGTCCTACAAGAAGAGATTAGGACACAGATAGGCACAGGGGGAGACCATGTGAGGACCTGGGGAGAAGATGGCTGCCTAAGGACCAAGTAGAGAGGCCTCAGAAGCCAGCCTGCACACACCTTGATCTCAGACAGCATCCAGGACTGGGAGATAGGTCTGTTATTCAAGCTGCCCAGTCTGTGGTATTTGTTACGGTGGTCCTGAGCAGACTCGCACACAGTGTAACTCAGGGCTTAGACTGGACAGAGCCCACTCTCCATTCCCCTGTACGTGAGTTACAGGATCCTCAGGACCTGAGGAGGGGGTCCCTGATAGGAGGCACAAGATAGAAGATGCTAGGCATTAACATGACTGCATTCATGTTAAACGTGCCTGAAGTCCATTCACACGAGATGGTTTTGTCCTGTATGTACGCCCACATCAGCAACTTCAGTCTGAACTGAAGATCTTTGGCTTCACCACCTCCACTGAGAGCATTAGCTTCACCTGCTGTGGACCGTCTCCTATAGGATTTCCAGAACCACAAAGCATCGAAGCTTCACAGGACCAAGAGTTTGTGCACTAGCGTCTGGGCGACACTCACAGCAGAGCCGCACAGCTGCCCATCAGAACCATTTTCCCTTTTGCCTGTTCACGGCTACCCTGCACCTCCCAGTCTTCCCACCCCTTATAGCTGGGGCACAGTGTCTTGTGTTACCAAGGGGAAGGGGTGGAGGTGGTGAGGGTCTTGACCAGCCTGCATCCTAGTACAGAGGGCATGATGTCCACCTGGTCACCCCACCCTGCTGGTTGGAGCCCTCAGCTGGAGGCAGGGAGGAGAAACAAGGGGGACAGAGCCTGGGACCTGACACCCACCTTCCCTGGACTCTCACAAGAAGGGGACAGAGACATCTTGAGCTTCAGCCCAGTTTGGGGAGACACTTTATTCCAGCAACAAACTTTGCCTTAAAAGCCAAGGTGCTTTACAAAACCCTCCCCAGCTGTCACAGAAAGTCAGGCTTAATCTCATCAAATTTTTCTCAAAGATCAGCTCACGCTGAGACCACCTCTCAGGTGATGGTGCTTCAGAGAAGCCCCTTTAAAAGATCCCTGGATTTCAGCTCTCCCAGCCCTGCCTTCACTTTAAGGGAGAAGTTTCCTTGACAACCTTGCCAAACCTGCTCAGTTTCCTTGACAACCAAGCTTTGCAATCTCCCAAACTCTTCTCCTTCAAACATTCCTATTCTAGGCTTGATGAGCCTAAAGTGACAGTGCTGTCATCATGTGCCAGAGAGTGACCCCTCCAAGCCTGTAGTTATTGGTTACATGAAGCTACTGTTGATGAAATCCCAGAAGAGCCAACTTTGCAATATAACCATTTCTGGACTTGGCACTGGGTCCCTTTCCATGGCCAGAGTGGAGTGGCTGTTTCCACAGGCCCTGTGGTGGAAGAGCTCACCTAATGAAGCCAGGAGTTCATCCCTTTCAGGTGATTCCAGGGTCCTCATTCTCCCCAGACCCCCACCCACATGGCTACTGTCTGTGCCAGTCCATATGGGACCTTCTTGGTAATCTCCTAAAAGAGGGTTATTTTATATACAGGTAATGGGTTGAATGTTGGCCCCAAAAGATGTGCCCTCCCAGAACACGAGAACAGGACTATATCTGGGAAAAGGGTCTTTGTAGATGTAGTTAAGTATCTCGAGGTGAGGTTATCTTGGGTTAGGGCGGCCCTGAATCCAATTGAGAGAGTCCTTATGAGAGACAAAAGAGGAGAAACACAGACAAAGAAGAGAAGCCACGTGAAGACAGAGGCAGAGACAGGAGGGATGCAGCCGCAAGCCTGGGGATGTCTGGAGCCCCCAGAAGCTGGAAAAGGCAGGAAGAACCCTATCCTGGAGCCTTTGGAGAGACTTCCATCTTGCAACACCTTGATCTCAGATGTCTGGTCTCCAGGACTGTGGGAGGAAGAATTCCTGTTGTTTTAAACCACTCAGCTTGTGGTCAGTTTTTACAGAAGCCACAGAACAGTCACACAGACCCTGCTCTGTAGGATCCTGGAAGTGCGGGTCTCATTAAAAGCTGACAGAGGCTGGATTGCAGAACGCTTAGAGTCAGCACTGGGCCCCAGAACTCCTAAAGCAGTGGTTGGAAACCAGAATGTTGAGAGGTCAGTCAGAAGCCCTTCCCTAAGGGTGCCGGCTGCACATGGCCTCCCCAGGTTTTTACACCTGTACATGTTGGGGATAAGTATTTCCATCCTGATTCAGGACCTCTGACATCACCGTTCACGTTGCTAATTAAGAACCCACTAGTGGGGAGAGCTGGGAAGATGGCAGAAAAGTAAGACGTGGAGATGACCTTCTTCCCCACAGATACATCAGAAATACATCTTCACGTAGAACTGCTCCTATAGAACACCGACTGAATACTGGAAGAAGATCTCAGACCTCCCAAAAGGCAAAAAACTCCCCACCTACCTGGTTAGGGCAAAAGAAAAAAGAATAAACAGAGAAAAGAATAGGGACGGGACCTGCACCAGTGGGAGGAAGCTGTGAAGGAGGAAAGGTTTCCACACACTAGAAGCCCCTTCGCAGGCGGAGACTGAGGGTGGTGGAAGGGGAAGCTTCGGAGCCACAGAGGAGAGCGCAGAAACAGGGGTGTGGAGGGCAAAGCGGGGAGATTCCCGCACAGAGGATCAGTGGCAACCAGCACTCACCAGCCCGAGAGGCTTGTCTGCTCACCCACCGGGGCGGGTGGGGGCTGGGATCTGAGGCTTGGGCTTCGGTCAGATCGCAGGGAGAGGACTGGTATTGGCTGCGTGAACACACCCTGAAAGGGCTAGTGCACCACAGCTAGCCAGGAGGGAGACCGGGAAAAAGTCTGGACTTGCCGAAGAGGCAAGAGACTTTTTCTTCCTTTTTGCTTCCTGGTGCGCGAGGAGAGGGGATTCAGAACACCACTTAAAGGAGCTCCAGAGATGGGCGTGAGCCACCGCTATCAGCGCGGACCCCAGAGACGGGCATGAGATGCTAAGGCTGCTGCTGCCACCACCCAAGAAGCCTGTGTGCAAGCACAGGTCACTCTCCACACCTCCCATCCCAGGAGCCTGTGCAGCCAGCCATTGCCAGGGTCCCGTGATCCAGGGACAATTTCCCCGGGAGAACGCACGGCACACCTCAGGCTGGTGCAACGTCACACTGGCCTCTGCCACTGCAGACGTGCCCCGCCTCCATACCCCTCCCTCACCGCGGCCTGAGTGAGCTAGATCCCCTGAATCAGCTGCTCCTTTAACCCTGTCCTGTCTGAGTGAAGAACAGATGCCCTCAGGTGACCTACACGCAGAGGCAGGGGGCAAATCCAAAGCTGAACCCCGGGAGCTGTGCAAACAAAGGAGAGAAAGGGAAATTTCTCCCAGCAGCATCAGGAGCACCGGATTACATCTCCACCGTCAACTTGATGTACCCTGCATTGGTGGAAAACCTGAATAGATAACGAATCATCCCAAATTGAGGAAGTGGACTTTGAGAGAAAGATATATTATTTTTCCCCTTTTCCTCATTTTGTGAGTGTGTATGTGTATGCTTCTGTGTGAGACCTCATCTGTATAGCTTTGCTTTCACCATTTGTCCTAGGGCTCTGTCCGTTTTCATTTTGTTTTGCTTAATTAAAAAAATTTTTTTTCTTCTATTCTAAGCTGTGTGGATGAAAGGCTCTTGGTGCTCAGTACTGTGCCTCTGAGATGGGAGAGCCAACTTCAGGACACTGGTCCACAAGAGACTTCCAGCTACACGTAATATCAAATGGTGAAAATCTCCCAGAGATCTCCATCTCAACAACAACACCCAGCTTCACTCAACGAACAGCAAGCTATGGTCCTGGACACCCTATGCCAAACAACTAGCAGGACAGGAACACAACCCCACCCATTAGCAGAGAGGCTGCCTAAAATAATAATAAGGCCACAGACACCCCCAAACACACCACCAGACGTGGACCTGCCCACCAGAAAGACAAGATCCAGCCTCATCCACAAGAACACAGGCACTAGTCCCCTCCACCAGGAAGCCTACACAACCCACTGAACCAACTTAAGCCACTGGGGACAGACACCAAAAACAATGGGAACTACAAACCTGCAGCCTGCAAAAAGGAGACCCCAATCACAGTAAGATAAGAGAAATGAGAAGACAGAAAAAACACACAGCAGATGAAGGAGCAAGATAAAAACTCACATCACCTAACAAATGAAGAGGAAATAGGTAGTCTACATGAAAAAGAATTCAGAATAATGATAGTAAAGATGATCCAAAATCTTGGAAATAGAATAGAGAAAATGCAAGAAACATTTAACAAGGACCTAGAAGAACTAACGAGGAAACAAGCAATGATGAACAACACAATAAACAAAATTAAAAATACTCTAGATGGGATCAATAGCAGAATAACTGAGGCAGAAGAATGGATAAGTGACCTGGAAGATAAAATATTGGAAATAACTACTGCAGAGCACAATAAAGAAAAAAGAATAAAAAGAACTGAGGACAGTCTCAGAGACCTCTGATAAATGCACCAACATTCGAATTATAGGGGTCACAGAAGAAGAAGAGAAAAAGAAAGGGACTGAGAAAGTATTTGAAGAGATTATAGTTGAAAACTTCCCTAATATGGGAAAGGAAATAGTTAATCAAGTCCAGGAAGCACAGAGAGTCCCATACAGGATAAATCCAAGGGGAAACACACCAAGACACATATTGATCAAACTGTCAAAAATTAAATACAAAGAAAACATATTAAAAGCAGCAAGGGAAAAACAACAAATAACACACAAGGGAATCCCCATAAGGTTAACAGCTGATTTTTCAGCAGAATCACTGCAAGCCAGAAGGGAATGGCAGGACATATTTAAAGTGATGAAGGAGAAAAACCTACAACCAAAATTACTCTACCCAGCAAGGATCTCATTCAGGTTTGATGGAGAAATTAAAAACTTTACAGACAAGCAAAAGCTGAGAGAGTTCAGCACCACCAGACCAGCTTAACAGCAAATGCGAAAGGAACTTTTCTAGGCAAGAAACACAAGAGAAGGAAAAGACCTACAATAACAAACCCAAAACAAGAAAATGGTAATAGGAACACACATATCGATAATTACCTTAAATATAAATGGATTAATGCTCCCACCAAAAGACACAGAGTGGCTGAATGGATACAAAAACAAGACCCAGGGCTTCCCTGGTGGCGCAGTGGTTGGGAGTCCGCCTGCCGATGCAGGGGTCACGGGTTCGTGCCCTGGTTCGGGAGGATCCCACATGCCGCGGAGCGGCTGAGCCCGTGAGCCATGGCCGCTGGGCCTGCGCGTCCGGAGCCTGTGCTCCGCAACGGGAGAGGCCACAGCAGTGAGAGGCCCGCATACCGCAAAAAAAAAAAAAAAAAAAAAAAAAAAAAACAAGACCCATACATCTGCTGTCTACAAGAGACCAACTTCAGACCTACAGACACATACAGACTGAAAGTTAGGGGATGGAAAAAGATATTCCATGCAAATGGAAAAAAAAGAAAGCTGGAGTAGCAATTCTCATATCAGACAAAATAGACTTTAAAATAAAGACTATTACAAGAGACAAAGAAGGACACTACATAATGATCAAGGGATCGATCCACGAAGAAGATATAACAATTATAAATATTTATGCACCCAAAACAGGAGCACCTCAATACATAAGGCAAATACTAACAGCCATAAAAGGGGAAATCAACAGTAACACATTCATAGTAGGGGACTTTAACACCCCACTTTCACCAATGGACAGATCATCCAAAATGAAAATAAATAAGGAAACACAAGCTTTAAATGATACATTAACAAGATGAACTTAATTGATATTTATAGGACATTCCATCCAAAAACAACAGAATACACATTTTTCTCAATTGCTTATGGAACATTCTCCAGGATAGATCATATCTTGGGTCACAAATCAAACCTTGCTAAATTTAAGAAAATTGAAATCGTATCAAGTATCTTTTCCGACCACAACACTATGAGACTAGTTGTCAATTACAGGAAAAGAACTGTAAAAAATACAAACACATAGAGGCTAAACAATACACTACTTAATAATGAAGTGATCACTGAAGAAATCAAAGAGGAAATCAAAAAAATACTTAGAAACAAATGACAATGGAGACACGATGACTAAAAACCAATGGGATGCAGCAAAAGCAGTTCTAAAAGGGAAGTTTAAAGCAATAAACTTAAAACAATCCTACTTTAAGAAATAGGAAACATCTCGAAAAAACAACCTAACATTGCACCTAAAGCAATTAGAGAAAGAAGAACAAAAAAAAACCAAAATTAGCAGAAGGAAAGAAATCATAAAGATCAGATCAGAAATAAATGAAAATGAAATGATGGAAATGATAGTAAAAATCAATAAAAATAAAAGATGGTTCTTTGAGAAGATAAACAAAATTGATAAACCATTAGCCAGAGTCATCAAGAAAAAAAGGGAGAAGACTCAAATCAATAGAATTAGAAATGAAAAAGGAGACGTAACAACGGACACAGCAGAAATACAAAAGATCATGAGAGATTACTACAAGCAACTCTATGCCAATAAAAAGGAAAACCTGAAAGAAATGGACAGATTCTTAGAAATGCAAACCAGCCAAGACTGAATCAGGAAGAAATAGAAAATATGAACAGACAAATCACAAGCACTGAAATTGAAACTGTGATTAAAAATCTTCCAACAAACAAAAGCCCAGGACCAGATGGTTTCACAGGCAAATTCTATCAAACATTTAGAGAAGAGCTAACACATATCCTTCCCAAACTCTTCCAAAAGACAGCAGAGGGAGGAACACTCCCAAACTCATTCTATGAGGACACGATAACCCTGATACCAAAACCAGACAAAGACATCACAAAGAGAGAATACTACAGGCCAATATCACTGATGAACATAGATGCAAAAATCCTCAACAAAATACTAGCAAACAGAATCCAACAGCACATTAAAAGGATCATACACCATGATCAAGTGGGGTTTATTCCAGGAATGCAAGGATTCTTCAATATACGAAAATCAATCAATGTAATACACCATATCAACAAACTGAAGGAGAAAAACCATATGATCATCTCAATAGATGCAGAAAAAGCTTTTGACAAAATTCAACACCCATTTATGATGAAAGCCCTGCAGAAAATAGGAATAGAGGGAACTTTCCTCAACATAATAAAGCCCATATATGACAAACCCACAGCCAACATCATTCTCAATGGTGAAAAAATGAAACCATCTCTGCTAAGATCAGGAACAAGACAAGGTTGCCTATTCTCACCACTATTATTCAACATAGTTTTGGAAGTTCTAGCCACAGCAATCAAAGAAGAAAAAGAAATAAAAGGAATCGAAATCAGAAAAGAAGAAGTAAAGCTGTCACTGTTTGCAGATGACATGATACTATATATAGAGAATACTAAGGATGCTACCAGAAAACTACTAGAGCTAATCAATAAAACTGGTAGAGTAGCAGGATACAAAATTAATGCACAGAAATATCTGGCATTCTTATACACTAATGATGAAAAATGTGAGAGTGAAAAGAAGAAAACACTCCCATTTACCATTGCAAGAAAAGAATAAAATATCTAGGAATAAACCTACCTAAGGAGACAAAAGACCTGTATGCAGAAAATTATAAGACACTGATGAAAGAAATTAAAGATGATACAAAAAGATGGAGAGATATACCATGTTCTTGGATTGGAAGAATCAACATTATGAAAATGACACTACTATCCAAAGCAATTTACAGATTCAATGCAATCCCTATCAAACTACCACTGGCATTTTTTACAGAACTAGAACAAAAAATTTCACAATTTGTATGGAAACACAAAAGACCCCGAATAGCCAAAGCAATCTTGAGAATGATAAACAGAGCTGGAGGAATCAGGCTCCCTGACTTCAGACTATACTACAAAGCTACAGTTATCAAGACAGAATGGTACTGGCACAAAAAACAGAAATATAAGTCAATGGAACAGGATAGAAAGCCCAGAGATAAACCCACACACATATGGTCACCTTATCTTTGATAAAGGCGGCAAGAATATACAGTGGAGAAAAGACAGCCTCTTCAATAAGTGGTGCTGGGAAATCTGGACAGCTACATATAAAAGTATGAAATTAGAACACTTCCTAACACCATACACACAAAAAAACCTCAAAATAGGTTAATGACCTAAATGTAAGGCCAGACACTATCAAACTCTTAGAGGAAAGCATAGGCAAAACACTTCATGACATAAATCACAGCAAGATCCTTTTTGAACAACCTCCTAGAGAAATGGAACTAAAACCAAAAATAAACAAATGGGACCTAATGAAACTTAAAAGTTTTTGCACAGCAAAGGATACCATAAACAAGACCAAAAGACAACCCTCAGAATGGGAGAAAATAGTTGCAAATGAAGCAACTGACAAAGGATTAATATCCAAAATTTATAAGCAACTCATGCAGCTCAATAACGAAAAAACAAACAACCCAATCCAAAAATGGGCAGAAGAACTAAATACACTTCTCCAAAGAAGATATACAGATTGCCAACAAACACATGAAAGAATGCTCAACATCATTAATCATTAGAGAAATGCAAATGAAAACTACAATGAGATATCATCTCACACCGGCCAGATTGGCCATCATCAAAAACTCTAGAAACAATAAATGCTGGAGAGGGTGTGGAGAAAAGGGAACACTCTTGCACTGTTGGTGGGAATGTAAATTGATACAGCCACTATGGAGAACAGTATGGAGGTTCCTTAAAAAACTACAAATAGAACTACCATATGACCCAGCAATCCCACTACTGGGCATATACCCTGAGAAAACCATAATTCAAAAAGAGTCATGTACCAAAATGTTTATTGCAGCTCTATTTACGATAGCCAGGACATGGAAGCAACCTAAGTGTCCATCAACAGATGAATGGATAAGGAAGATGTGGCACATATATACAATGGAATATTACTCAGCCATAAAAAGAAATGAAACTGAGTTATTTGTAATGAGGTGGATAGACCTGGAGTCTGTCATACAGAGTGAAGTAAGTCAGAAGGAGAAAAACAAATACCGTATGCTAACACATATATATGGAATCTAAAAAAAAATGTCATGAAGAGATTAGTGGTAGGATGGGAATAAAACACAGACCTACTAGAGCATGGACTTGAGGATATGGGGAGGGGGAAGGGTAAGCTGTGACGATGTGAGAGAGTGGCAGGGACATATACACACTACCAAATGTAAATTACACAGCTAGTGGGAAGCTGCCACATAGCACAGGGAGTTCACCTCTGTGCTTTGTGACCACCTAAAGGGGTGGGATAAGGAGGGTGGGAGGGAGGGGGACACAAGAGGGAAGAGTTATGGGAACATATGTATATGTATAACTGATTCACTTTGTTGTAAAGGAGAAACTAACACACTATTGTAAAACAGTTATACTCAAATAAAGATGTTAAAAAAAAAGAGTTAGACCATTAAAGAACAACAAAACAGAGATTAGGAATACAATAACTGAAATGAAAAATACACTAAACAGAAACTACTGTAGACTAAATGATACAGAGGAATGAATCAGAAAACTGAAGGACAGAGTACTGGCAATCACTGAAGATGAATGGTAAAACAATAGATTAAAATGAAATGAGGAAAGTTGAACAGACTTGTGAAACAACATCAAGTGTACTAATATTTGCATTATACTTGTCCCAGAAGCAAAAAGTAAAGAGAAAGCAGTGTAGAACATACCTGAAGACATAAGAGCTGAAAACTTCCATAACCTGGGAAAGAAAACAGACATCCAAGTCCAGTAAACACAGTAAGGCCAAAACAGGATCAACCCAAAGAGGACCACACCAGACTCATTGTATTTAAAAAGACAAAAAAAAAAATAAAGATAAAAAGACACTATTAAAAGGAGCAAAGGAAAAGCAACAAGTTACAAACATGGGAACTTGCATAAAGTTATTAGCTGACTTTTCAGGATAACCTCTGCATGCCAGAAGGGAGTGGCATGGTATATTTAAAGTCATGAAAGGGAAAAGCTTATAACCAAAAATACTCTACCCAGCAAGGCTCTCCTTCAGATTTGATGGTGAGATCTAAACTTTTACAGAGAAGCAAAACTAAAAGAGCTCAGCATCACCAAACCAGCTTTATGAGAAATCTTAGAGGGGTTTTTCTAAGTGAAAAAGAAAAGGCCACGACTGAAACACAAAAATTAGGAAAGGAAACTAAAGGAACAACCTCATTGGATAAGGTAAATATTCAACAAAGGTAGTAAATCAACCATGAACACAGCTAATAGGAAGGATGAAAGAAAATACTAATAAAATCATCTATTTTTGCAATAAGAAGTTAAGGGACACACAAAACAAGTAGATGTAAAATATAAGGTCAAATTCAGTAACTGTGGGGGAGCAGAGTAACAATGCAGGGTTGTAAGTGTCCATGTGAAATTAAGAGCTCAGCAACTTAAATAATCACACACACACACACACACACACACACACACACACACACAACTGAAAGAAATCCAAACATAATATTAAAGATAGTCCTCATATCACAGATGAAGAGAATAAAGGGGGAAGATAGGAACACTGAAGAAATTAATGAGGGATTCTAAAAATACCCAAGAAAAATGAAAATGAACACACAATGATCCAAAATCTATGGGACACAGACAACGCTGTTCACAGGGGGAACTTACAGTGATACAAGCTTATTCTTATGAAACAAGAAAAATATCGAATAAACAACCTAACATTACACCTGAAGGAATTAGAAAAAGAAGAAAAAACAAAACTCAATGCTGACAGAAAGAAAAAGATTTAAGAAAACAATACCATATGCAATCACATCAAAAAGAATAAGATACTTAGGAACAAACACACCTAAGAAGGTAAAAGACATGTACTCAGAAATCTATCAGCCATTGGTGAAAGAAGTTGAAGGCAACAGAAAAAGATGGGAAAATATGGCATGTGCATGGACTGGAAGAATTAATACTGTTAAAATAACCATACTACCAAAGACAATCTACAGATTTAATGCAATCCCTATCAGAATACCAAAGCATTTTCACAGAACTTGAAAAAGTAATTTTAAAACGTGTATAGAAACACAAAGACCCTAAATAGCCAAATAATCTTGAGAACGAACTGAGCTGGAGGCATCATGCACCTTGACTTCAGATTATACTGCAAAGCGACAGTAATCAAAGAGAATCGTACCAGAGCAAAAACAGACACAAAGATCACTGGAATAGAATAGAGATCACCGAAATAAGCCCACACACTTATATTTAATTGATTTATGACAAAGCAGGCAATATGGAGAAAAACCTGTTTCTTCAATAAGTTGTAGTGGGAAAACTGGTCCCCTACATGGAAAAGAATAAAATTAGATTGATTTAGCACACCATATATAAAATAAATGCAAAACTGAATAAAGACCTAAATGTATGACCAGATACCATAAAACCCCTAGAGTAAAATACTGAACATTCTTCAACATAAATGATAGCAACAGTTTTAGGTTCAGTCTACTAAGGCAAATGAAACAAAAGCAAAAATAAACAAATGGGACTTCACTAAACTGAAAAGATTTTGCACAGCAAAGGAAACCTAAGAAAAAAATGAAAGACAACCTGCTGAAGTAGTGACAATATTTGCAAATGATAAGACGTTAACACCAAAAAGATGACCAAGCAAGGGTTCATATCTAAACTACAGAAACAGCACATAAAAGTCAATATCAGAAAAACACTCAAAATCTTTTTTAAAAAAATGAGACCTAAATAGACATTTTCAAAGGAAAAAATACAGATAGACAGCCAGAACTCACAAAGATGCTAAACATAGTTAATCGGCAGTAAAATGCAAATCGAAATTATGAGATATATCACCTCAGTCTTGTCAGAATGGCTGTCATCAAAAAGATCACAAATAGCAAAAGTTAGTGAGGATGTGGAGAAAGGGAAACTCTTGTACACTCTTGATGTGAATGTGAAGTAGTGCAGCTACTGTGGAAAGCAGAACGGAGGTTCCACAAAAAACTAGAAATAGAACTACCATAATATCCAGCAATTTCACTCTTGGGTATATCAGAAGAAAACAAAAACACTATTTCAAAAAAATAACTGCACACCAATATTCATAACAGTGTTATTTGCCATAGCCAAGATATAGAGTCAAACTAAGTGTTCATCAATAGGTGAGGAGATAAAAAAAATTTTTTATGATGACTTCAGCAAAAAATGAAATTTTGCCATTTGCAAGAAAATGGATGGATTTGGAGGATATTATGCCTTGTAAAATAAGCTGCAGAGAAAACAAGCATGGTAGGTTATCATTTACAGGTGGCATCTAAAAAATTGAATACAACAACAACAACAAAAGAACAGACTCACAGATTAAAGAATAGACTAGTGGTTACCAACAGGGAGAGATAGGGTGGAGTAGCAAAATAGTGGTAGGAGATTTTGAGGTATAATCACTATGTATAAAATCAATAATCTACAGTGATGTACTGTATAGCATGGGGAATATAGCCACTCTTTTATAATAAATATAAATGGAGAAGAACCTGAACATTTATGAATCACTATGTTGTAACTCTGAAACTAATATAATAATGTAAATTAACTATAGATCAATAAAATATAAAGTAAGAAACAATAAAGGGGATACAGATTATTAGATAGAAATCAGTTAAATAAACACAAGTTTTGAAAATCAAGGAATTAAAAAACAACATGTAAGACACAACATTGGCATTTAAAGTGTACAATCTATTTATTTTAAATAAATCATTTAAGTGGTGAAAAATGATACCCATTCTCACAATTTTGTATATCTAGGGTAAATTTTTATCTACAAAAATGTTACAAATATTCACTCAAAAAGAAAGAGAAAATTGGGATTAACCCATTTTAGTATACAAATTTAATATCAAAGTCTCCATGTAAAATTGATTTGAATAAGTTGTTAGACACTTCTAGTTTCTTTGTGATGTAAAATCTTTTAAAGCATAAAAATCAGCCTTTCGAAATTATTCCATTAGACATACATAGAAGTTAAAAGAAAGGTGAAGACAGAACAATCAACCAGGAAGGTGAATTTACTGAGAAACAGTCATTCGTTCTCCCTCCTCCTTTTCTTTTCCTCCTTTTCCAGGTCTCTTTCGGTTCCAATCAAGAGAAGTCTTGAGAGTTCTGAGAATTCTTTGAGGGCTTCAAATCACCATACCTCTGCCACAATTACACACACGGGAACAAAAATAAACCTCTGCTATGTACTCATGTAGGAGGGATACATGCAAAATAAACTCCTACATGGAGACCAACAGGTGAGTTTTCTACCTATTCTTTATAATGTCCTTCCATTATAGTAAATCCCACACGTTATGAGGCAGAGAGGTTTTGTGAGCTTTTCCTTGAAGTCAAAAACCTTGCATTCATTTCAAGTACCTGGTGATCATAGGGTACAGCCAGGGAAGGTGCCATCCCCCTTGCGGGGGCGGTGGAGGTGAATGGGCTCCCACAACCATGCACCTCCTGATGTACGGATTCTGGAGAAACAGAGGGCGGTCTCACCGCAGACAGCCTGTCAGGCTGTCGGGCCCCTGGGCAACCCGACCAGCCTGGAAGTGCCCCATCACTTGCTGAAAGCAAAACTCTGTTCCCCGTGTGAAGCCAGGCAATTTAGGCCAGAGAGTCGGAGGAGACCGGTAATCAACTCCTCCTCTCCGCTCACCTCCTTGGGATTACAGCAACCCAATCTCCAAACCCAAATCTGACCCTGGAGTGCCAAACTGGGAGCGGCAGGTGGGCTTTGTCGTTGCTTCTGCGCCCTCTGGAGGTTTTCTGCTCTAATGGCAACTCTCAGCCTTTTCTCCTCCTTCCCTAGTCCTGGGGGCTGCCTTGGCCTCCTGCAGCTGCTGGCCTGATTTCATTCTTCTTTTTTCTCTAATTACAATGAAGTGTCTTACAGAGGTTTGGAATCTCTTGAAGAAGGAAGATCTTTTAGTCAATACAACTTAACCATGAGAAGTCAGTTTCAAGAATGAACCTGAGGGCTTCCCTGAGGGCTTCCCTGAGGGCTTCCCTGAGGGCTTCCCTGGTGGCACAGTGGTTGGGAGTCCGCCTGCCGATGCAGAGGACACAGGTTCGTGCCCCGGTCCGGGAGGATCCCACTTGCCGCGGAGCGGGTGGGCCCGTGAGCCATGGCCGCTGAGCCTGAGCATCCGGAGTCTGTGCTCCGCAGCAGGAGAGGCCACAGCGGTGAGGGGACCGCGTAAGAAGGAACCTGAAATACTGTATTTTTCTCCTGATGATTCCAAAGAGAGACTGCTCAAGTTTTCTAAATCATAAGAAAAAACAAGGTAAATATGATAGTCTGAGCCAGAGATGAAAAAGCCATTTTTAGCACCCCCTGCTCATGTCATATACCCTGGATTTAAATCAATCAACTGCCACTGGTTTTTAAATCACATGACCCAACTTTAAATCATACAGCTGCTTCCCGGTAACTCACATTAGTTGGCTTTGAATAGTAAGAAATGCAGAGGTATAAACATGTTCTGAACAATAAATGGAAAAACAACATTTTAGAAAGTATTTTTCTTTTCGAATTGACCATTTATTGCATACAGAATAAAGGATTCTCTTGTGAATTTCTTGAACTCTAAGCGCATGCAATGTCTCCGTTGGCTTGACTGACTTAGTTTTTTTTGGATTTTTGTTGTTGTTGTTGTTAACATCTTTATTGGAGTATAATGGTTTTACCATGTTGTGTTAACTTCTGCTGTATAACAAAGTGAATCAGCTACTTGTATACATATATCCCCATATTCGCACCCTCTGCTTCTCCCTCCCACCCTCCCTATCCCACCCCTCTAGGTGGTCACAAAGCACCAAGCTGATCTCCCTGTGCTATATGCAGCTGCTTCCCACTAGCTATCTATTTCACCTTTGCTAGTGTATATATGTCCATGCCACTCTCTTACTTCGTCCCAGCTTACCCTTGCCCCGCCCCGTGTCCTCAAGTCCGTTCTCTACAAATGCGTCTTTATTCCTCTGCAGCGACTCCTGCTAGGGATGGATACTTCCTTTCATGCTCAGGGAAATCTCCAGTTTGAATATGATTTGGGTTTGATCCTGTGAAACCATCAGAACTGCCCACCAGAGATAAATGAGGAGATTCTGGCCTTTATTAGTATGCACGAGGAACACGGGTGTCCTGGCTGTACTTGCCAAGCCTCCTATTTTACCCACCATTTTTTTTGTGGTACGCGGGCCCCTCACTGTTGTGGTCTCTCCCGTTGCAGAGCACAGGCTTCAGGCGCACAGGCTCAGCGGCCATGGCTCATGGGCCCAGCCGCTCCGCGGCATTTGGGTCATCACAGATCAGGGCACGAACCCGTATCCCCTGCATCGTCAGGCGGATTCTCAACCACCGCACCAACATGGAAGCCCTACCCACCTATTTTTATCCATCTTCCTCCCTGTGAGTACCTTTGACCAACCCTGAGCTCAGACTCCTGACCTATTACAGTGACTTTGTCAGTCTTTCTTTAAAAAAGGACAGGTAATAAAATGAATTTAGGCTAGAAGCAGCAGCTCAGTAAGGGAAATAAAATCACCAGAATTTATCTAATCACAGCCACAGCCATCCAGGGCATTGTCTTATCTCCTGGGTCTTAAGAATGCAACCTTCCTAAACTTGAAGGGCATCCAATCAAATAAGTAAAGGTGTTGCTCACCTCTGCCTCTTGGAGAGATTGCTAGGCAGTCTACCCAGTGTATACTAACTGCAAAACGCTGTCATGGTTTTGAAACATCTATGTTCCAGGAAAGCTTTCTGGGGTGCATGGGGAAGGTTTCTTTTTGATATCAAGCAAAATATAAATCACCAAGCTGTTTAAGCACAGGGGTTTTTAAGAGGGCAGTAGAAGGAAGGAATGGGCAGAAAAGACGATCTCCTCTGAAGTGAAGGTCGTTTTTCCAAAAGAGTAGGATTCAGTTGCAGTTTAAGGAGAACACTTTTAAATAGCTGGGACAGCTCCAAAGTGCAGTTTAGGGAATGAGTGCTTCAAAAGAACAGTGCTTTAAAAAATATTGGCAAGGCAGCAAGAGGATGAAGAGTTGGTTTTGCATAGTTTTGAACACAGGAGTAAAGAAGCAGAGGCATCTCTGACTAAAAGGCTCTGAGATCCTATGGCATCAGTGGGTCAGTTACAGGGGGCATGGGGTGTGGAGGGCGATATTTCTCTCTCAACATCTCCCAGGGCAGCCACCCCGCCCTACCCCACACCCCTACTCCCTTCACCCTTCCTGCCTCCACTGTTGGGTCCCCAGGGACAGCATTTCTTAAGCTGCAGCGCTCAGGCACCGTCTCTGCAGTCTGGATTCTTCCTGGAGCCTGGCACGTTCTGGGACAGGAAGGCAGGTCTGCAAGGTCGCTGGGGTGCAGTTGGACCTGAAGGCCTGGAGGGGAACTGGAGCCATGAAGCCCACCCACGTCCTTGAAGCCGGGGGAGGAACACATCCTCCTAACAGTACTTCTCAGGGCTCAGCGGGTTCCCCAACCGACGGACATCCAAACTCACTTGAGGCAGCAAAAACTGCCTCTAACTGGTCCCCTCGATTCCGCCTTAAGGGTCCTCGCAAATGTATGAGAGCACAGGACCCGGATCTATGCACTCAGCTGAGGCCAGTGCTGCTAGGGTCCCTCCAGTCCCATCCTCCAGCCCCTCCCTCTGGGACTGTATCTAATAGAAGAAAGAGCACAGAGAAATTGGCTGAATCAAGGGACCTGGGAGCCTGGGTGTGAGTTTGAAGACCGAGAACCTAAGGTGCAATTACATATTGGAAACTCTTGTGGGGTGTGTGGGGCAAGGTTAGGAGGCTGAGAGGCTGAGTTGACCTGGTGAGTCCAGCCCCAGGACACCACACAGCCCCGCCCCCCTTACCCTGCCATCAGACAAGGGGTGCCTCAACTCCAGCCAGGACTCTGCACTTCCCCCTCCCTGATTCTCCTCCAGAAGAGCAGGTGGCCCACCTCTGAGGGCAGGGGCAAGACACCGGACGAAGTCCCCCTGAACTAAGGCGCTACTGGAAGCTCTTCCTGAACAGCAGTGATGGCTTGGAGGGAACCCGTGCACTGCCAAAGTTGGTCTCGTCCTGCATCTGGTAAACACAGGCTTTAAGTCAGCTGCCCTGGCTTTAAATCAATCAGCCCCCCCTTTAAGTCAGGTGGCCTGACTTTAAATCACTGTGTGTCCCTCAAGCCTGCAACTTCAAAAGTTGGGAACTTCACTTTGATCCTAGCACCTAACATAGCTGAATGCACGCTGGAGTAACCCCCAAGCCTGGCTTACAGGCAGGATATAAGGTAAGGGGATGGGCGTGCACACATGGTATGAGGGTGTACTTCATGTACCAAAAGGATCTAGGCACTCTGGGGTACAGCAAGCAGTGCACGACGCAGCAGCTCCCAGGCAAAGCTGATTATGCACAGGGAGAGCAGGCACACCCAGGCATGCAGAGCTTCCAGGACAGGAGCTGGGGCACAGCCAGCCGGGAAGGTGCGAAAGCGGAGAAAGGCAGACACAGAGGATGGATGAGAAACAAAGACCAGATTAAATATGGATTTGAAAAACACACCCTGCTCTTGAAATTGGGGTAGGGGGTACCCCAGATTTGAGTCTTCTTACTCCCCAGTACCTGGTGCTTTGGCATTTGCCCAATTACTTATAAAATTTACTGATCATATCTAACCCATAGAATACTGCATTTGTAGTGGTATTGCATGTTAATGTTTCTATAGGGGAATAATCTTTTCTACAAGAACAATGTACATTATCTCAAATAAATTAAAACCCCTCTTTATAAAGTACTGTATTGGACTTCGCTGGTGGCGCAGTGGTTAAGAATCTGCCTGCCAAGGCAGGGGACATGGGTTCGAGCCCTGGTCAGGGATGATCCCACATGCTGCGGAGCAGATAAGCCCATGCACCACAACTACTGAGCTGGCAGGCCACAACTACTGAAGCCCGCACGCCTAGAGCTGGTGCTCCACAACAAGTGCAGCAAGAGAAGCCACCGCAACGAGAAGCCCATGCACCACAACAAAGAGTAGCCCCCACTCACCGCAACTAGAGAAAGCCCATGCATAGCAACGAAGAGCCAACACAGCCAAAAATAAATAAATAAATAATTTCAAAAAAGTACTATATCCTCCTGTACAGCTTCTCTGGGAAGAACAGAGAGATGGCGTGGGAGAGTGAGAAAGACCAATATTTAGTGCACATGTTTCATGCAGGTGCTATGCTGGCTCAGATAGATTTATCCCCAGTTTACAAAGAAGGAAATAATCTCAGACAGGTTTAGTAATTTTCCCAAAGCCAA
Source organism: Kogia breviceps (assembly GCF_026419965.1). Lineage (NCBI taxonomy): Eukaryota > Metazoa > Chordata > Mammalia > Artiodactyla > Physeteridae > Kogia > Kogia breviceps. The sequence goes on along the minus strand of NC_081322.1, from coordinate 19,221,967 downwards.
ACAGCTATTGAGTGGCAAAACCAAGATCTGAACCAAGTCTGTTACTTTCAAAGACTAAGTCCTCATCACAACAAAACTCAATTAATATTTACATTTATCGAATTACATTGCAACATGGGGAGTTCTTGGCACAATCCTGAATAAGAGTGAGAAAGACAGAAATAGCATTGTTCATACAGTCAACCAAAATTTTTGGAGCAGCTCCTACATGCCTGGCCCTTTTTGTGGTTCAACAGTGATCAAGACAGGAACAGTCCAGCTTTCATGAACCATGTAGTGGGGAGGAGAGACAGGTGAAACTTGGGTGAGGGATTTCACATTGCTGGGCCTCTGTTTTCTCATCTGGAAAATGGGATGGGTGTTCCTCGTTTCCTGGGAATGTCCAGCCCTCATATTCTCTGATTCCATAAGAAGCATTTGTTTTCCTGTTTCTTTAAAAATCATTCAGGCCGTGAGCTGTGATGAACGTTGTTAGCTGCTCCCCAAATCACTCTATTCCCACCCTCTTCCTGTGATCAGCTCTTTCCTGAAACATGACTCACAATCAATCAAGTCACAGAACGTAAGGGGCACCCAGCAGAAAAATTCCAACCCTTGCTTCTCAGGAGCTCTGTGGTCTACCTGCCAGGTAAACTTAACTCACCTGGCACAAGGTGGCCATCGCTGGTTTCACATCTACATGATCTCAGGCACAAACCTCCTTGTTTTTCCATTTTGTCTTTAAGTTACTTGTTCAAACAACTGCACAAATATGACAAAGATATAAAATCAGGCATCTTCTGCCCCAGTACCTATAATAAATGATTTTCTGCCACTTTAATGATAAAGATAGAACATTTCAACATTCTGCTGCCCTTATTATTCGTCATTTTTTGTTGATATTTCTATTGAATACATCTTTCAATATTTTAACACTGGAACACTTATTTAGGTTGTTCCCGACCCAGCCTTTAGTGGTAAAGGTTTTGTTGTTATATTTCTATTATGTTTCCTTTAAAAATCATTATCCTATTTAACTGGATTAAGTCAATTCTATAGGCACTTATCTTATGGTATTGATGAAATTAATACATAGAGGACAGTAGTACAAGTTGACTGGACTTCAGAGCCTCTATTCGCTCAATTAAGTATAAATATTATCTATATGTGAAACAAAGTACATGCCAAGTGAGATTTTCCAACTCTTTTTCACTGTCTGCCCCTCAAGCCTGTGAGAAATGGAATATTTCTTGCCATCTCAGTAAACAATGGATGTCACAGTCATCAGCACTTGCAGACCGCCAATGGGAGCCGGCGGGCCCTGAGGAACTCAAGATATGCAAATACAGAATGCTGGCCCCAGAGAGCTGAGGTGCATATCAAAGGAAGGAATTCTGTGAGCCCACACTCTGGCATCTTCCCATACAAAGGAAAGCACTGCCTTTCTCACCTTGGGAGAGCTGGTTTTCTTTAGCTGACAATCACCTTTTCATGTTTCCCATCACCTGCGCCAGCTCCCCGGCCCTGTCCCCTCCCCCCGGTACTTTAGCTCAGGGAGGAAAGGGCGCAGAGGGGCTCGGATGAATAAGGGGCCTGCGAGCCTCGGGAGGAGTTTTCGGCTGCTTTCCCCGCCGTCGAGAGGAGGGGTGCTGACGCTGCAGCCGGACCCTGCGCCTCCCTTGCCCCGTGTCCCCTCAGGACGCTCAGGCCTAGCCCCGCCCCACGCCCCCCAGGCCCCGCGAGCCAGGCTGAGGGCGGGGCCGAGAGGAGTGCTCCAAGTTCCCCGGGACCAGATTCTGCGGCCGCTCGTTCTGCCCAGCAGCGGCGGGTGGCACCGAACCCCTGCCCCTCAGAAGCTGCTCTTGCGCTGCCGCCCGGGCACCGGACCAGGAGGAGGGTCGTCGCCCACTAACCCAGTCTGCCGTCCGCACGACTGTCGCGGCTTCGGCCGCCGGGGCCCCTCCGCAGCCGGCAGCCTCAGTGACGCCGCCTTCCCCTCGGGCCCCGGGGCAGCTCCATGACGACGGAGGGAAGACACCCCGAGCCGGGTGTTCCAGCTCTGCGGAAACGCGGGTCGGTTCTGGGCGCAGCGGGTGGGGCTGCTCTGCCCTGATGCCTTCCGGGAGGGAGGGAGGCGCCGGGGGAGGGGCCGCCAGGAGAGCAGGGCCCTGTCGGGGGTCCTGGAGGGGCGGCCCGCCCTGCGGGCCCCGCCCACTGTGACCTCAGCCCAAGCCTATTTCCTGGAATCCTACACAAAAAGTCAGAAAGATACACAGTCTACAGTAAATGTCCACAAATGATTGTTGCTGCTGTGCTTACTATCCTAGTAAACGTGTGAAATCCATAAAACACTTTAAATTCAAAATTAATTTTTTTTTTTTTTTTTTATGTTACTCGGGTCCCTCTCTGCTGTGGACTTTCCTGCCGCGGAGCACAGTCTCCGGACGCGCAGGCTCAGCGGCCATGGCTCACGGGCCCACCCGCTCCGCGGCACTTGGGATCTTCCCGAACCGGGGCACGAACCTGCGTCCCTTCGGCAGGCGGACTCCCAACCACTGCGTCACCAGGGAAGCCCCCAAATACGAATTTTTACCTCTAATTATGTCTCTGCTATTCACAATTGTCGTTACTGAATCAGAGACTGTGGCATCACTAGTTAAAATTAGCTTGTTAAAAGCATAGAACTCAGGCCCACCGGACCTACTGAATCACAATATGCAATTTTACAATCTCTCCTGTGTACTTGTGGACCCATGAATAGTTGAAAGGTACATTTCTACCTCGACATGTCTTTTCTGTCTGAGAAATACACACATTTTATCCAGTTTGATATAAATAAAACACTCAAAAATGCATATGCCTGTGTTGAAACCATCATTTTATCATTTCTTTTCCAGATAAGTATAGTCTCTATACTGCTTTTGTGGATCACAGGCCATACTCTTTTTTTGTAGTTAGAAATACAGAAAGTTACTTTGTAAAAAAAAAATCTATCTATATATATAGAGATATATCTATATATCTATATTTATATAGATATATAGATATATATTAGTGAATAATTAAAGACACTCTTCTAAATTAAAACCAGTTCTCTTAATTTGCTGTTTTCTTCATGGGTCATATTATGAACTCTTCCCGCGGCCACATGGCATGTGTACTTTTAATTTCAGGGACTGCTGACATTCCAGGATGTGCCCATAGATTTCTCTCAAGAGGACTGGGAATGCCTGGACCAAGATCAATGGGAATTGTACAGGGATGTGATGTGAGAAAAGTATAGGAACCTGCTCTCCTTGGGTGAGGATACCTTCCTTACAGAATTCCTTATCCATGCACAGGGTTAAGAGTCCTTCATTTGTAGAATGTCTCCTGGAATCTTCTGCTTCCTACAATAGGGTTTCAGATTGCAACGTTTCAGGAAAGATTGGGAGTTTGTGGGTATAATTTATCTTATTCTTTTAAAATTGCAGCCTCCCTTTTAATATACTTTGTAACTGCTTGGGATGTGTCTATATGAACTGTGTACTATATGCTTCTGTTATAGTCCTTACAATATTTTATTGTCTTATTTTCTGTAACAATTTTCCATGGATTCTTTGGGCTTAAGGTATATAAAAAGGGAGACTGTGATTCTGAGACTTCCCTGGTGATGCAGTTGTTAAGAATTCGCCTGCCAATTCAGGGGACACGGGTTCGATCCCCGGTGCGGGAATATCCCACGTGCCACGGAGCAACTAAGCCAGTGGGCCACAACTACTGAGCCTGCGTGCCACAACTACTGAAGCCGGTGCGCCTTGAGCCCGTGCGCCATTTATTTTTTGGAGAATAAAACCACCTCTGAGTGATTAAAATTTAGACCAGCTAGTCAAAATGCTTTATCACCTGTTCTTCTAAAACACTGGTCAACGGAACAAGTTTTACTAGGGATAACAGTGTAACTGTATTCTGGAGCTCATATCGGCAATATGGTTTATGACCTTGATGCTGGATCATGACTTTTCAATGGTATAACTGCTATTAATTGTCTCTTTGTTCAACGATTAAAATCTCACGTGATCTGAGTTCAGACTGGAGTTATCCTGGTTGATTTCTGTCTATTGCAGATTTCTTCCAGTATGAAAGGACAAGAGAAATATGGCTTATTTTACAAAATGTCTTGAAACTAAATGATGATATAATCTACATTCAATTAATTTATACATACCCTACTGTAGAACAGGGTTTGTTACAGTGGCAGAGCCCGGTAATTATGTAAAACTGAAAGCTTTATCTGCACTGGTTCATAGTCCTCTTCTTAAGAATATGTTTATAATCAACATTCTTTCACAAATTACCCAATTTAATTCACCATAGCATTCCTCATATTAACTAAATGGAAAATCCTAGGCTAGATACAAATCCAGAAAGGGCCAAAAATCATTGGCCCCCATGGATTATTACAACCCATTGCTGAGGCATTCAAATTACTTATTAAAGAACCACTGTGTCATTCAACCTCATCAATTTGTATATTATTGCCCCAATGCTAGCCTTAACCCTGGCTCTCACAACATGAATTCCTCTTCCCATAACTTATCCACTAATTAATATAAATGTAGGCATATTATTTATGTTAGCCATATCACACCTAGCCATTTATTCCATCCTCAGTTCTGGATGAGCTTCACATTCAAAATACTCACTCACTGGAGCTCTAGGGACAGTAACATAGACAATCTCATATGAAGTAATGTAGCAGTTATTCTATTCTTAGTCTTACTGATAAATGGATCATTTACACTGTCAACAGTAATTATCACACAAGAACACCTATGACTAATTTTCTCCTGACCCCCACCCAGCATTTGATTATCTCCACAGTAGCAGAAATCCAATGAAGCCCTACTTGATTTAACAGAAGTAGAACCAAAACCTGTATGTCTTCAATGTAGAAAATGTAGCAGGCCCGTTCACCCTGTTCTTCCTAGAGAATATATCAATTTCCTTATAATAAACATTTCCACAACAATCCAGTTTTAGGAGCATTCGACAATCCCTAGGTGCCAGGATTATATACAGCCCAAGTCATCATTAAAACACATCTAACAATCTCCTTTCTATGAATTTGAGAATCCTACCCACAATTTTGATATGATCAATGTCTACATCTCTTATAAAAAAATTTTACTACTAAAATTAGCCCGATATATATGAGAGTTTTCACTACCTGTCATCATACCAGGCAACCCACCACAAACTTAAGAAATATGTCTGACAAAAGAGTTACTTTGATAGAGTAAATCATAGAGGTTTCAATGCTCTTATTCCTGGAATTGAATTCTTCCTAAGAATTTTACATTCTCTATGCTACCACATTACACCACTTGCTATATACTAAGGTTCTCTAAGTAAGCTTCAGGCCCATACCCCCAAAATGTTGTATATCCTTCCTGTACTAATAAACTCTCATTGTTTTTACTATCATTCTACTGACCATTATCTCAGGAAATATAATTGTATAAGAAGCTCACACTGGTTAATGGTATCCCCATTCTAATAAAAAACAGGAACCCATAAGGTACAGAAGCATCCAAGAAATATTTCCTAAAACAATCCACCACACCAATGCTTCTTATAATGGCTATTATCATTATTCTAATATACTCTGGTCAAAGAACACAATGAATAACAAAAATCTTTAATCCAGCAGCATCCACCCTCATGACAATCACCCTTGTCATAAAAGTAGGACTTTCCCCATTTCACTTCTAAGTGCCTGAAGTCACACTAGGCATCCCATGAACAGCAGACCTGATGTTAACAACACGATAAAATTGCACCCTTATCAGTTTTATATCACATGTCACCATCCATCTACCTAAATATACTATTAATCATAGTGATATTATAAGTCGTAGCTGGAGGCTGAGGCAGACTTAGCCATACTCACCTGGAAAAAATTACACTCTCCTCATCAATCGCCCATGTCGGATGAATAACAGTTATGATAATGTATATTCAGTTTATAACAATCCTAAACATACTAATATATATCATAATAACACTATCTTCTTCTTATTTATGTCAAGATTAGGTACTACAAGAGTATCATTATCACACACATGAGGTAAAACACCTCCCATCACAATCCTTTTCCTCACCATTATAGTATCATTAGGACATAGCCCATCACTATCAGGGTTTTTACTCAAATGAATACTTATCCAAGAGATAACAAAAATGACAACATCACTCTACCAACACTAATAGCCATCATAGCAGTCCTCAGCATATATTTCTACTTGCAGCTAACATACTCCACATCACTAACTGTATTCCCTTCATTAAACAACACAAAAACAAAACAATTTGAACATTCAAAGAAATAACCTTCCTATCATTACTGATCATAATACCCAGATGATTACTACACATAACACCCATTCTATCGGTGCTGGACTAGGAATTTAGGTTAGTTCAGACCAAGAGCTTTCAAAACCCTAAACAAGTAAAATTTACTTAATTCCTAAAAATAAGGATTGCAAGACTTCATCCTACATCAATTGAATGTAAAGCAAACATTGTAATTAAGCCAAATCTTTACGATACTGATGAGTTTTAACCCCAGGAAACTTTAGTTAACAGGCAAATCCTCTAGTCAACTGGCTTCAGTCTACTTCTCCTTCATTTGAGAAAGAAAAAAAGAAAAAAAAGGCAGCAAAATCACCGGCAGAATTGAAGCTGCTTCTGTGAAGTTACAATTAAATTTGTTGATTCACCACAGGGTTTGCGAGAAAGAGGGCTCAATCTCTGTCTTTAGATTTACAGTCGAATGCTAGCTCAGTCATTTTACCTCTGTTCATACACTGCTGATGATTTTCAACAAATCACAAAGATATCGGTATTTTATAATTACTATTTGGTGCTTGAGCTGGAGTAGCAGGCAGCACCTTAAGTATATTAATCCAGGCTGAGCTATGCTAACCTGGAGCGCTACTTGGAGGTGCCCAAATCTGTAACATGGTCATAACAGTCCCTGCACTTGTAATAATTTTCTTTATAGTTGTACACATTATATTGCAGGGTTTGAAAACTCACTTCGGCCACTAATAACTCAGACACCTGAGGTAGCATTTCCATTAATAAATCATGTAAACTTTTGACTACTTCCCCCATCATTCTTACTCCTACTCATATCACCAATAGTAGAAGATGGTTCTGGTACCAGTGGACCATGTATTCAGCTCTAGCCTGTAATCTGGCCCATGCAGGAGCCTCTGTCGACATAACCATTTCCTCCTTATATTTACCAGGTGTCTTTTCAATTCTTGGTGCTATTACTTTTTTTTTTTTTTTTTAAAGCAATAGTGAAAGATTTTTGCCCTTAGAGTGAATTGATAGGGGCCTGAATCATGTGCTCAGTAGAAGGCCTTTATTGAATGCTTGTGCAGACTTTTTTTTTTTTTCCCCTGTACGCGGGCCTCTCACTGCTGTGGCCTCTCCCGTTGCGGAGCACAGGCTCCGGACGCGCAGGCTCAGCAGCCATGGCTCACGGGCCCAGCCGCTCCGCGGCACGTGGGATCTTCCCGGACTGGGGCACGAACCCGTGTCTCCTGCATCGGCAGGCGGACTCTCAACCACTGCGCCACCAGGGAAGCCCTATTACTTTTATTACTATAGTCTTTCATACAAAACCAGCAGTCATATCCCAATACCAAACACCATTATTTGTTTAATCTTCCCCAACTATAGCCATATTACTATAATTACCACTCTCAGTCCGAGCAGCCAGAATTGCCATACTGTTAAGAGACAGAAATCTCAACACTACTTTCTTTGACACTGCAGGAGGAGACTGAATCCTATACCAACACCTATTTTGATTCTTTGGTCACCCTGAAGTCTGTATTCATGGCCTACCAGGGTTTGTTATAAACTCACATATCATTACATACTATTTAGGACAAAAGTGCCTTTCAGCTATTTGGGAATAGTATGAGTCATGTACACTGGCTTTTTAGGATATCTCTTGTGGACACATCATATATTTACCATAGGGATAGCTGTTCACTCAGTAGCATACTTTGCAAAATCTACCGTAATTACTTCTATCCCTACAGGAGTGGGCTTTCTCTGGTTGCAGTGAGCGGCAGCTACTCTTCATTGCAGTGCACAGCCTTTTCATTACAAAGGCTTCCTTTGTTGCAGAGCACAGACCCTAGGCGTGTGGGCTTCATTAGTTGTGGCTTGCAGGCTCTAGAGGGCAGGCTCAGTAGTTGTAGCGCATGGGCTTTTTGCTCCTCGGCATGTGGAATCTTCCCAGACGAGGGCTCGAACCCATGTCCCCTGCATTGGCAGATGAATTCTTAACCACTGCATCACCAGGGAAGTCCCTGGTTAGCAACTGTTCACGGAGGTAATATTCTATGACCTCCCACTATATTATGAGTTTTAAGCTTTAATTTTTCTTTTTACAGTAGGAGGTTAGACAGGAATCATCTTAGTCAACTTATCCCTGGACATTGTCCTCTAGGATACATACTATGTAGTAGCACACTTCCATGACCTAATGTTCATGGGAGCAGTCATCACTATTATAGGAGGCTTCCTACACTGATTCCCACTATTCTCAGGTTATACAGTTAACTCAGCATAAGCAAAAATTCACTTCACAAGTATATTTGTAGTAGTAAATATGACTTCCTGCAGCACTTTCTGGCCTCTCAGGGATGTCATGACGTTAGTCTCAGTACTCTGAGGTACACACAACATGAAATATTTTGTCTTTCGACTCACTCATCTCAGTAGCAGCAGTAATGCTAATAATAATCTTCATATTTTGAAAAGCACTTGCGTCTAAACAAGAAGTCTTAGCACTGGAAACTGCTACTCCTAACCTAGAATGGTTACACGAATGCCCTCCAACATATCCTATGTTTCAAGATCTTACCTATGTAAATGTAAAATTAGGACGGTCTCAAGTCCTTTTCAACCACTTTCAAGCCAACACCATAACAATTATGTCTTTCGCAATAAATGAGATAAAAGTTAAAAGTGATGTAGCTTTACCTAGGGGTGGGATAGGGAGGGTGGGAGGGAGGGTGATGCAAGAGGGAAGAGATATGGGAACATATGTATATGTATAACTGATTCACTTTGTTGTAAAGGAGAACTAACACACTATTGTAAAACAGTTATACTCAAATAAAGATGTTAAAAAAATTTTTTAAAAAGTGATGTAGCTTTGTCAAAGTTAAATCAGAGGCTAAAATCCTGTATATCACTAAGGCCTATCAATTTCATCTAGGCTCTCAAGATACAACATCACCGATTATGGAAGAACATTTACATTTTCATCATCACACATTGATAGTGATTTTTAAAATAAGTTCTCTAGTCCTCTATATTATTTCACTAATATTGACAACTAAACTAACTCATATACATACAATAGATGCACAGGTAGAGAAAATGTGAACAATTTACCATCCATTATTTTAATCTTAATTGCCCTATCATCATGGTGAATCCTTTACATGATACATGAAATCAATAACTCTTCCCAAACCATAAAAACTATGGGTCAGTAATGATACTGAAGTTACAAATACACAGATTATGAAGATTTAAATGTTTACTCCTCTGTAATCCCCACATCAGAGCTAAAACCAGGAGAATAATGACTAATAGATGTCAACAACTGTGGAGTTAGAGATAGTCATTGAATATTTGTTTCATCTGAAATTGTTGTACACTCCTGAGCTGTTCCTTCTCAGGCCTAAAAAGAGCTGCTATCCCAGGACGCCTAAATTTAAAAATCCTAATACCAACAGGACCAGGCCTATGTTGTGGACAAGAGAGCTCACTTTCCTGAGTTCAAAGACAGGACAGAGGGATATGGCTGAGTTATGGGGTGAATCTGGAGCCCATGGGGATGCACTCTCCAAGCTCCAGGATAGGAATGGGGCCTCTAGGGTCCCAGACCACGCACCACGCCCTCCTGAGCAGGATCTTGACAACATTCCCTGTCAGTGATGAGGCTACCTAGCACTTGTCAGGCCCTGATGTTGTGTCCTATGTGGGCCCCATGCTCTGTGGACCACACCCCACACTCTGCAGGCCCATGCTGCAGGGTCCTTCGTGCCTCAGGAGTAGACACCACACAGCAAGCAGTTGCCTCCCCAACCAGCAGGAGGAGGGGAGGAGAGCAGGGGGACCAGGGGAATCTCTCTCAGACAACAACACCCCAGGGGTGCCAGAGGGGACAGTGATGATGCCAGATGAGGCACAGGCCAAGAGATGAGACCAGAGGACCCAAAAGGCAGCTGGTCAGGTACTGGCTTATCTGCACCCCAGACACCTTTGTCCCTCATACACCCCCTTCCTCATACACCCCTTCCTTAAATGCAGATTCTTCAGATGCAAACAGGCAGAGCTTCAGACTGAAAGTCAGCTCTTCCAAAATGACCCGTCAGCAAACACTGCAGGATTCCACTGCAGTCGGAGTCCTGGAGTCGACAACTCAGGGACTGAAGTGGATATCTGTGCCGGGGCAGTGGGCGGGAATGGGGAGGAAGACTTTCATGGTTGTGGAATTTTGGTTTTGCAAGATGAAAGTTCTAGGCATGGTGATGATGGCTCCACGAGAAAGTGAATAGATCTAATGCCTCAGAAATGTGCACTTAAAATGGTGATGATGGTAAAGGGTATGTGACGTGTGTTTTATTTCACTTAAAATAAATTCTTAAAATAATGTCTTGTTAATTGAGATTCCATTTCGACTCCCCTTCATCACAAATGTCAGAGGCCCAGACACAGTCCCCTACCTTAGGGGCCATCACGGTACCCTCACAGAGCATGTGGGAGACCATTATTAGGGGGGACTAGTCTGTGGCCACCTGACCTCTGTCCAGGGGAACCCAGGCAGTGGTGACCCCCATAGACTAGACATACGATATGCAATGATATTAATATGATACCACCAAGTGTTGTCACTCACCAGAACACAGAGCAGCAACCCACTCAAACATGTGTGACCTCATATGAATGTGACAAGATTAAGAGAAGAAAAGGAACCACAGGTTAATCAGGGCAACACCCTTAATGCAGAGGTTGGAAATCTCAAAGGGGATAAGACACACTGCAGGCAAAGAGCACATATGCAGTCTCCCTGTACATGTGATCCTGATCAATGCACATGTGGTGAGACCCACACAGTCCCCACACCCTATACCTGGGGTCACACATCCACACTCACCAGGGTGACCCATCTCCTCAGACCCTTCATCTAAAGTCACATGTTCTCTCTCAACAGGTGAGCCCTCCTACCCAGACACCTCCACCTGGGTCACATGTCCACAGTCCCAGGGTGATCTCACCTTCCCAGACCCTGCACCTGGGGAAACACGTCCCCTTGGTCAGGACACCATGGCTCTGCTGGTGACTCCCCTACTGTGGAAACAAGTTGGGTCCCTGGGACCTCCTGGGATGGGAAAAAGTATAAGGTGGGTCTCCTCTCCCCACACTTGTCCCAGAGAAGTTCTCCTTTTTTCCCTTTGGTTCTGTGTGATTTTAACTGTTTTTAAAGCTTTCATGCTAGAGTTGAACACATGACCTTGGTTCTGGTAGGCTCAGTCCTTTCTTGTCTCACTTACATGTTGAGAAAACTCACAGGACAGCAGGGCTGAAAGCTGAGGGTCAGCTCTGGACACTGCTGAGTAGGGACAGGAGACTGGAAGGAGAGCTCAGCAGCAGCCTTAGCTGTTACCCATAGGGCTTTTACCTGATCTGCGTGCCCTGCAATCAATTCACCAGCTACACCTGCCTCCCTACACACCATGCACGTGCTGGTGAATTGGAATTATTGCCAGGTATCCCTCCTGCAGATTCTCCATGAGCCGCAGGGAAGGTGAACCTTGCAGGGATTAAGACTAAGGCCTCAACCATAGCCCTGACCCTTGGGAGGGCCAGGGCCAGACAAGTCCACCTCAGCTCCAGACCCCAGACATCTAAGCACTGACCTTCAGAGGCAGGCACAGAGCTTCCCAGTACTGAGGCCAGGCCAGGTCTCTACCCAGGTTCCCATAGCCTTAGTGTACACAGAACATGGTCAGGTCTAAATCTTCTTATTATAGACAACACATGGTCAGCTCTAAACATAATCAGTAGATAGGACATGCAGAGGTCTAAATCTACCGTGTAGACAGAAGTTGATCATGTTTAAACTAGCTTAGGGCTGATCTCATAGGAGGTACAGATCACACACATGGGTCTCTCATCTTTGGACACCCACATCAGGAAACTGAACAAAATCTTTGTCATTAAACATTTCAACAGACAAAACAGAAATGTTACCAATTTCTCTGACCACCTGATGGTCAGGATCCACGTGTGATCCAAGAACTTCTTAGAGTGCAGCCCAGTCTGATGCCTGAACAGACAAGAAGTGGCCTGATTCCAGCCTCCCAGGCTTCCAGAAGGAGGCAGCCGCACTGGAAGCCCAGGAAGGACAGTCCTGCATGGTCCGGGCCGGGAGATCCGGTCTGTCCGTTCCGCTGGACGATTCCGGGCAGGGCGCTCAGGGCCGCTGAGAGCCCTGCTTCCCTGCAGCTTGTGCGTGTGTGCGTGTGCATGTGAGTGTGTGTGTGTGTGTGTGTAGAGGGGGCGATGGCTGACGGCTCCCATGGCTCCCATCCCAGGCACCGCGCTGTCTTCGAGGGGAGACACGGGGAGAGGTAGGGACACAGAAACCGTTGGAGAGGAGAACCCACCGCGGAAATCCTTGCACACTGGCTCGCCCCACCTGGGGACCCGAGAGCCCATCGTGGGCCGCATGTCACCCCCCAGCCCTCACCACCGAGGGCAGGGCACCTGCACTTTCAACAGCACAGGGTCTCACATGAAGGACACCAGTGGGGACTCTCACTCCCCCCTCACTCCTGACATTGTGTTTGGGGAGAATGAACACCCTTGACTGGGCGATGGGACCCTGTGAGGAAAGAGGTGGTGAGGAAAGAGGTGAGCAAGTTAGGGCCTGGCTGAGAGATGGGAACACAGGAGCCAAGTGCAGGGCCTGGAGCCCAGGCCAACAGGAGGGGCACCCCCAGCCTTGGCCAGGCTCTCCAACTGTGACATTGTAGCTTCAGGGGAACAGGGGCAGGTGAATGAATGTAATGGAAGTCTAAACTGGACCCTGAATGGGGCTTAAAGAAGGTGTGAAGGATGTTACTGAGACAGTGACAGTCATTGGAAGACAGACTCTGTGTCAGGATATCCCGCTCCATCCATTGAAATCCCTGAGATCTGTGACCTTTACGTGGCTACGCAGGATTGTTAGAGCAGCTGCGTGTGGATATATCTGGGGCACAATTCAGTCTGCAACCAACTTGCAAGTGGTTCCAGCAAACACACAGTTGTGTGCACAGGCAGGCACAGCACACACACAAACATATGCATGTGCACAGCACAAATATATTCACACACTAGCATATGAACACACATGCACGCATATGCCCATGCACACACTAACGTGTGCAAGTGCACATAACTATGCACATGCACAGCATATGTATGCAAACAGGCACATGCACACGCAGAGCACACACACAGGGAATAAAGTGAATCCATAAAGCATTGATTCCTGAACACAAGTGAAGCTGACATGTATTTTCCCTTTTTCTTAGCTTTGAAGTTTTTCACAATAAAAAGTTTAAGAAAAATGTTAATGGCAAATTACTTTTGATTCATAGGACTTTCTGACGTTATTCCACAAATATTATGACAGGAGAAATGAATGTAGATGTTACATGTGTCCACTAATGGATGAATGGAGAAGAAAAACACGGTCCATGAATACAAGGAAATGTTATTCAGACTAAAAAGGAAGGCAATTCTGACACAGCCTGCATCAGGAATGAACCTTCAGGGCATTATGCTCAGTGATGTATGCTAGACACAAAACAACAAACAGTGCTCAATCCACTCATACAAGACCCCTAGAGCAGTCGGAAACATAGAGACAGAAAGTAGGATGTTGAGTGCCAGGGGCTGAGGAAGGGAGAATGGGAGTGAGTGCTTAATGGGGACTGTTTCAATTTTGCAAGATGAAAAAGTTCTGGAGGACAATGGTGGTCAGGTTTGCACAACAATGCGAATTATCTCTTGACCCTGAAATGTGCACTTAAAAATGGTTAAGATAGTAAATTTTATGTTATGTGTATTCGACCACAATTTTTATTTTTTAAAAAAAAATTTTAAGGAGATCATTCGTATTCTAAATTTAATTTTTTCTGTTGGTTCTTTTTTTCCAATTATTTTTATTTGATGATATTTTTAAACATCTTTATTGGAGTATAACTGTTTTACAATGGTGTGTTAGTTTCTGCTTTACAACAAAGTGAATCAGTTATACATATACATATGTTCCCACATCTCTTCCCTCTTGTGTCACCCTCCCTCCCACCCTCCCTATCTCACTCCTCCAGGTGGACACAAAGCAGCGAGCTGATCTCCCTGTGCTATGCGGCAGCTTCCCACTAGCTATCTAATTTACATTTGGTAGTGTATATATGTCCATGCCACTCTCTCACTTCGTCACAGCTTACCCTTCCCCCTCCCCATATCCTCAAGTCCATGCTCTAGTATGACCACAATTTTTAAAACTTTTAAAAATACAGCAGGAAATAGTCCATGAATACCACAAGATGCATAACTTCACTAACAACCAAGGGATTACAACCATAAGAAAAATACTGTGCATAAACCTACGAGAATGGCAGACATGAAAGACATAGTATGAAATATCAGCAGGATGTGGAGCAATGGAAAGCCTGGTATGCAGCGGGGGGATGTAACTACTTCTGAAAGAGTCGAGCCTCAGAGAGCGAAGGCCGGGCACACAGACCCACAGTGCTCCTCCCAGCTGAACACAAACCCACCAGCCCTGCACCAGGAAACACGGACATGGACTCTGCAGCCACAGGAGCCAAACCTGAAGGCCATCACAAGCGATGCAGAAATGAACCATGCACACTCCTGTGAAGGAATATTCCACAGAAATGGAGTACATTTTGTTCAAAGGTAGCAAAACTATAAAAAATTATTTTTAAAACAAACTATATTCACAAGATGAAAGAATCTGTATATAATTCTGGCACCTAGGAATTTTCAAATGCTCCTAAAAATAGATTGTTGTGGAAATGTTTATTATAAGGAAATTGACATATTCTCTAGGAAGGACGGGGTGAATGGGTCTGCTATATTTTCTACATTGAAGACATATACAGGTTTTGATTCTACTTCTGTTAAATCAAGTGGGGTTTCATTGGATTTCATCTACTGCGGAGATAATCAAATGCTGGGTAGGGGTCAGGAGAAAATTAGTCATAGGTGTTCTTGTGTAATAATTACTGTTGAAAGTGCAAATGATCCATTTATCAGTAAGACTGAGAATAGAATAACTGCTACATTACTTCATATAAGACTGTCTATGTTACTGTCCCTAGAGCTCCAGTGAGTGAGTATTTTGAATGTGAAGCTCATCCAGATCTGAGGATGGAATAAATGGCTAGGTGTGATATGGCTAATAAAAATAGTATGCCTACATTTATAATAATTAATGGATAAGTATGGGAAGAGGAATTCATGTTGTGAGAGCTAAGGTTAAGGCTAGCATTAGGGCAATAATATATAAATTGATGATGTTGATGGACATAGTGGTTCTTTAATAAGTAATTTGAATGCCTCAGCAATGGGTTGTAATAATCCATGGGGGCTGATGATTTTTGGCCCTTTCTGGATTTGTATCTAGTGTAGGATTTTCCATTTAGTTAATATGAGGAAAGCTATGGTGAATTAAATTGGGTAATTTGTGAAAGAATGTTGATTATAAACAAATTCTTAGGAAGAGGACTTGAACCAGTGCAGATAAAGCTTTCAGTTTTACATAATTACCGGGCTCTGCCACTGTAACAAACCCTGTTCTACAGTAGGGTATGTATAAATTAATTGAATGTAGATTATATCATCATTTAGTTTCAAGACATTTTGTAAAATAAGCCATATTTCTCTTGTCCTTTCATACTGGAAGAAATCTGCAATAGACAGAAATCAACCAGGATAACTCCAGTCTGAACTCAGATCACGTGAGACTTTGATCGTTGAACAGACAATTAATAGCAGTTAAACCATTGAAATGTCGTGATCCAGCATCAAGGTCATAAAACACATTGTCGATATGAACTCCAGAATACAATTACACTGTTATCCCTAGTAAAACTTGTTCCGTTGACCAGTGTTTTAGAAGAACAGGTGATAAAGCATTTTGACTGGCTGGCCTAAATTGTAATCACTCAGAGGTGGTTTTATTCTCCAAAAAATAAATGGCGCACGGGCTCAAGGCGCACCGGCTTCAGTAGTTGTGGCACGCAGGCTCAGTAGTTGTGGCCCACTGGCTTAGTTGCTCCGTGGCACGTGGGATATTCCCGGACCGGGGATCGAACCCGTGTCCCCTGAATTGGCAGGCGAATTCTTAACAACTGCATCACCAGGGAAGTCTCAGAATCGCAGTCTCCCTTTTTATATACCTTAAGCCCAAAGAATCCATGGAAAATTGTTACAGAAAATAAGACAATAAAATATTGTAAGGACTATAACAGAAGCATATAGTACACAGTTCATATAGACACATCCCAAGCAGTTACAAAGTATATTAAAAGGGAGGCTGCAATTTTAAAAGAATAAGATAAATTATACCCACAAACTCCCAATCTTTCCTGAAACGTTGCAATCTGAAACCCTATTGTAGGAAGCAGAAGATTCCAGGAGACATTCTACAAATGAGGGACTCTAAACCCTGTGGGTGGATCAGGAATTCTGTAAGGAAGATATCCTCACTGTAGGAGAGCAGGTTCCTATACTTCTCTAACATCACATCCCTGTACAATTCCCATTGATCTTGGTCCAGGTATTCTCACTCCTCTTGAGAGAAACCTATGGCCATATCCTGGAATGTCAGCAGTCCCTGAAAGTAAAAGTACACATGCCATGTGGCCACGGGAAGAGTTCATAATGTGACCCAAGACGAAAACAGCAAGTTAAGAGAACTGGGTTTAATTTAGAAGAGTGTCTTCAATTATCCACTAATATATATCTATATATCTATATCTATTTATATATATATATATATATTTTTTTTTACAAAGTAACTTTCTCTACCTTATTTATAACTAGAAGAAAACAGTATGGCATGTGATCCACAAAAGCAGTATAGAGACTATACTTATCTGGAAAAGAAATGATAAAATGATGGTTTCAACACAGGCATATGCATTTTTGAGTGTTTTATTTGTATCAAACTGGATAAAATGTGTGTATTTCTCAGATAGAAAAGACATGTCGAGGTAGAAATGTACCTATCAAACTATTCATGGGTCCACAAGTACACTGGGGAGATTGTAAAAGTGCAGGTTGTGATTTAGTAGGTCCGGTGGGCCTGAGTTCTAATTTTGTAACAAGCTCATTTTTAACTAGTGATGCCACAGTCTCTGATTCAGTAACGACAATTGTGAATATCAGAGACATAATTAGAAAGGTAAAAATTCATATTTAATTTTGAACTTAAAGTGTTTTATGGATTTTCCACCTTTAATAGGATAGTAAGCACAGCAGCAACAATCATTTGTGAATATTTACTGTACACTGTGTATCTTTCTGACTTTTTGTGTAGGATTCCAGGAAATAAGCTTGGGCTGAGGTCACAGTGGGCGGGGCCCCAGGCCTGGCCGCCCCTCCAGGACTCCCGACGGGGCCCTGCTCTCCTGGCGGCCCCTCCCCCGGCACCTCCCTCCCTCCCGGAAGGCATCAGGGCAGAGCGGCCCCACCCGCTGCGCCCAGAACCGACCCGCGTTTCCGCAGAGCTGGAACACCCGGCTCGGGGTGTCTTCCCTCCGTCGTCATGGAGCTGCCCCGGGGCCCGAGGGGAAGGCGGCGTCACTGAGGCTGCCGGCTGCGGAGGGGCCCCGGCGGCCGAAGCCGCGACAGTCGTGCGGACGGCAGACCGGGTTAGTGGGCGACGACCCTCCTCCTGGTCCGGTGCCCGGGCGGCAGCGCAAGAGCAGCTTCTGAGGGGCAGGGGTTCGCTGCCACCCGCCACTGTTGTGCAGAACGAGCGGCCGCGGCATCTGGTCCCGGGGAACTTGGAGCACTCCTCTCGGCCCCGCCCTCGGCCTGACTCGCGGGGGCCTGGGGGGCGTGGGGAGGGGGCGGCCTGAGCGTCCTTAGGGGACACGGGGCAAGGGAGGCGCAGGGTCCGGCTGCAGCGTCAGCACCCCTCCTCTCGACGGCGGGGGAAGCAGCCGAAAACTCCTCCCGAGGCTCGCAGGCCCCTTATTCATCCGAGCCCCTCTGCGCCCCTTCCTCCCTGAGCTAAAGTACCAGGGGGGGAGGGGACGGGGCGGGGGGCTGTCGCAGGTGATGGGAAACATGAAAAGGTGATTGTCAGCTAAAGAAAACCAGCTCTCCCAAGGTGAGAAAGGCAGTGCTTTCCTTTGTATGGGAAGATGCCAGAGTGTGGGCTCACAGAATTCCTTCCTTTGATATGCACCTCAGCTCTCTGGGGCCAGCATTCTGTATTTGCATATCTTGAGTTCCTCAGGGCCCGCCGGCTCCCATTGGCGGTCTGCAAGTGCTGATGACTGTGACATCCATTGTTTACTGAGATGGCAAGAAATATTCCATTTCTCACAGGCTTGAGGGGCAGACAGTGAAAAAGAGTTGGAGAATCTCACTTGGCATGTACTTTGTTTCACATATAGATAATATTTATACTTAATTGAGCGAATAGAGGCTCTGAAGTCCAATCAACTTGTACTACTGTCCTCTATGTATTAATTTCATCAATATCATAAGATAAATGCCTATAGAATTGACTTAATCCAGTTAAATAGGATAATGATTTTTAAAGGAAACATAATAGAAATATAACAACAAAACCTTTACCACTAAAGGCTGGGTCGGGAACAACCTAAATAAGTGTTCCAGTGTTAAAATATTGAAAGATGTATTCAATAGAAATATCAACAAAAAATGACGAATAATAAGGGCAGCAGAATGTTGAAATGTTCTATCTTTATCATTAAAGTGGCAGAAAATCATTTATTATAGGTACTGGGGCAGAAGATGCCTGATTTTATATCTTTGTCATATTTGTGCAGTTGTTTGAACAAGTAACTTAAAGACAAAATGGAAAAACAAGGAGGTTTGTGCCTGAGATCATGTAGATGTGAAACCAGCGATGGCCACCTTGTGCCAGGTGAGTTAAGTTTACCTGGCAGGTAGACCACAGAGCTCCTGAGAAGCAAGGGTTGGAATTTTTCTGCTGGGTGCCCCTTACGTTCTGTGACTTGATTGATTGTGAGTCATGTTTCAGGAAAGAGCTGATCACAGGAAGAGGGTGGGAATAGAGTGATTTGGGGAGCAGCTAACAACGTTCATCACAGCTCACGGCCTGAATGATTTTTAAAGAAACAGGAAAACAAATGCTTCTTATGGAATCAGAGAATGTGAGGGCTGGACATTCCCAGGAAACGAGGAACACCCATCCCATTTTCCAGATGAGAAAACAGAGGCCCAGCAATGTGAAATCCCTCACCCAAGTTTCACCTGTCTCTCCTCCCCACTACATGGTTCATGAAAGCTGGACTGTTCCTGTCTTGATCACTGTTGAACCACAAAAAGGGCCAGGCATGTAGGAGCTGCTCCAAAAATTTTGGTTGACTGTATGAACAATGCTATTTCTGTCTTTCTCACTCTTATTCAGGATTGTGCCAAGAACTCCCCGTGTTGCAATGTAATTCGATAAATGTAAATATTAATTGAGTTTTGTTGTGATGAGGACTTAGTCTTTGAAAGTAACAGACTTGGTTCAGATCTTGGTTTTGCCACTCAATAGCTGTTTGGCTTTGGGAAAATTACTAAACCTGTCTGAGATTATTTCCTTCTTTGTAAACTGGGGATAAATCTATCTGAGCCAGCATAGCACCTGCATGAAACATGTGCACTAAATACTGGTCTTTCTCACTCTCCCACACCATCTCTCTGTTCTTCCCAGAGAAGTTGTACAGAAGGATACAGTACTTTTTTGAAATTATTTATTTATTTATTTATTTTTGGCTGTGTTGGCTCTTCGTTGCTATGCGTGTGCGGGCTTTCTCTAGTTGCGGCGAGAGGGGGCTACTCTTTGCTGCGGTGCGCGGCTTCTCTTGGTGCTCTTGTTGTGGAACACCAGCTCTTGGCGTGCGGACTTCAGTAGTTGTGGCCTGCCAGCTCAGTAGTTGTGGCGCATGGGCTTATCTGCTCCGCGGCATGTGGGATCTCCCCTGACCAGGGCTCGAACCCATGTCCCCTGCCTTGGCAGGCAGATTCTTAACCACTGCGCCACCAGGGAAATCCGATATAGTACTTTATAGAGAGGGGTTTTAATTTATTTCAGATAGTGTACATTGTTCTTGTAGAAAAGATTATTCCCCTATAGAAACATTAACACGCAATACCACTACAAATGCAGTATTCTATGTGTTAGAGATTATCAGTGAATTTTATAAGTAATTGGGCAAATGCTAAAGCACCAGGTACTGGGGAGTAAGACGACTCAAATCTGGGGTACCCCCTACCCCAATTTCAAGAGCAGCGTGTGTTTTTCAAATCCATATTTAATCTGGTCTTTGTTTCTCATCCATCCTCTGTGTCTGCCTTTCTCCGCTTTCGCACCTTCCCGGCTGGCTGTGCCCCAGCTCCTGTCCTGGAAGCTCTGCATGCCTGGGTGTGCCTGCTCTCCCTGTGCATCATCAGCTTTGCCTGGGAGCTGCTGCGTCGTGCACTGCTTGCTGTACCCCAGAGTGCCTAGACCCTTCTGGTACATGAAGTACACCCTCATACCATGTGTGCACGCCCATCCCCTTACCTTATATCCTGCCTCTAAGCCCGGCTTGGGAGTGACTACAATGTGCATTCAGCTATGTTAAGTCCTGGCATCAAAGTGAAGTTCCCAGCTTTTGAAGTTTCAGGCTTGAGGGACACACAGTGATTTAAAGTCAGGCCACCTGACTTAAAGGGGGGGCTGATTGATTTAAAGCCAAGGCAGCTGACTTAAAGCCTGTGTTTACCAGCTGCAGGATGAGACCAACTTTGGCGGTGCACGGGTTCCCTCCAAGCCATCACTGCTGTTCAGGAAGAGCTTCCAGTAGCACCTTAGTTCAGGGGGACTTGGTCCGGTGTCTTGCCCCTGCCCTCAGAGGTGGGCCACCTGCTCTTCTGGAGGAGAATCAGGGAGGGGGAAGTGCAGAGTCCTGGCTGGAGTTGAGGCACCCCTTATCTGATGGCAGGGAAAGGGGGTCAGGGCTGTGTGGTGTCTTGGGGCTGGACTCACCAGGTCGACTCAGCCTCTTAGCCTCCTAACCTCCCCACACACACCCCAGAAGAATTTCCAATAAATTGTAATTGCGCCTTAGGTTCTCGGTCTTCAAACTCACACCCAGGCTCCCAGGTCCCTTGATTAGCCAATTCCTCTGTGCTCTTTCTTCTATTAGATACAGTCCCAGAGGGAGGGGCTGGAGGATGGGACTGGAGGGACCCCGGCAGCACTGGCCTCAGCTGAGTGCATAGATCCGGGGCCTGCGTTCTCATACATGTGCAAGGACCCTTAAGGAAGAATCGAAGGGACCAGTGAGAGGCTTTCCTTGCTGCCTCAAGTGAGTTTGGATCACTGCCGGGTGGGGAACCCGCTGAGCCCTGAGAAGTACTGTTAGGAGGATGTGTTCCTCTCCCGGCTTCAAGGACGTGGGTGGGCTTCATGGTTCCAGTTCCTCTCCAGGCCTCCAGGTCCAACTGCACCCCAGCGGCCTTCCAGACCTGCCTTCCTGTCCCAGAACGTGCCAGGCTCCAGGAAGAATCCAGACTGCAGAGATGGTGCCTGAGCGCTCCAGCTTAAGAAGTGCTGTCCCTGCGTCCCAACAGTGGAGGCAGGAAGAATGAAGGGAATAGGGGTGTGGGGTAGGGAGGGGTGGCTGCCCTGGGAGATGTTGAGAGAGAAATATCACCCCCCACACCCCATGCCCCCTGTAACTGACCCACTGATGCCATAGGATCTCAGGGCCTTTTAGTCAGAGATGCCTCTGCTTCTTTACTCCTGTGTTCAAAACTATGCAAAACCAACTCTTCATCCTCTTGCTGCCTTGCCAGGACTTTTAAAGCACTGTTCTTTTGAAGCACTCATTCCCTAAACTGCCGTTTGTAGCTGTCCCAGCTATTTAAAAGTGTTCTCCTTAAACTGCGATTAAATCCTACTCTTTTGGAAAAACCACCTTCACTTCAGAGGAGATCGTCTTTTCTGCCCATTCCTTCCTTCTACTGCCCTCTTAAGAACCCCTGTGCTCAAAGAGCTTGGTGATTTATTTTTTGCTTGATGTCAAAAAGAAAACTTCCCCAAGCACCCCAAAAAGCTTTCCTGGAACATAGGTATTTCAAAACCATGACAGTGTTTTGCAGTTAGTATACAATGGGTAGATTGCCTAGCAATCCCTCCAAGAGCCAGAGGTGAGCAACACCTTTACTTATTTGATTGGATGCCCTTCAAGTTTAGGAAGGTCCCATTCTTATGACCCAGCAGATAAGACAGAGCCCTGGATGGCTGTAGCTATGATTAGATAAATTCTGGTGATTTTATTTCCCTTATTGAGCTGCTGCTTCTAGGTTAAATTCAGTTTATTACCTGTCCATTTTTAAAGAATGACTGACAAAGTCACTGTAATAGGTCAGGAGTCTGAGCTCAGGGTTGGTCAAAGGTACTCACAGGGAGGAAGGTGGATAAAAATAGATGGGTAAAATAGGAGGCTTGGCAAGTACAGCCAGGACACCTGTGTTCACCATGCATACTAATAAATGCCAGAATCTCATTTATCTCAGGTGGGAAGTTTTGACGGTTTCACGGGATCAAACTCAAATCATATTCAAACTAGCGGATTTCCCTGAGCATCAAAGGAAGTATTCATCCCTAGCAGGAGTCGTTGCAGAGGAATAAAGACAAAGATGTAGAGAATGGACTTGAGGACATGGGGAGGTGGAAGGGTAAGCTGGGATGAAGTGAGAGAGTGGCATGGACATATATACACTAGCAAAGGTGAAATAGATAGCTAGTGACAAGCAGCTGCATATAGCACAGGGAGATCAGCTCAGTGCTTTGTGACCACCTAGAGGGGTGGGATAGGGAGGGTGGGAGGGAGACGCAAGAGGGCGGGGATGTGGGGATATATGTATATGAATAGCTGTTTCACTTTGTCATAGAGCAGAAGCTAACACAACATGGTAAAGCAATTATACTCCAATAAAGGTATTAACAACAACAACAACACCCCACAAACTAAGTCAATCAAGCCAACGGAGACATTGTATGTGTTTACAGTTCAAGAAATCCACAAGAGAATCCTTTATTCTGTATGCAACGAATGGTCTATTCGAAAAGAAAAACAAACGTACTAAATGCTGTTTTTCCATTTATTGTTCAGAACATCATTTTTATACCTCTGCATTTCTTACTATTCAAAGCCAAGTCACGTGAGTTACAGGGAAGCAGCTGATTGATTTAAAGTTGGGTCATGTGATTTAAAAACCAGTGGCAGTTGATTGATTTAAATCCCGGTCATATGACATGAGAAGGGGGTGCTAAAAACGGCTTTTTCATCTCTGGCTCAGAATATCATATTTACCTTGTTTTTTCTTATGATTTAGAAAACTTGAGCTGTCTCTCCTTGGAATCATCAAGAGAAAAATAAAGTATTTCAGGTTCATTCTTTTTTTTTTTTGCGGTACGCGGGCCTCTCACTGTTGCAGCCTCTCCCGTTTCAGAGCACAGGCTCCGGACGCACAGGCTCAGCGGCCTTGGCTCACGGGCCCAGCTGCTCTGCGGCATGTGGGATCTTCCCGGACTGCAGGCTCATTCTTGAAACCAACTCTTCACGGTTAAGGTGTATTGACTAAAAGATCTTCCTTCTTCAAGAGATTCCAAACCTCTGTAAGACACTTCATTGTAATTGGAGAAAAAAGAAGAATGAAATCAGGCCAGCAGCTGCCGGAGGTCAAGGCAGCCCCCAGAACTACGGAAGGAGGAGGAGGAAGGGCTGAGAGTTGCCATTAGAGCAGACAACCTCCAGAGGGCGCAGAAGCAACGACAGAGCCCACCTGCCACTCCCAGTTTGGCACTCCAGGGTCAGATTTGGGTTTGGAGATTGGGTTGCTGTAATCCCAAGGAGGTGAGCAGAGAGGAGGAGTTGATTACCGGTCTCCTCTCACTCTCTGGCCCAAATTGCCTGACTTCACAGGGGGGACAGAGTTTTGCTTTCAGCAACTGATGGGGCACTTCCAGGCTGGCGAGGTTGCCAGTGGCCCGACAGCCTGACAGGCTGACTGCGGAGTGACGGCCTTTTGTTTCTCCAGAATCTGTACATCAGGAGGTGCATGGTTGTGGGAGCCCATTCACCTCCACCCCCCGCAAGGGGGATGGCACCTTCCCTGGCTGTACCCTATGATCACCAGGTACTTGAAATGAATGCAAGTTTTTTGACTTCAAGGAAAATCTCACATAACTGCTTCTGCCTCATAATGTGTGGGATTTACTATAATGGAAGGACATTATAAAGAACAGGTAGAAAACTCACCTGTTGGTCTCCATGTAGGAGTTTATTTTGCATGAATCGCTCCTACATGAGTACATAGCAGAGGTTTATTTTTGTTCCCGTGTGTGTAGTTTTGGCAGAGGATGTAGGTATAGTGATTTGAAGACCTCAAAGAAATATTCTCAGAACTCTCAAGACTTCTCTTGATTGGAACCGAAAGAGACCTGGAAAAGGAGGAAAAGAAAAGGAGGAGGGAGAACGAATGACTGTTTCTCAGTAATTTCACCTTCCTGGTTGATTGTTCTGTCTTCTCCTTTCTTTTAACTTCTATATATGCCTAATGGAATAATGTAGAAAGGCTGATTTTTATGCTTTAAAGGATTTTACATCACAAAGAAGCTAGAAGTGGCTAACAACTTATTCAAATCAATTTTACATGGAGACTTTGATATTAAATTTGTATACTAAAAGGGGTTAATCCAAATTTTCTCTTTCATTTGAATGAATATTTGTAACATATTTTTGTAGATAATAATTTATCCTAGATATACAAAATTGTGAGAATGGGTATCATTTTTCACCACTTAAATGATTTATTTAAAATAAATAGATTGTACACTTTAAATGCCAATGTTGTGTCTTACATGTTGTTTTTTAATTCCTTGATTTCCAAAACTTGTGTTTATTTCATTGACTTCTATCTAATAATCTGTCTCCCCTTTATTGTTTCTTACTTTATATTTTATTGATCTATAGTTAATTTACATTTTTTTTTTGCGGTATGCAGGCCTCTCTCTGTTGTGGTCTCTCCCATTGCGGAGCACAGGCTCCGGACGCGCAGGCTCAGCGGCCATGGCTCACGGGCCTAGGCGCTCCGCGGCATGTGGGATCCTCCCGGACCGGGGCACGAACCCACGTCCCCTGCATCGGCAGGCGGACTCTCAACCACTGTGCCACCAGGGAAGCCCAATTTACATTATTATATTAGTTTTAGAGGTACAGCATGGTGATTCATAAATGTTTAGGCTCTTCTCCATTTATACTTGTTATAAAAGAGTGGCTATATTCTCCATGCTATACGGTACATCACTGTAGATTATTGATTTTATACATAGTGGATTATACCTCAAGATCTCCTACCACTATTTTGCTCCTCCACCCTATCTCTCCTTGCTGGTAACCACTAGTCTGTTCTTTAATCTGTGAGTCATTTTTTGTTGTTGTTGTTGTTGTATTCAGTGTTTTAGATGCCACGTGTAAGTGATAACCTACCATGCTTGTTTTCTCTGCAGCTTATTTTACTAAGCATAGTACCCTCCAAGTCCATCCATGTTCTTGCAAATGGCAAAATTTCATTTTTTGCTGATGAAAAAACCTTTTTTATCCCCTAACCTATTGATGAACACTTAGTTTGACTCTGTATCTTGGCTATGGCAAATAACACTGTTATGAATATTGGTGTGCAGTTATTTTTTTGAAATAGTGTTTTTGTTTTCTTCTGATATACCCAAGAGTGAAATTGCTGGATATTATGGTAGTTCTATTTTTAGCTTTTTGTGGAACCTCCGTTCTGCTTTCCACAGTAGCTACACTACGTCACCTTCACATCAAGAGTGTACAAGTGTTTCCCTTTCTCCACATCCTCACTAACTTTTGTTATTTGTGATCTTTTTGATGACAGCCATTCTGACAAGACTGAGGTGATATATCTCATAATTTCGATTTGCATTTTACTGCCGATTAACTATGTTTAGCATCTTTGTGAGTTCTGGCTGTCTATCTGTATTTTTTCCTTTGAAAAATGCCTATTTAGGTCTCATTTTTTAAAAAAAGATTTTGAGTGTTTTTCTGATATTGACTTTTATGTGCTGTTTCTGTAGTTTAGATATGAACCCTTGCTTGGTCATCTTTTTGGTGTTAACGTCTTATCATTTGCAAATATTGTCACTACTTCAGCAGGTTGTCTTTCATTTTTTTCTTAGGTTTCCTTTGCTGTGCAAAATCTTTTCAGTTTAGTGAAGTCCCATTTGTTTATTTTTGCTTTTGTTTCATTTGCCTTAGTAGACTGAACCTAAAACTGTTGCTATCATTTATGTTGAAGAATGTTCAGTATTTTACTCTAGGGGTTTTATGGTATCTGGTCATACATTTAGGTCTTTATTCAGTTTTGCATTTATTTTATATATGGTGTGCTAAATCAATCTAATTTTATTCTTTTCCATGTAGCTGACCAGTTTTCCCACTACAACTTATTGAAGAGACAGGTTTTTCTCCATATTGCCTGCTTTGTCATAAATCAATTAAATATAAGTGTGTGGGCTTATTTCTGTGATCTCTATTCTATTCCAGTGATCTTTGTGTCTGTTTTTGCTCTGATATGATTCTCTTTGATTACTGTCGCTTTGCAGTATAATCTGAAGTCAAGGTGCATGATGCCTCCAGCTCAGTTCTTTCTCAAGATTATTTGGCTATTTAGGGTCTTTGTGTTTCTATACAAGTTTTAAAATTACCTTTTCAAGTTCTGTGAAAATGCTTTCGTATTCTGGTAGGGATTGCATTAAATCTGTAGATTGTCTTTGGTAGTATGGTTATTTTAACAGTATTAATTCTTCCAGTCCATGCACATGCCATATTTTCCCATCTTTTTCTGTTGCCTTCAACTTCTTTCACCAATGGCTGATAGATTTCTGAGTACATGTCTTTTACCTTCTTAGGTGTGTTTGTTCCTAAGTTTCTTATTCTTTTTGGTGTGATTGCATATGGTATTGCTTTCTTAATTTTTTTCTTTCTAACAGCTTTGAGTTTTGTTTTTTCTTCTTTTTCTAATTCCTTCAGGTGTAATGTTAGGTTGTTTATTCGATATTTTTCTTGTTTCATAAGAATAAGCTTGTATCACTATAACTTCCCCCTGTGAACAGTGTTGGCTGTGTCCCATAGATTTTGGATCATTGTGTGTTAATTTTCATTTTTCTTGGGTATTTTTAGAATCCCTCTTTAATTACTTCAGTGTTCCTTTCTTCCCTTTTTATTCCCTTCATCTGTGATGTGAGGACTATCTTTAATATTATGTTTGGATTTCTTTCAGTTTTTTTTTTTTTTGTGTGTGTGTGTGTGATTATTTAAGTTGCTGAGCTCTTAATTTCACATGGACATTTACAACCCTGCATTGTTACTCTGCTCCACCACAGTTACTGAATTTGCCCTTGTATTTTACATCTACTTGTTTTGTGTGTCCCTTAACTTCTTATTGTGAAAATAGATGATTTTATTAGTATTTTCTTTCATCCTTCCTATTAGCTGTGTTCATGGTTGATTTACTACCTTTGTTGAATATTTACCTTATCCAATGAGGTTGTTCCTTTAGTAAGTTTCCTTTCCTAATTTTTATGTTTCCGTCGTGGCCTTTTGTTTTTCACTTAGAAAAGCTCCTCTATGATTTCTCATAAAGCTGGTTTGGTGATGCTGAGCTCTTTTAGTTTTGCTTCTCTGTAAAAGTTTAGATCTCACCATCAAATGTGAAGGAGAGCCTTGCTGGATAGAGTATTTTGGGTTATAGGCTTTTCCCTTTCATGACTTTAAACATACCATGCCACTCCCTTCTGGCATGCAGAGGTTATCCTGAAAAGTCAGCTAATAACTTTATGCAAGTTCCCATGTTTGTAACTTGTTGCTTTTCCTTTGCTCCTTTTAATAGTGTCTTTTTATCTTTATTATTATTATTTTTTGTCATTTTAAATACAATGAGTCTGGTGTGGTCCTCTTTGGGTTGATCCTGTTTTGGCCTTACTGTGTTTACTGGACTTGGATGTCTGTTTTCTTTCCCAGGTTATGGAAGTTTTCAGCTCTTATGTCTTTAGGTATGTTTTACACTGCTTTCTCTTTACCTTTTGCTTCTGGGACAAGTATAATGCAAATATTAGTACACTTGATGTTGTTTCACAAGTCTGTTCAACTTTCCTCATTTCATTTTAATCTATTGTTTTACTGTTCATCTTCAGTGATTGCCAGTACTCTGTCCTTCAGTTTTCTGATTCATTCCTCTGTATCATTTAGTCTACAGTAGTTTCTGTTTAGTGTATTTTTCATTTCAATTATTGTATTCCTAATCTCTGTTTTGTTGTTCTTTAATGGTCTAACACTTTTTAAAAAAATTCTAACTTCTTGCTCTGGCCGTCCGTTCTTCTCCTGAGTTCTTTGATCATCTTTACAGTCATTACCTTGAACTCTTTGTTGAGGAGATTGGCTATCTCCACTTCACTTAGATCTTCTGAGTTCTTATCTTGTTCCTTCATTTTGATCCTGTTTCTGTGTCACCTCATTTTTCTTAACTTGCTGTTTTTATTGCTCTGTATGTAGTAGGTTCCTTACATTTCCTGACCTTGGAGAAGTGGCCTTTTGTAGGAGAAGTCCTCTGTGTCCCAGCAGCCCACTATCCCCTGGTCACTAGAACTATATGTTTTAGGTGTATCCCCTATGTGGGCTGCTTGGGCTCTTCTGTTGTGGTGGGCTGACTACTGTGGGTGGTCTGGTAAGGTTGGCTGCCCCCAGAGTGCTTGTTTGCCAGACTCTGTCTTGTATGGAGGCTGTCTGTGCTGCTTGGTGAGGCTAAATCATAAGGCAGCTGGCTGCACCACTCTGGGGGACACCAAATTTAGTGGTGGTTCACTTATGGGTAGAGTTGCAGTTCAGATGATATCAGGGCTAGTGCCCAATCACTGGTCCTGGGGCTGTGTTCACTACTGGGAGGAAGAGACAGGTCCTGATTTCTGGCTGTGGGACACAGGAGTCTCAGAGTTGATGTTGGATCACTGTCCCTGACACAGCTCTCTGCAGGGTCTGGGGTATCCCTAATGTTGTGTTAGCATTCTGATGGGCAGGGTCATGACCCAGCTGAGCCCATGGCTGCTTCTGGCCTGCAAGGGAGTGTTCTGGTCACACAGGCTGCTGGGCTGTCATATTCCTGGAGCCGGTGTGTGCCTTTTGTTGTATGATGCTGATCCCAAGGCTAGACCAGGTCTGCTGTTGGGTAGGTCCAAATTCCATGCAGTCCCTGTACAGTAATCACCTGCTGACAGTGAGGCTGATTCCAAGGCCAGAACAGGATCACTTGTCAGAGGGGCCAGGGACTCTGGGGCTGGTGCCTGTCCACTGAGGTGTGGAGGCTGGTCCTGGGGCTATTGGTGGCTGGGCCCATGTCCAAGGGCAGCCGTGCCTTGAGAGCATCTGTAGGCATCCTGTTCACTGGTGGGTGGGGCTATGCCCCTGCTCAGTTAGTTTCTTGGCCTGCAGCATCCTAGTACTTGTGTCTATAGTGTGGTGGAATTGGGTAGGGCTAGGTCCTGAGGCTAAAATATAGAGGGAGGATTCTGAAATTTTGCTTACTCATACCAGTGGCCACGAGGTAGAAGGAGCTCCCCCAGATGGATGCTGCCAGTGTCCATGTCCCTGAGGCTGTGCTGTAGTTACCTTTTGCCTCTCTGGGAGACTCCAAGATCAAGAGGTAGGTATAAACCAGGATCCTTTCAAATGACTGCTTCTGTTCTGATTCTCGGATCATGTGGGATTTTGTGAGCATCTTCTAAGAATGGAATCTCTGTTTCCCACAACCCTCTGGCTCTTTGGAAAATAAGCACTACTGGTCATCAAAGCCCAACTTTCTAGGAACTCTTCTTTCCAGCACAAGATCCCTGGGCTTGGGAGCCTGATGTTGGGTTCATACCCTGTACTACCTGAGAGCCCCTCAGAAATTGTAATTATGCTCCCATGTGTGGGCCACCCCCCTGGTGGTGTGGGTCTTGATGATATTGACATGTTGCTCATTCTTCCTGCCTTGCCGAGAGGCCTCTTTATGTGTTTAGCTGTAAAACATCTTTCATAGTGTGTCCTGCCTTTGTCATCAGTTGCTGTTCTGTAAACACTTGTGACTTTGGTGTGCACATGAGAGTCATCCAGCTCTGGGACTTTCTATGCTACTCTCTAGAACATCTCCCCACTTCTTTCTTAAATCAAATTACTTAATTTTTCTTATTATCTTGTTTGATTAGTGACAGTTTGAAATTTATTATCACTTAAGTTTACTTCGCCTGTTTTAAAAAATTGAATAGTGCATTCATTCATTTTGAAATGAAGGTAGTGACCTGTGAATTTCCATACCTCAAAAATCAAGGATAGGACAAAAGCCTTTTCTACCTGTGTTACCCTCAAAGTCTGCACCCCAGCCCAGCCTGGGGATTAACCTTTTGCACCCATACTCACCTTCTGTTTTTTGACCGTAAACCATCACTGCATCTGTATGTGTGTTGACAAAGTGAATTCTAGTCTTTCCAGTTTTTCTGGGTTTTTTTTTTTTTTTTTTTTTTGGTTTAGGGAACAGTCCTACTATGAATGTCCATTTACTGGTCTGCTGAAGTTCATATATAAACCCGTCAAACACATTGCCTGAACTGGAATTGCTTGTATATACACTTTGCTAAATTTTAGAGACAATGTTAGAACAGAAATAAATTGTATTTCAAATCCCACAATATTCTCATACCATGAAAACTCTTCCCTTTTTAATATATTTGTGTGTAGTTTATCGTTATGCCCATACTATATTTCCCAGAGATGGGTAAGTGTTATGTTTCTTGCTAGCACATTTACCATATTGTTTAGTCAGGCGTTTAGTGGTTTTAGCATGATCATATTTCCATGAACTCGCAAATATAAGATCTTCTCTCACACTGTCTTTTACTCCCTGCTGTTTTATATTGCCCTCCTAATTCTCAGTCCTGGTCTTTCTTTATGTTCTTCATCAACCTGGATAGGTTATATTATTTTCTCCCTCATTCAAGATGAATAGAATAGAATAGAACACCCAGAAATAAACCCTGATATATGGCCAAATGATATTTGACAGGTTGCCAAGACTTTTCAAAGTAGAAAGGATAGTATTTTCAACAAATGGTGTGAGAAGTCTTGTTGTCAACGTGCAAAAGAAGGAAGATGGACCCTTACCTAACATCATATGCAAAAATTAATGAAAACGTATCATGAAACTAAATATAAGATGTAATAAAATAAAAAGTCTTAGAAGAAGACACAAGACAAGAGCTTCATGACATTGGATTTGTCAGTGTTTTCCACATTATGAAATGAAGGAACAACAAAGGTATAGCTAACAAAAAAATAAACAATTGCAGTACATAATTAAAAAATAATGTGTATCAAAGAAATGTAAACAGAATAAAATGGCAACCCACAAGATGAGAGAAAATATTTGAAAGCCATCTATCTGACAAGAGATTTCTATTCAGAATATACCGAGAACTTCTACAACTCAACAAAAAGCAAACACCCTAATTTAAAAATGGATAAAAGACTTGAACAGATGGTTCTTCAAAAAGATGTTCAAATGACTAAGCACTTGAATAGATGCTCCATATCACTAAACGCATGTTTATATATTTGTGTGCATGCATACACACACAAGCACATACACAAGCAGAAAACAAGCATTGGTGAGGATGTGAGGGAGTAGGAAGCATTGTGCTATGTCAGTGGGAATGTAGAATGATACAGCTGCTTTGCAAAACAGTATGGCAATTGTTCAGATATTGAAAAATAGAATTACT
Organism: Kogia breviceps; assembly: GCF_026419965.1. Lineage (NCBI taxonomy): Eukaryota > Metazoa > Chordata > Mammalia > Artiodactyla > Physeteridae > Kogia > Kogia breviceps. The sequence continues at coordinate 19,189,728 of NC_081322.1, read as the reverse complement.
ACATGATCCAGGAATTTTACTATGAGGTATACCCAAAGGAATTGAAATCAGGGTCTTAAAGAAATATTTTTACTCCAGTGCTTAGAGCAGTAATAATCACAGTAGATAAAACATGAAAGCAACGTAAGTGTTCACCCACTAGTTCCTGGATAAGCAAAGTGTGGTATACCCGTATAATACAATATTATTCAGTGTTAAGAAGGAAAAAATCTTGGAATATGCTACAACATGGATGAATCTTGAGGAAATTTAGCTTCCAAAAATGCCATTTTTGTGACTTTTAGTGAGTCATAACAATACAACTACTTATTTCAATTATATGGGGTACTTAGTGTATTCAAAACCATAGAAATTGGGAGGGTTATGATGCATTTCACGTGGTTATGGAAGAAAAAGGAAAGTTATGTTGAAAGGATATAGAGTTACAGTTTTACAATGTAGAAAAGAATTAGAAAGATAAATGTTGATGTTGATCGCCCAATAATATGAATGTATTTAATATCACTGAACGGTGCACTTTATAATAATTAACATGTTATATTTTATGTTATTTGATTTTACCAACATACAAAATTGGGAAATAATGTAATATGAGGAAAGGGAGTGGACCTGGGATAGAGCAGAGAGTAATCAGAAGGGTGAGACACTGCATATGTTGAAGAAGAAGAGCTGAGAGTCTTCATTGGCCAGAAGACACTTTATAAAAAAGAAAAAAAATTACTCTGAGGGTGTATTAAATAGATATCTGTGAGGGCACTGCTATCTCCCATGGGTTATCTTAAAGAGTCTTTAATAAAGTCCATAAGGCTTGCTGAGGCTTTTTTAAAAACTGGGTAACCTGGGAGATAATTAGAGGGTGGTACTTAAGTCTATGTCTAGGTTGACAGATTTTGCAGAGAAGACGAACCTGAGAACAGTGAAGGTCCTGAGAGTGTAAGTACATGGAAATTAGAAAAAAATAATAAAGGGACTTAGGAAAACTTTGGTCTTCGAAGTTCATTTATTACTAAGTCAGACCTGAGGTTTCTAAGGAGTTATATACACAGTTGCTTTTTGGATTACTTGTTGATAAAGATCAGTGGAAAAACTAGAGTCGTTTCCAAGTGTCGGCAAGATAGAATGAGAGGATGGAGGTGGAAAGTAGGGAGGCCCAGAGAAAAGTGGGAAGGTCATATTGGGCTAAGATGATGGTGATATCCAGCAGAACAGATGGTAGGAGAGAGTATGGATTCATCTTTCTTCTTTCGGTTCCCCACCTCATCCTTAATAATTCTTTGGGAATATTTCATTGCTCTGTAATGCAGGTATAGAATTCGAGTGAGGAGACTACACCCTCAGTGTCCAGATGTCTGAGTCCTCGGTGTGCTTCAAATGATGGAGAACTATTTCTTCCTTATGAGAAGAGTTAGTACCTCATAGCTAAGCTTAATCTGGAACTTATGCAATATTGATTCCATTTTATATATACTGTTGGCATAGAGGTTCCTCCTCCTCTTTTCTTGACCATTATGAAATGAATCTATATTTCTCAATATTTGGGTATATCAGATAAATACTTTAAGTAAAGAAATCTTATATATTGCTTCCTGCATAGTTTGCTCTTTCTTTTTTCTCCTTTACCTTTACTAAATAGCACAGGTAGAGACTTTGAAATATTCTAATCAGGAGAGATTAGAACATCATATTTCTATAGAAGTTGGTTGGACAGAGCAGGGGTCCCAGTGAGAATCAAAGCTTCTGTTTCTACTTGAAAGTGTACCTGTATAGAGTAGAGGGCTCCAGGAAATATCCTGGAATATTCCAATGTCCCTGCGGGAGATCATTAAGAGAGGCAGGATCTGGTACCAGATCAGTGTACTATGACATGTTTGTCAGTCATCTGATGTGAGATTCTCAGAGCCAATCCCATTTGGTAGGGCTGAGTACAGAGTGATGAAGAACCTGTGAAAGCCTTTGATTGCATGTTAAAGATGAAGCTCTGATTTTGGGGATAATTTTCTTACCTGACTGAATGTCTCCCTTCTGTGGGGATGAGATTCTGCGCTTTTCTTCTCTTGATGACCACTGACTGAAAATCATTAGAGGATCATGAATAGAAAGCATACTTTATTTAATTTCTTAAAGAAGAAAACATTTTTATCCACTTTCAAATTGAGGATCAAGGGGAATGACATCAGTGAAAATGTCAGAGTAGGGAGCTCTGGCTTGTGTCCATTGCCAGAAACACTGACATACGTGGTAAAACCTGTCAGAATGATATTTTCAACACATGTAAGTTTTCTTTTATTTTCACCCTGTAGATTTATCTTTCATTGAAACTTAACTTACTACAGGATGTGGAGAATAAACAGGGAAGTAGAAACTGTATTTCCTGATGAGAGAATCAGTAAGTCACATTAGCTGTTCTGAGCTATGTCTTACTCACCATGACTGTAATTAAAACAAACAAACAAACAAAACACTTTTTTTTGGTAAGTCAATTCTGACATTTCCTTGTTAAAGACAAGGTAACAGATACAGACTTAGATCAACCAGAATTGTGCAAAATTTTGATTGTACCTGTGCTACAGGTATGCTCATACAGGAATGAGCATGACCTGCTATAAATCTTCATTATACTTATTGCGACAACTGACAAATTCCCTTTTCCACTCCTGATACGTTGCATATAAGGAATGCATAGGTCACTAACCCGAGCTGGTCACAGGTAAACTCTGCCACATGGATTACTGCATGTTTTCCTGCTGGAAGACCACACATTCTCGAGTATCATGCCTGCAGAGTATCTGGGCTCTTCTTTTTTCTGGATAATTTCATGAGAAATATATAGATTGTATTTGCATATTCTTTAGGTTTTTATTTATCCATTCTCTTTCAAGTCCTAAGTGCAAATATTAAAATGATTTCCAAGAGGGTGGTAAATAAGACAGCTACATTGATGGTCCATAATTAGCAATAAAGCATAATACAATTGTAAATGCATTAATGTGTGGTTAATATGTAGATATTTATGTAAATGCAATTTTAGTAATGATTTGTGGAGAGCTTCAGAATCTTGGCATTAAAAAAAGAAAGAGTTCTTGAAACTCTCAGGGAATTATAGAGAACTCTTTGTGTCTATAAATATCAATCTGAAATAATGCATATTCTCAGAAATAAACTAGGCATAAAATTGTAGAAAAAAACTTCATAAAATGAAGTGATGGCATGTGGTGGCCATAAAAGAAAAATAATTTTTTCAGTGAATAATGAACAGTGTGGAGTTCAGCAGAAGGGTAATATAGATTCAGAGAGTAAATATTTGGAGAGCCTAATTATTAGTTCCTCATATTTCATCTTTGGAGAGACAGTACTCAGTCATTTGAAATATGATGTTATAAGATGACGTTAATATACTTAAATACTTTCGTTTAGAAATGACCACTTAGAACCAGAATAAATGAAAGAGATCAAAAAATTATGTTTTTGTTGATTTTTAAAGACCTCAGGTGAGTGCTGATAATTTAAAAATACATGATGTCTTTCACTGCAAAGCAAAGAAGCTGTTACAGTGGAGGATTACTGGACTGAATGTCAATATTATGACATAGTATGAGTGTGTTTTGTGTTTGGTAATTGCAATCATTGTTGCTTTTGTTGTGGTCATCCATTTACAATGCTTGGTGTCAGTTGATTTATCTGTTGTAAAAATAAAATACAGTCTGTGTGTGAAAAAAAAACCATACATGATGTCTTGATAAAGTTGTATGGAATTTGAGATCTGGAAAAAAGCATTTATTTTCTGTAATGCTAGGATGCTAATTGGACATTTTTGCAAGAAAGGGATTTCAGGATGCAAATCTCGTGTCTCTAAGGTGGGAAGTCAGTTCATGGCGGAACATTCTATTAAACTTGTGTGAGTGGAGAAATATTTCTTTGGAAGGAAGAGATCACGAATCCCTTTTTAATAGTTAGTGGTTTATAGTATACCGAATGAGGAAAATGGCTATTTCTGAACTTTAGGAAAAAATAATATAGTTTTTCTGCATTTACATTAAGAAGCTGAAGTAGAATATCAAAAATTCTTTATTTTGAAAAACAATGTAATTAATTTGACATAATTCATATATATTGAACCTGTGGTACACACACACAATAAAACTTACATTCAAAATAATTTTTGCACTTAAGAAATATTTTCTAGTGTAGTCGATTTACAATGTTGTGGGTTTTTTAAATACATGTTTATTGGAGTATAATTGCTTTCTAACACTGTATTAGTTTCTGCTTTACAACAAAGTGAATCACCTATAGGTACACATATATTCCCCATATACCCCCCTCTTGAGCCTCCCTCCACCCTCCCTATCCCATCCCTCTGGGGGTCATAAAGCATCCAGCTGATCTCCCTGTGCTATGTAGCAGCTTACCACTAGCTCTTTTACATTTGGTAGTGTCTATGTCAGTGCTATTCTCTCACTACGTCCCTGTCTCCCCTTCCGCCCTGTGTCCTTAAGTGCATTCTCTACATCTGTGTCTTTAGTCCAGTCCTGTCACTAGGTTCGTTAGTACCATTTTTCTAGATTCCATATATATGTGTTCATGTATGGTATTTGTTTTTCTCTTTCTGACTTACTTCACTCTGTATGACAGACTCTAGGTCCAACGACCTCACTACAAATAACTCAATTTTGTTCCATTTTTTGGCTGAGTAATACTCCATTATATATATGGGCCACATCTTCTTTATACATTAATCTGTCAATGGACATTTAAGTTGTTTCTGTGTCCTGGCTATTGTAAATAGTGCTATAGTGAACATTGTGGTACATGTATCTTTTTGAATTATGTTTTTCTCCAGGTATATGCCCAGTAGTGGGATTGCTAGGTCATATAGTAGTTCTATTTTTAGCTTTTAAGGAACCTCCATACTGTTCTCCATAGTGGTTGTATCAGTTTACATTCCCGCCAACAGTGCAGGAGGGTTCCCTTTTCTCCACACCCTCTTCAGCCTTTATACATTGTTGTATTAATTTGTGCTGTGCATCAGAGTGATTCAGTTATATATATATATATATATATATATATATATATATATATATATATATATATATACACTTTTCCATTATGGTTTATCACAGGATATTGAATATAGTTTCCTCTGCTATACAGTAGGTCTTTGTGGTTTGTTCATCCTATGTAGAATAGTTTGCTGCTGCTATTCTAAAACTCCCAACCTTTCCTTCACTCTCTCCTTGGCAACCACGACTCTGTTTTCTATATCTGTGTGTTTTTGTTTCTGTTTCACTGACATGTTCATTTGTGTCCTGTTTTCGATTCATATAAGTGATATTATGTGGTATTTGTCTTTCCCTTTCTGACTTACTTCACTTAGTATCATTATCTCTAGTTCCATCTATGTTGCTGCAAATGCCATTATTTCATTCTTTTTTATGTCTGAGCAATATCTATTGTATACGTATACCACACCTTCTTTATACATTCATTTTTCAATGAACATTTAGGTTGTTTCTATGTCTTGGCTATTATAAATAGTGCTGCTATGAACATAGGGTTTCATGTATCTTTTTGAATTATAGTTTTGTCTGGATATATGTCCACCAGTGGGATTGCTAGATCATATGGAAACTCTCTTTATAGTTTTTTTGAGGAAGCTCAATACTGTTTTCCATAGTGGCTGCACCAAATTACATGGCCACCAACAGTGTAGAAGGGTTCCTTTTTCTCCATACCCCTTCCAGCATTTGTTAATTGTAGATTTTTTACTGATGGCCATTCTGATCAGTGTGAAGTGATACCTCATTGTAATTTGGATTTGCATTTATCTAATAATTAGTGATGATGATCATCTTTTCATGTGCCTATTGGCTATCTGTATGTCTTCTTTGGAGAAATGTTTATTTAGGTCTTCTACCCATTTTTCCATTGAGTTATTTGTTATTTTGTTATTGAGTTGTATGAGCTGTTTGTATAGTTTGGAAATAAATCCCTTGTCAGTCTCATCATTTGCTAATATTTTCTCCTAGTCCATAGGTTGTGTTTTCATTTTGATTATGGTTTCCTTTGTTGTGCAACAGCTTATAAGTTTGAATAGTTCTTGTTTCTTTTTTTGCTTTTACAGGAAGTCCCCTACTTATGAACAAGTTCTGTTCCAAGAGTGCGTTTGTAAGTCCAATTTGTTTGTAAGTCCAACAAAGTTAGCCTAGGTACCCAACTTCCACAGTTGGCTATATGGTATTGTACCATAATAGGTTTATAATACTTTCCACACAAGCAATACATAAAAAACAAACAGAAAACATTTTTAATCTTACAGTACAGTAACTTGAAAAGTACAGTAATACAGTACGACAGCTGGGATACTTGGGCTGGCATGGAGGGAAGAGGCGAGAAGAGTTACTGACTGTAGGATGCAGAGGTGGAAGAAGGTAGAGGTGAAGGATTATCAGCAGTAGGAGACAGAGGGCAAGCTGCCATTTCACTCATGCCTGACGTTGATGGCACAGGTTCTGGTTCATTGCTGGATTTAATTCTATCTACCCTCTTGAAAAAATGATCCATTGATGTCTGGGTAGTAGCTCTTTTTTTCTCTTCATAAATGACAAGGTAGCACTGGATTGCATTCTGAATGGAACCTTTGGGTACCATTCTAGGTTCGGATCCTGTGCCTCAAAAACTAACAGTGCTTCCTCAAATAAAGAAGATTCCATTGCCATTTTCTGTGTCGTGAATCTCTTCAGTTCTTCAGTTACTTCTTCTTCCTCCTGTCCCTCTTCATCCTTTCTCTGGGTCTCCAATTCCATAAGTAAACTCCTCATGTTGCACAGCAAGGAGTTCAATGAAATCGTTCTCTTGCAGATCTAGCTGCAGCTTCTCGCTGTGGGTCACTATGTTGCTGAATACCTCTTCGGACTTCTGATATACTTCTCAAATCCACAAAAATCATGAACAAACTGCGGGCAAAGGTTCTTCCAAACTCCATCCATGGTGACCACCATACCCTCATACCATGCAAAGTCAATGTTTTTTATGGTCTTATAGATGTTATAGACCTTCCAAAGTTGTCCCTGATTTGTCACTTACCTTTACTGCCTGACGAAAAGTGTTACATAAATAATATTTCTTGAAAGTCGCTCTAACTCCCTGGTCCATAGGTTGGATGAGCAACGTAGTATTCGGTGACAGATGCACTACTTTGACATTGGGATGAATGTCCTCCATGGATTGGGGATGGCCCATAGCATTGTCGAGCAGCAAAAGAATGTTTTGCTGGAACGTCCTTCTCTAAGCAATTTTTCTCTACATCTGGGATAAAATGGTGATAAAACCAGTCCTGGAACGTGGCCTGTGTAATCCAGGATTTAGGGTTACGTTTCCACACAACAGGAAGGGAGCCCTTGGCTATGTTTTTTAAGGGTTCTTGGGTTCTCTGAATGATAAACTAAGAGAGGCTTCAGCTTCCATTCACTGGAAGCATTGCCACCAAACAACAGTTAGCTTAACCTTTGCTGTTTTACAGCCCGGCATCAACTTTTCCTCCTTACTGATGTAACTTCAGTCTGGCATCCTCTTCCAGTACAGTTGTGTTTCATCCACATTAAAAACCTGGTTGGGTAAGTACACACCAACATCAATAATTTCTTAAATTGTTTCCGGAAGTTCCTGGATAGCTACCTTATCTGCACTTGCTGCATCTCCACTTACTTTTACATTGTGAAGTTTGGCTCTAGCCTTGAACTGATGAAACCAGCCATGGCTGGCATTAAAAGATGTGTCCTCTGATTCTTTGCCGTGTTTCTTCTTCAAGTCTTCATAAAGGCCTTTAGCTTTCTATTGAATCAGCATTAAGCTGAGCAGGACTGAGCGCTGATGATGATCCTGCATCTGCACACTGAGAAGTTTCTCCATCTCCTCCATCAGTTTTCCATGCTTCTTTGATATTTTGTCAACATCATCGGCACAGCAGACTTCAGATGTTCCATGATCTTGTCCTTGTTCTTTAGATTCATGCTGGTGATTGAATCTTTCATGTTATAAGAATGAGCGATGTCTAACATCTTTTTGCCTCGTTCCACTCTCTCAATTACTTTCACTTTTGTTTCCATCATTATAGCTTGGCCCTTCTTAACAGTACCAGCTATATCACCACTGCTTTTATGCTTGCCTCCAGACATCTTGGGCTTGAAATAAAGATACTATACTACTGTACTCTATACAGTAATGTAAAGTACACAAATGCACAACCACTTATAGGGGATGCATGCACGTGACAATGTATGCCAGACACGTGAACTAATTTACATGATTGGACATGCGAATGGATGTTTGCATCTTTGAAAGTTTGCAACTTAAAGGTTCGAATGTAGGTGACTTAATGTATTTGAACTGCCTAGGGAGAACTACCTAGGAAAACTGTGGTATGATTTATGTCAGAGAATGTTTTGCTTATGTTCTCTTCTAGGAATTTTAAGGTGTCCTATCTTATATTTAAGCATATAAGCCGTTTTGAGTTTATTTTTGTGTATGGTGTGAGAGTATGTTCTGACTTTACTGATTTGCGTACGGTTGTCCAACTTTCAAAACACCACTTGCTGAAGAGACTATCTTTTCCCCATTGTATATTCTTGCCTCCTTTGTTGAAGTTTAATTGACCATAGGTGTGTGGTTTTATTTCTGGGCTCTCTATTCCATTCCATTGATCCATGTATCTGTTTCTATGCCAATACCATGCAGTTTTGATTATTGTAACTTTGTAGTATTGTCTGAAGGTTAGGGGGGTTATGCCTCCTGCTTTGTTCTTTTTCCTCAGAATTTTGTAAACAGTTCTGACTTTTTATGGTTCCAGATACATTTTAGGATTATTTGTTCTAGTTCTGGCAAAAATGTCATGGGTAATTTGATAGGGATCACATGAAATCTGTAGATTGCTTTGGGTAGTATAGCCATTTTAACAGTATTAATTTGTCCCATCCAAGAGCGTGAGATGTCTTTCCATTTCTTTGAATCATCTTCAGTTTCCTTTACTAATGTTTTGTAGTTCTCAGCATATAACACTTTCACCTCCTTGCTGAATTTTCTTCCTAAGTATTTTATTTTTTTGATGCCATGTAAAAAAGGATTGCCTGTTTACATTTCCTTTCTGATATTTCATTGTTAGTGTAAAGAAATGCAACAAGGGACTTCCCTGGTTACTCCATGGTTGAGAATCCGCCTGCCACTACAGGGGACACGGGTTTGAGCCCTGGCGCAGGAAGATCTCACATGCCATGGAGCAACTAAACCTGTGTGTCACAACTACTTAGCCTGCACACTAGAGCCTGTGAGCCACAAATACTGAGCCCGTGTGCCACAACTACTTAAGCCCACATGCCTAGAGCCCATGCTCTGCAACAAGAGAAGCCACTCCAATGAGAAGCCGGTGCACCACAGTGAAGACTAGCCCCCACTGGCCACAACTAGAGAAAGCCCGTGCACAGCAATGAAGACCCAATGCAGCCCAAATAAATTTTAAAAAAAAACAAGAAATGCAACCAATTTATGTATGTTAATCTTGTGTCCTGCTATTTGCTGAATTTGTTTATCAGTTCTAGTCGTTTTCATGTGGAATTTTTAGGGTTTCCTTTATATATATTATCATGTCATCTGCATATAATGACAACTTTACCTCTTCCCTTCTATTTGGTTAGATGTTATTTCTTTTTCTTGTCTGATTGTTGTGGTTAGGACTTCCAATACTATGTTGAAGAGAAGAGGTGAGAGTGGGCATCCTTGTCTTGTTCCAGATTTTAGTGGTAAGGCTTTCATCTTATGAACATTGAGTATTATATTGGCTGTGGGTTTGTCATAAATAGCTTTTATTATGTTGAGATATGTTTCCTCTTACCCACTTACCCACTTTGGTAAGTGTTTTTATCATGAATGGATGTTGAAGTTTTTCAAATGCTTTTTCAGCATCTATTGAGATGATCATTTGTTTTGTGTTTTTCCTTTGTTGATGGGGTGTATCATGTTGATTGATTTGCATATGTTGAAACAACTTTGTGACACTGGGGTGAATCAAATTTTGTCTTAGTGTATGTGATCCTCTTATGTGTTGTCAGATTCGGTTTTCTAATATTCATTTGAGAATTTTTGCATCTATATTTATCAAAGATATTGGCCTGTGATTTTCTTTTTTGGTATTGTCTTTCTCTGTGCTTATTTTTTTTGTCTTGATTGAATTTGTTCCAATATTGCTTCTGTTTTATGTTTTGTTTTCTTGTTTTTGAGGCATGTGGGATCTTAGCTCCACCACCAGGGATCAGACCCACAGCCCCTGCACTTGAAGGTGAAATCTTAACTGCTGAACCACCAGAAAAGTCCTCATCTGTTGTTTTTTGTTTGTTTGTTTGGTTGTTTATTTTAGTAAATTTCTTTCTTTATTTATTTTTGGATGCATTGGGTTTTCGTTGGTGTGTACTGCTTCTCTCTAGTTGCAGCGAGCAGGTGTTACTCTTCCTTGTGGTGTGCAGGCTGTTCATTTCAGTGACTTCTTTTGTTGCAGATCATGGGGTCCTGGTGCACAGGCTCAGTAGTTGTGGCACACAGGCTTAGTTGCCCCATGGCATGTGGGATCTTCCCAGACCAGGGCTCAAACTGTGTCCCCTGTATTGGAAGACGGATTCTTAACCACTGTGCCACCAGGGAAGTCCCCCCCATCTGATGGTGGCTTCATAGAATGCCTTTGTTTTTTTTTTGTTTTTTTTTTTTTTTTTTGCGGTATGCGGGCCTCTCACTGTTGTGGCCTCTCGCGTTGTGGAGCACAGGCTCCAGACGCGCAGGCTCAGCGGCCATGGCTCACGGGCTTAGTTGCTCCGTGGCATGTGGGATCTTCCCGGACCAGGGCACGAACCCGTGTCTCCTGCATCGGCAGGCGGATTCTCAACCACTGCGCCACCAGGGAAGCCCATAGAATGCCTTTGGAAGTATTCCTTACTCTTCAATCTTTTCGAAGAGTTTGAGAAGAATTAGTGTAAGTTCTGCTTTGTATATTTGGTAGAATTTGCCTGTGAAACCACCTGATCCTGGACTTTTGATGGTAGGGAGTTTTTTAAATTACAGATTCTATTTTGCTTTTAGTGATCAGTATGTTCAAGTTATCTATTTCTTCTTGATTCAGTTTTGTTTGGCTGTAAAACACCAACATATATTTTTATGTTATGTTAGCACCTAAATACTTACCATGTATTAGACCACAAAAGAGCGAAGAAAAAAATATTAAAACATTTTTTCAAATAGAAAAAGTATTGAAATATTTTTAAGAAATTGGGATAATAATGCTAATTACAATAATGGCAAATTGTTCTGAACTTAAAGACTACTTTATCTAAGATGCTTATTATATGCTTATTATAAGCATGATGTTATATGCTTATAAATTATATATTATATATGCTTATTATATGTTTATTATAGGCATGATATATGCTTATTGTTTTATTGTTTTTAAATACATTGAGTGTTTTCTCCTTTCTAATGTAATTCTTTTATTTTACCTGTATATTGTGAAAAAATTTTAGTTGCACATAATATAAAAAATTATACTTTAATAGGAGATATTAATCCATTTACATTTACTATAGTGCTGAAAATACTTAGGTTTAGAGTTACCATGTTATTGAGTGCTCTTATTTATTTATTTATTTAAAAAATATTTAACTTGGGGGGGGCATAAATTATTTATTTATTTATTATCATCTTTATTGGACTATCATTGCTTTACAATGGTGTGTTAGGTTCTGCTTTATAACAAAGTGAACAAGCTCTACATATACATATATCTCCATATCTTCTCCCTCTTACATCTCGCTCCCACCCTCCCTATCCCACCCATCTAAATGGTCACAAAGCACTGAGCTGATCTCCCTGTGGTATGCAGCTGTTTCCTACTAGCTATCTATTTTACATTTAGTAGTATATATAAGTCCATGCCACTCTCTCACTTCATCCCAGCTTACCCTTCCCCCTCCCCATGTCCTCAAGTCTATTCTCTATGTCTGAGTCTTTATTCCTGTTCTGCCCTTAGGTTCTTCTCAACCATTTTTTTTCCTTTTTTTTTAGATTCCATATATGTGTGTTAGCAGCCAGTATTTGTTTTTCTCTTTCTGACTCCCTTCCCTCTGTATGACAGACTCTAGGTCCATCCATCTCAGTACAAATAACTCAATTTCATTTCTTTTTATATCTGAGTAATATTCCATTTTATATTGAAGATGTGCAATATCTTCTTTATGCACTCATCAGTTGATGGACACTTAGATTGCTTCCATGTGCTGGCTATTGCCAATAGAGCTGCAATGAACATTGTGGAACATGACACTTTTTGAATTATGTTTTTTCTAGGTATATTCCCAGTAGTGGCATTGCTGTGTCATATGGTAGTTCTATTTTTAGGTTTTTAAGGAACCTCCATACTGTTCTCAATAGTGGCTGTATCAATTGACACTCCCACCAAAGGGGCAAGAGGGTTTTCCTTTCTCCACACCTCTGAAGCCTGTATTGTTTCTAGATTTTTTTATTGATGGCCATTCTTACCTGTGTGTGGTGATACCTCATTGTAATTTTGATTTGCATTTCTCTGATGATCAGTGATGTTGAGCACTCTTTCATGTGTTTGTTGGCAATCTGTAAATCTTCTTTCGAGAAGTGTCTATTTAGGTCTTCTGCCCATTTATGGATTGGGTTGTTTGTTTTTTTGATATTGATCTGCATGGGCTGCTTGTAAAGTTTGGAGATTAATCCTTTGTCAGTTGCTTCATTGGCAAATATTTTCTCCCATTCGGAGGGTTGTCTTTTCGTCTCCTTTTCATTTTCCTTTGCTGTGCAAAACCTTTTAGGTCTCATTTGTTTATTTTTGTTTTTATTTCATTTCTCTAGGAGGTGGGTCAAAAAGGATTTTGCTGTGATTGATGTCATAGAGTGTTCTGCCTATGTTTTTCTCTAAGAGTTTTATAGTGTCTGGGCTTACATTTAGGTCTTTAATCCATTTTGAGTTTATTTTTCTGTATGGTGTTAAGGAGTCTTCTAATTTCATTCTTTTACCTGTAGCTGTCCAATTTTCAAAGCACCACTTATTAAAGAGGCTGTGATTTCTCCATTGTGTATTCTTGCCTCCCTTATCAAAAATAAGGTGACCATATGTGCATGGGTTTATCTCTGGGCTTTCTCTCCTGTTCCATTCATCTATATTTCTGTTTTTGTGCCAGTACCATATTATCTTGACTACTGTAGCTTTGTAGTATTGTCTGACGTCATGGAGCCTGGTTCTTCCAGCTCTGTTTTCCATCTCAAGATTTCTTTGGCTGTTCGGAGTCTTTTGTGTTTCCATACAAATTGTGAAATTTTTTGTTCCACTTCTCTGAAAAATGTCATTGGTAGTTTGATATGGATTGCATTGAATCTGTAGATTGCTTTGGGTAGTGTAGTCATTTTCACAATGTTGATTCTTCCAATCCAAGAACATGGTATATATCTCTATCTGTGTCACCTTTGATTTCTTTCCTCTGTGTCTTATAGTTTGTTGAGTAAATATTTTTTGTCTCCTTAGGTAGGTTTATTCCTAGGTGTTTTATTCTTTTTGTTGCAGTGGTAAATGGGAGTGTTTCCTTAATTGCTTTTTCAGATTTTTCATATTTAGTGTATAGGAATGAAAGAGATATCTGTACATTAATTTTGTATGCTGCAACCTTACCAGATTCATTGATTAACTCTAGTAGTTTTCTGGTAACATCTTTAGGATTCTCTATGTATAGTATCATGTCATCTACAAACAGTGAGAGCTTAACTTCTCTCTGATTTGGATTCCTTTTATTTCTTTTTCTTTTCTGGTTGCTGTAGCTAAAAATTCCAAAAGTGTGTTTAATAATAGTGGTGAGGGGCTTCCCTGGTGGCGCAGTGGTTGCAAGTCCGCCTGCCGATGCAGGGGATGTGGGTTCGTGCCCCGGTCCGGGAGGATCCCACATGCTGTGGAGAGGCTGGACCCGTGAGCCATGGTTGCTGAGCCTGTGCGTCCAGAGCCTGTTCTCCACAACGGGAGAGGCCATGATGGTGAGAGCCCCGCGTACCTAAAAAAAAAAAAAAAAAAAAAAAATAGTGGTGAGAGTGGGCAACCTTGTCTTTTTCCTGATCTTAGTGGAAATGGTTTCACTTTTCACCATTGAGAATGATGTTGGCTGTGGGTTTGTCATATGTGGCCTTTATTATGTTGAGGAAAGTTCCCTTTATGACTACTTTCTGGAGGGTTTTTTTTTTATCATAAATCGTTGTTTAATATTGTTGAAAGCATTTTCTGCATCTATTGAGATGACCATATGGTTTTTATCCTTCAGTTGTTTAGTATGGTATATCACATTCATTTGCATGTATTGAAGAATCCTTGCATCCCTGGGATAAACCCCACTTGATCTTGGTGTATGATCCTTTTAATGTGCTGTTGGATTCTGTTTGCTAGTATTTTGCTGTGGATATTTGCATCTATGTTCATCAGTGATATTGGCCTGTAGTTTTCTTTCTTTGTGACATCTTTGTCTGGTTTTGGTATCAGAGAGATGGTAGTCTCATAGAATAAGTTTGGGAGAGTTCCTCCCTCTGCTCTATTTTGGAAGAGTTGGAGAAGTATAGGTATTAACTCTTCTCTAAATGTTTGATATAATTTGCCTGTGAAGCCATCTGGTACTGGGCTTTTGTTTGTTGGAAGATTTATAATCAGTCTCCATATCAGTGCTTGGGATTTGTTGGTTTATAGTTTCTATTTCTTCCTGGTTCAGTCCTGGAAGGTTGTGCTTTTCTAAGAATTTGTCCATTTCTTCCAGGTTTTCCATTTTATTGGCATAAAGTTGCTTGCAGTAATCTCTCATGATATTTTGTGTTTCTGTGGTGTCAGTTCTTACTTCTCCTTTTTCATTTGTAATTCTATTGATTTGAGTCTTCTCCCTTCTTTTCTTGATGAGTCTGGCTAATGGTTTATCAATTTTTTCTATCTTCTCAGAGAACCAGATTTTAGTTTTTTTATCTTTGTTTTTGTTTCCTTCATTTCTTTTTCATTTATTTCTGATCTGATCTATACGATTTCTTTCCTCTGCTGACTTTGTTTTTTTTTCTTTCTTTCTCTAATTGCTTTAGGTGTAAGGTTAGCTTGTTTATTTGAGATGTTTCTTGTTTCTTGAGGTAGGATTGTATTGCTATAAACTTCTCTCTTAGAACTGCTTTTGCTGCATCCCATAGGTTTTGGGTCTTCATGTTTTCATTGTTATTTGTTTCTAGGTATTTTTAAATTTCCTCTTTGATTTTGTCAGTGATGTCTTGGTTATTAAGTATAGTATTGTTTAGCATCCATATGTTTGTTATTTTTTACAGATTTTTTTCCTGTAATTGATATCTAGTCTGTTAGCATTGTGGTTGGAAAAGATACTTGATTATGATTTAAATTTTCTTAAATTTACCAAGGCTTGATTTGTGACCCAAGATATGATCTATCCTGGAGAATGCTCCATGAGCACTTGAGAAAAAGTGTATTCTGTTGTTTTTTGATGGAATGTCTTGTGAATATCAATTACGTCCATCTTGTTAAATGTATCATTTAAAGTTTGTGTTTCCTTACTTATTTTTATTTTGGATAATCTGTTCATTTGTGAAAGAGAGGTGCTAAAGTCCCCTACTATGATTGTTTTAGTGTCGATTTCCCCTTTTATGACTGTTAGCATTTGCCTTATGTATTGAGTTGCTCCTATGTTGGGTGCTTACTATATACAATTGTTATATCTTCTTTTTGGATTGATCCCTTGATCATTATGTATTGTCCTTCTTTGTCTCCTGTAATAGTCTTTATTTTAAAGTCTTTTTTGTCTGATATGAGAATTGCTACTCTAGCTTTCTTTTGATTTCCATTTGCATGGATTATTTTATTCCATCCCCTAACTTTCAGTCTGCATGTGTCCCTAGGTCTAAAGTGGGTCTCTTGTAGACCGCATATATACCAGTCATGTTTTTGGATCCATTCAGCCAGTCTATGTCTTTTGCTTGGAGCATTTCATCCATTTACATTGGAGGTAATTATTGATATATATGTTCTTATTACCATTTTCTTAATTGTTTGGTGTTTGTTATTGTAAGTCTATTCCTTCTCTTGTGTTCCCTACCTAGAGAAGTTCCTTTAGCATTTGTTGTAAAGCTGGTTTTGTGGTGCTGAATTCTCTTAGCTTTTGCTTCTCTGTAAAGATTTTAATTTCTCTGTCAAATGTGAATGAGATCCTTGCTGGGTCGAGTACTCTTGGTTGTAGCTTTTCCCCTTTCATTACTTTAAATATGTCCCGCCAGTCCCTTCTGGCTTGCAGAGCTTCTGCTGAAAGTTCAGCTATTAACCTTATGGGGGATTCCCTTGTATGTTATTTGTTGCTTTTCCCTTGCTTCTTTTAATATTTTTTCTTTGTATATATTTTTGATAGTTTGATTAATATATGTTTTGGCATGTTTCTCCTTGTTTTTATCTTGTATGGTACTCTCTGCACTTCCTGGCCTTGATTAATGATTTCCTTTCCCATATTAGGGAAGTTTTCAACAATAATCTCTTCAAATGTTTTCTCAGTATCTTTCTTTTTCTCTTCTACTTCTGGGACCCTGATATTCGAATGTTGGTGTGTTTAATGTTGTCCCAGAAGTGTCTCAGATTGCCCTCAATTCTTTTCATTCTTTTATCTTTATTCTGCTATGCAGTAGTTATTTCCACAATTTTATCTTCCAGGTCATTTATCTATTCTTCTGCCTCAGTTATTCTGCTATTGTTTCCTTCTTGAGAATTTTAAATTCCATTTATTGTGTTGTTCATCATTGTTTGTTTGCTCTTCAGTTCTACTAGGTCCTTGTTAAATGTTTCTTGTATATTCTCCATTCCAGTTCCAAGATTTGGGATCATCTTTACTATCATTACTCTGAATTCTTTTTCAGGTAGACTGCCTGTTTTCTCTACATTTGTTTGGTCCGGTGGGTTTTTACCTTGCTCCTTCATCTCCTGTGTGTTTCTCTGTCTTCTCATTTGGCTTTGGGGACTGTGTTTGGGGTTTCCTTTTCACAGGCTGCAGATTCGTAATTCCCATTGTTTTTGGTGTCTGCCCCCAGTGGCTAAGGTTGGTTCAGTGGTTTGTGTAGGCTTTCTGGTGGAGGGAACTAGTGCCTGTGTTCTGGTGGATGAGGCTGGATCTTGTCTTTCTGGTGGGCAGGTCCACATCTGGTGGTGTGTTTGGAGGTGTCTGTGGCCTTATTATTATTTTAGGCAACCTCTTTGCTAATGGGTGGGGCTGCATTCCTGTCTTGCTAGTTGTTTGGCATGGGATGTCCAGCACTGTATCTTGCTGGTCTCTGAGTGGAGCTGGGTGTTAGCACTGAGACAGATATCTCTGGGAGAGTTTTCGTCATTTGATATTATAAGGTGCCGGAGGTCTCTGGTAGACATATGTCTTGAACTCAGCTCTCCCACCTCAGAGGCACAGGCCTGACACCCGGCTGGAGCAGCAAGACCCCATCAGCCACACGGCTGGGGGTGAGAGCAAGAGGTAGCTTTGGTATATCTCAAAGAGCACCAATGGGATTCACTGACCATTTTCTTTCCAGAAGTGAAGAAAACAAAATTCAGTCTTCGGGTAGCCTGCCACCTTGGTAGCTGGCCTCCAAGATGACCCAATTACCCCTAGTTATCTCCCAGTCTTCATGTACCTGTGTGGCTCCTGCAGTTGAAAAGGGCTGACTGTGTAACTAATAAGAAATTGCAGAAATGACAAAGTGCAGCTTCCAACATTATCAAAGACATTGCAGCTTCTGCTTTGGTTTCTGCCAGATCACTAATCCTGGGGTAAGACAGCTTCCATGTCATGAGGACACTCAAGCAGCCCTAAGGAGAGATCCATGTGTCAAGGAACTGAGGCCTCTTACCTACAGCCATGTGAGTGAGTCATCTCAGAAGTCAAAAGATTTAATTTTATTTATTTTTCATTGCATCGGGTCTTCGTTGCTGCACAGGGTTTCTCTAGTTGTGCCAAGTAAGCATTACTCATCAGTGCGTTGCACAGGCTTCTCCTTGAGGTGGTTTCTCTTGTTGTGGATTATGGGCTCTAGGTGCATGGGCTTCAGTAGTTGTGTCATGCAGGCTCAATAGTTATTGCTTGCAGGCTCTAGAGTGCAGACTCAGTAGTTGTGGCACATGGGCTTAGTTGCTCTGTGGCATGTGGGATCTTCCCAGACCAGGGATTGAACCCCTGTCCCCTGCATTGGCAGGCAAATTCTTACCCACTGTGCCACTGGGGAAATCCAGTGTGCTCTTTTTTAAACCTAGTCTATTTTCATTATTTTTCTATCTTAATGATTCTGTATTAAATAAAAAAATAATACTCCTTTCTACCCCTCCTCTTTGAGGATTATATATGAAGAAGTATGTCTTATTTATTAATCTCAAATTTTCACCTTACTTTTAAGAAGTAATCACAATGTCAAGTATTTAATACCTTTCACTTCCACCTTGAAAAGCATGGATATTAAAGAGCTAATATAATTACCTTCCCTAGTCTATCTTTTTTTTTTACTTTTTGTTATGTATAAAAAACAACTAAAAACATGCATGGTTTGTAAGGAAATGACAAATTTCAGAAAATTCAGAATCTGAATATACTCTATACATAGCTTCTAGATAAAGACACAGAAAATTGCCAGATACTCAGAGGCTCCCTGGTCCCATTCTAGTGACTCCCCTTAAGGTTTAATATTGTTCTTGTATCTAACAAAAAGATCACGTTACCAGTATTTTGTATTTTATATAAATGTTATGGTACATAAAATCACTTTTGGATTGGGCTTTTTTATGTTATGTTGTTTGTGAATATGCCTATATGGTTGCCTGTTGTTGTGATCATGCATTGTCCCTGTTGTATAGGATTCCATAGTGTAAATATTTAACTATTAGTTAATTTATTCCCATGTGTATTACAATATGAGTGATTTTCAGCTTGTGTCTTTTGAGAATAACACTGGTATATAAATTCTAGAAGTTGAGCATTGGTAGTGTGTGTATAAATTATTGTTCAGTATAAATGTAGTAGTAAAATTTTTGAGTCATAGCTTTCATGTGTTTATCTTTTTAGGTATTTCTAAATATTTTCAAAATATTTGTATGATTTTTCAACCTCAGCAACGTGAATGAGATTCAAGGATTATACACATTCTTGTCAAACTTGATAATACCTGTCATTTTCATTTGGACTTTCTGTTTGGTGAGTGATAATATCAGGTATCAGTTTTTTGCATTTAATTGACTACTAAGAAGCCAAACATCTTTTGATATGTTCACTTAGCATTCTATATTCTCTTTTTTGAAATAACTTTTGGTATTTTTTCCCCATTTTTGCTATTATATTTTCTTCTTATTGAAGACTTCTTTTCCTTTTAACATCTGAAGACTTCTTATTTAGGAGTTTTTAATATATGCTTGCTATGAGTTCTTCTCTCTTTCTGTCTCTTCTCTTTCTTTAGATGAGTGTCAGTTTTTAATGTTAACAACATGTAATTTGTTATTTTCTTTATTTAGTCTTATTTCTAGGTATTTATTGTAGTCTTCTTATCTGTAGCAGAGCACATTATTTATCCTAAACCACAAAGATGTTTTCATTTCTTCAATAAATCTAATTATTAAGCTTTAAATTTAGGTTAACTTTCTAAACTAAATATGTTGTATCATAGAGAGTATTAATTTTTCTATGACAGCTGAAAAGCCACATTTATTCAGAAAATGTTGTATTCAGCTTTCTTTTCAGTTGCTCCTACTTCTCATTGATTCACAGAGGTAAACATCACTTCATCCATGGATCTGACTTTTTTCTGATTTCTCATGGCCATTCTCACTAATTCGTCTTGCCTCCTGAAATCTTTAGCAATCCCATTATTCCACAGAAGCAAAAACCTTCCTTGGGCCTTTTTCCTCAGAAGATTGATTGTTCCCATATTTTAAATGGGAGATTGCAATAAGTTAGGAGAGAATGCCACAAGGGTCTCTCTTTTTTTTCACATCTTGTATCAGCCTCTGCTTGCACTGTGTATTCAAAGATTTTTGTACAGTACATTGATGGAAGATGCCAGTTGTTTCTCTCCTTGGGGCAAAAGACAGATTAATTACCTGACAAATAAAATAAAGACAGTGTCTTGCTCTGTTCAAATATTTGACAGGATTACTTGCATCCTAATTTAGAAGATTCAGGTGACTGAAGCTTAAGATTCCTAAGCTTTGAGGAGGCGAGAAGATGGTGGAAGAGTAAGACGCGGGGATCACCTTCCTCCTCACAGAGACATCAGAAATACATCTACATGTGGAACTGCTCCTATAGAACACCCACCGAATGCTGGCAGAAGACCTCAGACCTCCCAAAAGGCTCTTGGCACTCCAGCCAGGTGTCAAGGCTGTGTCTCTGAGGTGGGAGAACTAACCTCAGGACACTGGTCCACAAGAGACCTCTCAGCTCCACGTAATATCAAACGGCGAATATCTCCCAGAGATCTCCACCTCAACACCAAGACCCAGATTCACTCAAGGACCAGCAACAAAGAGTGCTGGACACCCTATACCTAACAAAGAGTGAGACAGGTCTACAGCCCCATCCATTAGCAGAGAGGCTGCCTAGAATCACAGTAAGGCTACCGACATCCCCATACACGCCCCCAGACGTGGACCTGCCCACCAGGGAGACGGGATCCAGCCTCATCCACCAGAACAGGGGCACTGGTCCCCCCAACCAGGAAACCTGCTCAACCCACTGAACCAACCTCAGCCACTGGGGACAGCCACCAAAAATAGATAGAACTACGAACCTGCAGCCTGCAAAAGGGAGACCCCAAACACAGTAAGGTAAGCAAAATGAGAAGACAGAAAAACACACAGCAGATGAAGGAACAAGATAAAAACACACCAGACCTAACAAATGAAGAGGTAATAGCCAATCTACCTGAAAGAGAAGTTAGAATAATGATGGTGAAGATGATGCAAAATCTTGGAAATAGAATAGACAAATTGCAAGAAACAGTTAACAAGGACCTAGAAGAGATAAAGAGGAAGCAAGTAACGATGAGCAACAAGATAAATGAAATGAAAAATACTCTAGATGGGATCAGTAGCAGAATAACTGAGGCAGAAGGACGGATAAGTGACCTGGAAGATAAAATAGTGAAAATAACTACTGCAGAGCAGAAGAAAGAAAAAAGAATGAAAAGAACTGAGGACAGTCTCAGAGATCTCTGGGACAACATTAAACGCACCAACATTCGAATCATAGGGGTCCCAGAAGAAGAAGAGAAAAAGAAAGGGACTGAGAAAATATTTGAAGAGATTATAGTTGAAAACTTCCCTAATATAGGAAAGGAAATAGTCAACCAAGTCCAGGAAGCACAGAGAGTCCCATTAGGATAAACCCAAGGATAAACACGCCGAGACATAATAATCAAATTGTCAAAAATTAAATACAAAGAAAACATATTAAAAGCAGCAAGGGAAAAACAACAAATAACACACAAGGGAATCCCCATAAGGCTAACATCTGATCTTTCAGCATAAACTCTACAAGCCAGAAGGGAGTGGAAGGACATATTTAAAGTGATGAAGGAAAAAAACCTACAACCAAGATTACTCTACCCAGCAAGGATCTCATTCAGATTTGATGGAGAAATTAAAATCTTTACAGACAAGCAAAAGCTGAGAGAGTTCAGCACCACCAAACCAGCTTTACAACAAATGCTAAAGGAACTTCTCTAAGCAAGAAACATAAGAGAAGGAAAAGACCTACAAGAACAACCCCAAACAATTAAGTAAATGGTAATAGGAACACACATATCAATAATTACCTTAAATGTAAATGGATTAAATGCTTCCACCAAAAAACACAGACTGGCTGAATGGATACAAAAACAGGACCCATATATATGCTGTCTACAAGAGACCCACTTCAGACCTAGGGACACTTACAGGCCGAAAGTGAGGGGATGGAAAAAGATATTCCATGCAAATAGAAATCAGAAGAAAGCTGGAGTAGCAATTCTCATATCAAACAAAATAGACTTTAAAATAAAAACTATTACAAGAGACAAAGAAGGATACTACATAATGATCAAGGGATCGATCCATGAAGAAGATATAACAATTGTAAATATTTATGCACCCAACATAGGCGCACCTCAATACATAAGGCAAATACTAACAGCCATAAAAGGGGAAATCGACAGTAACACAATCATAGTAGGGGACTTTAACACCCCACTGTCACCAATGGACAGATCATCCAAAATGAAAATAAATAAGGAAACACAAGCTTTAAATGATACATTATACAAGATGGATTTACTTGATATTTATAGGACATTACATCCAAAAACAACAGAATACACATTTTTCTCAAGTGCCCATGGAACATTCTCCAGGATAGATCATATCTTGGGTCACAAATCTAGCCTTGGCAAATTTCAAAAAATTGAAATCGTATCAAGTATCTTTTCTGACCACAACGCTATGAGACTAGATATCGATTACAGGAAAAGATCTGTAAAAAATACAAACACATGGAGGCTAAACAATACACTACTTAATAATGAAGTGATCACTGAAGAAATCAAAGAGGAAATCAAAAAGTACTTAGAAACAAATGACAATGGAGACACGACGACCCAAAACCTATGGGATACAGCAAAAGCAGTTCTAAGAGGGAAGTTTATAGCAATACAATCATACCTTAAGAAACAGGAAGCATCTCGAATAAACAACTTAACTTTGCACCTAAAGCAGTTAGAGAAGGAAGAACAAAAAAAACCCAAATTTAGCAGAAGGAAAAAAATCATAAAGATCAGATCAGAAATAAATGAAAAAGAAATGAAGGAAACAATAGCAAAGATCAATAAAAGTAAAAGCTGGTTCTTTGAGAAGATAAATAAAATTGATAAACCATTAGCCAGACTCATCAAGAAAAAAAGGGTGAAGACTCAAATCAATAGAATTAGAAATGAAAAAGGAGATGTAACAACTGACTCTGCAGAAATACAAAAGATTATTAGAGATTACTACAAGCAACTGTATGCCAATAAAATGGACAACCTGGAAGAAATGGACAAATTCTGAGAAATGCACAACCTGCCGAGACTGAACCAGGAAGAAATAGAAAATATGAACAGACCAATCACAAGCACTGAAATTGAAACTGTGCTTTAAAATCTTCCAACAAACAAAAGCCCAGGACCAGATGGCTTCACAGGCGAATTCTATCAAACATGTAGAGAAGAGCTAACACCTATCCTTCTCAAACTTCCAAAAGATAGCAGAGGGAGGAACACTCCCAAACTCATTCTATGAGGCCACCATCACCCTGATACCAAAACCAGACAAAGACCTCACAAAGAAAGAAAACTATAGGCCAATATCACTGATGAACATAGATGCAAAATTCCTCAACAAAATACTAGCAAACAGAATCCAACAGCACTTTAAAAGGATCATACACCATGATCAAGTGGAGTTTATTCCAGGAATGCAAGGATTCTTCAATATACGCAAATCAATCAACGTGATACACCATATCAACAAACTGAAGGAGAAAAACCATATGATCATCTCAATAGATGCAGAGAAAGCTTTTGACAAAATTCAATACCCATTTAGGATAAAAACCCTGCAAAAAGTAGGCATAGAGGGAACTTTCCTCAATATAATAAAGGCAATATATGACAAACCCACAGCCAGCATTGTCCTCAATGGTGAAAAACTGAAAGCATTTCCACTAAGATCAGGAACAAGACAAGGTTGCCCACTCTCACCACTCTTATTCAACCTAGTTTTGGAAGTTCTAGCCACAGCAATCAGAGAAAATAAAGAAATAAAAGGAATCCAAATAGGAAAAGAAGAAGTAAAGCTGTCACTGTTTGCAGATGACATGATACTATACATAGAGAATACTAAGGATGCTACCAGAAAACTACTAGAGCTAATCAATGAATTTGGTAAAGTAGCAGGATACAAAATTAATGCACAGAAATCTCTGGCATTCTTATACACTAATGATGAAAAATCTGAGAGGGAAATTAAGAAAACACTCCCATTTACCATTGCAACAAAAAGAATAAAATATCTAGGAATAAACCTACCTAAGGAGACAAAAGACTTGTATGCAGAAAACTATAAGACACTGATGAAAGAAATTAAAGATGATACAAATAGGTGGAGAAATATACCATGTTCTTGGATTGGAAGAATCAACATAGTGAAAATGACTCTATTACCCAAAGCAATCTACAGATTCAATGCAATCCCTATCAAATTACCACTGGCATTTTTTACAGAACTAGAACAAAGAATTTCACAATTTGTATGGAAACACAAAAGACCCCGAATAGCCAAAGCAATCTTGAGAACGAAAAATGGAGCTGGAGGAATCAGGCTCCCTGACTTCAGACTATACTACAAGGCGACAGTAATCAAGACAGTATGGTACTGGCACAAAAACAGAAATATAGATCAATGGAACAGGATAGAAAGCCCAGAGATAAACCCACACACATATGGTCACCTTATCTTTGATAAAGGAGGGAAGGAAACACAGTGGAGAAAAGACAGCCTCTTCAATAAGTGGTGCTGGGAAAACTGGACAGCTACCTGTAGAAGTATGAAATTAGAACACTCCCTAACACCATACACAAAAATAAACTCAAAATGGGTTAAAGACCTAAATGTAAAGCCAGACACTATCAAACTCTTAGAGGAAAACATAGGCAGAACACTCTATGACATCAATCATAGCAAGATCCTTTTTGACCCATCTCCTAGAGAAATGGAAATAAAAACAAAAATAAACAAATGGGATCCAATGAAACTTAAAAGCTTTTGCACAGCAAAGGATACCATAAACAAGACCAAAAGACAACCCTCAGAACGGGAGAAAATATTTGCAAATGAAGCAACTGACAAAGGATTAATATCCAAAATTTATAAGCAACTCATGCAGCTCAATAACAAAAAAACAAACAACCCAATCCAAAAATGGACAGAAGAACTAAATAGACATTTCTCCAAAGAAGATATACAGATAGCCAGCAAGCACATGAAAGAATGCTCAACATCATTAATCATTAGAGAAATGCAAATCAAAACTACAATGAGATATCATCTCACACCGGTCAGATTGGCCATCATCAAAAACTCTAGAAACAATAAATGCTGGAGAGGGTGTGGAGAAAAGGGAACACTCTTGCACTCTTGGTGGGAATGTAAATTGATACAGCCACTATGGAGAACAGTATGGAGGTTCCTTAAAAAACTACAAATAGAACTACCATATGACCCAGCAATCCCACTACTGGGCATATACCCTGAGAAAACCATAATTCAAAAAGAGTCATGTACCAAAATGTTTATTGCAGCTCTATTTACGATAGCCAGGACATGGAAGCAACCTAAGTGTCCATCAACAGATGAATGGATAAGGAAGATGTGGCACATATATACAATGGAATATTACTCAGCCATAAAAAGAAATGAAACTGAGTTATTTGTAATGAGGTGGATAGACCTGGAGTCTGTCATACAGAGTGAAGTAAGTCAGAAGGAGAAAAACAAATACCGTATGCTAACACATATTTATGGAATCTAAAAAAAAAATGTCATGAAGAGATTAGTGGTAGGATGGGAATAAAATACAGACCTACTAGAGCATGGACTTGAGGATATGGGGAGGGGGAAGGGTAAGCTGTGACGATGTGAGAGAGTGGCAGGGACCTATACACACTACCAAATGTAAATTAGACAGCTAGTGGTAAGCTGCAGCATAGCACAGGGAGTTCACCTCTGTGCTTTGTGACCACCTAGAGGGGTGGGATAGGGAGGGTGGGAGGGAGGGGGACACAAGAGGGAAGAGTTATGGGAACATATGTATATGTATAACGGATTCACTTTGTTGTAAAGGAGAAACTAACACACTATTGTAAAACAGTTATACTCAAATAAAGACGTTTAAAAAAAAGTAAAAAAATAAATAAATAAAAAATAAATAAAAAGACAAAAAATATAAAAGGTTCCTAAGCTTTAATCCATACTTGCACCATGCACAGCACCCAACAGGACTGCTTTACATAACCCCATGAGACTTTTGTGTGCAAGTGTAACTGATAAAAATATAAAATTATTGCTGTATTTTTGTGTCATAAAAATGATTTTATGTCTCATTTAAAATATTTTTTTCTAAAATCCAAAAATGTGTCAGGCTAAAATGTTGGAATTTCAAATATGGTAAAATCTAAGACCCTTCACATTTCTTTCCAATTTTGTTGATGATGGGATGCCATCAGAGATATGACTTCATTAAACACAATAGGTAAGATTCCCTCATAGGCCTGACTGGGGAACATGAAAATAATCGTCGGAAAAATCTGGACATTTTCTAGTTCTCAAGTATTGGTTAAGATGGTAGAAATTGCCCTTCATTGTCCTATATGTGAATGCAGATCATTTGTGAGAGGTGGGGATAAAACAAACAGCCTAAATATCCTTTATGTTTGTTGTACTACTAGTAGAAAGAGGAAGGGTCAACATGTCACCATGGTTGATATAGCAAATAAGCTGCTTGAAACTATACATAAATGTACCTGCTTGTATTTTCTGTGCAGTTATCCTCTCTTTTGGTGTGTCCTGATACCTCCCACAACTTATGTACCAACTCCAGCAGCATTAAGCAGAAATCCAAAGAAATCTTTTGTTGGAATTATGAGAAAGGGAAGAGTCGAAAATTTTATAGTATGCTCTATACAAGTATACACGTAACCATCCTTATCTAAGTGATTCCACGCATGAAGGGTCAGTAGGTTCAGGGGATTATGGAAGCACCAAGGTCTGTGGGGTTAATCACAGCTGCATTCATGGGCAGTAAAAGAGAAAGGCCTTATCTTGGTCACTTTTTCAATGCTAGTAGCTACAGAAAGAAGAGGGCAGCAGACATCTTAGGGAGAAGAGCCAACATTAAATGAAATGTCCTAATTACTCTAGGCAACCTCTCATGATAGCCTCCCATAGCTCCTTGAATGCCTACATACTTGCACAAGGGATAGTGTAATATTACTGGAACATGTGACTGCAGATTAACATTATTTTTGTTGAAAAAAATTAAAATAGGTTCAAGTGATAGGGTTTGCAAAGGGTTCACAGTGCGAGGGAAACTACTGTAACAATGTGGACAGAACCCGTTGGATGGATTCATCATGGGTTTTTTTTGCTGCTTCAGAATCTGTGGTAGAGTTTGCTGTGTTGCATGATGCATTCCCGCTTCTTATAAGTTTTAGATGTAATACCCCCTTAGGAAGAAGTGCACGTAAGGAAGATTAGTGAGTCAAACTCCTCTTCCCTCTGTCAGCAGTGGGTGCAAAAGGATTTAGACCAAGTACTTTCATCCTTTGATGTGCAAAGTTTTCCCTATATGAATGATGTTTTGTTTGTTTGCAGGGTCAGGAGGCTTGGTCTCAATATCCCTGTTTAAAAAGTGTAAATCACATGTGTTATCACATGTCTGCCAGAAAGAATTGCTGATGGTACTGGAAAAAACTGAGTTATCCTTAACAATTAAAGGTTTTGTAACAACATGGATGGACCTAGAGATTGTTATACTGAGTGAAGCAAGTCAGACACAGAAAGACAGATATCATATGATATTGCTTATATGAGGAATCTAAAAAGGACAAAAAGGTACAAATGAACTTATTTACACAACAGAAATAGAGTCATGGATATAGAAAACAAACTTATGGTTACCAGGGGATAAGTGCAGGAGGGATAAATTGGGAGATTGGGACTGACATATACACACTAGTATATACAAAATACATAAGTATTGATACGGACCTGCTTTATAGCACAGGGAACTCTACTCAATGCTGTGTACTGTCATATACGGGAAAATAATCTTAAAAACAACAACAAGGGTTTGGGGATTATATAATAAATATAAATGTGCAAACCTTTAACATGAAAGGAAAAATCAGTTAACTCTGTGGTCCCTGTTATGGTGTAAACATTTTGTATCTCTAATTTAAAAATTTTGAAACCCAGCTTCCATTTTGATGGTATTAGGAGGTGGGGCTTTGGGGACGTGATTAGGTCATGAGGCCAGAGACCTCAAACATGGGATTACTGACCTAATAAATGTAGCAAACAGAAGATCTCATGCCCATTATATGATTTCATGGCCGAGCGAGAAGACCCACATTATGAACCAGATATTTGTCCCTCACCAGACACTAAGTAAGTGGGCAACTTGTTCTTTTTTTAAAATTAATTAATTAATTAATTAATTGGCTGCATTGGGTCTTTGTGGCAGTGTGCAGGCTTCTCATTGGGTGGCTTCTCTTGTTGAAGACCATGGGCTCTAGCCGTACGGGTTTCAGTAGTTGTGGCACACGGGCTCAGTAGTTGTGGCCTGTGGGCTCTAGAGCACAGCTCAGTATTTGTGGTGCATGGGCTTAGTTGTTCCATGGCATGTCGGATCTTCCCGTACCAGGGCTCAAACCCGTGTCCCCTTTATTGGTAGGCAGATTCTTAACGACTGTGCCACCAGAGAAGCCCCTGATAACTTGTTCTTGAACTTTTCAGTCTCAGCAATTATGAAAAAACAAAAATATTCTGTAGTTTATAGAATACCAAGTCTCTCGTATTTTGTTTTAGCAGTCAAAGAGCTGGCTGAGGAGAAATATCTGTGAGCTTGAAGACATTTCAAGAGAAACCTTTAAGTCTCAAAAGAAAAAAGAAAATGGGCAGGAAAGAAATCAACAGAACAGAGTAATCAATAATTGTGGAACAATGAAAATGCTGTGACCTATACATAATGGGTATAGCAGGAGGAGAATAAAGATAACAAAGAACAGAAAATAGTTTTTAAAAATGACTGAGAATCTCCCCAAATGAATGTCTGACACTAAATCCACAACATCCAAACTTAGAGGAACATATGAATAGTAAAAGAAACTGACCAATATCTCTCAGGAACATCAATGCAAAAATCCTCAACAAAATATTAACAAATCAAATCCAACAATATTTTGAGAGAATTTTATATCATGAATGAGAGGGAATAATCCCAGGTATGCAAGGCTGTTCAACATTGTAAAATCAAATAATTATATCCATCATATCAACACCCTAAAGACAATCATTAGCATATCAATAGATTCAGAAAACCTTTGAAAAAATCTAAAACCCATTCTTCATAAAAATTCTCAGTTCAAGAAATAGACTGGAGCTTTCTCAAGTTGATAACAAAGATCTACAGGAAAGTTTTATCTTACATTATGATGAATGGTCAAAAACATGAAGCTTTTCCACTAAGTTCAGGTAAAAGCAAGCATGTCCCCTTTCATGATTCGTTTTCCATATTTTACTCCAAATCCTTGCTAATGCAATAAGGCATGAAAATAAATAAAACAAATACAGATTGGGTAGAAAATAATGAAAGCAACCTAAATAAAATGTTTACCAATATACTTTATGGGCATCTCACCAAAGAAAATAGACATTATGCGTATAAGTATACAAGCGAATAATCCAGATTACATGCTGCCATGAAAATGCAAATTAAAAATACAATTGCATACCACTATGTAACACATAGAATGGCTAAAATGTGAACAATGACAAGAACAAATTCTATAGGGGATGTGGAACAATAGGAAATGTCATTTGTTATTGGTGGAAATGAAAAATAATACAGCTAGTTTGGTAGTCTGATTGACACTTGCTATAATATTGAATATTCCCTTACTGTACAATCCAGCAAGTGTTCTCATGGATATTTACTGAAAGTAGTTTAAAACATAGTTCCAGACGAAAACATGCCTATGGATATTTATAGCACCTAATTCAATATTGCCAAAATGTGAATGAAACTAAGGTGTCTTCCAATAGGTGAATGAAGTGATATAGTATTAATATATTCTGGGAATGGGATAATATTGAGCACTAAGAAATTAAGCTATCAAGCCAGAAAAATATATGGGAATTCTTTTTTTCTTTTGAAATATAAGTGATTTTCTTTATTTTGTAATTTAAATTTTATTGGAGTATAGTTGATTTTTAATGTTATGTTCATTTTAGCTGCACAGAAAGTGATTCAGTTACACATATTCATTCTTTTTCAGATTCTTTTCTGATAAAGGTATTCCCAGAATATTGAGTAAAGTTCCCTGTGCTATACAGTAGTTCCTTGTTGCTTATCTATGTTATATATAGTAGTATTCGTATGTTTACCCCAAGTTTGTGATTTATCCCTACCCCCACCTTTCCCCTTTGGTAACCATAACTTTGTTTTCCAAGTCTGTGAGTCTGCCTCTGTTTTGTAAGTTAGTTCATTTGTATCAATTTTTAGGTTCCACCTAGAAGTGATATCATACAATATTTGTCTTACTCTGTCTGACTTACTTCATTTAGAACAATCATCTCTACGTCCATCCATGTTACTGAAATTGGCCTTATTTTCTTTTTTTTTTTTTTGCAGTACACGGGCCTCTCACTGTTATGGCCTCTCCTGTTGTGGAGCACAGGCTCTGGACGCGCAGGCTCAGCGGCCATGGCTCACAGGCCTAGCTGCTCCACAGCATGTGAGACCTTCCCAGACCGGGGCACGAACCCATGTCCCCTGCATCGTCAGACGGACTCTCAACCACTGTGCTACCAGGGAAGCCCCTAATTTCTTCTATTTTATGGCTGAGTCATATTCCATTATATATATATGTATCACATATTTTTTACCTATATTCATATGTTGATGGACATTTTGGTTGCTTCCATGTCTTCGCTATTGTAAAGAGTGTTGCAGTGAACTTTGGGGTCCTCCAGATATGTGCACAGGAGTGAACTTGTTGGATCATCTGGTAGCTCTATTTTATTTTATTTCATTTCATTTAAATTTCAATTTTTTGGGAAGATAATTGATTTACAATGTTGTGTTACTTTCTGCTTCACAGCAGAGTGAAGCAGTTATACATATATCCAATCCTTTTTGGATTCCTTTCCCATACAGGTCATTACAGAGTATTGAGTAGAGTTCCTCAAGTGCTATACTGTAGGCACTTATTTGTTATCTCTTTTATATATAGTGGTGTGTATATGTCAATCCCAATTTCCAATTTATCCCTCCAGCCTCCCCTTACTCTGGTAACCTCCATTCTGTGCTCCATAGTGGCTGTTACCAATTGGCATTGTCACCAATAGTGTAGTATTGGTGGTGCTGTGGTTAAGAATCTGCCTGCCAGTGCAGGGGACAGGTTTGAGCCCTGGCCCAGGAAGATCCACACGCCACAGAGCAACTTAAGTCCATTCGCCACAACTATTGAGTCTGCACTCTAGAGCCCATGAGCCACAACTACTGAGCTCATGTGCCACAACTACTGAAGCCTGTGTGCCTAGAGCCTGTGCTCCTCAACAAGAGAAGCCATCACAAAGAGAAGGCTGCGTACCTCAACGATGAGTAGCCTCCGCTTGCTGCAACTATAGTAAAGCCTCACGTGGCAATGAAGATCCAAAGCAGATTAAAAAAATAATAATAATAAGTAGTAGGTTTCTCTTTTTTCCACACCCTCTGAAGCATTTCTTCTTTGTAGACATTGTGATGACGGCTATTCTGAGTGGTTCCAGGTGATACTTCTTTGTACATCTGATTTGCATTTCTCTAACATAAAGCAATGGTGAGCATCTTCATGTGAGCTTTTTATTGAACAGTGAGAGTAAAATTTACCCCTTGAAAAAGGCTTATTGAAAAGTTGCCTTGTTTTGAAGTCTATTTCCATTACCTACCCCAAGACATTTGTTGAGGGCTGTTGTCATTTACAGCTCCCCTGGCATTGTGAATATGAAGTACCTATAAGATCCAGTTTTAGAATTGTTATGGGAAAGAGAAGGCGCCAGGATTTCTCCTGTCCCTCTCTGGTTACTGACACAACTTTAGCTGTAGGGAAAGTCCTGTTCCTGATTTAGAGTGGGATGTGCCTGACCAAACATTTAAGGGCTTCCATCCCATTCCTCCTTCCCTCTTATCCTTCAGCCCCCCAAACAAGCATATACCCCTGCAAAGTCGCCTGTTGAGGGGGCTGTCTTGTAGAGTGCGATGACCCTAATGAAGGAGTCAGAAGGGCGGAACCCAAACACCAGGATATGGTGAGACCAGGTGATTTTCCAAATGTCATGCAGCCTAGAGAGTCCACCATCCTTTGGGTGTCAGAGGGTTGTTTTTGTAGTATGAGGGCACACTGAGATCTGGAGATTGTGATCTCATGCAGAGTTGACCAGGTACTACATGATCAAGGGGGATGAATTAGCTGGCATATCCTCCCGAAGTCCTCAGGCCCAGAACAGTCCAGCCTTGGGACCAAATTGAGGCTGTGTCCAGGGATGTGACACTAGCACATTCACCGTGACTAAACGAATTTAGTGATCATTTTTCTTTTCTATAATTTAATTTAAAATTTATAATGGAGTATAGTTGATTTACCATGTTGTGTTCGTTTTTGATATACACCAATATGATTCATTTATACAGAGATGACTATATATTCTTTATGGAATTATTTTCCCATTGAGGTTACTAAAGGGTGTTGAGAAGAGTTCCAAGTGCTCTACAGGAGGTCCAGGTTGATTACAAGTTTTATCTCTGTAAATATGTATATACTAACTCCAAACTCATGATTTATGCCTCCAACACACCTTTCCAGTTTGGTAACCATAAGTTTGTGTACTAAGTCTTGGACTCTGTTTCTGGGTTGTAAGATAGTACCTTTGTATCAATTTTTAGATTCCACTGATAAGTAATATTATGACACTTATTATGAATGTATCTAGGTCCTTCCGAGTGGCTGTAAATGGCCTTATTTCATTCATTTCATGGCTGAATAATATTCCATTGTACATATCTACCATAATTTCTTTATCCAGTCTTCCTTCCAAGGACGTTTAGGTAGCTTCCACGTAGAGGCTCTTGTAAACAGGGCTGCAGTCAATTTATGTTTTTTCCATGAAACAGGCCCAGGAGTGGAAGAGCCATATGCTCTGAAGCTGTGTGTTTTAGATTTTTAAGGAATCACCACCCACTTCTCCAGAGTGGCTGTTAGCAATTTACATTCCCACCATCAGCTTGTCAATGTTCCCTTTTCTCCACACCCTGTCCTGCATTTCAGGTTTTACACTTTGTGAGGTTGGCCATTCTGACTGGTGCAAAGCAATACCTCTTCTAAACTCTTCCCAAACAGTTGGTGTATCATCCTCTGGATATCCCACTCATGTTTTAGCTGTAGGAAGGGTCCTCTGCACCTGGAGATATGGGACCCATGGAATGGGGGCCAGTCAGTGTTACTCTAAAAGTTCTGCATTTACAGTCCCATCCTCAGCAAGCCTCTCAGACCCACGAGTGTAGAGCCGTAGGTTCCATCCAGCTGTGTGTCTAGATGTGGTCACTCCAGGTTGCATCACAGCCCTTGAACACATTTTGTAAGAATTTCTCTCTCTCTCACTGTCTTTTTTTTTGTTCTTGTTATTTAATTTTATAATGGGGTATAGCTGATTTTCAGTACTGTGATTCTTCCTGCACTACATCTATCCACTTGATTCACTTAAAGAGAGACACTAATACATTCTTTTATAGATTCTTACAGTCTTATATACCGTTTTCCGGTGACAACAGTGTGCTGAGTCCAGCTATTTGAGCTATACAGCAGGTCCTGTTGATTACCTATTTTGTTTATGGAACCATATCTATGCTAATTCCAACCTCCTGGTTTATGCATCACCCCACCCACCTTTCTCCTTTAGGAGCCATAAGTGTATTTTCTGAATGTGTGACTCTGTTTCTGTTTTGTAATTGAGTTCATGTGTAGCCATTTTTAGATACCATCTATAAGTGATACCTTATGATAAGTTTCTATTAATGTCTGACTTATGTCACTTAGAATGATCATACCTCAGTCTCCATGAGTTGCTGCAACTGGCCTTATTTAATTGATTTAATTGCTCTGGATATTTCATTGTACATAAGTACCACATCTTCTTTATCCATTTCATTTTTCCAAGGACATGTATGTTGTACCCAAGTTGAGGCATTTCTAAGCAGAGCAGTACTAAACGTAGGGGTGCCTGTGTCCTGTTGATTTTTGGTTTTACCAAGATATACGCCCAAGATTGGAAGTGCCGTATGGTCTGTAGCACTATTTTTTAGATGTTTTAGGAAACACCATACACTTCTCCAGAGTGGCCATTGGCTATTTACATCCCCCCCCATCAGGCTAACAAGGCTTCCTTTTCTCCATGGCCTGAGCTGCATTTCTGGTTTTACAATTTTCAAAGATGGCCCTTTTGACGAATGCGAAGTAAGAATTCTTTGTAGTGCTGATTTGCATTTCACGGTTGTTTTGTTTGCCATAAAGGGCATATGCATTTTTCCTGAATATATTTATTTTTATAATGCGGTTTAGATGATTTTCACTGCTACGTTTATGTCGCTTTACACATGTGATTCACTTACACAGGGATATCAATAAATACTTTTTAATATTCGTACTACTCAGATATATTCTTCTGCAGTGAATAGGGGGTGTTGAGTCCAGATTATTGAACAATGACTAGGTCTTGACTATTACGTATTTGGTTTATGGAAAGGTATCTGTGCTAATTTCAAACTCTTGTTTTATGCATCACCTCACCTCCCCTTTCCCCTTAAGCAGGCATAAGTGTGTGTTCGAAAAGTGTGACTCTGTTCTGTTTTGTAATTCAGTTCATGTATAGTGATTTTTACATTCCTTCTATAAGTGATATCTTAATCACAAGTTTCTTTTGCTGCGTGATGTATTTCACTTAGGATCATCGTACCTAAATCCACTCATGATGCTGCTACTAGCCTTATGACATTGATTTCATGGCTGTGTTATATTCCCTTGTACCTAAGTAGCACAACTTCTTTTTCCATTTTTCTCTTCCCTGGGATATGTATGGTATACCGAAGTCAAGGTTCTTGTAAAGACAGTGGCCCTAAACTTTGAGGTGCCTGTGTTTGGTTGATTTTTAGTTTTCCCAAGATATACGCGCATGTGTGGAAGTGCCCTATGCTCTGTGGCTCTGGTTTTTAGATGTTTTAGCAAACAGCATACACTACTCCAGAGTGGCTGTTGGCAATTTACATCCCGCCCAACAGCTTAACAAGGCTCCTTTGTCTCCATGGCCTGTCCTGCCTTTCTGGTTTCTACACTTTTTTCGGATGGCCCTTTTGACCTGGGGGAAGTGAGACTTCTATGTAGTGTTGATTTGCTCTCCCAGCTTGCTTAGTTGGCCAAAAAGGGCGTACGCGTTTTTTCCTGAATATATTCAGAAAAAAAACGCATACACCCTTTTTGGCCAACTGCATCATTGTCGAAGTTCTGCTGCTTTTCATGTGCTGTAAAGGCCAGTCCGAACTACCTCTTGAAATCTCTTTCCTGCAGTTCTGCCTTGCTTTCAAATCCTCTTCGTTGCCTTACCTCAATATATTTTTGGACGATAGTTACCCTTTAGAACTCTGCAGGTTTGTGAAGTGCAGTGCCCCTGAGCTCCATTTTCCAGCTCGCGTTTTTTGTGAGCTGGCCGTAAAACCGCAGGATTGCTTCAGGCCCTATTGTGGTTTGTGGGGGGCCGGGCAGGCTGAGCCTTTGGTTAATTCTTCTTCGTGATGGGAAATTAGGGTGAGATGTGCCTGTCCAAACACATATAGCTAGTCTCTCATTTGTTCCCCCTCTTCCAGTTCATCCTGAAGACAAATTGCAGACTGAACGAAAATGGATTTTAAACACGCTGATCCTCCAAGTTGGGAGATTGTTAGTAAAGCTGCTGGAATGGTGAATGTGAGCACCAGGAGATGAAAAATGAGGTGCGTTTTAGAAAGTTTTCCGATCAAACAGAGTACCATCTGCTGGGTTTCCCATGAGTGGTTTCGCTGTAGGAAGATTGCCTTGAACCTGGAGTGTTGGGACCCATGGAATGGGTAGCACGCAGTATTACTTTAAAGGGTCTGCATTTTCTCACCCAAGCTCACCAATCCTCTCAGCCCTGAGTATCCAGACTCATGTCTTATCCAGCTGTGGGTGTAGATGTGGTCCATCCTGGTTGCATCACAGCCCCTGAACGCATTTTGGAAGAATTTCTCTCTGTTTCACTGTGCTGTTTTCTTTTTGTTTTTGAAACTTATATTTATAATGGGGTTTAGCTGATTTTCACTGCTGTGTTTATGCTGCTTTACACACACTTGATTCACTTACAGAGAGATATCATTACTTAGGTTTTAAGATGCTTACTAGTCTGATATATTCTTCTGCAGTGAATAGGGGGTGTTGTGTCCAGTTCATTGAGCAAGGCGTAGGTCGTGTCTATTACATATTTGGGTTATGGAACAGTATCTGTGATAATTTTAAACACTTGTTTTATTCATCACACCACCTCAAACTTTCCCCTTAAGCAGGCATAAGTGTGTGTTCTCAAAGCGTGACTCTGTTCTGTTTTGTAATTCAGTTCATGTGTAGCGATTTTTACATTCCCTCGATAAGTGATATCATAAGTTTCTTTTTCTGTGTGACTTATTTCACTTAGGATCATCATACCTAAATCCACTCATTATGCTGGTAGCAGCATAGCCTTATGACATTGATTTCATGGCTGTTTTATATTCTCTTGTACCTAAGTAGCACAACTTCTTTTTCCATTTTTTCTCTTCCCTGGGATATGTATGGTATACCAAAGTCGAGGTTCTTGTAAAGACAGTGACCCTAAGCTTTGAGGTGCCTGTGTTTGGTTGATTTTTAGTTTTCCCAAGATATACGCCCATGTGTGGAAGTGTCCTATGCTCTGTGGCTCTTTTTTTTAATATGTTTTAGGAAACACCATACACTTCTCCAAAGTGGCTGTTGGCAATTTACATCCCGCCCAGCAGCTTAACAAGACTGCCTTGTCTCGATGGCCTGTCCTGCCTTTTTGGTTTTTACACTTTTTTCGGATGGCCCTTTTGACTGCGGGGAAGTGAAACTTCTTTGTAGTGCTGATTTGCATTGCATGCTTGCTTGGTTGTCCAAAAAGGGCCTATGAGTTTTTTCCTGAATATATTAAAAAAAAACCGCATAGACCCTTTTTAGCCAACTGCATCATTTTCGAAGTTCTGCCACTCTTCATGTTATTTAAAGGCGACTCCAATCTGACTCTTGAAAACTGTCTCTTGCAATTCTACCTTGCTTTCAAATCCTCTTCGTTGCCTTACTTCAATACATTTTTGGACGGTAGTTATCATGTATAACCCTGCAGGTTTGTGAATTTCAGTGCCTCTGAGCTCCATTTTTCACCTCGGTTTTTTGGAAGCTGATGCCAACCCGCCCGATTTATTCAGGCCCCATTCTGGTTCTTGGAGGCAGGCTGATTCTTTGGTTAATTCTTCTTCTTGATTGGAAATTAGCGTGACATGTGCCTGTCCATACACCTACATCTAGTCTCTCAGTAGTTCCTCCTGTTCCCATTCATTTTCCGGAGAAATTGCAAATTGTCCGAAACTGGAGGTTAAAGGTGCTGCTTCTCCAATTGGGTAGATTGTTAGTAAAGTGGCTGGAATGGCAAACCCGAGTACCAGGAGACGAAAAATTAGGTGCATTTTAGAAACCTTTCCCGATCACATGGTGAACAGTCCTCTGGGTTTCCCATGCATGTTTTAGCTTTAGGAAAATTCCTTTGAACCTGGAGATTTGGGACCTATGGAATTGGTATCACCAGTATTACTTTAAATGGTCTGTATTTGCTCACCCATCCTCACTAATCATCTTAGCCCAAACAGTTTTCAGCCTTATGTCTTTTTCTGCTGTGGGTCTAGATATGTTCATTACATGTTGCATCACAGCCCCTGAGCAAAAGTTGTAAGAATTTTTCTGTCTCTCATTGTCTTTCATTGCTTTTAAAATTTATTGTTATATTGGTAACAGCTGATTTTCAATGCTCTGTTTCTTGCTGCTATAAATCCACTTGATTCACATACAGAGAGACATCAATAAATTCTTTTTCAGGTTCTTTCCAGTCGTATATAATCTTTTCCTGTGACTTGAGTGTGCTGAGTGCAGGTCTTTGAGGTACCGTGTAGGTCTTGTCTATTATCAATTTGGTATTTGGAACGGTATCTTTGCTAATTTCCACCTCCTGGATAATGCCTCACCCCTCCCCACCTTTCCCCTTTAGCAACCTTATGTGTGTTTTCTACATATTTGACTATGTTTCTGTTTTGTAATTTATTTCATGTGTAGCCATTTTTGATTCCACATTTAACTGATATCTTATGATATGTGTCTTTTTCTTTCTGACTTATGTCACTTAGAATGATCATATGTAACTCATCCTGTGTTGTTGAAACTGGCCTTATTTCATTGATTTCCTGGCTGAGTTATATTCCACTCTACATAAGTACCACACCTCTTTTATCCATTTTTTTTCCTTCTAGGGATATTTAGGTTGTATCCAAGTCGAGGATCTTTTAAACAGAGAGGTGGTAAACGTTGGGGTGCCTGTGTCCTGTTTATTTTTGTTTTTCCCAAGATATACGACCATGAGTGCAAGTGCCCTATGCTCTGTAGCTCATTTGCTTAGATGTTTTAGTAAACACAGTACACTTCTTCAGAATGCCCGTTGACAATTTACATTTCCAATATCAGCCTCACAGGGCTCCCTTCTCTCCTCGCCCTGTCCTTCATTTCTGGTGTATACATTTTATGAGGATGGCTCTTCTGACTGATGTGAAGTGATACCTTTTGTAGTATTGATTTGCAATGCCCACCTGTTTGGTTGGCTAAAAAGGGTGTATGCCCTTTTTTTGAATATATTCAGAAAAAAAGCATACACCCTTTTTGGCCAACTGCACCGTTGGCGATGTTCAGCCCCTTTTTTGTGCTTTAACGGTGAGTCCTTTCTACCTCTTCAAATCCCTTTCCTGCCATTCTCCCTTGCATACAAGTCCTTTTCTGTGACTTACCTGAAGATATTTTTTGATGATAGATATTTTCAACTCTGCAGTTTCGTGAATTTTAGTGACCTTAGTTCCATTTTACAACTTGTGTTTTTGGGAACTGACCACAAAATAGTGGGATTTCCTCAAGGTGTATTCTTTTTCCATGGGCAATCTTAGCCTTTGGTCAATTCGTCTTCCTGATTGGAAATTAGAGTGACTTGTGCCTGTCCAAACACCTAGGACTTGTCTCTCATTGTTTCTCATCCTTCTGCTTCATCCTCTGGATAAATTCCAAACTGCGCAACAGGATGTTGAAGGTGCTGATATCCCCAAGTGGGGAGATTGTTAGGAAAGATGCTGGAGGGTTGAAACCGAATACCAGGAGATGAGGAGATGAGATGCCTTTCCAAACTCTTCCCGATCAAACGGTGTACCACCTTCTGGGTGTCAGAGTCATGTTTTAGCTGTAGGAAGGTTTCCGTGCATGGTAAGAGAACACCAGAGATTTTTCCATATCAGTGTCTCCCCGAACCCCAAACTGGGGAATTTTTAAGCTACGGGTACACATATGTTCATTAAGGGCCTTGGGCAGTAGGCAGAGTCCGAATTTTAGATGATTGAAGTCTTCAGGGTCAGAAGCGCTCACCATCAGCCTCCCTTAGGTTACATTTTATCTGTCGTTGATAGATGATGTTGATAAAAATATCTATTCATTTTCAGATTATTTCCCCTTATAGGTTATTACAAAATATTGAGTGTAGTTCCCTGTGCTATACAGTAGTTCTTTGTTGATGACCTCTTTTATACATAGCAGTGTGTACGTGTTAATCCTAAACTGTTCGTTTATCCCTCCCCGCACCTTTCTCCTTTGATAATAATAAATTATAAGATTTTATAATTCTCAGAAATGGGAGAGCTGAAAGAGAGGTATCATTTTCAATGGAAAAGCATTCAAAACAATATTGAAGCTTCAGCCAAGATTATTGGATGTACATCCTTGGAAAGAAATCACTTCATTTCTCTAATGTTGACCTGACAAATAAGAGAAACCACTCCACTGACCTTGCTTATAATAAAGTGATGGAAATATCAAATGGAAGTGTTAGAAACATCTTATTTTACCCGAGCCTTATACACTTCTCTAGGTTAATTACAGTTTGGCTCACACATCTGGTCCTTGAAGTTACAATGTTCTCAATTTCTGTCACTGATCCTGCAGAGTGGGCCCCAACAAGTGTCCCCCTACCCTGTGTCATTGGAGCCAAGAGAATGAGACTGAGTTTTGTTCAGAAGCAAAGGAAAGTTTATATTTTGACCAGAGAACGGAGAGGTGAGAGTGTGCGCTCCCCCGCGGGCTGTGGGTCGGGCTGCTGTGTAGGGATCCTGGCAGCGTCAGCGGGACAGAAGCTCTCGATGGCAGGTTGGCTGGAGCTCAGACTCTATGTCGCGGACTCTGCATGGGGCCCTGCGAGCTGAGGTGTCAGCCCAGCCATTTTGCACCAGGAAATAGGTTCTGAAGTGCCGGGTGTAGAACCTCTGCTTGTGGAAACCTAGGAGCAAGTGAAATTAGACAAATCACAAAGGAAAAAAAGGTTAGACTTTATTTTATTGCCCAGATTCTATTTTTATCTCCCAGGAATTGTTCATGGGCTTTGCCGGTGACAAGCCCCTCCTCTGCCTTTTCTCCCATTCCTCATTGTTGGTGCACTGAGGGTGCAGACCCCGCTTCTGTAACTGCTTTGTGCTGAGTTGGGAGTCCTCATACCCGGGGGAAGGGGCAGAACTTCTCCCCATCAGCCTCTAGGTGAGGTTGATTGTCCCCAGGCCTCCTGCCTCACTGCTCGTCCGCCTGAGCCCAGCATTTGAAGTGTTAAAGGTTCTAATGACCTTTAAGGGTCCAGGAAAGAGATGTGCAGAGACCCTGGGGGGACCGGTTTTACCCAGCCCCCCATTTGTTCAGCCATCTTAGGCTAACAGTTTCTGCCAGCCTAGATGCTCTGACCAGTAGTCTGCGCTGTCTTCAATTAGGTCCATGAATTAATGTACAAACAGCACCAGGTGTCAGAGCCCTTCCTGCTCAACTCCCAGACTGTCCAGGGCTGGTGGTGATCCAGGCCCATGACGGCCACTGAGACAACGGCCTTTTCAAGTAGCTAGGAGTCCAGCCGGTCTCATTGGCTGCCATGACCACGGTGTCTATAGGCTTTTCTATGGTGACAGCGTTATTTACGGTTCCGCTGCCAAGCTTATTAGTTCTGTTCTGGGTGCAGTAAGTCCTGCAAGCAGTAGTCTGCTCTTTGGGGGCACACACTTGTTGTTTTCTGAGAGAAGCTCCAGGTCAAGTGATGGTCACACGAGTCATCATGGGGGCCCGTTGCGCCAGGTTGTCTCTCTGGAGGTTGGAGTTGGAGAGCCTCCTCACTCGAGGTCAGTGTGCCCACGGAGCGACCCCTGCAACTTCAGGACAAGGTGAGTGTTTAGGATCACCACGTGTTGTCCTTTTCCCTTAGGAGGGAGCTGGCCTTGTGGGCTGCTGATTTCCAGGTTTTTAGATACCCCCAGTATCCTGGCCAGATGGGGCGGCTGGCCAAGCCCTTGCTGACGGTAGTTTCTCCTCCCTGGAGGGCATTCTTGCATTGTTTCATTTCAAGTGGTCCCAGTTTTTGCACTAATACTCCAAGGGCAATTCACCTTCGACCAGGAATGTAAAGGTCAAAGGGTTTAGCTAAATTAGGGAGTTCCAGGACAAGGGTCTGAATTAACTGCTCTTTCCATTCTTGAAAGACCACTTCTGGATTCTATTCAAAAGGATCATCATCTTTTCCTTTCAGTGTTTCATATAGAGGCCCAGCTATTAGACTGTAGTTAGGGATCCAGATGCAGCAAACTCCATCCTCCCCAGGAACCCTTAAGCTCTCCTCTAGTTTTAGAAGGGGTAAGTCTGCAAATGGCTTCTTCCCTTTCCTGGGATGGGCTTCTCCAACCTTCTGTGAGAATGAAGCCCAGGCAGGTCACCTTAGTCTGTGACATTTGAGCCTTTTTCTTGGATATCTTCTATCCTTTATTGTCAGCTAGTTCAGAGGCATCTTTAGTAGGGTTGGCGATCAGAATGTCATTTGCATATTGAAGGAGGGTCCCCTTCTCCAGAGGTAGATCTTTTAGGTTTTAGTCAAGTTTCCCCAAAGGTGGTGTGGGAATTTGTGAACCCTTGGGGCAGAACGGCCCAGCAGTATTGTTTTCGTTGTATGTTGAGTCCTACCACTTACAAGCCAAAATTTCTTCTTACCCTGGGACTAATGGAATACAGAAGAAGACATCATCAAAGTCTAATACAGAATACCATGTCCCAGTGGATGGTAGAATGACCAGTGGGGTGTCGGAATTAAGAACTACTGGATGTATATCCTCAGTGACTTCACTGACTGTCCTGACAGACTTTACCAGGTCCCCAGCAGCCCACGGGGCTCTCGTGGTCAGGCCAATCCCAGGATATGGAATTCGCCTGGGCAGGTACCCAGTAGCCAAAGGGGCTGTCTTGGTCTTACCCTTCCCAGGATATGGGGCTCACCTGAGCAGGTCCCCAGCAGCCCACCTTTCTCTTGTAGTCAGGCCCCTCCCAGGATATGGAGCTCACCTTGGCAGGTCCCCAGCAGCCCACAGGTCTCTCGTGGTAAGGCCCCTCCTTGGATACTTAACCCCCCTGTGCAGGTACCCCGGCAGGGCTGGGCACACAGGAACCGTGCACATAGCCGTCATTGCAGAGCACCCCCAGCCCACCTGTTGGTCAGAGCTGACACAGAGCACCTCAGAGCAGGACTTGAACTAACAAACAGC
This sequence comes from Kogia breviceps, assembly GCF_026419965.1. Taxonomy (NCBI): domain Eukaryota; kingdom Metazoa; phylum Chordata; class Mammalia; order Artiodactyla; family Physeteridae; genus Kogia; species Kogia breviceps. The sequence continues at coordinate 19,146,835 of NC_081322.1, read as the reverse complement.
AGCTCTGACAGGTCTGTTACCCTGGGCGTCACTCTCGGCGGCCTCCCTCCGCCTTGTCTTCCAGAGACTTCCACTGCAGCTGGGGCACTAGGCCTCTGTCTCCACCCACCACCCCTCCTCTCCCTGACTCCTGGGTCCCTCTCATTAAGAAAGGGTCTTCTTGAAGTTGTCTACCACTCATGGGCCAGATAAAATGATTAGAAAACAAGCCAGGGCTGCAACCCCTTGTCTATCCTGACCCTCAGGACCTACACCTGTTCCTTGAAACTGGTCGGTGCAGCAAGGCCCATTTTCTGCAACTGTGAGCCCCTGAGGGGCGAGGATTGGCTGACCTGGGCAGCCTGACCCAGCCGGCCAGTTCTCCCCAGGTGTGTCTGGGCTGAGGTCAATATAAACACCGCTCCAGGCAGCAAGAGCCCCTGCAGCTGTGCCTGACGCCATATTCTCTGCCCCGTCAGCAGTTTCGGGACTGGGCTGGTGGGAGGGAGTAGGGCCCACGGCTCTGTGGGTGGCCTGGTGTAAGTGGGGCTCTGCTGGACTTTCTGTAGGAGTTTCCAGGCTGCCACCTGCTAAAGAAGAGGATGTGTCACCCATACCTGCTGCTGGAAGTTCTCCCCGGGCAGAGGTGAGGAAGGAAAAAAGCAGTGGGGGCCGGGACGGGAGGGGTACATCAGGCAGGGAAATGGAAATCTTCCAGAAGAGTGCCCGGGGCCAGGACCATCCTGTCTGGCCTGCAGACCCCAAGTCCGCCTGCGTGCTGTGGCTGGTGTGGCTCCATGGCCCTTCTTCTAGGCTTTCAAGTCCTTGCAGTCATTCAGGTGTTTTACCTGGGAAGGGTGGGAACAATTCAGCAGCAGCTGGCCTGGGGGTCATCTCACGTTTACTCAGGGACGCCTCGGCACGGTCCCCCAGGTTTGCAATGAGGATGCTCCTTGCAGGGGTCTGCTGGCTGCATGGGAGATGATTCCCCACCTCTGACCACCTTCAGAATTGTTTACCACTGGATCAAGTGCCCTGACAGTGTTTTCCTCTGTATGACCAGTGAGTTCTTGTTTTTCTCTTTTTTTCTCTTTTGGCTCAAGGTAGGTGTTATTCCTCTTCTTGTATTTATAGATATAATCATGGAAGTAAATCATTCATATAAATATGTCTATGGGAAGGAAAGAACTTTTTTTAAAACAAGAATATTTATTTTTAAATTTTTTAATTTAATTTTATTTATTATTTTATACAGCAGGTTCTTATTGGTTATCTATTTTATACATATAAGTGTATACATGTCACTCCCAGTCTCCCAATTCATCCCACCCCCACCCCCCACGGCTTTCCCCCCTTGGTGGCCATATGCTTGTTCTCTACATTTGTGTCTCTATTTCTGCCTTGCAAACTGGTTCATCTGTACCGTTTTTCTAGGTTCCACATGTATGCGTTAATATACGATATTTGTTTTTCTCTTTCTGCCTTACTTCACTCTGGATGACAGTCTCTAGATATCTCCACATCTTTAAAAATGACCCAGTTTCATTTCTTTTAATGGCTGAGTAATATTCCATTTTATATATGTACCACAACTTTTCCATTCGTCTGTCTGTGGGCATTTAGTTTGCTTCCATGACCTGGTTATTGTAAATAGTGCTGCATTGAACATTGTGGTGAATGTGTATTTTTGAATTATGGTTTTCTCTGGGTATATGCCCAGTAGTGGGATTGCTGGGTCATACGGTAATTCTATTTTTAGTTTTTTAAGGAAGCTCCATACTGTTTTCCATAGTGACTATATCAATTTACATTCCCACAAATAGTGCAAGAGTGTTCCCTTTTCTCCACACCTTGTCCAGCATTTGTTGTTTGTAGATTTTCTGATGATGCCCATTCTAACTGGCGTGAGGTGATACCTCATTGTAGTTCTGGTTTATATTTCTCTAAGAATTAGTGATTTAGAGCAGCTTTTCATGTGCTTCTTGGCCATCTGTATGTCTTCTTGGGACAAATGTCTATTTAGGTCATCTGCCCATTTTTGGATTGGGTTGTTTGGTTTTTTTTTTTTTTTTTTTTACTGTTGAGCTCCATGAGCTGTTTATATATACTGGAGATTAATCCTTTGTCCGTTGATTCATTTGTAATTATTTTTTCCCATTCTGAGGGTTGTCTTTTCATCTTGTTTGTAGTTTCCTTTGCTTTGCAAAAGATTTTAATTTTCATTTGGTCCCATTTGTTTTTGTTTTTTATTCCATGACTCTAGGAGGTGGATCAAAAAAATCTTGCTGTGATTATGTCAAAGAGTATTCTTCCTATGTTTTTCTCTAAGAGTTTTATACTGTCCGGTCTTACATTAAGGTCTCTAATCCATTTTGAGTTTATTTTTGTGTATAGTATTAGGGAGTGTTCTAATTTCACTCTTTTACGTGTAGCTGTCCATTTTCCCCAGCACCACTTATTGAAGAGACTTTCTTTTATCCATTGTATATCTTTGCCTCCTTTGTCGTAGATTAGTGGACCATAGCTGTGTAGGTTTATCTCTGGGCTTTCTTTTTTTTTTTCAGTTACATCTTTATTGGAGTGTAATTGACTTACCATTGTGTGTTAGTTTCTGCTGTGTAAAAAGTGAATCAGCTATACTTATACATATAACACCATATCCCCTCCCTCTTGCACCTCCTTCTCACCCCCTTATCCCACTCCTTTAGGTGGTCACAAAGCACGGAGCTGATCTCCCTGTGCTATGTGGCTGCTTCCCAGTAGCTATCAATTTTACTTTTCCTAGTGTATATATGTCCATGCCACTCTCTCACTTTGTCCCAGCTTACCCTTCCCCCTCTCCTTATCCTCAAGTCCTTTCTCTACGTCTGTGTCCTTAATCCTTTCCTGTCCTTAGGTTCTTCATAAACTTTTTCTTTATTCCATATATATATATATGTTAGCATACGGTATTTGTTTTTCTCTTTCTGACTTACTTCACTCTATAAGGCAGACTCTAGGTCCACCTACCTCACTACAAATAACTCAATTTCCTTTCTTTTTATTGCAGAGTAATATTCCATTGTATATATGTGCCCCATATTCTTTATCCATTTATCTGTCAATGTATATTTAGGTTGTTTCTATGTCCTGGCTATTGTAAATAGAGCTACAGTGAACATTGTGGTACATGACTATTTTTGAATTATGGTTTTCTCAGGGTAAATGTCCAGTAGTGGGATTGCTGGGTCCTATGGTGGTTCTATTTTTAGTTTTTAAGGAACCTCCATACTGTTCGCCCTAGTGGCTATATCAATTTACATTCCAACCAACAGTGCAAGAGGGTTCCCTTTTCTCCAATAAATGTCTCTCCAGCATTTATTGTTTGTAGATTTTTTGATGATGGCCATTCTGACTGGTGTGATGTGATACTTCACTGTAGTTTTGTTTTGTTTTCTTGCCGTACGCAGGCCTGCCACTGTTGTGGCCTCTCCCTTTGCAGACCACAGGCTCCAGACATACAGGCTCAGCGGCCATGGCTCATGGGCCCAGCCGCTCCGTGGCATGTGGAATCTTCCCTGACTGGGGCATGAACCCATATCCCCTGCATCGGCAGTCGGACTCTCAACCACTGTGCCACCAGGGAAGCCCTTCACTGTAGTTTTGATTTCCATTTCTCTAATGATTAGTGATGTTCAGCATCCTTTCATGTGTTTGTTGGCAACGTGTATATCTTCTTTGGAGAAATGTCTATTTAGATCTTCTGCCCATTTTTGTATTGGGTTGTTTGTTTTTGTGATATTGAGCTACATGAGCTGCTTTTTGGAGATTAATCCTTTGCCATTTGCTTCATTTGAAAATATTTTCTCCCATTCTGATGGTTGTCTTTTCGTCTCATTTATGTTTTCCTTTGCTGTGCAGAAGATTTTAAGTTTCATTAGGTCCTGTTTTTTAATTTTTGTTTTTGTTTCCACTTCTCTAGGAGGTGGGTCAAAAAGGATCTTGCTGTGATTTATGTCATAGTGTGTTCTGCTTATGTTTTCCTCTAAGAGTTTTATAGTGTGTGGTCTTACATTTAGGTCTCTAATCTATTTTGAGTTTTTTTGTGTGTATGGTGTTAGAGAGTGTTCTAATTCCATTCTTTTACATGTAGCTGTCCAGTTTGCCCAACACCACTTGCTGAAGACACTGTCTTTTCTCCATGTATACCCTTGCCTCCTTTGTCATAGATTAGTTAACCATAGGTACGTGAGTTTTTTTCTGTGCTTTCTATCCTGTTCTATTGATCTATATTTCTGTTTTTGTGTCAGTACCATATTGTGCTGATTTACTGTAGCTTTGTAATGTAGTCTGAAATCTGGACATCTCATTCCTCCAGCCCTTTTTTTTTCTCTCTCTCTCTCAAGACTGCTTTGGCTATCTGGGGTCTTTTGTGTCTCCCTACAAATTTTAAGATTTTTTTTGTTCTAGTTCTGTAGAAGATGCCACTGGTATTTTGATATGGATTGCATCGAATCTCTAGATTGCTTTGGGTAGTATAGTCATTTTCACAATATTGATTCTTCTAATCCAAGAACAAGGTACATGTCTCCATCTGTTTATATCATTTTTGATTTCTTTCATCAGTGTCTTATAGTATTCTGAGTACAGGTCTTTTACTTCCTTTGGTAGGTTTATTCCTAGGTATTTTATTGTTTTTGTTGTAGTGGTAATGAGATTGTTTCCTTAATTTCTTTTTCTGATCTTTCATTGTTAGTATATAGGAATGCAAGAGATTTCTGTGCATTAATTTTGTATCCTGCAACTTTACCAAATTCATTGATTAGCTCTAGTAGCTTTCTGGTGGCATCCTTAGGATTCTCCATATATGGTATCATGTCATCTGCAATGACAATTTTACTTCTTCTTTTCCAATTTGTATTCCTTTTATTTTTCTTCCTTCTCTGATTGCTGTGTCTAGGACTTCCAAAACTATGTTGAATAATAGTGGCGAGAGTGGACATCCTCATCTTGTTCCTGATCTTAGAGGAAATGCTTTCAGTTTTTCACCATTGAGAATGATGTTTGCTGTGGGTTTGTCATATATGGCTTTATTATGTTGAGGTAGTTTCCCTCTATGCCCACACTCTGCAGAGTTTTTATCATAAATGAGTGTTGAATTTTCTCAAAATCTTTTTCTGCATCTATTGAGATGATCATATGGTTTTTTATTCTACAATTTGTTAATATGGTGTATCACATTGATTGATTTGTGTATATGGAAGAATCCTTGCATCCCTGGGATAAACCCCACTTGATCATGGTGTATGCTCCTTTTAGTGTTATTCAATTCTGTTTGCTAGTATTTTGTTGAGGAGTTTTACATCTATATTCATCAGTGATATTGGTCTCTAATTTTCTTTCCTTGTAGTATCTTTGTCTGGTTTTGGTGTCAGGGTGATGGTGACCTCATAGAATGAGATTGGGAGTGTTCCTTTCCCTGCAATTTTTTTGAAGAGTTTGAGAAGGTTGGGTGTTAGCTCTTCTCTAAATGTTTGATAGAATTCATATGTGATGCCCTCTGGTTCTGGGCTTTTATTTGTTGGAAGATTTTTAATCACAGTTTCAATTTCATTGCTTGTGATAGGTTTGTTCTTATTTTCTATTTCTTCCTGGTTCAGTCTTGGAAGGTTATCCCTTTCAAAGAATTTATCCATTTCTTCCAGGTTTTCCATTTTATTGGCATAGAATTGCTTGTAGTAGTCTCTTATGAAGCTTTGTATTTCTGTATTTGTAACTTCTCCTTTTTCATTTCGAATTTTATTGATTTGAGTCCTCTCCCTCTTTTTCTTGAGTCTGGATAAAGGTTTATCATTTTTGTTTATCTCTCAAAGAACCAGCTTTTAGTTTTATTGATCTTTGCTATTGTTTTCTTTGTTTTTATTTCATTTATTTCTGCTCTGAACTTTATTATTTCTTTCTTTCTACTAACTTTGGGTTTTGTTCTTCTTTCTCTAGTTCCTCTAGGTGTAAGAATACATTTTTATTTGAGATTTTTCTTGTTTCTTGAGGTAGGCTTGTATTGCTACAAACTTCCCTATTAGAACTGCTATTGCTGCATCCCATAGGTTTTGGGTCATCGTGTTTTTGTTATCATTTGTCTATAGGTAGTTTTTGATTTCCTCTTTTATTTCTTCAGTGATCTCTTGGTTATTTAGTAATGTATTGTTTAGCCTCCATGTGTTTGTGTTTTTTATGTTTTTTTCCCCTGTAATTGATTTCTAATCTCAGCATTGTGTTCGGAACAGCTGCTTGATATGATTTCAGTTTTCTTAGATTTACTGAGGCTTTATTTGTGACCCAAGATGTGATCTATCCTGGAGAATGTTCCATGTGCAGTTGAGAAGAACATATAATATGCTATTTTTGGATGGAATGTCCTATAAATATCAATTAAATCTATCTGGTCTATTGTGTCATTTAAAGCTTGTGTTTCCATATTAATTTTCTGTCTGGATGATCTCCATTGGTGCAAGTAAGGTGTTAAAATCCCCCACTATTATTGTGTTACTGTTGATTTCCTCTTTTACAGCTGTTAGCAGTTGCCTTATATATTGAGGTGCTCCTATGTTGGGTACATATATATTTATAATTGTTATATCTTCTTCTTGGATTGATCCCTTGATCATTATGTAGTGTCCTTCCTTGCCTCTTGTAACATTCTTTATTTTAAAATCTACTTTATCTGATATGAGTATTGCTACTCCAGCTTTCTTTTGATTTTTATTTGTATGGAATATATTTTTCCATCCCCTCACTTTCAGTCTGTATGTGTCCCTAGGTCTGAAATGGGTCTCTTGTAGACAGCATATATATGGGTTTTGTTTTTGTATCCATTCAGTGAGCCTGTGTCTTTTGGTTGGAGCATTTAATCCATTCACATTTAAGGTAAGTATTGATATATATGTTCCTATTACTATTTTCTTAATTGTTATGGATTTGTCTTGGTGGGTTCTTTTCTTCTCTTGTGTTTACCACTTAGAGAAGTTCCTTTAACATTTGTTGTAGAGCTGGTTTTGTGGTGCTGAATTCTCTTAGCTTTTGCTTGTCTGTAAAGCTTTTGATTTCTCCATCAAATCTGAATAAGAACATTGTTGGATGGAGTACTCTTGGTTGTAGGTTCTTCCCTTTCATCACTTTAAATTTATCATGCCACTCCCTTCTGGCTTACAGATTTTCTGCTGAGAAATCAGCTGTTAACCTTATGGGAGTTCCATTGTATGTTATTTGTCATTTTTCCCTTGTTGCTTTCAATAATTTTTCTTTTTGTTTAATTTTTGTCAGTTTGGTTACTATGTGTCTCAGCATTTTTCTCCTTTGGTTTATCCTGCCTGGGACTTTCTGTGCTTCATAGACTTTGGTGGCTATTTCTTTTCCCATGCTAGGAAAGATTTTGACTATAATCTCTTCAAATATTTTCTTGGGTCCTTTCTCTCTCTTCTCCATCTGGGACCCCTATAATGTGAATGTTGTTGCATTTAATGTTGTCCCAGAGGTCTCGTAGGGTGTCTTCATTTATTTTCTTTCTTTCTTTCTTTTTTTTTTTTTTTTTTTTCTTTTGCGGTACGCGGGCCTCTCACTGTTGTGGCCTCTCCCGTTGCGGAGCACAGGCTCCAGACGTGCAGGCGCAGCGGCCATGGCTCACGGGCCCAGCCGCTCCGTGGCATGTGGGATCTTCCCAGACCGGGACACAAACCCGCATCCCCTGCATCGGCAGGTGGACTCTCAACCACTGCGCCACCAGGGAAGCCCCTTCATTTATTTTCATTCTTTTTCTTTATTCTGTTCCATGGTAGCGATTTCCACCTTTCTGTCTTCCAGGTCACTTATCCATTCTTCTGCCACAGTTATTCTGCTACTGATTCCTTCTAGTGTATTTTTCATTTCAGTTATTGTATTGTTCATCTCTGTTTGTTCTTTAATTCTTCTAGGTGTTTGTTCCTTAATTCTTCTAAGTCTTTGTTAAGCATTTCTTGCATATTCTCGATCTTTGCCTCCATTCTTTTTTCAAGGTCTTGGATCATCTTCACTATCATTATTCCGTATTCTTTTTCTGGAATGTTTCCTATCCCCACCTCATTTTGTTGTTTGTTTCTGGGGCTTTATCTTGTTCCTTGATCTGGTATAATGTCCTCTGCCTTTTCATTTTATCTATCTTTCTGTGAATGTGGTTTTTCTTCCACAGGCTTCAGAATTGTAGTTCTTCTTGCTTCTGCTGTCTGCTCTCTGGTGGATGAGTCTATCTTAGAGGCTTGTGCAAGCTTCCTGATGGGAAGGACTGGTGCTGGTAGAGCTGGGTTTTTGCTCTGGTGGGCAGAGCTTTTATCTGCGTGTCTGTGGATTAAATACAACTTTAATAAAAAGTTTAATCCACTTGTCTGCTGATGCATGGAGCTGGGTTCCCTCCCTGCTGGTTGTTTGGCCTGAGGTGACCCAGCACTGGAGCATACCTTGCTCTTGGTGGGGCTAATGGCGAACTCTGGGAGGGCTCATGCCAAGGAGTATTTCCCAGAACTTCTGCTGCCAGTGTCATTGTCCCCATAGTGTGCCACAGCCACTCCCCGCCTTTGCAGGAGACCCTCTAAAACTAGCAGGTAGATCTGGTCATTTGCCTACAGGGTCACTGCTCCTTCCCCTGGGTCCTGATGTGCACACTTGTTTGTGTGTGCCCTCCAAGAGTGGAAGCTCTGAGTGCAGTTGAGACCCTGAGACTCTGAGTGGAGTCACACAGACACTGGGTCCTGTGAAGCTTTGATGCTTTGTGGTTCTAGAAATCCTATAGGAGACAGTCCACAGCAGGTGAAGCTAATGCTGCCAGTGAAGGTGGTGAAGCCAAAGATCTGCAGTTCTGACTAGAGGTGCCGATGTACATACAGGACAAAATCATCTCACGTGAATGTAATTCAGGCACGTTTAAGATGAATGCAGTCATGTTAATGCCTAGCATATTCTATCTTTTGCCTCTCCACAGGGACCCCCTCTTCAGTTCCTGAGGCTCCTGTAAGTCATGTACACGGGAATGGAGAGTGGGCTCTGTCCAGTCTGAGCACTTAGTTACCATGTGTGTATCTTAGGATACTTTGTATTTTTGTGGTGGCTATTGTAACATCATCTCTTTCATTTCTGATTTATATGGGCCCTCTCTTTTTTAAAAAAACATACTACTGTTGTCTTTTATTCTTTACAGGAATTTAATAAATGTTTGATCTACTACCTTTACCCTATGTATACTTTTTGCAATGAGATTTTTACTTTTGTTTGTTTTCTTGTTACTGTCAATAACTAGTGAGACTTCTTTTAAGCTATCTTCAACATTGCTTATAAAGCTGCTTTATTAGTGATGACAGAGCTTTAATGGAAGTCATGTTCTGGTTGGAAATTAGAATGCAATGTGCCAGCAAAAAGCCCCTTTTAAGTTTATGTCTCATTACTTCGTGTTCTTTTTTTAAATTTAATTTTTATTTTTTATTGAGAAAATTTGAAATGTTTTGTTTGTTCTAAGTGTGCAGGATGTGGTTTTTTTACACTTATACATGTGTCTATACTTCTTCAGATCGTTTTCTCATGTAGGTTATGACATAATGTTGGGTAGTCTTCTCTTGGTATTCCATAGGTCTTTGGTGATTATATATTTCACATGTGTTTCTATATCTCTGTTAATCCCAATATCCTAATGTATCTAATCCTCACACCTTTCCATTTGGTGAACCATAAGTTTTTTAATGAATCTGTGACTGAATTTCTCTGTGGAAATATCTTCATTCGTTTCAATTTTTAACTAACACCTATAAGTGATATTATAGGATATGTGTCTTTTGCTGTCTGACTTAGTACAATTTGCCCAATTACGTCTAGAATCATCTATGGTGCTGCAAATGGGATTGTATCATTTTTTTCCCTAGCTAATATTCCATCTGTACAGGTACCAGTTCTTCTTTGTTCACTCACCTCTTGATGGATTTTTTGGTTGCCTCCATGTCTTGTCTATTGTAATACTGCTGCAATGCACATTTGCTTGCCTATGTCTTTCCAATTCTGTCTTCTTATGTTATAGGCCCAGGTGTGGGCCTCCTGTATCATATGGTAGCTCAGGATTTACCTTTTAAAGGCACCAGCATTCTGTTCTCATTAGTGGCTCTTTCCCGGTTACATCCCACTTAAAATAGAGGGTATGCATTTCTCCACCACACCTTCAACATTTATTGTTTGTAGTTTTCTTGCTGATGGATATTCTAACTGGTGTTAGGTGATACCTCTTTTTGGTTGAATTTGCATGTGACTCATAATACGTTGAAACTGAGCTTTAAGGCATGTCCTTTTTACTTTTTCAAACTGTGATTACAGCTTAGTTCTTCAAAGTGTTTTCTTTATTTCTTTCTTTTTTTGTTGTTATTGTTTCTATTGTATGCGGGCTTCTCATGGTTGTGGCTTCTCCCGTTGTGGAGCACAGGCTCCGGACGCACAGGCTCAGTGACCATGGCTCACAGGCCCAGCCGCTTCACGACATGTGGGATCTTCTCGGACCAGGGCATGAACCCATTTCCCCTGCATCGGCAGGGGATTCTCAACCACTGCACCACCAGGGAAGTCCCTTCAAAGTGTTTTCTAAAAGTATGTGTCACATTTTGAAATTTTTTGGCCATTATTTCCCTCAAGACATTTTGAGGGCAGGTTTCGATTACAGCCCTGTAGTATTGTTCACATGAAGTGACCATTAGTACAGGCTTTAAAGCTGCTTTTGCAGGTAAAGGCTAGGGTGTGGCAGCTGTTCTTCGTTCCCCACGCTGGTACTAGGGAAACAGACCTTCCGGCCAGTAGTCTTCTTCCGTTATAAATTAGAGTGGAATGTGCCCAGATAAACCCACAAAAGCTGATGTCTCCTTACTTTTGTTTGTTTTTTAAATTTAATTTATATTTTTATTGGAGTAACAGTCCATTGTGTACATGGACCACTTCTTCTTGGTGCATTCCTCTGCTGATGGACATTTTCATTGTTTCCAAGTGTTGGCTATGTTAAATATTGCTGGAGTGCAAGATTGTCAGCCTGTGACTTTTTGATTCTCATTTTCTCAGGTGATAGGCCCAGCAGTGGGTGTGACTGATAGACTAGTAGCTCAATGTTTACCTTTTCAAAGCACCTCCATTGTATTTTCATTAGTGGCTCTTACCATGTCCCGCTTAGAACCGAGGGTACACATTTCTCCACAAACCCTTCAGCATTTATTGTTTGCAGAATTTTTGCTAATGGCCATTCTGACTGCTGTGCTGTGACTGGATAGGTTTTTGTAATTTGGGTTTGCATGTCTTTAAAAATTCCTAAAATTCATCATTTTTCCACATCTTTTACTTTTCTGGTACAAAAAAAAGAAAAAAAGTGTGAGTACAATATAACTTTTGAAATTGTCATCTTGGAAGTTTGCCCTCGTTTGAATTTTTGTCAGTATTAGACCCCAGGATTTTTTTAGAGGGCAGGTGTCATTACAGAACTGCAAGTTTCGTGAATATTTAGTGACAATTAGCACTGGGATTAAAGCTGCTGTTGTGCGAAACGGCCACAAGGCGGCAACATTTCTCCATTCCCAAATCTGGGTACTAGGGCAGCAGAGCCTTTCTGGAAGTCGTGTTCCTAGGTTGTAAGTTAGAATGCAATGTGCCAGGAGAAAAGCCCATAAGTTTATGTCTCATTGCTTCTTTTTGGTTCAAAAATTTTTTTTCATCGGGGTAATTATTAGAATATTGTTTGTCCAGGTGTACACAATCTGGTTCATTTGTACAAGATATATGTCTATTCATGTACAGATCCTCTTCCCATGTAAAATATTACAGTACTGTTCCTTAGACCTCCCTTGCTATATAGTCAGTCTTTTTGATATATGCATATAATGTGTATTTGTATACATATGGTAACTTTAATCTTAATTTATCCATTCTGCCCACCTTTCCTTTTAGATAAGCATAGTTTACTTCTAAGTCTGTGAGTGTCTTTCTCTGTGGAAATATGTTTATTTGTGTTAGTTATTAGATAACACCTGTAAGTGGTATCATAGGATATAGGTCTTTTGCTTTCTCACTTACCTCATGTTCTGTGATTATCTCCAAGCTCATCTATGGTGCCTCAAGTAGCAGTGTTTCGTTGTTTTCCATGGCTAATATTCCACTGTGTACATGGACCAGTTCTTCTTATCCATTCATCTGTTGATGGATATTTTGGTAGCTTCCGTGTCTTGGCTATTGTGAAAATTCCTGTAGTGCAGCTGTTGCAGCTTGTCTTCTCGACTCTGGTCTTTTCAGGTGAGAGGCTCAGCAGTGGGTCTGCTGGATGGAATGGTGGCTCAATTTTTACTTTTAAACGCACCTCCATACTGTTCTCATTATTGGCTGTTACCACTTTACATCTCACCAGCAGCTAGAGGGTACACAGTTCTCTAAAACCCCTTCAGCATTTGTTGTTTATAGACTTTTGCTGATGGTCAGTCGACTGGTGTGAGTTGAAACCTTTTGTATATTATATTTGCATGAGTCTAATAATTCCTGAGATTGAGCTTTTACCCATTGTCCTTTTGTTTTAAAAGAGAGTGAGTCAAACATACCTCTTCATACTATCTTCTTGAAAAATTTGCCAGGTTTGAATTTTTTTGTCCATTCCTTACCTCAGCACAATTTTTCAGGGCAGGTGTCCTTTACAGCCCTGAGTCCTTGTGAATGTTAAGTGACCATTAGCTGTGGGTTTAAAGCCGCTCTTGTGGGAAACGGCCACAAGACGGCCGAATTTCTACATTTCCAACTCTGGGTTTTTGGGCAGAAGAGGCTTCCTAGAAATCGTGTTAGTAGGCTGAAAGTTAGAATAGAATGTGCCAGGGCACAACCCAAAGAGCTTATATCTCCTTACTTCTTGTTTGTTTTGTAAATTTAATTTTTATTAATTATCAGAGCAAATTTGATAAAAAATATTTTGTTTCTCCTAGGTGTACAGAATCTGGTTCATTATATAAATGTATCTGTCTATTCATCTTTTGATCCTTTACCGTGTAGATTATTACACAGTGTTTAGTAGACCTCTCTTGGTAATCCATAGGTATTTTGTGATTATATATTTTATATGTGTTAGTACATGTCTGTTAACCCCCATATCCTAATTCATCCATTCCTTACACATTTCCATTTCATTAAACATAATTTTGTTTTCTCAGCCCATACTTTTCTTTCTCTTGGAAATAACTTCATGGGTATCAATTTTAGGTAACATCTAGAATTGATGTCATAGGATATCTGTCTTTCAGTTTCTTTCTTCCTTCAAGTTGTGTGATTATCTCTAGGTCCTTATATGGTGGTGCAAGTGGCACTATTTCATTGTTTTCCATGGCTAATATTCCATTGTGAACATAGACCACTTCTTCTTTGTGCATTTTTCTGTTGATGGACATTTTGGTTTCTTCCAAGTCTTGGCTATGTTAAATGTTGCTGCAGTGCAGGATTGCCAGCCTGTGTCTTTTTGATTCTGGTCTGCTTAGGTGATAGGCCCATCAAAGGACCTACCAGATCACATGGTAGCTCAATTTTTAACTTTAAACACGTGGCCATTCGCTTCTCACTACTGGCTGTTACCAGTTTATCTCCCACCAGCGACTAGAGGGTACACATTTCTCTAAAACCCTTTCAGCATTCATTCTTTGTAGACTATTTTCCTGATGATCATTCTGACGGCTGTGAGGTGAACACTTCTGTAGATTGGACTTGCATGGCTTTATTAATTGCTGCTGTTGAGCATTTTTCCATTCTCTTTTACTTTTTAAAGAAAAAAAGCAAGAAAGGACAAAATGTGCATAAACTATGCCTATTGAAATTGTCTTCTTGAAATGTTGACCTGGTTTGAATTTTCTGGTCGCTTTACGACCCCAGGATTTTTTTTTGATGGCTGGTGTCATTTACAGGCCTGCAATTATTTTGAATATTAAGTGACCATTAGTGCTGCGTTTAAAGCTGCTGTTATGTGAAACGGACAGAAGGTGGCAGCATTTTTTCTTAACAAATCAGGTTACTAGGGCAACAGAGCCATACTGGAAGTTGTGTTGTAGGTTGTAAATTAGAACGGAATGTGCCAGGAAAAGCCCCTTAAGATTATGTTTCATTACTTCTTGTTCTTTTTTTAATTTAATTTTTATTTTTTATCACAGAAAATTAGATTACAATTTTTTTTTTGTTCTAGGTGTGCAAGATGTTCTTTTACACACACACACACACACACACACACACACACACACACACATATATATATTCTTCTTCAGATCCTTTTCCCATGTAGGTTATGACACAATGTTGAGTAGTTTTCTCTTGGTATGCTGTAGGTCTTTGGTGATTATATATTTTACATGTGTTTGTATATCTCTGTTAACCCCAATATTGTAATGTATCCAATCCACACAACTTTCCATTTGGTGAAACATAAGCATGTTTAATGAATCTGTGATTGCATTTCTCTGTGGAAATATCTTCATTGGTATCAATTTTTAGGTAACATCTATAAGTGATGTTAGACCTGAACGGTCTCTGAGGGGTCCCAGCTCGCCCAAGAACCGCCAAGAGTCGAGAGTCGCTGCAACACGCAAGAGGTTTATTAGGAGCCGGTGCACCGGGGTTCCTTGGTCCTCACGCAGGAGGCCGAAGAGGAACCCCCCCAAGCGGAATTACATACATTTTATAGTTTTCATTATGCAAAGTGTGGATATATCAAGGGTTTTTTCCTCATTGGTTTGTTTGTTCCTGGACCGGAGTGGGGACTTGGCTCTAGTTCCTTGATTGGTTAGCTGTTGGATGCCTGCTTTACATTTACCGGAGTGGGGGTCTTGGCTCTAGTTCCTTGATTGGTTAGCTGTTGGATGCCTACTTTACATTTACCGGAGTGGGGGTTGAGTCACATGAGTTATGGTTGGCTAGGGCGACCTTTAAACTCTGGCTTAATCATTCTTATCACCCGCCATACTGGTTTGCTGAGGTTTCATCCCCCGCCATACTTGTTTGCTCGGAGCGGTTTCTGCCCAGGGCGGGGACATTCCATTATCTTATTGCCAGCGAAAAAGCTTAAAGCTCAAAAGTATCGATAGGGAAGTAGGGGTGTAAGTATAGTTGAGGCCCTACAGTGATATGATAGGATATGTGTATTTTGCTGTCCTACTTACTACAAGTTGCATGATTACCTGTAGACCATCTATGGTGCTGCAAATGGCATTGTTGCATTTCTTTCCTTGGCTAATATTCCATCTGTACATGTACCAGTTCTTCTTTGTCCACTCATCTCTTGATGGATGTTTTGGTAGCTTCCATGTCTTGGCTGTTGTAATACTGCTAGAGTGCAAATTTGCCTGCCTGTGTCTTTCCAATTCTGTATTCTTAGGATATAGGCTGAGTACTGGGCCTCCTGGCTCATATAGTAGCTCAACGTTTACCTTTTAAAGGCACCTCCATTCTGTTCCCATTAGTGGCTCTTACCGGGTTATGTCCCACTTCAAATTGAGGGTATGCATTTCTCCACAACCTCATCAGTATTGATCGTTTGTAGTTTTTTTGCTGATGGTTATTCTGAGTGGTGTGAACTGATACTTCCTTGTGGTTGGATTTGCATGTGTCTCATAATCCCTTGAAATTGAACTTTCAGGCATGTCCTTTTATTTTTCAAACTGTTATTACAGCTGACTTCCTCAAATTGTTATCTTGAAGTATGCGCAACATTGTAAAATTTTTTGGCCTTTACATTCATCAAGACATTTTAAGGGCAGGTTTCGTTTGCAGCCCTGCAGTATTTATGCATATGAAGTGACCATTAGCACAGAATTCAAAGCTGCTGTTGCAGGTATTGTCCAGATGGTGACAGCATTTCTACATTCCCCACTCTGGTACCTAGGGAAACAGACCTTCCTTCCAGTGGTGTTCCTCAGTTATATATTAGAGTGCAGTGTGCCCTGATAAACCCCCAAAAGCTTACGTCTCCTTACTTATGTTTGGATTTTAAATTTAATTTATATTTTTTAATGGAGTAATATTCCATTGTGTACATGGACCACTTCTTCTTTGTGTATTCCTCTGTTGATGAACATTTTCGTTGCTTCCAAGTGTTGGCTATGGTAAATATAGCTGGAATGCAGTATTGCCAGCCTGTGACTTTTGATTCTTACTTTCTCAGGTGATAGGCCCAGCAGTGGGTATGCTTCATTGACTGGTAGCTCAATGTTTACCTGTTCAAAGCAACTCCATTGTGTTTTCATTAGTGGCTCTTACCACGTCCCAATTAGCACCGAGGGTATGCATTTCTCCACAACCACTTCAGCATTTATTGTTTGAAGAATTCTTGCTTATGGCCATTCTGACTGGTGTGAGCTGATAGGTTTTTGTAATTATGATTTGCATGTCTTTAATAATTCCTAATGTTCAGCATTTTTCTGTACCTTTCTCTTTTCTTTAGAAAAAAAGTGTGAGTACAATATACCTCTTGACATCCTTCTTCAAAAAAGGATGCCCTCTTTTGAATTTTTTGGCCGATTTTCGACCCCAGGATATTTTTTGAGAGCAGGTGTCATTTACATGCCTGCAATGATTGTGAATATTTCGTGACCATTAGAACTGGGTTTAAAGCTGGTGTTGTGGGAAATGGCCAAAAGGAGGCAGCATTTCTCCATTCCCAAATCTGGTTACTAGGGCAGCAGAGCCTTTCTGGAAGTCGTGTTACTAGGTTGTAAATTAGAATGGAATGTGTCAGGAAAAAGCTGCTGAATTCTCATTATGTCTCATTACTTCTTGTTCGTTGTTTTAACTTTTTTAATCGGGGTAATGATTAGAATATTTTTTGTGCTAGGTATAAACAATCTGGTTCATTTCTACATCATATATATCTATTCATGTACAGATCTTTTTCCCATCTAAAGGATTACAGACTGTTCTGTAGACCTCCCTTGCTATGTGCTCGGGTTTTTTGATATATGTACTTAATCTGTATTTGTATAGGTATGGTAAACCTAATCATAATTTATCCATTGCCACCACCTTTCCTTTTAGATATGCATATTTTGTTTTATAAGTCTGTGTGTGTTTCTCTGTGGAAATATGTCTATTTTTGTTAGTTGTTAGGTAACACCTCTAAGTGATATAGGATATATGTCTTTTGCTTTCCAACTTACCTCATGTTCTCTGATTATCTCTAGGCTCGTATATGGTACCTCAAAAAGCAGTGTTTCATTGTTTTCTATGGCTAATATTCTATTGTGTACATGGACCACTTCTTTATCTATTCATCTGTTGATGGACATTTAGGTTGCTTCCATGTCTTGGCTATTGTGAATAAGGTTGCAGTGCAGCTTTTGCAGCCTGTGTCTTCTGAATTCTAATCTTCTCAGGTGAGAATCCCAGTGGTGAGCTTGCTGGATTAAATGGTACCTCCATTTTTCTTTTAAACACAGTTCCTTTCTGTTCTAATTATTGGCTGTTACCACTTTACATCTCACCAGCAGCTAGAGGGTACACAGTTCTCTAAAACCCCTTCAGCATTTATTGTTTGTAGCCTTTTTGCTGATGGTCAGTCGACTGGTGTGATTTGAAACCTTTTTGTAGATTAGATTTCCATGAGTCTAATAATTCCTGATGTTGAGCTTTTATCCATTTTCCTTTTTTCGTAAAGGGAGTGAGTAAAACTTACCTCTTCATATTATCTTCTTGAAAATTTTGCCTCTTTTGAATTTTTTTGGCCATTCCCTACCTCAGGATATTTTTTGAGGGCAGGTGTCCTTTACAGCCCTGAGTCCTTGTGAATGTTAAGTGACCATTAGCTGTTGGTTTAAAACTGCTTTTGTGAGAAACGGCCACAAGGCGGCAGCATTTCTACATTTCCAATCTCGGTTTTTGGGCAACAGAGCCTTCCTGGAAATCATGTTAGTAGGTTGAAAATTAGAGTAGAATGTGCCAGGGCACACTCCCAAAAGCTAATATCTCCTTATCTCTTGTTTGTTTTTTAAATTTATTTTTTATATATTATCAGATCAAATTTGATAAAAATGTTTTGGTTTCAGGTGTACAGAATCTGGTTCATTATATCTATGTATCTATCTATTCATCTTTGGTTCCTTTCCCATATAGGTTATTACAGAGTGTTTAGTAGACCTTTCTTGGTATTCCATAGGCATTTTGTGATTATATATTTCATGTGTTAGTACATGTCTTTTAATCCCCATATCCTAATTCATCCATTCCTTACACCTTTCCACTTGGTTAAAAATAATTTTGTTTTCTTAATCCATGCATGTCCTTCTCTTGGAAATATGTTCGTGGGTATCAATTTTTAGGTAACACCTATAAGTGATGTCATAGGATATCTGTCTTTCGGTTTCTTTCTTACTTCAAGTTGGATGACTATGTCTAGGTCCTTCTATTGTGGTACAAACGGCACTGTTTAATTCTTTCCATGGCTAATATTCCATTGTTCAGATGGACCACTTCTTCTTTGTGTATTCATCTGTTGATGGACATTTTGTTTGCTTCCAAGTCTTGGCTGTGGTAAATATTGCTGTAGTGCAGGATTCCCAGACTGTGTCTTTTTGACTCTGGTGTTCTCAGGTAATAGGCCCAACAGTTGGGCTACCAGATCATATGGTAGCTCGATTTTTAACTTTAAATGCACTGCCATTCTCTTCTCGCTACTGGCTCTTACCAGTTTACGTCCCACCAGCAGCTAGAAGGTAAACAGCTCTCTAAAAGGCTTTCAGCATTCATTCTTTGTAGACTATTTTGCTGATGATCATTCTGACGGCTGTGAGGTGAACGTTTTTGTAGATTGGATTTGCATGGCTTTATTAGTTCCTGATATTGAGCATTGTTGCATGCATTTTTTTAAACAAAAAGAAAAATAAAAGACAAAATGTGCATAAAATATGCCTCTTGATATTGTATTTTTGAAATGTTGATGTCTTTTGAATTTTCTTGTCGATTTTCGACCCCAGGATTTTTTTGGAGGGCAGGTGTCATTACAGAACTGCAAGTTTGGTGAATATTTAGTGACTATTAGCACTAGGTTTAAAGCTGCTGTTGTGTGAAACGGCCACAAGGAGGCAGCATTTCTCCATTGCCCCATCTGACTAACAGGGCAGCAGAGCCTTTCTGGAAGTCGTGTTCCTGGTTGTAAATTAGAATGGAATGTGCCAGGAGAAACCCCCTTAAGTTTGTCTCATTACTTCTTGTTGTTTGTTTTAATTTTTTAATCTGGGTAATGATTAGAATATTGCTTTTCCAAGGTGTACACAATCTGGTTCATTTGTACATTATATATGTCTATTCATGTACAGATCCTCTTCCCATGTAAAATATTAGTGTTCCGTAGATCTCCCTTGTTATATTATCGGTCTTTTTGATATATGTGTATACTATGTATTGGTATACCTATAGTGACACTAATCTTAATTTATCCATTCCCCCCACCTTTCCTTTTAGATAAGCATAGTTTTTTCTAATTCTGTGACGGTCTTTCTGTGGAAATATGTTCATTTGTGTCAGTTGTTAGATACCGCCTATAAGTAATATCATAGGTCTTTTGCTTTCCAACTTACCTCATGTTCCGTGATTATCTCTAGGTTCATCTATGGTGCCTCAAACAGCAGTGTTTCATTGTTTCCCATGGCTAATATTCCATTGTGTAGATGGACCACTTCTTCATAATCTATTCACCTGTTGATGGACATTTTGGTTGCTTCACTGTCTTAGCTATTGTGAATAAGGCTGCAGTGCAGGTTTTGCAGCCTGTGTCTTCTGGATTCTGGTCTTCTCAGGTGAGAGGCTCAGCGGTGGGTCTGCTGGATGGAATGGTACCTCTTTTTTTACTTTTAAATGCAGCTCCTTTCTGTTCTAATTATTGGCTGTTACCACTTTACATCTCACCAGCAGCTAGAGGGTACACAGTTCTCTAAAACCCTTTCAACATTTATTGTTTGTAGACATTTTGCTGATGGTCAGTCGACTGGTGTGAGTTGAAACCTTTTTGTTGATTAGATTTTCATGAGTATAATAATTCCTGAGTTTGAGCTTTTATCCATTTTCCTTTATTTTAAAAGAGGGTGAGTCAAACTTACCTCTTCATATTATCTTCTTGAAAAACTTGCCTCTTTTGAAATTTTTTGTCCATTCCCTACCTCAGCACAATTTTTTACGGCAGGTTTCCTTTACAGCCCTGAGTCCTTGTGAATGTGAAGTGACCATTAGCTGTGGGCTTAAAGCCGCTCTTGCGAGAAACGGCCACAAGGTGGCAGCATTTCTACATTTCCAACTCTGGGTTCTTGGGCAACAGAGCTTTCCTGGAAATCCTGTTAGTAGGCTGCAAATTAGAGTGGAATGTGCCAGGGCAAACCCCCAAGAGCTTGTATCTCCTACTTCTTGTTTGTTTTTTAAATTTAATTTTTATTAATTGTTAGAGAAATTTGATTAAAAAATGTAGTTTCTCCTAGGTGTGTAGAATCTTGTTCATCATATCAATGTATCTGTCTATTCATCTTTGGATCCTTTCCCATGTAGGTTATTATAGAGTGTTGAGTAGACCTCTCTTGGTATTCCATAGGTATTTTGTGGTTATATATTTCATATGTATTAGTACATGTCTGTTAACTCCCATATCCTAATTCATCCATTCGTTACACCTTTCCATTTGGTTACACATAATTTTGTTTTCTTAATCCATGCTTTTCCTTCTCTTGGAAATAAGTTCATGGGTATCAATTTTTAGGTAACACCTATAAGTGATGTCATAGAATACCTGTCTTCCAGTTTCTTTCTTACTTCTAGTTGGGTGATTATGTCTCGGTCCTTATATGGTGGTTCAAATAGCATTGTTTAATTGTTTTCCATGCCTAATATTCCATTTTATACATGGTCCACTTCTTCTTTGTGCATTTTTCTGTTGATGGACATTTTGGTTTCTTCCAAGTCTTGGCGATGGTACATGTTGCTGCAGTACAGAATTGGCAGCCTGTGTCTTTTCCATTCTTCTCTGCTCAGTTGATAGGTGCATCAAAGGACCTACCAGATCACATGATAGCTGAATTTTTACCCTTAAACGCACCTCCATTATGTTCTCACTACTGGCTGTTACCAGTTTACATGCCCCCAGCAGCTAGAGCTTACACAGTTCTCTGAAACCCCTTCAGCATTTAGTCTTTGTAGACTTTTGGCTGAAGAACATTCTGACGGCTGTGAGGTGAACACTTCTGTAATTGAATTTGCATGGTTTATTAATTGCTGATGTTGAGAATTTTTCAATACCCTTTTATTTTAAAGAAGAAAAAGAGAAGACAAAATGTGCATAAAATATGCTTCTTGAATTTGCCTTCTTGAAATGTTGAGGTCTTTTGAATTTTCTTGTCAATTTACGACCCCAGGATTTTTTTTAATGGCAGTTGTCATTTACAGTCCTGCAATTATTTTGAATATTAAGTGACCATTAGCGCTGTTGTGTGAAATGGCCAGAAGGCAGCCGCACTTCTCCTTACCAAATCTGGTTACTAGGGCAACAGAGCCATAAAGGAAGTTGTCTTGTAGGTTGCAAATTAGAATGGAATGTGCCAGGAAAAGCCCCTTAAGTTTATGTCTCATTACTTGCTGTTCTTTTTTTAAATTTAATTTTTATTTTGTATCAGAGAAAATTTGATTACAATGTTTTGTTTGTTCTAGGTGTGCAAGATGTGGTTCTTTTACACATATACATATATCTATTCTATTTCGGATCCTTTTCCCATGTAGGTTATGACACAATGTTGAGTAGTCTTCTCTTGGTGTGCCATAGGTCTTTGGTGATTATATATTTCACATGTGTTTGTATATCTCTGTTAACCCCAATATCGTAATGTATCCAATCCTCACACCTTTCCATTTGGTGAACCATAAGTTTTCTTAATGAATCTGTGATTGCATTTCTCTGTGGAAATATCTTCATTGGTATCAATTTTTAGGTAACACCTATAAGTCATATCATAGGATATGCATCTTTCGCTATCTCACTTACTACCAGTTGCATGATTACCTCTAGACTCATCTATGGTTCTGCAAATGGCATTTATTCATTTTTCTCCTTGACTAATATTCCATCTGCAAATATACCAGTCCTTCTTGTCCACTCATCTCTTGATGGACTTTTTGGTTGTTTCCATGTCTTGGGTTTTGTAATACTGCTGCAATGCAGATTTGCCTGCCTTGTCTTTCCAACTCTGTCTTCTTAGGTTATAGGCCCAGGAGTGGGCCTGCTGGATCATATAGTATACTGCTCAATGTTTACCTTTAAAGGCACCTCCATTGTGTTCCAATTAGTGGCTCTTACCAGGTTATGTCCCACTTCAAATTAAGGGTATTCACTTCTCCACAACCCCTTCAGCATTGGTCGTTTGTACTTTTTTTTTGCTGATGGTTATTCAGAGTGGTGTGAGCTGATATCTCTATGTGGTTGGATTTACATGTGTCTAATGATCTCTGGAAATTCAGCGTTCAGACATGTATTTTTATTTTTCAAACTGTTATTACAGCTTACTTATTCAAATCGTTTTCTTGAAATATGTGTCACATTCTGAAATTGTTTGTCCTTTACCTCCATCAAGACATTATGAGGGCAGGTTTCATTTACATCCCAGCAGTACTTGTTCATATGAAGTTACCATTAGCACAGATTTTAAAGCTGCTTTTGTAGGTAAGAGCCAGAGGGCCGCAGCATTTCATAATTCTATATAATGTAATTAAACACACAATATATATTTTTTTCTTTTAAATTTCCATTGTTACTTTTGTAAAGTACAATTACAATTCAAGTTCTTTGTAATAAGTGAAATTTACAAAGATAAAAGGAAAATATAATATTTTACCATTTGTCATCCTTTCTCATTCCCTGAAATGACCAGCATACTGTGTAGCTTTCTCATTTTATCCACATGTTCTGTACATCTGGAAATTCATGTTTCTCACTGTAGAAAGACAGATTTAGCTCTCACACTTTCTAAAGGCTACATAAGAGTCTCTAGAACAAAAGTACCAAGTATTTCAGAGTTAGAATTTTAAGGGACATTCAGGTTAATTTCTCTTTTATTTTGTTGTTCTGCTAATTTGTTTTAACCCCAGAAAAATATTTTTTTAAATACGAAAAAAAACACCATTATGTTAGGGGTAAGGATTAGGGTTTATGGTACGGGATAGGGTAAGGCTTAGGGTTAGAGTATGGGGTAGGACTAAGGTTCTGGTGAGTGAATGGAATAGGGTTAGAGTTAGATTAGTGTATGGATATGGTTTAGGGTACAGGTTAGGGTACGACTATGGGTTAGGGTTAGGGTATGTATTACAGTACAGTTGAACGTTAGGGTACGGGTTAGGATTAGCGTTAGGGTATGGGTTACTGTCAGGGTACCGGTTAGAATTAAGGAATGGGTTATTGTATGGGATAGGGTTACAGTTATATTAGTGTACGGATACCATTAAGGCTACAGGTTAGGGTATGGCTATGGGTTAGGTTTAGGGTATGTATTAGGGTACGGTTTAGTGTTAAGGTATGTGTTAGGATTAGGTTATGGGTTAGGGCACGGGTTAGGATTAGGGTAAAGATTAGGGTATGGCTACAGGTTACGATTAGTATACAGGTGAGGGAAAGCATTATCGTTAGGGTACAGCTTAGGATTAGGGTACGGGTTAAGAATACGGTTAGGGTTAGTGTTAGCGCATGGGTTAGGATTAAGGTAAATATTAAGGTATGGCTATGGGTTACGGGTAATGTATGAGTGGGGAACGTGTTATTGTGAGGGTACAGGTTAGGATTAGGGTATGGTTTAGGGTTAGGTTTAAGACATACTGTTAGGGTTAGGGTTAGGGCATGGGTTAGGATTAGGGTAAAGTTTGGGTATGGCTACAGGTTACGTTTAGTGTACGGGTTAAGGAAAGGGTTATCATTAGGGTACGGGTTAGAATTAGGGCACGGGTCAGGGTTTGGGTTAAGGCTTAGGGTTAGATTTAGGGTTATGGTTAGGGCAAGGTTTAGGATTAGGGTAAAGTTTAAGGTGTGGCTATGGATTACAGTTAGTGTACGAGTCAGGGAACCTGTTATCGTGAAGGTACAGGTTAGAATTAGGGTATGGTTTAGTGCTAGGTTTAAACGTTAGGGCTCGGGTTAGGGTTAGGGCACCGGTTAGTATTAGGGTAAAGATTAGGGTATGGCTACGGCTTACCGTTAGTGTACGAGTTAGGGAAACAGTTATCGTTAGGGTATGGGTTAGGATTAGAGTACGGGTTAGGGTTAGGGCATGGGTTAGGATTAGGTTAATGATTGGGGTATTACTACATGTTAGATTTAGAGTACGGGTTAGGGTATGGGTTATTGTTAGGGTATGGGTTCGGATTAGGATGAGGGTTAAGGTTAATGTTAAGGGTTAGGGCTAGGGTTAGGGTTAGGGTTAGCACACGGGTTAGGGTTAGGTGTAGGGCACTGGTTAGGATTAGGGTAAAGATTAGGGTATGGCTGCGTGTTAGGGTTAGTGTATATGTTAGGGTATGGGTTATCATTAGGATACGTGTTAGGATTAGGGTACGGTTTAGGGTTAGGGTTAATGTTTAGGGTAGGGTTAGGGTTAGGGCATGGGTTCGGATTTGTGTAAAGATTAGGGTACGATTATGGGTTACAGTTACTGTATGGGTTAGGGAAATGGTTATCATTAGGGTATGGGTTAGGATTAGGGTAAGGGTTAGTGTTAGGGTTAATGGTTATGGTTAGTGTTAGGGTTAGGCTTAGGGCACCAGTTAGGATTAGGGTATGGCTATGGGTTATGGTTAGTGTACTGGTTAGGGAATTGGTTGTTGTTAGGGTATGGGTTAGGATTAGGGTACTGTTTAGGGTTAGGGTTAAGAGTTAGTGTTAAGTGTTAGGGTTAGGCTTAGGGTTAGGGTTAGGGCACAGTTTAGGATTAGGGTAAACATTAGTGTATGGCTACGAGTTAGGATTAGTGTACGTGTTAGCATATTGGTTATATTCTGGTACAGGTTAGGTTTAAGTTACTGGTTAGGGTTATGTTTAAGGGTTAGGGTTCGGGTTAGGGTTAGGGTTAATGGTTAGGGTTAGGGCACCGGTTAGGATTAGGGTAAACGTTAGGGTATGGCTACGGTTTATGTTTAGTGTACAGGTTAAGGAATGGGTTATCATTAGAGTACAGTTTAGGATTAGGTTACGGGTTAGGGCTAATTTTGGGGTTACGGTTAGGGTTAGTGTACAAGTTAAGATTAGGGTAAAGATTGCAGTATCGCTACGTGTTAGGGTTAGTGTACGGGGTAGGGTACTGGTTATCATTAGGGTACAGGTTAGGTTTAGGGTACAGGTTAGGGTTAAGGGTTAGTGTTAGGGTTAGTGTTAGGGTGAGGGTTAGGGTTAGGACACGCGTTACGAGTAGCGTAAAGATTAGGGTATGGCTACAGGTTACGGTTAGTGTACAAGGTAGGGAAAGTGTTATCGTTCAGGTACAGTTTAGGATTAGGTAACGTGTTAGGGTTAGGTTTAATGGTTAGGGTTAGTGTTAGGGCACTAGTTACTATTAAGGTAAAGATTAGGGTCTGGCTATGGGTTATGCTTAGTGTATGGGTTCGGGAATGGGTTATGGTTAGGGTACGGGTAGGTTAAGGGTATGGTTTAGGGTTAGGTTTTAAGGGTTAGGGGTAGGGTTAGTCTTACGCTTAGGGCACCGGTTAGGATTAGCGTAAAGATTAGTGTATGGCTACGTGTTAGGGTTAGTGTAGGTGTTAGGGTACAGGTTATCATTAGGATACAGGTTAGGGTTAGGTTTCGAGTTAGGGTTAAGTTTAATGGTTAGTTTGGGTTCGGGCACGGGTTAGGATTAGGGTAAATATTGGGGTATGGCTATGTGTTAGGGTTAGTGTGCGGGTTAGGGTGCAGTTATCGTTAGGTTAAGAGTTAGGATTAGGGTTCGAGTTAGGTTTACATTTAAGGGTTAAGGTTAGGGTTAGGGTTAGGGTTAGGACACGGGTTAGGATTAGGGTTAAGATTAGGTTATAGCTATGTGTTTTGATTAGTGTATGGGTTAGGGAAAGGGGTATCATTAGGACAAGGGTTAGGATTAGGGTACAGGTTAGTGTTAGGGTTAAGGGTTAGGATTAGCGTTAGGGTTAGAGCACAGGTTAGGATTAGGGTATAGATTAGGTTTATGGTTAGTGTTAGTGCACTGGTGAGATTTTGGGTAAAAATTGGGGTATGGCTACGTGTTAGTGTTAGTGTATGTGTTAGGGTATGGGTTATCGTTAGGGTATGAGTCAGGATTATGCTATGGGTTAGGGTAAAGGGTAATGATTAGTGTTACGTTTAAGGTTAGGGCATGGGTTAGGATTAGGATAAAGTTTAGGGTATCCCTATGGGTTACAATTAGTGTACGGGTTAGGCAACGGGTTATCTAGGGTGCAGGTTAGAATTAGGTTATGGTATAGGGTTAGGTTTAAATGTTAAATTTAGGGTTAGGGTTAGGGCACCGGTTAGGATTAGGGTAGAGATTAGGGTATGGCTACATGTTAGGGTTAGTGTACATCTTAGGCTACATGTTATCATTAGGGTACAGTTTAGGATTAGGGTATGGGTACGGGTTAGGTTTAAGGGTTATGGTTATGGTTAGGTTACAGTTTAGGATTAAGGTAAAGATTAGGGTATGGCTATGGATTACGGTTAGTGTATGGGTTAGGGAAAGGCTTATCGTTAGGGTACAGGTTAAGATTAGGATGCGGGTTAGGGTTCGGGTAAAAAGTTAGCATTAGCGTTAGGGCATGGTTTAGGTTTAGGGTAGAAATTAGGGTATAGCTACGGGTTATGGTTAGTGTATGGGTTAAGGAAAAGCTTATCGTTAGGGTATGGGTTAGGATTAGGGTACGGTTTAGGGTTAGGTTTAAGGGTTAGTGTTTTAAGTTAGGGCACAGTGTAGGATTAGGGTGAAGATTGGGGCAAGGCTACGCGTTATGGTTAGTGTATGGGTCAGGCTACGGGTTATCATTATGGTACGAGTTAGGATTAGGATAGGGGTTAGTGTTAGGGTTAAGGGTTAGGGTTAGGGTGAGGGTTAGGTTTAGGGTAATGGCACGTGTTAGGATTAGTGTAAATATTGTGGTATGGCTACATGTTAGGGTTAGCGTACATGTTAGGGTACATGTTATCTTTAGGCTACATTTTAGGATTAGGATACGGGTTAGGGTTAGGGTTAAGGGTTAGACTTAGGGTTAGGGCACGGGTTAGGATTAGGGTAAAGATTAGTGCATGGGTAGGGGTAATGGTTAGTATACGGGTTATGGAACAGTTTACCATTAGGGTACGGTTTAGGATTAGTGTACGATTTAGGGTTAGGTTTAAGGGTTAGAGTTAGGGTTAGGGTTAGGGCACCAGTTAGGATTAGGGTAAAGATTAGGGATGGCTACAGTTTACGGTTAGTGTACGGGTTAGGGAAAGGGTTATCGTTAGGGTACAGCTTAGGATTAGGGTATAGGTTAGGGTTAGGGTTAGGGTTAAGGCACAGGTTAGGATTAGGGTAAATATTAGGGTATGGCTATGGGTTACAGTTAGTGTACGGGTTACAGAATGGGTTGTTATGAGGGTATGGGTTAGGATTACGGTACGGGTTAGGATTAGGTTTAAAGCTTAGGGTAAGTTTTAGCATTAGGGCACCAGTTAAGATTAGGGTATAGATTAGGTTATGGCTATGTGTTAGGGTTAGTGTGTTAGTGTACATGTTATCTTTAGGGTACGGTTTAGGATTAGAGTATGGTTTAGGGTGAGGTTTAAGGGTTAGGTTTAGGGTTAGGCTTAGGGTTAGGGCACGGTTAGCTTTAAGGTAAAGATTAGTGCATGGGTACAGGTAACGGTTAGTGTACGTTATCACGTTATCATTAGGGTACGGTTTAGGGTTAGGATACGATTTATGGTTAGGTTTAAGGGTAAGGGTTTGGGTCAGGGATAGGGCTAATGCTAGGGATAGGGCATGGGTTAGGATTAGGTTAAAGATTAGGGTATGGCTATGGGTTACGGTTAGTGTACGGGTTAGGGAAAGGGTTATCGTTAGGGTACAGCTTAGGATTAGGATACGGTACGAGTTAGGGTTAGGGTTAAGGCACGGGTTAGGATTAAGGTAAATATTAGTGTATGGCTACAGGTTACGGTTAGTGTACAGGTTACGGAACCAGTTATTGTGAGGGTACGGGTTAGGATTAGGGTTAAGGCTTAGGGTTATGTTTAGGGTCTAGGTTAGGGCTTGGTTTAGGGTTAGGGTAAAGTTTAGGGTATGGCTACGGTTTACCGTTAGTGTACGGGTCAGGGAATTGTTATAGTTAGGGTACAGTTTAGCATTAGGGTACGGTTTAAGATTAGGTTTAAGGCTTAGGGTTAGGTCACCAGTTAGGATAAAGGTAAAGATTAGGGTATGGCTATGTGTTAAGGTTAGTGTACATGTTATGGTAAGGGTTATCTTTAGATATGGTTTGGATTAGGGTTCGGTATATGGTTAGTGTTAATGTTTAGGGTAATGTTAGAGTTAGGGTTAGGGCACTCGTTAGGAATAGTGTAAAGATTGTGATATGGCCGTGTGTTATGTTTAGTGTATGGGTTAGGGAAAGGGTTATCGTTAGGACAAGGGTTAGGATTAGGGAATGGGTTAGGGTTAAGGTTAAGGCTTTGGGTTAGGTTTAGTGTTAGGGTTAGGGTAAAGTTTAGTGTGTGGCTATGGATTACAGTTAGTGTACGGGTCATGGAACCTGTTATTGTTAGGGTATGGGTTAGAATTATGGCACAGTTTAGTGTTAGTTTTAAGGGTTAGGGTGAGAGTTAGTTCACAGGTTAATATTAGAGTAAATATTAGTGTATGGCTATGGCTTACAGTTAGTGTACGTGTTAGCAAAAATGTTATTGTTAAGGTGTGGGTTAGGGTATGGGTTTGGGTTATGGTTAGGGCATGGGTTAGGATTACGGTAATGATTGGGGTATGACTACGTGTTAGTGTTAGAGTATGGGTTAGGGTATGGGTTATCATTAGGGTACGAGTTAGGATTAGGATATGGGTTAGGGTTAGGGTTAATTGTTAGGGTTAGGGTTAGGGTTAGTGTTAGGATATGGATTAGGATTAGGGTAAAGTTTGGGGTATGGTTACGTATTAGGGTTAGCACACGTGTTAGTGTTGGGGTTGGGGTAGTCAGGGTTTGGGTTAGGGTTAGGGTACCGGTTTGGATTAAAGATTAGGATATGGTTATATGTTAAGGTTAGTGTATCGGTTAGGGTACGGGTTATCATTAGGGTATGGGTTAGGATTATTTTACGGTTAGGGTTAAGATTAATGGTTAGTGTTGGGTTAGGGCATGGGTTATGATTAGGGTAAGGAATGGGGTATGGCTATGGCTTACGGTTAGTGTACGGGTTAGGAAATGGGTTATCGTTAGTGTACGGTTTAGGATTAGGTTACAGTTTTTGGTTAAGTTTAAGGGTTAGGGTTAGAGTTAGGGTAAGGGAACTGGTTAAACTGGGGGTAAAGATTAGGGTATGGCTACGTATTAAGGTTACTGTACATGTTATGTTAGGGATTACCATTAGTGTACAGGTTAGGATTAGGGTATGGACTAGGATTAAGTAGTAGGGTTAGGTTTAGGGTATGGGTTAGGATCAGAGTAAAGATTGGGATAGGGCTACGTGTTAGGGTTAGTGTATGGATTAGGGTATGGATTATCGTTAGGCTACGGGTTTGGGGTAGGGTATGGGTTAGGGTTGGGGTTACGGCATGGGTTAAGATTAGGGTAAAGATTAGGGTATGACTATGCATTACGATTACTGTACTGGTTAGGGAAAGTGTTATCGTTACAGCACAGGTTAGAATTAGGGCATGGTTAGGCTTAGGGTTAAGGGCTAGTGTTAGGATTAGGGTTAGGGCACGGGTTAGGATTAGGGTAAAGATTAGTGCATGGGTATGGGTAATGGTTAGTGTATGGGTTACGGAACAGGTTACCATTAGGGTACGGTTTAGGATTAGGTACGATTTAGGGTTAGGTTTAAGAGTTAGGGTTAGGGTTAGGCTTACGCTTAGGGCACCAGTTAGGATTAGCATAAAGATTAGTGTATGGCTACGTGTTAGGGTTAGTGTAGGTGTTAGGGTACAGGTTATCATTAGGTTACAGGTTAGAGTTAGGTTTCTGGTTAGGGTTAGGTTTAATGGTTAGCGTTAGGGTTCGGGCACAGGTTAGGATTAGGGTAAAGATAAGGGTTTGGCTATGTTTTAGGGTTAGTGTACGGATTAGGGTATGGGTTATCGTTTAGTTAAGAGTTAGGATTAGGATTTGGGTTTGGTTTATGTTTAAGGGTTAAGGTTAGGGTTAGGGTTAGGACACGGGGTAGGATTAGGGTTAAGATTAGGTTATGGCTATGTGTTTCGATTAGTGTACGGGTTAGGGAAAGGGGTATCGATAGGACACGGGTTACAATTAGGGTACAGGTTAGTGTTAGGGTTAAGGGTTAGGATTAGCATTAGGGTTAGGGTACGGGTTAGGATTAAGGTATAGATTAGGGTTATGGTTAGTGTTAGTGCACCAGATAGATTTAGGGTAAATATTGGGCTATGGCTACGTGTTAGTGTTAGTGTACATGTTAGAGTATGGGTTATCATTAGGGTACGGGTCAGGATTATGCTACGGGTTACTGTTAAGGGTTAGGGTTAGGGTTACGTTTAAGGTTAGGGCATGGTTAGGATTAGGATAAAGAATAGGGCATTCCTACGGGTTACAGTTAGTGTATGGGTTAGGGAAAGGGTTATCATTAGGGTACGGTTTAGGTTTAGGTTATGGTGTATGGTTAGGTTTAAGTGCTAACATTAAGGTTAGTGTTAGGGCACTGGTTAGGATTAGGGTAGAGTTTAGGGTATGGCTACAGATTAGGGTTAGTGTATGTGTTAGGGTACATGTTATCATTAGGGTACAGTTTAGGATTAGCATATGGGTACGGGTTAGGTTTAAGGGTTATGGTTATGGTTAGGGCATGGTTTAGGATTAGGGTAAATATTATGGTATGGCTATGGATTACAGTTAGTGTATGGGTTAGGGAAAGGCTTATCGTTAGGGTATGGTTTAGGATTAGGGTACAGCTTAGGGTTAGGTTTAAGGGTTAGGGTTAGGTTTAGGGCACAGTGTACGATTAGGGTGAAGATTGGGGCATGGGTACACTTTATGGTTAGTGTATGGGTTAGGCTATGGGTTATCGTTATGGTACGGTTTAGGATTAATATAGGGATTAGGGTTAGGGTTAAGGGTTTGGGTTAAGTTGCGGGTTAGGTTTAGGGTTACGGCACGGGTTGGGATTAGGGTAAATATTGGGGTATGGCTACGTGTTAGGGTTAGCCTACGTGTTAGGCAACGTGTTATCTTTAGTGTACATGTTAGGATTAGGATACAGGTTAGGGTTAGGGTTAAGGGCTAGGGTTAGGTTTAGGGCATGGGTTAGTATTAGGGTAAAGATTAGGGTATGGCTATGGGTTACAGTTAGTATACAGGTTAGGGAAAGGGTTATCATTAGGGTACAGTTTAGGATTAGGGTACGGGTATGGGTTAGGGTTAGAGTTAAGGTACGGGTTAGGATTAGGGTAAAGATTAGGGTATGGTTACGTTTTAGGGTTAGTGTACGTGTTAGGGTAAGGTTTATCTCTAGGGTACGGGTTAGGATTAGGGTTTGGTTTAGCATTAGGGTTAATGTTTAGGATAATGTTAGAGTTACGGTTAGGGCTTGGGTTAGGATTAGTGTAAAGATTGTGGTTTGGCTATGTGTTATGTTTAGTGTATGGGTTAGGGAAAGGTTATCATTAGGGTGCGGGTTAAGGTTAGGGAATGGGTTAGGGTTAAGTTTAAGGCTTAGTGTTAGGTTTAGGGTTAGGGTAGGGCAAGGTTTTTAGGATTATGGTAAAGTTTAGGGTGTGGCTATGGAATACGGTTAGTGTACGAGTCATGGAACCTGTCGTAGTGAGGGTGCGTGTTAGGATTAGGGTACGGTTTAGTGCTAGGTTTAAGGGTTAGGGTTAGGGTTAGGTCACAGGTTAGTATTAGGGTAAATATTAGCATATGGCTACGGTTTACGGTTAGTGTACATGTTAGCGAAACTTATCATTAGAGTACGGGTTAGGGTAGAGTTTAGGGTTATGGTTAGGGCATGGGTTAGGATTAGGGTAATGATTGGGGTATGACTACGTGTTAGGGTCAGAGTATGAGTTAGGGTACAGGTTATCATTAGGGTATGGGTTAGGATTAGGGTATGGGTTAGGGTTAGGTTTAATGTTTAGGGTTAGTGTTAGGACATGGATTAGGATTAGGGTTAAGATTGGGGTATGATTACGTGTTAGGGTTAACAAATAGGTTAGGGTTGGGGTTAGGGGTAGGTTTAGGGTTAGGGTTAGGGTTAGGGCAATGGTTAAGATTAGGGTAAAGATTAGGATATGGCTATATGTTAGGGTCAGTGTATCGGTTTGGGAACAGGTTATCGTTAGGGTATGGGTTACGATTATTTTATGGTTAGGGTTAGGTTTAATGGTTAGTGTTGGGTTAGGGCACAGGTTATGATTAGGGTAAGGAATGGGGTATGGCTATGGCTTACGGTTAGTGTACGGGTTAGGGAATGGGTTATCGTTAGTGTACAGTTTAGGATTAGGGTATGGTTTGTGGTTAAGTTTAAGGGTTAGGGTTAGAGTTAGGGTAAGGGGATGGGTTAAAATGGGGGTAAAGATTAGGGTATGGCTACATGTTATTGTTCGTGTATGGGTCACATTAAGGATAACCATTAGGGTACAGGATAGGATTAGGGTACGGATTAGAGTTAAGTGTTAGGATTAGGGTACAGGTTAGGATTAGAACAAAGATTGGGATATGGCTACATGTTAGGGTTAGTGTATGGGTTAGGGTATGGGTTATCATTAAGGTACGGGTTAGGGTTAGGGTTCGGGTTAGGGTAGGGTTAGGGCACAGGTTAGCATTAGGGTAAAGGTTAAGGTATGGCTATGAGTTATGATTACTGACGGTTTAGGGAAAGTGTTATCATTAGGTTATGGGTTAGAATTAATGCATGGCTTAGGGTTAGAGTTAAGGGTTAGGGTTAGGGTTAGGGTTAGGGTTAGGGTTACGGCACGGGTTAGGATTACATTAAAGTTTAGTGCATGGGTATGGGTAATGGTTACTGTATGGGTTACGGAACAGGTTATCATTATGGTAGGGTTTAGGAGTAGGGTATGGTTTACGGTTAGGTTTAAGGGTTAGGGTTAGGGTTAGGGCACTGGTTAGGATTAGGGTAAAGATTAGTGCATGGGTATAGGTAACAGTTAGTGTACGGGTTATGGAATATGTTATCATTAGGGTACGGTTTAAGGTTATGTTATGGTTTAGGGTTAGGTTTAAGGGTTAGGGTGAGGGTTAGGTATAGGGCATGGGTTAGGATTAGGGTAAAGATTAGGGAATGACTATGGGTTACAGTTAGTTACTGGTTAGGCAAAGGTTTATTGATAGGGTACAGCTTAGGATTAGGGTACGGTTTAGGGTTAGGGTTAGGGTTAAGGCACGGGTTAGGATTAGAGTAAAGATTGGGATATGGCTACATGTTAGGGTTAGTGTATGGGTTAGGGTATGGAGTATCATTAGGGTATGGGTTAGGGTACTAGTTAGGGTTAGGGATTACTGCACAGGTTAAGATTAGGTTAAAGTTTAGAGTATGGCTACAAGTTACGATTACTGTACTGGTTAGGGAAAGTGTTATCATTAGGGCACGGGTTAGGGTTAGGGTTAAGGGTCAGTGTTAGGGTTAGGGCTAGAGTTACGGTTAGGTTTATGGCATGGGTTAGATTTAGGGTAAAGATGGGTGTATGACTATGTGTTAGGGTTAGTGTACAGTTAGGGTATGGGTTATCATTAGGGTACAGGTTAGGATTACTATATTGTTTAGGAATAGTGTTAAGGGTTAGGGTTGGGGTAGGGCATGGGTTACGATTTGGGTAAAGATTAGGGTATGGGTACGGGTTATGGTTAGTGTACGGCTTAGTTAAAGAGTTATCATTAGCGTACAGGTTAGGATTAGGGTAGGGTTTATGGTTAGGTTTAAGGGTTAGGGTTAGGGTTAGGGCACCGGTTAGGATTACGGTAAAGATTAGGGTATGACTACGTGTTAGTGTTAGTGTACAGGTTAGGGTATGGGTTATCATTAGGGTACGGGCTAGGATTAGGTTATGGGTTAGGGTTAGGTTAATGGTTAGGGCTAGGATTAGGGTTAGGGCTAGGGTTAGGGCACGGGTCAGGTTTTGGGTAAAGATTAGGTTATGACTAGGTGTTAGAGTTAGTGTATGGTTAGGGTACGGGTTGTCATTAGGGTACGTATTAGGATACAAGTTAGGAATAAGGTCAAGGGTTAGGATTGAGGTAGGTCATGGGTTAGGATTAGGGTAAAGATTAGGGTATGGCTATGGGTTACGAGTAGTGTATGGCTTAGGGAAAGGTTTATCATTAGAGTACGGGTTAGGATTAAGCTACTGTTTAGGTTTTGGTTTAGGGGTAGGGGTAGGGCACCAGTTAGGATTAGGCTAAATATTAGGGTATGGCTACGTGTTAGGGTTAGTGTACGTGTTAGGGTACAGTATATCGTTAGGGTACTGGTTAGTGTTAAGTTAATGGTTAAGGTTAGGGTCAGGGTAGGGTTAGGGCACGGGTTAGGATTAGTGTAAACATTGAGGTAGGGCTACATGTTAGTGTTAGTGTAAGGGATAGTGTACTGGTTATCGTTAGGGTACGGGTTAGGATTAGGATACGGGCTAGGGTAAGGGTTAAGTGTTAGGACTAGGGTTAAGGTTAGGGCATGGGTTAGGATTAGGTTAAATATTAGTGTATGGCTACAGTTTACGCTTAGTGTACGGGTTAGCGAACATGTTATCTTTAGGATACAGTTTAGGATTACAGTACGGGTTAAGATTAGGGTTAGGGTTAGTGTAAGAGCACGGGTTAGAATTAGGGTAAATATTAGGGTAATGCTATGGGTTACAGTCAGTATACGGGATAGGGAATGTGTTATCGTGAGGGTACTGGTTAGGATTAGAGTACAGTTTAGGGTTAGGTTTAAGGTTTAGGGTTAGGGTTAGGGATAGGGTTAGGGCATGGGTTAGGGTTAGGTTAATGTTTAGGGTATGGCTATGGGTTATGTTTAGTGTACGGGTTAGGGAAAGGGTTATCATTAGGGTATGGGTTAAGGTTAGGGTACGGTTTAGCATTAGAGTTAGGGCAAGGTTTAGGATTAGTATAAAGTTTAAGGTGTTGCTACGGATTACTGTTAGCATATGGGTCAGGGAACCTTTTATCGTGAGGGTACAGGTTAGGATTAGGGTACAGTTTAGTGTTAGGTTTAAGGCTTAGGGTGAGGGCAAGGGTCCTGGTTACTATTAGGGTAAAGATTAGGGTATGGCTATGGCGTGCAGTTAGTGTATGGGTTAGGGAAACTATTATCGTTAGGGTACAGGTTAGGTGTAGGTTTAGGGTTAGGGCACCAGTTAGCATTAGAATAAAGAGTAGGGCATGGCTACATAGTAGGGTTACTGTACATGTTAGGGTATGGGTTATTGTTAGGGTATGGGTTAGGACTAGGGTATGGTTTGGGGTTAGGGTTAATGTTTAGGGTAGGGTTAGGGTTAAGGTTAGGGGATGGTTTAGGATTAGTGTAAAGATTAATGTATGGCTATGGGTTACGGTTATTGTATGGGTTAGGGAAAGGGTTATCATTAGGGTATGGGTTAGGGTTAGGGTTAAGGGTTATGGTTAGTGTACGGTTAGGCTTAGGGCACCGGTTAGCATTAGGGTAAATATTAGGGTTAGGGTTAAGAGTTATGCTTAAGGGTTAGGGTTAGGTTTAGTTTTATGGTTAGGGCATGGGTTAGGATTAGGGTAAATATTAGTGTCTGGCTACGAGTCAGGATTAGTGTACGTGTTAGCGTCCGGGTTATTGTTCAGGTACAAGTTAGGTTTAGGTTATGGCTTAGGGTTATGTTTAAGGGTTATGGTATGGGTTAGGGTTAGGGTTAAGTGTTTGGGTTAGGGTTAGGGCACGGGTTTAGAATTAGGGTAAAGATTGGGATATGGCTATGCATCAGGCTTAATGTACGAATTAGGGTATGGGTTATCATTATGGTATGGGTTAGGGCTAGGGTTAAGTGTTATGGTTAAGGGTTAGGGTTAGGGCAGCGGTTAGGATTAGGGTAGAGATTAGGGTATGGTTACCTGTTAGGGTTATTGTACATGCTAGGGTACATGTTATCTTTAGGGTACAGGTTAGGATTAGTGTATGGTTTAGATTTATGTTTAAGTGTTAAAGTTAGGGCTAGGGCACTGGTTAAGTTTAGGGTAAAGATTAGTATATGGCTATGTGTTAGGGTTAGCGTACATGTTATTGTTACGGTATGGGTTAGGATTAGGGTATGGGTTAGGGTTAATTGTTACGGTTAGGGTTAGGGTTAGGGTTAGGGTTAGGGTTAGTGTTAGGGCATGGATTAGGATTAGGGTAATGATTGGGGTATGGCTACATATTAGGGTTAGTGCCTGTGTTAAGGTACAGGTTATCATTAGGGTACAAGTTAGGATTAGGGTACGGGTTTGGTTTAAGGATTAGAGTTATGGCACCAGTTTAGGATTAGGGTAGGGGTTAGGGTATGGCTATGTATTAGGGTTAGTGTACGTGTTCGGGTATGTTTTATCGTTAGCGTATGGGTTAGGATTAGGGTATGGGTTAGGGTTAGGGTTAAGGGTTAGGGTTATGGTTGGCACATGTGTTAGGATTAGGGTACAGATTAGGGTATGACTAAGAGTTACGGTTAGTGTACGGGTTAGGGAAAGGGTTATTGTTAGGGTACAGGTTAGGATTAGGATACGGGTTAGGGATAGGATAAAATGTTAGGGTTAGGGTTAGGGCATGGTTTAGGATTAGGGTAAAAATTAGGGTAAACCTCTTGGTTATGGTTAGTGTACGGATTCGGAAAGGGTTATCGTTAGGGTATGGGTTAGGATTAGGGTACGATTTAGTGTACGGTTTAAGTGTTAGGGTTAGGGTTAGGATTAGGGCAGGGTTTAGGATTATGGTAAAAATTGGGGTATGGTTACTTTTTAGGGTCACTGTACGTGTTGGGGTACAGGTTATCATTAGGTTATGGGTTAGGGTTAGGTTTAATGGTTAACATTAGGGCTCGGGCACAGGTTAGGATTAGGGTAAAGATTGGGGTATGGGTACATGTTAGGTTTAGTGTAGGTGTTAGGGTACAGGTTATCATTATGTTACGAGTTAGGGTTAGGTTTCCGGTTAGGTTTAATGGTTAGCGTTAGGGTTCTGGCACGAGTTAGGATTATGGTAAAGATTGGGGTATGGCTACACATTAGGGTTAGTGTATGTGTTAGGGTATGGGTTATTGTTAAGGTAAGGGTTAGTGTTAGGTTAATGGTTAGTGTTAGGATTAGGATTAGGGTTCGGTTTAGGGCACAGGTTAGAATTAGGTTAAACATTGGGGTATGGCTATGTGTTCGCGTTAGTGTAGTGGTTAGGGTACAGGTTATCATTAGGGAACGGTTTAGGATTAGGATTTGCACTAGGGTTAGGGTTGAGGGTTAAGGCCGGGGCTAGGGATAGGGCACGAGTTAGGATTAAGGTAAAGATCAGGGTATGGCTACAGGTTACAGTTAGTGTATGTGTTAGGGAATTGGTTATTGTTAGGGTACAGTTTAGGATTATGGTGCGGGTTAAGATTAGTGTTAGGGTTAGTGTTCGGGCACGGGGTAGGATTAGGTTAAATATTAGAGTATGGCTACGAGTTACGGTTAGTGTACGGGTCAGGGAACATGTTATCATGAGGGTACTGGTTAGGATTAGGGTACAGACTAGGGTTAGGTTTAAGGGTTACTGTTAGGGATAGGGTTAGGGCATGGGTTAGGATTAGCGGAAGTTTAGGGTATGGCTACAGGTTACTTTTAGGGTACGGGTTAGGGAAAGTGTTATCTTTAGGGTATGGGTTAAGATTAGGGTACGGGATAGGGTTAGGTTTAGGGTTAGGCTTAGGGCAAGGTTTTGGATTAGGGTAAAGTTTAAGGTGTGGCTACGGATTACAGTTAGTGTACGGGTCAGAGATCGGGTTTTTGTGAGGGCCCAGGTGAGGAATAGGTTACGGTTTAGTGTTAGGTTTAAGGGTTAGGTTTAGGGCACCGGTTAGTATTAGGGTAAAGATTAGGGTTTGGCTATGGCTTATGGTTAGTGTACGGGTTAGGGAAACTGTTATCGTAAGGGTATGGGTTAGGGTTAGGGTACGGCTTAGGGTTATGGTTAGGGCATGGGTAAGGATTAAGGTAATGATTGGGGTATGAGTACGTGTTAGGGTTAGAGTACGTGTTAGGGTATGGTTTATCGTTAGGGCATGGGTTAGAATTAGGGTATGGGTTAGGGTTAGGATTAAATGTTAGGGTTAGTGTTAGGGCATGTATTAGGATTTGGGTAAAGATTGGGGTATGGCTATGTGTTAGGGTTAGTGCTCGTGTTAAGGTATGGGTTACCGTTAGGGTACGGGTTAGGATTGGGATACAGGCTATGGTTAGGGTTAAGTGTGAGGGCTTGGGTTGGGGTTAGGGCATGGGTCAGGATTAGGGTAAAGATTAAGGTATGGCTACAGGTTACGGTTAGTGTACTGGTTAGGGAAAGGGTTATCTTTAGGGTACAGCTTTGGATTAGTGTATGTGTTAAGATTAGGTTTAGGGTTAGTGTTATGGCACGGGTTAGGATTAGGGTAACTAGTAGGGTATGGCTACAGGTTATGGTTAGTGTACGGAATATGGAATGTGTTATCATGAGGGTACGAGTTGGGATCAGGGTATGGTTTAGTGTTAGGTTTAAGGGTTACTGTTAGGTATAGGGTTAGGGTATGGGTTGGGATTAAGGTAATGTTTCTGGTATGGCTACGGGTTTCATTTAGTGTACGGGTTAGGGAAAGGGTTATCGTTAGGGTACGGGTTAAGATTAGGGTATGGTTTAGTGTTAGGGTTAAGGCATAGAGTTACTTTAGGGTTAGGGTTCGGGCAAGGTTTAAGATTACAGTAAGGTTTTGGGTGTGACTACAGATTATAATTAGTGTACGGATTAGGGAAAGTGTTATCAGTAGGGTACAGATTAGGAATAGGATACGAGTTAGGGTTAGGGTAAAAGTTTAGTGTTAGGGTTAGTGCATGATTTAGCATTAGGGTAAAGATTAGGGTATAGCCACGGTTTATGCTTTGTGTACGGGTTCGGGAAAGGGTTATTATTAGGGTATTGGTTAGGATTAGGGTACGGTTTAGGTTTAAGGGTTAGTTTTAGGGTTAGTGATAGGGCACAGTTTAGTATTAGGGTGAAGATTTGGGCATGGCTACGTGTTATGGTTAGCATATGAGTTAGGGTATGGGTTATCATTATGATACAGGTTAGGATTAGGATAGGGGTTAGGGTTAAGTGTTCGGGTTAGTGTGTGTGTTAGGTTTAGAGTTACGGCATGGGTTAGGATTAGGGTAAAGACTGGGGAATGGCTACTTGTTCGTGTTAGTGGTTAGGGTACTCGTTATCATTAGGGTATGGGTTAGGATTAGAATACAGGTTAGGGTTAGGGCATGGCTTAGTATTAGGGTAAAGGTTAGGGTATGGCTATAGATTACTGTTTGTGTACGGGTTAGGGAAAGGGCTATCATTAGGGTACAGGTTAGGGTTTAGGTTTATGGTTAGGGCACAGTTTAGGATTAGGGTAAATATTAGTGTATGGCTACGAGTCAGGATTAGTGTACATGTTAGCGTCTGGGTTATCGTTCAGGTACTAGTTAGGTTTAGGTTACGGGTTAGTGTTATGTTTAAGAGTTATGGGACAGGTTAGGGTTAGGGTTAAGATTTAGAGTTAGGGTTAGAGCATGGGTTTAGAATTAGGGTAAAGATTCGGATATGGCTATGCATCAGGGTTAATGTATGAGTTGGGGTACGGGTTATCGTTATGGTATGGGTTAGGGTTAGGGTTAAGAGTTATGGTTAAGCGTTAGGGTTAGGGTTTGGGCTAGGGCAGTGATTTGGATCTGGGTAGAGATTAGGCTATGGCTACAGCCTACGATTAGTGTATGGGTTAAGAAAACGGTTATTGTTAGGGTACAGGTTAAAATTAGGATATGGGCAGAGGAGCTTCAAGATGGAGGAAGGGTAAGATGCAGAGATCTCCTTCCTCCTCACAGAGACATCAGAAATACATCTACACGTGGAACTTCTCCTATAGAACACCCACCGAACACTGGCAGAAGACCTCACACCTCCCAAAAGGCAAGAAACCCCCCCCCCCACGTAACTGGGAAGGGAAAAATAAAAAAGAATAAACAGAGACAAAGAATAGGGACGGGACCTACACCAATGGGAGGAGCCGTGAAGGAGGAAAGATCCCCACACACTAGAAGCCCCTTCACAGGTGGAGACTGCGGGTGGCGGAGGGGGAAGCTCCAGAGCCGTGGAGGAGAGCACAGTTAACAGGGTGCAGAGGGCAAAGCGGAGAGATTCCCACACATAGAATCGGTGCCAAATGGCACTCACCAGCCCGAGAGGCTTGTCTGCTCACTGGCCGGGGAAGGCGGGGGCTGGGAGCTGAGGCTCGGGCCTCGGAGGATGGATCAAAGGGAGAGGACTTGGGTTGGCAGTGTGAACACAGCCTAAAGGGGGCTAGTGCACCACAGCTAGCCCAGAGGGAGTTGGAGAAAAAGTCTGGAGCTGCCGAAGAGGCAAGAGACTTTTTCTTGCCTCTTTGTCTCCTGGTATGAGAGGAGAGGGGATTAGGCACACCGCGTAAAGGAGGTCCAGAAATGGGCGCGGAGGTGCCAAAGAGACAGGAGACTTTTCCTTGCCTCTTTGCTTCCTTGGACGTGAGGAGAGGGGATTAAGAGCACCACGTAAAGGAACTCCAGAAACAGGCTCGAGCCGCAGCTGTTGGCACAGACAGTAGAGACAGGTGTGGGACGCTAGGATTGCTGCTGGCACCACCAAGAGGCCTGTGTGCGAGCACAGGTCGCTCTCCACACTGCCCCTTCCGGGAGCCCGTGCAGCCCACCACTGCCGGGGTCCTGGGATCCAGGGACAGCTTCCACGGGAGAACGCACGGCGTGCCTCGGGCTGGTGCAGTGTCACGCTGGCCCCTGCCACTGCAGGATCACCCCGCATCCATGCCCCTTCCTCCCCCTGGCCTGTGCCAGAGCCCCCGAATCAGCTGCTCCTTTAACCCCATCCTGTCGCTGTGAAGGGCAGATGCCCTCGGACGACCTACACGCAAAGACGGGGCCAAGTCCAAAGCTGAACCCCAGGAGCTGTGCGAACAAAGAGGAGAGGGGAAGGTCTCTCCCAGCAGCCTCAGAAGCGGCGGATTAAAGCTCCACAATAAACTTGGAGTGCCCTGCATCTGTGGAAAACCTGAATAGACAACGAATCATCCCAAGTTGAGGAGGTGGACTTTGGGAGCAAGATATACTATTATTTTCCCCTTTTTTTCTTTTTGTGAGTGTGTATGTGTGTGCTGCTGTGTGAGATTTTCTCTGTATAGCTTTGCTTTCACCATTTGTCCAAGGGTCAGACCGAACCATTTTTCTTTGTTTTTTTGAATACAATTTTTTCTTCTTAATAATTATTTTTTATTTTAATAACTATACTTTATCCTACTTTATTTTGTCTTCTCCCTTTCTTCCTTCCTTTCTTTGCTCCTTCCCTCCTTTCTTCCTTCCTTCCTCCCGTTTTTCCTCCCTTCCTTCCTCTCTTCCTTCCTCCCTTTCTTCCTCTCCTCCTTCCTTCCTTCCTTTCTTCCTTCCTTCCTTCCCTCCCTCCCTCCTTCCTTCCTTCCTTTTCATCGCTTTCTATTTTTTCTCCCTTTTATTTTGAGCCATGTGGATTAAATGCACTTGGCACGCCAGCCAGGCACCAGGGCTGTGTCTCTGAGGTGGGAGAACCAACCTCAGGACACTGGTCCACAAGAGACCTCCCAGCTCCATGCAATATCAAATGGTGAAAATGTCTCAGAGATCTCCATCTCAAAACCAAGACCCAGGTTCACCCCAGGACCAGCAATGAACAGTGCTGGACACCCTATCCCCAACAAAGAGCAAGAGAGGTCTACAGCCCCATCCATTAGCAGAGAGGCTGCCTAAAATCATAATAAGGCTACCAACATCCCCAAACACACCACCAGACGTGGACCTGCCCACCAGAAAGACAATATCTACCCTCATCCACCAGAACAGAGGCACTA
Source organism: Kogia breviceps (assembly GCF_026419965.1). Lineage (NCBI taxonomy): Eukaryota > Metazoa > Chordata > Mammalia > Artiodactyla > Physeteridae > Kogia > Kogia breviceps. Next base: position 19,104,512 of record NC_081322.1, on the reverse strand, counting down.
GTCCCCCCAACCAGGTAACCTACCCAACCCACTGAACCAACCTTAGCCACTGGGGACAACCACCAAAAACAAGGGGAACTACGAACCTGCAGCCTGCAAAAAGGAGACCCCAAACACAGTAAGATAAGCGAAATGAGAAGACAGAAAAACACACAGCACGTGAAGGAGCAAGATAAAAACACACCAGACATAACAAATGAAGAGGAAATAGGCAGTCTACCTGAAAAAGAATTCAGAATAATGATAGTAAAGATGATTCAAAATCTTGGAAATAGAATAGACAAATTGCAAGAAACAGTTAACCAGGACCAAGAAGAAATAAAGAGGAAGCAAGCAACGATGAGCAACACAATAAATGAAATGAAAAATACTCTAGATGGGATCAATAGCAGAATAACTGAGGCAGAAGGACGGATAAGTGACCTGGAAGATAAAATAGTGGAAATAACTACTGCAGAGCAGAAGAAAGAAAAAAGAATGAAAAGAACTGAGGACAGTCTCAGAGACCTCTGGGACAACATTAAACGCACCAACATTCGAATTATAGGGGTCCCAGAAGAAGAAGAGAAAAAGAAAGGGACTGAGAAAATATTTGAAGAGATTATAGTGGAAAACTTCCCTAATGTAGGAAAGGAAATAGTCAATCAAGTCCAGAAAACACAGAGAGTCCCATACAGGATAAACCCAAGGATAAAAACGCCAAGACACATAATTATCAAACTCAAAAATTAAATACAAAGAAAACATATTAAAAGCAGCAAGGGAAAAACAACAAATAACACACAAGGGAATCCCCATAAGGCTAACATCTGATCTTTCAGCAGAAACTCTACAAGCCACAAGGGAGTGGCAGGACATATTTAAAGTGATGAAGGAAAAAAAACCTACAACCAAGATTATTCTACCCAGCAAGGATCTCATTCAGATTTGATGGAGAAATTAAAACCTTTACAGACAAGCAAAAGCTGAGAGAGTTCAGCACCACCAAACCAGCTCTACAACAAATCCTAAAGGAACTTCTCTAGGCAAGAAACACAAGAGAAGGAAAAGACCTACAAGAACAACCCGAAACAATTAAGTAAATGATAATAAGAACATACATATCGATAATTACCTTAACTGTAAATGGATTAAATGCTCCCACCAAAAGACACAGATTGGCTGAATGGATACAAAAACAAGACCCATGTATATGCTGTCTACAAGAGAACCACTTCAGACCTAGGGACACATACAGACTGAAAGTCAGGGGATGGAAAAAGATATTCCAGGCAAATGGAAATCAGAAGAAAGCTGGAGTAGTAATTCTCATATCAAACAAAATAGACTTTAAAGTAAAAACTATTACAAGAGACAAAGAAGGATACTACATAATGATCAAGGGATCGATCCATGAAGAAGATATAACAATTGTAAATATTTATGCACCCAACATAGGAGCACCTCAATACATAAGGCAAATACTAACAGTCATAAAAGGGGAAATCAACAGTAACACAATCATAGTAGGGGACTTTAACACCCCACTGTCACCAATGGACAGATCATCCAAAATGAAAATAAATAAGGAAACACAAGCTTTAAATCATATATTACACAAGATGGATTTACTTGATATTTATAGGACATTCCATCCAAAAACAACAGAATACACATTTTTCTCAAGTGCTCATGGAACATTCTCCAGGATCGATCATATATTGGGTCACAAATCTAGCCTTGGCAAATTTAAGAAAATTGAAATTGTATCAAGTATCTTTCCCGACCACAACGCTATGAGACTAGATATCAAGTACAGGAAAAGATCTGTAAAAAATACACACACATGAAGGCTAAACAATACACTACTTAATAACGAAGTGATCACTGAAGAAATCAAAGAGGAAATCAAAAAATACTTGGAAACAAATGACAATGGAGACACGACGACCCAAAACCTATGGGATACAGCAAAAGCAGTTCTAAGAGGGAAGTTTATAGCAATACAATCATACCTTAAGAAACAGGAAACATCTTGAATAAACAACCTAACTTTTCACTTAAAGCAATTAGAGAAAGAAGAACAAAAAACCCCCAAATTTAGCAGAAGGAAAGAAATCATAAAGATCAGATCAGAAATAAATGAAAAAGAAATGAAGAAAACAATAGCAAAGATCAATAAAACTAAAAGCTGGTTCTTTGAGAAGATAAATAAAATTGATAAACCATTAGCCAGACTCATCAAGAATAAAAGGGTGAAGACTCAAATCAATAGAATTAGAAATGAAAAAGGAGATGTAACAACTGACACTACAGAAATACAAAAGATTATTAGAGATTACTACAAGCAACTCGATGCCAATAAAATGGACAACCTGGAAGAAATGGACAAATTCTTAAAAATGCACAACCTGCCAAGACTGAACCAGGACAAAATAGAAAATATGAACAGACCAAACACAAGCACTGAAATTGAAACTGTGCTTTAAAATCTTCCAACAAACAAAAGCCCAGGACCAGATGGCTTCACAGGCGAATTCTATCAAACATTTAGAGAAGAGCTAACACCTATCCTTCTCAAACTCTTCCAAAAGATAGCCGACGGAGGAACACTCCCAAACTCATTCTATGAGGCCACCATCACCCTGATAGCAAAACCAGAGAGAGACATCACAAAGAAAGAAAACTACAGGCCAGTATCACTGATGAACATAGATACAAAAATCCTCAACAAAATATTAGCAAACAGAATGCAACAGCACATTAAAATGTTCATACACCATGATCAAGTGGAGTTTATTCCAGGAATGCAAGGATTATTCAATATATGCAAATCAATCAACGTGATACACCCTATCAACAAACTGAAGGAGAAAAACCATATGATCATCTCAATAGATGCAGAGAAAGCTTTTGACAAAATTCAACACTCATTTATGATAAAAACCCTGCAGAAAGTAGGCATAGAGGGAACTTTCCTCAACATAATAAAGGCCATATATGACAAACCCACAGCCAGCATCGTTCTCAATGGTGAAAAACTGAAACCATTTCCAGTAAGATCAGGAACAAGACAAGGTTGCCCACTCTCACCACTATTATTCAACATAGTTTTGGAAGTTCTAGCCACAGCAATCAGAGAAAATAAAGAAATAAAAGGAATCCAAATAGGAAAAGAAGAAATAAAGCTGTCACTGTTTGCAGATGACATGATACTATACATAGAGAATCCTAAGGATGCTACCAGAAAACTTCTGGAGCTAATCAATGAATTTGGTAAAGTTGCAGGATACAAAATTAATGCACAGAAATCTCTGGCATTCTTATACACTAATGATGAAAATTCTGAGAGTGAAATTAAGAAAACACTCCCATTTGCCATTGCAACAAAAAGAATAAAATATCTAGGAATAAACCTACCTAAGGAGACAAAAGACTTGTATGCAGAAAACTATAAGACACTGATGAAAGAAATTAAAGATGATACAAATACGTGGAGAAATATGCCATGTTCTTGGATTGCAAGAATCAACATTGTGAAAATGACTCTACTACCCAAAGCAATCTACAGATTTGATGTAATCCCTATCAAATTACTACTGGCATTTTTTACAGAACTAGAACAAAAAATTTCACAGTTTGTATGGAAACACAAAAGACCCCGAATAGCCAAAGCAAACTTGAGAATGAAAAATGGAGCTGGAGGAATCAGGCTCCCTAACTTCAGACTATACTACAAGTCTACAGTAATCAAGACAGTATGGTACTGGCACAAAAACAGAAATATAGATCAATGGAACAGGAGCGAAAGCCCAGAGATAAACCCACACACATATGGTCACCTTACCTTTGATAAAGGAGGGAAAGATATACAGTGGAGAAAAGACAGCCTCTTCAATAAGTGGTGCTGGGAAAACTGGACAGCTATCTGTAAAAGTATGAAATTAGAACATTCCCTAACACCACACACAAAAATAAACTCAAAATGGGTTAAAGACCTAAATGTAAGGCCAGACACTATCAAACTCTTAGAGGAAAACATAGGCAGAACACTCTATGACATAAATCACAGCAAGATCCTTTTTGACCCATCTCCTAGAGAAATGGAAATTAAAACAAAAATAAACAAATGGGATCCAATGAAACTTAAAAGCTTTTGCACAGCAAAGGATACCATAAACAAGACCAAAAGACAACCCTCAGAATGGGAGAAAATATTTGCAAATGAAGCAACTGACAAAGGATTAATCTCCAAAATTTATAATCAACACAGCAGCTCAATAACGAAAAAACAAACAACCCAATCCAAAAATGGACAGAAGAACTAAATAGACATTTCTCCAAAGAAGATATACAGATTGCCAACAAACACATGAAAGAATGCTCAACATCATTAATCATTAGAGAAATGCAAATCAAAACTACCATGAGATATCATCTCACACTAGTCAGATTGACCATTATCAAAAACTTTAGAAACAGTAAATGCTGGAGAGGGTGTGGAGAAAAGGGAACCCTCTTGCACTGCTGGTGGGAATGTAAAATGATACAGCCGCTATGGAGAACAGTATGGGGGTTCCTTTAAAAACTACAAATAGAACTACCATACGACCCAGCAATCCCACTACTGAGCATATACCCTGAGAAAACCATAATTCAAAAAGAGTCACGTACCAAAATGTTCATTGCAGCTCTATTTACAATAGCCAGGACACGGCAGCAACCTAAGTGTCCATCAACAGATAAATGGATAAAGAAGATGTGGCACATATATACAATGGAATATTACTCGCCAAAAAAAGAAATGAAATTGAGTTATTTGCAGTGAGGTGGGTGGACTTAGAGTCTGTCATACAGAGTGAAGTAAGTCAGACGGAGAAAAACAAATACCGTATGCTAACACATATATATGGACTCTAAGAAAAAAAATGTCATGAAGAGATTAGTGGTAGGACGGGAATAAAACAGACCTAGAACATGGACTTGAGTATATGGGGAGGGGGAAGGGTAAGTTGTGATGAAGTGAGAGAATGGCAGGGACATATATACACTACCAAATGTAAATTAGATAGCTACTGGGAAGCTGCCGCATAGAACAGGGAGATCACCTCTGTGCTTTGTGACCACCTAGAGGGGTGGGATAGGGAGGGTGGGAGAGAGGGTGATGCAAGAGGGAAGAGGTATGGGAACATATGTATATGTATAACTGATTCACTTTGTTGTAAAGGAGAAACTAACACACTATTGTAAAACAGTTTTACTCCAATAAAGATGTTAAAAAAAAGATTAGGATACTGGTTAGGATTAGAGTAAAAGGTTAGCGTTAGAGTTAGGGCACGGTTGAGTATTAGGGTAAAGATTAGGTTAGAGTTATGGGTTATGGTTAGTGTACCGGTTATGGAAAGGTTTATTGTTAGGGTAGAGTTTAGATTCGGGTAGTTTATGGTTAGGTTTAAGGGTTAGTGTTAGAGTTTGGGCACGGTTTAGGATTAGGGTGAAGATTGGGGCATGGTTACGTGTTACGTTTAGTCTATGGGTTAGGCTAAGGGTTATCGTTATGTTACGGGTTATGATTAGGATAGGGTTTAGGCTTAGGGTTAAGTCTAAGGGTTAGGGTGAGGGTTAGGTTTAGGGTTATAGCACGGGTTAGGATTCGGGTAAATATTGGGGTGTGGCTACGTGTTAGGGTACATGTTAACTTTAGGGTACATGTTAGGATTAGGATATGGGTTAGGATTAGGGTTAATGGCTACGGTTAGGGTTAGCGTTAGCACACAGGTTAGGATTATGGTAAAGATTAGAGTATGGCTACAGGTTATGGTCAGTTTACAGGTTAGGGAAAGGGTTATTATTAAAGTATGGGTTAGGATTAGGACCACTTTAGGGTTAGGTTTAAGTGTTAGTGTTAGTGTTAGGTTTAGGGCACTGGTTAGAATTCGGGTAAAGATTAGCATATGGCTACGTATTAGGGTTAGTGTATGTGTCAGGGTATGCATTATTGTTAGGTTATCGGTTAGGATTAGGGTACGGTTTAGGTTTAGGTTTAAGGGTTAGTTTTAGGGTTAGGGATAGGGCATGGTTTAGTATTATGGTGAAGATTTGGGCATGGCTACATGTTATGGTTAGCATATGAGTTAGGGTATGGGTTATCATTATGGTACAGATTAGGATAGGGGTTAGGGTTAAGTGTTCGGGTTAGGGTGAGGGTTAGGTTTAGAGTTATGGCTCAGATTAGGATTAGGGTAAAGACTGGGGAATAGCTACTTGTTCGTGTTAGTGTATGGGTTAGGGTACTGGTTATTGTTATGGTATGGTTTAGGATTAGAATACGGGTTAGGGTTAGGGATAGGGCATGGCTTAGTATGAGGGTAAAGATTAGGGTATGGCTACAGATTACTGTTAGTGTATGGGTTAGGGAAAGGGCTATCGTTAGGGTACAAATTAGGTTTAGGGTACAGGTTAGGGTTAGCGTTAGTGTTAGGGCATGGGTAGGTGTAGGGTAAATATTAGGGTATGGCTACGGGTTATGTTTGTGTACAGGTTAGGGAAACTGTTATCTTTAGGGTATGGGCTAGGGCTAGGGTTAGGGTAAGGGCACCGGTTAGGATTAGGGTAAAGATTAGGGTATGGCTATGTTTTAGGTTTACTGTACATGTTAGGGTACGGGTTATCGTTAGAGTACGGTTTAGGATTAGGGTACGGTTTAGGGTTAGGGTTAAAGTTTAGGGTAGGGTTAGGGTTAAGGTTAGGGCACAGTTTAGGATTAGTGTAAAGATTAGGGTACGGCTATGGGTTACGGTTATTGTATGGGTTAGGGAAAGAGTTATCATTAGGGTATGGGTTAGGATTAGTGTATGAGTTACTGTTAGGTTAATGGTTAGGGTTAGGGATAGGGTTAGGTTTAGGGCACGGGTTAAGATTAGGGTAAAGACTTGGGTATGTCTATGGCTTACGGTTAGTGTACGGGTTATAGAACTGGTTATCACTAGTGTACGGTTTAGGATTAGGGTACAGGTTAGGGTTAAGTTTAAGGGTTAGGTTTAGAGTTAGGGTAAGGGAACAGGTTAGGAAGGGGATAAAGATTAGGGTATGGCTATGTGTTAGGCTTAGTGTACGGGTTATGTTAGGGATTACTATTACGGTACAGGATAGGATTAGGGTACTGATTAAGGTTAAGTGTTAGGGTTAGGGTATGGGTTAGGATTAGAATAAAGATTGGGATATGGCTATGTGTTAGGGTCAGTGTATGGGTTAGGTTATCATTAGGGTATGGGTTAGAGTTAGCGTTCGGCTTAGTGTAGCGTTAGGGCACGGATTAGGATTAGGGTAAAATTAGGGAATGGCTATGAGTTACAATTACTGTACTGTTTAGGGAAAGTGTTATCGTTAGGTTACAGGTTAGAATTAGGGCACGGGTTAGGGTTAGTGTTAAGGGTTAGGGTTAGGGTTAGGGCACGGGTTAGGATTAGGTTAAAGATTAGTGCACGGGTACCGGTAACAGTTAGTGTATGGGTTACAGAACAGGTTATCTTTATGGTTCGGTTTAGGATTAGGATACAGTTTAGGGTTAGGTTTAAGGTTTAGGGTTAGGGCACAGGTTAGGATTAGGGTAAAGATTAGTGCATGGGACCGGGTATCGGTATGTGTACGGGTTATGGAACAGGTTATCGTTAGGGTACGGTTTAGGGTTAGGATACGATTTAGGTTTAGGTTTAAGGGTTAGGGTTAGGGTTAGGGCTAGGGTTAGGGATAGGGCACGGGTAAGGATTAGGGTAAAGATTAGGGTATGGCTATGGGTTACGGTTAGTGTACGGGTTAGGGAAATGGTTATCATTAGGGTACAGCTTAGGTTTATATTCCGGGTTAGGTTTAGGGTTACGGCATGGGTTAGGATTGGGGTAAATATTAGTGTATGGCTATGGGTTACGGTTAGTGTACAGGTTATGGAATGGGTTATTGTGAGGGTACGGGTTAGGATTTGGGTACGGGTTAGGATTAGGTTTAAGGCTTATTGATATGTTTAGGGTCAGGGTTAGGGCTCGGATACACATTAATGTAAAGTTTAGGGTATGGCTATGGGTTACCGTTAGTGTACGGGTCAGGGAATGGGTTATTGTGAGGCTACGGGTTAGGATTAGTGTACCATTTAGGATTAGGTTTAAGGCTTAAGTTTAGGGTTAAGGTTAGGGCACCAGTTAGGATTAGGGTAAAGATTAGGGTATGGCTACTTGTTAGGGTTAGTGTACGTGTTAGTGTAAGGGTTATTGTAGGGTACAGGTTAGGATTAGGGTTCGGTTTAGGGTTAGGGTTAATGTTTAGGGTAATGTTAGGGTTAGGGTTATGGCATGGGTTAGGATTACTGTAAAGATTGTGGTATGGCTATGGGTTACATTTAGTGTACGGGTTAGGGAAAGGGTTATCATTAGGATGCAGGTTAAGATTAGGGAACGGGTTAGGGTTAAGATTAGGGAATGATTTAGGGTTAATTTTAAGGCTTAGGGTTAGGGTTAGTGTTAGGGTTAGGGCAAGGTTTTAGGATTAGGGTAAAGTTTAGTGTGTGACTATGGATTACGGTTAGTGTATGGGTCAGGGAACCTGTTATTGTGAGGGTACACAGGTTAGTATCAGGGTAAAGATTAGCACATTGCTACTTGATAGTGTTAATGTACGTGTTAGGGTATGGGTTATCATTAGGGTACAGGTTAGGATTAGGGTACGGTTTAGGGTTAGTGTTAAATTTTAGGGTAGGTTTAGGGTTAAGGTTAGGGCACGGTTTAGGATTAGTGTAAAGATTAGGGTACGGCTATGGGTTACGGTTATTGTACAGGTTAAGGAAAGGGTTATCGTTAGGTTATGGGTTAGGATTAGGGTATGGGTTAGGGTTAGGGTTAAGCGTTATGATTAGTGTTAGGGTTAGGCTTAGGGCACTAGTTAGGATTAGCGTCAGTTTTAGGGTTAGGGTTAAGAGTTAGGTTTATGCATTAGGGTTAGGTTTAGGTTTATGGTTAGGGTATGGTTTAGGATTAGGGTAAATATTAGTGTATGGCTATGAGTCAGAATTAGTGTACGTGTTAGTGTACGTGTTATCATTTGGGTACAAGTTAGGTTTAGGTTACGGATTAGGGTTATGTTTAAGGATTATGGTATGGGTTAGGGCTAGGGTTAAGTTTTAGGGTTAGGGTTAGGGCATGAGTGTAGAATTAGGGTAAAGATTGGGATATGGCTATGCGTCAGTGTTAATGTATGAGTTAGGGTATGGGTTATTGTTATGGTACAGGTTAGGGTTAAGAGTTATGGTTAAGGGTTAGGGTTAGGGCAGAGCTTAGGATAAGGTAGAGATTAGGATATGGCTATGTCTTAGGGTTAGTGTACGTGTTAAGGTACATGTTATCATTAGGGTACAGGTTAGGATTAGGGTATGAGTTAGGGTTAGGGTTAAGCATTAGGGTTAGGTTTAGGACACGGGTTAGGATTAGGGTAAAGATTAGAGTTTGGCTACAGGTTATGGTTAGTGTACGTGTTAGAGAAAGGGTTATCGTTAGGTTACAGTTTAGGATTAGGATACAGGTTAGGGTTAGGGTAAAAGTTAGCGTTAGGGTTAGGTCACAATTTAGGATTAGTGTAAAGATTAGGGTATAGCTATGGGTTACGGTTAGTGTAAGGGTTAGGGAAAGTGTTATCGTTAGGGTATGGGTTAAAATTAGCGTACGGTTTAGGGTTAGGTTTAAGGGTTAGGGTTAGGGTTAGGGCACTGGTTAGTATTAGGGTAAAGATTCGGGTATGGTTTCAGGTTACAGTTAGTGTACTGGTTAGGGAACAGGTTAAGATTAGTGTAAAGATTATGGTATAGCAACATGTTAGGGTTAGTGTACGCATTAAGGTACGATTTATCGTTAGTGTATGGTTTAGGATTAGGGTACAGGTTAGTGTTAGGTTTTGGTTTAGGGTTAGGGCATGGGTTACGATTAGGGTAAAGATTGCGGTATGGCTATGGATTTCTGTTTTGTACTGGTTGGGGAAAGTGTTATTGTTAGTGTATGGGTTAGAATTAGGGCACGGGTTAGGGTTAGGTTTAAGGGATAGGGTTATGGTTACGGTTAGGGTTAGAGCACGGGTTAGGATTAGGGCAAAGATAAGGCTATGGCTACGGGTTACGGTTAGTATACAGGTTACGGAATGGGTTATTGTTAAAGTATGTGTTAGGATTAGGGTACGGTTTAGGGTTATGTTTAAGGGTTTAGGTCAGGGATAGATTTAGGGTTAGGGCATGGGTTAGGATTACGGTAAACATTGGGGTATGGCTATGTGTTAATGTTATTGTATGGGTTAGGGTATGGGTTATCGTTGGGGTACGGATTAGGATTAGGGTACGGGTTAGGGTTAGGTTTAAAGGTTAGTTTTAGGGTTAGGGTTAGGACATGCATTAGGAGTAGCATAAAGATTAGGTTATAGCTACAGTTTATGGTTACTGTACAAGTTAGGGAAAGTGTTATCATTCAGGTAGGGGTTTGGATTATGATACGTGTTAGGGTTAGGTTTAAGCATTATGGTTAGGTTTAAGGCACTGGTTAGTTGTAGGGTACAGATTAGGGTATTCCTACGTGTTATAGGTCGTGTATGGGTTAGGGAAAGGATTATCATTAGGGTACGGATTAGGATTAGGGTACGGATTAGGGTTAGGTTTAAGTGTTAAAGTTAGGGTTAGGGTTAGGCCACCAGTTAAGCTTAGGGTAAAAGCGTATGCCTACATGTGAGGGTTAGTGTACGTGTTATCATTAGGGTATGGGTTAGGATTAGGATAGGCATTAAGTTTAAGGGTTTGGGTTAGGGTGAGGGTTAGGTTTAGGTTAATGGCACGAGTGAGGATTAGGGTAAAGATTGGGGAATGGCTACATGTTAGTGTTAGTATATGGGTTTGGGTACGGGTTATTGTTAGGGTATGGGTTAGGATTTGGATACGGGTTAGCATTAGGGTTAAGCATTAGGAGTAGTGTTATGGTTAGGGTAAATATTAGCATATGGCTACGGGTTACGGTTAGTGTATGGTTTAGGGAATGGGTTATTGTGATGGTATGGGTTAGTATAAGTGTACGGTTTAGGGTTAGGTTTAAGGGTTAGGGTTAGGGGGGTTAGGGCACTGGTTAGTAATAGGGTAAAGATTAGGGTATTCCTATGGTTTACAGTTAGTGTACGGGTTAGGGAAAGGGTTATCGTTAGGGTACTGATTAGGATTAGGGCACGGTTAGGGTTAGGGTTAGGGTTAGGGATAGCGCACCAGTTAGGATTCGGGTGAAGGGTAGGGTATGGCTACATGTTAGTGTTAGTGTACGTGTTAGGGTATGGTTTATCTTTAGGATACTGGTTAGGGTTAGGTTTCGGTTTAGGGTTAGGGTTAATGTTTAGGGTAATGTTACAGTTACGGTTAGGGCATGGGTTAGGAATAGTGTAAAGATTGTGGTATAGCTATGTGTTAGGTTTAGTGTACGAGTTAGGGTACAGATTATTGTTAGGATATGCAATAGGATTAAGATAGGAATTAGGGTTGGGTTTAAGGTTTAGAGCTAGTGTTAGGGTTAGGGCATGGGTTAGGATTAGGATAAAGTGTAGGGTATGGCTACAGGTTAGGATTATGTTACGTGTTAGGGCATGAGTTATCATTAGGGTATGGGTTAGGAATAGGGTACTGGTTAGGGTTAGGGTTGATGTTTAGGTTTAGATTAGGGTATAGGATAGGTTTAGGATAAATATTGGGGTATGGCTACGTGTTAGGTTTAGCATACGTTAGGGTACGTTTTATTTTTAGGGTACGGGTTATGATTAGGATACGGGTTAGGGTTAAGGGCCAGTATTATGGTTAGGGATAGGTCACGTGTTAGGATTAGGGTAAAGATTACGGTATGGCTACGGGATAGGTATGGCTATGGATTACTGTTTTGTACTGGTTAGGGAAAGTGTTATCATTAGGGTATGGGTTAGAATTAGGGCACGGTTTAGGGTTAGGGTTAAGGTTATGGTTACGGTTAGGGTTAGAGCATGGGTTAGGATAAGGGTAAATATTAGGGTATGGTTACAGGTTACCTTCAGTGTATGGGTTAGGGAAAGGGTTATCGTTAAAGAATGGGTTAGGATTAAAGTACTATTTAGGGATAGGATTAAGGGTTATGGTCAGGGATAGGGTTAGATTTAGGGCATGTGTTAGGATTATGGTAAACATTGGGGTGTGGCTATGTGTTAAGGTTAGTGTACGGGTTAGGATACAGGTTATCATTAGGGTACAGGTTAGGATTATGGTACGTGTTAGGGTTACGTTTAAGGGTTACGGTTAGGGTTAGGGTTAGGGCACTGGTTAGTATTAGAGTAAAGATGAGGGTATTCCTATGGGTTACAGTTAGTGTACTGGTTAGGGAAAGGGTTATTGTTTGGGTACGGATTAAGATTAGGTTAGGGTTTAGGGTTAGGTTTAAGTGTTAAAGTTAGGGTTAGGGCACTGGTTAAGTTTAGGGTAAAGAATAGTGTATGGCTACGTGTTAGAGTTAGGGTACGTGTTAGGGTATGTTTTATCATTAGTGTACGGTTTAAATTTAGGGTACGGGTTAGGGATAAGTGTTAAGGTTTAGGGTTATCGGTGGTGCATGTGTTAGGATTAGGGTAAATATTATGGTACGGCTATGGGTTATGGTTAGTGTACAGTTTAGGGAAAAGGTTATCGTTTGTTTACAGGTTAGGATTAGGATACAGGTTAGGGAAAGGGTAAAAGGTTAGGGTTATGGCACGGTTTAGGACTAGGGTAAATATTAGGGTATACCTACAGGTTATGGTTAGTGTGTGGGTTTGGAAAATGTTATAGTTAGGGTATGGGTTAGGATTAGGGTACGGTTTAGGGTTAGGTTTAAGGGTTACGGATAGGGGTAGGGCACCATTTAGGATTAGGGTAAAGATTAGTGTATGGCTATATGTTAGGGTCAGTGTACGTGTTAGGGTATGGTTTATCATTAGTGTATGGGTTAGGATTAGGGTACGGGTTACTGTTAGGTTAATAGTTAAGATTAGGTTTAGAGTTAGGGTTAGTGTTAGGGCATGGGTTAGGATTAGTTTAAACATTGGGGTATGGCTAAATATTAGGTTTAGTTCACAGGTTAGGGTACGGGTTATCATTAGGGTATGGGTTAGGATTAGTTTATGGTTAGGGTTAGGTTTAATGGTTAATGTTGGGATAGTTCAATGGTTAGGATTAGGTTAAAGAATGGGGTATGGCTATGGCTTACGGTTAGTGTACGGGTTAGGGAATGGGTTATCGTTAGTTTATGGTTTAGGATTAGGCTACAGTTTAGAGTTAAGGTTAAGGGTTAGAGTTAGGGTAAGGGAACGGGTTAAGATGAGGGTAAAGATTAGGGTATGGCTACGTGTTAGTGTTAGTGTATGGGTTATGTTAGGGATTACCATTACGGTACAGGTGAGGATTATGGGATGGATTAGGGTTAAGTTATAGGGTTAGATTTAGGGTACGGGTTAGGATTAGAGTAAAGATTGGGATATGGCTACATGTTAGAGTTAGTGTATGGGTTAGGGTATGTGTTATCGTTATTGTACGGGTTAGGGTTAGGGCATGGGTTAGGATTATGGTAAACATTAGGGTATGGCTATGAGTTACGATTAGTGTACTGGTTGGGGAAAGCGTTATCGTTAGGGTACAGGTTTGAATTAGGGCATGTGTTAGGGTTAGGTTTAAGGGCTAGTGTTAGGATTAGGGTTAGGACACGGGATAGGATTAGGGTAAAGTCTAGTGCATGGCTACGGGTAGCAGTTAGTGTAGGGGTTACATAACAGGTTATCGTTAGGTTATGGTTTAGGATTAGGGTACGGTTTAGGGATTGGTTTAAGGGTTATGGTTAGGGTTATGGCATCTGTTAGGATTAGGGTAAAGATTAGGGTATGGCTACATGTTATGGTTAGTGTACGTGTTAGGGAAAGGGTTATCATTAGGTTAGAGTTTAACATTAGGATAGGGGTTAGGGTTAGGGTAAAAGTTTAGCGTTAGGGTAAGGGCCTAGTTTAGGATTAGGGTAAAGATTCCGTTATAGCTATGGGTTACGGTTAGTGTATGGGTTAGAGAAAGGGTTATTGTTAGGATATGGGTTAATATTAGTGTACGGTTTAGAGTTAGGTTTAAGGGTTACGATTAGGGTTAGGCTTAGGGCACTGGTTAGTATTAGGGTAAAGATTAGGTTATGGCTTCGGGTTATAGTTAGTATACGAGTTAGGGAATGGGTTAGGGTTAGTGTAAACACTATGGTATAGCTACGTGTTAGGGTTAGTGTACACTTTAAGGTGCGGTTTATCATTAGGGTATGGTTTAGGATTAGGGTACGGGTTAGGTTTAGGTTTAGGGTTAGGGTTAGGATTTGGGTAAAGATTTCAGTATGGCTATGTGTTAGGGTTAGTGTATGTGTTAGCGTATAGGTTATAATTAGGGTACGGGTTAGGATTATGGTAGGGGTTAGGCTTAGGTTTAGGGCCTGTGTTAGCCTTAGGGTAAAGCTGAGGGTATGGCTATTCGTTACTGTTTTGTTCTGCTTAGGGAAAGTGTTATCATTAGGGTATGGGTTAGAATTAGGGCACGGGTTAGGGTTAGGGTTAAGGTTATGGTTATGGCTAGGGTTAGAACACGTGTTGGGATTAGGGTAATGATTAGGGTATAGCTACGGGTTACAGTCAGTGCACGGGTTAGGGAAAGGGTTATCGTTAAGGTACAGATTAGGATTATGGTACGGTTTAGGTATAGGTTTAAGCGTTATGGTAAGGGATAGTGTTAGGGTTAGGGCATGGGTTAGGATTATGGGGTATGGCTACGTGTTAGGGTTAGTGTATGGGTTACGGTATGGGTTATCATTCGGGTACAGGTTAGGATTAGGGTACGGGTTAGGGTTAGGTTTAAGGTTTAGTGCTAGTGTTAGGGTTAGTGCTATTGTTAGGGTTAGGACACGTGTTAGGAGTAGCATAAAGATTAGGGTATAGCTACAGGTTACGGTTACTGTACAAGTTAGGGAAAGTGTTATTGATTGGATAAGGGTTAGGATTATGGTATGTGTTAAGATTAGGTTTAAGGGTTATGGTTATGGTTAGGGTTAGGGTTAGGGCACTGGTTAGTATTAGGGTAAAGTTTAGCATATTCCTATGGGTTACAGTTAGTGTACGGGTTAGGGAAAGGGTTATCATTAGGGTATGGATTAGAATTAGGGTACAGTTTATGGTTAGGTTTAAGTGTTAAAGGTACGGTTAGGGTTAGGGCACCGATTATTTTTAGGGTAAAGATTAGTGTATGGCTACGTGTTTGGGTTATTGTACATGTTATCGTTAGGGTACGGGTTTGAATTAGGGCACGTGTTAGGGCTAGGCTTAAGGGCTAGTGTTAGGATTAGGGTTAGGGCACGGGTTAGGATTAGGGTAAAGATCAGTGCATGGGTACGGGTAACAGTTACTGTAAGGGTTACATAACAGGTTATCGTTAGGTTTCGGTTTAGGATTAGGGTACGGTTTAGGGATAGGTTTAAGTGTTAGGGTTAGGGTTAGGGCATTGGTTAGGATTAGGGTATGGCTACAGGTTACAGTTAGTGTACATGTTAAGGAAAGTGTTATCGTTAGGTTACAGTTTAGGATTAGGATACGGGTTAGGGTTAGGTAAAAGATTAGCGTTAGGGTTAGGGCACAGTTTAGGATTAGGTTATAGATTAGGGTATAGCTATGGGTTATGGTTAGTGTACAGGTTAGGGAAAGAGTTATCCTTAGGATACGGGTTAAGATTAGTGTACGGTTTATGGTTAGGTTTAAGGGTTACGATTAGGGTTACAGCCCTCGTTAGTATTAGGGTAAAGCTTAGGGTATGGCTTCGGGTTACAGTTAGTGTACGAGTTAGCAAACGGGTTAGGATTAGTGTAAAGATTATGGTATAGCTACGTGTTAGGGTTAGTGTAGTCATTAGGGTATGCTTTATCGTTAGGGTACAGTTTAGGATTAGGGTATGGGTTAGGGTTAGGTTTATTGTTAGGGTTAGGGCACGGGTTACGATTAGGTTAAAGACTGCAGTATGGCTATGTGTTAGGGTTAGTGTATACATTAATGTATGGGTTATTGTTAGGTTACGCGTTAGGGTTATGGTAGGGATTAGGCTTAGGTTTAAGGCATGGGTTAGGATTAGGGCAAAGCTGAAGGTATGGCTATGGGTTACTGTTTTGTACTGGTTAGGGAAAGTGTTATCATTAGGATATGGGTTAGAATTAGGGCACGTGTTAAGTTTAGGTTTAAGGGCTAATGTTCTGGTCATGGCTAGGGTTAGAACACGGGTTAGGATTAGGGTAAAGATTAGGGTATGGCTACAGGTTACAGTCAGTGTACGGGTTAGGGAAAGGGTTATCAATAAGATACAGATTAGGATTAGGGTACGGTTTAGGGTTAGGTTTAAGGGTTATGGTCAGGGATACAGTTAGGGTTAGGCCATGTGTTAGGATTATGGTAAACATTGATCTATGGCTACGTGTTAGGGTTAGTGCATGAGTAATGAATGGTACGGGTTATCATTCGGGTACAGTTTAGGATTAGGGTACAGGTTAACGATAGGTTTAAGGGTTAGTGGTAGGACATGCGTTAGTAGCACCGTAAAGAATAGGGTATAGCTATAGGTTACGGTTACCATACAAGTTAGGGAAAGTGTTATCGTTCTCATATGGGTTAGGATTACGGTACATGTTAGGGTTAGGCTTAAGGGTTACGGTTAGGGTTAGGGTTAGGGTACTGGTTAGTATTAGGGAAAAGATTAGGTTATTCCTATGGGTTAAAATTAGTGTATGGGTTAGGGAAAGGTTTATCGTTAAGGTACGGATTAGGATTAGGGTATGGTTTAGGGTTAGTTTTAAGTGTTAAAATTAGGGTTAGGTTTAGGTCACCGGTTAAGTTTAGGGTAAAGATTAGTGTATGGCTCCGTGTTTGGGTTAGTGTACGTGTTATCATTAGGGTACAGGTTACGATTAGACTGTGGTTTAGGGTTAGTGTTAATTGTTACGGTTGGGGTTAGGGTTAGGGTTAGTGTTAGGGCATGGATTAGGATTAGGGTAATGATTGGAGTATGGCTAAATGTTAGTGTTAGTGCCCCTTTAAGGTACGTGTTATCATTAGGGTTAGGGTTAGGGTTAGGATTAGGGTACAGGTTAGGGTTGGGGTTAATGGTTAGGGTTAAGGTTAGGACACAGAATAGGATTAAGCTAAATATTGGGGTACAGCTCCATGTTAGGGTTAGTGTACGTATTAGGGTATGTGTTATCTTCAGTGTATGGTTAGGATTCGGAAACGGATTAGGGTTAGGTTCAAGGCCCAGTGTTAGAGTTAGGGTTAGGGCACATGTTATGATTAGGATAAAGATTATGGTATGGGTACGGGTTACGTTCAGTGTACGGGTTAGGGAAAGTGTTATCATTAAAGTACAGGTTAGGATTAGCATACGGTTTAGGGTTAGGTTTAAGGGTTATGGTCAGGTATAGGGTTAGGGTTAGGGCATGGGTTAGGATTATGGTAAACATTGGGGTGTGGCTATGTGTTAGGGTTAGTGCACGGGTTAGGGTATGGATTATCGTTAGTGTACAGGTTAGGATTAGGGTACGGGTTAGGGTTAGGTTTAAGGGTTAGTGTTAGGGTTAGATTTAGGACACACGTCAGGAGTAGCATAAAGATTAGGGTATAGCTACAGGTTACGGTTACTGTACAAGTTAGGGAAAGTGTTATCGTTCGGGTACGGTTTAGGATTATGGAATGTGTTAGGGTTAGGTTTAAGTGTTATGGTTACGATTAGGATTAGGGCACTCATTAGTATTATAGTAAAGATTAGAGTATTCCTACGGGTTACAGTAAGTGTGCAGGTTACGGAAAGTGTTATCATTAATGTTCAGATTAGGATTAGGATACGGTTTAGGGTTAGGTTTAAGTGTTAAAGGTAGGGTTAGGTTTAGGGCACCGGTTAAGTTTAGTGTAAAGATTAATGTATGGCTACGTGTTTGGGTTAGTGTATGTGTTATTATTAGGGTACAGGTTCACGTTAGGTTTAAGGGATGCACTTATTAGCATTAGGGTAGAGAGTACAGTGTGGATACATGTTAAGGTTAGTATATGTGTTAGGGTAGGTTTTATCATTAACGTACGGGTTAGGATTAGGGTATGGGTTAGGGATCAGTGTTAAGGGTTAGGGTTATGGTTGGCGAACGTGTTAGGATTAGGGTAAAGATTAGGGTATGGCTACAGGTTATGGTTAGTGTTTAGTTAGGGAAAGGTTATCGTTAGGTACAGGTTAGGATTAGGATACGGGTTAGGGAAAGTGTAAAAGGTTAAGGTTAGTGCACGGTTTAAGTTTAGGGTAAAGATTAGGGTACACCTACGGGTTATGGTTAGTGTATGGGTTCAGAAAGGGTTATCGTTAGGGTATGGGTTAAGATTAGGGTACAGTTTAGGGTTAGGTTTAAGGGTTAGAGATAGGGGTAGGGTTAGGGTTAGGGTTAGGGCAGTGTTTAGGATTAGGGTAGAGATTAGGCTATGGCTATGGCCTATGATTAGTGTACGGGTTAAGAAAACGGTTATCGTTAGGGTACAGGTTAAGTTTAGGATACAGGTTAGGGTTACGGTAAAAGGTTAGCGTTAGGGTTAGGGCACGGTTGAGGATTAGGGTAAATATTAGGGTAGAGCTACGGGTAATGGTTAGTGTACCTGTTATGGAAAGGGTTATTGTTAGGGTACAGGTTAGAGTTCGGGTACAGTTTAGGGTTAGGTTTAAGGGTTAGTGTTAGAGTTTGGGCATGGTTTAGGATTAGGGTGAACATCGGGGCATGTCTATGTGTTATATTTAGTATATGGGTTAGGCTAAGGGTTATCGTTATGTTACAGGTTAGGATTAGGATAGGGGTTGGGGTTATCGTTAAAGCTTAGGGTTAGGGTGAGGGTTAGGTTTAGGGTTACAGCACGGGTTAGGATTAGGGTAAATTTGGGGGTATGGCTATGTGTTAGGGTTAGCGTACGTGTTAGGGTATATGTTATCTTTAGGGTACATATTAGGATTAGGATACAGGTTAGGGTAATGGCTACAGTTAGGGTTAGCGCACGGGTTAGTATTAGGGCAAAGATTAGGGTATGGCTATGTGTTAGCTTTACTGTACGTGTTAGGTACGGGTTATCATTAGAGTACAGGTTAGGATTAGGATACGGTTTAGGGTTAGGGTTAAAGTTTAGGGTAGGGTTAGTGTTAAGGTTAGGGCACAGTTTAGGTTTAGTGTAAAGATTAGGGTACTGCTATGGGTTACAGTTATTGTACGGGTTACGGAAAGGGTTATCATTAGGGTATGGGTTAGGATTAGTGTATGGGTTAGGTTTAGGTTTAGGGGTTATGGTTAGTGTTAAGGTTAGGCTTAGGGCACCGGTTAGCATTAGGGTAAATATTAGGGTTAGGGTTAAGAGTTAGGTTTAAGGGTTAGGGTTAGGTTTAGGTTTATGGTTCGGGTACGGTTTAGGATTAGGGTAAATATTAGTGTCTGGCTATGAGTCAGGATTAGTGTACGTGTTCGCGTCAGGGTTATCGTTTGGGTACTAGTTAGGTTTAGCTTACGGGTTAAGGTTATGTTTAAGGGTTATGGTACGGGTTAAGGTTAGGGGTAAGTTTTAGAGTTAGGGTTAGGGCACGGGTTTAGAATTAGGGTAAAGATTCGGATATGGCTATTCATCAGGGTTAATGTATGAGTTAGAGTACAGTTTATCATTATGGTATGGGTTAGGGTTAGGGTTAAGGGTTATGGTTTAAGCATTAGGGTTAGGGTTAGGGCAGCTGTTAGGATTAGGGTAGAGATTAGGCTATGTCTATGGCCTACAATTAGTGTACTGGTTAGGAAAAATGTTATCATTAGGGTACAGGTTAAGTTTAGGATACGGGTTATGCTTAGTGTACCGGTTACGGAAAGAGTTATTGTTAGGGTACAGGTTAGAATTCGGGTAGGGTTTAGGGTTAGGTTTAAGGGTTAGTGTTAGAGTTTGGGCACAGTTTAGGATTAGGGTGAAGATTGGCACCTGTTTACGTGTTATGTTTAGTATACGGGTTAGGCTAAGTTTTATCTTTATGTTAAGGGTTAGGATTAGGATAGGGGTTAGGGTTAGGGTTATGTCTTAGGGTTAGGGTGAGGTTTAGGTTTAGGATTACGGCACGGGTTAGGATTGTGGTAAATTTTGGGGTATGGCTACGTGTTAGGGTTAGCGTACGTGTTAGGGTACATGTTGTCTTTAGGGTACATATTAGGATTAGGATACAGGTTAGGGTTAATGGCTATGGTTAGGGTTAGGGTTAGTGCATGGGTTAGGATTACGGTAAAGATTACAGTATGGCTACGGGTTACAGACAGTGTACGGGTTAGGGAATGGGTTATGGTTAAAGTACGGGTTAGGATTAGGGTTCGGTTTAGGGTTAGGTTTAAGGGTTAGTGTTAGGGTTAGGTTTAGGGCACCCTTTAGGATTTGGGTAAAGATTAGGGTATGGCTGCATATTAGGGTTAGTGTACGTGTCAGGGTATGGTTTATCATTAGGGTATGGGTTAGGATTATGCAATGGGTTAGGGTTTGGGTTAATGGTTAGGGTTGGGGTTAGGGCATGGGTTAGAATTAGGGTATGGGTTAGGGTTAGGGTTAAATGTTAGGGTTAGGTTTAGGGTTATTTTTAGGGCATGTATTAGGATTAGGGTAAAGATTGGGGTATGGCTACACGTTAGGTTTAGTGCCCGTGTTAAGGTATGGGTTATCATTAGGGTACGGGTTAGGATTAGGATATGGGCTATGGTTAAGGTTAAGTGTGTGGGCTTGTGTTAGGGTTAGGACACGGGTGGGGATTAGGGTAATGATTAGGGTATGGCTACAGGTTACGGTTAGTGTACCGGTTAGGGAAAGGGTTATCATTAGGGTACAGCTTTGGATTAGTGTATGTGTTAAGATTAGGTTTAAGGTTAGTGTTAGGGCACAGGTTAGGATTAGGGTAATTATTAGGGTATGGCTACAGGTTATGGTTAGTGTACAAGATAGGGAATGTGTTATCGTGAGGGTACGGGTTAGGATTAGGGTACGGTTTATCGTTAGGTTTAAAGGTTACTGTTAGGTATAGGGTTAGGGCATGCGTTGGGATTAGGGTAATGTTTCTGGTATGGCTACGGGTTACATTTAGTCTATGGGTTAGGGAAAGGGTTATCATTAGGGTATGGGTTAAGATTAGGGTACTGTTTAGTGTTAGGGTTAAGGCTTAGAGTTACTTTATGGTTAGGGTTCCGGCAAGGTTTAGGATTACGGTAAAGTTTTAGGTGTGGCTACGGATTGTGGTTAGTGTACTGATTAGGGAAAGTGTTATCGGTAGGGTACAGATTAGGAATAGGATACGAGTTAGGGTTAGGGTAAAAGTTTAGTGTTAGGGTTAGGGCATGATTTAGGCTTAGGGTAAAGATTAGGGTATAGCTATGGTTTATGGTTTGTGTACGAGTTCGGGAAAGAGTTATCATTGGGGTATTGGTTAGGATTAGGGTACAGTTTAGGGTTAGGTTTAAGGGTTAATTTTAGGGTTAGTGATAGGGCACAGTTTAGTATTAGGGTGAAGATTTGGGCATGGCTATGTGTTATGTTTAGCGTATGATTTAGGGTATGGGTTATCGTTATGGTACGGGTTAGGATTAGGATAAGTGTTAGGGTTCAGTTTTCAGGTTAAGGTGAGGGTTAGGCTTAGAGTTATGGCATGGGTTAGGATTAGGGTAAAGACTGGGGTATGGCTATGTGTTAGGTTTAGTGTACGTGTTAGGGTAAGTGTTAACTTTCTGGTACATGTTAGGATTAGGATACGGTTTAGGGTTAGGTTTAATGGCTATGGGTAGGGTTAAGGTTAGTGCACGGGATAGGATTACGGTAAAGATTACAGTATGGCTACAGGTTACGGTGAATGTATGCGTTAGGGAATGGGTTATCGTTAAAGTACGGGTTAGGATTAGGGTTCGGTTTAGGGGTAGGTTTAAGTGTTAGTGTTAGGGTTAGGTTTAGGGCACCAGTTAGGATTTGGGTAAAGATTAGGGTATGGCTACGTATTAGGGTTAGTGGACATGTCAGGGTATGGGTTATCATTAGGGTATGAGTTAGGATTAGGCTATGGGTTAGGGTTTGGGTTAATGGTTAGTTTTATGGTTAGGATTAGGTTAGGGTTTAGGATTATTGTAAAAGTTGGAGCATGGTTAGGTGGTAGTGTTAGTGTACTGGTAAGGGTATGGGTTACCTTTAGGGTATGGGATAGGATTAGGATAAGTGTTAGGGTTAGGGTTCAGGGTTCAGTCTAGGGTTAGGGTTATGGTTAGGGCACAGGCTACAATTAGGTTAAAGATTAGCATATGGCTACAGGTTAAGGTTAGTGTACGTGTTAGGGAAAGTGCTATCATTAGAGTATGGGTTAGGATTAGGATATGGGTTAGGGTTAAGTGTTAGGGCTAGTGTTAGGTTTACCGTCAGGGCACGGGTTAAGTTTAGGGTAAAGATTGGGGTATGGCTATGTTAAGCTTAGTGTAAGTTTAGTCTATGACTTGTCATTAGGGTACGGGTTAGGATTAGGATATGGGGTAGGAATAGGGTTAAGGGTTAAGCTTAGGAACACGGTATGGGTTAGAGTTAGAGTAAAGATTAGCATATGGCTATGGGTTACGGTTAATGTACGGGTTATGGAAAGGGTTATCATTAGTGTACGAGTTAGGATTAGAGTACGGTTTAGGGTTAGGTTTAACGGTTAGGGTTAGAATTAGGGGTAGGACACAGATTAGCTTTAGGGTAAAGATTAGAGTATGGCTATGAGTTAGGGTCAGTGTACGTGTTTGGGTACGGGTTATCGCTAGGGTACGGGTTAGGATTAGTGTATGGGTTACTGTTAGGTTAATGGTTAGGGTTAGGGATAGGGTTAGGGTTAGGGCACGGGTTAGGATTAAGGTAAACATTGGGGTATGGCTATGTTGTAGGGTTAGTGTACGGGTTAGGGTATGGGTTATCGTTAGGGTATGCATTAGGATTAGTTTAAGGTTAGGGTTAGGTTTAAGGGTTAGTGTAGGGTTAGGGCACGGGTTAGGATTAGGGTAAAGATTGGGGTATGTCTATGGCTTACGGTTAGTGTATGGGTTAGAAACATGTCATCATTAGTGTACAGTTTAAGATTAGGGTATGGTTTAGGTTTAAGGATTAGGTTTAGAGTTAGGGTTAGGGCAACGTTTTAGGATTAAGGTATAGTTTAGGGTGTGACTATGGATTATGGTTAGTGTACAGGTCAGGGAACCTGTTATATTGAGGGTACAGAGGTTAGTATTAGGGTAAAGATTAGTGTATGGCTACGTGATAGTGTTAATGTACATGTTAGGGTATGGGTTATGATTAGGGTACAGGTTAGGATTAGGGTACGGTTTAGGGTTAGGGTTAAAGTATCGGGTAGGTTTAGGGTTAAGGTAAGGGCACGGTTTGGGATTAGTGTAAAGATTAAGGTACGACTATGGGTTATGGTTATTGTACAGGTTAGGCAAAGGGTTATCATTAGGTTATGGGTTAGGATTAGGGTATGGGTTAGGGTTAGGATTAGGGTTAAGAGTTAGTTTTCGTTTGTTTGTTTGTTTTTAAAACATCTTTATTGGAGTATAACTGTTTTACAATAGTGTGTTAGTTTTTCCTTTACAACAAAGTGAATCAGTTATACATATACATATGTTCCCATATCTCTTCCCTCTTGCATCACCCTCTCTCCCACCCTCCCTATCCCACCCTTCTAGGTGGTCACAAAGCACAGAGGTGATCTCCTTGTGCTATGCAGCAGCTTCCCACTAGCTATCTAATTTACATTGATAGTGTATATATGTCCCTGCCACTCTCTCACTTCGTCACAGCTTACCCTTCCCCTTCCCCACATCCTCAAGTCCATGCTCTAGTAAGTCTGTGTTTTATTCCGGTCCTAACACTAATCTCTTCATGACATTTTTTTTCTTAGATTCCATATATATGTGTTAGCATACGGTATTTGTTTTTCTCCTTCTGACTTAACTTCACTCTGTATGACAGACTCCAGGTCCATCCACCTCATTATAAATAACTCAGTATCATTTCTTTTTATGGCTGAGTAATATTCCATTGTATATATGTGCCACAGCTTCTTTATCCATTCATCTGTTGATGGACACTTAGGTTGCTTCCGTGTCCTGGCTATCATAAATAGAGCTGCAATAAACATTTTGGTACATGACTATTTTTGAATTATGGTTTTCTCAGGGTATATGCCCAGTAGTGGGATTGCTGGGTCGTATGGTAGTTCTATTTGTAGTTTTTTAAGGAACCTCCATACTGTTCTCCATAGTGGCTGTATCAATTTGCATTCCCACCAGCAGTGCAAGAGGGTTCCCTTTTCTCCACACCCTCTCCAGCATTTATTGTTTCTAGAGTTTTTGATGATGGCCAATCGGACCGGTGTGAGATGATATCTCATTGTACTTTTTTTTTTTTTTTTTTTTTAATTTTTTTTTTTTTTTGCGGTAAGCGGGCCTCTCACTGTTGTGGCCTCTCCCGTTGCGGAGCACAGGCTCCGGACGTGCAGGCTCAGCGGCCATGGCTCACGGGCCCACCTGCTCCGCGGCATGTGGGATCTTCCCGGACCGGGGTACGAACCCGTGTCCCCTGCATCGGCAGGCGGATTCTCAACCACTGCGCCACCAGGGAAGCCCTCATTGTACTTTTGATTTGCATTTCTCTAATGATTAATGATGTTGAGCATCCTTTCATGTGTTTGTTAGCAATATGTATATCTTCGTTGGATGAATGTCTATTTAGTTCTTCTGCCCATTTTTGGATTGGGTTGTTTGTTTTTTCGTTATTGACCTGCATGAGTTGCTTATAAATTTTGGCGATTAATCCTTTGTCAGTTGCTTCATTTGCAAATATTTTCTCCCATTCTGAGGGTTGTCTTTTGGTCTTGTTTATGGTATCCTTTGCTGTGCAAAAGCTTTTAAGTTTCATTAGGTCCCATTTTTTATTTTTGTTTTTACTTCCATTTCTCCAGGAGATGGGTCAAAAAGGATCTTGCTGTGATTTATGTCATAGAGTGTTCTGCCTATGTTTTCCTCTAAGAGTTTGATAGTGTCTAGCCTTACATTTAGGTCTTTAACCCATTTTGAGTTTATTTTTGTATGTGGTGTTAGGGAATGTTCTAATTTCATACTTTTACATGTAGGTCTCCAGTTTTCCCAGCACCACTTATTGAAGAGGCTGTCTTTTCTCCACTGTATATCCTTCCCTCCTTTATCAAAGATAAGGTGACCATATGTGTGTGGGTTTATCTCTGGGCTTTCTATCCTGTTCCATTGATCTATATTTCTGTTTTTGTGCCAGTACCATACTGTCTTGATTACTGTGGCCTTGTAGTATAGTCTGAAGTCAGGGAGCCTGATTCCTCCAACTCAATTTTTCGTTCTCAAGATTGCTTTGGCTATTCGGGGTCTTTTGTGTTTCCATACAAACTGTGAAATTTTTTGTTCTAGTTCTGTAAAAAAATGCCAGTGGTAATTTGATAGGGATTACATTGAATCTGTAGATTGCTTTGAGTAGTAGAGTCATTTTCACAATGTTGATTCCTCCAATCCAAGAACATGGCATATTTCTCCACATATTTGTATCATCTTTAATTTCTTTCATCAGTGTCTTAGAGTTTTCTGCATACAAGTCTTTTGTCTCCTTAGGTAGGTTTATTCCTAGATATTTTATTCTTTTTGTTGCAATGGCAAATGGGAGTGTTTTCTTAATTTCACTCTCAGATTTTTCATCATTAGTGTATAAGAATGCCAGAGATTTCTGTGCGTTAATTTTGTATCCTGCAACTTTACCAAATTCATTGATTAGCTCTAGTAGTTTTCTGGTAGCATCCTTAGGATTCTCTATGTATAGTATCATGTCATCTGCAAACAGTGACAGCTTTACTTCTTCGTTTCCTATTTGGATTCCTTTTATTTCTTTTTCTTCTCTGATTGCTGTGGCTAGAACTTCCAAAACTATGTTGAATAAGAGTGGTGAGAGTGGGCAACCTTGTCTTGTTCCTGATCTTACTGGAAATGGTTTCACTTTTTCATCATTGAGAATGATGCTGGCTGTGAGTTTGTCATATATGACCTTTAATATGTTGAGGAAAGTTCCCTGTATGCCTACTTTCTGCAGGGTTCTTATCATAAATGAGTGTTGAATTTTGTCAAAAGCTTTCTCTGCATCTATTGAGATGATCATATGGTTTTTCTCCTTCAGTTTGTTGATATGGTGTATCACGTTGATTGATTTGCATATATTGAAGAATCCTTGCATTCCTGGAATAAACCCCACTTGATCATGGTGTATGATACTTTTAATGTGCTGTTGGATTCTGTTTGCTAATATTTTGTTGAGGATTTTTGCATCTATGTTCATCAGTGATATTGGCCTGTAGTTTTCTTTCTTTGTGACGTCTTTGTCTGGTTTTGGTATCAGGGTGATGGTGGCTTCATAGAATGAGTTTGGGAGTGTTCCTCCCTCGGCTATCTTTTGGAAGAGTTTGAGAAGGATAGGTGTTAGCTCTTCTCTAAATGTTTGATAGAATTCGCCTGTGAAGCCATCTGGTCCTGGGCTTTTGTTTTTTGGAAGAATTTTAAGCACAGTTTCAATTTCAGTGCTTGTGTTTGGTCTGTTCATATTTTCTATTTTGTCCTGGTTCAGTCTCGGCAGGTTGTGCATTTTTAAGAATTTGTCCATTTCTTCCAGGTTGTCCATTTTATTGGCATCGAGTTGCTTGTAGTAATCTCTAATAATCTTTTGTATTTCTGTAGTGTCAGTTGTTACATCTCCTTTTTCATTTCTAATTCTATTGATTTGAGTCTTCACCCTTTTATTCTTGATGAGTCTGGCTAATGGTTTATCAATTTTATTTATCTTCTCAAAGAACCAGCTTTTAGTTTTATTGATCTTTGCTATTGTTTTCTTCATTTCTTTTTCATTTATTTCTGATCTGATCTTTATGATTTCTTTCCTTCTGCTAAATGTGGGCGTTTTTTTGTTCTTCTTTCTCTAATTACTTTAAGTGAAAACTTAGGTTGTTTATTCGACATGTTTCCTGTTTCTTAAGGTATGATTGTATTGCTATAAACTTCCCTCTTAGAACTGCTTTTGCTGTATCCCATAGGTTTTGGGTCGTCGTGTCTCCATTGTCATTTGTTTCCAAGTATTTTTTGATTTCCTCTTTGATTTCTTCAGTGATCACTTCGTTATTAAGTAATGTATTGTTTAGCCTCCATTTGTGTGTATTTTTTTATAGATCTTTTCCTGTACTTGATATCTAGTCTCATAGCGTTGTGGTCGGGAAAGATACTTGATACAATTTCAATTTTCTTAAATTTGCCAAGGCTAGATTTGTGACCCAATATATGATCGATCCTGGAGAATGTTCCATGAGCACTTGAGAAAAATGTGTATTCTGTTGTTTTTGGATGGAATGTCCTATAAATATCAAGTAAATCCATCTTGTGTAATGTATGATTTAAAGCTTGTGTTTCCTTATTTATTTTCATTTTGGATGATCTGTCCATTGTTGAAAGTGGGGTGTTAATGTCCCCTACTATAATTGTGTTACTGTCGATTTCCTCTTTTAAGGCTGTTAGTATTTGCCTTATGTATTGAGGTGCTCCTACGTTGGGTGTGTAAATATTTACAATTGTTATATCTTCTTCATGGATTGATCCCTTGATCATTATGTAGTGTCCTTCTTTGTCTCTTGTAATAGTTTTTATTTTAAAGTCTATTTTGTTTGATATGAGAATTGCTACTCCAGCTTTCTTCTGATTTCCATTTGCATGGAATATCTTTTTCCATCCCCTTACTTTCAGTCTGTATATATCCCTAGGTTTGAAGTGGGTCTCTTGTAGCCAGCATATATATGGGTCTTGTTTTTGAATCCATTCAGCCAGTCTGTGTCTTTTGGTGGGAGCATTTAATCCATTTACATTTAAGGAAATTATAGATATGTATGTTCCTATTATCATTTACTTAATTGTTTCGGGTTGTTCTTGTAGGTCTTTTCCTTCCCTTGTGTTTCTTGCCTAGAGAAGTTCCTTTAGCGTTTGTTGTAGAGCTGGTTTGGTGGTGCTGAACTCTCTCAGCTTTTACTTCTCTGTAAAGTTTTTAATTTCTCCATCAAATCTGAATGAGATCCTTGCTGGGTAGAGTAATCTTGGTTGTAGGTTTTTTTCCTTCTTCACTTTAAATATGTATTGCCACTCCCTTCTGGCTTGTAGAGTTTCTGCTGAAAGATCAGATGTTAACCTTATGGGGATTCCCTTGTGTGTTATTTGTTGTTTTTCCCTTGCTGCTTTTAATATGTTTTCTTTGTATTTAATTTTTGAGTTTGATAATTATGTGTCTTGGCGTTTTTATCCTTGGGTTTATCCTGTATGGGACTCTCTGTGTTTTCTGGACTTGATTGACTATTTCCTTTCCTATATTAGGGAAGTTTTCCACTATAATCTCTTCAAATATTTTCTCAGTCCCTTTCTTTTTCTCTTCTTCTTCTGGGACCCCTATAATTCGAATGTTGGTGCGTTTAATGTTGTCCCAGAGGTCTCTGAGACTGTCCTCAGTTCTTTTCATTCTTTTTTCTTTCTTCGCTCTGCAGTAGTTATTTCCACTATTTTATCTTCCAGGTCACTTATCCGTCCTTCTGCCTCAGTAATTCTGCTATTGATCCCATCTAGAGTACTTTTCATTTCATTTATTGTGTTGCTCATTGTTGCTTGCTTCCTCTTTATTTCTTCTTGGTCCTGGTTAACTGTTTCTTGCAATTTGTGTATTCTATTTCCAAGATTTTGAATCATCTTTACTATCATTATTCTGAATTCTTTTTCAGGTAGACTGCCTATTTCCTCTTCATTTGTTATGTCTGGTGTGTTTTTATCTTGCTCCTTCACGTGCTGTGTGTTTTTCTGTCTTCTCATTTCGCTTATCTTACTGTGTTTGGGGTCTCCTTTTTGCACACTGCAGGTTCGTAGTTCCCCTTGTTTTTGATGGCTGTCCCCAGTGGCTAAGGTTGGTTCAGTGGGTTGGGTAGGTTCCCTGGTTGGGGGGACTAGTGCCTCTGTTCTGGTGGGTGAGGCTGGATCTTGTCTTTCTGGTGGGCAGGTTCACGTCTGGTGGTGTGTTTGGGGATGTTGGTAGCCTTGTTATGATTTTAGGCAGCCTCTCTGCTAATGGATGGGGCTGTAGACCTTCCTCGCTCTTTGTTGGGGATAGGAGGTCCAGCACTGTTCATTGCTGGTCCTTAAGTGAAGCTGGGTCTTAGTGTTGAGATGGAGATCTCTGGGAGATATTCACCATTTGATATTGCATGGAGCTGGGAGGTCTCTTGTGGACTAGTGCCTTGAGGTTGGTTCTCCCACTTCAGAGACACAGCCCTGGTGCCTGGCTGGTGCGCCAAGAGCCTTTAATCCACACAGCTCAAAATAAAAGGGAGAAAAAATAGAAAGCAATGAAAAGGAAGGAAGGAAGGAAGGAAGAAAGGAAGGAAGAAAGCAAGAAAGGAAGGAAGGAAGTTGGAGAGGAAGAAATGGAGGTGGAAGATAGGAAGGAAGGGAGGAATTAATGGAGGAAAGAAGGGCGGAAGGAAGGAAAACAACAGGGAAGGAGGGAAGAAAGGAAGGAAGAAAGAAAGGGAGAAGACAAAATAAAGTAGGATAAAGTATAGTTATTAAAATAAAAAATAATTCTTAAGAAGAAAAATTTGTATTAAAAAAAAACAGAAAAATGGGTCGGTCTACCCTAGGACAAATGGTGAAAGCAAAGCTATACAGACAAAATCTCATACAGCAGCACACACATACACACTCACAAAAAGAAAAAAAGGGGAAAATAATAGTATATCTTGCTCCCAAAGTCCACCTCCTCAACTTGGGATGATTTGTTGTCTATTCAGGTTTTCCACAGATGCAGGGCACTTCAAGTTGATTGTGGAGCTTTAATCCCCCACTTCTGAGGCTGCTGGGAGAGACCTCCCCCTCTCCTCTTTGTTCCCACAGCTCCTGGGGTTCAGCTTTGGACTTGGCCCCGCCTCTTCTTGTAGGTCATCCAAGGGCTTCTGCCCTTCACTCAGACAAGATGGGGTTAAAGGAGCAGTTGATTCGGGGGCTCTGGCTCACTCAGGCTGGGGGTGGGAGTGGCACGGGTGCGGGGTGAGTCCGCGGCAGCAGAGGCCGACGTGACCCTGCACAGGCCCATGGCGCACTGCGCGTTCTCCTGGGGAAGCTGATCCTGAATCCCGGGACCCTGGCAGTGGCGGGCTGCACAGGCTACCGGGAGGGCCAGTGTGGAGAGTGACCTGTGCTCACACACAGGCCTCTTGGTGGCGGCAGCAGCAACCTTAACATCCCACACCCGTCTCTACTGTCTGTGCCAACAGCTGCAGCTCTTGCCCATTTCTGGAACTCCTTTACGTGGTGCTCTTAATCCCCTCTCCTCGCACCCGAGGAAGCAAAGAGGCAAGAAAAAGTCTCTTGTCTCTTCGGCAGCTGCACGCCTGTTTCTGGGGCTCCTGTAAGTGGCGCACTTAATCCCCTCTCCTCGCGCCCAGGAAGCAAACAGGGAAGAAAAGGTCTCTTGCCTCTTTGGCAGCTCCAGACTTCAACAGGACTCCCTCCCGGCCAGCCGTGGCGCACTACACCTTCAGGCTGTTTTCACTCTGCCAACTCCAGACCTTTCCCTGGTATCCGACTGAAGCCCGAGCCTCAGCTCCCAGCCCCCGCCTTCCCCGGTCAGTGAGCAGACAAGCCTCTCGGCCTGGTGAGTGCCAGTCAGCACCGATCCTCTGCGGGAATCTCTCCGGTTTTCCCTCCACACCCTGTGACTGTGTTTGCCTCCGCAGCTCCAGAGCTTCCTCCTCAGCCACCCACAGTCTCTGCCCGTGAAGGGGCTTCTAGTGTGTGGGAGTCTTTCCTCCTTCACGGCTCCCTCCCACTGGTCTAGGGCCAGTCCCTATTCTTTGTCTGTGTTTATTCTTTTTTCTTTTGCCCTACCCAGGTATGTGGGGAGTTTCTTGCCTTTTGGGAATTCTGAGATCTTCTGCCAGCATTCAGTGGGTGTTTTATAGGAGAAGTTCCATGTGTAGATGTATTTCTGATGTCTCTAAGAGTTAGGTTTAGGATTAGGTTTAAGTTTATGGTTAGGGCACAGTTTAGGATTAGGGTAAATATTCGTGTATGGCTACGAGTAAGAATTAGTGTACGTGTTAGCGTACGGGTTATCATTCGGGTACAAGTTAGGTTTAGGTTACGAGTTAGGGTTATGGTTAAGGATTACAGTGTGGGTTAGGGTTAGGGTTAAGTTTTAGAGTTATGGTTATGGCATGAGTTTAGAATTAGGGTAAAGATATGGATATGGCTATGCGTCAGTGTTAATGTATGAGTTAGGGTATGTGTTATCGTTATGTTACGGGTTAGGGTTAGGGTTAAGAGTTATGGTTAAGGGTTAGGGTTAGGGTTAGGGCGGTGGTTAGGATTAGGGTAATGAATAGGGTATGGCTATGTCTTAGGGTTAGTGTACGTGTTAGGGTACATATTATCGTTAAGGTACAGGTTAGGCTCAGGGTACAAGTTAGGGTTAGGTTTAAGTGTTAGAGTTATGTTTAGGGCACAGGTTAGGATTAGGGTAAAGATTAGGATATGGCTACAGGTTATGGTTAGTGTACATGTTAGGGAAAGTTTTATCGTTAGGTTACAGTTTAGGATTAGGATATGGGTTAGGGTTAGGATAAAAGTTTAACGTTAGGGTTAGGGCATGGTATAGGATTAGTGTAAAGATTAGGGTATAGCTATGAGTTATGGTTAGTGTACGGTTAAGGAAAGTGTTATCATTAGGGTATGGCTTAAGATTATTGTACGGTTTAGGGTTAGGGTTATGGTTTATGGTTAGGGTTAGGGTTAGGGCACTGGTTAGTATTAAGATAAAGATTAGGGTATGGCTTCAGGTTACAGTTAGTGTACGGGTTAGGGAATGGGTTAAGATTAGTGTAAAGATTATTGTATAGCAACGTGTTAGGGTTAGTGTATGCATTAGGTTATGGTTTATCATTAGGGTACAGTTTAGGATTAGGGTACGGATTAGTGTTAGGTTTTGGTTTAGGATTAGGGCACGGGTTAGGATTAGGGTAAAGATTGCGGTATGGCTATGGGTTACTGTTTTGTACTGGTTAGGGAAAGTGTTATCGTTAGTGTATGGGTTAGAGTTAGGGCACGGGTTAGGGTTAGGTTTAAGGGATAGGGTTATGGTCATGGTTAGGGTTAGAGCACGAGTTAGGATTAGGGCAAAGATAAGGGTATGGCTACGGGTTATGGTTAGTATACAGGTTAGGGAATGGGTTATTGTTAAATTACATGTTAGGATTAGGGTACAGTTTAGGGTTAGGTTTAAAGGATAGGGTCAGGGATAGATTTAGGGTTAGGGCATGGGTTAGGATTATGGTAAACATTGGGGTATTGCTACGTGTTAGAGTTAGTGTACGGGTTAGAGTATGGGTTATCGTTGGGGTACAGGTTAGGATTGGGGTACAGGTTAGAGTTAGGTGTAAGGGTTAGTGTTAGGGTTAGGACACGCGTTAGGAGTAGTATAAAGATTAGGTTATAGCTACAGGTTACAGTTACTGTACAAGTTAGAGAAAGTGTTATCGTTCAGGTAAGAATTAGGATTATGATACGTGTTAGAGTTAGGTTTAAGCATTATGGTTAGGTTTCGGGCACTGGTTAGTTGTAGGGTACAGATTACGGTATTCCTACTTGTTACGGTTAGTGTATGGGTTAGGGAAAGGGTTATCATTAGGGTATGGATTAGGATTAGTGTACAGTTTAGGGTTAGGTTTAAGTGTTAACGTTAGGGTTAGGGTTAGGCCACCAGTTAAGGTTAGGGTAAAGACTAGTGTATGGCTACGTGTGAGGGTTAGTGTATGTGTTATCGTTAGGGTATGGGTTAGGATTTGGAAAGGCATTACATTTAAGGGTTTTGGTTAGGGTGAGGGTTAGGTTTAGGGTAACGGCACGGTTTAGGATTAGGGTAAAGATTGGGCATGGCTACGTGTTAGTGTTAGTGTACGGGTTCTGGTATGGGTAATTGTTAGGGTATGTGTTAGGATTAGGATACAGGTTAGTGTACGGGTTAAGGGTTAGAGATAGGTTAGGGTTAGGGTAAATATTAGCGTATGGCTGTGGGTTATGGTTAGTGTACGTGTTAGGGAACGGGTTATTGTGAGGGTATGGGTTAGGATTAGGGTACCCTTTAGGGTTAGGTTTAAAGATCAGGGTTAGGGTTAGGGTGAGTTAGGGTACTGGTTAGTATTAGGGTAAATATTAGGGTATTCCTATGGGTTTCAGTTAGTGTACGGGTTAGGGAAAGGGTTATCATTAGGGTACTGATTAGGATTAGGGCATTGTTTAGTGTTAGGTTTAAGTGTTAAAGTTAAGGTTAGGGCTAGGGCACCTGTTAAGTTCAGGGTAAAGATTAGTGTATGGCTATGTTTTAGGGTTAGTGTATGTGTTAACATTAGGTTATGGGTTAGGATTAGGATAGGCATTAAGCTTAAGGGTTTGGGTTAGGGTGAGGGTTAGGTTTACGGTAACGGCACGGGTTAGGATTAGGGTAAAGATTGGGAAATGGCTACGTGTTATTGTTAGTGTATGGTTTTGGGTATGGGTTATCATAGGGTATGGGTTACAATTAGGATAGGGGTTAGGTTTAGGGTTAAGTGTTATGGATAGAGTTAGGGTTAGGGTAAATATTAGGGTATTGCTACGCATTATGGTTAGTGTATTGGTTAGGGAACGGGTTATCATGAGGGTATGTGTTAAGATTTGTGTACAGTTTAGGGGTAGGTTTAAGGGTTAAGGTTAGGGTTAGGGATAGGGCACAAGATAGGATTAGGGTAAGGATTGTGGTATGGCTACATGTTACTGTTAGTGTACGTGTTAGGGTACGGTTTATCTTTAGGATACAGGTTAGGATTAGGTTTTGGTTTAGGGTTAGGGTTAATGTTTAGGGTAATGTTAGAGTTACGGTAAGGGCATGGGTTAGGAATAGTGTAAAGATTGTGGTATAGCTATGTGTTAGGTTTAGTGTATGAGTTAGGGTACAGGTTATCGTTAGGGTATGGAATAGGATTAAGATACGGGTTAGGGTTAGGCTTAAGGTTTAGTGCTAGTGTTAGGGTTAGGGCACAGGTTAGGATTAGGACAAAGGGTAGGGTATGGCTACGGGTTAGGGTTATGTTATGTGGTAGGGTATGGGTTATCATTAGGGTATGCTTTAAGATTAGGGTACGGGTTTTGTTTAGGGTTAATGTTTAGGGTTAAGGTTAGGGCACAGGATAGGTTTAGGATAAATATTGGGGTATGGCTACGTGTTAGGGTTAGCGTACGTGTTAGGGTATGTGTTATCTTTAGGGTGCGGGTTATGATTAGGATATGGATTAGTGTTAGGGTTAAGGGCCAGTGTTATGGTTAGGAATAGGGCATGTGTTAGGATTAGGGTAAAGATTACGGTACGGCTAAGTGTTACTTATGGCTATGGTTTACTGTTTAGTACAGGTTAGGGAAAGTGTTATCATTAGGTTATGGGTTAGAATTAGGGCACGGTTTAGGGTTAGGGTTAAGGTTATGGTTACAGTTAGGGTTAGAGCATGGGTTAGGATTTGGGTAAATATTAGGGTATGGCTACGGGTTACGGTCAGTGCAAAGGTTAGGGAAAGGGTTATCGTTAAAGAATGGGTTAGGATTAAGATACGATTTAGAGATAGGTTGAAGGGTTATGGTCAGGGATAGGGTTAGGGTTAGGGCATGGGTTAGGATTATGGTAAACATTGGGGTGTGGCTATGTGTTAGGGTTAGTGTACGGGTTAGGGTATGGTTATCGTTAGGGTACAGGTTAGGATTATGTTACATGTTCGGGTTAGGTTTAAGGGTTACGGTTAGGGTTATGGTTATGGTTATGGTTAGCATTAGGGTTAGGGTTAGGGCACTGGTTAGTATTAAGGTAAAGTTTAAGGTATTCCTATGGGTTACAGTTAGTATAGGAATTAGGGAAATGGTTATCGTTAGGGTACGGATTAGGATTAGAGTATGGTTCAGGTAAAGGTTGTTTTTTTTTTTGCGGTACACTGGCCTCTCACTGTTGTGGCCTCTCCCGTTGTGGAGCACAGGCTCTGGATGCGCAGGCTCAGCGGCCATGGCTCACGGGTCCAGCCGCTCCATGGCATGTGGGATCCTCCCGGACTGGGGCACAAACCCGTGTTCCCTGCATCGGCCGGCGGACTCTCAACCACTGTGCCACCAGGGAAGCCCTAGGTAAAGGTTTAAGTGTTAAAGTTGGGGTTAGGGTTAGGGCACGGGTTAAGTTTAGGGTAAAGACTAGTGTATGGCTACGTGTTAGGGATAGTGTACATGTTATCGTTAGAGTACTAGTTAGGATTATGGTACGTGTTAGGGTTAAGTTTAAGGGTTATGGTTATGGTTAGGGTTAGGGTTCGGGCACTGGTTAGTAGTAGGGTAGAGATTAGGGTATGGCTACGTGTTAGGGTTAGTGTATATGTTAGGGTAAGTTTTATCGTTAGCATACGGGTTAGCATTAGGGTGCAGGTTATGGATAAGTGTTAAGGTTTAGGGTAATGGTTGGCACACACG
This sequence comes from Kogia breviceps, assembly GCF_026419965.1. Classification (NCBI taxonomy): domain Eukaryota; kingdom Metazoa; phylum Chordata; class Mammalia; order Artiodactyla; family Physeteridae; genus Kogia; species Kogia breviceps. The sequence goes on along the minus strand of NC_081322.1, from coordinate 19,068,759 downwards.
TTAGGATTAGGGTAAAGTTTAGGGTATGGCTACGGTTTACAGATAGTGCACGTGATAGGGAAATTGTTATTGTTAGGGTACAGGTTTGGATTATGATACGGGTTAGGGGAAAAGTTAAAGGTTAGGGATAGGGCACGGTTTAGGATTAAGCTAAAGTTTAGGGTATACCTACGATTTATGTTTAGTGTACAAGTTGGGAAAAGGTTATCGTTAGGGAATGGATTAGGATTAGAGTAATGAATGGGGTATGGTTACATGTTAGGATTAGTGCCCGTGTTAAGGTACTGGTTATCGTTAGGGTTAATGTTAGGATTAGGGTACAGGTTAGGGTTGGGTTTAATGATTAGGGTTAAGGTTAGGGCACAAGATAGGATTACGGTAAATATTGGGATATGGCTATATGTTAGGGTTAGTGTACGTGTTAGGGTACATGTTGTCTTCAGTGTATGGGTTAGGATTAGGATACGGATTAGGGTTTGGTTCAAGGCCCAGTGTTAGGGTTAGGGTTAGGGCACGTTTTAGGATTAGGGTAAAGATTACGGTATGGCTACGGGTTACGTTCAGTGTACGGGTTAGGGGATGGGTTATCATTAAAGTACGGGTTAGCATTAGGGTACGGTTTAGGGTTAGGTTTAAGGGTTAGTGTCAGGGATAGGGTTAGGGTTAGGTCATGGGTTAGGATTATGGTAAGCATCGGGTTGTGGCTATGTGTTAGGGTTAGTGTACGGGTTAGGGTACGGGTTATTGTTAGGGTACAGTTTAGGATTAGGATATGGGTTAGGGTTAGGTTTAAGGGTTAGGGTTAGGGTTATGGTTAGGGTTAGGGTTATGGTTACGGTTACGGTTAGGGTTACGGTTAGGGCACTAGTTAGTTTTAGAGTAAAGATTAAGGTATTCCTTCCAGATACAGTTAGTGTACAGGTTAGGGAAATGGTTATTGTTAGGGTATGGATTAGGATAAGGGTTTGGTTTAGGGTTAGGTTTAGGGTTAGGGTTAGGATTAGGGCACTGGTTAGGATTAGGGTACAGATTAGGGTATGGCTGTGTGTTAGGGTTAGTGTACGTGTTACAGTATGTTTTATCATTAGCATATGGGTTAGGATTAGGGTACGGGTTAGGGTTAAGTGTTAATGGTTAGGTTTATGGTTGGCGCACGTGTTAGGATTAGGGTAAGAATTAGGTTATGGTTACTGGTTATGGTTACTGTACGGGTTAGGGAAAACATTACCATTAGGGTACAGATTAGTATTAGGATACTGGTTAGGGAAAGGGTAAAAGGTTAGGGTTAGGTCACGGTTTAGGGTTACGGTAAAGATTAGGGTATACCTGCGGGTTATGGTTAGTGTACGGGTTCGGGAAGGGTTATCGTTAGGGTATGGTGTAGGATTAGGGTACGATTTAGGTTTAGATTTATGGTTTAGGTAGAGGGGTAGGGCACCAGTTAGGATTACGGTAAAGATTGGGGTATGGCTATGTGTTAGGGTCTGTGTAGGTGTTAGGGTATGGGTTTTCATTGGTGCATGTGTTAGGATTAGGTAACGGGTTACTGTTCGGTTAATGGTTAGGGTTAGGTTTTTGGATAGGGTTAGTGTTAGGGAATGGGTTAGGATTAGTTTAAACATTATGGTATGGCTACGTTTTAGGTTTAGTGTACAGGTTAGGGTACGTGTTATCGTTAGGGTATGGGTTAGGATTAGTTTACGGTTAGGGTTAGGTTTAATGGTTATGGTAAGGGTTAGGTCACTGGTTAGTATTAGGGTAAAGATTAGGGTATACCTACGGATTACAGTTAGTGCACAGGTTAGGGAAAGGGTTATTGTTAAGGTACGATTAGGATTAGGGTACAGTTTAGGGTTAGGTTTAAGTGTTAAAATAAGGGTTAGGGTTCAGGCACCAGTTAAGTTTAAGGTAAAGATTAGTGTATGGCTAAGTGTTTGGGTTAGTGTACGTGTTATTATTAGGGTATGGGTTACGATTAGGTTATGGGTTATGGTTAGTGTTAATTGTTACTGTTAGAGTTAGGGTTAGGGTTACTGTTAGGGCATGGATTAGGATTAGGGTAATGAATGGGGTATGGTTACCTGTTAGGATTAGTGCCCGTGTTAAGGTAAGGGTTATTGTTAGGGTTAGGGTTAGGATTAGGGTACAGGTTAAGGTTGGGGTTAATGGTTAGTGTTAAGTTTAGGGCACAGGATAGGATTAAGGTAAATATTGGGGCATACCTACATGTTAGGGTTAGTATATGTGTTAGGTTATGTGTTATCTTCAGGGTATGGGTTAGGATTAGCATAAGGATTAGGGTTAGGGTCAAGGGGCAGTGTTAGGGTTAGGGATAGGGCACGTGTTAGGATTAGGGTAAAGATTATTGTATGGGTACAGGTTATGTTCAGTGTATGGTTTAGGGAACGGGTTATCATTAAAGTACGGGTTAGGATTAGGGTACGGTTTAGGGTTAGGTTTAAGGGTTAGTGTCAGGGATAGGGTTAGGGTTAGGGCATGGGTTAGGATTATGGTAAACTTCGGGGTTTGGGTATGTTTTAGGGTTAATGTACGGGTTACGGTATGGGTTATCTTTAGGGCACAGTTAGGTTTAGGATACGGGTTAGGGTTACGGATAGGGTTAGGGTTAGTGTTACGGTTAGGGTTAGGGTTAGGGTTAGGTCACTGGTTAGTATTAGGATAAAGATTAAGGTATTCATACTGGTTACAGTTAGTGTACAGGTTAGGGAAATGGTTATCATTAGTGTATGGATTAGGATTAGGGTTTGGTTTAGGAATAGGTTTAAGTGTTAAAGTTAGGGTTAGTGTTAAGGCACTGGTTAAGTTTAGGGTAAAGATTAGTGTATGGCTATGTGTTGGGGTTAGTTTATGTGTTATTTTAAGGGTACAGTTTAGGATTTGGGTCGGAGTTCTGGTTAGGTTTAAGGTTTAGGGTTAGGGCACTGGTTAGGATTAGGGTAGAGATTAGGGTATGCTACGTGTTAGAGTTAGTGTACGTGTTAGGGTATGTTTTATCGTTAGCTATGGGTTAGGACTAGGGTTCGGGTTAGGGTTAAGTGTAAAGTCTTAGGATTATGGTTGGCATACATGTTAAGTTTTGGATAAAGATTACGGTATGGCTACGTGTTATGGTTAGTGTACAGGTTAGGGAGAACGTTATCATTAGGGTACAGATTAGTATTAGGATATGGGTTAGAGAAAGGGTAAAAGGTTAGGGTTAGGGCACGGTTTAGGATTAGGGTAAAGATTAGTGTATATCTGTGGGTTATGGTTAGTGTACACGTTCGGAAAGGGTTATCGTTAGGGTCTGGGTTAGGATTAGGGTAGAGTTTAGGTTTAGGTTTAAGGGTTAGGGATAGGGGTAGTGCACCGGTTAGGATTAGGGTAAATATTGGGGTATGGCTATGTGTTAGGGTCAGTGTAGGTGTTAGGCTATGGTTTATCATTGGTGCATGGCTTAGGATTAGGTTATGGGTTACTGTTAGGTTAATGGTTAGGTTTAGGTTTAGGGATAGGTTTAGTGTTTGGGCATGGGTTAGAATTAGGTTAAACATTGGGGTATGGCTACATTTTTGCTTTAGTGTACGGGTTAGGGTATGGGTTATTGTTAGGGTATGGGTCAGGATTAGTTTACGGTTAGGGTTATGTTTAATGGTTAGTGTTGGTTTAGAGCAAGGGTTAGGATTAGTTAAAGATTGGGGTATGGTTATGGCTCATGGTTAGTGTACGGGTTAGGGAACGGGTTAACTTTAGTGTATGGTTTAGGATTAGGGTATGGTTTAGAGTTAAGGTTAAGGGTTAGGGTTAGACTTAGGTTGAGGGAATGGGTTATGATGGGGGTAAAGATTAGGGTATGGCTACGAATTAGGGTCAGTGTATGGGTTACGTTAGGGATTTCCATTATGGGACGGATAAGTGTTAAGTGTTAGGGTTAGGTTTAGGGTACGAGTCAGGATTAGAGTAAAGATTGGGATACGGCTACATGTTAGGTTTAGTGTATGGGTTAGGGTATGGGTTATCGTTATGGTACGGGTTAGGGTTAGGGTTAGGATTAGGGTAAAGATAAGCATATGGTTATGAGTTACGATTGCTGTATTGGTTAGGAAATGTGTTATCGTTAGGGTACGGGTTTGAAGTAGGGCACGTGTTAGGGTTAGGCTTAAGGGCTAGTGTTAGGATTAGGGTTAGGGCATGCGTTAGGATTAGGGTAAAGGTTAGTGCATGGGTATGGGTAACGGTTAGTGTAAGGGTTACGTAATAGGTTATCGTTAGTTTACGGTTTAGGATTAGGGTACGGTTTAGAGATAGGTTAAAGGGTTAGGGTTAGGGTTTGGGTATCGTTTAGGATTAGGGTAAAGATTAGGGTATGGCTACAGGTTACAGTTAGTGTACGTATTCTGGAAAAGGGTATCGTTATGTTACAGTTTAACATTAGGATACGGGTTAGGGTTAGGGTAAAAGGTTAGCATTAGCTTTAGGGCACAGTTTAGGATTAGGGTAAAGATTACACTTTTCCTGTGGGTTACGGATAGTGTACTTGTTAGAGAAAGGGTTATCGTTATGATACGGTTTAATATTAGCATACCGTTTAGGATTAGGCTTACAGCTTAGAGTTAGGGTTAGGTTTAGGGAACTGGTTAGTATTAGGGTAAAGATTAGTGTATGGCTTCAGGTTACAGTTAGGGTACGAGTTAGGGAATGGGTTAGGATTAGTGTAAAGATTATGGTATAGCTACGTTTTAAGGTTAGTCTATGCATTAGGGTACGGTTTATCGTTAGGTTATGGTTTAGTATTAGTGTATGGGTTAGTGTTAGGGTTAGGTTTAGGTTTAGGTTTAGGGCATGGATCAGGATTAGGGTAAAGATTGCGGTATGCCTACATGTTAGGTTTAGTGCATGCTTTAGGGTATGAGTTATCGTTAGGTTACGGGTTAGGGTTACACTACGGGTTAGGCTTAGGTTTAGGGTATGGGTTAGGATTAGGATAAAGCTTAGGGTATGGCTATGGGTTACTCTTTTGAACTGGTTAGGGAACATTTTATCGTTAGGGTATTGGTTAGAATTAGGGCATGGTTTAGGGTTAGGGTTAAGGGTTAAGGTTACGGTTACAGTTAGGGTTAGAGCACGGGTTAGGATTAGGGGATAGATTAGGGTATGAGTACAGGTTACGGTCAGTGTACGGGTTAGGGAAAGGGTTATCGTTAAAGTACGGGTTAGCATTAGGGTACGATTTAGTGTTATGTTTAAGGGTTATGGTCAGGTCTAGGGTTAGGGTTAGGCCATGGTTTAGGATTATGGTAACCTTTGGGGTATGGCTACATGTTACGGGTAGTGTAGGGTTAGGGTACAGGTTATCATTAGGTTACAGGTTAGGATTAGGGTACGGGTTAGGGTTAGGTTTAAGGGTTAGTGTTAGGGTTAGGATTAGGAAACGTGTTAGGAGTAGTGTAAAGGTTAGGGAATAGCTACAGTTTATGGTTACTGTACAAGTTAGAGAAAGTATTATTGTTGGGATACGGTTTAGGATTATGGTAGATATTAGCGTTAGGATTAAGGGTTATGGTTAGGTTTAGTGTTAAGGCGCTGGTTAGTATTAGGGTAAAGATTAGGGTATTCCTACAGGTTACATTTAGCGTACAGGTTAGGGAAAGGGTTATCATTAAGGTACGGATTAGGATTAGGGTACGGTTTAGAATTAGGTTTAAGTGTTAAAATTTGTGTTAGAGTTTGGACACCGGTTAAGTTTAGGGTAAAGATTAGTGTATGGCTATGTGTTTGGGTTAGTGTACGTGTTATTGTTAGGGTATGGGTCACGATTAGTCTATGGTTTAGGGTTAGTGTTAATTGTTACGGTTATGGTTAAGGTTAGGGATAGTGTTAGGGCATGGGTTAGGATTAGGGTAATGAATGGGGTATGGTTACCTGTTAGGAATAGTGCCCGTGTTAAGGTACGGGGTATCGTTAGGGTTAGGGTTAGGATTAGGGTACAGGTTAAGGTTGGGGTTAATGCTTAGGGTTAAGGTTAGGGCACAGGAAAGGATTTGGGTAAATATTGGGTTATGGCTGCATGTTATGGTTAGTGTGCATGTTATGGTACATGTTATCTTCAGTGTATGGGTAAGGTTTAGGATATGGATTAGGGTTAGGGTCAAGGCCCACTGTTTAGGGTTAGGGTTAGGACTCGTGTTAGCATTAGGGTTAAGATTATGGTATGGGTACAGGTTACATTCAGTGTACGGGTTAGGGAATGGGTTATCATTAAAGTACGGGTTAGGATTAGGGTATGGTTCAGGGTTAGGATTAAGAGTTAGGGTCAGGGATAGGGTTAGGATTAGGGCATGGATTAGGATTATGGTAAGCATTGGGGTGTGGCTACGTGTGAGGGTTAGTGTACGGGTTAGGGTATGGGTTATCATTAGGGCACAGGTTAGGATTAGGGTACAGGTTAGGGTTAGCTTTAAGCGTTAGTGTTAGTGTTAGGGTTAGGGTTATGGTTACGGTTAGGGCACTGGTCAGTTTTAGAGTAAAGATTAATGTATTCCTACCAGTTACAGTTAGTATCCAGGTTAGGGAAGTGGTTATCATTAGGGTATGGATTAGGATTAGGGTACAGTTTAGGGTTAGGATTAGGGTTAGGTTTAGGGCACCGGTTAAGTTTAGGGTAAAGATTAGTGTATGGCTATATGTTTGGGTTAGTGTACGTATTATCATTAGGGTACGGATTAGCATTATGGTATGGGTTCAGGTTAGGTTAAAGGGTTAGGGGTAGGGTTAGGGCACTGGTTAGGATTAGGGTACAGATTAGGGTATGGCTACGTGTTAGGGTTTGTGTACGTGTTAGGGTATGTTTTATCATTAGCATATAGTTTAGGATTACGGTTCCGGTTAAAGTTAAGTGTTAAGGGTTAGGGTTATGGTTTATGCACATGTTACAATTAGGGTAAAGATTATGGTATGGCTATGGGTTATGGTTAGTGTATGGGTTAGGGAACACATTATTTTTAGGGTACAGATTAGTATTAGCATCCGGGTTAGGGAAAGGGTAAAAGGTTAGGTTTAGGGCACAGTTTAGGATTAGGGTAAAGATTAGAGTATACCTATTTGTTATGGTTAGTGTACGGGTTCAGAAAGGGTTATCGTTAGGGTGTGGTTTAGGTTTAGGTTTAATTGTTAGGGATAGGGGTAGGGCACCGGTTAGGACGAGGGTAAAGATTGGGGTATGGCTATGTGTTAGGGTCAGTGTATGTGTTAGAGTATGGGTTATTGTTGGTGCATGGATTACGATTAGGGTACAGGTTACTGTTAGGTTAATGATTAGCATTAGATTTAGGGATAGGGTTAGTGTTAAGGCACGGGTTAGGATTAGGTTTAACATTGGGGTATGGCTACGTTTTAGGTTTAGTGTACGGGTTAGGGCAAGGGTTATCGTTAGGGTATGGGTTAGGATTAGTTTATGGTTAGGGTTAGGTTTAATGGTTAGTGTTGGGTTAGGGCACGGGTTAGGATTAGGTTACAGAATGGGGTATGGCTATGGATTACGGTTAGTGTACGGGTGAGGGAATGGGTTATCGTTAGTGTACGTTTTAGGATTAGGGTACGTTTTAGAGTTAAGTTTAAGGATTAGGGTTAGAGTTAAGGTAAGGGAATGGGTTATGATGGGGGTAACGATTAGGGTATGGCTACATGTTAGGGCTAGTGTATGGGTTACGTTAGGGATTTCCATTAGGTTACAGGTTTGGATTATGGGACGGATAAGGGTTAAGTGTGAGGGTTAGGTTTAGGGTATGGCTTAGGATTATAGTGAAGATTGGGATATGGCTACATGTTAGGTTTAGTGTATGAGTTAGGGTATGGGTTATCATTATAGTATGGTTTAAGGTTAGAGTTAGGGCATGGGTTAGGATTAAGGTAAAGATTAATATATGGTTATGAGTTACGATTACAGTACTGGTTCGGGAAAGCGTTATCGTTAGGGTACTGGTTTGAATTAGGTCACGTGTTAGGGTTAGGCTTAAGGGTTAGTGTTAGGATTTGGTTTAGGGCACGTGTTAGGATTATGGTAAAGATTAGTGCATGGGTACGGGTAATGGTTAGTGTAGGGGTTACATAACAGGTTATCATTAGGTTATGGTTTAGGATTAGGGTACTTTTGGGGAATAGGTTTATAGGTTCAGGTTAGGTTTAGGGCATCTGTTAGGATTAGGGTAAAGATTAGGGTATGGCTACAGGTTACGGGTAGTGTACATGTTAGGGAAAGGGTTATCATTCAGTTACAGTTTAGCATTAGGATACGGATTAGGGTTAGGGTAAAAGGTTAGCCTTAGGGTTAGGGCCCAGTTTAGGATTACGGTAAAGATTAGAGTATTGCTATGGGTTACGGTTAGTATACAGGTTAGAGAAAGGGTTATTGTTAGGATACAGGTTAATATTAGCATATGGTTTAGGGTTAGGTTTAATGGTTATGGTTAGGGTTAGGGCACTGGTTAGTATTAGGGTAAAGTTTAGGGTATACCTACGGGTCACAGTTAGTGCACAGGTTAGGGAATAGGTTATCGTTAAGGTACGGATTAGGATTAGGGTATGGTTTAGTGTTAGGTTTAAGTGTTAAAATAAGGGTTAGGGTTCGGGCACCAGTTAAGTTTAGGGTAAAGATTAGTGTATGGCTACGTGTTTGGGTTAGTGTATGTGTTATCATTAGGGTACGGGTTACGATTAGGCTATGGGTTAAGGTTAGTGTTAATTGTTTCGGTTAGGGTTAGGGTTAGGGTTAGTGTTAGGGAATGGAGTAGGATTAGGGTAATGAATGGGTTATGGTTGCATGTTAGGATTAGTGCCCGTGTTAAGGTATGGGTTAGCGTTAGGTTTAGGGTTAGGATTAGGGTACAGGTTAGGGTTGGGGTTAATGGTTAGGGTTAAGTTTAGGGCACATGATAGGATTAGGGTAAATATTGGGTTATGACTACATGTTAGGGTTAGTGTACGTGTTAGGGTATGTGTTTTCTTCAGGTTATGGGTTAGGATTAGGATACAGATTAGGGTTAGGGTCCAGACCCCGTGTTATGGTTAGGGTTAGGGTACGTGTTAGGATTAGGGTAATGTTTACATTATGGCTATGTGTTACGTTCAGTGTAGGGTTAGGGAACGTGTAATTGTTAAAGTAAGGGTTAGTATTAGGGTACGGTTTAGGGTTAGGTTTAAGGGTTAGGGTCAGGGATACGGTTAGGTTTAGGACATGGGTTAGGATTATGGTTAACATCGGGGTGTGGCTATGTGTTAGGGTTAGTGTACGGGTTAGGGTACGGGTTATCGTTAGGGTACAGTTTAGGATTAGGATACGGGTTAGGGTTAGAGTTAGGTTTAAGGGTTAGGGTTACGGATAGGGTTAGGGTTAGGGTTAGGGTTAGAGCACTGGTTAGCATTAGGGTAAAGATTAAGATATTCTTACCAGTTACAGTTAGTGTACGGGTTAGGGAAATGTTTATCATTAGTGTATGGATTAGGATTAGGGTACGGTTTAGGTTTAGGTTTAAGTGTTAAAGTTAGGGTTAACATTAGGACACTGGTTAAGTTTAGGGTAAAGATTAGTGTATGGCTATGTGTTGGGGTTAGTGTACGTGTTACCATAAGGGTATGGGTTAGGATTAGGGTATGGGTTCGGGTTAGGTTTAAGGGTTAGGGTTAGGGCACTGGTTAGGATTAGGGTAGCGATTAGGGTATGGCTATGTGTTAGAGTTAGTGTACATGTTAGGTTATGTTTTTCATTAGCGTATGGGTTAGGATTAGGGTTTGGGTTAGGGCTAAGTGTAAACTGTTAGGGTTATGTTTGGCGTACATGTTAGGATTAGGGTGAAGGTTAGGGTATGGCTACTGGTTATGGTTAGTGTACAGGTTAGGGAAAAGGTTATCATTAAGGTACACATTAGTGTTAGGATACGGGTTAGAGAAATGGTAAAAGGTTAGGGTTAGGGCACGATTTAGGATTAGAGTAAAGATTAGGGTATATCTATGGGTTATGGTTAGTGCATGGGTTCGGAATGGGTTATCATTAGGGTCTGGGTTAGCATTAGGGTACGGTTTAGGGTTTGGTTTAAGGGTTAGGGATAGGGGTAGTGCACTGTTTAGGATTATGATAAATATTGGGGTATGGCTATGTGTTAGGGTCAGTGTTTGCCACCAGCCGTGGTGGGTCCTCAAAGTGCAGCAACAATCGATGAGAGAGGGTAGGGAACTGAAAGTACCAAGGTATGGGATCAGAAGGCACAAACAACTGATGGTTGCAAGGCAAATTTAATAACAAAGCATAGCCATATATATACCCCTAAAGCAGGGACTTTGCATAGTCGTTGTAAAGCAGAAACTTTGTATAACCATTGTTCTATGGAACTAGTCTTTCATCTTAGGCTTAGTCGCCACCATATCTGCATTAGCGGGTTTATCGTCTCTCGGTTTAGTCGCCACCTTATCTGCATCAGCGGGTCTATGGCTTGTTCCACAAAGGCACCAATTTCCCCTCCAGGATTGCTTTTCCTAGCTTTAGGGAACAACCAGGGACTTTCATTAACTGAGCAGGTCCCTGGAGCGATCTGGCCAAAGGCCATCTCCTTTTTTACGCTCATACCATAAATTCCAGGATGCATACCAAGGAGAGTACAATCGGGCCCTGAGGCTTATGAGGGTCTTAATGGCGCATTCCTCAGAGGGCAATGCTCGCCACAAGTGTATGTGTTAGGTATGGTTTCTCATTGGTGCACGGTTTAGGATTAGGGTATGGGTTACTGTTAAGTTAATGGTTAGGGTTAGGTTTAGGGATAGGGTTAGTGTTTGGGCATGGGTTAGGATTAAGTTAAACATTGGGGTATGGCTACGTTTTAGGTTTAGCGTATGGGTTAGGGTATGGGTTATCGTTAGGGTATGGGTTAGGATTAGTTTACGGTTAGGGTTAGGTTTAATGCTTAGCGTTGGGTTAGGGCACGGGTTAGGATTAGTTAAAGAACAGGGTATGGCTATGGCTCACGGTTTGTGTACGGGATACAGAACGGGTTACCTTTAGTGTATGGTTTAGGATTAAGGTACGGTTTAGAGTTATGGTTAAGGGTTAGGGTTGGAGTTAGGGTAAGGGAATGGGTTATGAAGGGGGTAAAGATTAGGGTATGGCTACGTGTTAGGGTTAGTGTACGGGTTACATTAGGGATTTCCATTACGTTACAGGTGAGGATTAGGGGACATATAAGGGTTAGGGTTAGGGTTAGGGTTAGGGTATGGGTTAGGATTAAAGTACAGATTGGTATACGGCTACATGTTAGGTTTAGTGTATGGGTTAGGGTATGGGTTATCGTTATGGTATGGGTTAGGGTTAAGGCATGGGTTAGGATTAGGGTAAAGATTAGGATATGGTTATTAGTTATGATTACTGTATTGGTTAGGGAATGCGTTATCATTAGGGTATGGGTTTGAATTAGGACACGTGTTAGGGTTAGGCTTAAGGACTAGTATTAGGATCAGGATTAGGGCATGCATTAGGATTAGGGTAAAGATTAGTGCATGGGTATCGGTAACGGTTACTGTAAGGGTTACGTAACAGGTTATCGTTAGGTTACAGTTTAGCATTAGGATATGGGTTAGGGTTAGGGTAAAAGGTTAGCGTTAGGGTTAGGGCACAGTTTAGGATTAGGGTAAAGATTAGAGTATTCCTATGGGTTACAGATAGTGTACGGGTTAGAGAAAAGGGTTATCATTATGATACGGGTTAATATTAGCGTACAGTTTAAGGTTAGGCTTAAGGGTTACAGTTAGGGTTAGGGTTAGGGAACTGGTTAGTATTCGGGTAAAGATTAGGGTATGGCTTCAGGTTACAGTTAGGGTACGAGTTAGGGAACGGGTTAGGATTAGTGTAAAGATTATGGTATAGCTACGTGTTAGGTTTAGTGTACGCATTAGGGTACGATTTATAATTAGGGTATGGTTTAGTATTAGTGTACGAGTTAGGGTTAGGGTTAGGTTTAGGTTTAGGGTTAGGGCACGGGTTAGGATTGGGGTAAAGATTGCGGTAGGCCTACATGTTAGGTTTAGTGTATGCTTTAGGGTATGGGTTATCGTTAGGTTACGGGTTAGAATTGCGCTCCGGGTTAGGCTTAGGTTTAGGTTATGGGTTAGGATTAAGATAAAGCTTAGGGTATGGCTACGGGTTACTGTTTTGTACTGGTTAGGGAAAGTTTTGTCATTGGGCTATTGGTTAGAATTAGGGCACGGTTTAGGGTTAGGTTTAAGGGTTAAGGTTATGGTTATGGTTAGGGTTAGAGCACAGGTAAGGATTAGGGGATAGATTAGGGTATGTGTACAGGTTATGGTCAGTATACAGGTTAGGGAAAGGGTTATCGTTAAAGTACGGGTTAGCATTAGGGTACGATTTAGGGTTATGTTTAAGGGTTATGGTCAGGGATAGGGTTAGAGTTACGGAATGGCTTAGGATTATGGTAAACTTTGGGGTATGGCTAAATCTTAGGGTTAGTGTACGGGTTAGGGTAAGGGTTATCGTTAGGGTACAGGTTAGGATTAGGGTACGGGTTAGGATTAGGTTTAAGGGTTAGGGTTAGGCTTAGGGTTAGGCTTAGGGTTAGGTTTACGTTTCGGGTTCGGGTTAGAGATAGGGCACTGGTTAGTATTAGGGTAAAGATTAAGGTATTCCTACCGGTTACTGTTAGTGTATGGGTCAGGGAAATGGTTATCGTTAGGGTACGGATTAGGATTAGGGTATGGTTTAGGGTTAGGTGTAAGTGTTAAAATTAGGGTTAGGGTTAGGGCAGCTGTTAAGTTTAGGATAAAGATTACTCTATGGCTACATGTTTGGGTTAGTGTACGTGTTATCATTAGGGTATGGGTTACGATTAGGCTATGGGTTAGGGTTAGTGTTAATTGTTATGGTTAGGGTTATAGTTAGTGTGTGTGTTAATGTACGACTTATCATTAGGGTTAGGGTTAGGATTAGGGTACAGGTTAGGGTTGGGGTTAATGGTTAGTGTTAAGGTTAAGGCACAGGATAGGATTAGGGTAAATATTGGGGTATGGCTACATGTTAGGTTTATTGTACGTGTCAGGGTATGTGTTATCATCAGGCTATGGGTTAGGAATAGTATATGGATAAGGGTTAGGGTCAAGACCCAGTGTTAGGGTTAGGGTTAGGGTATGTGTTAGGAATATAGTAAAGATTACGGTATGACTACAGCTCACGTTCAGTGTACGGGTTAGGGAATGGGTTATCGTTAAAATACAGGTTAGGATTAGGGTACGATTTAGGGCGAGGTGTAAGGGTTAGGGTCAGTGATAGTGTTAGGGTTAGGGCATGGGTTAGGATTATGTTAAACATTGGAGTGTGACTATGTGTTACGGTTGGTGTATGGGTTAGTATATGGGTTATTGTTGGGGTACAGGTTAGGATTAGGGTATGGGTTAGGGTTAGGTTTAAGGGTTAGGCTTAGGGTTAGGGTTAGGCTTATGGTTAGGGTTACGGCTCTTGTTAGTATTAGGGTAAAGGTTAAGGTATTCCTAATAGTTACAGTTAGTGTCCGGGTTAGGGAAATGCTTATCGTTAGGGTATGGATTAGGATTAGGTAACGGTTTAAGGTTAGGTTACGGTTCAGGTTCGGGTTAGGGTTACGGCTCTGGTTAGTATTAGGGTAAAGGTTAAGGTATTCCTAACAGTTACAGTTAGTGTCCGGGTTAGGGAAATGGTTATCGTTAGGGTATGGATTAGGATTAGGTAACGGTTTAAGGTTAGGTTAAAGTGTTAATTTTAGGGTTAGGGTTAAGGCACCGGTTAAGTTTAGGGTAAAGATTAGTGTATGGCTACGTGTTTGGGTTAGGGTTAGCATTAGGGCAGTTTAGGATTAGGGTAAAGTTTAGAGTATTGCTATGGGTTATGGTTAGTGTACGTGTTAGAGAAAGAGTTATTGTTAGGATGCGGGTTAATATTAGCATACGGTTTAAGGTTAGGCTTAAGGGTTACAGTTAGTGTTAGGGTTAGGGCATTGGTTAGTATTAGGGTATGGCTTCGGGTTACAGTTAGTGTACGAGTTAGGAGTAGTGTACAGATTATGGTATAGCTACGTGTTAGGGTTAGTGTACGCATGAGGGTAGGCTTTATCGTTAGGGTACAGTTTAGAATTAGTGTACGGGTTAAGGTTAGGTTTAGGATTAGGATTAGGACACGAGTTAAGATTAGGGTAAATATTGTGCTTTGCCTACGTGTTAGGTTTAGTGTATGCTTTACGGTACGGGTTATCGTTAGGTTACAGGTTACGGTTAGGCTATAGGTTAGGCTTAGGTTTTGGGTATGGGTTAGGATTAGGATAAAGCTTAGCGTATGGCTACAGGTTACTGTTTTGTACTGGCTAGGGAAAGTGTTATCCTTAAGGTATTCATTAGAATTAGGGCACGTTTTAGGGTTAGGTGTAAGGGTTAAGGTTATGGTTACAATTAGGGTTAGAGCACAGGTTAGGATTACGGTAAAGTTTAGGGTATGGTTACGGTCAGTGTACGGGTTAGGGAATGGGTTATCGTTAAAGTACGGGTTAGGATTAGGGTACAGTTTAGGGTAAGTAATAAGGGTAAGGGTCAGGGATAGGGTTAGGGTTAGGGCATGGGTTAGGATTATGGTAAACTTCGGGGTATGGGTATGTTAGGATTAGTGTACCGGTTAGGGTACGGGTTATTGTTAGGGTACAGGTTAGCATTAGGGTATGGGTTAGGGTTAGGTTTAAGGGTTAGGGTTAAGGTTATGGTTAGGGTTAGGGTTCAGGTTAGGGCACTGTTTAGTATTAGGGTAAAGACTAAGGTATTCTTACTGGTTACAGTTAGGCTAAGGGTTAGGGAAATGTTTATCGTTAGGGTAAGGATTAGTATTAGGGTATGGTCTAGGGTTAGGTTTAAGTGTTAAATTTAGGGTTAGGGTTAGGGCACTGGTTAAGTTTAGGGTAAAGATGAGTGTATGGCTACATGTTTGGGTTAGTGTACGTGTTTTCATAGGGTACAGGTTAGGATTAGGGTATAGTTTCAGGTTAGGTTTAAGGGATAGGGTTAGGGTTAAGGCACTGGTTAGGATTAGGGTAGAGATTAGGGTATGGCTACGTGTTAACGTTAGTATACTTGTTAGGGTATGTTTTATGATTAGCGTATACCTTAGGAATAGGTTTGGGGTTAGGGTTAAGTGTTAAGGGTTAGGGTTATGGTTGGCGCACGTGTTAGGATTTGGGTAAACATTAGGGTATGGCTACGGGTTATGGTTAGTGTACAGGTTAGGGAAAAAGTTATCGTTAGGGTACAGATTAGTATTATGATACTGGTTAGAGGAAGGTTGAAAGGTTAGAGTTAGGGCACGGTTTAGGATTAGGGTAAAGTTTAGGGTATACCTACGGGTTATGTTTAATGTACGGGTTCGGAAATGTTTATCATTAGGGTATGGGTTAGGATTAGGGTACGGTTTAGGGTTTGGTTTAAGGGTTAGGGATAGGGGTAGGCCACCGGTTAGGATTAGGGTAAAGATTGGGGTATGGCTATGTGTTAGGGTCAGTGTACCTGTTAGGGTATGGGTTATCGTTGGTGCACTGGTTAGTATTAGGGTATGGGTTACTGTTAGGTTAATGGTTAGGGTTAGGTTTTTGGATAGGGTTAGTGTTAGGGAACGGGTTAGGATTAGGTTAAACATTGGGGTATGGCTACATTTTAGATTTAGTGTACGGGTTAGGGTATGGGTTATTGTTAGGGTATGGGTTAGGATTAGCTTACAATTAGGGTTAGGTTTAATGATTAGTGTTGGGTTACGGCACGGGGTAGGATTAGGTTAAAGAATGGGGTATGGCTACGGCTTACGGTTAGTGTATGGGTTAGGAAACGGGTTATAGTTAGTGTACGATTTAGGATCAGGGTACGGTTTAGAGTTAAGGTTAAGGGATAGAGTTAGAGTTGGGGTAAGGGAATGGGTTATAATGGGGTAAGGATTAGGGTATGGCTACGTGTTAGGGTTAGTGTATGCATTATGTTAGGGATTTCCATTAGTGTACAGGTGAGGGTTATGGGACGGATAAGGGTTAACTGTTAGGGTTAGGTTCAACGTATGGGTTAGTATTAGAGTAAAGATTGGGATATGGCTACATGTTAGGTTTAGTGTATGGGTGAGGGTATGGGTTATCGTTATGGTATGGGTTAGGGTTAGGGTTAGGACATGGGTTAGGATTAAGGTAAAGATTACGGTAGGATTATGAGTTACGATTACAATACTGGTTAGGGAAAGCGTTATCATTAGGGTACAGGTTTGAATTAGGGCACGTGTTAGGGTTAGGCTTAAGGGCTAGTGTTAGGATTAGGGTTAGGGGAAATGTTAGGATTAGGGTAAATATTAGTTCATGGTTACGGTTAGTGTAGTGGTTATGTAACAGGCTATCATTTGGTTATGGTTTAGGATTAGGGTACGCTTTAGGAATAGGTTTAAAGGTTAGGGTTAGGCTTAGTTCATAGTTCAGGATTAGGGTAAAGAAAAGGGTATGGCTACAGGTTACGGTTAGTGTACATGTTAGGGAAAGGGTTATCGTTAGGTTATAGTTTAGCATTAGGATATGGGTTAGGGTTAGAGTAAAAGGTTAGCGTTAGGGTTACAGCACAGTTTAGGATTAGGGTAAAGATTGGAGTATTGCTATTGGTTACGGTTAGTGTACATGTTACAGAAAGGGTTATCGTTACTATACGGGTTAATATTAGTGTACGGTTTAGGGTTAGGTTTGATGGTTATGGTTAGGGTTAGGGCACTGGTTAGTATTAGGTTAAAGTTTAGGATAGTCCTACAGGTTACAGTTAGTGCACAGGTTAGGGAAAGTGATACGGTCAAGGTAAAGATTAGGATTGGGGTATGGTTTAGTGTTAAGTTTAAGTGTTAAAATTAGGATTAGCGTTCGGGCAGTGGTTAAGTTTAGGGTAAAGTTTAGTGTATGGCTATGTATTGGGGTTAGAGTACATGTTATCGTTAGGGTATGGGTTACAATCAGGCTATGCTTTAGGGTTAGTGTTAATTGTTACAGTTTGGTTTAGGGTTAGGGTTAGTGTTAGGGCATGGATTAGGAATTAGGGTAATGAATGGGGTATGGTGACATGTTAGGATTAATGCCCGTGTTAACGTATGGGTTATCCTTAGGGTTAGGGTTAGCATTAGGGTACAGGTTAGGGTTGGGGTTAATGGTTAGGGTTAAGGTTAGGGCACAGGATAGGATTAGGGTAAATATTGGGGTATGGCTACATGTTAGGCTTAGTGTACGTGTTAGG
Source organism: Kogia breviceps (assembly GCF_026419965.1). NCBI lineage: Eukaryota > Metazoa > Chordata > Mammalia > Artiodactyla > Physeteridae > Kogia > Kogia breviceps. Next base: position 19,051,452 of record NC_081322.1, on the reverse strand, counting down.
GTATGTGTTATCTTCAGTGTATGGGTTAGGATTAGGATACGGATTAGGGTTAGGGTCAAGGCCCAGTGTTAGGGTTAGGGTTAGGGCACATTTTAGGATTGGGGTAACGATTATGGTATGGCTACGGGTTACGTTCAGTGTACAGGTTAGGTAACGGGTTAGGATTAGGGTACAGTTTAGGGTTAGGATTAATGGTTAGGGTCAGGGATAGGGTTAGGATTAGGGCATGTGTTAGGATTATGGTAAATATTGGTGTGTGGCTGTTTGTTAGGGTTAGTGTACGGGTTAGGGTACAGGTTAGGGTTAGTTTAAGTCTTAGGATTAGAGTAACACTTATGGTTAGGGTTAGGGTTAGGGCACTGGTTAGTTTTAGAGTAAATATTAAGGTATTCCTACCGGTTACAGTTAGTGTAAGGGTTAGGGAAATGGTTATCATTGGGGTATGGATTAGGATTAGGGTATGGTTTAGTGTTATGTTTATGTGTTAAAGTTAGGGTTAGGCTTAGTGCACCAGTTAAGTTTAGGGTAAAGATGAGTGTATGGCTACGTGTTTTGGTTAATGAACATGTTATCGCTAGGATACGGGTTAGGATTAGTGTACGGGTTCGGGTTAAGATTAAGGGTTAGGGTTAGGGTTAGGGCACTGGTTAGGATTAGGGTAGACATTTGGGTATGGCTACGTGTTAGGGTTAGTGTACGCATTAGGGTATGTTTTATCGTTAGCATATAGGTTAGGATTAGGGTTTGGGTGAGGGTTAAGTGTTAACGGTTAGGGTTATGGTTGTTGCACATGTTTGGATTAGAGTAAAGATTAGGGTATGGCTATGGGTTATGGTCAGTGTACGGGTTAGGGAAAACGTTATCATTAGGGTACGGATTAGTATTATGATTCACGTTAGGGGAAGGGTAAAAGTTTAGGGTTAGGGCACGGTTTATGATTAAGGTAAAGATTAGGGTATACCTACGGGTTATGGTTAGTGTACGGATTCAGAAATGGTTAAGGTTAGGGTATGGTTTAGGATTAGGGTACGGTTTAGGGTTAGGTTTAAGGGTTAGGGATAGGAGTAGGGCACCAGTTAGAATTAGGGTAAAGATTGGGGTATGGCTATGTGTTAGGGTCAGTGTAAGTGTTAGGGTATGGGTTATCGTTGGTCCACGGGTTAGGATTAGGGTATGGGTTACTGTTAGGTTAATGGTTAGGGTTAGGTTTAGGGAAAGGGTTAGTGTTAGGGCATGGGTTAGGATTAGAGTAAAGATTGGGATATGGCTACATGTTAGGTTTAGTGTATGGGTTAATGAATGGGCTATCGTTATGGTATGGTTTAGGGTGAGGGTTAGGGCATGGGTTAGGATTAAGGTAAAGATTAGGATATGGTTATGAGTTACAATTAGTGTACTGGTTAGGGAAAGCATTATCGTTAGGGTACGGTTTTGAATTAGGGCACGTGTTAGGGTTAGGCTTATGGGCTAGTGTTAGGATTAGGGTTAGGGCAACGTTAGGATTAGGGTAAAGATTAGTGCATGGGTACGGGTAACAGTTAGTGTAGGGGTTACATAACAGGTTATCGTTAGTTTACGGTTTAGGATTAGGGTACGGTTTAGGAATAGGTTTAAAGGTTAGGGTTACGTTTAGGGCATCATTTAGGATTAGGGTAAAGTTTAGGGTATGGCTACAGGATACGGTTAGTGTACGTGTTAGAGAAAGGGTTATCGTTAGGTTACATTTTAACATTAGGATAAGGGTTAGGGTTAGGTTAAAACGTTGCACTAGGGTTAGGGCACACTTTAGTATTAGGGTAAAGATTAGAGTATTGCTATGGGTTACAGTTAGTGTACAGGTTAGAGAAAGGGTTATCGTTAGGCTACGGGTTAATATTAGCGTACAATTTAAGGTTAGGCTTAAGGGTTAAGGTTAGCATTAGGGTTAGGGCACTGCTTATTATTAGGGTAAAGTTTAGGGTATTCCTACGGGTTACAGTTAGTGTATAGGTTAGGGAAATAGTTATCATTAAGGTATGGATTAGGATTTGGGTATGGTTTAGGGTTAGGTTTACGTGTTAAAATTAGGGTTAGGGTTAGGGCACCGGTTAAGTTTAGGGTAAAGATTAGTGTATGGCTACGTGTTTGGGTTAGTGTACATGTTATCGTTAGGGTACGGGTTACAATTATGCTATGGGTTAGGGTTAGTGTTAATTGTTACATTTAGGGTTATGGTTAGGGTTAGTGTTAGGGCATGGTTTAGGAATTAGGGTAATGAATGGGGTATGGTTACATGTTAGGGTTATTGCCCATGTCAAGTTATGTGTTATCATTAGGGTTAGGGTTAGGATTAGGTTACAGGATAGGGTTGGGTTCAATGGTTAGGGTTAAGGTTAGAGCACAGAATAGGATTAGGGTAAATATTGGGGTATGGCTACATGTTAGGGTTACTGTACGTGTTAGGGTATGTTTTATCTTCAGGGTATGCGTTAGGATTAGGATACAGATTGGGGTTAGGGTCAAGGCCCAGTGTTAGTGTTAGGGTTAGGGTACATGTTAGTATTAGGGTAATGATTATTGTATGGCTACGGGTTACGTTCAGTGTATGGGTTAGAGAACAGGTTATCGTTAAAGTAAGGGTTAGGATTAGGCTACGGTTTAGGGTTAGGATTAAGAGTTAGGGTCAGGGATAGGGTTAGGATTATGGTAAACATCGGGGTGTGGCTATGTGTTAGGGTTAGTGTAAAGGTTAGGGTATGGGTTATCATTAGGGTACAGGTTAGGATTAGCGTATGGGTTAGGGTTAGGGGTGGGGTTAGGATTAGGGTTATGGTTAATGTTAGGGTTAGGGTTAGGGCACTGGTTAGTATGAGTGTAAAGATTAAGGTTTTCCTACCGGTTAGAGTTAGTGTAAGGGTTAGGGAAATGGTTATCGTTAGGGTATGGAATAGGATTAGGGTACGGTTTAGGGTTAGATTTAAGTTTTAAAATTACGGTTAGGGTTAGAGCACCGGTTAAGCTTAGGGTAAAGATGAGTGTATGGCTACGTGTTTGGGTTAGTGTATATGTTATCTTTAGGGTACGGGTTCGGGTTAGCTTTAATGGTTAGGGTTCGTGTTAGGGCACTGGTTAAGATTAGGGTAGAGATTAGTGTATGCCAACGTGTTAGGGTATGTTTTATCGTTAACGTATGGTTTAGGATTAGGGTTCGGTTTAGGGTTAAGTGTTAAGGTTTAGGGTTATGGTTGGCGCATGTGTTAGGATTAGGGTAAAGATTAGGGTATGGCTACGGGTTATGGTTCGTGTACGGGTTAGGGAACACGTTATCGTTAGGGTACAGATTAGTATAAGGATAAGGGTTAGGGAAAGGGTAAAAGCTTAGGGATAGGGCATGGTTTAGTTATAGGGTAAAGCTTAGGGTATACCTATGGGTTAAGTTTAGTGTACGGGTTCAGAAAAGGTTATCGTTAGGGTATGGTTTAGGATTAGGGTACGGTTTAGGGTTAGGTTTACGGGTTAGGGATAGGGGTTGGGCACCATTTAGGATTAAGGTAAAGATTTGGTATGGCTTGTGTTAGGGTCAGTGTACGTGTTAGGGTATGGGTTATCGTTGGCGCAGTGGTTAGGAGTATGATACGGGTTAATGTTAGGTTAATGGTTAGGGTTAGGTTTAGGGATAGGGTTAGTGCTAGGGCACGGGTTAGGATTAGGTTAAACATTGGGGTATGGCTACGTTTTAGGGTTAGTGTACAGGTTGTCGTTATGGTATGGGTTAGGATTAGTTTACGGTTAGGGTTAGGTGTAATGGTTAGTGTTGGGTTAGGGCACGGGTTAGGATTAGGTTAAAGAATTGGCTATGGCTACGGCTTATGGTTAGTGTACGGGTTAGCGAATGGGTTATCATTAGTGTACGGTTTAGAGTTAAGGTTAAGGGTTAGGCTTAGAGTTAGGGTAAGGGAATTTGTTACAATTGGGGTAAAAATTAAGGTATGGCTAAGTGTTAGGGTAAGTGTATGGGTTACGTTAGGGATTTCCATTAGGGTAGAGGTGAGGATCATGGGACGGATAAGAGTTAAGTGTTAGGGTTAGGTTTAGGGTACGGGTTAGGATTAGAGTAAAGATTGGGATATGGCTACATGTTAGGTTTAGTGTATGGGTTAGGGTTTGGGTTATCGTTATGGTAAGGGTTAGGGTGAGGGTTAGGTCATGGGTTAGAATTAAGGTAAAGATTAGGGTAGGATTATGAGTTACAATTACAGTACTGGTTACGGAAAGCATTATTGTTAGGGTATGGGTTTGAATTAGGGCACGTGTTAGGGTTAGGCTTAATGGCTAGTGTTAGGATTAGGGTTAGGGCACACGTTAACTTTAGGGTAAAGATCAGTGCATGGTTACGGGTAATGTTTAGTGTAGGGGTTACGTAACAGGTTATCATTAGTTTACGGTGTGGGATTAGGGTACGGTTTAGGAATAGGTTTAAAGGTTAGGGTTAGGGTTAGGGCATAGGTTAGGATTAGGGTAAAGATTAGGGTATGGCTACAGGTTACGGTTAATGTACGTGTTAGAGAAAGGGTCATCATTGGGTTACAGTTTAGCATTCGGATATGGGTTAGGGTTAGGGTAAAATGTTGCACTGGGGTTAGGGCACACTTTAGGATTAGGGTAAAGATTAGAGTATTGCTATGGGTTACGGTTAGTGTACAGGTTAGAGAAAGGGTTATCGTTAGGATACGGGTTAATATTAGCGTACTGTTTAAGATTAGGTTTAAGGGTTAAGGTTTGCGTTAGGGTTAGGGCACTGCTTAGTATTAGGGTATAGATTAGGGTATTCCTACGGGTTACAGTTAGTGTACAGGTTAGGGAAATCATTATCGTTAAGGTACGGAATGGGATTAGGGTAAGGTTTAGGGTTAGGTTTAAGTGTTAAAATTAGGGTTAGGGTTAGGGCACCGGTTAAGTTTAGCATAAAGATTAGTGTATGGCTACGTGCTTGGGTTACGTGTTATCATTAGGGTATGGGTTACAATTAGGCTGTGGATTAGGGTTAGTGTTAATTGTTATGTTTAGGGTTATGGTTAGAGTTAGTGTAAGGGCATGGATTAGGAATTAGGGTAATGAATGTGGTATGGTTACATGTTAGGGTTAGTGCCCATGTCAAGTTATGTGTTATCGTTAGGTTTAGGGTTAGGATTAGGGTACAGGATATGGTTGGGGTTAATAGTTAGGGTTAAGGTTAGTGCACAGGATAGGATTAGGGTAAATATTGGTGTATGGCTACATGTTAGGGTAACTGTACGTGTTAGTGTACATGTTATCTTCAGGGTATGGGTTAGGATTAGGATATGGATTAGGGTTAGGGTCAAGGCTCAGTGTTAGTGTTAACGTTAGAGTACGTGTTAGAATTAGGATAATGATTGTGGTATGGCTATGGATTACATTCAGTGTAAGGGTTAGGTAATGGGTTATTTTTAAATACACGTTAGGATTAGGGTACGGTTTAGGGTTAGGTTTAAGGGTTAGGGTCATGGATAGCGTTAGGCTTAGGGCATGGGTTAGGATTATGGTAAACATCAGGGTGTGGCTATGTGTTAGTGTTAGTGTACACGTTAGGGTAAGCATTATCGTTAGGGTACCAGTTAGGATTAGGGTACGGGTTAGGTTTAGGGTTAGGGTTATGGTTACAGTTACGGTCAGAGTTAGGTTTAGGGTTAGGGCACTAGTTAGTATTAGGGTAACTATTAAGGTATTCCTACCATTTACAGTTAGTGTACGGGTTAGGGAAATAGTTATCATTAGGGTACGGATTAGGATTAGGGTACTATTTAGGGTTAGGTTTAAGTGTTAAATTTAGGGTTAGTGTTAGGGCACCAGTTATGTTTAGGGTAAAGATTAGTGTATGGCTACGTGTTTGTGTTAGGGTTAGGGCACAGTTTATGATTAGGGTAAAGATTAGAGTATTACTATGGGTTACGGTTAGTGTACGGGTTAGAGAAAGGGTTATCATTAGGATAAGAGTTAATATTAGCATACAGTTTAGAGTTAGGTTTAAGGGTTACAGTTCTGGTTAGGGTTAGGGCACTGGTTAGTATTAGGGTAAAGATTAGGGTATTCCTATGGTTTACAGTTAGCGTACAGGTTAGGGAAAGTGTTATCGTTAGAATACCGGTTAATATTAGTATACAGTTTAGGGTTAGGTTTAAGGGTTACAGTTAGGGTTAAGGTTAGGGAACTGGTTAGAATCAGGGTAAAGTTTAGGGTATGGCTTCGGGTTACAGTTAGTGTACAAGTTAGGGGACGGGTTAGGAGTAGTGTAAAGATTATGCTATAGCTACGTGTTAGGGTTAGTGTACGCGTTAGGGTATGGTTTATCGTTAGGGTATGGTTTAGTGTTAGTGCACGGGTTAGGGTTAAGTTTAGGGTTAGGCTTAGGGCAGAGGTTAGGATTAGGGTAAAGATTGTGGTATGCCTACGTGTTAGGTTTAGTGTAGGCCTTACAGTATGGGTTTTCGTTAGGTTACAGGTTAGGGTTATGCTATGGGTTAGGCTTAGATTTAGGGTATGGGTTAGGATTAGGATAAAGCTTAGGGTATGGCTACGGGTTACTGTTTTGTACTGGCTAGGGAAAGTGTTATCATTAGGGTATTGGGTAGAATTAGGGCACGGTTTAGGTTTAGGGTTAAGGGTTAAGGTTATGGTTACAATTAGGGCTAGAGAACGGGTTAGGATTAGGGTAAAGATTAGGGTATGGTTACGGTCAGTGTACGGCTTAGGGAAAGGGTTCTCGTTAAAATATGGGTTCGCATTAGCGTATGATATAGGGTTAGGTTTAAGGGTTATGGTCAGTTATCGGGTTAGGATTAGGGCATGGCTTAGGATTATGGTAAACATTGGGGTGTGGTTACGCGTTAGGGTCAGTGTACGGGTTAGGGTACGGGTTATCGTTAGGGTACAGGTTAGGATTAGGGTACGGGTTAGGGTTAGGTTTAAGGATGATGGTTAGGTTTATGGTTAGGGTTACGGTTAGGGTTAGGGTTAAGGTTAGGGCAGTGGTTAGTATTCGGGTAAAGACTAAAGTACTCTTACCAGTTACAGTTAGTGTACAGCTTAGGGAAATGGTTATCATTAGGGTACGGATTAGGATTAGGGTACGGTTTAGGGTTAGGTTTAAGTGTTAAAGTTAGGGTTAGGGTTAGGGCACTGGTTAGTTTAGTGTAAACATTAGTGTATGGCTACATGTTTGGGTTAGTGTATGTGTTATCGTTAGGGTACGGGTTAGGATTAGCGTACAGGTTCGTGTTACATTTAAGTGTTAGGGTTAGGGTTAGGGCACTGGTTAGGATTAGGGTAGAAATTAAGGTATGGCTACGTGTTAGGGTTAGTGTACGTGTTAGGGTATGTTTTATCATTAGCATATGCCTTAGGATTAGGTTTTGGGTTAGGGTTAAGTGTTAAGGGTTAGGGTTATGGTTGGCGCACATGTTAGGATTTGGGTAAAGATTAGGGTATGGCTACCAGTTTTGGTTAGTGTACGGGTTAGGGAAAACGTTATCATTAGGGTACAGATTAGTATTGGGATACGGGTTAGGGGAAGGTTAAAAGGTTAGAGTTAGGGCTAGGATAAAGGTCAGTTTATACCTATGGGTTATGGTTAGTGTACGAGTTTGGAAAGGTTTATTGTTAGGGTATGGTTTAGGATTAGGGTACGGTTTAGGGTGAAGTTTAAGGGTTAGGGATAGGGGTAGGGCACCAGTTAGGATTAGGGTAAAGATTGGGGGATGGCTATGTGTTAGGGTCAGTGTACGTGTTAGGGTATGGGTTATCTTTGGTGCACTGTTTAGTATTAGGGTACGGGTTACTGTTAGGTTAATGGTTAGGGTTAGGTTTTTGGATAGGGTTAGTGTTAGGGAACGGGTTAGGATTAGGTTAAACATTGGGGTATGGCTACGTTTTAGGTTTAGTGTACGGGTTAGGGTACAGGTTATCGTTAGTGTATGGGTTAGGATTAGTTTACGGTTAGGGTTAGGTTTAATGGTTAGTGTTGGGTTTCGGCACGGGGTAGGATTAGGTTAAAGAATGGGGTATGGCTATGGCTTACGGTTAGTGTATGGGTTAGGAAACGGGTTATAGTTAGTGTATGATTTAGGATTAGGGTACGGTTTAGAGTTAAGGTTAAGGGATAGAGTTAGAGTTAGGGTAAGGGAATGGGTTACAATGGGGTAAGGATTAGGGTATGGCTACGTGTTAGGGTTAGTGTATGCGTTATGTTAGGGATTTCCATTAGGGTACAGTTGAGGATTATGGGACAGATAAGGGTTAAGTGTTAAGGTTAGGTTCAAGGTATGGGTTAGTATTAGAGTAAAGATTGGGACACGGCTACATGTTAGGTTTAGTGTATGGATTAGGGTATGGGTTATCATTATGGTATGGGTTAGGTTTAGGTTTAGGGTTAGGACATGGGTTAGGATTAAGGTAAAGAATAGGGTAGGATTATGAGTTACGATTACAGTACTGGTTAGGGAATGCGTTATCGTTAGGGTACGGGTTTGAATTAGGGCACGTGTTAGGGTTAGGCTTAAGGGCTAGTGTTAGGATTAGGGTAAATATTAGTTCATGGGTACGGTTAGTGTCGTGGTTATGTAACAGTTTATTGTTAGGTTATGGTTTAGGATTAGGGTATGCTTTAGGAATAGGTTTAAAGGTTAGGGTTAGGCTTAGTTCATAGTTCAGGATTAGGGTAAAGAAAAGGGTATGGCTACAGGTTACAGTTAGTGTACGTGTTAGGGAAAGGGTTATCATTAGGTTATAGTTTAGCATTAGGATATGGGTTAGGGTTAGAGTAAAAGGTTAGCTTTAGGGTTATGGCACAGTTTAGGATTAGGGTAAAGATTGGAGTATTGCTATGGGTTACGGTTAGTGTACATGTTACAGAAAGGGTTATTGTTACGATACGGGTTAATATTAGTGTACGGTTTAGGGTTAGGTTTAATGGTTATGGTTAGGGTTAGGGCACTGGTTAGTATTAGGGTAAAGTTTAGGATATTCCTACGGGTTACACTTAGTGCACAGGTTAGGGAAAGTGATATGGTTAAGGTACAGATTAGGATTAGGGTACGGTTTAGTTTTAAGTTTAAGTGTTAAAATTAGGATTAGCGTTCGGGCACTGGTTAAGTTTAGGGTAAATATTAGTGTATGGCTACATGTTAGGGTTAGCGTATGTGTTATCATTAGGGTACAGGTTACTATCAGGCTATGCGTTAGGGTTAGTGTTAATTGTTACGGTTAGGTTTAGTGTTAGGGTTAGTGTTAGGGCATGGATTAGAATTAGGGTAATGAATGGGGTATGGTGACATGTTAGGATTAGTGCCCGTGTTAACGTATGGGTTATCCTTAGGGTTAGGGTTAGCATTAGGGTACAGGATAGGGTTTGGGTTAATGGTTAGGGTTAAGGTTAGGGCACAGGATAGGATTAGGGTAAATATTGGGGTATGGCTACATGTTAGGCTTAGTGTACGTGTTAGGGTACGTGTTATCTTCAGTGTATGGGTTAGGATTAGGATACGGATTAGGGTTAGGGTCACGGCCCAATGTTAGGGTTAGGGTTTGGGCATATTTTAAGATTGGGGTAAAGATTACGGTATGGCTACGGGTTACGTTCAGTGTACGGGTTAGGGAACGGGTTATCGTTAAAATACGGGTTAGGATTAGGGTACAGTTTAGGGTTAGGATTAAGGGTTATGGTCAGGGATAGGGTTAGGGTTAGGGCATGGGTTAGGATTATGGTAAACTTTGCGGTGTGGGTGTGTGTTAGGGTTAGTGTACGGGTTATCATTAGGGTACAGTTTAGGATTAGGGTAGGGGTTAGTGTTAGTTTAAGTCTTAGGATTAGAGTTACAGTTATGGTTAGGGTTAGGGTTAGGGCACTGGTTAGTTTTAGGGTAAATATTAAGGTATTCCTACCGGTTACAGTTAGTGTAAGGGTTTGGGAAATGGTTATCATTAGGGTATGGATTAGGATTAGGGTATGGTTTAGTGTTATGTTTATGTGTTAAAGTTAGGGTTAGGCTTAGTGCACCAGTTAAGTTTAGGGTAAAGATGAGTGTATGGCTACCTGTTTTGGTTAGTGTACATGTTATCGCTAGAATACAGGTTAGGACTTGGGTACGAGTTTGGGTTAGGTTTAAGGGTTAGGGTTAGGGTTAGGGCACTGGTTAGGATTAGGGTAGACATTTGGGTATGGCTATGTGTTAGGGTTAGTGTACGCATTAGTGTATGTTTTATCATTAGCATATAGGTTAAGATTAGGGTTTGGGTTAGGGTTAAGTGTTAACGGTTAGGGTTATGGTTGTTGCATGTGTTAGGATTAGGGTAAAGATTAGGGTATGGCTATGGGTTATGGTTAGTGTACGGGTTAGGGAAAACGTTATCATTAGGGTACAGATTAGTAATATGGTTCGCGTTAGGTGAAGGGTAAAAGTTTAGGGTTAGGGCACGGTTTATGATTAGGGTAAAGATTAGGGTATACCTACGGGTTATGGTTAATGTACGGATTCAGAAAGGGTTATCGTTAGGGTATGGTTTAGGATTAGGGTACGGTTTAGGGTTAGGTTTAAGGGTTAGGGGTAGGAGTAGGGCACCGGTTAGGATTAGGTTAAAGATTGGGGTATGGTTATGAGTTACGATTAGTGTACTGGTTAGGGAAAGCATTATCGTTAGGATACGGGTTTGAATTAGGGCACGTGTTAGGATTAGGCTCAAGGGCTAGTGTTAGGATTAGGGTTAGGGCACACGTTAGGATTAGGGTAAAGATTAGTGCATTGGTACGGGTAACGGTTAGTGTAGGGGTTACATAACAGGTCATCATTAGTTTATGGTTTAGGATTAGGGTACGGTTTAGGAATAGGTTTAAAGGTTAGGGTTAGTGCATCATTTAGGATTAGGGTAAAGTTTAGGGTATGGCTACAGGTTATGGTTAGTGTACGTGTTAGAGAAAGGGTTATCATTAGGTTACAGTTTAGCATTAGGATACAGGTTAGGGTTAGGTTAAAATGTTGCGCTAGGGTTAGGGCACACTTTAGGATTAGGGTAAAGATTAGAGTATTGCTATGGGTTACAGTTAGTGTACAGGTTAAAGAAAGGGTTATTGTTAGCCTACAGGTTAATATTAGCGTACTATTTAATGTTAGGCATAAGGGTTAAGGTTAGCGTTAGGGTTAGGGCACTGCTTATTATTAGGGCAAAGATTAGGGTATTCCTACGGGTTACAGTTAGTGTACAGTTTAGGGAAAGAGTTATCATTAAGGTATGGATTAGTATTAGGGTATGCTTTAGGTTTAGGTTTACGGGTTAAAATTAGGGTTAGGGTTAGGGCACTGGTTAAGTTTAGGGTAAAGATTAGTGTATGGCTACGTGTTTGGGTTAGTGTACGTTTTATCGTTAGGGTACGGGTTACAATTAGGCTATGGGTTAGGGTTAGTGTTAATTGTTACGTTTAGGGTTATGGTTAGGGTTAGTGTTAGGGCATGGATTAGGAATTAGGGTAATGAATGGGGTATGGTTACATGTTAGGGTTATTGCCCATGTCAAGTTATGTGTTATCATTAGGGTTAGGGTTAGGATTAGGGTACAGGACGGGGTTGGGTTCAATGGTTAGGGTTAAGGTTAGAGCACAGGATAGGATTAGGGTAAATATTGGGGTATGTCTACATGTTAGGGTTACTGTACGTGTTAGGGTACTTTTATCTTCAGTGTATGCGTTAGGATTAGGATACAGATTGGGGTTAGGGTTAAGGCCCAGTGTTAGTGTTAGGGTTAGTGTACGTGTTAGGATTAGGGTAATGATTACGGTATGGCTACGGGTTACGTTCAGTGTATGGGTTAGGGAACAGGTTATCATTAAAGTAAGGGTTAGGATTACGCTACGGTTTAGGGTTAGGATTAAGAGTTAGGGTCAGGGATAAGGTTAGGGTTAGGCATGGGTTAGGATTATGGTAAACATCGGGGTGTGGCTATGTGTTAGGGTTAGTGTAAAGGTTAGGGTATGGGTTAACATTAGGGTACAGGTTAGGATTAGGTTATGGGTTAGGGTTAGGTTTAAGGGTTAGGGGTGGGGTTAGGGTTAGGTTTACAGTTAGGGTTAGGGTTAGTGCACAAGTTAAGTTTAGGGTAACGAGTGTATGGCTACATGTTTTGGTTAGTGTACATGTTATCGCTAGGATACGGGATAGGATTAGGGTACGGGTTCGGGTTAGGTTTAAGGGTTAGGGTTAGGGCACTGGTTAGGATTAGGGTAGACATTAGGGTATCGCTACGTTTTAGAGTTAGTGTACGTGTTAGGGTATGTTTTATCATTAGCGTATTGGTTAGGATTCAGTTTCGGGTGAGAGTTAAGTGTTAAGGGTTAGGGTTATGTTTGGCTCACGTGTTATGATTAGGGTAAAGATTAGGGTATGGCCATGGGTTATGGTTAGTGTACGGGTTAAGGAAAACGTTATCATTAGGGTACAGATTAGTATAAGGATATGGGTTAGGTAAAGGGTAAAAGGTTAGGTTTAGGGCACAGTTTAGGATTAGGCTAAAGATTAGGTTATACCTACGGGTTATGGTTAGTGTACGGGTTCTGCAAGGGTTATCGTTAGGGTCTGGGTTAGGATTAGGGTACAGTTTAGGGTTAGGTTTAAGGGTTACGGATAGGGGTAGTGCACTGGTTAGGATTAGGGTAAAGATTGAGGTATGCCTATGTGTTATGGTCAGTGTACATGTTAGGGAATGGGTTATCATTGGTGCACAGGTTAGGAGTAGGGTATGGGTTACTGAAAGGTTAATGTTTAGGGTTAGATTTAGGGATAGGGTTAGTGTTAGGTCACAGTTTAGGATTAGGTTAAACATTGGGGTATGGCTACGTTTTATGTTTAGTGTACGGGTTAGGGTACAGGGTATCATTAGGGTATTGGTTAGGATTAGTTTACGGTTAGGGTTAGGTTTAATGGTTAGTGTTGGGTTAGGGCAGGGGTTAGGAGTAGGTTAAGGAGTGGGGATTGGCTACGGCTTACAGTTACTGTATGGGTTAGGGAACAGGTTATCATTCGTGTACTGTTTAGAGTTAATGTTAAGGGTTAGGGTTAGAGTTAGGGTAAGGGAATGTGTTACGATGGGGGTAAAAATTAGGGTATGGCTAAGTGTTAGGGTAAGTGTAGTGGTTATTTTAGGAATTTCCACAAGGTTAGAGGTGAGGATTTTGGTATGGATAAGGGTTAATTGTTAGGTTTAGGTTTAGGGCACGGGTTAGGATTAAAGTAAAGATTGGGATATGGCTACATGTTAGGTTTAGTGTATGGGTTAGGGTATGGGTTATTTTTATGGTACGGGTTAGGGTGAGGGTTAGGGCATGGGTTAGGATTAAGGTAAAGATTAGGATATGGTAATGAGTTACTATTAGTATACTGGTTAGGGAAAGTGTTATCGTTAGGGTACGGGTTTGAATTAGGGCACATGTTAGGGTTAGGCTTAATGGTTAGTGTTAGGATTAGGGTTAGGGCACACATTAGGATTAGGGTATAGATTAGTGCATGGTTATGGGTAACTGTTAGTGTACGGGTTACATAACAGGTTATCATTAGGTTACGGTTTAGGATTAGGGTACAGTTTAGGAATAGGTTTAAAGGTTATGGTTAGGGTTAGGGCATCGGTTAGTATTAGGGTAAAGATTAGGGTATGGCTACAGGTTACAGTTAGTGTAAGTGTTAGGGAAAGGGTTATCGTTAGGTTACAGTTTAGCATTAGAATTCGGGTTAGGGTTAGGTTTAGGGTTAGGGCACGGGTTACGATTAGGGTAAAGATTGCGGTATGGCTATGTGTTAGGATTAGTGTATGCATTAGGGTATGGGTTATCATTTCAGGTTAGGGTTACGCTACGGGTTAGGCTTAGATTTAGGGTATGAGTTAGGATTAGGATAAAGCTTAGGGTATGGCTACGGGTTACTGTTTTGTACTGGCTAGGGAAAGTGTTATTGTTAGGGTATTGGTTAGAAATACCGCACAGTTTAGGGTTAGGGTTAAGGGTTAAAGTTGGTTATGATTAGGGTTAGAGCACGGGTTAGGATTAGAGTAAAAATTAGTGTACCGTTATGGTCAGTGTACGGATAGGAAAGAGTTATCGTTAAAGTACGGATTAGCATTAGCATACGATTTAGGGTTATGTTTAATGGTTATGGTCAGGTATAGGGTTAGGTTTAGGGCATGGATTAGGATTATGTTAAACATTGGAGTATGGTTATGTGTTAGGGTTAGTGTATGGGTTAGGGTTAGGTTTAAGGGTTAGTGTTAGGGTTAGGAAACACGTTAGGAGTATCTTAAAGATTAGGGTATAGCTACAGGTTACAGTTACTGTACAAGTTAGGGTAAGTATTATCGTTCGGGTACATTTTAGATTTATGGTACATGTTAGGGTTAGGTTTAAGGGTTACAGGTAGGGTTAGGATTAGGGCATCGGTTACGATTAGTGTACAGATTAGGGTGTGGTTACAGGTTATGCTTAGTGTACATGTTAGGGAAAGGGTTATCATTAGGTTATAGTATAGCTTTAGGATACGGGTTACGGTTAGGGTAAAATCTTAGCATTAGGGTTAGGGCACTGTTAAGGTTTAAGGTAAAGATTAGGGTATTCCTACGGGCTACAGTTAGTGCACAGGTTAGGGAAAGTGTTATCGTTAAGGTACGGATTAGGATTAGGGTACGGATTAGTGTTAGGTTTAAGTGTTAAAATTAGGGTTCGGGTTAGGCCACAGTTAAGTTTAGGGTAAAGATTAGTGTATGGCTACATGTTTGGGTTAGTGTGCATGTTATCATTAGGGTACGGGTTAGGATTAGGGTACGTGTTTGGGTTAGGTTTAATGGTTAGGGTTAGGGCACTGGTTAAGATTAGGTTAGAGATTAGGGTATGGTTACGTGTTAGGGTTAGTGTATGTGTTAATGTATGTTTTAGTGTTAGTGTATGGGTTAGGATTAGGTTTCGGGTTAGGGTTAAGTGTTAAGGGTTAAGGTTATTGTTGGTGCACGTGTTAGGATTAGGGTAGAGATTAGGGTATGGCTACCAGTTATGGTTAGTGTACGGCTTAGGGAAAACGTTATCGTTAAGGTACAGATTAGTATAAGGATACGGATTAGGGAAAGGGTAAAAGGTTAGAGTTAGGGCACATTTTAGGATTACGGTAAAGATTAGGTTATACCTATGGGTTATGGTTAGTGTACGGGTTCGGAAAGGGTTATCATTATGGTATGGTTTAGGATCAGGGTACAGTTTAGGTTTAGGTTTAAGGGTTAGGGATAGGGATACGGCACCATTTAGGATTAGGGTAAGGATTGGGGTATGGCTATGTGTTAGGGTCTGTGTACGTGTTAGGGTAGAGGTTATCGTTTGTGCATGAGTTAGGCGTAGGGTACGGGTTTCTGTTAGGTTAATTGTTAGGGTTAAGTTTAGGGATAGGTTTAGTGTTAGGGCGCGGGTTAGGATTAGGTTAAACATGGGGGTATGGTTTCATTTTAGGTTTAGTGTACGGGTTAGGGTACGGGTTATCGTTAGGTTATGGGTTAGGATTAGTTTAGGGTTAGGTTTAATGGTTAGTGTTGGGTTAGGGCACGGGTTAAGATTAGGTTAAAGAATGGGTTATGGCTATGGCTTATGGTTAGTTTAGGGGTTTGGGAACGGGTTATCATTAGTGTATGGTTTAGAGTTAAGATCAAGGGTTATGGTTAGAGTTAGGGTAAGGGAATGGGTTATGATGGGGGTAAAGATTAGGGTATGGCTACGTGTTAAGGTTAGTGTATGGGTTGTGTTAGGGATTTCCATTAGGCTACAGGTGAAAATTATGGGACGGAAAAGGGTTAGGTGTTAGGGTTAGGTTTAGGGTACGGGTTAGGATTAGAGTAAAGATTGGGATATGGCTACATGTTAGGTTTACTGTATGGGTTAAGATATGGGTTATCGTTATGGTATGTGTTAGGGTTAGGGTTAGGGCATGCATTAGGATTAAGGTAAAAATTAGAATATGTTTATGAGTTATGATTACAGTACTGGTTAGGGAAAGCGTTATCGCTAGAGTACGGGTTTGAATTAGGGCACGTGTTATGGTTAGGCTTAAGGGCTAGTGTTAGGATTAGGGTTACGGCAGAAGTTAGGATTAAGGTAAAATTAGTGCATGGTTATGGGTAATGGTTAGTGTAGGGGTTATGTAACAGGTTATCATTAAGTTACGGTTTAGGATTAGGGTATGGTTTAGGAATAGATTTAAAGGTTAGGGTTAAGGTTAGGGCATTGGTTAGAATTAGGTTAAAGATTACGGTATGGCTACAGGTTACGGTTAGTGTACGTGTTACAGAAAGGGTTATCATTAGGTTACAGTTTAACTTTAGGATTCAGGTTAGGGTTAGGGTAAAAGGTTGCGTTAGGGTTAGGGCACAGTTTAGGGTTAGGGTATAGATTAGAGTATTACTATGGGTTACGGTTAGTGTACAGTTTAGGGAAAGGGGTATCGTTAGGATCTGGGTTAATATTAGTGGACGGTTTAGGGATAGGGTTAATGGTTATGATTAGGGTTAGGGCACTGGTTAGTATTAGGGTAAAGATTAGGGTATTCTTATGGGTTACAGTTAGTGTACACTTTAGAGAAAGGGTTATCATTAAGGTACACATTAGGATTAGGGTACAGTTTAGTGTTAGTTTTAAAATTAGCGTTAAGGTTAGAGCACCGGTTAAGTTTAGGGTAAATATTAGTGTATGGCTACGTGTTTGAGTTAGTGTATGTGTTATTGTTAGGGCACGGTTTATGATTAGGCTATGGGGTAGGCTTAGTGTTAATTGTTACGGTTAGGTTATGGTTAGGGTTAGTGTTAGTGCATGGATTGGGATTAGGGTAATGAATGGGTTATGGTTACATGTTAAGGTTAGTGCCCATGTTAAGGTATGGGTTATCGCTAGGGTTAGGATTAGGGTAGAGGTTAGGGTTGGGGTTAATGGTTAGGGTTAAGGTTAGGGCACAGGATAGGATTAGGGTAAATATTGGGGTATGGCTACATGTTAGGGTTAGTGTACGTTTTAGGGTACGTGTTATCTTCAGGGTATGGGTTAGGATTAGTATACGGATTATGGTTAGGGTGAAGCCCAGTGTTAGGGTTTGGGTTAGGGCACGTGTTAGGATTAGGGTAACGATTATGGTACGGCTACGGGTTATGTTGAGTGTACGGGTTAGGAAATGGGTTATCGTTAAAGTACGAGTTAAGATTAGGGTATGGTTTAGGGTTAGGATTATGGTAAACATCAGGGTGTGGCTATGTGATAGGGTTAGTGTACAGGTTAGGGTAGGGGTTATCATTATGGTACAGGTTAGGATTAAGATACAGGTTAGGTTTAGGGTTAGGGTTAGGTTTAGGATTAGGGTTACGGTTACGGTTAGGGTTAGGATTAGGGTTAGGGCACTGGATAGTATTAGGGTAAGGATTAAGGTATTCCTACCGGTTACAGTGAATGTACGGGTTAGGGAAATGGTTATCGTTAGGGTATGGATTAGGATTAGGGTACAGTTTAGGGTTAGGTTTAAGTGTTAAAGTTAGGTTTAGGGTTAAGACACCGGTTAAGTTTAGGGTAAATAAGAGTGTATGGCTACGTGTTTGGGTTAGTGTACGTGTTATCGTTTGGGTACGGGTTAGGATTATGGTACGGGTTAGGTAGGGTTAGGGCACTGGTTAGGATTAGGGTAGATATAAGGGTATGGTTACGTGTTAAGGTTATTGTACGTGTTAGGGTGTGTTTTATCATTAGTGTTTGGTTTAGGATTAGTGTTCGGATTTTGGTTAAGTGTTAAGAGTTAAGGTTAGGGTTGGCACACGTATTACTATTAGACTAAAGATTAGGGTATGGCTACCAGTTATGTTTAGTGTACGGGTTAGGGAAAACGTTATCGTTAGGGTACAGATTAGTATAAGGTTACGGGTTAGGGAAAGGGAAAAAGGTTAGAGTTATGGCACGGTTTAGGATTAGTTTAAGGTATACCTACGGGTTATGTTTAGTGTACGGGATCGGAAAGGGTTATTGTTAGGGTATGGTTTAGGATGAGCGTGCGGTTTAGGGTTAGGTTTAAGGTTTAGGGATAGGGGTAAGGCACTGGTTAGGATTAGAGTAAAGATTGGGGTATGGCTATGTGTTAGGGTCATTGTACGTGTTAGGATATGGGTTATCATTGGTGCATGGGTTAGGAGTAGGGTATGGATTACTGTTAGGTTAATGGTTAGGGTTAGGTTTATGGATAGGGTTAGTGTTTGCACACAGGTTAGGATTATGTTAAACATTTGTGTATGGCTATGTTTAAGGTTTAGTGTACAGGTTAGGGTACAGGTTATAGTTAGAGTATGGGTTAGGATTAGTTTATGGTTAGGTTTAGGTTTAATGGTTAAGGTTGGGTTAGGGAATGGGTTAGGGTTAGGTTAAAGAATGGGGTATGGCTACGGCTTACAGTTAGTGTACGGGTTAGGGAATGGGTTATCGTTAGTGTACGGTTTAGAGCTAAGATCAAGGTTTAGGGTTAGAGTTAGGGTAAGGGAATGGGTTACGATGGGGGTAAAGATTAGTGTTAGGTTTAGGGCACCGGTTATGTTTATGGTAAAGATTAGTGTATGGCTACATGTTTGGTTTAGTGTCCATGTTATCGTTAGAGTATAGGTTACGATTAGGCTATGGGTTAGGTTTAGTGTTAATTGTTACGGTTAGGGTTAGGGTAAGGGTTAGTGTTAGGGCATGGATTCTGATTAGGATAATGCTTGAGGTATGGCTACATGTTAGGGTTAGGGCCAAAATTAAGATATGGGTTATCGTTAGGGTTAGGGTTAGGATTAGGTTAAAGATTGCATTATGGCTATGTGTAAGTGTTAGTGTATGTGTTAGCGTATGGGTTATCGTTAATGTACCGGTTAGGGTTACGGTATGGGTTAGGCTTAGGGTTTGGGCACGGGTCAGGATTAGGGTATAGCTAGGGTATGGCTATGAGTTACTGTTTTGTACTGGTTAGGGAAAATGTTATCGTTAGTTTATGGGTTAGAATTAGGGCACAGGTTAGGGTTAGGTTTAAGGGTGAAGGTTGTGGTTACGGTTAGGGTTAGAGCACGGGTTTGGATTAGGGTAAAGATTAGGGTATAGCTACAGACTATGGTCAGTGTACGGGTTAGGGAAAGGGTTATCGTTAATGTACTCTTTAGAATTAGGGTACAATTTAGGGTTAGGTTTAAGAGTTATGGTCAGGGATAGGGTTAGGGTTAGGGCATGGGTTAGGATTATGGTAAAAATTGGTGTATGGCTACGTGTTTCCGTTAGTGTATGGATTATGGTATGGGTTATCGTTCGGATACAGGTTAGGATTAGTGTACGGGTTAAGGTTAGGTTTAAGGGTTAGTTTTAGGGTTAGGGTTAGGACACGCATTAGGAGTAGCATAAAGATTAGGGTATAGTTACAGGTTACAGTTACCGTACAAGTATGGGAAAGTGTTATCATGCTGATATGGGTTAGGATTATGGTACCTGTTAGGGTTAGGTTTAAGGGTTACGGTTAGGGTTACGGTTAGGGTTAGGGCATTGGTTAGTATTAGGGTAAAGATTAGTGTATTCCTATGTGTTACACTTAGTGTACGTGTTAGGGAAAGGGTTATCGTTAGGGTACGGATTAGGAATATGTTACAGTTTAGGGTTCGGTTTAAGTGTTAAAGGCAGGGTTAGGGTTAGGCACCGGTTAATTTTAGGGTAAAGATTAGTGTATGGCTACGTGTTAGGGTTAGTGTACGTGTTATCATTTGGGTACGGGTTAGGATTGGGCTACGGGTTCACATTAGGTTTGAGGGTTATGGTTAGGGCACTGGTTAGGATTAGGGTAGAGAGTAGGGTGTAGCTATGTGTTAGGGTTAGTGTATGTGTTAGGATATGTTTTATTGTTATTGTATGGGTTAGGATTAGGGTATGGGTTAGGGTTAAGTGTTAAGGTTTAGGGTTATTGTTGGGGCATGTGTTAGGATTAGGTTAAAGATTAGGGTATGGCTACGGGTTACGGTTAGTGTACGTGTAAGGGAAAGGTTATTTTTAGGGTACAGGTTAGGATTAGGATACAGCTTAGGGAAATGGTAAAAGGTTAGGTTTAGGGCATGGTTTTGGATTAGGGTAAAGATTAGGGTATACCTATGGGTTATGGTTAGTGTACGGGTTCGGAAATGTTTATCGTTAGGGTATGGGTTAGGATTAGGGTACTGTTTAGGGTTAGGTTTAAGGGTTAGGTATAGGTGTAGGGCACTGGTAAGGATTAGGGTATAGGTTAGGGTATGGCTATGTGTTAGGGTCAGTGCACTTGTTAGGGTATGGGTTATCATTAGTGTACGGGTTAGATTAGGGTACGGGTTACTGTTAGGTTAATGGTTAGGGTTAGGATTAGGGAAAGGGTTAGAGTTAGGGCACGGGTTAGGATTAGGTTAAACATTGGGGTATGGCTACGTTTTTGTTTTAGTGTATGGGTTAGGGTATGGGTTATCCTTATGCTATGGGTTAGGGTTAGGTTTAGGGCATGGGTTAGGATTAGGGTAAAGATTATGGTATGGTTATGATTTACGATTACTGTACTGGTAAGGAAAGTGTTATCGTTAGGGTATGGGTTTGAATAAGGGCACGTGTTAGGGTTAGGCTTAAGGGCTAGTGTTAGGATTAGGTTAAGGGCACGGGTTAGGATTAGGGTAAAGATTAGTGCAAGGGTACAGGTAACGGTTAGTGTAGGGTTAATGTAACAGGTTATCATTAGGTTATGGTTTAGGATTAGGGTACGGTTTAGAGGTAGGTTTAAGGGTTAGTATTAGGGTTAGGGCATCAGTTGGGTTAAAGATTAGGGTATGGCTACATGTTACGGTTAGTTTACATGTTAGGAAAAGGGTTATTGTTATGTTTCACTTTAGCTTTAGGATATGGGTTACGGTTAGGGTAAAAGGTTAGCATTCGGGATAGGGTACAGGTTAGGATTAGGGTAAAGGTTAGAGTATTGTTATCAGTTATGGTTATTGTATGGTTTAGAGAAAGGGTTATCGATAGAATGCAGTTTAAGTTTAGCGTACGGTTTAGGTTTAGGTTTAAGGGTTACGGTTAGGGTTAGGGTTAGGGCACTGGTTAGTATTAGGGTAAAGATTAGGGTATGGCTTCGTGTTACAGTTAGTATACAAATTAGGGAATGGGTTAGAATTGGTGTAAAGATTATGGTATAGCTATGTGTTAGGGTTAGTGTACACATTAGGGTATGGTTTATTGTTAGGCTACAGCTTAGGATTAGGGTATGGGTTAGTGTTATTTTTCGGGTTAGGGTTAGGGCACGGGTTAGGATTAGGGTTAGGGTTAGGGTTAGGGTTAGGGCACTGGTTAGTTTTAGGGTAAAGATTATTGTATTTTTATGGGTTACAGTTAGTGTACGAGTTTGGGAAAGGGTTATCGTTAAGGTATGGATTACGATTAGTGTACAGTTTAGGGTTAGGTTTAAGTGTTAAAATTAGAGTTAGGGTTAGGGCACCGGTTAACTTTAGGGTAAAGATTAGTGCATGGGTATGTGTTTGGGTTAGTGTACATGTTATCGTTAGGGTACGGGTTATGATTAGGCTATGGTTTAGGCTTAGTGTTAATTGTTACGTTTAGGGTTAGCATAAAGGTTAGTGGTAGGGCATGGATTAGGATTAGGCTAATGATTGGGATACAGCTACATTTTATGGTTAGTGCCCCTGTTAAGATATGGGTTTTCATTAGGGTTAGGGTTAGGATTAGGTTACTGGTTAGGGTTAGGGTTAAGGGCTAGTGTTAGGTTTAGGGTTAGGGCATGTGTGAAGTTTAAGGTAAAGATTCGCATATGGCTAAGGGTTACATTCTGAGTACAGGTTAGGGAACGGGTTATCATTAACGTATGGGTTATGATTAGGGTATGGGTTAGGGTTAGCTTTAAGGGTTAGTGTTAGGGTTATGATTAGGAGACATATTAGGAGTAGCGTAATGATTAGGGTATAGCTACAGGGTACGGTATCTGTACAAGTTAGGGAAAGTGTTATCGTTCAGGTGTGGGTTAGGATTATGGTACGTGTTAGGGTTATGTTTAAGGGTAACGGTTAGGGTTAGGGGTAGGATTACAGTTAGGGCACTGGTTAGTATTAGGGTAAAGATTAGGGTATTCCTATGTGTTACAGTTAGTGTACGGATTAGCGAAATGGTTAGGGTTAGGGTATGGATTAGGATTATGGTACGGTTTAGGGTTACGTTTAAGTATTAAAGGTAGCTTTAGGTTTAGGGTACTGGTTACGTTTAGGGTAAAAATTAGTGTATGGCTACTTGTTAGGGTTAGTGTACGAGTTATTGTTAGGGTACAGGATAGGATTTGGGTACGGGTTTGGGTTAAGTTTAAGGGTTAGGGTTAGGGTTACGGCACTGCTTAGGATTAGGGTAGAGCTTAGGGTATGGCTATGTGTTAGGGTTAATGTACGTGTTATTGTATGTTTTATCATTAGCGTACGGGTTAGGATTAGGGTACTGGTTAGGGTTAAGTGTTAAGGGTTAGGGTTATGGTTGGCACATGTGTTAGGATTAGGGTAAAGTTTCGGGTATGTTTATGGGTTACGGTTAGTGTACGGGTTATGGAAAATGTTATCGTTAGGGTACAGGTTAGGATTAGGATACAGGTTAGGGAAAGGGTAAAAGATTAGGGTTAGGGCACAGTTTAGGGTTAGGTAAATATTAGGGTATACCTACGGGTTACGGTTTGTGTACGGGTTTTGAAAGGGTTATCATTAGGGTATGGGTTAGGATTAGGGTACGGTTTAGGGTTAGGTTTAAAGGTAAGGGATAGGGGTAGGGCATCAGTTAGGATTAGGGTAAAGAATAGGATATATCTATGTGTTAGGGTCAGTGTATGTGTTTGGATACGGGTTATCGTTAGTGTACACGTTAAGATTAGGGTATGGGTTACTATTAGGTTAATGGTTAGTGTTAGGTTTAGGAGTAGGGTTAGTGTTAGCGCAAAGGTTAGGATTAACGTAAGTATTGCCGTATGTTTACGTTTTAGGTTTAGTGTATGGGTTAGTGTACAGGTTATCATTAGTATATGGGTTAGGATTAATTTAGGGTTAGGGTTAGGTTTAATGGTTAGTGTTGTTGGGATAGGGCACAGGTTAGGATTAGGTTAAAGAATGGGGTATGGTTATGGCTTACGGTTAGTGTATGGGTTAGGGTTAGAGTTAGGGTTAGGGCACTGGTTAGTTTTAGGGTAAAGATTAGGGTATTCTTACTGGTTACAGTTATTGTACGAGTTTGCAAAAGGTTTATCGTTAAGGTATGGATTACGATTAGGGTACGGTTTAAGGTTAGGTTTAAGTGTTAAAATAAGGGTTAGGGATAGGGCACCTGTTAAGTTTAGTTTTAAGATTAGTGTATGGCTACGTGTTTGGGTTAGAGTACGTGCTATAGTTAGGGTACGGGTTACGATTAGGCTATGGGTTAGGGTTAGTGTTAATTGTTATGGTTAAGGTTAGTGTTAGTGTTAGGGCATGGATTAGGATTAGGGTAATGATTGGGGAATGGCTACATGTTAGGGTTAGCTTACATGTTAGGGTACGTGTTATCTTTAGGGTATGGGTTAGGATTAGGATACAGATTCGGGTTAGGTTTAAGGGCCAGTGTGAGGGTTAGGGTTAGAGCACATGTTAGGGTTAGGGTAAAGATTACAGTATGGCTACGGGTTACGTTCAGTGTACGAGATAGGGAACGGGTTATCGTTAAAGTACAGGTTACGATTAGAGTATGGGTTCGCGTTAGGTTTAAGGGTTAGGATTAGGGCACTGGTTTAGTTTATGGTAAAGATTAGTGTATAGCTATGTGTTATGGTTAGTGTACGTGTTAGGGTATGTTTTGTTGTTAGCGTACGGGTTAAGATTAGGGTACGGATTAGGGTTAAGGGTTAGGGTTATGGTTGGCACACATGTTAGGTTTAGGGTAAAGATTAGTGTATGGCTATGGGTTATGGTTAGTGTACGGGTTAGGGAAAGGTTATCGTTAGGGTACAGGTTAGGATTAGGATATGGGTTAGGGAAAGGTTAAAAGTTTAGATTTAGGGCACGGGTTAGGGTTAGGTTAAAGATTAGGGTATACCTACGGGTTATGGTTAGTGTACGCATCCAGTAATGGTTATCGTTAGGGTATGGGTTAGGATTAGTTTACGGTTTAGTGTTAGGTTTAATGTTTAGGAATGGGGTAGGGAATGGGTAAGGATTAGGGTAAAGGTTAGGGTATGGCTATTTGTTAGGATCAGTGTACGTGTTAGGGTATGGGTTATCGTTAGTGTACTGGTTAGGATTAGGGTATGGGTTACTGTTAGGTTAATGGTTAGGGTTAGGTTTAGGGGTAGGGTTAGTGTTAGGACATGGGTTAGGATTAGGTTAAACATTGGAGTATGGCTATATTTTAGGTTTAGTGTACAGGTTAGGGTATGGGTTATCGTTAGGTTATGGGTTAGGATTAGTTTATGGTTAGTGTTAGGTTTAATGGTTAGTGTTGGCTTAGGGCAGGGGTTACGATTAGGTTAAAGAATGGTGTATGGCTATGGCTTATGGTTAGTGTACGGGATAGGGAACGGGTTATCATTAGTGTACGGTTTAGGATTAGGGTATGGTTTAATGTTAAGTTTAAGGGTTAGGGTTAGAGTTAGGGTAAGGGAATGGGTTACAATGGCGGTATCGATAATTGTATGGCTACGTGTCAAGCTTAGTGTATGGGTTACGTTAGGGATTTCCATTAGGGTACAGGTGAGGATTATGATACGGTTTAGTGTTAAGTGCTAGGGTATCTTTAGGGTATGCATTAGGATTTGAGTAAAGATTGGGATATGGCTACATGTTAAGGTTAGTGTATGGGTTAGGGTATGGGTTATCGTTATGCTACTGGTTATGGTTACGGTTAGGGCACTAGTTAGTATTAGGGTAAAGATTAGGGTATACCTTCGGGTTACATTTAGTATACGAGTTAGGGAACGGGTTAGGATTAGTGTAAAGATTATGGCATAGCTACGTGTTAGGGTTAGTGTACGTTTCAGGGTACAGTTTATCGTTAAGGTACGGTTTAGGATTAGGGTACAGGTAAGGGTTAGTTTTCGTGTTAGAGTTAGGGCACGGGTTAGGATTACTGTAAAGATTGTGGTATGGCTACATGTTCGGGTTAGTGTATGCGTTAGCATATGGTTTATCATTAGGGTACGGGTTAGGGTTATGGTACGGGTTAAGCTTAGGTTGAGGGCATGGGTTAGATTTAGGGTATAGCTTACGGTATGTGTATGGGTTACTGTTTTGTACTCATTAGGGAAAGTGTTATCATTAGGGGATGGGTTAGAATTAGGGCATGGGTTAGGGTTTGGGTTAAAGGTTAAGGTTATGGTTATGGCTAGGATTAGAGCACGGGTTAGGATTAGGGTAAAGCCTTTTTTTTTTCAGTTTGGTTTCCCTTTTTATACTCCATTAACCCACAGAACAAGGTAGGCAGAACCCCTGTCTTGTGGGGAGCAAGTGGTCCAGAGGACATGGATACGATAATTAGAGAAAACCCGTAGCCACTCCTTATGAAGCTTTGGAAATGAACAGTGACGGTTGTTAGAATATACCTTGGGAGAGACTGGAGTGGGTCCCCAGCAGGACCCAATAGAGACAGCCATCCCAGTGACGGGCGACATCAAAAGCTCTGCATCCACTGACATGTTGCTACAGGCTATGGTCAGTTTATGGTTAGGGAAAGTGTTATCGTTAAATTACGGGTTAGGATTAGGGTCCGATTTAGGGTTAGGTTTAAGGGTTGTGGTCAGGGATAGGGCTAGGGTTAGGGCATGGGTTCGGATTATGGTAAACATTGGGGTATGGCTATGTGTTAGGGTTAGTGTACGGGTTAGGGTATGGGTTATCGTTAGGGCAAAGTTTAGGATTAGGGTACGGGTTAGGGTTAGGTTTAAGGGTTAGTGTTAGGGGTAGAGTTAGGACACACGTTAGGATTAGCGTAAAGATTAGGGTATAGCTACAGGTTGCATTTACAGTACAAGTTAGGGAAAGTGTAATCATTCTGATACATTTAGGATTATGGTACCCTAGGTTTAGGTTTAAGGTTTATGGTTATGGTTAGGGTTAGGGTTAGGGCACTGGTTACTATTAGGGTAAAGATTAGGGTATTCCTATGGATTACAGTTACTGTACAGGTTAGGGAAAGGGTTATCGTTAAGGTACGGTTTACTATTAGGATACGTTTTAGAGTTAGGTTTAAGTGTTAAAATTAGGGTTAGGGTTAGGTCACCGGTTAAGTTTAGGGTAAAGATATGTGTATGGCTACATGTTTGGGTTAGTGTACATGTTATCATTAGGGTACGGGTTACGATTAGTCTATGGTTTAGGGTTAGTGTTAATTGTTACGGTTAGGTTTAGGGTAAGGGTTAGTGGTAGGGCATGGATTAGGATTACGGTAATGATTGGGGTATGGCTACATGTTATGGTTAGTGCCCGTGTTAAGTTATGGGTTATCATTAGGGTTAGGGTTAGGTTTAGTTTACTGGTTAGGGTTAGGGTTAATGGTTACGGTTAAGTTTAGGGCACAGGATATGATTAGGGTAAATATTGGGGGTATGGCTACATGTTAGGGTTAGTGTACATGTTAAGGTACATGTTATCTTTAGGGTACGTGTTACGATTACAATACGGATTAGGGTTAGGGTTAAGGGCCAGTGTTAGGGTTAGGGTTAGTGCACATGTGAGGTTTAAGGTAAAGATTACGGTATGGCTAAGTGTTACGTTCAGTGTACGGGTTAGGGAATGAGTTATCATTAAAGTACGGGTTAGGATTAGGTTACGGGTTAGGGTTACGTTTAAGGTTAGTGTTAGGGTTAGGATTAGGACACGCATTGTGAGTAGCATAATGATTAGGCTATAGCTACAGGTTAGGGTTACTGCACAAGTTAGGGAAAGTGTTATCGTTTGGGTACGGTTTAGGATTATGGTATGTGTTAGGGTTAGGTTTAAGGGTTATGGTTAGGGTTAGGGTTAGGGCACTGGTTAGTATTAGGGTAAAGATTAATGTATTCCTATGGGTTACAGTTAGTGTACGGGTTAGGGAAAGGGTTATCATTTGTGTATGGATTAGGATTAGGGTACGGTTTATGCTTAGGTTTAAGTGTTAACGTTAGGGTTAGGGTTAGGGCACTGGTTAAGTTTAGGGTAAAGATTAGTGTATGGTTACGTGTTAGGGTTAGTGTACATGTTATCATTAGGGTACAGGTTAGGATTAAGGTACAGGTTCACGTTAGATTTAGGGTTAGGGCACTGGTTACAATTAGGGTAGAGATTAGAGTATGGCTACGTGTTAGGGTGAGTGTACTTGTTAGGGTATGTGTTAACATTAGCGTACAATTTAGGATTAGGTTACGGGTTAGGCATAAGTGTTCAGTGTTAGGGTTATGGTTGGCACACATGTTAGAATTAAGGTAAAGATTAGGGTATGACTATAGGTTACCTTTACTGTATGGGTTAGGGAAAAGGTTATCATTAGGTTACAGGTTAGGATTAGGATACAGGTTAGGGAAGGGGTAAGAGGTTAGGGTTAGGGCATGCTTTAGGATTAGGGTATACCTATGGGTTATGGTTAGTGTATGGGTTCGGAAAGGATTATCATTAGGGTATGGGTTAGGATTAAGATACGGTTTAGGGTTAGTTTTAAGGTTTACGGATAGGGGTAGGGCACCGGTTAGGATTAGGGTAAAGATTAGGGTATGGCTATGTGTTAGGGTCACTGTATGCATTAGGGTATAGGTTATCGTTAGTGTATGGGTTAGGATTAGGTTATGGGTTATGGTTAGGTTAATTGTTAAGGTTAGGTTTAGGGATAGGGTTAGTGTTAGGGCACGGGTTAGGATTAGGTTAAACATTGGGGTATGGCTACGTTTTAGGTTTAGTGTACAGGTTAGGGTACGGGTTATCATTAGGGTATGGGTTAGGAGTAGTTTACTGTTAGGGTTAGGTTAATGGTTAGTGTTAGGTTAGGTCATGGGTAAGGATTAGGTTAAAATATGGGATATGGCTATGGCTTACCGTTACTGTACGGTTAGGGAATGGGTTATCACTAGTGTATGGTTTAGGATTTGGGTATGCTTTAGAGTTAAGTTTAAGAGTTAGGTTTAGAGTTAGGGTAAGAAAATGGGTTACGATGTGCGTAAAGATTAGGGTATGGCTACATGTTAGGGTTAGTGTACGTGTTACTTTAGGAATTACCATTAGGGTATAGGTGAGGATTATGGGACGGATTAGGGTTAAGTGTTAGCTTTAGGTTTTAGGTATGGGTTAGCATTAGAGTAAAGATTGGGATTTGGCTACATGTTAGCATTAGAGTATGGGTTAGGGTATGGGTTATCTTTATGGTACTGGTTAGGGTTAGGGTTAGGGCATGGGTTAGGATTAGGGTAAAGTTTAGGATATGGTTATGAGTTATGATTACTGTACTGTTTAGGGAAAGCGTTATTGTTAGGGTATGGGTTTGAATTAGGTCATGTGTTAGGGTTAGGCTTAAAGGCTAGTGTTAGGATTAGGGTTAGGGCACACATTAGTATTAGGGTAAAGATTAGTGCATGGATACGGGTAACAGTTAGTGTAGGGGTTATGTAACGGGTTATCATTAGTTTACGGTTTAGGATTAGGATACAGCTTAGGGATAGGTTTAAGTGTTAGGGTTAGGGCTAGGGCATCAGTTAGGATTAGGGCTAAGATTAGGGTATGGCTACAGGTTATGGTTAGTGTACGTGTTATGGAAAGGGTTATCATTATGTTAGAGTATAGGATTAGGATGTGTTAGGGTAAAAGTTTAGCTTTAGGGTTATGGTACAGTGTAGGATTAGGGTAAAGATTAGGGTGTAGCTATGGGTTATGGTTAGTGTACGGGTTAGGGAAAGGGTTATCGTTAGGATACGGGTTAAGATAAGCGTATGGTTTAGGGTTAGGTATAAGGGTTAATGTTAGGGTTAGGGTTAGGGCACTGGTTTGTATTAGGTTCAAGGTTAGTGTATGTCTTCGGGTTACAGTTAGTGTACGACTTAGGGATCGGGTTGGGATTAGTGTAAATATTATGATATAGCTACCTGTTAGGGTTAGTGTACGCATTAGGGTACAGTTTATCGTTAAGGTACAGTTTAGGAATAGGGTACAGGTTAGGGTTAGGTTAGGGCATGGGTTAGGATTAGGGTAAAAATTGCAGTATGCCTACATGTTAGGTTTAGTGTATGCGTTAGGGTATGGGTTATCGTTAGGTTACGGGTTAGTCTTAGGTTTAGGGTATGGGTTAGGATTATGGTAAAGCTTAGTGTATGCCTATGGGTTGCTGTTTTGTACTGGTTAGGGAAAGTGTTATTGTTAAAGTCTTGGTTAGAATTGGGGCACAGATTATGGTTTGGGTTAAGGGTTAAGGTTATGGTTATGGTTAGGGTTACAGCATGGGTTAGGATTAGGTTAAAGATTAGGGTGTGGCTATGGGTTATGGTCAGTGAATTTGTTAGGGAAAGGGTTATTGTTAAACTACAGTTTAGGATTAGGGTATGATTTAGAGTTAGGTTTAAGGGTTATGGTCAGGGATAGGATTAGTGTTAGGGTTAGGGCATGGGTTAGGATTATGGTAAACATTAGAGTTTGGTTACGTGTTAGGGTTAGTGTATGGGTTAGGATATGGGTTAGGGTTAGAGTTAGGATTACGTTTAGGTTTAGGACATGCATTAGGAGTAGCGTAAAGATTAGGGTATAGCTACAGGTTACTGTTACTGTACAAGTTAGGGAAAGTGTTATTGTTTGGGAACGGGTTAGGATTGTGGTACATGTTAGGGTTAAGTTTAAGGGTTACGGTTAGGGTTAGGCTTAGGGTTAGGGCCCTGGTTAGTATTAGGGTAAAGATTAGGGTATTCCTATTGGTTACAGTTAGTGTAGGGGTTAGAGAAAGGGTTATCGTTAGGGTACAGATTAGGGTTAGGGTATGGTTTAGGATTAGGTTTAAGTGGTAAAGGTAAGGTTAGGGCCAGGGCACCGGTTAAGTTTAGGGTAAAGATTAGTGTATGGCTACGTGTTAGGGTTAGTGTATGTGTTATCGTTAGGTTACAGGTAAGGATTGGGGTACAGGTACACTTTATGTTTAAGGGTTAGGGTTAGGGTTAGGGAATCGGTTAACTTTAGGGTAAGGATTAGTGTATGGCTATGTGTTAGGTTTATTGTACGTGTTATTGTTAGGGTACGGGTTAGGATTAGGGTATGGGTTCGGGCTAGGTTTAAGGGTTAGGGTTAGGGCACTGGTTAGGATTAGGTTAGAGATTAGGTTATGGCTATGGGTTAGGGTTAGTGTATGTGTTAGGGATAGGGTTATCATTAGGATACAGGGTTTAGGGTTAGGTTTAAGGGTTATGGTTAGGCTTAGGGTTAGGGCCCTGGTTAGTATTAGGGGAAAGATTAGGGTATTCCTATTGGTTACAGTTAGTGTAGGGGTTAGGGAAAGGGTTATCGTTAGGGTACGGATTAGGATTAGGGTATGGTTTAGGATTAGGTTTAAGTGGTAAAGGTAAGGTTAGGGCCAGGGCACCAGTTAAGTTTAGGGTAAAGATTAGTGTATGGCTATGTGTTAGGGTTAGTGTATGTGTTATCGTTAGGATACAGGTAAGGATTGGGGTACGGGGTCGCATTATGTTTAAGGGTTAGGGTTAGGGTTAGGGAATCGGTTAACTTTAGTGTAGGGATTAGTGTATGGCTACGTGTTATGTTTATTGTACGTGTTATTGTTAGGGTACGGGTTAGGATTAGGGTATGGGTTCGGGTTAGGTTTAAGGGTTAGGGTTAGGTCACTGGTTAGGATTAGGTTAGAGATTAGGTTATGGCTATGGGTTAGGGTTAGTGTACATGTTAGGGATAGGGTTATCATTAGGATACAAGTTAAATTTAGCATACGGTTTAGGGTTAGGTTTAAGGGTTATGGTTAGGTTTATGGTTAGGGCACTGGTTAGTATTAGGGGAAAGATTAGGGTATGGCTTCAGGCTACAGGTAGTGTACGAGTTAGGGAATGGGTTAGGATTAGTGTAAATATTATGGTATAGCTTCGTGTTAGGGTTAGTGTATGCATTAGGGTACAGTTTATTGTTATGGTACGGTTTAGAATTAGGGTACAGGATAGCGTTAGGTTTAGGGTTAGGGTTAGGGCACGGGTTATGATTAGGGTAAAGATTGCAGTATGGCTACATGTTAGGGTTAGTGTATGCATTAGTGTATGGGTTAGGTTTATGGTATGGGTTAGGCTTAGGTTTAGGGCACGGGTTCTGATTAGGGTAAATCTTAGGGTATAGCTATGGACTACTGTTTCGTACTGGTTAGGGAAAGTGTTATCATTAGGGTATGAGTTAGAATTAGGGTACGGTTTAGGGTTTCAGCTTAAGTGTTAAGATTATGGTTATGGTTAGGTTTAGAGCACGGGTTAGGATTAGGGTAAAGCTTAGGGTATGGCTACGGGTTACGGTCTGTGTACGGGTTAGGGAAAGGGTTATCATTAAAATATGGGTTAGGATTGTGGTACAATTTAGGTTTAGGTTTAAGGGTTATGATCACGGATAGGGTTAGGGTCAGCGCATGGGTTACAATTACGGTAAATTTTAGGGTATGGCTACCTGTTAGGGTTTGTGTACGGGTTAGGATATGGGTTATCGTTAGAGTACTGGTTAGTTTTAGGGTATGAGTTAGGGTTAGATTTAAGGTTTATTGTTAGGGTTCGTGTTAGGACACGCATTAGTAGTAGCGTAAAGTTTAGTGTATACCTACGGGTTATGGTTACTGTACAAGTTAGGGAAAGTGTTATACGTATGGGTTATGGTTAGTTTACAGGTTAGGGAAAAGTTTATTGTTAGTGTACAGGTTAGGATTAGGATACAGGTTAGGGAAAGGGTAAAAGGTTAAGGTTACTGTTAGGTTAATGCTTAGGGTTAGGTTTAGGGATAGGGTTAGTGTTAGGGCATGGGTTAGAATTAGGTAAAACATTGGGGTATGGCTACGTTTTAAGTTTACTGTATGGGTCAGGGTATGAGTTATCGTTAGGGTATGGGTTAGGATTAGTTTATGGTTAGGGTTAGGTTTAATGGTTAGTGTTGGGTAAGGGCACGGGTTAGGATTAGGTTAAAGAATGGGGTATGGCTGTGGCTTACAGTTAGTGTACGAGTTAGAGAACCGTTTATCGTTAGTGTAAGGTTTAGGAAAAGGGTACGGTTTAGAGTTAAGGTTAAGGGTTAGGGTAAGGGAATGGTTTACAATGGGGGTAAAGATTAGGGTATGGCTATGTGTTAGGGTTAGTGTACGGGTTATGTTAGGGATTACCATTAGGGTACAGGTGAGGATTATGTGATGGATTAGGGTTAAGTGTTAGGTTTATGTTTTAGGGTACGGGTTAGGATTAGAGTAAATATTGGGATATGGTTACATGTTAGGTTTAGTGTACGGGTTAGGGTACAAGTTATTGTTATGGTACGGGTTAGTGTTAGGGTTAGGGCATGTGTTAGGATTAGGTAAAGATTAGGGTAGGATTATGAGTTACGATTACAGTACTGGTTAGGGAAAGCGTTATCGTTAGGGTATGGGTTTGAATTAGGGCACGTGTTAGCATTAGGCTTAAGGGCTAGTGTTAGGATTAGGGTTAGGGCATGCATTAGGATTAGGGTAAAAATTAGTGCATGGGTACGGTGAACCATTAGTGTAGGGTTTACATATCAGGTTATCGTTAGGTTACAGTTTAGGATTAGGGTACCATTTAGGGATAGGTTTAAGGCTTAGGGTTAGGGTTAGGGCAGCGGTTAGGATTAGGGTAAAGATTAGGGTATGACTACAGGTTATGGTTAGTGTACGTGTAAGGGAAAGTGTTATTGTTAGGTTACAATTTAGGATTAGGATACAGGTTAGGGTTACGGTAAAAGGTTTGCATTAGGGTTAGGACAGAGTTTAGGATTTGGGTATAACTATGGGTTATGGTTAGTGTACGGGTTATGGAAAGGGTTATCGTTAGGATACGGGTTAAGATTAGGGTACGGATTAGGGTTAGGTTTAAGGGTTATGGTTAGGGCACTGGTTAGTATTAGGATAAAGATTATGGTATGGCTTCAGGTTAGAGTTAGTGTACGAGGTATGGTATGGGTTATCGTTAGGGTATGGTTTAGAATTAGTGCACGGATTAGGGTTAGGTTTAAGGGTTAAAGGTAGGGTTAGGGTTAGAGTTAGAGCACGGGTTAGGATTAGGGTAAAGATTAGGATATGGCTATGGGTTACAGACAGTGTACGGGTTAGGGAAAATGTTATCCTTAAAGTACAGGTTAGGATTAAGGTACAATTTGGGGTTAGGTTTAAGAGTTATGGTCAGGGATAGGGTTAGGGTTAGGTCATGGGTTAGGATTATGGTAAACATTGGGGTATGGCTACATGTTAGGGTTAGTGTACGGGTTATGGTACGGGTTATCGTTATGATACATTTTAGTATTAGGGTACGGGTTAGGGGTAGGCTAAAGGGTTAGTGTTAGGTTTAGTATTAGGACACATATTAGGAGTAGCATAAAGATTAGGGTATAGCTACAGGTTACGGTTACTGTACAAGGTAGGGTAAATGTTATCATTCTGATACAAGTTAGGATTATGGTATATGTTAGGGTAATGTTTAAGGGTTACAGTTAGGGTTAGGATTAGGGTTAGGGCACAGGTTAGTAGTAGGGTAAAGATTAGGGATTCCTTTGGGTTACATTTAGTGTACAGGTTAGGGAAAGTGTTATTGTTAAGGTATGGATTAGGATTAGGGTATGGTCTAGGGTTAGGTTTAAGTGTTAAAGGTAGGGTTAGGCTTAGGGCACCAGTTAAGATTAGGGTAAAGATTAATGTATGGCTAAGTGTTAGGATTAGTTTATGTGTTATCGTTAGGGTACAGGTTACGATTGCAGTACGGGTTTGGGTTAGGTTTAATGGTTAGGGTTAGGGTTAGGGCACTGGTTAGGATTAGGGTAGGGAGTAGGGTTTAGCTACATGTTAGGGTTAGTGTACGTGTTAGGGTATGCTTTATCATTAGCGTATGGGTTAGGATTAGGTTACGGGTTAGGATTAGGTTTAAGGCTTAGGGATAGGGGTAGGGCACTGGTAAGGATTCGGGTAAAGATTACGGTATGGTTATGTGTTAGGGCCAGCGTACGTGTTAGGGTATGGGTTATTGTTAGCGTACAGGTTAAGATTAGTGTACGAGTTACTGTTAGGTTAGTGTTTAGGGTTAGGGTTAGGAATAATGTTAGTGTTAGGGCCCAAGGTAGGTTTAGGTTAAACATTGATGTATGGCTATGTTTTAGGTTTAGTGTAGGGGTTAGGCTACGGGTTATCATTAGGGTGTGTGTTAGGATTAGTTTACGGTTAGGGTTAGGTTTACTGGTTAGTGTTGGGTTAGGGCACGGGTTAGGATTAGGTTAAAGAATGGGTTATGGCTATGGCTTATGGTTAGTGTACAGGTTAGGGAACCAGTTATCGTTAGTGTACGGTTTAGGATTAGGGTACCATTTAGAGTTAAGTTTAAGGGTTATGGTTAGAGTTAGGATAAGGGAATGGTTTACGATGGTGGTTAAGATTAGGGTATGGCTACGTGTTAGGTTTAGTATACAGGTTACGTTAGGGTTTACCATTAGGGTACAGGTGAGGGTTATGGGACGGATTAGTGTTAAGTGTTACGGTTAGGGTTAGGGTACAGGTTAGGATTAGAGTAAAGATTGGGATATGCCTACATGTTAGGGTTAGTGTATGGGGTAGGGTTTGGGTTATCATCATGGTATGGGTTAGGGTTAGGGTTAGGTCATGGGTTAGGTTTAGGATGAAGATTAGGGTATGGCTATGAGTTATGATTACTGTACTGGTTAGGGAAAGTGTTATCGTTAGGGTACAGGTTTGAATTAGGGCACGTGTTAGGGTTAGGGTTAAGGGCTAGTGTTAGGATTAGGGTTAGGGCACGGGTTAGGATTAGGGTAAAGATTAGTGCATGGGTACGGGTAACGGTTAGTGTAGGGGTTAGGTAACAGGTTGTTTTTAGGTTATGGCTTATGATTAGGGTATGGTTTAGGGATAGGTTTAAGGGTTAGGATTAGGGTTAGGGCATCGGTTAGGATTAGGGTAAAGATTAGGGTATGGCTACAGGTTACAGTTAGTGTACGTGTTAGGGAAAGGGTTGTTATTTGGATATGCGTTAAGATTAGCATACGGTTTAGGATTAGGTTTAGGTTTAGGTTTAGGGCACTGGTTAATATTAGGGTAAAGATTAGAGTATGGCTTCTAGCTACAGGTAGTGTATGTGTTAGGGAATTGGTTAGGATTAGTGTAAATATTATGGTATAGATACGTGTTAGGGTTAGTGTACACGTTAGGGTATGGTATATTGTTAGGGTATGGTTTAGGATTAGGGTACAGGTTAGGGTTCGGTTTAGGGTTAGGGTTAGGGAACGGTTTAGTTGTAGGGTAAAGTTTGCGCTATGGCTACCTATTAGGGTTAGTGTATGCGTTAGGGTATGGGTTATCATTAGGTTATGCGTTAGGATTACCGTACGGGTTAGGCTTAGGTTTAGGGCATGGGTTAGGATTAGGGTAAAGCTTAGGGTATGGCTATGGGTCACTGTTTTGTACTGGTTAGGGAAAGTGTTATCGTTAGCATATGGGTTCAAATTAAGGCACGGGTTAGTATTAAGTTTAAGGGTTAAGGTTATGGTTACAGTTACAGTTAGAGCACGGGTTACGATTAGGGTAAAGATTAGGGTATGGCTATGGGTTATGGACAGTGTATGGGATAGGGAAAGTGTTATAGTTAAAGTTTGGGTTAGGATTAGGGTATGATTTAGGGTTAGGTTTAAGGGTTATGGTCAGAGATAGGGTTAGGGTTAGGGCCTGTGTTAGGATTATGGTAAACATTGGGGTATGGCTACGTGTTAGGGTTAGTGTACGGGTTAGGGTACGGGTTATCGTTAAGGTACAGGTTAGGATTAGGGTACGGGTTAACGTTAGGTTTAAGGGTTACTGTTAGGGTTAGGGTTAGGACACGCATTAAGAGTATCATAAAGATTAGGGTATAGCCACAGTTTACGGTTACTGTACAAGTTAGGGAAATTGTTAGTGTTGTGGTACAGGTGAGGATTATGGTACCTGTTAGGGTTAGCTTTAAGGGTTACGGTTAGGGGTAGGGTTAGGGTTTGGGCACTGGTTAGTTTTACGGTAAAGATTAGGGTATGCCTACGGGTTTCAGTTAGTGTACAGGTTAGGGAAATGGTTATCATTAAGGTACAGATTAGGATTAGGGTACGGTTTAGGGTTAGGTTTAAGTGTTAAAATTAGGGTTAGGGTTAGGGCACTGGTTAAGTTTAGGGTAAAGATTAGTGTCTGGCTATGTGTTTGGAGTAGTGTACGATTTATCGTTAGGGTACGGGTTACAATTAGGCTATGGGTTAGGGTTAGTGTTAATTGTTATGGTTAGAGTTAGGGTTAGGGTTAGGGTTAGTGTTAGAGCATGGATTGGGATTAATGTAATGATTTGGGTATGGCTACATATTATGGTTAATGCCCGTGTTAAGGTACGGTTTATCGTTATGTTTAGGGTTAGGATTAGGTAACTGGTTAGGGTTAGGATTAATGATTAGGGTCAAGTTTAGGGCACAGGATAGGATTAGGGTAAATATTGGGGTATGGCTACATGTTATGGTTAGCATATGTGTTAGGGTACATGATATGTTTAGGGTACAGGTTACGATTAGGATATGGTTTAGGGTTAGGGTTAAGGGCCAATATTAGGGATTGGGATAGGGCACGTGTGAGATTTAATGTAAAGGTTTTGGCATGGCTACGGGTTACATTCAATGTATGGGTAAGGGAATGTGTTATCATTAAATTATGAGTTAGGATTAGGGTACAGTTTATGGTTAGGTTTAAGGGTTAGGGTTAGGGTTAGGGTTAGGGCACTAGTTAGTATTATGGTTAAGATTAAGGTATTCCTACCGGTTACAGTTAGTGTATGGGTTAGGGAAATGGTTATTCTTAGGGTATGGATTAGGATTAGGGAACGGTTTAGGGTTAGGTTTAAGGGTTAAAGTTAGGGTTAGGGTTATGGCACCGGTTAAGTTTAGGGTAAAGATTAGGGTATGGATACGTGTTTGGGTTAGTGTATGTGTTATCATAAGGGTACGGGTTAGGATTAGGGTATGGTTTTGGGTTAGGTTTAACGGTTAGCATTAGGGTTACGGCACTGGTTAAGATTAAGGTAGAGATTAGGGTATGGCTACGTGTTAGGGTTAGTGTACGTGTTCGGGTATGTTTTATCGTTAGTGTATGGTTTAGGATAAAGTTTTCGGGTAGGGTTAAGTGTTAAGGGTTAGGGTTATGGTTGGCGCACGTGTTAGTATTAGGGTAAAGATTAGGGTATGGCTATGGGTTACAGATAGCGTACGGGTTAGGGAAAACGTTATTGTTATGGTACAGATTAGTATTAGGATATGGGTTAGGGAAAGGGTAAAAGGTTAGGGTTAGGGCA
Organism: Kogia breviceps; assembly: GCF_026419965.1. Lineage (NCBI taxonomy): Eukaryota > Metazoa > Chordata > Mammalia > Artiodactyla > Physeteridae > Kogia > Kogia breviceps. Next base: position 19,013,830 of record NC_081322.1, on the reverse strand, counting down.
CGGTTTAGGATTAGGGTAAAGATTAGGGTATACCTATGCGTTATGGTCAGTGTACAGGTTCCGAAAGGCTTATCATTAGGGTATGGTTTGGGATTAGGGTACGGTTTAGGGTTAGGTTTAAAGGTTAGGGATAGGGTTAGGGCACGGGTTAGGATTAGGGTAAAGACTGTGATACGGCTATGTGTTAGGGGCAGTGTACGTGTTAGGGTATGGTTTATTGTTGGTGCACAGGTTAGGATTAGGGTACGGGTGAGTGTTAGGTTAATGGTTAGGGTTGGGTTTAGGGATAGGGTTAGTGTTAGGACATGGGTTTGGATTAGGTTAAACATTGGGGTATGGCTACGTTTTAGGTAGCCATACCTAAAACGGGTGAGCGTACGGGTTATCATTAGCGTATAGGTTAGGTTTAGTTTAGGTTAGGGTTAGTTTTAATGGTTAGTGTTGGGTTAGGGCACGGGTTAGGATTAGGTTAAAGTATGGAGTATGGCCATGGCTTACTGTTAGTCTATGGGTTAGGGAACGGGTTATCAATTGTGTACGGTTTAGGATTAGGGTATGGTTTAGAGTTAAGTTTAAGAGTTAGTGTTAGATTTAGGGTAAGGGAATGGGTTACGATGGGGGTAAAGATTAGGGTATGGCTACGTGTTAGGGTTAGTGAACGGGTTACGTTAGGGATTTCTCTTAGGGTACATGTGAGGATTATGGGATGGATAAGGGTTAAGTGTTAGGGTTAGGTTTAGGTTATGGGTTAGGATGAGAGTAAATATTGGGATATGGCTACATGTTACGTTTAGTTTATGTGTTAGGGTATGGGTTATCATTACGTTATGGGTTAGGGTTAGGTTTAGGGCATGGGTTAAGATTAGGGTAAAGATTAGGATATGGTTATGAGTTACGATTATTGTATTAGTTAGAGAAAGCGTTATCGTTCGGGTACGGGTTTGAATTAGGGCACATGTTAGGGTTAGGCTTAAGGGCTAGTGTTAGGATTAGGGTTAGGGCACATGTTATGATTCGGGTAAAGTTTAGTGCATGGATACGGGTAATGGTTAGTGTAGGGGTTATGTAACAGGTTATCATTAGGTTACGGTTTAGGATTGAGGTATGGTTTAGGGATAGGTTTAAGGGTTCAGGTTAGGGTTAGGGCATCGTTTAGGATTAGCGTGAAGATTAGGGTATGGCTACAGGTTACATTTAGTGTACGTGTTAGGGAAAGGGGTATGGTTATGTTACAGTTTAGCATTAGGATACGGGTTAGGTTTAGGGTAAGAGGTTAACGTTAGGGTTAGGGCACAGTTTAGGATTAGGGTAAAGATTAGAGTATTGCTATGGGTTACAGTTAGTGTACAGGTTAGGGAAAGGGTTATCGTTACAATACGGGTTAAGATAAGCATATCGGTTAGGCTTAGGTTTAAGGGTTAGGGTTAGGGTTAGGGTTAGGGCACTGGTTATTATTAGGATAAATATTGGGGTATGGCTTCGTGTTACAGTTAGTGTACGACTTAGGGAACGGCTTAGGTTTAGTGTAAAGATTATGGTATAGGTACGTGTTAAGGTTAGTGTATGGGTTAGGGTATGTTTTATCATTAGGGTACGGTTTAGGGTTAGGTTTAGGGTTAGGGTTAAGTTACGGGTTAGGTTTAGGCTAAAGATTGCAGTATGGCTACATGTTAGGTTTAGTGTATGTGTTAGGATATGGGTTATCGTTAGGTTATGGATTAGGGTTATGGTATGGGTTAGGCCTAGGTTTAGGGTACAGGTTAGGATTAGGATAAAGCTTAGTGTATGGCTACGGGTTATTGTTCTGTACTGGTTAGGGAAAGTGTTATAATTTGGGTATTGTTTAGAATTAGAGCATGGTTTAGTGTTAGGTTTAAGCGTTAAAGTTATAGTTATGGTTAGGGTTAGAGCATGAGTTAGGATTAGGGGAAAGATTAGGGTATGGCTATGGGTTATGGTCAGTGTACGGGTTAGGGAAAGGGTTATCGTTAATGTACGGGTTAGCATTATGGTACAATTTAGGGTTATGTTTAAGGTTTTGGTCAGGGATAGGGTTACGGTTAGGGCATGGATTAGGATTATGGTAAACATTGGGGTGTGTCTATGTTTTACGGTTAGTGTATTGGTTAAAGTACAGGTTATCGTTAGGGTACAGGTTAGGATTAGGGTAGGGGTTAGGGTTAGGTTTAAATGTTAGTGTTAGGTTTAGGGTTAGAAAACGCATTAGGAGTAGTGTTAAGATTAGGGTATAGCTACAGATTACGGATACTGTACAAGTTAGGGAAAGTATTATCGTTGGGGAAGGTTTAGGATTATGGTACGTGTTAGGTTTAGGTTTAAGGGTTATGGCTAGGTTTAGGGTTAGGGCACTGGTTCGTATTAGGGTAAATATTAGGGAATTCCTATGGGTTACAGTTAGTATACAGGTTAGGGAAAAGGTTATTGTTAAGTTACGGATTCGGATTAGGGTACGGTTTAGGGTTAGGTTTAAGTGTTAAATTAGGGTTAGGGTTCTGGCACCAGTTAAGTTTAGGGTAAAGATTAGTGTATGGCTACGTGTTTGGGTTGGTGTATGTGTTAGGGTATGTTTTATCATTAGCGTATGGGTTAGGGTTAGGGTACGGGTTAAGTTAAGTGCTAACGGTTTGGGTTATGGTTGGCACACGTGTTAAGATTAGGGTAAAGATTAGTATATGGCTATGGGTTACGGTTAGTGTACAGGTTAGGGAAAACTTTATCGTTAGGGTACAGATTAATTAGTATTAGGTTATGGGTTAGGGAAAGGGTAAAAGGTTAGGGTTACGGCACAGTTTAGTATTAGGGTAAAGATTAGGGTATTCCTATGGGTTATGGTTAGTGTACCGGTTTGGAAATGGTTATCATTAGGGTATGGGTTAAGATTAGGTTACGGTTTAGGGTTAGGTTTAAGGGTTAGGGATAGGGGTAGGGCACCGGTTAGGATTAGGGTAAAAATTGGGGTATGGCCATGTGTTAGGGTCAATGTACATGTTAGGGTATGGTTTATCGTAGGTGCACGGGTTAGGATTAGTGTATGGGTTACTCTTAGGTTAATAGTTAGGGTTAGGTTTAGGGATAGGGTTAGTGTTAAGGTACAGGTTAGGATTAGGTTAAACATTGGGGTATGACTACATTTTAGGTTTAATGTATGGGTTAGGGTATGGGTTATCGTTAGTGTCTGCATTAGGATTAGTTTATGGTTAGGGTTAGGTTTAATGGTTACTGCTGTTTCAGGGCACGGGTTAGGATTAGGTTAAAGAATGGGGTATACCTATGGCTTACAGTTAGTGTACGAAATAGGGAAAGGGTTATCATTAGTGTATGGTTTAGGATTAGGTTACGGTTTAGAGTTAAGTTTAAGAGTTAGGGTTATATTTAGGGTAATGGAATGGGTTACAATGAGGGTAAATATTACGGTATGGCTACGTGTGGGTTAGGATTAGGATATGGGTTATGGTTAGCGTTAATGGTTAGGGTTAGGGTTAGGGTTAGGGTTAGGTCATGGGTTAGGATTATGTTAAAAATTGGGGTATGGTTACATGTTAGGGTTAGTGTACGGGTTAGGGTATGGGTTATCGTTAGGGTCCAGGTTAGGTTTAGTATGTGGGTTAGGGTTAGGGTTAAGCATCAGGGTTCAGATTAGGGCACGGGTTAGGATTAGGGTAAAGGTTAAGGTATGGCTATGTGTTAGGGTTAGTGTACGTGTTTGGGTACGGGTTATCATTAGGGTCCTGGTAAGTGTTAGGTTAATGGCTAGGGTTAGGTTTAGGGTTAGGGTTAGGGCATTGGTTAGGATTAGGGTAAACATTGGTGTATGGCTATGATTTGGGGTTAGATTATGGGTTAGGGTGTGGGTTATCATTAGGGTATGGGTTAGCATTAGGGTATGGGTTAAGGTTAGGTTTAATTGTTAGGGTTTGACTTAGAGTTAGGCTTAGGGCACTGGTTAGGATTAGGGTAGAGATTAGCGTATGACTACGTGTTAATGTTAGTGTACGTGTTAGGGTATGTTTTATTGTTAGAGTACGGGTTAGGGTTAGGGTTAAGGACCAGGGTTAGTATTAGGGTTAGGCCACAGGTTAGGATTAGGGTAAAGATTACAGTACAGCTATGGTTTACAGTCAGTGTACAGGTTAGCGAACGGGTTATCATTAAACAATGGGTTAGGATTAGGGTACGGTTTAGGGTTAGGTTTAAGAGTTAGGGATAGGTTAGGGTTAGGGCACTGGTTCGGATTCGGTGAAGATTAAGGTATGGCTATGTGTTAGAGTTTTTGTACGTGTTAGGGTATGGGTTGTCATTAGGGTATGGGTTAGGATTAGGGTACAGGTTAGGGTTAGGATTAGGGCATGGTTTAAGGCATGGGTTAGGATTATGATAAAAATTAGGATATGGTTATATGTTAGCATTAGTGTACGGGTTCGGGTACGGGTTGTCATTAGGGTATGGGTAAGGATTAGGATATGGGTTAGGAATATGGTTAAGTGTTAGCGTTAGTGGTAGGGCATGGGTTAGGATTAGGGTATAGATTAGTGCATGGCTATGGGTAACAGTTAGTGTATGGGTTACGTAACAGGTTAATGTTAGCATACGGTTTAGGATTAGAGCACGGTTTATGGTTAGGTTTAAGGGTTAGGGTTAGGGCACCAGTTAGGATTAGGGTAAACCTTAGGGTATGGCTACATGTTAGGGTTAGTGTACGTGTTAGAGTATGGGTTATCATTAGGGTACGGGCTAGGATTAGGTTACGGGTTAGGGTTAGGTTAATGGTTAGGGTTAGGATTAGTGTTAGGGTACGGGTTAGGGTACAGGTTAGGTTTCGGGTAAAGATTGGGTATGGCTACGTGTTATTGTAACTGTACGGTTAGGGTACGGGTTGTCTATAGGGTACAGGTTAGAATTACAATACGGGTTAGGAATAGGTTTAAGGGTTAGGCTTGGGGTAGAGCATGGGTTAGTATTAGGGTAAAGATTAGGGTATGGCTACAGGTTACGGTTAGTGTACAGCTTAGAGAAAGGATTATCATTAGAGTACAGTTTAGGATTCAGGTACGGTTTAGGGATAGCTTTAAGGGTTAGGTTTAGGGCTAGGAGTAGGGCACCAGTTAGGATTATGGTAAAGATTAGGGTATGGCTACATGTTAGCGTTAGTGTACGTGTTAGGGTACAGGTTATCGTTAGGGTACGTGTTAGTGTTAAGTTAATGGTTAGGGTTAGGTTTAGGGCACGGGTTAGGATTAGGTTAAACATTGTGGTATGGCTACATGTTAGGGTTAGCGTATGGGTTAGGGTACGGGTTATCATTAGGGAACGGGTTAGGATTAGAATACGATCTAGGGTTAGTGTTGAGAGTTAGGGCTAGGGGTAGGTATAGGGCACAGGTTAGGATTAGGGTAAACATTGGTGTATGGCTACGTGTTAGGATTAGTGTACGGGGTAGGGTATGGGTTATCGTTAGGGTACGGGTTAAGATTAGGATCCCGGTTAGCATTAGGTTTAAGGGTTAGGGCTAACGTTAGGGTTAGTGTTAGGGCATTTATTAGGATTAGGGTAAAGTTTGGCATATGGCTACGTGTTATGGTTAGGCCCGTGTTAAGGTACAGGTTATCATTAGGGTATGGGTTAGAATTCACCTACGGATTAGGGTTAGGTTTAAGGGTTAGGGTTAGGGCACTGGTTAGGATTATGGTAGAGATTAGGATATGGCTATGTGTTAGGATTAGTGTACATATTAGAATATGTTTTATCATTAGCGTACGGGTTAGGATTAGGGAACGGGTTAGGGTTAGCATTAAAGGTTAGGGTTATGGTTGGCACACATGTTAGGAATAGGGTAAAGATTAAGGTATGGCTATGGTTTACGGTTAGTGTACAGGTTGGGAAAGGGTTATCGTTAGAGTACAGGTTAGGATTAGGGTACGGTTTAGGGTTAGGTTTAAGGAATAGGTTTAGGGTTATGGGAGGGCACCGGTTAGGATTAGGGTAAAGATTAGTGTATGGTTATGTGTTAAGATTAGTGTACGTGTTAGGGTACGGGTTATCGTTAGGGTATGTGTTAGAGTTAGGTTAATGGTTTGGGTAATGGTTAGCGTTAGGGTTAGGGCACGGGTTAGGATTAAGGTAAACATTGGAGTATGGCTACGTGTTAGGGTTAGCACATGGGTTATGGTTGGGGTTAGTGGTAGGGTTAGGTTTAGGGTTAGGGTTAGGGCACTGGTTAGGTTTAGGGTTAAAATTCGGATATGGCTACTTGTTAGGGTTAGCTTATGGGTTAGGGTATGGGTTATCATTAGGGTAAGGGTTAGGATTATTTTATGGTTAGGGTTAGGTTCAATGGTTACTGTTGGGTTAGGGTACGGGTTAAGATTAGGGTAAGGAATGGGGTATGGCTATGGCTTACAGTTAGTGTACTTGTTAGGGAACAGGTTATCATTAGTGTACGGTTTAGTCTTAGTGTACGGTTTGTGGTTAAGTTTAAGGGTTAGGGTTAGAGTTAGGTTAAGGGAACAGGTTAGCATGGGGGTAAAGACTAGGGTATGGTTACATGTTAAGGTTAGTGTATGCATTATGTTAGGGATTAGCATTAGCGTACAGGTTAGGATTACTGTATGGATTAGGGTTAAGTGTTAGGGTTAGGTTTAGGGTACGGGTTAGGATTAGAGTAAACTTTGGGATATGGCTACGTGTTAGGGTTAGTGTATGGGTTCGGGTACAGGTTATTGTTAGGGTATGGGTTAGGGTTAGAGTACGGGTTAGGGTTAGGTTTAGGGCACTGGTTAGGATTAGGGTAAAGATTAGGGTATGGCTATAAGTTACGATTACTGTACTGGTAAGGGAAAGTGTTATCGTTAGTGTATGGTTTAGAATTAGGGCACGGGTTAGGGTTAGGGTTAAGGGCTAGTGTTATGGTTAGGGTTAGGGTTAGGGCATGGGTTAGGATTAAGATAAAGATTAGTGCATGGGTACGGGTAATGGTTAGTGTACGGGTTATGTAACAGGTTATAGTTAGGGTAAGGTTTAGGATTAGAGTACGATTTACAGTTAGGTTTAAGGGTTAGGGTTAGGGTTAGGGTTAGGGCACCGGTCAGGATTACGGTAAAGATGAGGGTATGGCTACTTGTTAGGGTTAGTGTACATGTTAGACTATGGGTTATCATTAGAGTATGGGCTAGGATTAGGTTACGGGTTAGGATTAGGTTAAGAGTTAGTTTTAGGATTAGGGTTAGGATTAGTGTTAGGGCACGGGTTAGGTTTCGGGTAAAGATTGGGGTATGGCTACATGTTAGGGTTAGTGTACGGTTAGGGTTTGTCATTAGGATCCTAATGACAGATTGCCATTAGGGTACGGGTTAGGATTAGGGTACAGGTTAGGATTAGTATACGGGTTAGGAATAGGGTTAAGGGTTAGGGTTGGGGTATGGCATGGGTTAGGATTAGGATAAAGATTAGGGCATGGCTACGGGTTACGGTTAGTGTACGGCTCAGGGAAAGGTTTATCTTTAGAGTACAGGTTAGGATTAGGGTACGGTTTAGGGTTAGGTTTAAGCGTTAGATTTAGGGTTAGGAGTATGGCACCGGTTATGTTTAGGGTAAATACTAGGGTATGGCTACGTGTTAGGGTTAGTGTACGTGTTCGGGTACATGTTATCGTTAGGGTATGGGTTAGTGTTAGGTTAATGGGTAGGGGTAGGGTTAGGGCTAATGCACGTGTTAGGTTTAGGATAAACATTGGGATATGGCTACGTGTTAGGGTTAGTGTACGGGTTAGTGTATGGGTTATTGTTAGGGTATGGGTTAAGATTAGGATACAGGCTAGGCTTAGGGTTGAAGGTTAGGGCTAGGGTTAGAGTTAGGGCACGGGTTAGGATTAGGGTAAAGATTAGGGTATGGCTATGGGTTAAGTTCATTGTATGGGTCAGGGAAAGGGTTATTGTTAGCATACGGGTTAAGATTAGGTACAGGTTAGGGTTAAGACTTAGGGTTAGGTTTAAGGTTAGGGTTAGGGCAAGGTTTAGGATTAGGGTAAAGATTAGGGTATGGCTACACGTTACAGTTAGTGTACGGGTTAGGGAAAGGGTTATCGTTAGGGTACAGTTTAGGATTAGGGTACGGTTTAAGATTAGGTTTAGGGTTAGTGTTACAGCATGGGTTAGAATTAGGACAAATATTAGAGTATGTCTACAGGTTATGGTTAGTGTATGGTTTAGGGAAAGTGTTATCTTGAGTTTACGTGTTTGGATTAGGGTAGGTTTAGGGTACGTTTAAGGGTTACTGTTAGGGAAAGGGTTATGGCAAGGTTTAGGATTAGGGTAAAGATTAGGGTATGGCTGCGGCTTACAGTTAGTGTACGGGTTAGGGAAACTGTTATCATTATGGTACGGGTTAGGATTAGGGTACGGGTTAGGGTTAGGTTTAGGGTTATGGTTAGGTCATGGGTTAGGACTAGGGTAATGATTGGGGTATGACTACGTGTTAGGGTTAGATTACAGGTTAGGGTATGGGTTATCATTAGGGTACAGGTTCGGTTTAGGATAAGAGTTAGGGTTAATATTAAGGGTTAGGGCTCATGTTAGGGTTAGGGTTAGCACAGGGGTTAGGGTTAGGGGTTGGGGTAGGGTTAGGGTTAGGGTTACAGCGCCAGTTAGGATTAGGGTAACGATTAGGGTAATGCTACATGTTAGTGGTAGTGTATGTGTTAGGGTATAGGTTATCTTTAGGGTACAGGTTACCATTAGGTTTTGGTTTAGGGTTAGGGTTAATGTTTAGGGTAATGTTAGAGTTACATTTAGGGCACGTGTTTGGATTAGTTTAATGATTGTGGTATGCCTATGTGTTAGGTTTGGTGTACGGGTTAGGGTACAGGTTATCGTTAGGGTATGGAATAAGATTAAGACACGGGTTAGGGTTCGGTTTAAGGGCTAGGGCTAGTGTTAGGGTTAGGGCATGGGTTAGGATTAGGATAATGAGTAGTGTATTGCTACGGGTTAGGATTACATTACCTGTTAGGGTATGGGTTATCATTATGGTGAGGGTAGGGTTAGTGTTAATGGTTAGGGTTAAGATTAGGCCACAAGATAGGATTAGGGTAAATATTGGAGTATGGCTACATGTTAGCATTAGCATAGGTGTTACGGTACGTGTTATCCTTAGGGTACAGGTTAGGATTAGGATACGAATTAGGGGTAGCATTAAGGGCCAGGGTTAGTGTTAGGGCACGTGTTAGGATTAGGGTAAAGATTACGGTGTGGTTACGGTTTACGGTCAGGGAATGGGTTATCATTAAAGTACGGGTTAGGATTAGGGTACGGTTTAAGTTTAGGGTAAGGGTTAGTGTCAGGTATAGGGTTAGGTTTAGGGCATGGGTTAGGATTATGGTAAACATTGGGGTGTGTCTACGGGTTATGGGTTAGGGTAGAGGTTATCGTTAGGGTACAGTTTAGGATTATGGTACGGGTTAGTACTAGTTTTAAGGGTTAGTGTTAAGGTTAGGGTTAGGACACGCATTAGGAGTAGCATATAGATTAGGGTATAGCTACAGGTTATGGTTACTGTACAAGTTAGGGAAAGTGTTATCATTTGGCTATGGGTTAGGTTTATGGTACTTGTTAGGGTTAGGTTTAAGGGTTAAGGTTAGGGTTAAGGTTAGCTTTAGGGCACTGGTTAGTATTAAGATAAAGATTAGGGTATCCCTATGGGTTACAGTTAGTGTATGGATTAGGGAAAGGGTTATCGTTCGGTTACGGATTAGGATTAGGGTACGGTTTAGGGTTAGGTTTAAGTGTTAATATTAGGGTTAGGGTTAGGGTAACAGTTAAGTTTAGTGTAAAGATTAGTGTATGGCTACGTGTTAGGGATAGTGTATGTGTTATCGTTAGGGTACGGGTTAGGATTAGGGTACGGGTTCGGGTTAGGTTTAAGGGTTAGGGTTAGGTGTAGTGTTAAGGTACCGCTTAGGATTAGGGTAGAGATTAGGGTATGGCTACGTGTTAGGGTAAGTGTACATTTAGGGTATGCTTTATCATTAGCGTACAGATTAGTATTAGGGTACGTGTTCGAGTTATGGTTGGCACACGTGTTAAGATTAGGGTATAAATTAGGGTATGGTTATGGGTTACGGTTAGTCTATGGGTTAGGGAAAGTGTTATCATTAGGGTACAGTTTAGGAGTAGGGTACGGGTTAAGTTTAGTGTTAGGTTTAGTGTTAAGTGACGGGTTAGGATTAGGGTAAATATTAGAGTATGGCTATGGGTTATGGTTAGTGTATGGCTTATGGAATGTGTTATAGTGAGGATACAGGTTAGGATTAGGGTAAAGTTTAGGGTAAGGCTACTGGTTACATTTAGTGTATGGGTTAGGGAAACGGTTATCGTTAGGGTACAGGTTAGGATTAGGATACGGGTTAAGGTTAGGGTTAAGGGTTAGAGTTAGGGTTAGGGTTAGGTCATGGGTTAGGTTTAGGGTAAAGATTAGGGTATTCCTACGGGTTACAGTTAGTGTATGGGTTAGGGAAAGGTTTATTGTTAGTTTATAGATTAGGATTAGGGTATGGTTTAGGGTTAGGTTTATGTGTTAAAATTAGGGTTAGGGTTAGGTCACCGGTTAAGTTTAGGGTAAACATTAGTGTATGGCTATGTGTTAGGGTTAGTGTATGTGTTATCATTAGGGTACGGGTTAGGATTAGGGTATGGGGTAGAGTTAGGGTTATTTGTTACCGTTAGGGTTAGGGTTAGGGTTAGTTTTAGGGCATGCATTAGGATTAGGGTAATTATTGGGGTATGGCTACATGTTAGGGTTAGTGCCCGTGTTAAGATATGGGTTATCGTTAGGGTACGAGTTAGGAATAGGGTACGGGTTTGGGTTAGGTTTAAGATTTAGGGTTAGGGTTAGGGCACTGGTTAGGATTAGGGTACGGATTTGGGTATGGTTACCTCTTAGTGTTATTGTACGTGTTAGGGTATGTTTTATTGTTAGCGTATGGGCTAGGATTCGGGTACGGATTAGGGTTAGGTTTAAGGGTTAGGGTTATGGTTGGCGCACATGTTAGGATTAGGGTATAGATTAGGGTATGGCTATGGGTTATGCTTAGTGGATGGGTTAGGGAAAGTGTTATCATTAGGGTACAGTTTAGGATTAGATTACAGGTTAGGGATAGCGTAAAAGGTTAGGATTAGGACACAGTTTAGGAATAGGGTAAAGATTAGGGTATACCTATGGGTTATGGTTAGTGTACAGGTTCGGAAAGTGTTATTGTTAGGGTATGGGTTAGGATCAGGGTACGATTTAGGGTTAGATTTAAGTGTTAGGGTTAGGGTACATTTTAGGATTAGGGTGAAGATTGGGGCATGGCTACGTGTTATGGTTAGTGTACGGGTTAGGGTATGGGTTATCATTATGGCACGGCTTAAGATTAGGATATGGGTTAAGGTTAAGTGTTAGGGCTAGGATTAGGGTTAGGGTTAGGGCATGGGTTAGGATTAGGGTAAAGATTAGGGTATGGCTACAGGTTATGGTTAGTGTACGGGTTAGGGAAAGGGTTATCATTTGGGTACAGTTTAGGATTAGGGTACAGTTTAGGGTTAGGTTTACAGTTAGGGAATGGGTTAGGTTTAGGGTAAATATTAGGGTATGGGTACGGGTTATGGTTAGTGTACGGGTTAGGGAATGTGTTATCGTGAGGGTATGGGTTAGGATTAGATTACGGTTGAAGGTTATGTTTAAGAGTTCGGGTTAGGGATAGGGCACCGGTTAGGATTAGGGTAAAGATTAGTGTATGGCTACGTGTTATTGTTAGTGTAAATGTTAGGGTATGGGCTATCTTTAGGGTACGGGTTAGGATTAGGTTTTGGTTTAGGGTTAGGGTTAATGTTTAGGGCAATTTTAGAGTTAGGGTTAGAGCACGGGTTAGGATTAGTGTAAAGATTCTGGTATGGCTATGTTTTAGTTTCAGTGTACAGGTTATGGTACAGGTTATCGTTAGGGTATGGAATAGGATTAACATACGGATTAGGGTTAGGTTTAAATGTTAGGGCTAGTGTTTGGGTTAGGGCATGGTTTAGGATTAGGATAAAGTGTAGGTTATGGCTACGGGTTAGGGTTACTTCACATGTTAGGGTTCGGGTTATCAATAGTGTACAGGTTAGGATTAGGGTAAGAGTTAGGTTTAGGGTTAATTCTTAGGGTCAAGTTTAGGGCACAGGATAGGATTAGGGTGAATATTGGGGTATGGCTATGTGTTAGGTTTAGTGTACATGTTCGGGTACGTGTTATCTTCAGGGTATGGGTTAGGATTAGGATATGGGTTAGGGTTAGGGTTAAGGGACAGGGTTAGTGTTAGGGTTAGGCCACGGGTTAGGATTAGGGTAAAGATTATGGTATGGCTATGGTTTACAGTCAGTGTACAGGTTAGGGAATGGGTTATCATTAAAGTACAGGTTAGGATTAAGGTATGGTTTAGGGTTAGGTTTAAGAGTTAGGGATAGGGTTAGGGTTAGGGCACTGGTTAGGATTCAGTGAAGATTAAGGTATGGCTATGTGTTAGGGTATGGGTTATCGTTAGGGTATGGGTTAGGATTAGGGTACGTGTTAGGGTTAAGGTTAATGGTTAGGGTTAGAGTTGGGGCACGGGTTAGGGCACGGCTTAGGATTATGGTTAAAAATTGGAATATGGTTACGTGTTTAGGTTAGTGTACGGGTTAGGGTATGGGTTGTCATTAGGGTACGGGTAAGGATTAGGATACGGGTTAGGAATACGGTTAAGTGTTAGGGTTAGGGGTAGGGCATGGGTTAGGATTAGGGTAAAGATTAGTGCATGGCTATGGGTAACAGTGTATGGGTTATGTAACAGGTTATCATTAGTGTACGGTTTAGGATTAGAGTATGGTTTAGGGTTAGGTTTAAGGGTTAGGGTTAGCGCACCAGTTAGGATTAGAGTAAACATTAGGGTATGGCTATGTGTTAGGGATAGTGTACATGTTATGGTACAGGTTATCATTAGGGTATGGGCTAGGATTAGGTTACGGGTTAGGGTTAAGTTAATGGTTAGTGTTAGGATTAGGGTTAGGGTTAGGGTTAGTGCACAGGTTAGGTTTTGGATAAAGATTGGGTATGGCTACGTGTTATTGTTACTGTACGGTTAGGGTACGGGTTGTCAATAGGGTACATGTTAGGATTAGGGTACGGGTTAGGATTAGTATACGGGTTAGGAATAGGGTTACAGTTTAGGCTTGGGGTAGGGAATGGGTTAGTATTAGGGTAAAGATAAGGGTATGGCTACGGGTTACGGTTAGTGTACGGCTTAGGGAAAGGATTACCATTAGCCTACAGTTTAGGATTAGGGTACTGTTTAGGGTTAGGTTTACTTTTTGTGTGTGTGGTACGTGGGCCTCTCACTGTTGTGGCATCTCTTGTTGCGGAGCACAGGCTCCTGACACACAGGCTCAGTGGCCATGGCTCCTGGGTCCAGCCGCTCCGCGGCATGTGGGATCTTCCCAGACCGGTGCACAAACCAGTGTCTCCTGCATCCACAGGCGGATTCTCAACCACTGCGCCAACAGGGAAGCCCCTAGGGTTAGGTTTAAAGGTTAGGTTTAGTGGTAGGGGTAGGGCACCGGTTAGGATTATGGTCAATATTAGGGTATGGCTACGTGTTAGCATTAGTGTATGTGTTAGGGTAAAGGTTAACATTAGGGTACGTGTTAGTGTTAGGTTAATGGTTAGGGTTAAGTTTAGGGCACGGGATAAGATTAGGTTAAACATTGGGGTAGGGCTACATGTTAGGGTTAGTGTATGGGTTATCATTAGGGAATGGGTTAGGATTAGAATAGGATCTAGGGTTAGTGTTGAGAGTTTGGGCTAGGGCTAGGTATAGGGCACGGTTTAGGATTAGGGTAAAGATTAGGGAATGGCTATGGGTTACGGTTAGTGTACGGATTAGGGAAAGGGTTATTGTTAGGGTACAGCTTAGGATTAGGGTACAGGTTAAGATTAGTGTTAGGGTTAATGTTAGGGCATGGGTTAGGATTAGGGTAAATATTAGAGTATGGGTATGGGTTACGGTTAGTGTACGGGTTATGGAACGTGTTATCGTGAGGGTACAGGTTAGGATTAGGGAACCGATTAGGGTTAGGTTTAAGGGTTATTGTTAGGGATAGGGTTAGAGCACGGGTTAGGATTAGGGCAAAGATAAGGCTATGGCTACGGGTTATGGTTAGTATACAGGTTAGGGAACAGGTTATTGTTAAAGTATGTGTTAGGATTAGGGTACAGTTTAGGGTTTGGGTCAGGGATAGATTTAGGGTTAGGGCATGGGTTAGGATTATGGTAAACATTGGGGTATGGCTATGTGTTAGTGTTATTGTACGGGTCAGGGTATGGGTTATCATTGGGGTACAGGTTAGGATTAGGGTATGGCTTAGGGTTAGGTTTAAAGGTTAGTTTTAGGGTTAGGGTTAGGACACGCATTAGGAGTAGCATAAAGATTAGGTTATAGCTAAAGTTTATGGTCACTGTACAAGTTAGGGAAAGTGTTATCATTTGGGTACGGGTTTGGATTATGATACATGTTAGGGTTAGGTTTAAGCATTATGGTTAGGTTTAAGGCACTGGTTAGTTGTAGGGTACAGATTAGGGTATTCCTACGTGTTATAGATCGTGTATGGGTTAGGGAAAGGGTTATCATTAGGGTACGGATTAGGATTAGGGTACGGTTTAGGGTTAGGTTTAAGTGTTAAAGTTAGGGTTAGGGTTAGGCCACCAGTTAAGTTTAGGGTAAAGACTAGCATATAGCTACATGTGAGGGTTAGTGTACGTGTTATCATTAGGGTATAGGTTAGGATTCGGATAGGCATTAAGTTTAAGGGTTTGGGTTAGGGTGAGGGTTAGGTTTAGGGTAATGGCACGAGTGAGGATTAGGTTAAAGATTGGGGAATGGCTACATGTTAGTGTTAGTGTATGGGTTCGGGTACGGATTATTGTTAGGGTATGGGTTAGGATTTGGATACGGGTTAGCGTTAGGGTTAAGCTAGGAGTAGTGTTAGGAGTAGTGTTATCGTTAGGGTAAATATTAGCATATGGCTATGGGTTACGGTTAGTGTATGGTTTAGGGAACGGGTCATTGTGATGGTATGGGTTAGGATAAGTGTACGGTTTAGGGTTAGGTTTAAGGGTTAGGGTTAGGGTTGGGGGGGTTAGGGCACTGGTTAGTAATAGGGTAAAGATTAGGATATTCCTATGGTTTACAGTTAGTGTACAGGTTAGGGAAAGGCTTATCGTTAGGGTACTGATTAGGATTAGGGCACGGTTAGGGTTAGGGTTAGGGTTAGGGATAGGGCACCAGTTAGGATTAGGGTAAAGATTAGGGTATGGCTACATGTTAGTGTTAGTGTACGTGTTAGGGTACGGTTTATCTTTAGGATACTGGTTAGGATTAAGTTTCAGTTTACGGTTATGGTTAATGTTTAGGGTAATGTTACAGTTACAGTTAGGGCTATCTATGTGTTAGGTTTAGTGTACGAGTTAGGGTACGGATTATTGTTAGGGTATGCAATAGTATTAAGATAGGAGTTAGGGTTAGGTTTAAGGTTTAGGGCTAGTGTTAGGGTTAGGGCATGGGTTACGATTAGGATAAAGTGTAGGGTATGGCTACAGGTTAGGATTACTTACGTGTTAGGGCATGAGTTATCATTAGGGTACGGGTTAGGAATAGGGTACTGGTTAGGGTTAGGGTTGATGTTTAGGGTTAAGATTAGGGTATAGGATAGGATTAGGATAAATATTGGGCTATGGCTACGTGTTAGGGTTAGCATACGTTAGGGTACATTTTATCTTTAGGGTATGGGTTATGATTAGGATACGGTTTAGGGTTAAGGGCCAGTATTATGGTTAGGGATAGGTCATGTGTTAGGATTAGGGTAAAGATTACGGTATGGCTATGGGATAGGTATGTCTATGGGTTACTGTTTTTTACTGGTTAAGGAAAGTGTTATCGTTAGGGTATGGGTTAGAATTAGGGCACGGTTTAGGGTTAGGGTTAAGGTTATGGTTATGGCTAGGGTTAGAACACGTGTTGGGATTAGGGTAAATATTAGGGTATACCTACGTGTTATGGTTAGTGTGTGGGTTTGGAAAATGTTATAGTTAGGGTATGGGTTATGATTAGGGTACAGTTTAGGGTTAGGTTTAAGGTTTACGGATAGGGGTAGGGCACCGGTTGGGATTAGGGTAAAGATTAGTGTATGGCTATATGTTAGGGTCAGTGTACATGTTAGGGTATGGTTTATCATTAGTGTATGGGTTAGGATTAGGGTATGGGTTACTGTTATGTTAATAGTTAGGGTTAGGTTTAGAGAGAGGGTTTGTGTTAGGGCATGGGTTAGGATTAGTTTAAACATTGGGGTATGGCTAAATATTAGGTTTAGTTCACAGGTTACGGTACGGGTTATCGTTAGGGTATGGGTTAGGATTAGTTTATGGTTAAGGTTAGGTTTAATGGTTAGTGTTGGGATAGTTCAATGGTTAGGATTGGGTTAAAGAATGGGGTATGGCTATGGCTTAGGGTTAGTGTACCCATTAGGGAACGGGTTATCGTTAGTGTATGGTTTAGGATTAGGGTACGGTTTAGAGTTAAGGTTAAGGGTTAGGGTTAGAGTTAGGGTAAGGGAATGGGTTAAGATGAGGGTAAAGATTAGGGTATGGCTACGTGTTAGTGTTAGTGTATGGGTTATGTTAGGGATTACCATTAGGGTACAAGTGAGGATTATGGGATGGATTAGGGTTAAGTTTTAGGGTTAGGTTTAGGGTACAGGTTAGGATTAGAGTAAAGATTCGGATATGGCTACATGTTAGAGTTAGTGTATGGGTTAGGGTATGTGTTATCATTATTGTATGGGTTAGGGTTAGGGCATGGGTTAGGATTATGGTAAACATTAGGGTATGGCTATGAGTTACGATTAGTGTACTGGTTGGGGAAGGCGTTATCGTTAGGGTACAGCTTTGAATTAGGGCACGTGTTAGGGTTAGGCTTAAGGGCTAGTGTTAGGATTAGGGTTAGGACATGGGATAGGATTAGGGTAAAGTCTAGTGCATGGCTACTGGTAGCAGTTAGTGTAGGGGTTACATAACAGGTTATCATTAGGTTATGGTTTAGGATTAGGGTACGGTTTTGGGATAGGTTTAAGGGTTATGGTTAGGGTTATGGCATCTGTTAGGATTAGGGTAAAGATTAGGGTATGGCTACAGGTTACGGTTAGTGTACGTGTTAGGGAAAGGGTTATCATTAGGTTAGAGTTTAACATTAGGATAGGGGTTAGGGTTACGGACAAGTATAGTGTTAGGGTAAGGGCCTAGTTTAGGATTAGGGTAAAGATTAGGTTATAGCTATGGGTTATGGTTAGTGTACGGGTTAGAGAAAGGGTTATTGTTAGGATATGGGTTAATATTAGTGTACGGTTTAGAGTTAGGTTTAAGGGTTATGATTAGGGTTAGGCTTAGGGCACTGTTTAGTATTAGGGTAAAGATTAGGTTATGGCTTCAGGTTATAGTTAGTATATGAGTTAGGGAATGGGTTAGGATTAGTGTAAAGACTATGGTATAGTTACGTGATAGGGTTAGTGTACACTTTAAGGTACGGTTTATCGTTAGGGTACGGTTTAGGATTAGGGTAAGGGTTAGGTTTAGGGTTAGGGTTAGGGCACGGGTTAGGATTAGGGTAAAGATTGCAGTATGGCTACGTGTTAGGGTTAGTGTATGCGTTAGTGTATGGGTTATCATTAGGGTATGGGTTAGGATTATGGTAGGGGTTAGGCTTAGGTTTAGGGCCCGTGTTAGCCTTAGGGTAAAGCTGAGGGTATGGCTATGGGTTACTGTTTTGTACTGCTTAGGGAAAGTGTTATCGTTAGGGTATGGGTGGGAATTAGGGCACGGGTTAGGGTTAGGGTTAAGGTTATGGTTACAGCTAGGGTTAGAACACATGTTAGTATTAGGGTAATGATTAGGGTACAGCTATGGGTTACGGTCAGTGCACGGATTAGGGGAAGGGTTATCGCTAAGGTACGGATTAGGATTATGGTACGATTTAGGTATAGGTTTAAGCGTTATGGTAAGGGATAGTGTTAGGTTTAGGGCATGGGTTAGGATTATGGTAAACATTGGGATATGGCTACGTGTTAGGGTTAGTGTATGGGTTACGGTATGGGTTATCATTCGGGTGCAGGTTAGGATTAGGGTACGGGTTAGGGTTAGGTTTAAGGGTTAGTGCTAGTGTAAGGGTTAGTGCTATTGTTAGGGTTAGGACACGTGTTAGGAGTAGCGTAAAGATTAGGGTGTAGCTACAGGTTATGGTTACTGTACAAGTTAGGGAAAGTGTTATTGATTGGATAAGGGTTAGGATTTTTTTTTTTAAGGGTTAGGATTATGGTATGTGTTAAGATTAGGTTTAAGGGTTATGGTTATGCTTAGGGTTAGGGTTAGGGCACTGGTTAGTATTAGGGTAAAGTTTAGCATATTCCTATGGGTTACAGTTAGTGTACGGGTTAGGGAAAGGGTTATCATTAGGGTATGGATTAGGATTAGGGTACAGTTTATGGTTAGGTTTAAGTGTTAAAGGTACAGTTAGGGTTAAGGCACCGATTATTTTTAGGGTAAAGATCAGTGTATGGCTACGTGTTTGGGTTATTGTACATGTTATCGTTAGGGTACGGGTTTGAATTAGGGCACGTGTTAGGGCTAGGCTTAAGGGCTAGTGTTAGGATTAGGGTTAGGGCACTGGTTAGGATTAGGGTAAAGATCAGTGCATGGGTACAGGTAATGGTTATGGTAGGGGTTACATAACAGGTTATCGTTAGGTTTCGGTTTAGGATTAGGGTACGGTTTAGGGATAGGTTTAAGTGTTAGGGTTAGGGTTAGGGCATTGGTTAGGATTAGGGTAAAGATTAGGGTATGGCTACAGGTTACAGTTAGTGTACGTGTTAAGGAAAGTGTTATCGTTAGGTTACAGTTTAGGATTAGGATACGGGTTAGGGTTAGGTAAAAGATTAGCGTTAGGGTTAGGGCACAGTTTAGGATTAGGTTATAGTTTAGGGTATAGCTATGGGTTATGGTTAGTGTACAGGTTAGGGAAAAAGTTATCCTTAGGATACGGGTTAAGACTAGTGTACGGTTTATCGTTAGGTTTAAGGGTTACAATTAGGGTTACAGCCCTGGTTAGTATTAGAGTAAAGCTTAGGGTACGGCTTCGGGTTACAGTTAGTGTACAAGTTAGCAAACGGGTTAGGATTAGTGTAAAGATTATGGTATAGCTATGTGTTAGGGTTAGTGTAGTCGTTAGGGTACGCTTTATCATTAGGGTACAGTTTAGGATTAGGGTACGGGTTAGGGTTAGGTTTATTGTTAGGGTTAGGGCACGGGTTACAATTAGGTTAAAGACTGCAGTATGGCTATGTGTTAGGGTTAGTGTATACATTAATGTATGGGTTATTGTTAGGTTACGCGTTAGGTTTATGGTAGGGATTAGGCTTAGGTTTAGGGTATGGGTTAGGATAAGGGCAAAGATGAAGGTATGGCTATGGGTTACTGTTTTGTACTGGTTAGGGAAAGTTTTATCATTAGGGTATGGGTTAGAATTAGGGCATGGGTTAAGGTTCGGTTTAAGGGTTAATGTTATGGTCATGGCTAGGGTTAGAACACGGGTTAGGTTTAGGGTAAAGATTAGGGTATGGCTCCGGGTTACAGTCAGTGTACGGGTTAGGGAAAGGGTTATCATTAAGGTACGGATTAGGATTAGGGTACGGTTTAGGGTTAGGTTTAAGGGTTATGGTCAGGGATACAATTAGGTTTAGGCCATGGGTTAGGATTATGGTAAACATTGATCTATGGCTACGTGTTAGGGTTAGTGCATGGGTAATGGTACGGGTTATCATTCGGGTACAGTTTAGGATTAGGGTACAGGTTAAGGATAGGTTTAAGGGTTAGAGGTAGGACGTGCGTTAGTAGCACCATAAAGAATAGGGTATAGCTACAGGTTACGATTACCATACAAGTTAGGGAAGGTGTTATCATTCTCATATGGGTTAGTACCGGGGTCCAGCCACAGCAGATCCAGGGGTCCCTGAGATGGAGGCAACGGCGTCGGTGAGAAAAATAAATAGACGGGGCAAGGGGGTAGGTGCAGGAGCTTCTGTTAAGCTTCTGACAGCTTTATTTTTGACATATCATTTCTTATATAGGATTTTCTAAATAATAGCATCAGCATTTTCTACATAACTCCTATTTTTGGCTCATTACCTCATTTCTACACCTATACACAGAAACATTAGCAAGCATTGTTCCATCTTAAGATCTTTTCGTGCAAACAGGATGTTTAGGTCTAGAAAGCTAATTATTCTTTTCTACTTCAGCTAACAACATATATTGGCCTGTGTCCCAGTATTCTTGTTCAGTACCTTGTTCAAAACACATTGTGCAAAAATACAATTTTACTTTCTACATAAGGCAATCAATTTTAACTTTCATAGTTACATATAATTCATTCATAAAATATTTACAGTAAATTCCTTCCACTTCTCTCTTTTCCCTCCAATATACAGGAGAGGGGGCATACCACATAATCCACCATTTGGGGGCATCCTGTACATAATACCCCACTATTTGCTTCCCTTCTTTATCACTTATTCCTTCTTTGGGCCATAGCTCATCTAATTCTTCCTTTAAACTTCTACTCATTAATTGAAACATTCCTTTGTTGCCTGACCAAGGGACTTTTTTCCAAAGTAAATTATTTACAGTGGGTATAGCTACTGTTGTGGTTACAGGGGTTGTTGTGGTCTCATACCGAGGGGGATTTGTTTGTAATACTTCCATCTTCTAGCCCTAAACCCTCCAGAAACCCCCTCAATTTTTAGCAAGAATTTTCCTAGAATCAGAAGAGATGTTTTCCGCCACCCACCAGGAGAGGAGCTTTGCTTCCTCATGCCATAACTTCTCGCCAAACTTTGCTCAGGCAACAGTTGGCAATGCTGGACTGCTTCCAGCAGGTTAGGATTACGGTACATGTTAGGGTTAGGTTTAAGGGTTATGGTTAGGGGCAGGGTTAGGGTACTGGTTAGTATTAGGGTAAAGATTAGGGTATTCCTATGTGTTAAAGTTAGTGTATGGGTTAGGGAAAGGTTTATCATTAAGGTACGGATTAGGATTAGGGTATGGTTTAGGGTTAGTTTTAAGTGTTAAAATTAGGGTTAGGTTTAGGTCACCGGTTAAGTTTAGGGTAAAGATTTGTGTATGGCTCCGTGTTTGGGTTAGTGTACGTGTTATCATTAGGGTACAGGTTACGATTAGACTGTGGTTTAGGGTTAGTGTTAATTGTTACGGTTGGGGTTAGGGTTAGGGTTAGTGTTAGGGCATGGATTAGGATTAGGGTAATGATTGGGGTATGGCTAAATGTTAGTGTTAGTGCCCCTTTAAGGTACAGGTTATCATTAGGGTTAGGGTTAGGATTAGGGTACAGGTTAGGGTTGGGGTTAATGTTTAGGGATAAGGTTAGGGCACAGAATAGGATTAGGCTAAATATTGGGGTACAGCTCCATGTTAGGGTTAGTGTACGTATTAGGGTATGTGTTATCTTCAGTGTATGGTTAGGATTCGGAAACGGATTAGGGTTAGGTTCAAGGCCCAGTGTTAGAGTTAGGGTTAGGGCACGTGTTATGATTAGGGTAAAGATTATGGTATGGGTACGGGTTACATTCAGTGTACGGGTTAGGGAAATGTTATTGTTAAAGTACAGGTTAGGATTAGCATACGGTTTAGGGTTAGGTTTAAGGGTTATGGTCAGGTATAGGGTTAGGGTTAGGGCATGGGTTAGGATTATGGTAAACATTGGGGTGTGGCTATGTGTTAGGGTTACTGCACGGTTTAGGGTATGGATTATCGTTAGTGTACAGGTTAGGATTACGGTACGGGTTAGGGTTAGGTTTAAGGGTTAGTGTTAGGGTTAGATTTAGGACACACATCAGGAGCAGCATAAAGATTAGGGTATAGCTACAGGTTACAGTTACTGTACAAGTTAGGGAAAGTGTTAATCATTCAGGTATGGTTTAGGATTATGGAACATGCTAGGGTTAGGTTTAAGTGTTATGGTTACGATTAGGATTAGGGCACTCATTAGTATTATGGTAAAGATTTGGGTATTCCTACGGGTTACAGTAAGTGTGCAGGTAATGGAAAGTGTTATCATTAATGTTCTGATTAGGATTCGGATAAGGTTTAGGGTTAGGTTTAAGTGTTAAAGGTAGGGTTAGGTTTAGGGCACCGGTTAAGTTTAGTGTAAAGATTAATGTATGGCTACGTGTTTGAGTTAGTGTACGTGTTATCATTAGGGTACGGGTTTGCGTTAGGTTTAAGGGTTAGGGTTAGGGCACTTGTTAGCATTTGGGTAGAGAGTAGGGTATGGCTACATGTTAAGGTTAGTGTACGTGTTAGGGTAGGTTTTATCATTAACGTACAGGTTAGGATTAGGGTACGGGTTAGGGATCAGTGTTAAGGGTTAGGGTTATGGTTGGCAAACGTGTTAGGATTAGGGTAAAGATTAGGGTATGACTACAGGTTACGGTTAGTGTTTAGTTAGGGAAAGGTTATCATCAGGGTACAGGTTAGGATTAGGATACAGGTTAGGGAAAGTGTAAAAGGTTAAGGTTAGTGCATGGTTTAAGTTTAGGGTAAAGATTAGGGTACACCTATGGGTTATGGTTAGTGTATGGGTTCGGAAAGGGTTATCGTTAGGGTATGGGTTAGGATTAGGGTACAGTTTAGGGTTAGGTTTAAGGGTTAGAGATAGGGGAAGGTTTAGGCCAGGGTTAGGGTTAGGGTTAGGGCAGTGTTTAGGATTAGGGTAGAAATTAGGCTATGGCTACGGCCTATGATTAGTGTACGGATTAGGAAAATGGTTATCGTTAGGGTACAGGTTAAGTTTAGGATACGGGTTAGGGTTAGGGTAAAAGGTTAGCATTAGGGTTAGGGCATGGTTGAGGATTAGGGTAAAGATTAGGGTAGAGCTACGGGTTATGGTTAGTGTACCGGTTATGGAAAGGGTTATTGTTAGGGTACAGGTTAGAATTCGGGTACAGTTTAGGGTTAGGTTTAAGGGTTAGTGTTAGAGTTTGGGCACAGTTTAGGATTAGGGTGAACATTGGGGCATGTCTACGTGTTATGTTTAGTATATGGGTTAGGCTAAGGGTTATCGTTATGTTACCGGTTAGGATTAGGATAGGGGTTAGGGTTATGGTTAAAGCTTAGGGTTAGGGTGAGGGTTAGGTTTAGGGTTACAGCACGGGTTAGGATTCGGGTAAATTTTGGGTTATGGCTATGTGTTAGGGTTAGGGTATGTGTTAGTGTACATGTTATCTTTAGGGTACATATTAGGATTAGGATACAGGTTAGGGTTAATGGCTACATTTAGGGTTAGGGTTAGCGCACGGGTTAGGATTAGGGCAAAGATTAGGGTATGGCTACATGTTAGCTTTACTGTATGTGTTAGGTACGGGTTATCGTTAGAGTACGGGTTAGGATTAGGATACGGTTTAGGGTTAGGGTTAAAGTTTAGGGTAGGGTTAGTGTTATGGTTAGGGCACAGGTTAGGTTTAGTGTAAAGATTAGGGTACTGCTATGGGTTACGGTTATTGTACGGGTTACGGAAAGGGTTATTATTAGGGTATGGGTTAGGATTAGTGTATGGGTTAGGTTTAGGTTTAGGGGTTATGGTTAGTGTTAGGGTTAGGCTTAGGGCACCGGTTAGCATTAGGGTAAATATTAGGGTTAGGGTTAAGAGTTAGGTTTAAGGGTTAGGGTTAGGTTTAGGTTTATGGTTAGGGTACGGTTTAGGATTAGGGTAAATATTAGTGTCTGGCTATGAGTCAGGATTAGTGTACGTGTTAGCATCAGGGTTATCGTTTGGGTACTAGTTAGGTTTAGCTTACGGGTTAGGGTTATGTTTAAGGGTTATGGTACGGGTTAAGGTTAGGGGTAAGTTTTAGAGTTAGGGTTAGGGCACGGGTTTAGAATTAGGGTAAAGGTTCGGATATGGCTATGCATCAGGGTTAATGTATGAGTTAGAGTACAGTTTATCATTATGGTATGGGTTAGGGTTAGGGTTAAGGGTTATGGTTAAGCGTTAGGGTTAGGGTTAGGGCAGCGGTTAGGATTAGGGTAGAGATTAGGCTATGTCTATGGCCTACAATTAGTGTACTGGTTAGGAAAAATGTTATCATTAGGGTACAGGTTAAGTTTAGGATACGGGTTAGGGTTAGGGTAAAATGTTAGTGTTAGGGTTAGGGCACGGTTTAGGATTAGAGTAAAGATTAGGGTAGAGCTACGGGTTATGCTTAGTGTACTGGTTATGGAAAGAGTTATTGTTAGGGTACAGGTTAGAATTCGGGTAGGGTTTAGGGTTAGGTTTAAGGGTTAGTGTTAGAGTTTGGGCACAGTTTAGGATTAGGGTGAAGATTGGCGTATGTTTACGTGTTATGTTTAGTATACGGGTTAGGCTAAGGTTTATCGTTATGTTAAGGGTTAGGATTAGGATAGGGGTTAGGGTTAGGGTTATGTCTTAGGGTTAGGGTGAGGTTTAGATTTAGGGTTACGGCATGGGTTAGGATTGGGGTAAATTTTGGGGTATGGCTACGTGTTAGGGTTAGCGTACGTGTTAGGGTACATGTTATCTTTAGTGTACATATTAGAATTAGGATATGGGTTAGGGTTAATGGCTATGGTTAGGGTTAGGGTTAGTGCATGGGTTAGGATTACGGTAAAGATTACAGTATGGCTATGGGTTACGGACAGTGTACGGGTTAGGGAATGGGTTATCGTTAAAGTACGGGTTAGGATTAGGGTTCGGTTTAGGGTTAGGTTTAAGGGTTAGTGTTAGGGTTAGGTTTAGGGCACCCTTTAGTATTTGGGTAAAGATTAGGGTATGGCTGCATATTAGGGTTAGTGTACATGTCAGGGTATGGTTTATCGTTAGGGTATGGGTTAGGATTATGCAATGGGTTAGGGTTTGGGTTAATGGTTAGGGTTGGGGTTAGGGCACGGGTTAGAATTAGGGTATGGGTTAGGGTTAGGGTTAAATGTTAGGGTTAGGTTTAGGGTTATTTTTAGGGCATGTATTAGGATTAGGGTAAAGATTGGGGTATGGCTACACGTTAGGTTTAGTGCCCGTGTTAAGGTATGGGTTATCATTAGGGTACGGGTTAGGATTAGGATATGAGCTATGGTTAAGATTAAGTGTGAGGGCTTGGGTTAGGGTTAGGGCATGGGTGGGGATTAGGGTAAAGATTAGGGTATGGCTACAGGTTACTGTTAGTGTACTGGTTAGGGAAAGGGTTATCGTTAGGGTACAGCTTTGGATTAGGGAATGTGTTAAGATTAGGTTTAAGGTTAGTGTTAGGGCACAGGTTAGGATTCGGGTAATTATTAGGGTATGGCTACAGGTTATGGTTAGTGTACGAGATAGGGACTGTGTTATCGTGAGGGTACGGGTTAGGATTAGGGTACGGTTTATCGTTAGGTTTAAAGGTTACTGTTAGGTATAGGGTTAGGGCATGGGTTGGGATTAGGGTAATGTTTCTGGTATGGCTACGGGTTACATTTAGTGTACGGTTAGGGAAAGGGTTATCATTAGGGTATGGGTTAAGATTAGGGTACAGTTTAGTGTTAGGATTAAGGCTTAGAGCTACATTAGGGTTAGGGTTTCAGCAAGGTTTAGGATTACAGTAAAGTTTTAGGTGTGGCTCCGGATTGTGGTTAGTGTACTGATTAGGGAAAGTGTTATCGGTAGGGTACAGATTAGGAATAGGATACGAGTTAGGGTTAGGGTAAAAGTTTAGTGTTAGGGTTAGGGCATGATTTAGGCTTAGGGTAAAGATTAGGGTATAGCTACGGTTTATGGTTTGTGTACACGTTCAGGAAAGAGTTATCGTTAGGGTATTGGTTAGGATTAGGGTACGGTTTAGGGTTAGGTTTAAGGGTTAATTTTAGGGTTAGTGATAGGGCACAGTTTAGTATTAGGGTGAAGATTTGGGCATGGCTATGTGTTATGTTTAGCGTATGATTTAGGGTATGGGTTATCGTTATGGTACGGGTTAGGATTAGGATAAGTGTTAGGGTTCAGTGTTCAGGTTAAGGTGAGGGTTAGGCTTAGAGTTACGGCATGGTTTAGGATTAGGGTAAAGACTGGGGTATGGCTACGTGTTAGGTACGTTATGGCTACGTATCCTACATGTTAGGATTAGGATACGGTTTAGGGTTAGGGTTAATGGCTATGGGTAGGGTTAAGGTTAGTGCACGGGATAGGATTACGGTAAAGATTACAGTATGGCTACAGGTTACGGTGAATGTACACGTTAGGGAATGGGTTATCGTTAAAGTACGGGTTAGGATTAGGGTTCGGTTTAGGGTTCGGTTTAAGTGTTAGTGTTAGGGTTAGGTTTAGGGCACCAGTTAGTATATGGGTAAAGATTAGGATATGGCTACGTATTAGGGTTAGTGGACATGTCAGGGTATGGGTTATCATTAGGGTATGAGTTAGGATTAGCCTATGGGTTAGGGTTTGGGTTAATGGTTAGTTTTATGGTCAAGGTTAGGTCAGGGTTTAGGATTATGGTAAAAGTTGGATCATGGTTAGGTGTTAGTGTTAGTGTACTGGTAAGGGTATGGGTTACCTTTAGGGTATGGGATAGGATTAGGATAAGTGTTAGGGTTAGGGTTCAGGGTTCAGTCTAGGGTTAGGGTTATGGTTAGGGCACAGGCTACGATTAGGTTAAAGATTAGCATATGGCTACAGGTTAAGGTTAGTGTACGTGTTAGGGAAAGTGTTATCGTTAGAGTATGGTTTTGGATTAGGATATGGGTTAGGGTTAAGTGTTAGGGCTAGTGTTAGGTTTACCGTTAGGGCACGGGTTAAGTTTAGGGTAAAGATTGGGGTATGGCTACATGTTAGGCTTAGTGTAAGTTTAGTCTGACTTGTCATTAGGGTACGGGTTAGGAATAGGATATGGGGTAGGAATACGGTTAAGGGTTAAGCTTAGGAGTATGGTATGGGTTAGAGTTAGAGTAAAGATTAGCATATGGCTATGGGTTACGGTTAATGTACGGGTTATGGAAAGGGTTATCATTAGTGTACGAGTTAGGATTAGAGTACGGTTTAGGGTTAGGTTTAACGGTTAGGGTTAGGATTAGGGGTAGGACACAGATTAGCTTTAGGGTAAAGATTAGAGTATGGCTATGAGTTAGGGTCAGTGTACGTGTTTGGGTACGGGTTATCGCTAGGGTACGGGTTAGGATTAGTGTATGGGTTACTGTTAGGTTAATGGTTAGGGTTAGGGATAGGGATAGGGTTAGGGTTAGGGCACGGGTTAGGATTAAGGTAAACATTGGGGTATGGCTATGTTGTAGGGTTAGTGTACGGGTTAGGGTATGGGTTATCGTTAGGGTATGCATTAGGATTAGTTTAAGGTTAGGGTTAGGTTTAAGGGTTAGTGTAGGGTTAGGGCACGGGTTAGGATTAGGGTAAAGATTGGGGTATGTCTATGGCTTACGGTTAGTGTATGGGTTAGAAACATGTCATCATTAGTGTACGGTTTAAGATTAGGGTATGGTTTAGGTTTAAGGATTAGGTTTAGAGTTAGGGTTACGGCAACGTTTTAGGATTAAGGTATAGTTTAGGGTGTGACTATGGATTATGGTTAGTGTACGGGTCAGGGAACTTGTTATATTGAGGGTACAGAGGTTAGTATTAGGGTAAAGATTAGTGTATGGCTACGTGATAGTGTTAATGTACATGTTAGGGTATGGGTTATGATTAGGGTACAGGTTAGGATTAGGGTACGGTTTAGGGTTAGGGTTAAAGTATCGGGTACGTTTAGGGTTAAGGTAAGGGCACGGTTTAGGATTAGTGTAAAGATTAAGGTACGACTATGGGTCACGGTTATTGTATGGGTTAGGCAAATGGTTATCATTAGGTTATGGGTTAGGATTAGGGTATGGGTTAGGGTTAGGGTTAGGGTTAAGGGTTATGGTTAGTTTTAGGGTTAGGCTTAGGGCACCAGTTAAGATTAGAGTCAATATTAGGGTTAGGGTTAACAGTTAGTTTTATTTGTTTGTTTGTTTTTAAAACATCTTTATTGGAGTATAACTGTTTTACAATAGTGTGTTAGTTTTTCCTTTACAACAAAGTGAATCAGTTATACATATACATAGGTTCCCATATCTCTTCCCTCTTGCATCACCCTCTCTCCTACCCTCCCTATCCCACCCCTCTAGGTGGTCACAAAGCACAGAGGTGATCTCCCTGTGCTATGCAGCAGCTTCCCACTAGCTATCTAATTTACATTGATAGTGTATATGTGTCCCTGCCACTCTCTCACTTCATCACAGCTTACCCTTCCCCCTCCCCATATGCTCAAGTCCATGATCTGGTAAGTCTGTGTTTTATTCCGGTCCTAACACTAATCTCTTCATGAGATTTTTTTTCTTAGATTCCATATATATGTGTTAGCATACAGTATTTGTTTTTCTCCTTCTGACTTAACTTCACTCTGTGTGACAGACTCCAGATTTATCCACCTCATTACAAATAACTCAGTATCATTTCTTTTTATGGCTGAGTAATATTCCATTGTATATATGTGCCACATCTTCTTTATCCATTCATCTGTTGATGGACACTTAGGTTGCTTCCATGTCCTGGCTATCATAAATAGAGCTGCAATGAATATTTTGGTACATGACTCTTTTTGAATTATGGTTTTCTCAGGGTATATGCCCAGTAGTGGGATTGCTGGGTCGTATGGTAGTTCTATTTGTAGTTTTTTAAGGAACCTCCATACTGTTCTCCATAGTGGCTGTATCAATTTGCATTCCCACCAGCAGTGCAAGAGGGTTCCCTTTTCTCCACACCCTCTCCAGCATTTATTGTTTCTAGAGTTTTTGATGATGGCCAATCGGACCGGTGTGAGATGATATCTCATTGTACTTTTGATTTGCATTTCTCTAATGATTAATGATGTTGAGCATCCTTTCATGTGTTTGTTAGCAATATGTATATCTTCGTTGGATAAATGTCTATTTAGTTCTTCTGCCCATTTTTGGATTGGGTTGTTTGTTTTTTCGTTATTGACCTGCATGAGTTGCTTATAAATTTTGGCGATTAATCCTTTGTCAGTTGCTTCATTTGCAAATATTTTCTCCCATTCTGAGGGTTGTCTTTTGGTCTTGTTTATGGTATCCTTTGCTGTGCAAAAGCTTTTAAGTTTCATTAGGTCCCATTTGTTTATTTTTGTTTTTATTTCCATTTCTCTAGGAGATGGGTCAAAAAGGATCTTGCTGTGATTTATGTCATAGAGTGTTCTGCCTATATTTCCCTCTAAGAGTTTGATAGTGTCTGGCCTTACATTTAGGTCTTTAACCCATTTTGAGTTTATTTTTGTATGTGGTGTTAGGGAATGTTCTAATTTCATACTTTTACATGTAGGTCTCCAGTTTTCCCAGCACCACTTATTGAAGAGGCTGTCTTTTCTCCACTGTATATCCTTCCCTCCTTTATCAAAGATAAGGTGACCATATGTGTGTGGGTTTATCTCTGGGCTTTCTATCCTGTTCCATTGATCTATATTTCTGTTTTTGTGCCAGTACCATACTGTCTTGATTACTGTCACCTTGTAGTTTAGTCTGAAATCAGGGAGCCTGATTCCTCCAGCTCCATTTTTCATTCTCAAGATTGCTTTGGCTATTAGCGGTCTTTTGTGTTTCCATACAAACTGTGAAATTATTTGTTCTAGTTCTGTAAAAAAATGCCAGTGGTAATTTGATAGGGATTGCATTGAATCTGTAGATTGCTTTGGGTAGTAGAGTCATTTTCACAATGTTGATTCTTCCAATCCAAGAACATAGTATATTTCCCCACCTATTTGTATGATCTTTAATTTCTTTCATCAGTGTCTTATAGTTTTCTGCATACAAGTCTTTTGTCTCCTTAGGTAGGTTTATTCCTAGATATTTTATTTTTTTTGTTGCAATGCCAAATGGGAGTGTTTTCTTAATTTCACTCTCAGATTTTTCATCATTAGTGTATAAGAGTGCCAGAGATTTCTGTGCATTAATTTTGTATCCTGCAACTTTACCAAATTCATTGATTAGCTCTAGTAGTTTTCTGGTAGCATCCTTAGGATTCTCTATGTATAGTATCATGTCATCTGCAAACAGTGACAGCTTTACTTCTTCGTTTCCTATTTGGATTTCTTTTTCTTCTCTGATTGCTGTGGCTAGAACTTCCAAAACTATGTTGAATAAGAGTGGTGAGAGTGGGCAACCTTGTCTTGTTCCTGATCTTACTGGAAATGGTTTCACTTTTTCATCATTGAGAACGATGCTGGCTGTGGGTTTGTCATATATGGCCTTTAATATGTTGAGGAAAGTTCCCTGTATGCCTACTTTCTGCAGGGTTTTTATCATAAATGAGTGTTGAATTTTGTCAAATGCTTTCTCTGCATCTATTGAGATGATCATATGGTTTTTCTCCTTCAGTTTGTTGATATGGTGTATCACGTTGATTGATTTGCGTATATTGAAGAATCCTTGCATTCCTGGAATAAACCCCACTTGATCATGGTGTATGATCCTTTTAATGTGCTGTTGGATTCTGTTTGCTAATATTTTGTTGAGGATTTTTGCATATATGTTCATCAGTGATATTGGCCTGTAGTTTTCTTTCTTTGTGAGGTCTTTGTCTGGTTTTGGTATCAGGGTTATGGTGGCCTCATAGAATGAGTTTGGGAGTGTTCCTCCGTCGGCTATCTTTTGGAAGAGTTTGAGAAGGATAGGTGTTAGCTCTTCTCTAAATGTTTGATAGAATTCGCCTGTGAAGCCATCTGGTCCTGGGCTTTTGTTTGTTGGAAGATTTTAAAGCACAGTTTCAATTTCAGTGCTTGTGATTGGTCTGTTCATATTTTCTATTTCTTCCTGGTTCAGTCTCGGCAGGTTGTGCATTTTTAAGAATTTGTCCATTTCTTCCAGGTTGTCCATTTTATTGGCATCGAGTTGCTTGTAGTAATCTCTAATAATCTTTTGTATTTCTGCAGTGTCAATTGTTACATCTCCTTTTTCATTTCTAATTCTATTGATTTGAGTCTTCACCCTTTTATTCTTGATGAGTCTGGCTAATGGTTTATCAATTTTATTTATCTTCTCAAAGAACCAGCTTTTAGTTTTATTGATCTTTGCTATTGTTTTCTTCATTTCTTTTTCATTTATTTCTGATCTGATCTTTATGATTTCTTTCCTTCTGCTAAATTTGGGGTTTTTTTGTTCTTCTTTCTCTAATTGCTTTAAGTGAAAAGTTAGGTTGTTTATTCAAGATGTTTCCTTTTTCTTAAGGTATGATTGTATTGCTATAAACTTCCCTCTTAGAACTGCTTTTCTGTACCCATAGGTTTTGGGTCCTCTTGTCTCCTTTGTCATTTATTTCCAAGTATTTCTTTATTTCCTCTTTGATTTCTTCAGTGATCACTTCGTTATTAAGTAGTGTATTGTTTAGCCTCCATGTGTGTGTAGTTTTTACAGATCTTTTCCTGTACTTGATATCTAGTCTCATAGCGTTGTGGTCAGAAAAGATACTTGATACGATTTCAATTTTCTTAAATTTGCCAAGGCTAGATTTGTGACCCAATATATGATCGATCCTGGAGAATGTTCCATGAGCACTTGAGAAAAATGTGTATTCTGTTGTTTTTGGATGGAATGTCCTATAAATATCAATTAAGTCCATCTTGTGTAATGTATCATTTAAAGCTTGTGTTTCCTTATTTATTTTCATTTTGGATGATCTGTCCATTGTTGAAAGTGGGGTGTTAATGTCCCCTACTATAATTGTGTTACTGTCAATTTCCCCTTTTATGGCTGTTAGTATTTGCCTTATGTATTGAGGTGCTCCTACGTTGGGTGCATAAATATTTACAATTGTTATATCTTCTTCATGGATTGATCCCTTGATCATTATGTAGTGTCCTTCTTTGTCTCTTGTAATAGTTTTTATTTTAAAGTCTATTTTGTTTGATATGAGAATTGCTACTCGAGCTTTCTTCTGATTTCCATTTGCATGGAATATCTTTTTCCATCCCCTTACTTTCAGTCTGTATATATCCCTAGGTTTGAAGTGGGTCTCTTGTAGCCAGCATATATATGGGTCTTGTTTTTGTATCCATTCAGCCAGTCTGTGTCTTTTTGTGGGAGCATTTAATCCATTTACATTTAAGGTAATTATCGATATGTATGTTCCTATTATCATTTACTTAATTGTTTCAGGTTGTTCTTGTAGGTCTTTTCCTTCTCTTGTGTTTCTTGCCTAGAGAAGTTCCTTTAGCGTTTGTTGTAGAGCTGGTTTGGTGGTGCTAAACTCTCTCAGCTTTTGCTTCTCTGTAAAGTTTTTAATTTCTCCATCAAATCTGAATGAGATCCTTGCTGGGTAGAATAATCTTGGTTGTAGGTTTTTTTCCTTCTTCACTTTAAATATGTCTTGCCACTCCCTTCTGGCTTGTAGAGTTTCTGCTGAAAGATCAGATGTTAACCTTATGGGGATTCCCTTGTGTGTTAATTGTTTTTTATCCCTTGCTGCTTTTAATATGTTTTCTTTGTATTTAATTTTTGAGTTTGATAATTATGTGTCTTGGCGTTTTTATCCTTGGGTTTATCCTGTATGGGACTCTCTGTGTTTTCTGGACTTGATTGACTATTTTCTTTCCTATATTAGGGAATTTTCCACTATAATCTCTTCAAATATTTTCTCTGTCCCTTTCTTTTTCTCTTCTTCTTCTGGGACCCCTATAATTCAAATGTTGGTGCATTTAATGTTGTCCCAGAGGTCTCTGAGACTGTCCTCAGGTCTTTTCATTCTTTTTTCTTTCTTCTGCTCTGCAGTAGTTATTTCCACTATTTTATCTTCCAGGTCACTTATCCGTCCTTCTGCCTCAGTAATTCTGCTATTGATCCCATCTAGAGTATTTTTCATTTCATTTATTGTGTTGCTCATCGTTGCTTGCTTCCTCTTTATTTCTTCTTGGTCCTGGTTAACTGTTTCTTGCAATTTGTCTATTCTATTTCCAAGATTTTGAATCATCTTTACTATCATTATTCTGAATTCTTTTTCAGGTAGACTTCCTATTTCCTCTTCATTTGTTATGTCTGGTGTGTTTTTATCTTGCTCCTTCACGTGCTGTGTGTTTTTCTGTCTTCTCATTTCACTTATCTTACTGTGTTTGGGGTCTCCTTTTTGCACACTGCAGGTTCATAGTTCCCCTTGTTTTTGATGGCTGTCCCCAGTGGCTAAGGTTGGTTCAGTGGGTTGGGTAGGTTACCTGGTTGGGGGGACTAGTGCCTCTGTTCTGGTGGATGAGGGTAGATATTGTCTTTCTGGTGGGCAGGTCCACGTCTGGTGGTGTGTTTGGGGATGTTGGTAGCCTTGTTATGATTTTAGGCAGCCTCTCTGCTAATGGATGGTGATGTAGACCTTTCTCGCTCTTTGTTGGGGATAGGATGTCCAGCAGTGTTCGTTGCTGGTCCTTGAGTGAAGCTGGGGCTTGGTGTTGAGATGGAGATCTCTGGGAGATATTCGCCATTTGATATTGCATGGAGCTGGGAGGTCTCTTGTGGACTAGTGTCTTGAGGTTGGTTCTCCCACCTCAGAGACACAGCCCTGGTGCCTGGCTGGTGCGCCAAGAGCCTTTAATCCACACGGCTCAAAATAAAAGGAGAAAAAATAGAAAGCAATGAAAAGGAAGGAAGGAAGAAAGGAAGGAATAAATGAAGGAAGGAAGAAAGCAAGGAAGGAAGGTGGAGAGGAAGAAAGGGAGGAAGCAAGAAAGGAAGGGAGGAATGAAGGGAGGAAAGAAGGGAGGAAGGAAGGAAAACAGTAGGGAAGGAGGGAAGAAAGGAAGGAAGAAAGAAAGGGAGAAGACAAAATAAAGTAGGATAAACTATAGTTATTAAAATAAAAATAATTCTTAAGAAGAAAAATTTCTATGAAAAAAAAAAACAGAAAAACGGGTCGGTCTAACCCTAGGACAAATGGTGAAAGCAAAGCTATACAGACAAAATCTCACACAGCAGCACACACATACACACTCACAAAAAGAAAAAAGGGGAAAATAATAGTATATCTTGCTCCCAAAGTCCACCTCCTCAACTTGGGATGATTTGTTGTCTATTCAGGTTTTCCACAGATGCAGGGCACTTCAAGTTGATTGT
Source organism: Kogia breviceps (assembly GCF_026419965.1). Taxonomy (NCBI): domain Eukaryota; kingdom Metazoa; phylum Chordata; class Mammalia; order Artiodactyla; family Physeteridae; genus Kogia; species Kogia breviceps. The sequence goes on along the minus strand of NC_081322.1, from coordinate 18,979,537 downwards.
GGAGCTTTAATCCCCCACTTCTGAGGCTGCTGGGAGAGACCTCCCCCTCTCCTCTTTGTTCCCACAGCTCCTGCGGTTCAGGTTTGGACTTGGCTCCGCCTCTGCGTGTAGGACGTTCGAGGGCATCTGCCCTTCACTCAGACAGGACGGGGTTAAAGGAGCAGTTGATTCAGCGGCTCTGGCTCACTCAGACTGCGGGGAGGGAGTGGCACGGGTGCAGGGTGAGTTTGTGGCGGCAGAGGCCGACGTGACCCTGCACAGGCCCATGGCGCACCGCGCGTTCTCCTGGGGAAGCTGTCCCTGAATCCCAGGACCTGGCAGTGGCAGGCTGCACAGGCTCCCGGGAAGGCCAGTGTGGAGAGTGACCTGTGCTCACACACAGGCCTCTTGGTGGCGGCAGCAGCAACCTTAGCGTCCCACACCCGTCCCTACTGTCCGTGCCGACAGCCACAGCTCTTGCCCATTTCTGGAACTCCTTTACGCGGTGCTCTTAATCCCCTCTCCTCGCACCCGAGGAAGCAAAGAGGCAAGAAAAAGTCTCTTGTCTCTTCGGCAGCTGCACGCCTGTTTCTGGGGCTCCTGTAAGTGGCGCACTTAATCCCCTCTCCTCGCGCCCAGGAAGCAAACAGGGAAGAAAAGGTCTCTTGCCTCTTCGGCAGCTCCAGACTTCAACAGGACTCCCTCCCGGCCAGCCGTGGCGCACTACACCTTCAGGCTGTTTTCACTCTGCCAACTCCAGACCTTTCCCTGGTATCCGACTGAAGCCTGAGCCTCAGCTCCCAGCCCCCGCCTTCCCCGGTCAGTGAGCAGACAAGCTTCTCGGGCTGGTGAGTGCCAGTCAGCACCGATCCTCTGAGGGAATCTCTCCGCTTTGTCCTCCACACCCTGTGACTGCGCTTGCCTCCACAGCTCCAGAGCTTCCCCCTCAGCCACCCACAGTCTCTGCCCGTGAAGGGGCTTCTAGTGTGTGGGAGTCTTTCCTCCTTCACGGCTCCCTCCCACTGGTCTAGGGCCAGTCCCTATTCTTTGTCTGTGTTTATTCTTTTTTCTTTTGCCCTACCCAGGTATGTGGGAAGTTTCTTGCCTTTTGGGAATTCTGAGGTCTTCTTCAAGCATTCAGTGGGTGTTTTATAGGAGAAGTTCCATGTGTAGATGTATTTCTGATGTCTCTAAGAGTTAGTTTTAAGGGTTAGGGTTAGGTTTAAGTTTATGGTTAGGGCACAGTTTAGGATTAGGGTAAATATTAGTGTATGGCTATGAGTAAGAATTAGTGTACGTGTTAGCATACGGATTATCATTCGGGTACAAGTTAGGTTTAGGTTACGAGTTAGGGTTATGTTTAAGGATTACAGTATGGGTTAGGGTTAGGGTTAAGTTTTACAGTTACGGTTATGGTATGAGTTTAGAATTAGGGTAAAGATATGGATATGGCTATGCGTCAGTGTTAATGTATGAGTTAGGGTACATGTTATCGTTATGTTACAGGTTAGGGTTAGGGTTAAGAGTTATGGTTAAGGGTTAGGGTTAGGGCAGTGGTTAGGATTAGGGTATGGCTACGTCTTAGGGTTAGTGTACGTGTTAGGGTACATATTATCGTTAGGGTACAGGTTAGGCTCAGGGTATGAGTTAGGGTTAGGTTTAAGTGTTAGGGTTAGGTTTAGGGCATGGGTTAGGATTAGGGTAAAGATTAGGATATGGCTACAGGTTATGGTTAGTGTACGTGTTAAGGAAAGTTTTATCGTTAGGTTACAGTTTAGGATTAGGATATGGGTTAGTGTTAGGATAAAAGTTTAGCGTTAGGGTTAGGGCATGGTATAGGATTAGTGTAAAGATTAGGGTATAGCTATGAGTTATGGTTAGTGTACGGTTAGGGAAAGTGTTATCATTAGGGTATGGATTAAGATTAGTGTACGGTTTAGGGTTAGGGTTATGAGTTATGGTTAGGGTTAGGGTTAGGGCACTGGTTAGTATTAGGATAAAGATTAGGGTATGGTTTCAGGTTAGAGTTAGTGTACGGGTTAGGGAATGGGTTAAGATTCGTGTAAAGATTATTGTATAGCAATGTGTTAGGGTTAGTGTATGCATTAGGTTATGGTTTATCATTAGGGTACAGTTTAGGATAAGGGTACGGATTAGTGTTAGGTTTTGGTTTAGGATTAGGGCACAGGTTAGGATTAGGGTAAAGATTGCGGTATGGCTATGGGTTACTGTTTTGTACTGGTTAGGGAAAGTGTTATCATTAGGGCATGGGTTAGGGTTAGGTTTAAGGGATAGGGTTATGGTCATGGTTAGGGTTAGAGCACGAGTTAGGATTAGGGCAAAGATAAGGGTATGGCTACGGGTTACGGTTAGTATACAGGTTAGGGAAAGGTTTATTGTTAAATTACATGTTAGGATTAGGGTAAGGTTTAGGGTTTGGTTTAAGGGATAGGGTCAGGGATAGATTTAGGGTTAGGATTATGGTAAACATTGGGGTATGGCTACGTGTTAGAGTTAGTGTACGGGTTAGGGTATGGGTTATCATTGGGGTACAGGTTAGGATTGGGGTATGGGTTAGAGTTAGGTTTAAGGGTTAGTGTTAGGGTTAGGGTTAGGACACGCGTTAGGAGTAGCGTAAAGATTAAGTTATAGCTACAGGTTACAGTTACTGTACAAGTTAGAGAAAGCGTTATCGTTCAGGTAAGGATTAGGATTATGATACGTGTTAGGGTTAGGTTTAAGCATTATGGTTAGGTTTAGGGCACTGGTTAGTTGTAGGGTACAGATTAGGGTATTCCTACTTGTTACAGTTAGTGTACGGGTTAGGGAAAGGGTTATCATTAGGGTATGGATTAGGATTAGTGTACAGTTTAGGGTTAGGTTTAGGTGTTAAAGTTAGGGTTAGGCCACCAGTTAAGTTTAGGGTAAAGACTAGTGTATGGCTACGTGTGAGAGTTAGTGTACGTGTTATCGTTAGGGTATGAGTTAGGATTTGGAAAGGCATTACGTTTAAGGGTTTTGGTTAGGGTGAGGGTTAGGTTTAGGGTAACGGCACGGTTTAGGATTAGGGTAAAGATTGGGAATGGCTACGTGTTAGTGTTAGTGTACGGGTTCTGGTATAGGTAATTGTTAGGGTATGGGTTAGGATTAGGATACAGGTTAGTGTACGGGTTAAGGGTTAGGCATAGGGTTAGGGTTAGGGTAAATATTAGCATATGGCTATGGGTTACGGTTAGTGTATGGGTTAGGGAATGGGTTATTGGGAGGGCATGGGTTAGGATTAGGGTACCCTTTAGGGTTATGTTTAAAGATTAGGGTTAGGGTTAGGGTGAGTTAGGGTACTGGTTAGTATTAGGGTAAAGATTAGGGTATTCCTATGGGTTTCAATTAGTGTATGGGTTAGGGAACGGGTTATCATTAGGGTGCGGATTAGGATTAGGGCATGGTTTAGTGTTAGGTTTAAGTGTTAAAGTTAAGGTTAGGGCTAGGGCACCTGTTAAGTTCAGGGTAAAGATTAGTGTATGGCTATGTTTTAGGGTTAGTGTATGTGTTAACATTAGGTATGGGTTAGGATTAGGATAGGCGTTAAGGTTAAGGGTTTGGGTTAGGGTGAGGGTTAGGTTTACGGTAACGGCATGGGTTAGGATTAAGGTAAAGATTGGGGAATGGCTACGTGTTAGTGTTAGTGTACGGTTTTGGGTACGGTTTATCGTTAGGGTACGGGTTACGATTAGGATACGGGTTAGGTTTAGGGTTAAGCGTTATGGATAGATTTAGGGTTAGGGTAAATATTAGGGTATTGCTACGCATTATGGTTAGTGTATTGATTAGGGAATGGGTTATCATGAGGGTATGTGTTAAGATTAGTGTACGGTTTAGGGGTAGGTTTAAGGGTTAGGGTTAGGGTTAGGGATAGGGCACAAGATAGGATTAGGGTAAGGATTATGGTATGGCTACATGTTAGTGTTAGTGTACGTGTTAGGGTACGTTTTATCTTTAGGATACAGATTAGGATTAGGGTTCGGTTTAGTGTTAGGGTTAATGTTTAGGATAATGTTAGAGTTACGGTAAGGGCATGGGTTAGGAATAGTGTGAAGATTGTGGTATAGCTATGTGTTAGGTTTAGTGTACGAGTTAGGTTACGGGTTATCATTAGGGTATGGAATAGGATTAAGATATGGGTTAGGGTTAGGTTTAAGGTTTAGGGCTAGTGTTAGGGTTAGGGCACAGGTTAGGATTAGGACAAAGGGTAGGGTATGGCTACGGATTAGGGTTATGTTATGTGGTAGGGTACGGGTTATCATTAGGGTATGCTTTAAGATTAGGGTACGGGTTTTGTTTAGGGTTAATGTTTAGGGTTAAGTTTAGGGCACAGGATAGGTTTAGGATAAATATTGGGGTATGGCTACGTGTTAGGGTTAGCGTACGTGTTAGGGTAAGTGTTATCTTTAGGGTGCGGGTTACGATTAGGATATGGATTAGTGTTAGGTTTAAGGGCCAGTGTTATGGTTAGGAATAGGGCATGTGTTAGGATTAGGGTAAAGATTACGGTATGGCTAAGTGTTTGTTATGGCTATGGTTTACTGTTTTGTACAGGTTAGGGAAAGTGTTATCATTAGGTTATGGGTTAGAATTAGGGCACGGTTTAAGTTTAGGGTTAAGGTTATGGTTACAGTTAGGGTTAGAGCATGGGTTAGGATTAGGGTAAATATTAGGGTATGGCTACGGGTTACGGTCAGTGAAAAGGTTAGGGAAAGGGTTATTGTTAACGAATGGGTTAGGATTAAGATACAACTTAGGGATAGGTTGAAGGGTTATGGTCAGGGATAGGGTTAGGGTTAGGGCATGGGTTAGGATTATGGTAAACATTGGGTTGTGGCTATGTGTTAGGGTTAGTGTACGGGTTAGGGTATGGGTTATCATTAGGGTACAGGTTAGGATTATGTTACATGTTTGGGTTAGGTTTAAGGGTTACGGTTAGGGTTAGGGTTATGGTTACGGTTAGCATTAGGGTTAGGTTTAGGGCACTAGTTAGTATTAAGGTAAAGTTTAAGGTATTCCTATAGGTTACAGTTAGTATAGGGGTTAGGGAAATGGTTATTGTTAGGGTACAAATTAGGATTAGAGTACGGTTTCGGTAAAGGTTGTTTATTTTTGCGGTACGCTGGCCTCTCACTGTTGTGGCCTCTCTTGTTGCGGAACACAGGCTCCGGATGCGCAGGCTCAGCGGCCATGGCTCACAGGTCCAGCTGCTCCACTGCATGTGGGATCCTCCCAGACCGGGACACGAACCCGTGTTCCCTGCATTGGCAGGTGGACTCTCAACCACTGCGCCACCAGGGAAGCCCTAGGTAAAGGTTTAAGTGTTAAAGTTGGGGTTAGGGTTAGGGCACAGGTTAAGTTTAGTGTAAAGACTAGTGTATGGCTACGTGTTAGGGATAGTGTACATGTTATCATTAGGGTACGGGTTAGGATTATGGTACGTGTTAGGGTTAAGTTTAAGGGTTATGGTTATGGTTAGGCTTAGGGTTTGGGCACTGGTTAGTAGTATGGTGGAGATTAGGGTATGGCTACGTGTTAGGGTTAGTGTATATATTAGGGTAAGTTTTATCATTAGCATATGGGTTAGCATTAGGGTACAGGTTACGGATAAGTGTTAAGGTTGAGGGTAATGGTTGGCACATGTGTTAGGATTAGGGTAAAGTTTAGTGTATGGCTACGGTTTATGGATAGTGTACGTGTTAGGGAAAAGGTTATCATTAGGGTACAGGTTTGGATTATGATACGGGTTAGGGAAAAAGTTAAAGGTTAAGGATAGGGCATGGTTTAGGATTAGGCTAAAGATTAGGGTATACCTACGATTTATGTTTAGTGTACGAGTTAGGAAAGGGTTATCGTTAGGGCATGGATTAGGATTAGGGTAATGAATGGGGTATGGTTACATGTTAGGATTAGTGCCCATGTTAAGGTACCAGTTATCGTTAGGATTAATGCTAGGATTAGGGTACAGGTAAGGGTTGGGTTTAATGGTTAGGGTTAAAGTTAGGGCACAAGACAGGATTATGGTAAATATTGGGGTATGGCTACATGTTAGGGTTAGTGTACGTGTTAGGGTACATGTTGTCTTCAGTGTATGGGGTAGGATTAGGATACGGATTAGGGTTAGGTTCAAGGCCCAGTGTTAGGGTTAGGGTTAGGGCACGTGTTAGGATTAGGGTAAAGATTACGGTATGGCTACGGGTTACGTTCAGTGTACGGGTTAGGGAATGGGTTATCATTAAAGTACGGGTTAGCATTAGGGTACGGTTTAGGGTTAGGTTTAAGGGTTAATGTGAGGGATAGGATTAGGGTTAGGATTATGGTAAGCATCGGGTTGTGGCTATGTGTTAGGGTTAGTGTACAGGTTAGGGTACGGGTTATTGTTAGGGTATAGTTTAGGATTAAGATACGGGTTAGGGTTAGGTTTAAGGGTTAGTGTTAGGGTTACAGTTAGGGTTAGGGTTATGGTTACGGTTAGGGTTAAAGTTACGGTTAGGGCACTAGTTAGTATTAGAGTAAAGATTAAGGTATTCTTACCAGATACAGTTAGTGTACAAGTTAGGGAAATGGTTATTGTTAGGGTACGGATTAGGATTAGGGTTTGGTTTAGGGTTAGGTTTAAGGGTTAGGGTTAGGGTTAGGGCACTGGTTAGTATTAGGGTATAGATTGGGATATGGCTATATGTTAGGGTTAGTGTACGTGTTACGGTATGTTTTATCATTAACGTATGGGTTAGGATTAGGGTAGGGGTTTGGGTTAAGTGTTAATGGTTAGGTTTAGGGTTGGCGCACGTGTTAGGATTAGGGTAAGAATTAGGTTATGGTTACTGGTTATGGTTACTGTACGTGTTAGGGAAAACGTTACCATTAGGGTACAAATTAGTATGAGGATACTGGTTAGGGAAAGGGTAAAGGGTTAGGGTTAGGTCACGGTTTACGATTATGGTAAAGATTAGGGTATAACTGTGGGTTATGGTTAGTGTACGGGTTCGGAAAGCGTTATCATTAGGGTATGGTGTAGGATTAGGGTATGGTTAAGGTTTAGATTTATGGGTTAGGTAGAGGGGTAGGGCACCAGTTAGGATTACGGTAAAGATTGGGGTATATTTATGTGTTACGGTCAGTGTATGTGTTAGGGTATGGGTTATCGTTGTTGCATGTGTTAGGATTAGGGGACGGGTTACTGTTTGGTTAATGGTTAGGGTTAGGTTTAGGGATAGGTTTAGTGTTAGGGCACGGGTTAGGATTAGGTTAAACATCAGGGTATGGAAATGTTTTAGGTTTAGTGCACGGGTTAGGGTACATGTTATCGTTAGGGTATGCGTTAGGATTAGTTTATGGTTAGGGTTAAGTTTAATGGTTATGGTAAGTGTTAGGGCACTGGTTACTATTAGGGTAAAGATTAGGGTATACCTACAGATTACAGTTAGTGCACAGGTTAGGGAAAGGGTTATTGTTAAGATACGATTAGGATTAGGGTACGGTTTAGGGTTAGGTTTAAGTGTTAAAATAAGGCTTAGGGTTCAGGCACCGGTTAAGTTTAAGATAAAGATTAGTGTATGGCTATGTGTTTGGGTTAGTGTATGTGTTATTATTAGTGTACGGGTTACAATTAGGTTATGGGTTAGGGTTAGTGTTAATTGTTACTGTTAGAGTTAGGGTTAGGGTTACTGTTAGGGCATGGATTAGGATTAGGGTAATGAATGGGGTATGGTTACATGTTAGGATTAGTGCCCGTGTTAAGGTAAGGGTTATCATTAGGTTTAGGGTTAGGATTAGGGTACAGGTTAAGGTTGGGGTTAATGGTTAGGGTTAAGTTTAGGGCACAGGATAGGATTAGGGTAAATATTGGAGCATACCTACATGTTAGGGTTAGTGTATGTGTTAGGTTATGTGTTATCTTCAGGGTATGGGTTAGGATTAGCATAAGGATTAGGGTTAGGGTCAAGGGTCAGTGTTAGGGTTAAGGATAGGGCACGTGTTAGGATTAGCGTTAAGAATATGGTATGAGTATAGGTTATGTTCAGTGTATGGGTTAGGGAACGGGTTATCATTAAAGTACGGGTTAGGATTAGGGTACGGTTTAGGGTTAGGTTTAAGGGTTAGTGTCAGGGATAGGGTTAGGGTTAGGGCATGGGTTAGGATTATGGTAAACTTCGGGGTTTGGCTATGTTTTAGGGTTAATGTATGGGTTACGGTACGGGTTACGGATAGGGTTATCTTTAGGGCACAGTTAGGTTTAGGATACTGGTTATGGTTACGGATAGGGTTAGGTTTAGGGTTAGGGTTAGTGTTACGGTTAGGGTTAGGGTTAGGTCACTGGTTAGTATTAGGATAAAGATTAAGGTATTCATACTGGTTACAGTTAGTGTACAGGTTAGGGAAATGGTTATCGTTAGTGTATGGATTAGGATTAGGGTTTGGTTTAGGAATAGGTTTAAGTGTTAAAGTTAGGGTTAGGGTTACGGCACCGGTTAAGTTTAGGGTAAAGATAAGTGTACGGCTATGTGTTGGGGTTAGTGTATGTGTTATCATTAGGGTACGGGTTAGGATTTGGTATGGTTTCGGGTTAGGTTTAAGGTTTAGGGTTAGGGCACTGGTTAGGATTAGGATAGAGATTAGGGTATGCTACGTGTTAGAGTTAGTGTACGTGTTAGGGTATGTTTTATCGTTAGCGTATGGGTTAGGATTAGGGTTCGGGTTAGGGTTAAGTGTAAAGTCTTAGGATTATGGTTGGCATACGTGTTAGGTTTTGGATAAAGATTATGGTATGGCTATGTGTTATGGTTAGTGTACAGGTTAGGGAGAAAGTTATCATTAGGGTACAGATTATTATTGGGATACGGGTTAGAGAAAGGGTAAAAGGTTAGGGTTAGGGCACGGTTTAGGATTAGGGTAAAGATTAGTGTATATCTACGGGTTATGGTTAGTGTACGGGTTTGGAAAGGGTTATCGTTAGGGTCTGGGTTCGGATTAGAGTACAGTTTAGGGTTAGGTTAAAGGTTTCGCGATAGGGGTAGTGCACCGGTTAGGATTAGGGTAAATATTGGGGTATGGCTATGTGTTAGGGTCAGTGTAGGTGTTAGGGTATGGTTTATCGTTGGTGCATGGCTTAGGATTAGGTTATGGGTTACCATTAGGTTAATGGTTACGGTTAAATCTAGGGATAGGGTTAGTGTTTGGGCATGGGTTAGGATTAGGTTAAACATTGGGGGTATGTCTACGTTTTAGCTTTAGTGTACGGGTTAGGGTATGGGTTATTGTTAGGGTATGGGTCAGGATTAGTTTATGGTTAGGGTTATGTTTAATGGTTAGTGTTGGTTTAGGGCACAGGTTAGGATTAGTTAAAGAATGGGGTATGGGTATGGCTCACGGTTAGTGTACGGGTTAGGGAATGGGTTAACTTTAGTGTATGCTTTAGGATTAGGGTATGGTTTAGAGTTAAGTTTAAGGGTTAGGGTTAGACTTAGGTTGAGGGAATGGGTTACGATGGGGGTAAAGATAAGTGTATGGCTACGAATTAGGGTCAGTGTACGGGTTACATTAGGGATTTCCATTACGGTACAGGTGAGGATTATGGGACGGATAAGGGTTAAGTGTTAGGGTTAGGTTTAGGGTACGGGTCAGGATTAGAGTAAAGATTGGGATACGGCTACATGTTAGGTTTAATATATGGGTTAGGGTATGGGTTATCGTTATGGTACGGGTTAGGGTTAGGTTTAGGACATGGGTTAGGATTAGGGTAAAGATAAGGATATGGTTATGAGTTATGATTATTGTATTGGTTAGGGAATGAGTTATCGTTAGGGTACAGGTTTGATTTAGTGCACGTGTTAGGTTTAGGCTTAAGGGCCAGTGTTAGGATTAGGGTTAGGGCACTCGTTAGGATTAAGGTAAAGATTAGTGCATGGGTATGGGTAACGGTTAGTGTAAGGGTTACGTAACAGGTTATCGTTAGTTTATGGTTTAGGATTAGGGTACCGTTTAGGGATAGGTTAAAGGGTTAGGGTTAGGGTTTGGGCATCGTTTAGGATTAGGTTAAAGATTAGGTTATGGCTACAGGTTACAGTTAGTGTATGTATTCTGGAAAGGGGTAGCATTATGTTACAGTTTAGCATTAGGATACAGGTTAGGGTTAGGGTAAAAGGTTAGCGTTAGCGTTAGGGCACATTTTAGGATTAGGGTAAAGATTACAGTATTCCTATGGGTTACGGATAGTGTACTGGTTAGAGAAAGGGTTATCGTTATGATACGGGTTAATATTAGCGTACGGTTTAGGGTTAGGGTTAATGGTTATGGTTATGGTTAGGGCACTGGTTAGTATTAGGGTAAAGATTAGGGTATTCTTATGGGTTACAGTTAGTGTACACTTTAGAGAAAGGGTTATCGTTAAGGTACGCATTAGGATTAGGGTACATTTTAGTGTTAGTTTTAAGTTTTAAAATTAGTGTTAGGGTTAGAGCACCGGTTAAGTTTAGGGTAAAGATTAGTGTATGGCTATGTGTTTGAGTTAGTGTATGTGTTATTGTTAGGGCACGGTTTACGATTAGGCTATGGGGTAGGGTTAGTGTTAATTGTTACGGTTAGGTTATGGTTAGGGTTAGTGTTAGTGCATGGATTGGGATTAGGGTAATGAATGGGTTATGGTAACAGGTTACGTTTAGTGCCCATGTTAAGGTACGGGTTATCGCTAGGGTTAGGATTAGGGTACAGGTTAGGGTTGGGGTTAATGGTTAGAGTTAAGGTTAGGGCACAGGATAGGATTAGGGTAAATATTGGGGTATGGCTACATGTTAGGGTTAGTGTACGTTTTAGGGTACGTGTTATCTTCAGGGTATGGGTTAGGATTAGGATACGGATTATGGTTAGGGTCAAGCCCAGTGTTAGGGTTAGGGTTAGGGCACGTGTTAGGATTAGGGTAACGATTGTGTTATGGCTACAGGTTATGTTGAGTGCACGGGTTAGGAAATGGGTTATCATTAAAGTACGGGTTAGGATTAGGGTATGGTTTAGGGTTAGGATGAAGTGTAGGGTCAGGGATAGGTTTAGGATTAGGCCATGTGTTAGGATTATGGTAAACATCGGGGTGTGGCTATGTGATAGGGTTAGTGTACAGGTTAGGCTAGGGGTTATCATTATGGTACAGGTTAGGATTAAGATATGGGTTAGGTTTAGGGTTAGGGTTAGGTTTAGGGTTAGGGTTATGGTTACGGTTAGGGTTAGGATTAGGGTTAGGGCACTGGATAGTATTAGGGTAAGGATTACGGTATTCCTACCGGTTACAGTGAGTGTACGGGTTAGGGAAAAGTTTATCGTTAGGGTATGGATTAGGATTAGGGTATGGTTTAGGGTTAGGTTTAAGTGTTAAAGTTAGGGTTAGGGTTAAGGCACCAGTTAAGTTTAGGGTAAATAAGAGTGTATGGCTATGTGTTTGGGTTAGTGTATGTGTTATCGTTAGGGCACTGGTTAGGATTAGGGTAGATATAAGTGTATGGTTACATGTTAGGGTTAGTGTACGTGTTAGGGTATGTTTTATCGTTAGTGTATGGGTTAGGATTAGTGTTCGGATTAGGGTTAAGTGTTAAGAGTTAAGGTTATGGTTGGCGCACGTATTACTATTAGACAAAAGATTAGGGTATGGTACCAGTTATGTTTAGTGTACGGGTTAGGGAAAACGTTATCGTTAGGGTACAGATTAGTATAAGGTTACGGGTTAGGGATAGGGGAAAAGGTTAGAGTTATGGCACGGTTTAGAAATAGGTTAAAGATTAGGGTATACCTATGGGTTATGGTTAGAGTACGGGATCGGAAAGGGTTATTGTTAGGGTATGGTTTAGGATGAGCGTGCAGTTTACGGTTAGGTTTAAGGGTTAGGGATAGGGGTAGGGCACTGGTTAAGATTAGAGTAAAGATTGGGGTATGGATATGTGTTAGGGTCATTTTACGTGTTAGGGTATGGCTTATGGTTGGTGCATGTGTTAGGAGTAGGGTACGGATTACTGTTAGTTTAATGGTTAGGGTTAGGTTTATGGATAGGGTTAGTGTTTGGGCACGGGTTAGGATTATGTTAATCATTTGTGTATGGCTACGTTTTAGGTTTAGTGTATGGGTTAGGGTATGGGTTATCGTTAGGGTATGGGTCAGGATTAGTTTACGGTTAGGTTTAGGTTTAATCGTTAGTGTTGGGTTAGGGAATGGGTTAGGGTTAGGTTAAAGAATGGGGTATGGCTACGGCTTACAGTTAGTGTACGGGTTAGGGAATGGGTTATCGTTAGTGTACGGTTTAGAGTTAAGATCTAGGGTTAGGGTAAGAGTTAGGGTAAGGGAATGGGTTACGATGGGGGTAAATATTAGGGTATGGCTACGTGTCAGGGTTAGTGTATGGGTTATACTAGGGATTTCCATTAGGGTACAGGTGAGGATTATGGGACGGATAAGGGTTAAGTGTTAGGGTTTGGTTTAGGGTACGGATTAGGATTAGAGTAAAGACTGGGGTATGGTTACATGTTAGGTTTAGAGTATGGGTTAGGGTATGTGTTATCGTTATGGTATGGGTTAGGGTTAGGGTTAGGGCATGGTTTAGGATTAGGGTAAAGATTAGGGAATACCTAAGGCTTAAGGTTAGTGTACGGGTTTGGAAAGGTTTATCATTAGGGTATGGGTTAGGATTAGGGTACGGTTTAGGGTTAGGTTTAAGGTTTAGGGATAGGGGTAGGGCACCGGTTAGGAGTAGGGTAGAGATTGGGGTATGGCCATGTGTTAGGGTCAGAGTACATGTTAGGGTATGGGTTTTCATTGGTGCATGGGTTAGGATTAGGTAGCGGATTACTGATAGGTTAATGGTTAGGGTTAGGTTTAGGGATAGGTTTAGTGTTAAGGCACAGGTTAGGATTCGGTTAAACATTTGGGTATGGCTACATTTTACGTTTAGTGTACGGGTTAGGGTATGGGTTACCGTTAGGGTATGGGTTAGGATTCATTTACGGTTAAGGTTAGGTTTAATGGTTAGTGTTGATTTAGGGCACGGGTTAGGATTAGGTTAAAGAATAGGGTAGGACTACGGCTTATGGTTAGTGTACGGGTTAGGGAACGTGTTATTGTTAGTGTACAGATTAGGATTAGGGTATGGTTTAGAGTTAAGTTTAAGGGTTAGGGTTAGAGTTAGGGTAAGCGAATGGGTTACAATGGGGGTAAAGATTAGTGTATGGCTACGCGTTAGCGTTAGTGTATGGGTTACGTTAGGGATTTCCATTAGGGTACTGGTCCAGATTATGGGATGGATAGGGGTTAAGTGTTGGGATTAGGTTTAGGGTATGGGTTATGGTTAGAGTAAAGTTTGGGATATGGTTACATGTTAGGTTTAGAGTATGGGTTAGGGTATGTGTTATCATTTTCGTATGGGTTAGGGTTAGGGTTAGGCCTTGGGTTAGGATTAGGGTAAATATTAGGATATGGTTACGAGTTACAATTACTGTACTGGTTAGAGAAAGCGTTATTGTGAGGGTAAGGTTTTGAGTTAGGGCACATATTAGAGTTAGGCTGAAGGTCTCCTGTAAGGATTAAGGTCAGGGCACGCGTTAGGATTAGGGTAAAGATTAGTGCATGGGTATGGGTAATGGTTAGTGTACGGGTTATGTAACAGGTTATTGTTAGGTGACGGTTTAGGATTAGGGTACGGTTTAGGGATAGGTATAAGGGTTAGTGTTAGTGTTAGGGTTACGGTTAGGGTTACGGTTATGGTTAGTGTTAAGTTTAGGGCACTGCTTAGAAATAGATTAAAGACTATGGTACTCTTACCAGTTACAGTTAGTGTACGGGGTAGGGAAATGTTTATCATTAGGGTACAGATTAGGATTAGGGTACGGTTTAGGGTTAGCTTTAGGGCACTGGTTAAATTTAGGGTAAAGATGAGTGTATGGCTACGTGTTTGGATTAATATAGGTGTTATCATTAGCGTACTGGTTAGGATTTGGGTATGGGTTCAGGTTATATTTAAGGGTTAGGGTTAGGGTTAAGACACTGGTTAGGATTACAGTATGGCCACAGGTTAGGGATAGTGTACGTGTTAGTGTATGTTTTATCATTAGTGTATGGTTTAGAATTAGGGTTCGGGTTAGGTTTACGTGTTAGGGGTTAGGGTTATGGTTGGCACACATGTTAGGATTAGGGTAAAGAGTAGGGTATGGCTATGTGTTTGGGTTAAGGTTGGGGTTAGGGCAGAGTTTAGGATTAGGGTAAAGATTAGAGTATTGCTATGGGTTGCGGTTAGTGTACGGGTTAGAGAAAGGGTTATCGTTAGGATACGGGTTAATATTAGCGTACGGTTTAGGGTTAGGTTTAAGGGTTCCGGTTAGGGTTGGGTTAGGGCACTGGTTAGTATTAGGGGAAAGATTAGGGTATGGCTTCGAGTTACAGTTAGTGTACAATTTAGGGAACGGGTTAGGAGTAGTGTAAATAGTATGGTATAGGGACTTGTTAGGGTTAGTGTACGCATTAGGGTATGGTTTATCATTAGGGTATGGTTTAGGATTAGTGTACGGGTTAGGGTTAGGTTTAGGGTTAGGGTTAGGGCACGGTTGGGATTAAGGTAAAGATAGCGGTATGCCTACATGTTAGGTTAGGGTTAGGGTTAGGTTTAGGGTTAGGGTTAGGGTTAGGGTTAGGGCATGGGTTAGGATTTTGGTAAACATTGGGGTATGGTTACGTGTTAGGGTTAGTGTATGGGTTAGGGTACAGATTAGGATTAGGGTACAGGTTAGGGTTAGGTTTAAGGGTTAGTGTTAGTGTTAGGGTTAGGAAACGTGTTAGGAGTAGCATAAAGATTAGCATATAGCTACAGGTTACAGTGACTGTACATTTAGGGAAAGTATTATCATTCCGGTACAGTTTAGGTTTATGGTACGTGTTAGGGTTAGATTTAATGGTTACGATTATGGTTAGGGTAAGGGCACTGCTTAGTATTAGGGTAAAGATTAGGGCATTCCTACGGGTTACAGTTAGTGTACAGGTTAGTGAAAGGGTTATCCTTAAGGTACGGATTAGGAGTAGGGTATGGTTTAGGGATGGGTTTAAGTGTTAAAATTAGGGTTATGGTTAGGGTACCGGTTAAGTTTAAGGTAAAGATTAGCGTATGGCTACGTGTTTGGGTTAGTGTACGTGTTATCATTTGGGTACGGTTTACGATGAGGCTATGGGTTAGTGTTAGTGTTCATTGTTACGCTTAGGGTCAGGGTTAGGGTAGTGTTATGGCATGGGTTAGGAGTAGTAGGCTAATGAAAGGTGTATGATTACTTGTTAGGGTTAGTTCCCATGTTAACGTACAGGTTATCGTTAGGGTTAGGGTTACGATTAGGGTACAGGTTAGGTTTGGCGATACGGGTTAGGGTTAAGGTTAGGGCATAGGATAGGATTAGGGTAAATATTGGCGTATGGCTACATGTTAGAGTTAGTGTACATGTTAGGGTACGTGTTATTTTCGGGGTATGGGTTAGGATTACGATACGGATTAGGGTTACGGTCAAGGTCCAGTGTTAGGGTTATGGTTAGGGCACGTGTTAGGATTAGGGTAAAGATTAGAGTATGGCTACATGTTACGTTCAGTGTACGGATTAGGCAACAGGTTATCATTAAAGTACGGATTAGGAATTGGTTACAGTATAGAGTTAGGATTAAGTGTTAGGGTCAGGATAGGGTTAGGATTAGGTCATGTGTTAGGATTATGGTAAACATCGGGATGTGGCTATGTGTTAGTTTTAGTGTATGCGTTTTGGTACGGGTTATCGTTAGTGTACAGGTGAGAATTAGGGTATCGCTTAGCGTTATGTTTAAGGGTTAGGGTCAGTGTTAGTTTAGGGTTAGGGTTACGGTTATGGTTACAGTTAGGGTTAGGGTTAGGGCCTTAGTTATTATTAGGGTAAAAATTAAGGTATTCCTACCATTTACAGTTTGTGCATGGGTTAGGGAAATGTTTATCGTTAGGGTACGGATTAGGATTAGGGTTAGGTTTAAGTGTTAAAGTTAGGGTTAGGGTCACGGCACGGGTTAAGTTTAGGGTAAAGATGAGTGTATGGCTACATGTTTGGGTTAGTTTATGTGTTATCATTAGGGTAGAGTTTACGATTAGGCTACGGGTTAGGGTTAGCGTTAATTGTTACGGTTAGGGTTAGGGTTAGGTTTAGGGTTAAGGCACTGGTTAGGATTAGGGTAGAGATTAGGGTATGGCTATGTGTTAAGGATATTGTACGTGTTTGGGTATGTTTTATCATTAGCGTATGGGTTAGGATTAGGTTTCGGGTTAGGTTTAAGTGTTAGGTTTATGGTTGGCGCACGTGTTAGTTTTAGGGTAAAGTTTAGCGTACGGCTACAGGTTACGGTTAGTGAACGGGTTAGGGAAAACGTTATCGTTATGGTACAGATTGGTATTAAGATACGGGTTAGGGAAAGGGTAAAAGGTAAGGGTTAGGGCATGGTTTAGGATTAGAGTAAAGATTAGGGAATACCTACGTCTTAAGGTTAGTGTACGGGTTAGGAAAGGGTTATCGTTAGTGTATGGGTTAGGATTAGGGTACGGTTTAGGGTTAGGTTTAAGGGTTAGGGATAGGGGTAGCACACCGGTTAGGAGTAGGGTAGAGATTGGGGTACGGCCATGTGTTAGAGTCAGTGTACGTGTTAGGGTATGATTTTCATTGGTACACAGGTTAGGATTAGGTAACGGGTTACTGTTAGGTTAATGGTTAGGGTTAGGTTTAGGGATAGGTTTAGTGTTAAGGCACAGGTTAGCATTCGGTTAAACATTTGGGTATGGCTACATTTTACATTTAGTGTACGGCTGAGGGTATGGGTTATCGTTAGGGTATGGGTTAGGATTCATTTACGGTTAAGGTTAAGTTTAATGGTTAGTGTTGGTTTAGGGCACGGGTTAGGATTAGGTTAAAGAATGGGGTAGGGCTAAGGCTTATGGTTAGTGTACGGGTTAGGGAACGGGTTATCGTTAGTGTACGGAGTAGGATTAGGGTATGGTTTAGAGTTAAGTTTAAGGGTTAGGGTTAGAGATAGGGTAAGCGAATGGGTTACAATGGGGGTAAAGATTAGGGTATGGCTACGCATTAGCGTTAGTGTATGGGTTACGTTAGGGATTTCCATTAGGGTACTGGTACAGATTATGGGATGCATAAGCGTTAAGTGTTGGGGTTAGGTTTAGGGTACGGGTTACGGTTAGAGTAAAGATTGGGATATGGTTACATGTTAGGTTTAGAGTATGGGTTAGGGTATGTGTTATCGTTATGGTATGGGTTAGGGTTAGGGTTAGGGAATGCTTTAGGATTAGGGTAAATATTAGGATATGGTTATGAGTTATGATTACGGTACTGGTTAGAGAAAGCGTTATTGTGAGGGTAGGGTTTTGAATTAGGGCACGTTAGAGTTAGGCATAAGGACAACTGTAAGGATTAAGGTCAGGGCACGCGTTAGAATTAGGGTAAAGATTAGTCCATGGTTATGGGTAACGGTTAGTGTACGGGTTATGTAACAGGTTATCGTTAAGTTACGGTTTAGGATTAGGGTACAGTTTAGGGGTAGGTATAAGTGTTAGTGTTAGGGTTAGGGTTAGGGTTAGGGTTAGGGTTACGGTTAGGGTTAGGGTTAGGTTTAGGGCACTGGTTAGAATTAGATAAAAGACTATGGTACTCTTACCAGTTACAGTTAGTGTACGGGATAGGGAAATGTTTATCGTTAGGGTACGGATTAGGATTAGGGTACCGTTTAGGGTTAGGTTTAAGGTTTAAAGTTAGGGCTAGGTTTAGGGCACTGGTTAAATTTAGGGTAAAGATGAGTGTATGCCTACGTGTTTGGATTAATGTACGTGTTATCATTAGCGTGCTGGTTAGGATTAGGGTATGGGTTTGGGTTAGATTTAAGGGTTAGGGTTAGGGTTAAGGCACTGGTTAGGATTAGGGTATGGTTACAGGTTAGGGTTAGTGTACGTGTTAGGGTATGTTTTATCATTAGTATATGGTATAGAATTAGGGTTCGGGTTAGGTTTACATGTTAGGGGTTAGGGGTATGGTTGGCACACGTGTTAGGATTAGGGTAAAGATTAGGGTATGGCTATGTGTTTGGGTTAAGATTAGGGTTGGGGCAGAGTTTAGGATTAGGGTAAAGATTAGAGTATTGCTATGAGTTGCGGTTAGTATATGGGTTAGAGAAAGGGTTATCGTTAGGATACGGGTTAATATTAGCATACGTTTTAGGGTTAGGTTGAAGGGTTCCAGTTAGCGTTAGGTTTAGGGCACTGCTTAGTATTAGGGGAAATATTAGGGTATGGCTTCGGGTTACAGTTAGTGTATGATTTAGGGAACGGGTTAGGAGTAGTGTAAATATTATGGTATAGGTACATGTTAGGGTTAGTGTACGCATTAGGGAACGGTTTACCATTGGGGGACGGTTTAGGATTAGTGTACGGGTTAGGGTTAGGGTTAGGTTTAGGGTTAGGTTTAAGGCACGGGTTAGGATTAGGGCAAAGATTGCGGTATGCCTAAATGTTTGGTTTAGTTTATATTTTAGGATATGGGTTATCGTTAGGTTACAGGTTAGGGTTATGCTACGGGTTAGGCTTATGTTTAGGTTATGGGTTAGGAATAGGGTAAAGCTTAGGGCATGGCTACGGATTACTGTTTTGTACTGGCTAGAGAAAGTGTTATCATTAGGGTATTGGTTACAATTAGGGCACGGTTTAGGGTTAGGGTTAAGGGTTAAAGTTATGGTTACGAGTAGGGTTAGAGCATGGGTTAGGATTAGGGTAAAGATTAGGGTATGGTTACAGTCAGTGTACGGGTTAGAGAAAAGGTTATCGTTAAAGTACGGGTTAGCATTAGCGTACGAATTAGGGTTATGTGTAAGGATTATGGTCAGGTGTAGTGTTAGGTTTAGAGCATGGGTTAGGATTATGGTAAACATTGGGGTATGGTAACGTGTTACGGTTAGTGTATGGGTTAGGGTACAGGTTATCATTAGGGTACGGGTTAGGGTTAGGTTTAAGCGTTAGTGTTAGTGTTAGGGGTAGGAAACGCGTTAGGAGTAGCATACAGATTAGCATATAGCTACAGGTCACAGTGACTGTACAAGTTAGGGAACGTATTATCGTTCGGGTACAGTTTAGGTTTATGGTACGTGTTAGGAGTAGCTTTAAGGGTTACGGTTATGGTTAGGGTTAGGGCACTGATTAGTATTAGGGTAAAGATTAGGTCATTCCTACGGGTTACAGTTAGTGTACAGGTTACTAAAAGAGTTATTATTAAGGTACGGATTAGGATTAGGGTATGGTTTAGGGTTAGGTTTAAGTGTTAAAATTAGGGTTATGGTTAGGGTACTGGTTAAGTTTAAGGAAAAGATTCGTGTATGGCTACGTGTTTGTGTTAGTATACGTGTTATCGTTACGGTACGGTTTACGATTAGGCTATGGGTTAGTGTTAGTGTTCATTGTTACGCTTAGCGTTAGGGTTAGTGTAGTGTTATGGCAAGGATTAGGAGTAATAGGCTAATGAATGGTGTATGGTTACTTGTTAGGGTTAGTTCCCGTGTTAACCTACAGGTTATCAGTAGGGTGAGGGTTACGATTAGGGTAAAGGTTAGATTTGGGGATAAAGGTTAGGGTTAAGGTTAGGCCATAGGATGGGATTAGGGTAAATATTGGCGTATGGCTATATGTTAGAGTTAGTGTACATGTTAGGGTACGTGTTATTTTCAGGGTATGGGTTAGGATTAGGATACGGATTAGGGTTACGGTCAAGGTCCAGTGTTAGGGTTAGGGTTAGGGCACGTGTTAGGATTAGGGTAAAGATTACAGTATGGCTATGGTTTACGTTCAGTGTACGGGTTAGGGAACAGGTTATCATTAAAGTACGGATTAGGAATAGGGAATGGTATAGGGTTAGAATTATGGGTTAGGGTCAGGATAGGGTTAGGATTAGGTCATGGGTTAGGATTATGGTAAACCTTGGGGTGTGGCTATGTGTTAGTTTTAGTGTATGCGTTAGGGTATGGGTTATCGTTAGTGTACAGGTTAGAATTAGGGTACGGGTTAGCGTTACGTTTAAGGGTTAGGGTCAGTGTTAGGTTAGGGCTAGGGTTACGTTTATGGTTACAGTTAGGGTTCAGGTTAGGGCACTAGTTATTTTTAGCATAACAATTAAGGTATTCCTACCATTTACAGTTTATGCATGGGTTAGGGAAATGGTTATCGTTAGGGTACGAATTAGGATTAGGGTTAGGTTTAAGTGTTAAAGTTAGGGTTAGGGTTACGGCACGGGTTAAGTTTAGGGTAAAGATGAGTGTATGGGTACGTGTTTGGGTTAGTTTACATGTTATCATTAGGGTACAGTTTACGATTAAGCTACGGGTTAGGGTTAGCGTTAATTGTTACGGTTAGGGGTAGGGTTAGTGTTAGGTCACTGGTTAGGATTATGGTAGCGATTAGGGTATGGCTATGTCTTAGGGATAGTGTACATGTTTGGGTATGTTTTATCATTAGCGTATGGGTTAGGATTAGGGTTCGGGTTAGGTTTAAGTGTTAAGAGTTAGGTTTATGTTTGGAACACATGTTAGGATTAGGGTTAAGATTAGGGTATGGCTATGTGTTTGGGTTAAGGTTAGGGTTAGGGCAGAGTTTAGGATTAGGGTAAAGATTAGAGAATTGTTATGGGTTGCGGTTAGTGTATGGGTTAGAGAAAGGGTTATCGTTAGGATACGGGTTAATATTAGCGAACGGTTTAGGGTTAGGTTTAAGGGTTCCAGTTAGGGTTAGGGTTAGGGCACTGGTTGATATTAGGGGAAAGATTAGGGTATGGCTTAGGGTTACAGTTAGTGTACGATTCAGGGAACGGGTTAGGAGTAGTGTAAATATTATGGTACAGGTACGTGTTAGGGTTAGTGTGTGCATTCGGGTACGGTTTATCATTAGGGTACGGTTTAGGATTGGTGTATGGGTTATGTTAGGTTTAGGTTTAGGGTTAGGGTTAAGGCACAGGTTAGGATTAGGGTAAAGATTGCGGTATGCCTACATGTTAGGTTTAGTTTATATTTTAGGATATGGGTTATCGTTAGGTTCCAGGTTAGGGTTATACTACAGGTTAGGCTTATGTTTAGGGTATGGCTATGGATTACTGTTTTGTACTGGCTAGGGAAAGTGTTATCATTCGGGTATTGGTTACAATTAGGGCATGGTTTAGGGTTAGGGTTAAGGGTTAAAGTTATAGTTATGATTAGTGTTAGAGCATGGGTTAGGATTAGGGTAAAATTAGGGTATGGTTACGGTCAGTGTACGGATTAGGGAAAATATTATTGTTAAAGTACGGGTTAGCATTATCGTATGAATTAGGGTTATGTTTAAGGATTATGGTTAGGTGTAGGGTTAGGGTTAGGGCATGGGTTAGGATTTTGGTAAACATTGGGGTATGGTTACGTGTTAGGGTTAGTGTATGGGTTAGGGTACAGGTTATCGTTAGGATACGGGTTAGGATTAGGGTACAGGTTATGGTTAGGTTTAAGGGTTATTGTTAGTGTTATGGTTCGGAAACGCGTTAGGAGTAGCATAAAATTTAGCATATAGCTACAGGTTACAGTGACTGTACAAGTTAGGGAAAGTATTATCTTTCGGGTACAGTTTAGGTTTATGGTACGTGTTAGGGTTAGCTTTAAGGGTTACGGTTAGGGTTAGGGTTAGGGCACTGATTAGTATTAGGGTAAAGATTAGGGCATTCCTACCGGTTACAGTAAGTGTACAGGTTAGTGAAAGGGTTATTATTAACGTATGGATTAGGATTAGTGTATGGTTTAGGGTTAGGTTTAAGTGTTAAATTTAGGGTTATGGTTAGGGTACCGGTTAATTTTAAGGTAAAGATTAGTGTATGGCTATGTGTTTGGGTTAGGGTACGTGTTATCGTTAGGGTACGGTTCACGATTATGCTATGGGTTAGTGTTAGGGTTCATTGTTACACTTAGGGTTAGGGTTAGTGTAGTGTTATGGCAGGGATTAGGAGTAATAGGCTAATGAATGGTGTATGGTTACTTGTTAGGGTTAGTTCCCGTGTTAACGTACAGGTTATCGTTAGGGTTAGGGTTACGATTAGGGTACAGGTTAGGTTTGGGGATAAAGGTTAGGGTTAGGGTTAGGGCATAGGATAGGATTAGGGTAAATATTGGCGTATGGCTACATGTTAGAGTTAGTGTACATGTTAGGGTATGTGTTATTTTCAGGGTATGGGTTAGGATTAGGATACGGATTAGGGTTACGGTCAAGGTCCTGTGTTAGTTTTAGGGTTATGGCACTTGGTAGGATTAGGGTAAAGATTACAGTACGGCTACGGGTTACATTGAGTGTATGGGTTATGGAACAGGTTATCATTAAAGTACGGATTAGGAATAGGGTATGTTAAAGAGTTAGGATTTAGGTTTAAGGTCAGGATAGGGTTAGGATTAGGTCATGGGTTAGGATTATGGTAAACATCGGGGTGTGACTATGTGTTAGTGTTAGTGTATGCGTTAGGGTATGGGTTATAGTTAGTGTACAGGTTAGAATTAGGTTATGGCTTAGCGTTACGTTTAAGGGTTAGGGTCAGTGTCAGGATAGGGTTAGGGTTATGTTTATGGTTACAGCTAGGGTTAAGGTTAGGGCACTAGTTATTATTAGGCTAAAAATTAATGTATTCCTACCATACACAGTTTGTGCATGGGTTAGGGAAATGGTTATCGTTACGGTACGGATTAGGATTAGGGTTAGGTTTAAGTGTTAAATTTAGGGTTAGGGTTACGGCACCAGTTAACTTTAGGGTAAAGATGAGTGTATGGCTACGTGTTTGAGTTAGTTTACGTGATATCATTAGGGTACAGTTTACGATTAGGCTACGGTTTAGGGTTAGCATTAATTGTTACGGTTCGGGTTAGGGCACTGGTTAGCATTAGGGTAGAGATTAGGGTATGGCTATGTGTTAGGGATAGTGTACATGTTTGGGTATGTTTTATCATTAGCGTATGGGTTAGGATTAGAGTTCGGGTTAGGTTTAAGTGTTAAAGGTTAGGTTTATGGTTGTCACACGTGTTAGGTTTAGGGTAAAGTTTAGGGTATGGCTACGGGTTACGGATAGTGTACGCGTTAGGGAAAACGTTATCGTTATGGTACAGATTCGTATTAAGATACAGGTTTGAGAAAGGGTAAAAGGTAATGGTTCGGGCATGGTTTAGGATTAGGGTAAAGATTAGGGTATACCTACGGCTTAAGGTTAGTGTACGGGTTTGGAAAGGGTTATCGTTAGGGCATGGGTTAGGATTAGGGTACGGTTTAGGATTAGGTTTAAGGTTTAGGGATACGGGTAGGGCACCGGTTAGGAGTAGGGTAGAGATTGGGGTACGGCCATATGTTAAGGTCCGTGTACGTGTTAGGGTATGGGTTTTCATTGGTGCACGGGTTAGGATTAGGTAACGGGTTACTGTTAGGTTAATGGTTAGGGTTAGGTTTAGGGATAGGTTTAGTGTTAAGGCACAGGTTAGGATTAGGTTAAACATTTGGGTATGGCTACATTTTACGTTTAGTATACGGGTTGGGATATGGGTTATCGTTAGGGTATGGGTTAGGATTCGTTTACGGTTAAGGTTAGGTTTAATAGTTAGTGTTGGTTTAGGGCACGGGTTAGGATTAGGTTAAAGAATGGGGTAGGGCTACGGCTTATGGTTAGTGTATGGGTTAGGGAACGGGTTATCGTTAGTGTACGGATTAGGATTCGGGTATGGTTTAGAGTTAAGTTTAAAGGTTAGGGTTAGAGTTAGGGTAAGCGAATGGGTTACAATGGGGGTAAAGATTAGGGTATGGCTACGTGTTAGAGTATGGGTTACGTTAGAGATTTCCATTAGGGTACTGGTTCAGATTATGGGACAGATAAGGGTTAAGTGTTTGGGTTAGGTTTAGGGTACGGGTTAGGGTTAGTGTAAAGATTGGGATATGGTTGCATGTTAGGTTTAGAGTATGGGTTAGGGTATGTGTTATCCTTATGGTATGGGTTGGCGACAGAGTTAGGGCATGATTTAGGATTAGGGTAAATATTAGGATATGGTTATGAGTTACAATTACTGTACTGGTTAGAGAAAGCGTTATTGTGAGGTTAGGGGTTTGAATTAGGGCACATGTTAGAGTTAGGCTTAAGGGCTACTGGAAGGATTAAGGTCAGGGAACACGTTAGGAGTAGGGGAAAGATTCGTGCAAGGGTATGGGTAACGGTTTGTGTACGGGTTACGTAACAGGTTATCGTTAGGTTACGTTTTAGGATTAGGGTACGGTTTAGGGATATTTATAAGGGTTATTGTTAGGGTTAGGGTTAGGGTTAGGGTTGGGGTTAGGTTTAGGTTTAGGGCACTGGTTAGAATTAGATTAAAGACTACTGTACCTTTACCAGTTACAGTTAGTGTACGGGGTAGGGAAATGTTTATCGTTAGGGTACGGATTATGATTAGTGTTAGTTTTAGGGTTAGGTTTAAGGTTTACAGTTAGGGTTAGGTTTAGGGCACTGGTTAAATTTAGGGTAAAGATGAGCGTATGGCTATGTGTTTGGATTAATGTATGTGTTATCATTAGCATACTGGTTAGGTTTAGGGTATGGTTTCAGGTTAGATTTAAGGGTTAGGGTTAGGGTTAAGATACTGGTTAGGATTAGGGTATGGCTACAAGTTAGGGTTAGTGTAGGTGTTAGGGTATGTTTTATCGTTAGTGTATGGTTTAGAATTAGGGTTCGGGTTAGGTTTACGTGTTAGGGTTTAGGGTTATGGTTGGCACACGTGTTAGGATTAGGTTAAAGATTAGGGTATGGCTATGGTCAGTGTACGGGATAGGGAAAAGTTTATCGTTAAAGGACAGGTTAGCATTAGCGTACGATTTAGGGTTATGTTTAAAGATTATGGTCAGGTTTAGGGTTAGGGTTAGGGCATGGGTTAGGATTATGGTAAACATTAGGGTATGGTTACGTGTTATGGTTAGTGTATGGGTTAGGGTACAGGTTACCTTTAGGGTACAGGTTAGGATTAGGGTACGGGTTAGGGTTAGGTTTAAGGGTTAGTGTTAGTGTTAGGGTTAGGAAACGAGTTAGGAGTAGCATAAAGATTAGCATATAGCTACAGGTCACAGTGACTGCACAAGTTAGGGAAAGTATTATCGTTCGTGTACAGCTTAGGTTTATGGTACTTGTTAGGGTTAGCTTTAAGGGTTACCGTTACTGTTAGGGTTAGGGCACTGATTATTATTAGGGTAAAGATTAGGGCATTCCTACGGGTTACAGTTAGTGTACAGGTTAGTGAAAGGGTTATCCTTAAGGTACGGATTAGGATTAGGGTATGGTTTAGGGTTAGGTTTAAGTGTTAAAATTAGGGTTATGGTTAGGGTACTGGTTAAGTTCAAGGTAAAGATTAGTGTATGGCTACGTTTTTGGGTTAGTGTATGTGTTATCATTAGGGTACAGTTTACAATTAGGCTATGGTTTAGTGTTAGTGTTCATTGTTACGCTTAGGGTTAGGGTTAGGGTAGTGTTATGGCATGCGTTAGGAGTAGGCTAATGAATGGTGTATGGTTACTTGTTAGGGTTAGTTCCTGTGTTAACGTACAGGTTATCGTTCGGGTTAGGGTTACGATTAGGGTACAGGTTAGCTTTGGGGATAAAGGTTAGGGTTAAGGTTTGGGCATAGGATAGGATTAGGGTAAATATTTTCGTATGGCGACATGTTAGACTTAGTGTGCATGTTAGGGTACGTGTTATTTTCGGGGTATGGTTTAGGATTAGGATATGGTTTAGGGTTACGGTCAAGGTCCAGTGTTAGTGTTAGGGTTAGTGCACGTGTTAGGATTAGGGTAAAGATTACAGTATGGCTACAGGTTACGTTCAGTCTATGGGTTAGGGAACAGGTTATCATTAAAGTACGGATTAGGAATAGGGTACGGTATAGAGTTAGGATTAAGGGTTAGGGTCAGGATAGGGTTAGGATTAGGTCAAGGGTTAGGATTATGGTAAACATTGGGGTGGGGCTATTTGTTAGTGTTAGTGTATGCGTTAGGGTACGGGTTATCGTTAGTTTACAGGTTAGAATTAGGGTATGACTTAGCGTTACGTTTAAGGGTTAGGGTCACTGTTAGGTTAGGGTTAGGGTTATGGTTATGGTTACAGTTACGGTTAGGGTTAGGGCACTAGTTATTATTAGGGTAAAAATTATGGTATTCCTACCATTTACAGTTTGTGCCTGGGTTAGGGAAATGGTTATCGTTAGTGTACGGATTAGGATTAGGGTTAGGTTTAAGTGTTAAAGTTAGGGTTAGGGTTATGGCACCGGTTAAGTTTAGGGTAAAGATGAGTGTATGGCTACGTGTTTGGGTTAGTTTACATGTTATCATTTGGGTACAGTTTACGATTAGGCTATGGGTTAGGGTTAGCATTCATTGTTACTGTTAGGGTTAGGGTTAGCATTAGCGCACTGGTTAGGTTTAGGGTATCGCTATGTGTTAGGGATAGTGTACATGTTTGGGTATGTTTTATCATTAGAGTATGGGTTAGGATTAGGGTTCGGGTTAGGTTTAAGTGTTAAGGGTTAGGTTTATGGTTAGCACACGTGTTAGGTTTAGGGTAAATTTTAGGGTATGGCTACGGGTTACGGTTAGTTTACAGGTTAGGGAAAACGTTATCGTTACAGTACAGATTAGTATTAAGATACGGGTTAGAGAAAGAGTAAAAGGCAAGGGTTAGGGCATGGTTTAGGATTAGGGTAAAGATTAGGGAATACCTATGGCTTCAGGTTTGTGTACGGGTTTGGAAAGGGTTATCTTTAGGGTATGGGTTACGTTAGGGATTTCCATTAGGGTACTGGTTCAGATTATGGGACGGATAAGGGTTAAGTGTTAGGGTTATGTTTGGGTATGGGTTAGGGTTAGAGTAAAGATTGGAATATGGTTACATGTTAGGTTTAGAGTATGGGTTAGGGAATGTGTTATCGTTATGGTACGGGTTACAGTTATGGTTAGGGCACGGTTTAGGATTAGGGTAAATATTAGGATATGGTTATGAGTTACAATTACTGTACTGGTTAGAGAAAGCGTTATTGTGAGGGTAGGGGTTTGAATTAGGGCACATGTTAGAGTTAGGCTTAAGGGCTACTGTATGGATTAAGGTCAGGGCACGCGTTAGGATTAGGGTAAAGATTAGTGCATGGATATGGGTAATGGTTAGTGTACGGGTTACATAACAGTTTATCGTTAGGTTACGGTTTAGGATTAGGGTACGGTTTAGGGATAGGTATAAGGGTTATTGTTGGGGTTAGGGTTAGGGTTAGGTTTAGTGCACTGATTAGAATTAGATTAAAGACTATGGTACTCTTTCCAGTTACAGTTGGTGTACAGGGTAGGGAAATATTTATCATTAGGGTACGGATTAGGGTTAGGGTACGGTTTAGGGTTAGGTTTAAGGGTTCCAGTTAGGGTTAGGGTTAGGCCACTGGTTAGTATTAGGGGAAAGATTAGGGTATGGCTTCGGGTTACAGTTAGTGTACGATTTAGGGAACGGGTTAGGAGTAGTGTAAATATTATGGTATAGGTACGTGTTAGGGTTAGTGTACGCATTAGTGTACGGTTTATCATTAGGGTACGGTTTAGGCTTAGTGTACGGGTTAGGGTTAGGGTTAGGTTTAGGGTTAGGGTTAAGGCCCGGGTTAGGATTAGGGTAAAGATTGTGGTAGCCTACATGTTAGGTTTAGTTTATATTTTAGGAAATGGGTTATCGTTAGGGTACAGGTTAGGGTTATGCTACGGGTTAGGCTTATGATTAGGGTATGGGTTAGGATTAGGGTAAAGTTTAGGGTATGGCTACGGATTACTGTTTTGTACTGGCTAGTGAAAGTGTTATCATTAGGGTATTGGTTACAAAGGGCACGGTTTAGGGTTAGGGTTAAGGGTTAAAGTTATGGTTACGAGTAGGGTTAGAGCATGGGTTAGGATTAGGGTAAAGATTAGGGTATGGTTACAGTCAGTGTATGGGTTAAGGAAAAGGTTATCGTTAAAGTACGGGTTAGCATTAGCATACGAATTAGGGTTATGTTTAAGGATTATGGTCAGGTCTAGGGTTAGGGTTAGGGCATGGGTTAGGATTATGGTAAACATTGGGGTATGGTTACGTGTTAGGGTTAGTGTATGGGTTAGGGTACAGGTTAGGATTAGGGTACGGTTTAGGGTTAGGTTTAAGGGTTAGTGTTAGTGTTAGGGTCAGGAAACGCGTTAGGAGTAGCATAAAGATTAGCATATAGCTACAGGTTACAGTGACTGTACAAGTTAGGGAAAGTATTATCGTTCGGGTACAGTTTAGGTTTATGGTACGTGTTAGGGTTAGCTTTAAGGGTTACAGTTAGGGTTAGGGTTAGGGCACTGCTTAGTATTAGGGTAAAGATTAGGGCATTCCTACGGGTTACAGTTAGTGTACAGGTTAGTGAAAGGGTTATCATTAAGGTACGGATTAGGATTAGGGTATGGTTTAGGGTTAGGTTTAAGTGTTAAAATTAGTGTTATGGTTAGGGTACCGGTTAAGTTTAAGGTAAAGATTAGTGTATGGCTATGTGTTTGGGTTAGGGTACGTGTTATCGTTAGGGTACGGTTTACGATTAGGCTATGGGTTAGTGTTAGTGTTCATTGTTATGCTTAGGGTTAGGGTTAGGGTAGTGTTATGGCATGCATTAGGAGTAGGCTAATGAATGGCTTATGGCTACTTGTTAGGGTTTGTTCCCGTGTTAACGTACAGGTTATCGTTAGGGTTAGGGTTACGATTAGGGTACCGGTTAGGTTTGGGTATAAAGCTTAAGGTTAAGGTTAGGGCATAGGATAGGATTAGGGTAAATATTGGCGTATGGCGACATGTTAGAGTTAGTGTACATGTTAGGGTATGTGTTATTTTCAGGGTATGGGTTAGGATTAGTATACGGATTAGGGTTTCGCTCAAAGTCCAGTGTTAGGGTTAGGGTTAGGGCACGTGTTAGGATTAAGGTAAAGATTACAGTATGGTTACGGGTTACGTTCAGTGTACAGGTTAGGGAACAGGTTATCATTAAATTACGGATTAGGTATAGGGTACGGTATAGAGTTAGGATTAAGGGTTAGGGTCAGGATAGGGTTAGGATTAGGTCATGGATTAGGATTATGGTAAACATCGGGGTGTGGCTATGTGTTAGCGTTAGTGTATGCGTTAGGGTACGGTTATCGTTATTGTACAGGTTAGATTTATGGTATGGGTTAGCTTTACGTTTAAGGTTTAGGGTCAGTGTTAGGTTAGGGTTAGGGTTATGGTTACAGTTAGGGTTAGGGTTAGGGCAGTAGTTATTATTAGGGTAAAAATTAAGGTATTCCTACCATTTACAGTTTGTGCATGGGTTAGGCAAATGGTTATCATTAGGGTTCAGATTACGATTAGGCTTAGGTTTAAGTGTTAAAGTTAGGGTTAGGGTTATGGCACCGGTTAAGTTTAGGGTAAAGATGAGTGTATGGCTACGTGTTTGGGTTAGTTTATGTGTTATCATTTGGGTACAGTTTACGATTAGGCTATGGGTTAGGGTTAGTGTTAATTAGTACGGTTAGGTTTAGGGTTAGTGTTAGGGCACTGGTTAGGATTAGGGTAGAGATTAGGGTATGGCTATGTGTTAGGGATATTGTACTTGTTTGGGAATGTTTTATCATTAGCGTATGGGTTAGGATTAGGGTTCGGGTTAGGTTTAAGTGTTAAGGGTTAGGTTTATGGTTGGCACACGTGTTAGGTTTAGGGTAAAGTTTAGGGTACGGCTCCGAGTTACGGGTTAGGGAAAACGTTATCATTATGGTACAGATTAGTATTAAGGTACAGGTTAGAAAAAGGGTAAAAGGTATGGGTTTGGGCATGGTTTAGGATTAGGGTATATATTAGGGAATACCTACGGCTTAAGGTTAGTGTACGGGTTTGGAAAGGGTTATCGTTAGGGTATGGGTTAGGATTAGGTTACGGTTTAGGGTTAGGTTTAAGGTTTAGGGATAGGGGTAGGGCACCGGTTATGAGTAGGGTAGAGATTGGGGTACGGCCATGTGTTAGGGTCAGTGTACGTGTTAGGGTATGGGTTTTCATTGGTGCACGGGTTAGGATTAGGTAACGGGTTACTGTTAGGTTAATGGTTAGGGTTAGGTTTAGGGATAGGTTTAGTGTTAAGGCACAGGTTAGGATTAGGTTAAACATTTGGGTATGGCTACATTTTACATTTAGTATACGAGTTGGGGTATGGGTTATCGTTAGGGTATGGGTTATGATTCGTTTACGGTTAAGGTTCGGTTTAATGGTTAGTGTTGGTTTGGGGCATGGGTTAGGATTAGGTTAAGGAATGGGGTAGGGCTACGGCTTATGGTTAGTGTACGGGTTAGAGAACGGGTTATCGTTAGTGTACCGATTAGGATTTGGGTATGGTTTAGAGTTAAGTTTAAAGGTTAGGGTTAGAGTTAGGGTAAGCGAATAGGTTACTATGCGGGTAAAGATTAGGAATGGCTACGCATTAGCGTATGGGTTACGTTAGGGATTTCCATTAGGGTACTGGTACAGATTATGGGATGCATAAGCGTTAAGTGTTGGGGTTAGGTTTAGGGTACGGGTTAGGGTTAGAGTAAAGATTGGGATATGGTTACATGTTAGGTTTAGAGTATGGGTTAGGGTATGTGTTATCGTTATGGTATGGGTTAGGGTTAGGGTTAGGGAATGGTTTAGGATTACGCTAAATATTTGGATATGGTTATGAGTTACAATTACTGTACTGGTTAGAGAAAGCGTTATTGTGAGGGTAGGGGTTTGAATTAGGGCACATGTTAGAGTTAGGCTTAAGGGCTAATGTAAGGATTAAGGTCAGGGAACGCGTTAGGAGTAGGGTAAAGATTCGTGCATGGGTATGGGTAACGGTTAGTGTACGGGTTACGTAACAGGTTATAGTTAGGTTATGTTTTAGGATTAGGGTACGGTTTAGGGATACGTATAAGGGTTATTGTTAGGGTTAGGGTTAGGGTTAGGTTTAGGGCACTGGTTAGAATTAGATTAAAGACTACAGTACTTTTACCAGTTACAGTTAGTGTACGGGGTAGGGAAATGTTTATCGTTAGGGTACGGATTATGATTAGGGTTAGTTTTAGGATTAGGTTTAAGGTTTAAAGTTAGGTTAGGTTTACGGCAATGGTTAAATTTAGGGTAAAGATGAGTGTATGGCTATGTGTTTGGATTAATGTATCTGTTATCATTAGCGTACTCGTTAGGAATAGGGTATGGGTTCGGGTTAGGTTTAGGGTTAAGGCACTGGTTAGGATTAGGGTATGGCTACAGGTTAGGGTTAGTGTACGTGTTTGGGTATGTTTTATCGTTAGTGTATGGTTTAGAATTAGGGTACGGGATAGGTTTACATGTTAGGGGTTAGGGTTATGATTGGCACACGTGTTAGGATTAGGTTAAAGATTAGGGTATGGCTATGTGTTTGGGTTAAGGTTAGGGTTAGGGCAGAGTTTAGGTTTAGGGTAAAGATTAGAGTATTGCTATGGGTTGCGGTTAGAGTATGGGTTAGAGAAAGGGTTATCGTTAGGATACGGGTTAATATTAGCGTACGGTTTAGGGTTAGGTTGAAGGGTTCCAGTTAGGGTTAGGTTTAGGTCACTGGTTAGTATTAGGGGAAAGATTAGGGTATGGCTTCTGGTGACAGTTAGTGTACGATTTAGGGAACGTGTTAGGAGTTGTGTAAATATTATGGTACAGGTACGTGTTAGGGTTAGTGTACGCATTAGGGTACAGTTTATCATTAGGGTACGGTTTAGGCTTAGTGTACGGGTTAGGGTTAGCGTTAGGGTTAGGGTTAAGGCACGGGTTAGGATTACGGTAAAGATTGCGGTATGCCTACATGTTAGGTTTAGTTTATATTTTAGGATATGTGTTATCGTTAGGTTACAGGTTAGGTTTATGCTACGGGTTAGGCTTATGTTTAGGGTATGGGTTAGGAGTAGGGTAAAGCTTTGGGTATGGCTACGGATTACTGTTTTGTATTGGCTAGGGAAAATGTTATCATTAGGGTATTGGTTAGAAAGGGCACGGTTTAGGGTTAGGGTTAAGGGTTAAAGTTATGGTTACGATAAGTGTTGGAGCATGGGTTAGGATTAGGGTAAAGATTAGGGTATGGTTACGGTCAGTGTACGGGTTAGGGAAAAGTTTGTCGTTAAAGTATGGGTTAGCATAAGCATACGAATTAGGGTTATGTTTAAGGATTATGGTCAGGTCTAGGGTTAGGCTTAGGGCACGGCTTAGGATTATGGTAAACATTGGGGTATGGTTACGTGTTACGGTTAGTGTATGGGATAGGGTACTGGTTAAGATTAGGGTACAGGTTAGGATTAGGTTTAAGGGTTAGTGTTAGTGTTAGGGTTAGGAAATGCGTTAGGAGTAGCATAAAGATTAGCATATAACTACAGGTTACAGTGACTGTAACAAGTTAGGGAAAGTATTATCATTCGGGTACAGTTTAGGTTTATGGTACATGTTAGGGTTAGCTTTAAGGGTTAGGATTAGGGTTAGGGTTAGGGCACTGCTTAGTATTAGGGTAAAGATTAGAGCATTCCTGCGGGTTACAGTTAGTGTACAATTTAGTGAAAGGGTTATCATTAAGGTACGGATTAGGATTAGGGTATGGTTTAGGGTTAGGTTTAAGTGTTAAATTTAGGGTTATGGCTAGGGTACCAGTTAAGTTTAAGGTAAGGATTAGTGTATGGCTACGTGTTTGGGTTAGTATATGTGTTATCGTTAGGGTACGGTTTCAGATTAGGCTATGGGTTAGTGTTAGTGTTCATTGTTACGCTTAGGGTTAGGGTTAGGGTAGTGTTATGGCAGGCGTTAGGAGTAGGCTAATGAATAGTGTATGGTTACTTGTTAGGATTAGTTAACGTGTTAACGTACAGGTTATCATTCGGGTTAGAGTTAAGATTAGGGTAGAGGTTAGGTTTGGGGTTAAAAGTTAGTGTTAACGTTTGGGCATAGGATAGGATTAGGGTAAATATTGGCGTATGGCTTCATGTTTGAGTTAGTGTACATGTTAGGGTACGTGTTATTTTCAGGTTATGGGATAGGATTAGGATACGGATTAGGGTTACGGTCAAGGTCCACTGTTAGGGTTAGGGTTAGGGCACGTGTTACGGGTAGGGTAAAGGATTACAGTATGGCTACGGTTTACGTTCACTGTACGGTTTAGGGAACAGGTTATCATTAAAGTACGGATTAGGAATAGGGTATGGTATAGAGTTAGGATAGAGGGTTAGTGTCAGGATAGGGTTAGGATTAGGTCATGGATTAGGATTATGGTAAACATCGGGGTGTGGCTATGTGTTAGCGTTAGTGTATGCATTAGGGTATCGGTTATCGTTAATGTACAGCTTAGAATTAGGGTACGGGTTAGCGTCACGTTTAAGGGTTAGCGTTAGGGTTACGGTTACAGTTAGGCTTAGGCTTAGGGCACTAGTTATTATTAGGGTAACAATTAAGGTATTCCTACCATTTACAGTTTGTGCATGGGTTAGGGAAATGGTTATCGTTAGGGTTCAGATTAGGATTAGGGTTAGGTTTAAGTGTTAAAGTTAGGGTTAGGGTTACGGCACCGGTTAAGGTTAGGGTAAAGATGAGTGTATGGCTACGTGTTTGGGTTAGTTTACATGTTATCATTAGCGTACAGTTTACGATTAGGCTATGGGTTAGGGTTAGCGTTCATTGTTACAGTTAGGGTTAGGGTTACAGTTAGGGCACTGGTTAGGTTTAGGGTATGGCTATGTGTTAGGGATATTGTACGTGTTTGGGTATGTTTTATCATTAGCCTATGGGTTAGGATTAGGGTTCGAGTTAGGTTTAAGGGTTAAGGTTTACGTTTATGGTTGGCACACGTGTTAGGTTTAGGGTAAAATTTTGGGTACGGCTACGGGTTACGGTTAGTGTACGGGTTAGGGATAACGTTATCGTTATGGTACAGATTAGTATTAAGATACGGGTTAGAGAAAGGGTAAAAGGCAAGGGTTAGGGCATGCTTTAGGATTAGGGTAAAGATTAGGGAATACCTACGGCTTAAGGTTAGTGTACGGGTTTGGAAAGGGTTATCGTTAGGGTATGGGTTAGGATTAGGGTACGGTTTAGGGTTAGGTTTCAGGTTTAGGGATAGGGGTAGGGCACCGGTTAGGAGTAGGGTAGAGATTGGGGTACGGCCATGTGTTTGGGTCAGTGTATGTGTTAGGGTATGGGTTTCCATTGGTCCATGGTTTAGGATTAGGTAACGGGTTACTCTTAGGTTAATGGTTAGCGTTAGGTTTAGGGATAGGTTTAGTGTTAAGGCACAGGTTAGGATTAGGTTAAACATTTGGGTATGGCTACATTTTACATTTAGTGTACGGGTTAAGGTATGGGTTATCGTTAGGGTATGGGTTATGATTCATTTACGGTTAAGGTTAGGTTTAATAGTTAGTGTTGGTTTAGGTACGGGTTAGGATTAGGTTAAAGAAAGAGGTAGGGCTACGGAGTATGGTAGGTGTACGGGTTAGGGAACGGGTTATCGTTAGTGTACGGATTAGGATTAGGGTATGGTTTAGAGTTAAGTTTAAGGGTTAGGGTTAGAGTTAGGGTAAGCGAATGGGTTACAATGGGGGTAAAGATTAGTGTATGGCTACGTTTTAGCGTTAGTGTATGGGTTACGTTAGGGATTTCTATTAGGGTACTGGTTCAGATTATGGGACGGATAAGGGTTAAGTGTTAGGGTTATGTTTGGGTACGGGTTAGGTTTAGAGTAAAGATTGGGATATGGTTACATGTTAGGTTTAGAGTATGGGTTAGGGAATGTGTTATCATTATGGTATGGGTTAGTGTTAGGGTTAGGGCATGGTTTAGGATTAGGGTAAATATTAGGATATGGTTATGAGTTACAATTACTGTACTGGTTAGAGAAAGCGTTATTGTGAGGGTAGGGGTTTGAATTAGGGCACATGTTAGAGTTAGGCTTAAGGGCTAATGTAAGGATTAAGGTCAGGGCATGCGTTAGGATTAGGGTAAAGATTAGTGCATGGGTATGGGTAATGGGTAGTGTACGGGTTACGTAACAGGTTATCGTTAGGTTACGGTTTAGGATTAGGGTACGGTTTAGGGATAGGTATAAGGGTTATTGTTAGGGTTAGGGTTAGGGTTAGGGTTAGGGTTAGGTTTAGTGCACTGGTTAGAATTAGAGTGAAGACTATGGTACTCTTACCAGTTACAGTTAGTGTACAGGGTAGGGAAATGTTTATCGTTAGGGTACAGATTAGGATTAGGGTATGGTTTACGGTTAGGTTGAAGGGTTCCAGTTAGGGTTAGGGTTAGGGCACTGGTTAGTATTAGGGGAAAGATTAGGGTATGGCTTCGGGTTACAGTTAGTGTACGATTTAGGGAACGGGTTAGGAGTAGTGTAAATATTATGGTATAGGTAAGTGTTAGGGTTAGTGTACGCATTCGGGTACGGTTTATCATTGGGTACGGTTTAGGCTTAGTGTACGGGTTAGGGTTAGGGTTAGGTTTACGGTTATGGTTAAGGCCCGGGTTAGGATTAGGGTAAAGATTGCGGTATGCCTACATGTTAGGTTTAGTTTATATTTTAGGATATGGGTTATCGTTAGGTTACAGGTTAGGGTTATGCTACGGGTTAGGCTTATGTTTAGGGTATGGGTTAGGATTAGGGTAAAGCTTAGTGTATGGCTACGGATTACCGTTTTGTACTGGCTAGGGAAAGTGTTATCATTAGGGTATTGGCTACAATTAGGGCACGGTTTAGGGTTAGGGTTAAGGGTTAAAGTTATGGTTACGATTAGGGTTAGAGCATGGGTTAGGATTAGGGTAAAGTTTAGGGTATGGTTACAGTCAGTGTACAGGTTAGGGCAAAGGTTATCGTTAAATTATGGGTTAGCATTAGCGTACGAATTAGGGTTATGTTTAAGGATTGTGGTCAGGTCTAGGGTTAGGCTTAGGGCATGGGTTAGGATTATGGTAAACATTGGGGTATGGTTACATGTTAGGGTTAGTGTATGGGTTAGGGTACAGGTTAGGATTAGGGTACGGGTTAGGGTTAGGTTTAAGGGTTAGTGTTAGTGTTAGGGTTAGGAAACGCATTAGGAGTAGCATAAAGATTAGCATATAGCTACAGGTTACAGTGACTGTACATGTTAGGGAAAGTATTATCGTTCAGGTACAGTTTAGGTTTTTGGTACGTGTTTGGGTTAGCTTTAAGGGTTACGGATAGGGTTAGGGTTAGGGCACTGCTTGGTGTTAGGGTAAAGATTAGGACATTCCTACGGGTTACAGTTAGTGTACAGGTTAGTGAAAGGGTTATCATTAAGGTACGGATTAGGATTAGGGTATGGTTTAGGGTTAGGTTGAAGTGTTAAAATTAGTGTTATGGTTAGGGTACCGGTTAAGTTTAAGGTAAAGATTAGTGTATGGCTATGTGTTTGGGTTAGGGTACGTGTTATCGTTAGGGTACGGTTTACGATTAGGCTATGGGTTAGTGTTAGTGTTCATTGTTATGCTTAGGGTTAGGGTTAGGGTAGTGTTATGGCATGCATTAGGAGTAGGCTAATGAATGGTGTATGGTTACTTGTTAGGGTTTGTTCCCGTGTTAACGTACAGGTTATCGTTAGGGTTAGGGTTACGATTAGGGTACCGGTTAGGTTTGGGTATAAAGCTTAAGGTTAAGGTTAGGGCATAGGATAGGATTAGGGTAAATATTGGCGTATGGCGACATGTTAGAGTTAGTGTACATGTTAGGGTACGTGTTATTTTCAGGGTATGGGTTAGGATTAGGATACGGATTAGGGTTACGGTCAAGGTCCAGTGTTAGGGATAGGGTTAGGGCTCATGTTAGGATTAGGGTAAAGATTACAGTATGGTTACAGGTTACGTTCTGTGTTCGGATTAGGGAACACGTTATCATTAAAGTATGGATTAGGAATAGGGTACGGTATAGAGTTAGGATTAATGGTTAGGGTCAGGATACGGTTAGGATTAGGTCATGGATTAGGATTATGGTAAACATCGGGGTGTGGCTATGTGTTAGCGTTAGTGTATGCGTTAGGGTACGGTTATCGTTATTGTACAGGTTAGAATTATGGTATGGGTTAGCGTTACGTTTAAGGTTTAGGGTCAGTGTTAGGTTAGGGTTAGGGTTACGGTTATGGTTACAGTTAGGGTTAGGGTTAGGGCACTAGTTATTCTTAGGGTAAAAATTAAGGTATTCCTACGATTTACAGTTTGTGCATGGGTTAGGGAAATGGTTATCGTTAGGGTTCAGATTAGGATTAGGGTTAGGTTTAAGTGTTAAAGTTAGGGTTACGGTTATGGCACCGGTTAAGTTTAGGGTAAAGATGAGTGTATGGCTACGTGTTTGGGTTAGTTTACGTGTTATCATTTGGGTACAGTTTATGATTAGGCTATGGGTTAGGGTTAGTGTTAATTATTACGGTTAGGTTTAGGGTTAGTGTTAGGGCACTGGTTAGGATTAGGGTAGAGATTAGGGTATGGCTATGTGTTAGGGATATTTTACGTGTTTGGGTATGTTTTATCATTAGCGTATGGGTTAGGATTAGGGTTCGGTTTAGGTTTAAGTGTTAAGGGTTAGGTTTATGGTTGGCACACGTGTTAGGTATAGGGTAAAGTTTAGGGTACGGCTCCGAGTTACGGTTAGTGTACGGGTTAGGGAAAACGTTATTATTATGGTACAGATTAGTATTAAGGTACAGGTTAGAAAAAGGGTAAAAGGTATGGGTTAGGGCATGGTTTAAGATTAGGGTAAAGATTAGGGAATACCTACGGCTTAAGCTTAGTGTACGGGTTTGGAAAGGGTTATCGTTAGGGTATGGGTTAGGATTAGGTTACGGTTTAGGGTTAGGTTTAAGGTTTAGGGATAGGGGTAGGGCACCGGTTAGGAGTAGGGTTGAGATTGGGGTACGGCCATGTGTTTGGGTCAGTGTATGTGTTAGGGTATGGGTTTCCATTGGTGCTCGGGTTAGGATTAGGTAATGGGTTACTGTTAGGTTAATGGTTAGCGTTAGGTTTAGGGATAGGTTTAGTGTTAAGGCACAGGTTAGGATTAGGTTAAACATTTGGGTATGCCTACATTTTATGTTTAGTGTACGGGTTAAGGTATGGGTTATCGTTAGGGTATGGGTTATGATTCGTTTACGGTTAAGGTTAGGTTTAATAGTTAGTGTTGGTTTAGGGTACGGGTTAGGATTAGGTTAAAGAATGAGGTAGGGCTACGGCTTATGGTAGGTGTACGGGTTAGGGAACGGGTTATCGTTAGTGTACGGATTAGGGTTAGGGCATGCTTTAGAGTTAAGTTTAAGGGTTAGGGTTAGAGTTAGGGTAAGCGAATGGGTTACAATGGGGGTAAAGATTAGTGTATGGCTACGTGTTAGCGTTAGTGTATGGGTTACGTTAGGGATTTATATTAGGGTACTGGTTCAGATTATGGGATGGATAAGGGTTAAGTGTTAGGGTTATGTTTGGGTACGGGTTAGGGTTAGAGTAAAGATTGGGATATGGTTACATGTTAGGTTTAGAGTATGGGTTAGGGAATGTGTTATCGTTATGGTATGGGTTAGTGTTAGGGTTAGGGCATGGTTTAGGATTAGGGTAAATATTAGGATATGGTTATGAGTTACAATTACTGTACTGGTTAGAGAAAGCGTTATTGTGAGGGTAGGGGTTTGAATTAAGGCACATGTTAGAGTTAGGCTTAAGGGCTAATGTAAGGATTAAGGTCAGGGCACGCATTAGGATTAGGGTAAAGATTAGTGCATGGGTATGGGTAATGGGTAGTGTACGGGTTACGTAACAGGTTATCGTTAGGTTACGGTTTAGGATTAGGGTACGGTTTAGGGATAGGTATAAGGGTTATTGTTAGGGTTAGGGTTAGGGTTAGGGTTAGGGTTAGGTTTAGTGCACTGGTTAGAGTTAGATTGAAGACTATGGTACTCTTACCAGTTACAGTTAGTGTACAGGGTAGGGAAATGTTTATCGTTAGGGTACAGATTAGGATTAGGGTACGGTTTACGGTTAGGTTGAAGGGTTCCAGTTAGGGTTAGGGTTAGGCCACTGGTTAGTATTAGGGGAAAGATTAGGGTATGGCTTCGGGTTACAGTTAGTGTACGATTTAGGGAACTGGTTAGGAGTAGTGTAAATATTATGGTATAGGTAAGTGTTAGGGTTAGTGTACGCATTAGGGTACGGTTTATCATTAGGGTACGGTTCAGGCTTAGTGAACGGGTTAGGGCTAGGGTTAGGTTTAGGGTTAGGGTTAAGGCCCGGGTTAGGATTAGGGTAAAGATTGCGGTATGCCTACATGTTAGGTTTAGTTTATATTTTAGGATATGGGTTATCGTTAGGTTACAGGTTAGGGTTATGCTACGGGTTAGGCTTATGTTTAGGGTATGGGTTAGGATTAGGGTAAAGCTTAGGGTATGGCTATGGATTACCGTTTTGTACTGGCTAGGGAAAGTGTTATCATTAGGGTATTGGTTACAATTAGGGCACGGTTTAGGGTTAGGGTTAAGGGTTAAAGTTATGGTTACGATTAGGGTTAGAGCACGGGTTAGGATTAGGGTAAAGTTTAGGGTATGGTTACAGTCAGTGTACGGGTTAGGGAAAAGGTTATCGTTAAAGTATGGGTTAGCATTAGCGTACGAATTAGGGTTATGTTTAAGGATTATGGTCAGGTCTAGGGTAAGGCTTAGGGCATGGGTTAGGATTATGGTAAACATTGGGGTATGGTTACGTGTTAGGGTTAGTGTATGGGTTAGGGTACAGGTTAGGATTAGGGTACGGTTTAGGGATAGGTATAAGTGTTAGTGTTAGGTTTAGGGTTAGGTTTACATTTAGGGTTACGGTTAGGTTTAGGGCACTGGTGAGTATGAGATTAAAGGCTATGGTACTCTTCCAGTTACAGTTAGTGTACGGGGTAGGGAAATGTTTATCGTAGGTGTACGGATTAGGATTAGGGTACGGTATAGGGTTAGGTTTAAGGTTTAAAGTTAGGGTAGGTTTAGGGCACTGGTTAAATTTAGGATAAAGATGAGTGTATGGCAACGTGTTTGGAATAATGTACGTGTTATCATTAGCATACTTGTTAGGATTAGGGTATGGGTTCGGGTTAGATTTAAGGGTTAGGGTTAGGGTTAAGGCACTGGTTAAGTTTAGGGTATGGCTACAGGTTAGGGTTAGTGTATGTTTTAGGGTATGTTTCATCGTTAGTGTATGGTTTAGTATTAGGGTTCGGGTTAGGTTTATGTGTTAGGGGTTATGGTTATGGTTAGCACACGTGTTAGGATTAGGTTAAAGATTAGGGTATGGCTATGTGTTTGGGTTAAGGTTAGAGTTAGGGCAGAGTTTAGGATTAGGGTAAAGATTAGAGTATTGCTATGGGTTGCAGTTAGTGTACGGGTTAGAGAAAGGGTTATCATTAGTATACGGGTTAATATTAGCGTACGGTTTAGGGTTAGGTTGAAGGGTTCCAGTTAGGGTTAGGGTTAGGGCACTGGTTAGTATCAGGGGAAAGATTAGGGTATGGCTTCGGGTTACAGTTAGTTTACAATTTAGGGAACGTGTTAGGAGTAGTGTAAATATTATGGTATAGGTACATGTTAGGTTTAGTGTACGCATTAGGGTACGGTTTACCATTGTGGGACTGTATAGTGTTAGTGTACGGGTTAGGGTTAGGTTTAGGGTTAGGGTTAAGGCCCGGGTTAGGATTAGGGTAAAGATTGCGGTATGCCTACATGTTAGGTTTCGTTTATATTTTAGGATATGGGTTATCGTTAGGTTACAGGTTAGGGTTATGCTACGGGTTAGGCTTATGTTTAGGGTATGGGTTAGGATTAGGATAAAGCTTAGGGTATGGCTACGGATTACTGTTTTGTACTGGCTAGGGAAAGTGTTATCATTAGGCTATTGGTTACAATTAGGGCCCGGTTTATGGTTAGGGTTAAGGGTTAAAGTTATGGTTACGCTTAGGTTTAGAGCATGGGTTAGGATTAGGGTAAAGATTAGGGTATGGTTACGGTCAGTGTACGGGTTAGGGAAAATGTTATCGTTAAAGTACGGGTTAGCATTAGCGTACGATTTAGGGTTATGTTTAAGGATTATGGTCAGGTCTAGGGTTAGGGTTAGGGCATGGGTTAGGATTATGGTAAACATTGGGGTATGGTTACGTGTTACGGTTAGTGTATGGGTTAGGGTACAGGTTACCTTTAGGGTACAGGTTAGGATTAGGGTACGGGTTAGGGTTAGGTTTAAGGGTTAATGTTAGTGTTAGGGTTAGGAAATGCGTTAGGAGTAGCATAAAGATTAGCATATAGCTACACGTCACAGTGACTCTACAAGTTAGGGAAAGTATTATCGTTCGGGTACAGTTTAGGTTTATGGTACGTGTTAGGGTTAGCTTTAAGGGTTAGGGTTAGGTTAGGGTTAGGGTTAGGGCACTGCTTAGTATTAGGCTAAAGATTAGGGCATTCCTACGGGTTACAGTTAGTGTACAGGTTAGTGAAAGGGTTATCCTTAAGGTACGGATTAGGATTAGGGTATGGTTTAGGGTTAGGTTTAAGTGTTAAAATTAGTGTTATGGTTAGGGTACCGGTTAAGTTTAAGGTAAAGATTAGTGTATGGCTACGTGTTTGGGTTAGTGTACGTGTTATCGTTAGGGTACGGTTTACGATTAGGCTATGGGTTAGTGTTAGTGTTCATTGTTATGCTTAGGGTTAGGTTTAGGGTTAGGGTAGTGTTATGGCATGCATTAAGTATAGGCTAATGAATGTTGTATGGTTACTTGTTAGGGTTACTTCCCATGTTAACGTACAGGTTATGGTTATGGTTAGGGTTACGATTAGGGTACAGGTTCAGTTTGGGGATAAAGGTTAGGGGTAAGGTTAGGGCATAGGATAGGATTAGGTTAAATATTGGCATATGGTGAAATGTTAGATTTAGTGTACATGTTAGGGTACGTGTTATTTTCAGGGTATGGTTTAGGATTAGGATACGGATTAGTGTTACAGTCAAGGTCCAGTGTTAGGGTTAGGGTAAGGGCACGTGTTAGGATTAGGGTAAAGATTACAGTATGGCTACGGGTTATGTTCAGTGTACAGGTTAGGGAACAGGTTATCATTAAAGTACGGATTAGCAATAGGGTACGGTATAGAGTTAGGAATAAGGGTTAGGGTCAGGATACGGTTAGGATTAGGTCATGGGTTAGGACTATGGTAAACATCGGGGTGTGGCTATGTGTTAGTGTTAGTGTATGCATTAGCGTATGGGTTATCGTTAGTGTACATGTTATAATTATGGTATGGCTTAACGTTACGTTTAAGGGTTAGGGTCAGTATTAGGTTCGGGTTAGGTTTAGGGTTATGGTTACAGTTAGGGTTTGGGTTAGGGCACTAGTTATTATTAGGGTAAAAATTAAGGTATTCCTACCATTTACAGTTTGTGCATGAGTTAGGGGAAAAGGTTAGAGTTATGGCACGGTTTAGAAATAGGTTAAAGATTATTGTATACCTATGGGTTATGGTTAGAGTACGGGATCGGAAAGGGTTATTGTTAGGGTATGGTTTAGGATGAGCGTGCAGTTTACGGTTAGGTTTAAGGGTTAGGGATAGGGGTAGGGCACTGGTTAAGATTAGAGTAAAGATTGGGTTATGGATATGTGTTAGGGTCATTTTACGTGTTAGGGTATGGCTTATGGTTGGTGCATGTGTTAGGAGTAGGGTACGGATTACTGTTAGTTTAATGGTTAGGGTTAGGTTTATGGATAGGGTTAGTGTTTGGGCACGGGTTAGGATTATGTTAATCATTTGTGTATGGCTACGTTTTAGGTTTAGTGTACGGGTTAGGGTATGGGTTATCGTTAGGGTATGGTTCAGGATTAGTTTACGGTTAGGTTTAGGTTTAATCGTTAGTGTTGGGTTAGGGAATGGGTTAGGGTTAGGTTAAAGAATGGGGTATGGCTACGGCTTACAGTTAGTGTACGGGTTAGGGAATGGGTTATCGTTAGTGTACGGTTTAGAGTTAAGATCTAGGGTTAGGGTAAGAGTTAGGGTAAGGGAATGGGTTACGATGGGGGTAAATATTAGGGTATGGCTACGTGTCAGGGTTAGTGTATGGGTTATACTAGGGATTTCCATTAGGGTACAGGTGAGGATTATGGGACGGATAAGGGTTAAGTGTTAGGGTTTGGTTTAGGGTACGGATTAGGATTAGAGTAAAGACTGGGGTATGGTTACATGTTAGGTTTAGAGTATGGGTTAGGGTATGTGTTATCGTTATGGTATGGGTTAGGGTTAGGGTTAGGGCATGGTTTAGGATTAGGGTAAAGATTAGGGAATACCTAAGGCTTAAGGTTAGTGTACGGGTTTGGAAAGGTTTATCATTAGGGTATGGGTTAGGATTAGGGTACGGTTTAGGGTTAGGTTTAAGGTTTAGGGATAGGGGTAGGGCACCGGTTAGGAGTAGGGTAGAGATTGGGGTATGGCCATGTGTTAGGGTCAGAGTACATGTTAGGGTATGGGTTTTCATTGGTGCATGGGTTAGGATTAGGTAGCGGATTACTGATAGGTTAATGGTTAGGGTTAGGTTTAGGGATAGGTTTAGTGTTAAGGCACAGGTTAGGATTCGGTTAAACATTTGGGTATGGCTACATTTTACGTTTAGTGTACGGGTTAGGGTATGGGTTACCGTTAGGGTATGGGTTAGGATTCATTTACGGTTAAGGTTAGGTTTAATGGTTAGTGTTGATTTAGGGCACGGGTTAGGATTAGGTTAAAGAATAGGGTAGGACTACGGCTTATGGTTAGTGTACGGGTTAGGGAACGTGTTATTGTTAGTGTACAGATTAGGGTTAGGGTATGGTTTAGAGTTTAGTTTAAGGGTTAGGGTTAGAGTTAGGGTAAGCGAATGGGTTACAATGGGGGTAAAGATTAGTGTATGGCTACGCGTTAGCGTTAGTGTATGGGTTACGTTAGGGATTTCCATTAGGGTACTGGTTCAGATTATGGGACGGATAGGGGTTAAGTGTTGGGATTAGGTTTAGGGTATGGGTTATGGTTAGAGTAAAGTTTGGGATATGGTTACATGTTAGGTTTAGAGTATGGGTTAGGGTATGTGTTATCATTTTCGTATGGGTTAGGGTTAGGGTTAGGCCTTGGGTTAGGATTAGGGTAAATATTAGGATATGGTTACGAGTTACAATTACTGTACTGGTTAGAGAAAGTGTTATTGTGAGGGTAAGGTTTTGAGTTAGGGCACATATTAGAGTTAGGCTGAAGGTCTCCTGTAAGGATTAAGGTCAGGGCACGCGTTAGGATTAGGGTAAAGATTAGTGCATGGGTATGGGTAACGGTTAGTGTACGGGTTATGTAACAGGTTATTGTTAGGTGACGGTTTAGGATTAGGGTACGGTTTAGGGATAGGTATAAGGGTTAGTGTTAGGGTTAGGGTTACGTTTAGGGTTACGGTTATGGTTAGTGTTTAGTTTAGGGCACTGCTTAGAAATAGATTAAAGACTATGGTACTCTTACCAGTTACAGTTAGTGTACGGGGTAGGGAAATGTTTATCATTAGGGTACAGATTAGGATTAGGGTACGGTTTAGGGTTAGCTTTAGGGCACTGGTTAAATTTAGGGTAAAGATGAGTGTATGGCTACGTGTTTGGATTAATATACGTGTTATCATTAGCGTACTGGTTAGGATTTGGGTATGGGTTCAGGTTATATTTAAGGGTTAGGGT
Source organism: Kogia breviceps (assembly GCF_026419965.1). Taxonomy (NCBI): domain Eukaryota; kingdom Metazoa; phylum Chordata; class Mammalia; order Artiodactyla; family Physeteridae; genus Kogia; species Kogia breviceps. Next base: position 18,934,654 of record NC_081322.1, on the reverse strand, counting down.
TAGGGTTAAGACACTGGTCAGGATTACGGTATGGCCACAGGTTAGGGATAGTGTACGTGTTAGGGTATGTTTTGTCATTAGTGTATGGTTTAGAATTAGGGTTCGCGTTAGGTTTACGTGTTAGGGGTTAGGGTTATGGTTGGCACACGTGTTAGGATTAGGGTAAAGAGTAGGGTATGGCTATGTGTTTGGGTTAAGGTTAGGGTTAGGGCAGAGTTTAGGATTAGGGTAAAGATTAGAGTATTGCTATGGGTTGCGGTTAGTGTATGGGTTAGAGAAAGGGTTATCGTTAGGATACGGGTTAATATTAGCGTACGGTTTCGGGTTAGGTTTAAGGGTTCCGGTTAGGGTTGGGTTAGGGCACTGGTTAGTATTAGGGGAAAGATTAGGGTATGGCTTCGAGTTACAGTTAGTGTACGATTTAGGGAACGGGTTAGGAGTAGTGTAAATAGTATGGTATAGGTACTTGTTAGGGTTAGTGTACGCATTAGGGTATGGTTTATCATTAGGGTATGGTTTAGGATTAGTGTACGGGTTAGGGTTAGGTTTAGGGTTAGGGTTAGGGCACGGTTGGGATTAGGGTAAAGATAGCGGTATGCCTACATGTTAGGTTTAGTTTATATTTTAGGATATGGGTTATCGTTAGGTTACAGGTTAGGGTTATGCTACGGGTTAGGCTTATGTTTAGGGTATGGTTTACGATTAGGATAAAACTTAGGGTATGGCTACGGATTACTGTTTTGTACTGGCTAGAGAAAGTGTTATCATTTGGGTATTGGTTACAATTAGGGCACGGTTTAGGGTTAGGGTTAGGGGTTAAAGTTATGGTTATGATAAGTGTTAGAGCATGGGTTAGGATTAGGGTATGGTTACGGTCAATGTACGGGTTAGGGAAAAGGTTATTGTTAAAGTACGGGTTAGCATTAGCGTACGATTTAGGGTTATGTTTAAGGATTATGGTCAGGTGTAGGGTTAGGGTTAGGGCATGGGTTAGGATTTTGGTAAACATTGGGGTATGGTTACGTGTTAGGGTTAGTGTATGGGTTAGGGTACAGGTTAGGATTAGGGTACAGGTTAGGGTTAGGTTTAAGGGTTAGTGTTAGTGTTAGGGTTAGGAAACGTGTTAGGAGTAGCATAAAGATTAGCATATAGCTACAGGTTACAGTGACTGTACATTTAGGGAAAGTATTATCATTCCGGTACAGTTTAGGTTTATGGTACGTGTTAGGGTTAGCTTTAATGGTTACGATTATGGTTAGGGTAAGGGCACTGCTTAGTATTAGGGTAAAGATTAGGGCATTCCTACGGGTTACAGTTAGTGTACAGGTTAGTGAAAGGGTTATCCTTAAGGTACGGATTAGGAGTAGGGTATGGTTTAGGGTTGGGTTTAAGTGTTAAAATTAGGGTTATGGTTAGGGTACCGGTAAAGTTTAAGGTAAAGATTAGTGTATGGCTACGTGTTTGGGTTAGTGTACGTGTTATCGTTAGGGTACGGTTTACGATTAGGCTATGGGTTAGTGTTAGTGTTCATTGTTACGCTTAGGGTCAGGGTTAGGGTAGTGTTATGGCATGGGTTGGGAGTAGTAGGCTAATGAATGGTGTATGATTACTTGTTAGGGTTAGTTCCCATGTTAACGTACAGGTTATCGTTAGGGTTAGGGTTACGATTAGGGTACAGGTTAGGTTTGGCGATACGGGTTAGGGTTAAGGTTAGGGCATAGGATAGGATTAGGGTAAATATTGGCGTATGGCTACATGTTAGAGTTAGTGTACATGTTAGGGTACGTGTTATTTTCGGGGTATGGGTTAGGATTACGATACGGATTAGGGTTACGGTCAAGGTCCAGTGTTAGGGTTATGGTTAGGGCACGTGTTAGGATTAGGGTAAAGATTAGAGTATGGCTACATATTACGTTCAGTGTACGGATTAGGCAACAGGTTATCATTAAAGTACGGATTAGGAATAGGGTACGGTATAGAGTTAGGATTAAGGGTTAGGGTCAGGATAGGGTTAGGATTAGGTCATGAGTTAGGATTATGGTAAACATCGGGGTGTGGCTATGTGGTAGTGTTAGTGTATGCGTTAGGGTACGGGTTATCGTTAGTGTACAGGTGAGAATTTGGGTATCGCTTAGCGTTATGTTTAAGGGTTAGGGTCAGTGTTAGTTTAGGGTTAGGGTTACGGTTATGGTTACAGTTAGGGTTAGGGTTAGGGCCCTAGTTATTATTAGGGTAAAAATTAAGGTATTCCTACCATTTACAGTTTGTGCATGGGTTAGGGAAATGTTTATCGTTAGGGTACGGATTAGGATTAGGGTTAGGTTTAAGTGTTAAAGTTAGGGTTAGGGTCACGGCACGGGTTAAGTTTAGGGTAAAGATGAGTGTATGGCTACATGTTTGGGTTAGTTTATGTGTTATCATTAGGGTAGAGTTTACGATTAGGCTACGGGTTAGGGTTAGCGTTAATTGTTACGGTTAGGGTTAGGGTTAGGTTTAGGGTTAAGGCACTGGTTAGGATTAGGGTAGAGATTAGGGTATGGCTATGTGTTAAGGATATTGTACGTGTTTGGGTATGTTTTATCATTAGCGTATGAGTTAGGATTAGGTTTCGGGTTAGGTTTAAGTGTGAGGTTTATGGTTGGCACACATGTTAGTTTTAGAGTAAAGTTTAGCGTACGGCTACAGGTTATGGTTAGTGTACGGGTTAGGGAAAACGTTATCGTTATGGTACAGATTGGTATTAAGATACGGGTTAGGGAAAGGGTAAAAGGTAAGGGTTAGGGCATGGTTTAGGATTAGAGTAAAGATTAGGGAATACCTACGTCTTAAGGTTAGTGTACGGGTTAGGAAAGTGTTATCGTTAGTGTATGGGTTAGGATTAGGGTACGGTTTAGGGTTAGGTTTAAGGGTTAGGGATAGGGGTAGAGCACCGGTTAGGAGTAGGGTAGAGATTGGGGTACAGCCATGTGTTAGACTCAGTGTACGTGTTAGGGTATGATTTTCATTGGTACACAGGTTAGGATTAGGTAACGGGTTACTGTTAGGTTAATGGTTAGGGTTAGGTTTAGGGACAGGTTTAGTGTTAAAGCACAGGTTAGCATTCGGTTAAACATTTGGGTATGGCTACATTTTACATTTAGTGTACGGCTGAGGGTATGGGTTATCGTTAGGGTATGGGTTAGGATTCATTTACGGTTAAGGTTAAGTTTAATGGTTAGTGTTGGTTTAGGGCACGGGTTAGGAGTAGGTTAAAGAATGGGGTAGGGCTAAGGCTTATGGTTAGTGTACGGGTTAGGGAACGGGTTATCGTTAGTGTACGGAGTAGGATTAGGGTATGGTTTAGAGTTAAGTTTAAGGGTTAGGGTTAAAGATAGGGTAAGCGAATGGGTTACAATGGGGGTAAATATTAGGGTATGGCTACGCATTAGCGTTAGTGTATGGGTCACGTTAGGGATTTCCATTAGGGTACTGGTACAGATTATGGGATGCATAAGCGTTAAGTGTTGGGGTTAGGTTTAGGGTACGGGTTACGGTTAGAGTAAAGATTGGGATATGGTTACATGTTAGGTTTAGAGTATGGGTTAGGGTATGTGTTATCGTTATGGTATGGGTTCGGGTTAGGGTTAGGGCATGGTTTAGGATTAGTGTAAATATTAGGATATGGTTATGAGTTACGATTACGGTACTGGATAGAGAAAGCGTTATTGTGAGGGTAGGGTTTTGAATTAGGGCACATGTTAGAGTTCGGGATAAGGACAACTGTAAGGATTAAGGTCAGGGCACGCGTTAGAATTAGGGTAAAGATTAGTGCATGGATATGGGTAATGGTTAGTGTATGGGTTATGTAACAGGTTATCGTTAAGTTACGGTTTAGGATTAGGGTACGGTTTAGGGGTATGTATAAGTGTTAGTGTTAGGGTTAGGGTTAGGGTTAGGGTTACGGTTAGGGTTAGGGTTAGGTTTAGGGCACTGATTAGAATTAGATAAAAGACTATGGTACTCTTACCAGTTACAGTTAGTGTACGGGATAGGGAAATGTTTATCGTTAGGGTACGGATTAGGATTAGGGTACCGTTTAGGGTTAGGTTTAAGGTTTAAAGTTAGTGTTAGGTTTAGGGCACTGGTTAAATTTAGGGTAAAGATGAGTGTATGGCTATGTGTTTGGATTACTGTATCTGTTATCATTAGCATACTGTTTAGGATTAGGGTATGGGTTCGGGTTAGATTTAAGGCTTAGGGTGAGGGTTATGGCACTGGTTAGGATTAGGTTATGGCTACAGGTTAGGGTTAGTGTACGTGTTTGGGTATGTTTTATCGTTAGTATATGGTTTAGAATTAGGGTTTGGGTTAGGTTTACGTGTTAGGGGTTAGGGTTATGGTTGGCACATGTGTTAGGATTAGGATAAAGATTAGGTTATGGCTATGTGTTTGGGTTAAGGTTAGGGTTAGGGCAGAGTTCAGGTTTAGGGTAAAGATTAGAATATTGCTATGGGTTGCGGTTAGTGTATGGGTTAGAGAAAGGTTATCGTTAGGATATGGGTTAATATTAGCGTACTGTGTAGGGATAGGTTGAAGGGTTCCAGTTAGGGTTAGGTTTAGGTCACTGGTTAGTATAAGGGGAAAGATTAGGATATGGCTTTGGGTGACAGTTAGTGTACGATTTAGGGAACGGGTTAGGAGTAGTGTAAATATTATGGTACAGGTACGTGTTAGGGTTAGTGTACGCATTAGGGTACGGTTTATCATTAGGGTACGGTTTAGGCTTAGTGTACGGGTTAGGGTTAGGGTTAGGGTTAGGGTTAAGGCACGGTTTAGGATTACAGTAAAGATTGCGGTATGCCTACATGTTAGGTTTAGTTTATATTTTAGGATATGGGTTATCGTTAGGTTACAGGTTAGGGTTATGCTACGGGTTAGGCTTATGTTTAGGGTATGGGTTAGGAGTAGGGTAAAGCTTAGGGTATGGCTACGGATTACTGTTTTGTACTGGCTAGGGAAAATGTTATCATTAGGGTATTGGTTACAAAGGGCACGGTTTAGGATTAGGGTTAAGGGTTAACGTTATGGTTACGAGTAGCGTTAGAGCATGGGTTAGGATTAGGGTAAAGATTAGGGTATGGTTACGGTCAGTGTACGGGTTAGGGAAAAGGTTGTCATTAAAGTACGGGTTAGCATTAGTGTACAAATTAGAGTTATGTTTAAGGATTATGGTCAGGTCTAGGGTTAGGGTTAGGGCATGGGTTAGGATTATGTTAAACATTGGGGTATGGTTACGTGCCAGGGTTAGTGTATGGGTTAGGGTACAGGTTAGGATTAGGGTACGGGTTAGAGTTAGGTTTAAGGTTTAGTGTTAGTGTTAGGGTTAGGAAACGCATTAGGAGTAGCATAAACATTAGCATATAGCTACAGGTTACAGTGACTGTACAAGTTAGGGAAAATATTATCGTTCGGGTACACTTTAGGTTTATGGTACGTGTTAGGGTTAGCTTTAAGGATTAGGGTTAGGGCACTGCTTAGTATTAGGGTAAAGATTAGGGCATTCCTACGGGTTACAGTTAGTGTAGAGGTTAGTGAAAGGGTTATCATTAAGGTACGGATTAGGATTAAGGTATGGTTTAGGGTTAGGTTTAAGTGTTAAAATTAGTGTTATGGTTAGGGTACCGGTTAAGTTTAAGGTATAGATTAGTGTATGGCTACGTGTTTGGGTTAGTGTACATGTTATCGTTAGGGTATGGTTTACGATTTGGCTATGGGTTAGTGTTAGTGTTCATTGTTACGCTTAGGGTTAGGGTTAGGGTAGTGTTATGGCATGCATTAGGAGTAGGCTAATGAATGGTGTATGGTTACTTGTTAGGGTTAGTTCCCGTGTTAACGTACAGGTTATCGTTAGGGTTAGGGTTACGATTAGGGTACCGGTTAGGTTTGGGTATAAAGCTTAAGGTTAAGGTTAGGGCATAGGATAGGATTAGGGTAAATATTGGCGTATGGCGACATGTTAGAGTTAGTGTACATGTTAGGGTACGTGTTATTTTCAGGTTATGGGTTAGGATTAGTATACGGATTAGGGTTGCGGTCAAGGTCCAGTGTTAGGGTTAGGGTTAGGGCACGTGTTAGGATTAGGGTAAAGATTACAGTATGGTTACGGGTTACGTTCAGTGTACGGGATAGGGAACAGGTTATCATTAAAGTACGGATTAGGTATAGGGTACGGTATAGAGTTAGGATTAAGGGTTAGGGTCAGGATAGGGTTAGGATTAGGTCATGGATTAGGATTATGGTAAACATCGGGGTGTGGCTATGTGTTAGCGTTAGTTTATGCGTTAGGGTACGGTTATCGTTATTGTACAGGTTAGAATTATGGTATGGGTTAGCGTTACGTTTAAGGTTTAGGGTCAGTGTTAGGTTAGGGTTAGGGTTACGGTTATGGTTACAGTTAGGGTTAGGGTTAGGACACTAGTTATTATTAGGGTAAAAATTAAGGTATTGCTACCATTTACAGTTTGTGCATGGGTTAGGCAAATGGTTATCGTTAGGGTTCAGGTTAGGATTAGGGTTAGGTTTAAGTGTTAAGGTTAGCGTTAGGGTTACGGCACTGTTTAAGTTTAGGGTAAAGATGAGTGTATGGCTACGTGTTTGGGTTAGTGTACAGTGTAGGATTAGGCTATGGGTTAGGGTTAGTGTTAATTATTACGGTTAGGTTTAGGGTTAGTGTTAGGGCACCGGATAGGATTAGGGTAGAGATTAGGGTATGGCTATGTGTTAGGGATATTGTACGTGTTTGGGTATGTTTTATCATTAGCGTATGGGTTAGGATTAGGGTTCGGGTTAGGTTTAAGTGTTAAGGGTTAGGTTTATGGTTGGCACACGTGTTAGGTTTAGGGTGAAGTTTAGGGTACGGCTCCGAGTTACGGGTTAGGGAAAACGTTATCTTTTGGTACAGATTAGTATTAAGGTACAGGTTAGAAAAAGGTTAAAAGGTATGGGTTAGGGCATGGTTTTGGATTAGGGTAAAGATTAGCGAATACCTACGGCTTAAGCTTAGTGTACGGGTATGGAAAGGGTTATCGTTAGGCTATGGGTTAGGATTAGGGTACGGTTTAGGGTTAGGTTTAAGTTTTAGGGATAGGGGTAGGGCACCGGTTAGGAGTAGGGTAGAGATTGGGGTACGGCCATGTGTTAGGATCTGTGTACGTGTTAGGGTATGGGTTTTCATTGGTGCACGGGTTAGGATTAGGTAACGGGTTACTGTTAGGTTAATGGTTAGGGTTAGGTTTAGGGATAGGTTTAGTGTTAAGGCACAGGTTAGGACTAGGTTAAACATTTGGGTATGGCTACATTTTACGTTTAGTATACGGGTTGGGGTATGGGTTATCGTTAGGGTATGGGTTAGGATTCGTTTACGGTTAAGGTTAGGTTTAATGTTTAGTGTTTGTTTAGGGCACGGGTTAGGATTAGGTTAAAGAATGGGGTAGGGCTACGGCTTATGGTTAGTGTATGGGTTAGGGAATGGGTTATTGTTAGTGTACGGATTAGGATTCGGGTATGGTTTAGAGGTAAGTTTAAAGGTTAGGGTTAGAGTTAGGGTAAGCGAATGGGTTACAGTGGGGGTAAAGACTAGGGTATGGCTACGCGTTAGAGTATGGGTTACGTTAGGGATTTCCATTAGGGTACTGGTTCAGATTATGGGACAGATAAGGGTTAAGTGTTGGGGTTAGGTTTAGGGTACGGGTTAGGGTTAGAGTAATGATTGGGATATGGTTGCATGTTAGGTTTAGAGTATGGGTTAGGGTATTTGTTATCCTTATGGTATGGGTTAGGGATAGAGTTAGGGCATGATTTAGGATTAGGGTAAATATTAGGATATGGTTATGAGTTACAATTACTGTACTGGATAGAGAAAGCGTTATTGTGAGGTTAGGGGTTTGAATTAGGGCACATGTTAGAGTTAGGCTTAAGGGCTAATGTAAGGATTAAGGTCAGGGAACACGTTAGGAGTAGGGTAAAGATTCCTGCATGGGTATGGGTAACGGTTAGTGTACGGGTTACGTAACAGGTTATAGTTAGGTTACGTTTTAGGATTAGGGTACGGTTTAAGGATAGGTATAAGGGTTATTGTTAGGGTTAGGGTTAGGGTTGGCGTTAGGGTTAGGTTTAGGGCACTGGTTAGAATTAGATTAAAGACTATGGTACTTTTACCAGTTTCAGTTAGTGTACGGATTAGGGAAATGTTTATCATTAGGGTACGGATTAGGATTAGGGTTAGGTTTAGGGTTAGGTTTAAGGTTTAAAGTTAGGGTTTAGGTTTAGGGGACTGGTTAAATTTAGGGTAAAGATGAGCGTATGGCTACGTGTTTGGATTAATGTACGTGTTATCATTAGCATACTCGTTAGGATTAGGGTATGGGTTCAGGTTAGATTTAAGGGTAAGGTTTAGCGTTAAGACACTGGTTAGCATTAGGGTATGGCTACAAGTTAGGGTTAGTGTACGTGTTAGGGTATGTTTTATCGTTAGTGTATGGTTTAGAATTAGGGTTCGGGTTAGGTTTATGTGTTAGGGTTAAGGGTTATGGTTGGCACACGTGTTAGGATTAGGTTAAAGATTAGGGTATGGCTATGTGTTTGGGTTAAGGTTAGAGTTAGGGCAGAGTTTAGGATTAGGGTAAAGATTAGAGTATTGCTATGGGTTGCAGTTAGTGTACGGGTTAGAGAAAGGGTTATCGTTAGAATACGGGTTAATATTAGCGTGTGGTTTAGGGTTAGGTTTAAGGGTTCCAGTTAGGGTTAGGGTTAGGGCACTGGTTAGTATCAGGGGAAAGATTAGGGTATGGCTTCAGGTTACAGTTAGTTTATGATTTAGGGAACGTGTTAGGAGTAGTGTAAATATTATGGTATAGGTACGTGTTAGGGTTAATGTACGCATTAGGGAACGGTTTACCATTGGGGGACGGTTTAGTGTTAGTGTATGGGTTAGGGTTAGGTTTAGGGTTAGGGTTAAGGCTCGGGTTAGGATTAGGTAAAGATTGCGGTATGCCTACATGTTAGGTTTAGTTTATATTTTAGGATATGGGTTATCGTTAGGTTACAGGTTAGGGTTATGCTACGGGTTAGGCTTATGTTTAGGGTATGGGTTAGGAGTAGGGTAAAGCTTAGGGTATGTATACGGATTACTGTTTTGTACTGGCTAGGGAAAGTGTTATCATTAGGCTATTGGTTACAATTAGGTCCCGGTTTAGGCTTAGGGTTAAGGGTTAAAGATATGGTTACGCTTAGGGTTAGAGCATGGTTTAGGATTAGGGTAAAGATTAGGGCATGGTTACGGTCAGTGTATGGCATAGGGAAAAGGTTATCGTTAAAGTACGGGTTATCATTAGCGTACGATTTAGGGTTATGTTTAAAGATTATGGTCAGGTCTAGGGTTACGGTTAGGGCATGGGTTAGTATTATGGTAAACATTAGGGTATGGTTACGTGTTATGGTTAGTGTATGGGTTAGGGTACAGGTTACCTTTAGGGTACAGGTTAGGATTAGAGTACGGGTTAGGGTTAGGTTTAAGGGTTAGTGTTAGTGTTAGGGTTAGGAAACGCGTTTGGAGTAGCATAAAGTTTAGCATATAGCTACAGGTCACAGTGACTGCACAAGTTAGGGAAAGTATTATCGTTCGGGTACAGTTTAGGTTTATGGTACTTGTTAGGGTTAGCTTTAAGGGTTACCGTTAGTGTTAGGGTTAGGGCACTGATTATTATTAGGGTAAAGATTAGGGCATTCCTACGGGTTACAGTTAGTGTACAGGTTAGTGAAAGGGTTATCATTAAGGTATGGATTAGGATTAGGATATGGTTTAGGGTTAGGTTTAAGTGTTAAAATTAGGGTTATGGTTAGGGTACCGGTTAAGTTTAAGGTAAAGATTAGTGTATGGCTACGTGTTTGGGTTAGTGTACGTGTTATCGTTAGGGTACAGTTTACGATTAGGCTATGGTTTAGTGTTAGTGTTCATTGTTACGCTTAGGGTTAGGGTTAGGGTAGTGTTATTGCATGCATTCGGAGTAGGCTAATGAATGGTGTATGGTTACTTGTTAGTGTTACTTCCCGTGTTAACGTACAGGTTACGTTAGGGTTATGATTACGATTTGAGTACAGGTTAGCTTTGGGGATAAAGGTTAGGGTTAAGGTTTGGGCATAGGATAGGATTAGGGTAAATATTTTCGTATGGCGACATGTTAGAGTTAGTGTACATGTTAGGGTAGGTGTTATTTTCAGGGTATGGGTTAGGATTAGGATACGGATTAGGGTTGCGGTCAAGGTCCAGTGTTAGGGTTAGGGTTAGGGCACGTGTTAGGATTAGGGTAAAGATTATAGTATGGCTACAGGTTAGGTTCAGTGTACAGGTTAGGGAACAGGTTATCATTAAAGTACGGATTAGGAATAGGGTACGGTATAGAGTTAGGATTAATGGTTAGGGTCAGGATAGGGTTAGGATTAGGTCAAGGGTTAGGATTATGGTAAACATCGGGGTGTGGCTATGTGTTAGTGTTAGTGTATGCGTTAGGGTACGGGTTATCATTAGTGTACAGGTTAGAATTAGGGTATGGGTTAGCGTTACGTTTAAGGTTTAGGGTCAGTGTTAGGTTAGGGTTAGGGTTACGGTTATGGTTACAGTTACAGTTAGGGTTAGGGCACTAGTTATTATTAGGGTAACAATTAAGGTATTCCTACCATTTACAGTTTGTGCCTGGGTTAGGGAAATGGTTATCCTTAGGTTACGGATTAGGACTAGGGTTAGGTTTAAGTGTTAAAGTTAGGGTTAGGGTTACGGCACTGGTTAAGTTTAGGGTAAAGATGAGTGTATGGCTACGTGTTTGGGTTAGTTTACATGTTATCATTTGGGTACAGTTTACGATTAGGCTATGGGTTAGGGTTAGCGTTCATTGTTATGGTTAGGGTTAGGGTTAGGGTTAGCGCACTGGTTAGGTTTAGGGTATGGCTATGTGTTAGGGATAGTGTACATGTTTGGGTATATTTTATCATAAGGGTATGGGTTAGGATTAGGGTTCGTGTTAGTTTTAAGTGTTAAGGGTTAGGTTTATGGTTAGCACACGTGTTAGGTTTAGGGTAAATTTTGGGTACGGCTACGGGTTACGGTTAGTGTACGGGTTAGGGAAAACGTTCTCGTTACGGTACAGATTAGTATTAAGATAGGGGTTACAGAAAGGGTAAAAGGCAAGGGTTAGGGCATGGTTTAGGATTAGGGTAAAGATTAGGGAATACCTATGGCTTCAGGTTTGTGTACGGGTTTGGAAAGGGTTATCTTTAGGGTATGGGTTAGGATTAGGGTACGGTTTAGGGTTAGGTTTAAGGTTTAGGGATAGGGGTAGGGAACCGTTTAGGAGTAGGGTAGAGATTGGGGTAAGCCATGTGTTTGGGTCAGTGTATGTGTTAGGGTATGGGTTTCCATTGGTGCACGGGTTAGGATTAGGAAACGGGTTACTGTTAGGTTAACGGTTAGCGTTAGGTTTAGGGATAGATTTAGTGTTAAGGTACAGGTTAGGATTAGGTTAAACATTTGGGTATGGCTACATTTTACGTTTAGTGTACGGGTTAAGTTATGGGTTATCGTTAGGGTATGGGTTATGATTCGTTTACGGTTAAGATTAGGTTTAATGGTTAGTGTTGGTTTAGGGCATGGGTTAGGATTAGGTTAAGGAATGGGGTAGGGCTACGTCTTATGGTTAGTGTACGGGTTAGGGAATGGGTTATCGTTAGTGTACAGATTAGGATTAGTGTATGGTTTAGAGTTAAGTTTAAGGGTTAGGGTTAGAGTTAGGTTAAGCAAATGGGTTACAATGGGGGTAAAGATTAGTGTATGGCTACGTGTTAGCGTTAGTGTATGGGTTACGTTAGGGATTTCCATTAGGGTACTGGTTCAGATTATGGGATGGATAAGGGTTAAGTGTTAGGGTTATGTTTGGGTATGGGTTAGGGTTAGAGTAAAGATTGGAATATGGTTGCATGTTAGGTTTAGAGTATGGGTTAGGGAATGTGTTATCGTTATGGTATGGGTTAGGGTTAGGGTTAGGGCACGGTTTAGGATTAGGGCAAATATTAGAATATGGTTATGAGTTAAAATTACTGTACTGGTTAGAGAAAGCGTTATTGTGAGGGTAGGGGTTTGAATTAGGGCACATGTTAGAGTTAGGCTGAAGGTCTCCTGTAAGGATTAAGGTCAGGGCAGGCGTTAGGATTAGGGTAAAGATTAGTGCATGGATATGGGTAATGGTTAGTGTACGGGTTACGTAACAGGTTATCGTTAGGTTACGGTTTAGGATTAGGGTACGGTTTAGGGATAGGTATAAGGGTTATTGTTGGGGTTAGGGTTAGGGTTAGGCTTAGTGCACTGGTTAGAATTTGATTAAAGACTATGGTACTCTTACCAGTTACAGTTAGTGTACAGGGTAGGGAAATATTTATCATTAGGGTACGGATTAGGGTTAGGGTACGGTTTAGGGTTAGGTTTAAGGGTTCCAGTTAGGGTTAGGGTTAGGGCACTGGTTAGTATTAGGGGAAAGATTAGGGTATGGCTTCGGGTTACAGTTAGTGTACGATTTAGGGAACGGGTTAGGAGTAGTGTAAATATTATGGTATAGGTACGTGTTAGGGTTAGTGTACGCATTAGGGTACGGTTTATCATTAGGGTACGGTTTAGGCTTAGTGTACGGGTTAGGGTTAGGGTAAGGTTTAGGGTTAGGTTTAAGGCCCGGGTTAGGATTAGTGTAAAGATTGCGGTATGCCTACATGTTAGGTTTAGTTTATATTTTAGGATATGGGTTATCGTTAGGTTACAGTTTAGGGTTATGCTACGGGTTAGGCTTATGTTTAGGGTATGGGTTAGGATTGGGGTAAAGCTTAGGGTATGGCTACGGATTACTGTTTTGTACTGGCTAGGGAAAGTGTTATCATTAGGGTATTGGTTACAATTAGGGCACGGTTTAGGCTTAGGCTTAAGGGTTAAAGTTATGGTTACGAGTAGGGTTAGAGCATGGGTTAGGATTAGGGTAAAGTTTAGGGTATGGTTACAGTCAGTGTACGGGTTAGGGAAAAGGTTATCGTTAAAGTACGGGTTAGCATTAGCGTACGAATTAGGGTTATGTTTAAGGATTATGTTCAGGTCTAGGGTTAGGTTTAGGGCATGAGTTAGGATTATGGTAAACATTGGGGTATGGTTACGTGTTAGGGTTAGTGTATGGGTTAGGGTACAGGTTAGGTTTAGGGTACGGGTTAGGGTTAGGTTTAAGGGTTAGTGTTAGTGTTAGGGTTAGGAAACGCATTAGGAGTAGCATAAAGATTAGCATATAGCTACAGGTTACAGTGACTGTAACAAGTTAGGGAAAGTATTATCATTTGGGTACAGTTTAGGTTTATGGTACGTGTTAGGGTTAGCTTTAAGGGTTAGGGTTAGGGTTAGGGTTAGGGCACTGCTTAGTATTAGGGTAAAGATTAGAGCATTCCTACGGGTTACAGTTAGTGTACAATTTAGTGAAAGCGTTATCATTAAGGTACGGATTAGGATTAGGGTATGGTTTAGGGTTAGGTTTAAGTGTTAAATTTAGGGTTATGGCTAGGGTACCAGTTAAGTTTAAGGTAAGGATTAGTGTATGGCTACGTGTTTGGGTTAGTATACGTGTTATCGTTAGGGTACGGTTTCAGATTAGGCTATGGGTTAGTGTTAGTGTTCATTGTTACGCTTAGGGTTAGGGTTAGGGTAGTGTTATGGCATGCATTAGGAGTAGGCTAATGAATGGTGTATGGTTACTTTTTAGGTTTAGTTCTCGTGTTAACGTCCAGGTTATCTTTAGGGTTAGGGTTACGATTAGGGTACAGGTTAGGTTTGGGGATAAAAGTTAGGGTTAAGGTTTGGGCAAAGGATAGGATTAGGGTAAATATTGGCGTATGGCTACATGTTAGAGTTAGTGCACATGTTAGGGTACGTGTTATTTTCAGGTTATGGGTTAGGATTAGGATACGGATTAGGGTTACGGTCAAGGACCAGTGTTAGGGTTAGGGTTAGGGCACATGTTAGGATTAGGGTAAAGATTACAGTATGGCTACGGTTTACGTTCAGTGTACGGGTTCGGGAACAGGTTATCATTAAAGTACGGATTTGTTATAGGGTATGGTATAGAGTTAGGATTAAGCGTTAGGGTCAGAATAGGGTTAGGATTAGGTCATGGATTAGGATTATGGTAAACATCGCGGTGTGGCTATGTGTTAGCGTTAGTGTATGCATTAGTGTACGGGTTATCGTTAGTGTACAGTTTAAAATTAGGGTACGGGTTAGCGTCACGTTTAAGGGTTAGTGTTAGGGTTACGGTTATGGTTACAGTTAGGGTTAGGGTTAGGGCACTAGTTATTATTAGGGTAGAAATTAAGGTATTCCTACCATTTACAGTTTGTGCATGGGTTAGGGAAATGGTTATCGTTAGGGTATGGATTAGGATTAGGGTTAGGTTTAAGTGTTAAAGTTAGGGTTAGGGTTACGGCACCAGTTAAGTTTAGAGTAAAGATGAGTGTATGTCTACGTGTTTGGGTTATGTTACGTGTTATCATTAGGGTACAGTTTACGATTAGGCTATGGGTTAGGGTTAGCATTAACTGTTACAGTTAGCATTAGGTTTAGGGTTAGGGCACTGCTTAGGATTAGGGTAGATATTAGGGAATGGCTATGTGTTACGGATAGTGTACGTGTTTGGGTATGTTTTATCATTAGCGTATGGGTTAGGTTTAGGGTTTGCGTTAGGTTTAAGTGTTAAGGGTTAGGTTTATGGTTGGCACACGTGTTAGGTTTAGGGTAAAGTTTAGTGTAAGGCTACGGGTTATGGTTAGTGTACAGGTTAGGGAAAACGTTATCATTATGGTAGAGATTCGTATTACGATACGGGTTAGAGAAAGGGTAAAAGGTAAGGGTTAGGGCATGGTTTAGGATTAGGGTAAAGATTAGCGAATACCTACGGCTTAAGCTTAGTGTACGGTAAGGAAAGGGTTATCGTTAGGGTATGGGTTAGGATTAGGGTACGGTTTAGGGTTAGGTTTAAGGTTTAGGGATAGGGGTAGGGCACCGGTGAGGAGTAGGGTAGAGATTGGGGTACGGCCATGTGTTAGGGTCAGTGTACGTGTTAGGGTATGGGTTTTCATTGGTGCACGGGTTAGGATTAGGTAACGGGTTACTGTTAGGTTAATGGTTAGGGTTAGGTTTAGGGATAGGTTTAGTGTTAAGGCACAGGTTAGGATTAGTTTAAACATTTGGGTATGGCTATATTTTACGTTTAGTATACAGGTTGGGGTATGGGTTATCGTTAGGGTATGGGTTATGATTCGTTTACGGTTAAGGTTAGGTTTAATGGTTAGTGTTGGTTTCGGGCACGGGTTAGGATTAGGTTAAAGAATTGGGAAGGGCTACGGCTTATGGTTAGTGTACGGGTTAGGGAACGGGTTATCGTTAGTGTACGGATTAGGATTCGGGTATTGTTTAGAGTTAAGTTTAAAGGTTAGGGTTAGAGTTAGGGTAAGCGAATGGGTTACAATGCTGGTAAATATTAGGGTATGGCTACGCATTAGCATATGGGTTACGTTAGGGATTTCCATTAGGGTACTGGTTCAGATTATGGGACAGATAAGGGTTAAGTGTTGGGGTTAGGTTTAGGGTATGGGTTAGGGTTAGAGTAAAGATTGGGATATGGTTACATGTTAGGTTTAGAGTATCGGTTAGGGTATGAGTTATCATTATGGTATGGGTTAGGGTTAGGGTTAGGGCATGGTTTAGGATTAGGGTAAATATTAGGATATGGCTATGAGTTACAATTACTGTACTGGTTAGAGAAAGCGTTATTGTGAGGTTAGGGGTTTGAATTAGGGCACATGTTAGAGTTAGGCTTAAGGGCTAATGTAAGGATTAAGGTCAGGGAACGATTTAGGAGTAGGGTAAAGATTCGTGAATGGGTATGTGTAACAGTTAGTGTACAGGTTACGTAACAGGTTATCGTTAGGTTACGTTTTAGGTTTAGGGTACGGTTTAGGGATAGGTATAAGGGTTATTGTTAGGGTTAGGGTTAGGGTTAGGGTTAGGGTTAGGGATAGGTTTAGGGCATTGGTTAGAATTAGATTAAAGACTATGGTACTTTTACCAGTTACAGTTAGTGTACGGGGTAGGGAAATGTTTATCGTTAGGTTACGGATTAGGATTAGGTTTAAGGTTGAAAGTTAGGGTTAGGTTTAGGGCACTGGTTAAATTTAGGGTAAAGATGAGTGTATGGCTACGTGTTTGGATTAATGTATGCTATGATTAGCGTACTGGTTAGGATTAGGGTATGGTTTCGGGTTAGATTTAAGGGTTAGGGTTAGGGTTAAGGCACTGTTTAGGATTAGGGTATGGCTACAGGTTCGGGTTAGTGTACGTGTTTGGGTATGTTTTATCGTTAGTGTATGGTTTAGAATTAGGGTTCAGGTTAGGTTTACGTGTTAGGGGTTAGGGTTATGCTTGGCACACGTGTTAGGATTAGGGTAAAGATTAGGGTATGGCTATGTGTTTGGGTTAAGGTTAGGGTTAGGGCAGAGTTTAGGATTAGGGTAAAGATTAGAGTATTGCTATGCATTGCGGTTAGTGTACGGGTTAGAGAAAGGGTTATCGTTAGGATATGGGTTAATATTAGTGTACGGTGTAGGGTTCGGTTGAAGGGTTCCAGTTACTGTTAGGTTTAGGTCACTGGTTAGTATTAGGGGAAAGATTAGGGTATGGCTTCGGGTGACAGTTAGTGTACGATTTAGGGAACGCGTTAGGAGTAGTGTAAATATTATTGTATAGGTAGGTGTTAGGTTTAGTATACGCAGTAGGGTACAGTTTATAATTAGGATACGGTTTAAGCTTAGTGTAGGGGTTAGGGTTAGGGTTAGGGTTAGGGTTAAGGCACGGGTTAGGATTACAGTAAAGATTGCGGTATGCCTACATGTTAGGTTTAGTTTATATTTTAGGATATGGGTTATCGTTAGGTTACAGGTTAGGGTTATGCTACGGGTTAGGCTTATGTTTAGGGTATGGGTTAGGAGTAGGGTAAAGCTTAGGGTATGGCTACAGATTACTGTTTTGTACTGGCTAGGGAAAATGTTATCATTAGGGTATTGGTTACAAAGGGCACGTTTTAGGGTTAGGGTTAAGGGTTAAAGTTATGGTTACGATAAGTGTTAGAGCATGGGTTAGGATTAGGGTAAAGATTAGGGTATGGTTACGGTCAGTGTACGGGTTAGGGAAAAGTTTGTCGTTAAAGTACGGGTTAGCATTAGCGTACGAATTAGGTTTATGTTTAAGGATTATGGTCAGGTCTAGAGTTAGGGTTAGGGCATGGGTTAGGATTATGTTAAACATTGGGGTATGGTTACGTGCCAGGGTTAGTGTATGGATTAGGTTACAGGTTAGGTTTAGGGTACGGGTGAGGGTTAGGTTTGAGGATTAGTGTTAGTGTTAGGGTTAGGAAACGCATTAGGAGTAGCATAAAGATTAGCATATAGCTACAGGTTACAGTGACTGTACAAGTTAGGGAAACTATTATCGTTCGGGTAGAGTTTAGGGTTTTGGTACGTGTTAGGGTTAGCTTTAAGGGTTAGGGTTAGGGTTAGGTTTAGGGCACTGCTTAGTATTAGGGTAAAGATTAGGGCATTCTTACGGGTTACAGTTAGTGTACAGGTTAGTGAAAGGGTTATCATTAAGGTACGGATTAGGATTAGGGTATGGTTTAGGGTTAGGTTTAAGTGTTAAAATTAGTGTTATGGTTAGGGTACCGGTTAAGTTTAAGGTAAAGATTAGTGTATGGCTATGTGTTTGGGTTAGTGTACGTGTTATCGTTAGGGTACGGTTTAGGATTAGGCTATGGGTTAGTGTTAGTATTCATTGTTACGCTTAGGGTTAGGGTTAGGGTAGTGTTATGGCATGCATTAGTAGTAGGCTAATGAATGGTGTATGGTTACTTGTTAGGGTTAGTTCCCGTGTTAACGTACAGGTTATCGTTAGGGGTAGGTTTACGATTAGGGTACCGGTTAGGTTTGGGTATAAAGCCTAAGGGTAAGGTTAGGGCATAGGATAGGATTAGGGTAAATATTGGCGTATGGCGACATGTTAGAGTTAGTGTACATGTTAGGGTACGTGTTATTTTCAGGTTATGGGTTAGGATTAGTATACGGATTAGGGTTGCGGTCAAGGTCCAGTGTTAGGGTTAGGGTTAGGGCACGTGTTAGGATTAGGGTAAAGATTACAGTATGGTTACGGGTTACGTTCAGTGTACGGGTTAGGGAACAGGTTATCATTAAAGTACGGATTAGGAATAGGGTACGGTATAGAGTTAGGATTAAGGGTTAGGGTCAGGATAGGGTAAGGATTAGGTCATGGATTAGGATTATGGTAAACATCGGGGTGTGGCTATGTGTTAGCGTTAGTGTATGCGTTAGGGTACGGTTATCGTTATTGTACAGGTTAGAATTATGGTATGGGTTAGCGTTACGTTTAAGGTTTAGGGTCAGTGTTAGGTTAGGGTTAGGGTTACGGTTATGGTTACAGTTAGGGTTAGGGCACTAGTTATTATTAGGGTAACAATTAAGGTATTGCTACCATTTACAGTTTGTGCATGGGTTAGGGAAATGGTTATCGTTAGGGTTCAGATTAGGATTAGGGTTAGGTTTAAGTGTTAAAGTTAGGGTTAGGGTTACGGCACCGGTTAAGTTTAGGGTAAAGATGAGTGTATGGCTACGTGTTTGGGTTAGTTTACGTGTTATCATTTGGGTACAGTTTATGATTAGGCTATGGGTTAGGGTTAGTGTTAATTATTATGGTTAGGTTTACGGTTAGTGTTAGGGCACTGGTTAGGATTAGGGTAGAGATTAGTGTATGGCTATGTGTTAGGGATATTGTACGTGTTTGGGTATGTTTTATCATTAGCGTATGGGTTAGGATTAGGGTTCGGGTTACGTTTAAGTGTTAAGGGTTCGGTTTATGGCTGGCACACGTGTTAGGTTTAGGGTAAAGTTTAGAGTACTGCTCCGAGTTACGGGTCAGGAAAACGTTATCATTATGGTACAGATTAGTATTAAGGTACAGGTTAGAAAAACGGTAAAAGGTATGGGTTAGGGCATGGTTTAGGATTAGGGTAAAGATTAGGGAATACCTACGGCTTAAGCTTAGTGTACGGGTTTGGAAAGGGTTATCGTTAGGGTATGGGTTAGGATTAGGGTACGGTTTAGGGTTAGGTTTAAGTTTCAGGGATAGGGGTAGGGCACCGGTTAGGAGTAGGGTAGAGATTGGGGTACGGCCATGTGTTAGGGTCAGTGTAAGTGTTAGGGTATGGGTTTTCATTGGTGCATGGGTTAGGATTAGGTAATGGTTTACTGTTAGGTTAATGGTTAGGGTTAGGTTTAGGGATAGGTTTAGTGTTAAGGCACAGGTTAGGATTAGGTTAAACATTTGGGTATGGCTACATTTTACGTTTAGTATACGGGTTGGGGTATGGGTTATCGTTAGGGTATGGGTTAGGATTCGTTTACGGTTAAGGTTAGGTTTAATGGTTAGTGTTTGTTTAGGGCACGGGTTAGGATTAGGTTAAAGAATGGGGTAGGGCTACGGCTTATGGTTAGTGTACCTGTTAGGGAACGGGTTATCGTTAGTGTATGGATTAGGATTCGGGTATGGTTTAGAGTTAAGTTTAAAGGTTAGGGTTAGAGTTAGGGTAAGGAATGGGTTACAATGTGGGTAAAGATTAGGGTATGGCTAAGCGTTAGCGTATGGGTTACGTTAGGGATTTCCATTAGGGTACTGGTTCAGATAATGGGACAGATAAGGGTTAACTGTTGGGGTTAGGTTTAGGGTACGGGTTAGGGTTAGAGTAACGATTGGGATATGGTTACATGTTAG
Organism: Kogia breviceps; assembly: GCF_026419965.1. Taxonomy (NCBI): domain Eukaryota; kingdom Metazoa; phylum Chordata; class Mammalia; order Artiodactyla; family Physeteridae; genus Kogia; species Kogia breviceps. The sequence continues at coordinate 18,914,712 of NC_081322.1, read as the reverse complement.
GTTTAGAGTATGGGTTAGGGTATGTGTTATCCTTATGGTATGGGTTAGGGATAGAGTTAGGGCATGGTTTAGGATTAGGGTAAATATTAGGATATGGCTATGAGTTACAATTACTGTACTGGTTAGAGAAAGCGTTATTGTGAGGTTAGGGGTTTGAATTAGGGCACATGTTAGAGTTAGGCTTAAGGGCTAATGTAAGGATTAAGGTCAGGGAACACGTTAGGAGTAGGGTAAAGATTCGTGCATGGGTATGGGTAGTGGTTAGTGTACGGGTTACGTAACAGGTTAGCGTTAGTTTACGTTTTAGGTTTAGAGTACGGTTTAGGGATAGGTATAAGCGTTATTGTTAGGGTTAGGGTTAGGGTTAGGTTTAGGGTTAGGGCACTGGTTAGAATTAGATTAAAGACTATGGTATTTTACCAGTTACAGTTACTGTACGGGGTAGGGAAATGTTTATTGTTAGGGTACGGATTATGATTAGGGTTAGGTTTAGGGTTAGGTTTAAGGTTTTAAAGTTAGGGTTAGGTTTGGGGCACTGGTTAAATTTAGGGTAAAGATGAGTGTATGGCTATGTGTTTGGATTACTGTATCTGTTATCATTAGCATACTGTTTAGGATTAGGGTATGGGTTCGGGTTATATTTAAGGCTTAGGGTGAGGGTTATGGCACTGGTTAGGATTAGGTTATGGCTACAGGTTAGGGTTAGTGTACGTGTTTGGGTATGTTTTATCATTAGTATATGGTTTAGAATTAGGGTTCGGGTTAGGTTTACGTGTTAGGGGTTAGGGTTATGGTTGGCACATGTGTTAGGATTAGGATAAAGATTAGGTTATGGCTATGTGTTTGGGTTAAGGTTAGGGTTAGGGCAGAGTTTAGGTTTAGGGTAAAGATTAGAATATTGCTATGGGTTGCGGTTAGTGTATGGGTTAGAGAAAGGTTATCGTTAGGATATGGGTTAATATTAGCGTACGGTGTAGGGTTAGGTTGAAGGGTTCCAGTTAGGGTTAGGTTTAGGTCACTGGTTAGTATAAGGGGAAAGATTAGGATATGGCTTTGGGTGACAGTTAGTGTACGATTTAGGGAACGGGTTAGGAGTAGTGTAAATATTATGGTACAGGTACGTGTTAGGGTTAGTGTACGCATTAGGGTACGGTTTATCATTAGGGTACGGTTTAGGCTTAGTGTACGGGTTAGGGTTAGGGTTAAGGCACGGTTTAGGATTACAGTAAAGATTGCAGTATGCCTACATGTTAGGTTTAGTTTATATTTTAGGATATGGGTTATCGTTAGGTTACAGGTTAGCGTTATGCTACGGGTTAGGCTTATGTTTAGGGTATGGGTTAGGAGTAGGGTAAAGCTTAGGGTATGGCTACGGATTACTGTTTTGTACTGGCTAGGGAAAATGTTATCATTAGGGTATTGGTTACAAAGGGCACGGTTTAGGATTAGGGTTAAGGGTTAACGTTATGGTTACGAGTAGGGTTAGAGCATGGGTTAGGATTAGGGTAAAGATTAGGGTATGGTTACGGTCAGTGTACGGGTTAGGGAAAAGGTTGTCATTAAAGTACGGGTTAGCATTAGTGTACGAATTAGGGTTATGTTTAAGGATTATGGTCAGGTCTAGGGTTAGGGTTAGGGCATGGGTTAGGATTATGTTAAACATTGGGGTATGGTTACGTGCCAGGGTTAGTGTATGGGTTAGGGTACAGGTTAGGATTAGGGTACGGGTTAGAGTTAGGTTTAAGTGTTAGTGTTAGTGTTAGGGTTAGGAAACGCATTAGGAGTAGCATAAACATTAGCATATAGCTACAGGTTACAGTGACTGTACAAGTTAGGGAAAGTATTATCGTTCGGGTACACTTTAGGTTTATGGTACGTGTTAGGGTTAGCTTTAAGGGTTAGGGTTAGGGCACTGCTTAGTATTAGGGTAAAGATTAGGGCATTCCTATGGGTTACAGTTAGTGTACAGGTTAGTGAAAGGGTTATCATTAAGGTACGGATTAGGATTAAGGTATGGTTAAGGTTAGGTTTAAGTGTTAAAATTAGTGTTATGGTTAGGGTACCGGTTAAGTTTAAGGTATAGATTAGTGTATGGCTACGTGTTTGGGTTAGTGTACATGTTATCGTTAGGGTATGGTTTACGATTTGGCTATGGGTTAGTGTTAGTGTTCATTGTTACGCTTAGGGTTAGGGTTAGGGTAGTGTTATGGCATGCATTCAGAGTAGGCTAATGAATGGTGTATGGTTACTTGTTAGGGTTAGTTCCCGTGTTAACGTACAGGTTATCGTTAGGGTTAGGGTTACGATTAGGGTACCGGTTAGGTTTGGGTATAAAGCTTAAGGTTAAGGTTAGGGCATAGGATAGGATTAGGGTAAATATTGGCGTATGGCGACATGTTAGAGTTAGTGTACATGTTAGGGTACGTGTTATTTTCAGGTTATGGGTTAGGATTAGTATACGGATTAGGGTTGCGGTCAAGGTCCAGTGTTAGGGTTAGGGTTAGGGCACGTGTTAGGATTAGGGTAAAGATTACAGTATGGTTACGGTTTACGTTCAGTGTACGGGTTCGGGAACAGGATATCATTAAAGTACGGATTTGTTATAGGGTATGGTATAGAGTTAGGATTAAGGGTTAGGGTCAGAATAGGGTTAGGATTAGGTCATGGATTAGGATTATGGTAAACATCGCGGTGTGGCTATGTGTTAGCGTTAGTGTATGCCTTAGTGTACGGGTTATCGTTAGTGTACAGTTTAGAATTACGGTACGGGTTAGCGTCACGTTTAAGGGTTAGCGTTAGGGTTACGGTTATGGTTACAGTTAGGGTTAGGGTTAGGGCACTAGTTATTATTAGGGTAACAATTAAGGTATTCCTACCATTTACAGTTTGTGCATGGGTTAGGGAAATGGTTATCGTTAGGGTATGGATTAGGATTAGGGTTAGGTTTAAGTGTTAAAGTTAGGGTTAGGGTTACGGCACCAGTTAAGTTTAGAGTAAAGATGAGTGTATGTCTACGTGTTTGGGTTATGTTACGTTTTATCATTAGGGTACAGTTTACGATTAGGCTATGGGTTAGGGTTAGCATTAACTGTTACAGTTAGCATTAGGTTTAGGGTTAGGGCACTGCTTAGGATTAGGGTAGATATTAGGGAATGGCTATGTGTTACGGATAGTGTACGTATTTGGGTATGTTTTATCATTAGCGTATGGGTTAGGTTTAGGGTTTGCGTTAGGTTTAAGTGTTAAGGGTTAGGTTTATGGTTGGCACACATGTTAGGTTTAGGGTAAAGTTTAGTGTACGGCTACGGGTTATGGTTAGTGTACAGGTTAGGGAAAACGTTATCATTATGGTAGAGATTCGTATTACGATACGGGTTAGAGAAAGGGTAAAAGGTAAGGGTTAGGGCATGGTTTAGGATTAGGGTAAAGATTAGCGAATACCTACGGCTTAAGCTTAGTGTACGGTAAGGAAAGGGTTATCGTTAGGGTATGGGTTAGGATTAGGGTACGGTTTAGGGTTAGGTTTAAGGTTTAGGGATAGGGGTAGGGCACCGGTGAGGAGTAGGGTAGAGATTGGGGTACGGCCATGTGTTAGGGTCAGTGTACGTGTTAGGGTATGGGTTTTCATTGGTGCTCGGGTTAGGATTAGGTAACGGGTTACTGTTAGGTTAATGGTTAGGGTTAGGTTTAGGGATAGGTTTAGTGTTAAGGCACAGGTTAGGATTAGTTTAAACATTTGGGTATGGCTATATTTTACGTTTAGTATACAGGTTGGGGTATGGGTTATCGTTAGGGTATGGGTTATGATTCGTTTACGGTTAAGGTTAGGTTTAATGGTTAGTGTTGGTTTCGGGCACGGGTTAGGATTAGGTTAAAGAATTGGGAAGGGCTACGGCTTATGGTTAGTGTACGGGTTAGGGAACGGGTTATCGTTAGTGTACGGATTAGGATTCGGGTATTGTTTAGAGTTAAGTTTAAAGGTTAGGGTTAGAGTTAGGGTAAGCGAATGGGTTACAATGCTGGTAAATATTAGGGTATGGCTACGCATTAGCATATGGGTTACGTTAGGGATTTCCATTAGGGTACTGGTTCAGATTATGGGACAGATAAGGGTTAAGTGTTGGGGTTAGGTTTAGGGTACGGGTTAGGGTTAGAGTAAAGATTGGGATATGGTTACATGTTAGGTTTAGAGTATGGGTTAGGGTATGTGTTATCATTATGGTATGGGTTAGGGTTAGGGTTAGGGCATGGTTTAGGATTAGGGTAAATATTAGGATATGGCTATGAGTTACAATTACTGTACTGGTTAGAGAAAGCGTTATTGTGAGGTTAGGGGTTTGAATTAGGGCACATGTTAGAGTTAGGCTTAAGGGCTAATGTAAGGATTAAGGTCAGGGAATGAGTTAGGAGTAGGGTAAAGATTCGTGCATGGGTATGGGTAACGGTTAGTGTACAGGTTACATAACAGGTTATCGTTAGGTTACGTTTTAGGTTTAGGGTACGGTTTAGGGATAGGTATAAGGGTTATTGTTAGGGTTAGGGTTAGGGTTAGGGTTAGGGTTAGGGATAGGTTTAGGGCACTGGTTAGAATTAGATTAAAGACTATGGTACTTTTACCAGTTACAGTTAGTGTACGGGGTAGGGAAATGTTTATCGTTAGGTTACGGATTAGGATTAGGTTTAAGGTTGAAAGTTAGGGTTAGGTTTAGGGCACTGGTTAAATTTAGGGTAAAGATGAGTGTATGGCTACGTGTTTGGATTAATGTATGCTATGATTAGCGTACTGGTTAGGATTAGGGTATGGTTTCGGGTTAGATTTAAGGGTTAGGGTTAGGGTTAAGGCACTGTTTAGGATTAGGGTATGGCTACAGGTTCGGGTTAGTGTACGTGTTTGGGTATGTTTTATCGTTAGTGTATGGTTTAGAATTAGGGTTCAGGTTAGGTTTACGTGTTAGGGGTTAGGGTTATGCTTGGCACACGTGTTAGGATTAGGGTAAAGATTAGGGTATGGCTATGTGTTTGGGTTAAGGTTAGGGTTAGGGCAGAGTTTAGGATTAGGGTAAAGATTAGAGTATTGCTATGGGTTGCGGTTAGTGTACGGGTTAGAGAAAGGGTTATCGTTAGGATATGGGTTAATATTAGCGTACGGTGTAGGGTTCGGTTGAAGGGTTCCAGTTACTGTTAGGTTTAGGTCACTGGTTAGTATTAGGGGAAAGATTAGGGTATGGCTTCGGGTGACAGTTAGTGTACGATTTAGGGAACACGTTAGGAGTAGTGTAAATATTATTGTATAGGTAGGTGTTAGGTTTAGTATACGCAGTAGGGTACAGTTTATAATTAGGGTACGGTTTAAGCTTAGTGTAGGGGTTAGGGTTAGGGTTAGGGTTAGGGTTAAGGCACGGGTTAGGATTACAGTAAAGATTGCGGTATGCCTACATGTTAGGTTTAGTTTATATTTTAGGATATGGGTTATCGTTAGGTTACAGGTTAGGGTTATGCTACGGGTTAGGCTTATGTTTAGGGTATGGGTTAGGAGTAGGGTAAAGCTTAGGGTATGGCTACAGATTACTGTTTTGTACTGGCTAGGGAAAATGTTATCATTAGGGTATTGGTTACAAAGGGCACGTTTTAGGGTTAGGGTTAAGGGTTAAAGTTATGGTTACGATAAGTGTTAGAGCATGGGTTAGGATTAGGGTAAAGATTAGGGTATGGTTACGGTCAGTGTACGGGTTAGGGAAAAGGTTGTCGTTAAAGTACGGGTTAGCATTAGCGTACGAATTAGGGTTATGTTTAAGGATTATGGTCAGGTCTAGAGTTAGGGTTAGGGCATGGGTTAGGATTATGTTAAACATTGGGGTATGGTTACGTGCCAGGGTTAGTGTATGGGTTAGGTTACAGGTTAGGTTTAGGGTACGGGTGAGGGTTAGGTTTAAGTATTAGTGTTAGTGTTAGGGTTAGGAAACGCATTAGGAGTAGCATAAAGATTAGCATATAGCTACAGGTTACAGTGACTGTACAAGTTAGGGAAACTATTATCGTTCGGGTACAGTTTAGGTTTTTGGTACGTGTTAGGGTTAGCTTTAAGGGTTACGGTTAGGGTTAGGTTTAGGGCACTGCTTAGTATTAGGGTAAAGATTAGGGCATTCTTACGGGTTACAGTTAGTGTACAGGTTAGTGAAAGGGTTATCATTAAGGTACGGATTAGGATTAGGGTATGGTTTAGGGTTAGGTTTAAGTGTTAAAATTAGTGTTATGGTTAGGGTACCGGTTAAGTTTAAGGTAAAGATTAGTGTATGGCTACGTGTTTCGGTTAGTGTACGTGTTATCGTTAGGGTACGGTTTAGGATTAGGCTATGGGTTAGTGTTAGTATTCATTGTTACGCTTAGGGTTAGGGTTAGGGTAGTGTTATGGCATGCATTAGTAGTAGGCTAATGAATGGTGTATGGTTACTTGTTAGGGTTAGTTCCCGTGTTAACGTACAGGTTATCGTTAGGGTTAGGGTTACGATTAGGGTACCAGTTAGGTTTGGGTATAAAGCTTAAGGTTAAGGTTAGGGCATAGGATAGGATTAGGGTAAATATTGGCGTATGGCGACATGTTAGAGTTAGTGTACATGTTAGGGTACGTGTTATTTTCAGGTTATGGGTTAGCATTAGTATACGGATTAGGGTTGCGGTCAAGGTCCAGTGTTAGGGTTAGGGTTAGGGCACGTGTTAGGATTAGGGTAAAGATTACAGTTTGGTTACGCGTTACGTTCAGTGTACGGGATAGGGAACAGGTTATCAGTAAAGTACGGATTAGGAATAGGGTACGGTATAGAGTTAGGATTAAGGGTTAGGGTCAGGATAGGGTTACGATTAGGTCATGGATTAGGATTATGGTAAACATCGGGGTGTGGCTATGTGTTAGCGTTAGTGTATGCGTTAGGGTATGGTTATCGTTATTGTACAGGTTAGAATTATGGTATGGGTTAGCGTTACATTTAAGGTTTAGGGTCAGTTTTAGGTTAGGGTTAGGGTTACGGTTATGGTTACAGTTAGGGTTAGGGCACTAGTTATTATTAGGGTAACAATTAAGGTATTGCTACCATTTACAGTTTGTGCATGGGTTAGGGAAATGGTTATCGTTAGGGTTCAGATTAGGATTAGGGTTAGGTTTAAGTGTTAAAGTTAGGGTTAGGGTTACGGCACCGGTTAAGTTTAGGGTAAAGATGAGTGTATGGCTACGTGTTTGGGTTAGTTTACGTGTTATCATTTGGGTACAGTTTATGATTAGGCTATGGGTTAGGGTTAGTGTTAATTATTACGGTTAGGTTTAGGGTTAGTGTTAGGGCACTGGTTAGGATTAGGGTAGAGATTAGTGTATGGCTATGTGTTAGGGATATTGTACGTGTTTGGGTATGTTTTATCATTAGCGTATGGGTTAGGATTAGGGTTCGGGTTACGTTTAAGTGTTAAGGGTTCGGTTTATGGCTGGCACACGTGTTAGGTTTAGGGTAAACTTTAGAGTACTGCTCCGAGTTACGGGTCAGGAAAACGTTATCATTATGGTACAGATTAGTATTAAGGTACAGGTTAGAAAAACGGTAAAAGGTATGGGTTAGGGCATGGTTTAGGATTAGGGTAAAGATTAGGGAATACCTACGGCTTAAGCTTAGTGTACGGGTTTGGAAAGGGTTATCGTTAGGGTATGGGTTAGGATTAGGGTACGGTTTAGGGTTAGGTTTAAGTTTTAGGGATAGGGGTAGGGCACCGGTTAGGAGTAGGGTAGAGATTGGGGTACGGCCATGTGTTAGGGTCAGTGTAAGTGTTAGGGTATGGGTTTTCATTGGTGCATGGGTTAGGATTAGGTAATGGTTTACTGTTAGGTTAATGGTTAGGGTTAGGTTTAGGGATAGGTTTAGTGTTAAGGCACAGGTTAGGATTAGTTTAAACATTTGGGTATGGCTACATTTTACGTTTAGTATACGGGTTGGGGTATGGGTTATCGTTAGGGTATGGGTTAGGATTCGTTTACGGTTAAGGTTAGGTTTAATGGTTAGTGTTTGTTTAGGGCACGGGTTAGGATTAGGTTAAAGAATGGGGTAGGGCTACGGCTTATGGTTAGTGTACCTGTTAGGGAACGGGTTATCGTTAGTGTATGGATTAGGATTCGGGTATGGTTTAGAGTTAAGTTTAAAGGTTAGGGTTAGAGTTAGGGTAAGGAATGGGTTACAATGTGGGTAAAGATTAGGGTATGGCTACGCGTTAGCGTATGGGTTACGTTAGGCATTTCCATTAGGGTACTGGTTCAGATAATGGGACAGATAAGGGTTAACTGTTGGGGTTAGGTTTAGGGTACGGGTTAGGGTTAGAGTAACGATTGGGATATGGTTACATGTTAGGTTTAGAGTATCGGTTAGGGTATGTGTTATCCTTATGGTATGGGTTAGGGATAGAGTTAGGGCATGGTTTAGGATTAGGGTAAATATTAGGATATGGTTATGAGTTACAATTACTGTACTGGTTAGAGAAAGCGTTATTGTGAGGTTAGGGGTTTGAATTAGGGCACATGTTAGAGTTAGGCTTAAGGGCTAATGTAAGGATTAAGGTCAGGGAACACGTTAGGAGTAGGGTAAAGATTCGTGCATGGGTATGGGTAGCGGTTAGTGTACGTAACAGGTTAGCGTTAGTTTCCGTTTTAGGTTTAGGGTACGGTTTAGGGATAGGTATAAGCGTTATTGTTAGGGTTAGGGTTAGGGTTAGGTTTAGGGTTAGGGCACTGGTTAGAATTAAATTAAAGACTATGGTATTTTACCAGTTACAGTTACTGTACGGGGTAGGGAAATGTTTATTGTTAGGGTACGGATTATGATTAGGGTTAGGTTTAGGGTTAGGTTTAAGGTTTTAAAGTTAGGGTTAGGTTTAGGGCACTGGTTAAATTTAGGGTAAAGATGACTGTATGGCTATGTGTTTGGATTACTGTATCTGTTATCATTAGCATACTGTTTAGGATTAGGGTATGGGTTCGGGTTATATTTAAGGCTTAGGGTGAGGGTTATGGCACTGGTTAGGATTAGGTTATGGCTACAGGTTAGGGTTAGTGTACGTGTTTGGGTATGTTTTATCGTTAGTATATGGTTTAGAATTAGGGTTCGGGTTAGTTTTACGTGTTAGGGGTTAGGGTTATGGTTGGCACACGTGTTAGGATTAGGTTAAAGATTAGGGTATGGCTATGTGTTTGGGTTAAGGTTAGGGTTAGGGCAGAGTTTAGGATTAGGGTAAAGATTAGAGTATTGCTATGGGTTGCGGTTAGAGTACGGGTTAGAGAAAGGGTCATTGTTAGGATACGGGTTAATATTAGCGTACGGTTTAGGGTTAGGTTGAAGGGTTCCTGTTAGGGTTAGGTTTAGGTCACTGGTTAGTATTAGGGAAAAGATTAGGGTATGGCTTCTGGTGACAGTTAGTGTACGATTTAGGGAACGGGTTAGGAGTAGTGTAAATATTATGGTACAGGTACGTGTTAGGGTTAGTGTACGCATTAGGGTACGGTTTATCATTAGGGTACGGTTTAGGCTTAGTGTACGGGTTAGGGTTAGGGTTAGGGTTAGGGTTAAGGCACGGGTTAGGATTAGGGTAAAGATTGCGGTATGCCTACATGTTAGGTTTAGTTTATATTTTAGGATATGGGTTATCGTTAGGTTACAGGTTAGGGTTATGCTGCGGGTTAGGCTTATGTTTAGGGTATGGGTTAGGAGTAGGGTAAAGCTTAGGGTATGGCTACGGATTACTGTTTTGTACTGGCTAGGGAAAATGTTATCATTAGGGTATTGGTTACAAAGGGCACGGTTTAGGATTAGGGTTAAGGGTTAACGTTATGGTTACGAGTAGGGTTAGAGCATGGGTTAGGATTAGGGTAAAGATTAGGGTATGGTTACGGTCAGTGTACGGGTTAGGGAAAAGGTTGTCATTAAAGTACGGGTTAGCATTAGTGTACGAATTAGGGTTATGTTTAAGGATTATGGTCAGGTCTAGGGTTAGGGTTAGGGCATGGGTTAGGATTATGTTAAACATTGGGGTATGGTTACGTGCCAGGGTTAGTGTATGGGTTAGGGTACAGGTTAGGATAAGGGTACGGGTTAGAGTTAGGTTTAAGGGTTAGTGTTAGTGTTAGGGTTAGGAAACGCATTAGGAGTAGCATAAACATTAGCATATAGCTACAGGTTACAGTGACTGTACAAGTTAGGGAAAGTATTATCGTTCGGGTACACTTTAGGTTTATGGTACGTGTTAGGGTTAGCTTTAAGGGTTAGGGTTAGGGCACTGCTTAGTATTAGGGTAAAGATTAGGGCATTCCTACGGGTTACAGTTAGTGTACAGGTTAGTGAAAGGGTTATCATTAAGGTACGGATTAGGATTAAGGTATGGTTTAGGGTTAGGTTTAAGTGTTAAAATTAGTGTTATGGTTAGGGTACCGGTTAAGTTTAAGGTATAGATTAGTGTATGGCTACGTGTTTGGGTTAGTGTACATGTTATCGTTAGGGTATGGTTTACAATTTGGCTATGGGTTAGTGTTAGTGTTCATTGTTACGCTTAGGGTTAGAGTTAGGGTAGTGTTATGGCATGCATTAGGAGTAGGCTAATGAATGGTGTATGGTTACTTGTTAGGGTTAGTTCCCGTGTTAACGTACAGGTTATCGTTAGGGTTAGGGTTACGATTAGGGTACCGGTTAGGTTTGGGTATAAAGCTTAAGGTTAAGGTTAGGGCATAGGATAGGATTAGGGTAAATATTGGCGTATGGCGACATGTTAGAGTTAGTGTACATGTTAGGGTACGTGTTATTTTCAGGTTATGGGTTAGGATTAGTATACGGATTAGGGTTGCGGTCAAGGTCCAGTGTTAGGGTTAGGGTTAGGGCACGTGTTAGGATTAGGGTAAAGATTACAGTATGGTTACGGGTTACGTTCAGTGTACGGGTTAGGGAACAGGTTATCATTAAAGTACGGATTAGGTATAGGGTACGGTATAGAGTTAGGATTAAGGGTTAGGGTCAGGATAGGGTTAGGATTAGGTCATGGATTAGGATTATGGTAAACATCGGGGTGTGGCTGTGTGTTAGCGTTAGTGTATGCGTTAGGGTACGGTTATCGTTATTGTACAGGTTAGAATTATGGTATGGGTTAGCGTTACGTTTAAGGTTTAGGGTCAGTGTTAGGTTAGGGTTAGGGTTACGGTTATGGTTACAGTTAGGGTTAGGGTTAGGGCACTAATTATTATTAGGGTAGAAATTAAGGTATTCCTACCATTTACAGTTTGTGCATGGGTTAGGGAAATGGTTATCATTAGGGTTCAGATTAGGTTTAGGGTTAGGTTTAAGTGTTAAAGTTAGGGTTAGGGTTACAGCACCGGTTAAGTTTAGGGTAAAGCTGAGTGTATGGCTACGTGTTTGGGTTACTTTACGTGTTATCATTAGGGTACAGTATACGATTAGGCTATGGGTTAGGGTTAGTGTTAATTATTACGGTAAGGTTTAGGGTTAGTGTTAGGGCACTGGTTAGGATTAGGGTAGAGATTAGGGTATGGCTATGTGTTAGGGATATTGTACGTGTTTGGGTCTGTTTTATCATTAGCGTATGGGTTAGGATTAGGGTTCGGGATAGGTTTAAGTGTTAAGGGTTAGGTTGGTTGGCACACGTGTTAGGTTTAGGGTAAAGTTTAGGGTACGGCTCTGAGTTACGGGTTAAGGAAAACGTTATAGTTATGGTACAGATTAGTATTAAGATACGGGTTAGAAAAAGGGTAAAAGGTATGGGTTAGGGCATGGTTTAGGATTAGGGTAAAGATTAGGGAATACCTACGGCTTAAGCTTAGTGTACGGGTTTGGAAAGGGTTATCGTTAGGGTATGGGTTAGGATTAGGGTACGGTTTAGTGTTAGGTTTAAGGTTTAGGGATAGGGGTAGGGCACTGGTTAGGAGTAGGGTAGAGATTGGGGTACGGCCATGTGTTAGGGTCCGTGTACCTGTTAGGGTATGGGTTTTCATTGGTGCACGGGTTAGGATTAGGTAACGGGTTACTGTTAGGTTAATGGTTAGGGTTAGGTTTAGGGATAGGTTTAGTGTTAAGGCACAGGTTAGTATTAGGTTAAACATTGGGGTATGGCTACATTTTACATTTCGTATACAGGTTGGGGTATGGGTTATCGTTAGGGTATGGGTTATGATTCGTTTACGGTTAAGGTTAGGTTTAATGTTTAGTGTTGTTTTAGGGCATGGGTTAGGATTAGTTTAAAGAATGGGGTAGGGCTATGGCTTATGGTTAGTGTACGGGTTAGGGAACGGGTTATCGTTAGTGTACCAATTAGGAGTTGGGTATGGTTTAGAGTTAAGTTTAAAGGTTACGGTTAGAGTTAGGGTAAGCGAATGGGTTACAATGCGGGTATAGATTAGGGAATGGCTACGCGTTAGCGTATGGGTTACGTTAGGGATTTCCATTAGGGTACTGGTTCAGATAATGGGACAGATAAGGGTTAAGTGTTGGAGTTAGGTTTAGGGTACGGGTTAGGTTTAGAGTAAAGATTGGGATATGGTTACATGTTAGGTTTAGAGTATCGGTTAGGCTATGTGTTATCCTTATGGTATGGGTTAGGGTTAGGGTTAGGGCATGGTTTAGGATTACACTAAATATTAGGATATGGTTATGAGTTACAATTACTGTACTGGTTAGAGAAAGCGTTATTGTGAGGTTAGGGGTTTGAATTAGGGCACATGTTAGAGTTAGGCTTAAGGGCTAATGTAAGGATTAAGGTCAGGGAATGCGTTAGGAGTAAGGTAAAGATTCGTGCATGGGTATGGGTAACGGTTAGTGTACGGGTTACGTAACAGGTTATCGTTAGGTTACGTTTTAGGATTAGGGTACGATTTAGGGATAGGTATAAGGGTTATTGTTAGGGTTAGGGTTAGGGTTCGTGTTAGGGTTAGGGTTAGGTTTAGGGCACTGGTTAGAATTAGATTAAAGAGTACAGTACTTTTACCAGTTACAGTTAGTGTACAGGGTAGGGAAAGGTTTATCGTTAGGGTACGGATTATGATTAGGGTTAGTTTTAGGGTTAGGTTTAAGGTTTAAAGTTAGGGTTAGGTTTAGGGCACTTGTTAAATTTAGGGTAAAGATGAGTGTATGGCTATGTGTTTGGATTACTGTATCTGTTATCATTAGCGTACTGGTTACGAATAGGGTATGGGTTCGGGTTAGGTTTAGGGTTAAGGCACTGGTTAGGATTAGGGTATGGCTACAGGTTAGGTTTAGTGTACGTGTTTGGGTATGTTTTATCGTTAGTGTATGGTTTAGAATTAGGGTTCGGGTTAGGTTTAGGTGTTAGGGGTTAGGGTTATGGTTGGCACACGTGTTAGGATTAGGTTAAAGATTAGGGTATGGCTATGTGTTTGGGTTAAGGTTAGGGTTAGGGCAGAGTTTAGGATTAGGGTAAAGATTAGAGTATTGCTATGGGTTGCGGTTAGAGTACGGGTTAGAGAAAGGGTTATTGTTAGGATACGGGTTAATATTAGCGTACGGTTTAGGGTTAGGTTGAAGGGTTCCTGTTAGGGTTAGGTTTAGGTCACTGGTTAGTATTAGGGAAAAGATTAGGGTATGGCTTCTGGTGACAGTTAGTGTACGATTTAGGGAACGGGTTAGGAGTAGTGTAAATATTATGGTACAGGTACGTGTTAGGGTTAGTGTACTCATTAGGGTACGGTTTATCATTAGGGTACGGTTTAGGCTTAGTGTATGGGTTAGGGTTAGCGTTAGGGTTAGGGTTAAGGCACGGGTTAGGATTAGGGTAAAGATTGCGGTATGCCTACATGGTAGGTTTAGTTTATATTTTAGGATATGGGTTATCGTTAGGTTACAGGTTAGGGTTATGCTACGGGTTAGGCTTATGTTTAGGGTATGGGTTAGGAGTAGGGTAAAGCTTTGGGTATGGCTACGGATTACTGTTTTGTACTGGCCAGGGAAAATGTTATCATTAGGGTATTGGTTAGAAAGGGCACGGTTTAGGGTTAGGGTTAAGGGTTAAATTTATGGTTACGATAAGTGTTGGAGCATGGGTTAGGATTAGGGTAAAGATTAGGGTATGGTTACGGTCAGTGTACGGGTTAGGGAAAAGTTTGTCGTTAAAGTATGGGTTAGCATAAGCGTACGAATTAGGGTTATGTTTAAGGATTATGGTCAGGTCTAGGGTTAGGCTTAGGGCACGGCTTAGGATTATGGTAAACATTGGGGTATGGTTATGTGTCAGGGTTAGTGTATGGGTTAGGGTACTGGTTAAGATTAGGGTACAGGTTAGGGTTAGGTTTAAGGGTTAGTGTTAGTGTTAGGGTTAGGAAATGCGTTAGGAGTAGCATAAAGATTAGCATATAGCTACAGGTCACAGTGACTGTAACAAGTTAGGGAAAGTATTATCATTCGGGTACAGTTTAGGTTTATGGTACGTGTTAGGGTTAGCTTTAAGGGTTAGGGTTAGGGTTAGGGTTAGGGCACTGCTTAGTATTAGGGTAAAGATTAGAGCATTCCTACGGGTTACAGTTAGTGTACAATTTAGTGAAAGGGTTATCATTAAGGTACGGATTAGGATTAGGGTATGGTTTAGGGTTAGGTTTAAGTGTTAAATTTAGGGTTATGGCTAGGGTACCAGTTAAGTTTAAGGTAAGGATTAGTGTATGGCTACGTGTTTGGGTTAGTATACGTGTTATCGTTAGGGTACGGTTTCAGATTAGGCTATGGGTTAGTGTTAGTGTTCATTGTTACGCTTAGGGTTAGGGTTAGGGTAGTGTTATGGCATGCATTAGGAGTAGGCTAATGAATGGTGTATGGTTACTTGTTAGGGTTAGTTCCCGTGTTAACGTACAGGTTATCGTTCGGGTTAGGGTTATGATTAGGGTACCGGTTAGGTTTGGGTATAAAGCTTAAGGTTAAGGGTAGGGCATAGGATAGGATTAGGGTAAATATTGACGTATGGCGACATGTTAGAGTTCGTGTACATGTTAGGGTACGTGTTATTTTCAGGGTATGGGTTAGGATTAGTATACGGATTAGGGTTTCGGTCAAGGTCCAGTGTTAAGGTTAGGGTTAGGGTTAGGGCACGTGTTAGGATTAGGGTAAAGATTACAGTATGGTTACGGGTTACGTTCAGTGTACGGGTTAGGGAACAGGTTATCATTAAAGTACGGATTAGGTATAGGGTATGGTATAGAGTTAGGATTAAGGGTTAGGGTCAGGATAGGGTTAGGATTAGGTCATGGATTAGGATTATGGTAAACATCGGGGTGTGGCTGTGTGTTAGCGTTATTGTATGCGTTAGGGTACGGTTATCGTTATTGTACAGGTTAGAATTATGGTATGGGTTAGCGTTACGTTTAAGGTTTAGGGTCAGTGTTAGGTTAGGGTTAGGGTTACGGTTATGGTTACAGTTAGGGTTAGGGTTAGGGCACTAGTTATTATTAGGGTAAAAATTAAGGTATTCCTACCATTTACAGTTTGTGCATGGGTTAGGCAAATGGTTATCATTAGGGTTCAGATTAGGTTTAGGGTTAGGTTTAAGTGTTAAAGTTAGGGTTAGGGTTATGGCACCGGTTAAGTTTAGGTTAAAGATGAGTGTATGGCTACGTTTTTGGGTTAGTTTATGTGTTATCATTTGGGTACAGTTTACGATTAGGCTATGGGTTAGGGTTAGTGTTAATTAGTACGGTTAGGGTTTTGGGTTAGTGTTAGGGCATTGGTTAGGATTAGGGTAGAGATTAGGGTATGGCTATGTGTTAGGGATATTGTACTTGTTTGGGAATGTTTTATCATTAGCGTATGGGTTAGGATTAGGGTTCGGGTTAGGTTTAAGTGTTAAGGGTTAGGTTTATGGTTCTCACAGGTGTTAGGTTTACGGTAAAGTTTAGGGTACGGCTCCGAGTTACGGGTTAGGGAAAACGTTATCATTATGGTACAGATTAGTATTAAGGTACAGGTTAGAAAAAGGGTAAAAGGTATGGGTTTGGGCATGGTTTAGGATTAGGGTAAAGATTAGGGAATACCTACGGCTTAAGCTTAGTGTACGGGTTTGGAAAGGGTTATCGTTAGGGTATGGGTTAGGATTAGGGTACGGTTTAGGGTTAGGTTTAAGGTTTAGGGATAGGGGTAGGGCACCGGTTAGGAGTAGGGTAGAGATTGGGGTACGGCCATGTGTTAGGGTCAGTGTACGTGTTAGGGTATGGGTTTTCATTGGTGCACGGGTTAGGATTAGGTAACGGGTTACTGTTAGGTTAATGGTTAGGGTTAGGTTTAGGGATAGGTTTAGTGTTAAGGCACAGGTTAGGATTAGGTTAAACATTTGGGTATGGCTACATTTTACATTTAGTATACAGGTTGGGGTATGGGTTATCGTTAGGGTATGGGTTATGATTCGTTTACGGTTAAGGTTAGGTTTAATGTTTAGTGTTGTTTTAGGGCATGGGTTAGGATTAGTTTAAAGAATGGGGTAGGGCTATGGCTTATGGTTAGTGTACGGGTTAGGGAACGGGTTATCGTTAGTGTACCAATTAGGAGTTGGGTATGGTTTAGAGTTAAGTTTAAAGGTTACGGTTAGAGTTAGGGTAAGCGAATGGGTTACAATGCGGGTATAGATTAGGGAATGGCTACGCGTTAGCGTATGGGTTACGTTTGGGATTTCCATTAGGGTACTGGTTCAGATAATGGGACAGATAAGGGTTAAGTGTTGGAGTTAGGTTTAGGGTACGGGTTAGGTTTAGAGTAAAGATTGGGATATGGTTACATGTTAGGTTTAGAGTATCGGTTAGGCTATGTGTTATCCTTATGGTATGGGTTAGGGTTAGGGTTAGGGCATGGTTTAGGATTACACTAAATATTAGGATATGGTTATGAGTTACAATTACTGTACTGGTTAGAGAAAGCATTATTGTGAGGTTAGGGGTTTGAATTAGGGCACATGTTAGAGTTAGGCTTAAGGGCTAATGTAAGGATTAAGGTCAGGGAATGCGTTAGGAGTAAGGTAAAGATTCGTGCATGGGTATGGGTAACGGTTAGTGTACGGGTTACGTAACAGGTTATCGTTAGGTTACGTTTTAGGATTAGGGTACCATTTAGGGATAGGTATAAGGGTTATTGTTATTGTTAGGGTTAGGGTTCGTGTTAGGGTTAGGGTTAGGTTTAGGGCACTGGTTAGAATTAGATTAAAGAGTACAGTACTTTTACCAGTTACAGTTAGTGTACGGGGTAGGGAAAGGTTTATCGTTAGGGTACGGATTATGATTAGGGTTAGTTTTAGGGTTAGGTTTAAGGTTTAAAGTTAGGGTTAGGTTTAGGGCACTTGTTAAATTTAGGGTAAAGATGAGTGTATGGCTATGTGTTTGGATTACTGTATCTGTTATCATTAGCGTACTGGTTATGAATAGGGTATGGGTTCGGGTTAGGTTTAGGGTTAAGGCACTGGTTAGGATTAGGGTATGGCTACAGGTTAGGGTTAGTGTACGTGTTTGGGTATGTTTTATCGTTAGTGTATGGTTTAGAATTAGGGTTCGGGTTAGGTTTACGTGTTAGGGGTTAGGGTTATGGTTGGCACACGTGTTAGGATTAGGTTAAAGATTAGGGTATGGCTATGTGTTTGGGTTAAGGTTAGGGTTAGGGCAGAGTTTAGGATTAGGGTAAAGATTAGAGTATTGCTATGGGTTGCGGTTAGAGTACGGGTTAGAGAAAGGGTTATTGTTAGGATACGGGTTAATATTAGCGTACGGTTTAGGGTTAGGTTGAAGGGTTCCTGTTAGGGTTAGGTTTAGGTCACTGGTTAGTATTAGGGAAAAGATTAGGGTATGGCTTCTGGTGACAGTTAGTGTATGATTTAGGGAACGGGTTAGGAGTAGTGTAAATATTATGGTACAGGTACGTGTTAGGGTTAGTGTACTCATTAGGGTACGGTTTATCATTAGGGTACGGTTTAGGCTTAGTGTATGGGTTAGGGTTAGCGTTAGGGTTAGGGTTAAGGCACGGGTTAGGATTAGGGTAAAGATTGCGGTATGCCTACATGTTAGGTTTAGTTTATATTTTAGGATATGGGTTATCGTTAGGTTACAGTTTAGGGTTATGCTACGGGTTAGGCTTATGTTTAGGGTATGGGTTAGGATTGGGGTAAAGCTTAGGGTATGGCTACGGATTACTGTTTTGTACTGGCTAGGGAAAATGTTATCATTAGGGTATTGGTTAGAAAGGGTACGGTTTAGGGTTAGGGTTAAGGGTTAAATTTATGGTTACGATAAGTGTTGGAGCATGGGTTAGGATTAGGGTAAAGATTAGGGTACTGGTTAAGATTAGGGTACAGGTTAGGGTTAGGTTTAAGGGTTAGTGTTAGTGTTAGGGTTAGGAAATGCGTTAGGAGTAGCATAAAGATTAGCATATAGCTACAGGTTACAGTGACTGTAACAAGTAAGGGAAAGTATTATCATTCGGGTACAGTTTAGGTTTATGGTACCTGTTAGGGTTAGCTTTAAGGGTTAGGGTTAGGGTTAGGGTTAGGGCACTGCTTAGTATTAGGGTAAAGATTAGAACATTCCTACGGGTTACAGTTAGTGTACAATTTAGTGAAAGCGTTATCATTAAGGTACGGATTAGGATTAGGGTATGGTTTAGGGTTAGGTTTAAGTGTTAAATTTAGGGTTATGGCTAGGGTACCAGTTAAGTTTAAGGTAAGGATTAGTGTATGGCTACGTGTTTGGGTTAGTATACGTGTTATCGTTAGCGTACGGTTTCAGATTAGGCTATGGGTTAGTGTTAGTGTTCATTGTTACGCTTTGGGTTAGGGTTAGGGTAGTGTTATGGCATGCATTAGGAGTAGGCTAATGAATGGTGTATGGTTACTTGTTAGGGTTAGTTCCCATGTTAACGTCCAGGTTATCTTTAGGGTTAGGGTTACGATTAGGGTACAGGTTAGGTTTGGGGATAAAAGTTAGGGTTAAGGTTTGGGCAAAGGATAGGATTAGGGTAAATATTGGCGTATGGCTACATGTTAGAGTTAGTGCACATGTTAGGGTACGTGTTATTTTCAGGTTATGGGTTAGGATTAGGATACGGATTAGGGTTACGGTCAAGGTCCAGTGTTAGGGTTGGGGTTAGGGCACATGTTAGGATTAGGGTAAAGATTACAGTATGGCTACGGTTTACGTTCAGTGTACGGGTTCGGGAACAGGTTATCATTAAAGTACGGATTTGTTATAGGGTATGGTATAGAGTTAGGATTAAGGGTTAGGGTCAGAATAGGGTTAGGATTAGGTCATGGATTAGGATTATGGTAAACATCGCGGTGTGGCTATGTGTTAGCGTTAGTGTATGCATTAGCATACGGGTTATCGTTAGTGTACAGTTTAGAATTAGGGTACGGGTTAGCGTCACGTTTAAGGGTTAGCGTTAGGGTTACGTTATGGTTACAGTTAGGGTTAGGGTTAGGGCACTAGTTATTATTAGGGTAACAATTAAGGTATTCCTACCATTTACAGTTTGTGCATGGGTTAGGGAAATGGTTATCGTTAGGGTACGGATTAGGATTAGGGTTAGGTTTAAGTGTTAAAGTTAGGGTTCGGGTTATGGCACCAGTTAAGTTTAGAGTAAAGATGAGTGTATGTCTACGTGTTTGGGTTACTTTACGTGTTATCATTAGGGTACAGTTTACGATTAGGCTATGGGTTAGGGTTAGCATTAACTGTTACAGTTAGCATTAGGTTTAGGGTTAGGGCACTGCTTAGGATTAGGGTAGATATTAGGGAATGGCTATGTGTTACGGATAGTGTACGTGTTTGGGTATGTTTTATCATTAGCGTATGGGTTAGGATTAGGGTTTGGGTTAGGTTTAAGTGTTAAGGGTTAGGTTTATGGTTGGCACACGTGTTAGGTTTAGGGTAAAGTTTAGTGTACGGCTACGGGTTATGGTTAGTGTACAGGTTAGGGAAAACGTTATCATTATGGTAGAGATTCGTATTACGATACGGGTTAGAGAAAGGGTAAAAGGTAAGGGTTAGGGCATGGTTTAGGATTAGGGTAAAGATTAGGGAATACCTATGGCTTAAGGTTAGTGTACCCGTTTGGAAAGGGTTATCGTTAGGGTATGGGTTAGGATTAGGGTACGGTTTAGGGTTAGGTTTAAGGTTTAGGGATAGGGGTAGGGCACCGGTGAGGAGTAGGGTAGAGATTGGGGTACGGCCATGTGTTAGGGTCAGTGTACGTGTTAGGGTATGGGTTTTCATTGGTGCTCGGGTTAGGATTAGGTAACGGGTTACTGTTAGGTTAATGGTTAGGGTTAGGTTTAGGGATAGGTTTAGTGTTAAGGCACAGGTTAGGATTAGTTTAAACATTTGGGTATGGCTATATTTTACGTTTAGTATACAGGTTGGGGTATGGGTTATCGTTAGGGTATGGGTTATGATTCGTTTACGGTTAAGGTTAGGTTTAATGGTTAGTGTTGGTTTCGGGCACGGGTTAGGATTAGGTTAAAGAATTGGGAAGGGCTACGGCTTATGGTTAGTGTACGGGTTAGGGAACGGGCTATCGTTAGTGTACCAATTAGGATTCGGGTATTGTTTAGAGTTAAGTTTAAAGGTTAGGGTTAGAGTTAGGGTAAGCGAATGGGTTACAATGCTGGTAAATATTAGGGTATGGCTACGCATTAGCATATGGGTTACGTTAGGGATTTCCATTAGGGTACTGGTTCAGATTATGGGACAGATAAGGGTTAAGTGTTGGGGTTAGGTTTAGGGTACGGGTTAGGGTTAGAGTAAAGATTGGGATATGGTTACATGTTAGGTTTAGAGTATGGGTTAGGGTATGTGTTATCATTATGGTATGGGTTAGGGTTAGGGTTAGGGCATGGTTTAGGATTAGGGTAAATATTAGGATATGGCTATGAGTTACAATTACTGTACTGGTTAGAGAAAGCGTTATTGTGAGGTTAGGGGTTTGAATTAGGGCACATGTTAGAGTTAGGCTTAAGGGCTAATGTAAGGATTAAGGTCAGGGAACGAGTTAGGAGTAGGGTAAAGATTCGTGCATGGGTATGGGTAACGGTTAGTGTACAGGTTACGTAACAGGTTATCGTTAGGTTACGTTTTAGGTTTAGGGTACGGTTTAGGGATAGGTATAAGGGTTATTGTTAGGGTTAGGGTTAGGGTTAGGGTTAGGGTTAGGGATAGGTTTAGGGCACTGGTTAGAATTAGATTAAAGACTATGGTACTTTTACCAGTTACAGTTAGTGTACGGGGTAGGGAAATGTTTATCGTTAGGTTACGGATTAGGATTAGGTTTAAGGTTGAAAGTTAGGGTTAGGTTTAGGGCACTGGTTAAATTTAGGGTAAAGATGAGTGTATGGCTACGTGTTTGGATTAATGTATTCTATGATTAGCGTACTGGTTAGGATTAGGGTATGGTTTCGGGTTAGATTTAAGGGTTAGGGTTAGGGTTAAGGCACTGTTTAGGATTAGGGTATGGCTACAGGTTCGGGTTAGTGTACGTGTTTGGGTATGTTTTATCGTTAGTGTATGGTTTAGAATTAGGGTTCAGGTTAGGTTTACGTGTTAGGGGTTAGGGTTATGCTTGGCACACGTGTTAGGATTAGGGTAAAGATTAGGGTATGGCTATGTGTTTGGGTTAAGGTTAGGGTTAGGGCAGAGTTTAGGATTAGGGTAAAGATTAGAGTATTGCTATGGGTTGCGGTTAGTGTACGGGTTAGAGAAAGGGTTATCGTTAGGATATGGGTTAATATTAGTGTACGGTGTAGGGTTCGGTTGAAGGGTTCCAGTTACTGTTAGGTTTAGGTCACTGGTTAGTATTAGGGGAAAGATTAGGGTATGGCTTCGGGTGACAGTTAGTGTACGATTTAGGGAACGCGTTAGGAGTAGTGTAAATATTATTGTATAGGTAGGTGTTAGGTTTAGTATACGCAGTAGGGTACAGTTTATAATTAGGGTACGGTTTAAGCTTAGTGTAGGGGTTAGGGTTAGGGTTAGGGTTAGGGTTAAGGCACGGGTTAGGATTACAGTAAAGATTGCGGTATGCCTACATGTTAGGTTTAGTTTATATTTTAGGATATGGGTTATCGTTAGGTTACAGGTTAGGGTTATGCTACGGGTTAGGCTTATGTTTAGGGTATGGGTTAGGATTGGGGTAAAGCTTAGGGTATGGCTACGGATTACTGTTTTGTACTGGCTAGGGAAAATGTTATCATTAGGGTATTGGTTAGAAAGGGTACGGTTTAGGGTTAGGGTTAAGGGTTAAATTTATGGTTACGATAAGTGTTGGAGCATGGGTTAGGATTAGGGTAAAGATTAGGGTACTGGTTAAGATTAGGGTACAGGTTAGGGTTAGGTTTAAGGGTTAGTGTTAGTGTTAGGGTTAGGAAATGCGTTAGGAGTAGCATAAAGATTAGCATATAGCTACAGGTTACAGTGACTGTAACAAGTTAGGGAAAGTATTATCATTCGGGTACAGTTTAGGTTTATGGTACCTGTTAGGGTTAGCTTTAAGGGTTAGGGTTAGGGTTAGGGTTAGGGCACTGCTTAGTATTAGGGTAAAGATTAGAGCATTCCTACGGGTTACAGTTAGTGTACAATTTAGTGAAAGCGTTATCATTAAGGTACGGATTAGGATTAGGGTATGGTTTAGGGTTAGGTTTAAGTGTTAAATTTAGGGTTATGGCTAGGGTACCAGTTAAGTTTAAGGTAAGGATTAGTGTATGGCTACGTGTTTGGGTTAGTATACGTGTTATCGTTAGCGTACGGTTTCAGATTAGGCTATGGGTTAGTGTTAGTGTTCATTGTTACGCTTTGGGTTAGGGTTAGGGTAGTGTTATGGCATGCATTAGGAGTAGGCTAATGAATGGTGTATGGTTACTTGTTAGGGTTAGTTCCCGTGTTAACGTCCAGGTTATCTTTAGGGTTAGGGTTACGATTAGGGTACAGGTTAGGTTTGGGGATAAAAGTTAGGGTTAAGGTTTGGGCAAAGGATAGGATTAGGGTAAATATTGGCGTATGGCTACATGTTAGAGTTAGTGCACATGTTAGGGTACGTGTTATTTTCAGGTTATGGGTTAGGATTAGGATACGGATTAGGGTTACGGTCAAGGTCCAGTGTTAGGGTTGGGGTTAGGGCACATGTTAGGATTAGGGTAAAGATTACAGTATGGCTACGGTTTACGTTCAGTGTACGGGTTCGGGAACAGGTTATCATTAAAGTACGGATTTGTTATAGGGTGTGGTATAGAGTTAGGATTAAGGGTTAGGGTCAGAATAGGGTTAGGATTAGGTCATGGATTAGGATTATGGTAAACATCGCGGTGTGGCTATGTGTTAGCGTTAGTGTATGCATTAGCATACGGGTTATCGTTAGTGTACAGTTTAGAATTAGGGTACGGGTTAGCGTCACGTTTAAGGGTTAGCGTTAGGGTTACGTTATGGTTACAGTTAGGGTTAGGGTTAGGGCACTAGTTATTATTAGGGTAACAATTAAGGTATTCCTACCATTTACAGTTTGTGCATGGGTTAGGGAAATGGTTATCGTTAGGGTACGGATTAGGATTAGGGTTAGGTTTAAGTGTTAAAGTTAGGGTTCGGGTTATGGCACCAGTTAAGTTTAGAGTAAAGATGAGTGTATGTCTACGTGTTTGGGTTACTTTACGTGTTATCATTAGGGTACAGTTTACGATTAGGCTATGGGTTAGGGTTAGCATTAACTGTTACAGTTAGCATTAGGTTTAGGGTTAGGGCACTGCTTAGGATTAGGGTAGATATTAGGGAATGGCTATGTGTTACGGATAGTGTACGTGTTTGGGTATGTTTTATCATTAGCGTATGGGTTAGGATTAGGGTTTGGGTTAGGTTTAAGTGTTAAGGGTTAGGTTTATGGTTGGCACACGTGTTAGGTTTAGGGTAAAGTTTAGTGTACGGCTACGGGTTATGGTTAGTGTACAGGTTAGGGAAAACGTTATCATTATGGTAGAGATTCGTATTACGATACGGGTTAGAGAAAGGGTAAAAGGTAAGGGTTAGGGCATGGTTTAGGATTAGGGTAAAGATTAGGGAATACCTATGGCTTAAGGTTAGTGTACCCGTTTGGAAAGGGTTATCGTTAGGGTATGGGTTAGGATTAGGGTACGGTTTAGGGTTAGGTTTAAGGTTTAGGGATAGGGGTAGGGCACCGGTGAGGAGTAGGGTAGAGATTGGGGTACGGCCATGTGTTAGGGTCAGTGTACGTGTTAGGGTATGGGTTTTCATTGGTGCTCGGGTTAGGATTAGGTAACGGGTTACTGTTAGGTTAATGGTTAGGGTTAGGTTTAGGGATAGGTTTAGTGTTAAGGCACAGGTTAGGATTAGTTTAAACATTTGGGTATGGCTATATTTTACGTTTAGTATACAGGTTGGGGTATGGGTTATCGTTAGGGTATGGGTTATGATTCGTTTACGGTTAAGGTTAGGTTTAATGGTTAGTGTTGGTTTCGGGCACGGGTTAGGATTAGGTTAAAGAATTGGGAAGGGCTACGGCTTATGGTTAGTGTACGGGTTAGGGAACGGGCTATCGTTAGTGTACCAATTAGGATTCGGGTATTGTTTAGAGTTAAGTTTAAAGGTTAGGGTTAGAGTTAGGGTAAGCGAATGGGTTACAATGCTGGTAAATATTAGGGTATGGCTACGCATTAGCATATGGGTTACGTTAGGGATTTCCATTAGGGTACTGGTTCAGATTATGGGACAGATAAGGGTTAAGTGTTGGGGTTAGGTTTAGGGTACGGGTTAGGGTTAGAGTAAAGATTGGGATATGGTTACATGTTAGGTTTAGAGTATGGGTTAGGGTATGTGTTATCATTATGGTATGGGTTAGGGTTAGGGTTAGGGCATGGTTTAGGATTAGGGTAAATATTAGGATATGGCTATGAGTTACAATTACTGTACTGGTTAGAGAAAGCGTTATTGTGAGGTTAGGGGTTTGAATTAGGGCACATGTTAGAGTTAGGCTTAAGGGCTAATGTAAGGATTAAGGTCAGGGAACGAGTTAGGAGTAGGGTAAAGATTCGTGCATGGGTATGGGTAACGGTTAGTGTACAGGTTACGTAACAGGTTATCGTTAGGTTACGTTTTAGGTTTAGGGTACGGTTTAGGGATAGGTATAAGGGTTATTGTTAGGGTTAGGGTTAGGGTTAGGGTTAGGGTTAGGGATAGGTTTAGGGCACTGGTTAGAATTAGATTAAAGACTATGGTACTTTTACCAGTTACAGTTAGTGTACGGGGTAGGGAAATGTTTATCGTTAGGTTACGGATTAGGATTAGGTTTAAGGTTGAAAGTTAGGGTTAGGTTTAGGGCACTGGTTAAATTTAGGGTAAAGATGAGTGTATGGCTACGTGTTTGGATTAATGTATTCTATGATTAGCGTACTGGTTAGGATTAGGGTATGGTTTCGGGTTAGATTTAAGGGTTAGGGTTAGGGTTAAGGCACTGTTTAGGATTAGGGTATGGCTACAGGTTCGGGTTAGTGTACGTGTTTGGGTATGTTTTATCGTTAGTGTATGGTTTAGAATTAGGGTTCAGGTTAGGTTTACGTGTTAGGGGTTAGGGTTATGCTTGGCACACGTGTTAGGATTAGGGTAAAGATTAGGGTATGGCTATGTGTTTGGGTTAAGGTTAGGGTTAGGGCAGAGTTTAGGATTAGGGTAAAGATTAGAGTATTGCTATGGGTTGCGGTTAGTGTACGGGTTAGAGAAAGGGTTATCGTTAGGATATGGGTTAATATTAGTGTACGGTGTAGGGTTCGGTTGAAGGGTTCCAGTTACTGTTAGGTTTAGGTCACTGGTTAGTATTAGGGGAAAGATTAGGGTATGGCTTCGGGTGACAGTTAGTGTACGATTTAGGGAACGCGTTAGGAGTAGTGTAAATATTATTGTATAGGTAGGTGTTAGGTTTAGTATACGCAGTAGGGTACAGTTTATAATTAGGGTACGGTTTAAGCTTAGTGTAGGGGTTAGGGTTAGGGTTAGGGTTAGGGTTAAGGCACGGGTTAGGATTACAGTAAAGATTGCGGTATGCCTACATGTTAGGTTTAGTTTATATTTTAGGATATGGGTTATCGTTAGGTTACAGGTTAGGGTTATGCTACGGGTTAGGCTTATGTTTAGGGTATGGGTTAGGATTGGGGTAAAGCTTAGGGTATGGCTACGGATTACTGTTTTGTACTGGCTAGGGAAAATGTTATCATTAGGGTATTGGTTAGAAAGGGTACGGTTTAGGGTTAGGGTTAAGGGTTAAATTTATGGTTACGATAAGTGTTGGAGCATGGGTTAGGATTAGGGTAAAGATTAGGGTACTGGTTAAGATTAGGGTACAGGTTAGGGTTAGGTTTAAGGGTTAGTGTTAGTGTTAGGGTTAGGAAATGCGTTAGGAGTAGCATAAAGATTAGCATATAGCTACAGGTTACAGTGACTGTAACAAGTTAGGGAAAGTATTATCATTCGGGTACAGTTTAGGTTTATGGTACCTGTTAGGGTTAGCTTTAAGGGTTAGGGTTAGGGTTAGGGTTAGGGCACTGCTTAGTATTAGGGTAAAGATTAGAGCATTCCTACGGGTTACAGTTAGTGTACAATTTAGTGAAAGCGTTATCATTAAGGTACGGATTAGGATTAGGGTATGGTTTAGGGTTAGGTTTAAGTGTTAAATTTAGGGTTATGGCTAGGGTACCAGTTAAGTTTAAGGTAAGGATTAGTGTATGGCTACGTGTTTGGGTTAGTATACGTGTTATCGTTAGCGTACGGTTTCAGATTAGGCTATGGGTTAGTGTTAGTGTTCATTGTTACGCTTTGGGTTAGGGTTAGGGTAGTGTTATGGCATGCATTAGGAGTAGGCTAATGAATGGTGTATGGTTACTTGTTAGGGTTAGTTCCCGTGTTAACGTCCAGGTTATCTTTAGGGTTAGGGTTACGATTAGGGTACAGGTTAGGTTTGGGGATAAAAGTTAGGGTTAAGGTTTGGGCAAAGGATAGGATTAGGGTAAATATTGGCGTATGGCTACATGTTAGAGTTAGTGCACATGTTAGGGTACGTGTTATTTTCAGGTTATGGGTTAGGATTAGGATACGGATTAGGGTTACGGTCAAGGTCCAGTGTTAGGGTTGGGGTTAGGGCACATGTTAGGATTAGGGTAAAGATTACAGTATGGCTACGGTTTACGTTCAGTGTACGGGTTCGGGAACAGGTTATCATTAAAGTACGGATTTGTTATAGGGTGTGGTATAGAGTTAGGATTAAGGGTTAGGGTCAGAATAGGGTTAGGATTAGGTCATGGATTAGGATTATGGTAAACATCGCGGTGTGGCTATGTGTTAGCGTTAGTGTATGCATTAGCATACGGGTTATCGTTAGTGTACAGTTTAGAATTAGGGTACGGGTTAGCGTCACGTTTAAGGGTTAGCGTTAGGGTTACGTTATGGTTACAGTTAGGGTTAGGGTTAGGGCACTAGTTATTATTAGGGTAACAATTAAGGTATTCCTACCATTTACAGTTTGTGCATGGGTTAGGGAAATGGTTATCGTTAGGGTACGGATTAGGATTAGGGTTAGGTTTAAGTGTTAAAGTTAGGGTTCGGGTTATGGCACCAGTTAAGTTTAGAGTAAAGATGAGTGTATGTCTACGTGTTTGGGTTACTTTACGTGTTATCATTAGGGTACAGTTTACGATTAGGCTATGGGTTAGGGTTAGCATTAACTGTTACAGTTAGCATTAGGTTTAGGGTTAGGGCACTGCTTAGGATTAGGGTAGATATTAGGGAATGGCTATGTGTTACGGATAGTGTACGTGTTTGGGTATGTTTTATCATTAGCGTATGGGTTAGGATTAGGGTTTGGGTTAGGTTTAAGTGTTAAGGGTTAGGTTTATGGTTGGCACACGTGTTAGGTTTAGGGTAAAGTTTAGTGTACGGCTACGGGTTATGGTTAGTGTACAGGTTAGGGAAAACGTTATCATTATGGTAGAGATTCGTATTACGATACGGGTTAGAGAAAGGGTAAAAGGTAAGGGTTAGGGCATGGTTTAGGATTAGGGTAAAGATTAGGGAATACCTATGGCTTAAGGTTAGTGTACCCGTTTGGAAAGGGTTATCGTTAGGGTATGGGTTAGGATTAGGGTACGGTTTAGGGTTAGGTTTAAGGTTTAGGGATAGGGGTAGGGCACCGGTGAGGAGTAGGGTAGAGATTGGGGTACGGCCATGTGTTAGGGTCAGTGTACGTGTTAGGGTATGGGTTTTCATTGGTGCTCGGGTTAGGATTAGGTAACGGGTTACTGTTAGGTTAATGGTTAGGGTTAGGTTTAGGGATAGGTTTAGTGTTAAGGCACAGGTTAGGATTAGTTTAAACATTTGGGTATGGCTATATTTTACGTTTAGTATACAGGTTGGGGTATGGGTTATCGTTAGGGTATGGGTTATGATTCGTTTACGGTTAAGGTTAGGTTTAATGGTTAGTGTTGGTTTCGGGCACGGGTTAGGATTAGGTTAAAGAATTGGGAAGGGCTACGGCTTATGGTTAGTGTACGGGTTAGGGAACGGGCTATCGTTAGTGTACCAATTAGGATTCGGGTATTGTTTAGAGTTAAGTTTAAAGGTTAGGGTTAGAGTTAGGGTAAGCGAATGGGTTACAATGCTGGTAAATATTAGGGTATGGCTACGCATTAGCATATGGGTTACGTTAGGGATTTCCATTAGGGTACTGGTTCAGATTATGGGACAGATAAGGGTTAAGTGTTGGGGTTAGGTTTAGGGTACGGGTTAGGGTTAGAGTAAAGATTGGGATATGGTTACATGTTAGGTTTAGAGTATGGGTTAGGGTATGTGTTATCATTATGGTATGGGTTAGGGTTAGGGTTAGGGCATGGTTTAGGATTAGGGTAAATATTAGGATATGGCTATGAGTTACAATTACTGTACTGGTTAGAGAAAGCGTTATTGTGAGGTTAGGGGTTTGAATTAGGGCACATGTTAGAGTTAGGCTTAAGGGCTAATGTAAGGATTAAGGTCAGGGAACACGTTAGGAGTAGGGTAAAGATTCGTGCATGGGTATGGGTAGCGGTTAGTGTACGTAACAGGTTAGCGTTAGTTTCCGTTTTAGGTTTAGGGTACGGTTTAGGGATAGGTATAAGCGTTATTGTTAGGGTTAGGGTTAGGGTTAGGTTTAGGGTTAGGGCACTGGTTAGAATTAAATTAAAGACTATGGTATTTTACCAGTTACAGTTACTGTACGGGGTAGGGAAATGTTTATTGTTAGGGTACGGATTATGATTAGGGTTAGGTTTAGGGTTAGGTTTAAGGTTTTAAAGTTAGGGTTAGGTTTAGGGCACTGGTTAAATTTAGGGTAAAGATGACTGTATGGCTATGTGTTTGGATTACTGTATCTGTTATCATTAGCATACTGTTTAGGATTAGGGTATGGGTTCGGGTTATATTTAAGGCTTAGGGTGAGGGTTATGGCACTGGTTAGGATTAGGTTATGGCTACAGGTTAGGGTTAGTGTACGTGTTTGGGTATGTTTTATCGTTAGTATATGGTTTAGAATTAGGGTTCGGGTTAGTTTTACGTGTTAGGGGTTAGGGTTATGGTTGGCACACGTGTTAGGATTAGGTTAAAGATTAGGGTATGGCTATGTGTTTGGGTTAAGGTTAGGGTTAGGGCAGAGTTTAGGATTAGGGTAAAGATTAGAGTATTGCTATGGGTTGCGGTTAGAGTACGGGTTAGAGAAAGGGTCATTGTTAGGATACGGGTTAATATTAGCGTACGGTTTAGGGTTAGGTTGAAGGGTTCCTGTTAGGGTTAGGTTTAGGTCACTGGTTAGTATTAGGGAAAAGATTAGGGTATGGCTTCTGGTGACAGTTAGTGTACGATTTAGGGAACGGGTTAGGAGTAGTGTAAATATTATGGTACAGGTACGTGTTAGGGTTAGTGTACGCATTAGGGTACGGTTTATCATTAGGGTACGGTTTAGGCTTAGTGTACGGGTTAGGGTTAGGGTTAGGGTTAGGGTTAAGGCACGGGTTAGGATTAGGGTAAAGATTGCGGTATGCCTACATGTTAGGTTTAGTTTATATTTTAGGATATGGGTTATCGTTAGGTTACAGGTTAGGGTTATGCTGCGGGTTAGGCTTATGTTTAGGGTATGGGTTAGGAGTAGGGTAAAGCTTAGGGTATGGCTACGGATTACTGTTTTGTACTGGCTAGGGAAAATGTTATCATTAGGGTATTGGTTACAAAGGGCACGGTTTAGGATTAGGGTTAAGGGTTAACGTTATGGTTACGAGTAGGGTTAGAGCATGGGTTAGGATTAGGGTAAAGATTAGGGTATGGTTACGGTCAGTGTACGGGTTAGGGAAAAGGTTGTCATTAAAGTACGGGTTAGCATTAGTGTACGAATTAGGGTTATGTTTAAGGATTATGGTCAGGTCTAGGGTTAGGGTTAGGGCATGGGTTAGGATTATGTTAAACATTGGGGTATGGTTACGTGCCAGGGTTAGTGTATGGGTTAGGGTACAGGTTAGGATAAGGGTACGGGTTAGAGTTAGGTTTAAGGGTTAGTGTTAGTGTTAGGGTTAGGAAACGCATTAGGAGTAGCATAAACATTAGCATATAGCTACAGGTTACAGTGACTGTACAAGTTAGGGAAAGTATTATCGTTCGGGTACACTTTAGGTTTATGGTACGTGTTAGGGTTAGCTTTAAGGGTTAGGGTTAGGGCACTGCTTAGTATTAGGGTAAAGATTAGGGCATTCCTACGGGTTACAGTTAGTGTACAGGTTAGTGAAAGGGTTATCATTAAGGTACGGATTAGGATTAAGGTATGGTTTAGGGTTAGGTTTAAGTGTTAAAATTAGTGTTATGGTTAGGGTACCGGTTAAGTTTAAGGTATAGATTAGTGTATGGCTACGTGTTTGGGTTAGTGTACATGTTATCGTTAGGGTATGGTTTACAATTTGGCTATGGGTTAGTGTTAGTGTTCATTGTTACGCTTAGGGTTAGAGTTAGGGTAGTGTTATGGCATGCATTAGGAGTAGGCTAATGAATGGTGTATGGTTACTTGTTAGGGTTAGTTCCCGTGTTAACGTACAGGTTATCGTTAGGGTTAGGGTTACGATTAGGGTACCGGTTAGGTTTGGGTATAAAGCTTAAGGTTAAGGTTAGGGCATAGGATAGGATTAGGGTAAATATTGGCGTATGGCGACATGTTAGAGTTAGTGTACATGTTAGGGTACGTGTTATTTTCAGGTTATGGGTTAGGATTAGTATACGGATTAGGGTTGCGGTCAAGGTCCAGTGTTAGGGTTAGGGTTAGGGCACGTGTTAGGATTAGGGTAAAGATTACAGTATGGTTACGGGTTACGTTCAGTGTACGGGTTAGGGAACAGGTTATCATTAAAGTACGGATTAGGTATAGGGTACGGTATAGAGTTAGGATTAAGGGTTAGGGTCAGGATAGGGTTAGGATTAGGTCATGGATTAGGATTATGGTAAACATCGGGGTGTGGCTGTGTGTTAGCGTTAGTGTATGCGTTAGGGTACGGTTATCGTTATTGTACAGGTTAGAATTATGGTATGGGTTAGCGTTACGTTTAAGGTTTAGGGTCAGTGTTAGGTTAGGGTTAGGGTTACGGTTATGGTTACAGTTAGGGTTAGGGTTAGGGCACTAATTATTATTAGGGTAGAAATTAAGGTATTCCTACCATTTACAGTTTGTGCATGGGTTAGGGAAATGGTTATCATTAGGGTTCAGATTAGGTTTAGGGTTAGGTTTAAGTGTTAAAGTTAGGGTTAGGGTTACAGCACCGGTTAAGTTTAGGGTAAAGCTGAGTGTATGGCTACGTGTTTGGGTTACTTTACGTGTTATCATTAGGGTACAGTATACGATTAGGCTATGGGTTAGGGTTAGTGTTAATTATTACGGTAAGGTTTAGGGTTAGTGTTAGGGCACTGGTTAGGATTAGGGTAGAGATTAGGGTATGGCTATGTGTTAGGGATATTGTACGTGTTTGGGTCTGTTTTATCATTAGCGTATGGGTTAGGATTAGGGTTCGGGATAGGTTTAAGTGTTAAGGGTTAGGTTGGTTGGCACACGTGTTAGGTTTAGGGTAAAGTTTAGGGTACGGCTCTGAGTTACGGGTTAAGGAAAACGTTATAGTTATGGTACAGATTAGTATTAAGATACGGGTTAGAAAAAGGGTAAAAGGTATGGGTTAGGGCATGGTTTAGGATTAGGGTAAAGATTAGGGAATACCTACGGCTTAAGCTTAGTGTACGGGTTTGGAAAGGGTTATCGTTAGGGTATGGGTTAGGATTAGGGTACGGTTTAGTGTTAGGTTTAAGGTTTAGGGATAGGGGTAGGGCACTGGTTAGGAGTAGGGTAGAGATTGGGGTACGGCCATGTGTTAGGGTCCGTGTACCTGTTAGGGTATGGGTTTTCATTGGTGCACGGGTTAGGATTAGGTAACGGGTTACTGTTAGGTTAATGGTTAGGGTTAGGTTTAGGGATAGGTTTAGTGTTAAGGCACAGGTTAGTATTAGGTTAAACATTGGGGTATGGCTACATTTTACATTTCGTATACAGGTTGGGGTATGGGTTATCGTTAGGGTATGGGTTATGATTCGTTTACGGTTAAGGTTAGGTTTAATGTTTAGTGTTGTTTTAGGGCATGGGTTAGGATTAGTTTAAAGAATGGGGTAGGGCTATGGCTTATGGTTAGTGTACGGGTTAGGGAACGGGTTATCGTTAGTGTACCAATTAGGAGTTGGGTATGGTTTAGAGTTAAGTTTAAAGGTTACGGTTAGAGTTAGGGTAAGCGAATGGGTTACAATGCGGGTATAGATTAGGGAATGGCTACGCGTTAGCGTATGGGTTACGTTAGGGATTTCCATTAGGGTACTGGTTCAGATAATGGGACAGATAAGGGTTAAGTGTTGGAGTTAGGTTTAGGGTACGGGTTAGGTTTAGAGTAAAGATTGGGATATGGTTACATGTTAGGTTTAGAGTATCGGTTAGGCTATGTGTTATCCTTATGGTATGGGTTAGGGTTAGGGTTAGGGCATGGTTTAGGATTACACTAAATATTAGGATATGGTTATGAGTTACAATTACTGTACTGGTTAGAGAAAGCGTTATTGTGAGGTTAGGGGTTTGAATTAGGGCACATGTTAGAGTTAGGCTTAAGGGCTAATGTAAGGATTAAGGTCAGGGAATGCGTTAGGAGTAAGGTAAAGATTCGTGCATGGGTATGGGTAACGGTTAGTGTACGGGTTACGTAACAGGTTATCGTTAGGTTACGTTTTAGGATTAGGGTACGATTTAGGGATAGGTATAAGGGTTATTGTTAGGGTTAGGGTTAGGGTTCGTGTTAGGGTTAGGGTTAGGTTTAGGGCACTGGTTAGAATTAGATTAAAGAGTACAGTACTTTTACCAGTTACAGTTAGTGTACAGGGTAGGGAAAGGTTTATCGTTAGGGTACGGATTATGATTAGGGTTAGTTTTAGGGTTAGGTTTAAGGTTTAAAGTTAGGGTTAGGTTTAGGGCACTTGTTAAATTTAGGGTAAAGATGAGTGTATGGCTATGTGTTTGGATTACTGTATCTGTTATCATTAGCGTACTGGTTACGAATAGGGTATGGGTTCGGGTTAGGTTTAGGGTTAAGGCACTGGTTAGGATTAGGGTATGGCTACAGGTTAGGTTTAGTGTACGTGTTTGGGTATGTTTTATCGTTAGTGTATGGTTTAGAATTAGGGTTCGGGTTAGGTTTAGGTGTTAGGGGTTAGGGTTATGGTTGGCACACGTGTTAGGATTAGGTTAAAGATTAGGGTATGGCTATGTGTTTGGGTTAAGGTTAGGGTTAGGGCAGAGTTTAGGATTAGGGTAAAGATTAGAGTATTGCTATGGGTTGCGGTTAGAGTACGGGTTAGAGAAAGGGTTATTGTTAGGATACGGGTTAATATTAGCGTACGGTTTAGGGTTAGGTTGAAGGGTTCCTGTTAGGGTTAGGTTTAGGTCACTGGTTAGTATTAGGGAAAAGATTAGGGTATGGCTTCTGGTGACAGTTAGTGTACGATTTAGGGAACGGGTTAGGAGTAGTGTAAATATTATGGTACAGGTACGTGTTAGGGTTAGTGTACTCATTAGGGTACGGTTTATCATTAGGGTACGGTTTAGGCTTAGTGTATGGGTTAGGGTTAGCGTTAGGGTTAGGGTTAAGGCACGGGTTAGGATTAGGGTAAAGATTGCGGTATGCCTACATGGTAGGTTTAGTTTATATTTTAGGATATGGGTTATCGTTAGGTTACAGGTTAGGGTTATGCTACGGGTTAGGCTTATGTTTAGGGTATGGGTTAGGAGTAGGGTAAAGCTTTGGGTATGGCTACGGATTACTGTTTTGTACTGGCCAGGGAAAATGTTATCATTAGGGTATTGGTTAGAAAGGGCACGGTTTAGGGTTAGGGTTAAGGGTTAAATTTATGGTTACGATAAGTGTTGGAGCATGGGTTAGGATTAGGGTAAAGATTAGGGTATGGTTACGGTCAGTGTACGGGTTAGGGAAAAGTTTGTCGTTAAAGTATGGGTTAGCATAAGCGTACGAATTAGGGTTATGTTTAAGGATTATGGTCAGGTCTAGGGTTAGGCTTAGGGCACGGCTTAGGATTATGGTAAACATTGGGGTATGGTTATGTGTCAGGGTTAGTGTATGGGTTAGGGTACTGGTTAAGATTAGGGTACAGGTTAGGGTTAGGTTTAAGGGTTAGTGTTAGTGTTAGGGTTAGGAAATGCGTTAGGAGTAGCATAAAGATTAGCATATAGCTACAGGTCACAGTGACTGTAACAAGTTAGGGAAAGTATTATCATTCGGGTACAGTTTAGGTTTATGGTACGTGTTAGGGTTAGCTTTAAGGGTTAGGGTTAGGGTTAGGGTTAGGGCACTGCTTAGTATTAGGGTAAAGATTAGAGCATTCCTACGGGTTACAGTTAGTGTACAATTTAGTGAAAGGGTTATCATTAAGGTACGGATTAGGATTAGGGTATGGTTTAGGGTTAGGTTTAAGTGTTAAATTTAGGGTTATGGCTAGGGTACCAGTTAAGTTTAAGGTAAGGATTAGTGTATGGCTACGTGTTTGGGTTAGTATACGTGTTATCGTTAGGGTACGGTTTCAGATTAGGCTATGGGTTAGTGTTAGTGTTCATTGTTACGCTTAGGGTTAGGGTTAGGGTAGTGTTATGGCATGCATTAGGAGTAGGCTAATGAATGGTGTATGGTTACTTGTTAGGGTTAGTTCCCGTGTTAACGTACAGGTTATCGTTCGGGTTAGGGTTATGATTAGGGTACCGGTTAGGTTTGGGTATAAAGCTTAAGGTTAAGGGTAGGGCATAGGATAGGATTAGGGTAAATATTGACGTATGGCGACATGTTAGAGTTCGTGTACATGTTAGGGTACGTGTTATTTTCAGGGTATGGGTTAGGATTAGTATACGGATTAGGGTTTCGGTCAAGGTCCAGTGTTAAGGTTAGGGTTAGGGTTAGGGCACGTGTTAGGATTAGGGTAAAGATTACAGTATGGTTACGGGTTACGTTCAGTGTACGGGTTAGGGAACAGGTTATCATTAAAGTACGGATTAGGTATAGGGTATGGTATAGAGTTAGGATTAAGGGTTAGGGTCAGGATAGGGTTAGGATTAGGTCATGGATTAGGATTATGGTAAACATCGGGGTGTGGCTGTGTGTTAGCGTTATTGTATGCGTTAGGGTACGGTTATCGTTATTGTACAGGTTAGAATTATGGTATGGGTTAGCGTTACGTTTAAGGTTTAGGGTCAGTGTTAGGTTAGGGTTAGGGTTACGGTTATGGTTACAGTTAGGGTTAGGGTTAGGGCACTAGTTATTATTAGGGTAAAAATTAAGGTATTCCTACCATTTACAGTTTGTGCATGGGTTAGGCAAATGGTTATCATTAGGGTTCAGATTAGGTTTAGGGTTAGGTTTAAGTGTTAAAGTTAGGGTTAGGGTTATGGCACCGGTTAAGTTTAGGTTAAAGATGAGTGTATGGCTACGTTTTTGGGTTAGTTTATGTGTTATCATTTGGGTACAGTTTACGATTAGGCTATGGGTTAGGGTTAGTGTTAATTAGTACGGTTAGGGTTTTGGGTTAGTGTTAGGGCATTGGTTAGGATTAGGGTAGAGATTAGGGTATGGCTATGTGTTAGGGATATTGTACTTGTTTGGGAATGTTTTATCATTAGCGTATGGGTTAGGATTAGGGTTCGGGTTAGGTTTAAGTGTTAAGGGTTAGGTTTATGGTTCTCACAGGTGTTAGGTTTACGGTAAAGTTTAGGGTACGGCTCCGAGTTACGGGTTAGGGAAAACGTTATCATTATGGTACAGATTAGTATTAAGGTACAGGTTAGAAAAAGGGTAAAAGGTATGGGTTTGGGCATGGTTTAGGATTAGGGTAAAGATTAGGGAATACCTACGGCTTAAGCTTAGTGTACGGGTTTGGAAAGGGTTATCGTTAGGGTATGGGTTAGGATTAGGGTACGGCTTAGGGTTAGGTTTAAGGTTTAGGGATAGGGGTAGGGCACCGGTTAGGAGTAGGGTAGAGATTGGGGTACGGCCATGTGTTAGGGTCAGTGTACGTGTTAGGGTATGGGTTTTCATTGGTGCACGGGTTAGGATTAGGTAACGGGTTACTGTTAGGTTAATGGTTAGGGTTAGGTTTAGGGATAGGTTTAGTGTTAAGGCACAGGTTAGGATTAGGTTAAACATTTGGGTATGGCTACATTTTACATTTAGTATACAGGTTGGGGTATGGGTTATCGTTAGGGTATGGGTTATGATTCGTTTACGGTTAAGGTTAGGTTTAATGTTTAGTGTTGTTTTAGGGCATGGGTTAGGATTAGTTTAAAGAATGGGGTAGGGCTATGGCTTATGGTTAGTGTACGGGTTAGGGAACGGGTTATCGTTAGTGTACCAATTAGGAGTTGGGTATGGTTTAGAGTTAAGTTTAAAGGTTACGGTTAGAGTTAGGGTAAGCGAATGGGTTACAATGCGGGTATAGATTAGGGAATGGCTACGCGTTAGCGTATGGGTTACGTTTGGGATTTCCATTAGGGTACTGGTTCAGATAATGGGACAGATAAGGGTTAAGTGTTGGAGTTAGGTTTAGGGTACGGGTTAGGTTTAGAGTAAAGATTGGGATATGGTTACATGTTAGGTTTAGAGTATCGGTTAGGCTATGTGTTATCCTTATGGTATGGGTTAGGGTTAGGGTTAGGGCATGGTTTAGGATTACACTAAATATTAGGATATGGTTATGAGTTACAATTACTGTACTGGTTAGAGAAAGCATTATTGTGAGGTTAGGGGTTTGAATTAGGGCACATGTTAGAGTTAGGCTTAAGGGCTAATGTAAGGATTAAGGTCAGGGAATGCGTTAGGAGTAAGGTAAAGATTCGTGCATGGGTATGGGTAACGGTTAGTGTACGGGTTACGTAACAGGTTATCGTTAGGTTACGTTTTAGGATTAGGGTACCATTTAGGGATAGGTATAAGGGTTATTGTTATTGTTAGGGTTAGGGTTCGTGTTAGGGTTAGGGTTAGGTTTAGGGCACTGGTTAGAATTAGATTAAAGAGTACAGTACTTTTACCAGTTACAGTTAGTGTACGGGGTAGGGAAAGGTTTATCGTTAGGGTACGGATTATGATTAGGGTTAGTTTTAGGGTTAGGTTTAAGGTTTAAAGTTAGGGTTAGGTTTAGGGCACTTGTTAAATTTAGGGTAAAGATGAGTGTATGGCTATGTGTTTGGATTACTGTATCTGTTATCATTAGCGTACTGGTTATGAATAGGGTATGGGTTCGGGTTAGGTTTAGGGTTAAGGCACTGGTTAGGATTAGGGTATGGCTACAGGTTAGGGTTAGTGTACGTGTTTGGGTATGTTTTATCGTTAGTGTATGGTTTAGAATTAGGGTTCGGGTTAGGTTTACGTGTTAGGGGTTAGGGTTATGGTTGGCACACGTGTTAGGATTAGGTTAAAGATTAGGGTATGGCTATGTGTTTGGGTTAAGGTTAGGGTTAGGGCAGAGTTTAGGATTAGGGTAAAGATTAGAGTATTGCTATGGGTTGCGGTTAGAGTACGGGTTAGAGAAAGGGTTATTGTTAGGATACGGGTTAATATTAGCGTACGGTTTAGGGTTAGGTTGAAGGGTTCCTGTTAGGGTTAGGTTTAGGTCACTGGTTAGTATTAGGGAAAAGATTAGGGTATGGCTTCTGGTGACAGTTAGTGTATGATTTAGGGAACGGGTTAGGAGTAGTGTAAATATTATGGTACAGGTACGTGTTAGGGTTAGTGTACTCATTAGGGTACGGTTTATCATTAGGGTACGGTTTAGGCTTAGTGTATGGGTTAGGGTTAGCGTTAGGGTTAGGGTTAAGGCACGGGTTAGGATTAGGGTAAAGATTGCGGTATGCCTACATGTTAGGTTTAGTTTATATTTTAGGATATGGGTTATCGTTAGGTTACAGTTTAGGGTTATGCTACGGGTTAGGCTTATGTTTAGGGTATGGGTTAGGATTGGGGTAAAGCTTAGGGTATGGCTACGGATTACTGTTTTGTACTGGCTAGGGAAAATGTTATCATTAGGGTATTGGTTAGAAAGGGTACGGTTTAGGGTTAGGGTTAAGGGTTAAATTTATGGTTACGATAAGTGTTGGAGCATGGGTTAGGATTAGGGTAAAGATTAGGGTACTGGTTAAGATTAGGGTACAGGTTAGGGTTAGGTTTAAGGGTTAGTGTTAGTGTTAGGGTTAGGAAATGCGTTAGGAGTAGCATAAAGATTAGCATATAGCTACAGGTTACAGTGACTGTAACAAGTTAGGGAAAGTATTATCATTCGGGTACAGTTTAGGTTTATGGTACCTGTTAGGGTTAGCTTTAAGGGTTAGGGTTAGGGTTAGGGTTAGGGCACTGCTTAGTATTAGGGTAAAGATTAGAACATTCCTACGGGTTACAGTTAGTGTACAATTTAGTGAAAGCGTTATCATTAAGGTACGGATTAGGATTAGGGTATGGTTTAGGGTTAGGTTTAAGTGTTAAATTTAGGGTTATGGCTAGGGTACCAGTTAAGTTTAAGGTAAGGATTAGTGTATGGCTACGTGTTTGGGTTAGTATACGTGTTATCGTTAGCGTACGGTTTCAGATTAGGCTATGGGTTAGTGTTAGTGTTCATTGTTACGCTTTGGGTTAGGGTTAGGGTAGTGTTATGGCATGCATTAGGAGTAGGCTAATGAATGGTGTATGGTTACTTGTTAGGGTTAGTTCCCGTGTTAACGTCCAGGTTATCTTTAGGGTTAGGGTTACGATTAGGGTACAGGTTAGGTTTGGGGATAAAAGTTAGGGTTAAGGTTTGGGCAAAGGATAGGATTAGGGTAAATATTGGCGTATGGCTACATGTTAGAGTTAGTGCACATGTTAGGGTACGTGTTATTTTCAGGTTATGGGTTAGGATTAGGATACGGATTAGGGTTACGGTCAAGGTCCAGTGTTAGGGTTGGGGTTAGGGCACATGTTAGGATTAGGGTAAAGATTACAGTATGGCTACGGTTTACGTTCAGTGTACGGGTTCGGGAACAGGTTATCATTAAAGTACGGATTTGTTATAGGGTATGGTATAGAGTTAGGATTAAGGGTTAGGGTCAGAATAGGGTTAGGATTAGGTCATGGATTAGGATTATGGTAAACATCGCGGTGTGGCTATGTGTTAGCGTTAGTGTATGCATTAGCATACGGGTTATCGTTAGTGTACAGTTTAGAATTAGGGTACGGGTTAGCGTCACGTTTAAGGGTTAGCGTTAGGGTTACGTTATGGTTACAGTTAGGGTTAGGGTTAGGGCACTAGTTATTATTAGGGTAACAATTAAGGTATTCCTACCATTTACAGTTTGTGCATGGGTTAGGGAAATGGTTATCGTTAGGGTACGGATTAGGATTAGGGTTAGGTTTAAGTGTTAAAGTTAGGGTTCGGGTTATGGCACCAGTTAAGTTTAGAGTAAAGATGAGTGTATGTCTACGTGTTTGGGTTACTTTACGTGTTATCATTAGGGTACAGTTTACGATTAGGCTATGGGTTAGGGTTAGCATTAACTGTTACAGTTAGCATTAGGTTTAGGGTTAGGGCACTGCTTAGGATTAGGGTAGATATTAGGGAATGGCTATGTGTTACGGATAGTGTACGTGTTTGGGTATGTTTTATCATTAGCGTATGGGTTAGGATTAGGGTTTGGGTTAGGTTTAAGTGTTAAGGGTTAGGTTTATGGTTGGCACACGTGTTAGGTTTAGGGTAAAGTTTAGTGTACGGCTACGGGTTATGGTTAGTGTACAGGTTAGGGAAAACGTTATCATTATGGTAGAGATTCGTATTACGATACGGGTTAGAGAAAGGGTAAAAGGTAAGGGTTAGGGCATGGTTTAGGATTAGGGTAAAGATTAGGGAATACCTATGGCTTAAGGTTAGTGTACCCGTTTGGAAAGGGTTATCGTTAGGGTATGGGTTAGGATTAGGGTACGGTTTAGGGTTAGGTTTAAGGTTTAGGGATAGGGGTAGGGCACCGGTGAGGAGTAGGGTAGAGATTGGGGTACGGCCATGTGTTAGGGTCAGTGTACGTGTTAGGGTATGGGTTTTCATTGGTGCTCGGGTTAGGATTAGGTAACGGGTTACTGTTAGGTTAATGGTTAGGGTTAGGTTTAGGGATAGGTTTAGTGTTAAGGCACAGGTTAGGATTAGTTTAAACATTTGGGTATGGCTATATTTTACGTTTAGTATACAGGTTGGGGTATGGGTTATCGTTAGGGTATGGGTTATGATTCGTTTACGGTTAAGGTTAGGTTTAATGGTTAGTGTTGGTTTCGGGCACGGGTTAGGATTAGGTTAAAGAATTGGGAAGGGCTACGGCTTATGGTTAGTGTACGGGTTAGGGAACGGGCTATCGTTAGTGTACCAATTAGGATTCGGGTATTGTTTAGAGTTAAGTTTAAAGGTTAGGGTTAGAGTTAGGGTAAGCGAATGGGTTACAATGCTGGTAAATATTAGGGTATGGCTACGCATTAGCATATGGGTTACGTTAGGGATTTCCATTAGGGTACTGGTTCAGATTATGGGACAGATAAGGGTTAAGTGTTGGGGTTAGGTTTAGGGTACGGGTTAGGGTTAGAGTAAAGATTGGGATATGGTTACATGTTAGGTTTAGAGTATGGGTTAGGGTATGTGTTATCATTATGGTATGGGTTAGGGTTAGGGTTAGGGCATGGTTTAGGATTAGGGTAAATATTAGGATATGGCTATGAGTTACAATTACTGTACTGGTTAGAGAAAGCGTTATTGTGAGGTTAGGGGTTTGAATTAGGGCACATGTTAGAGTTAGGCTTAAGGGCTAATGTAAGGATTAAGGTCAGGGAACGAGTTAGGAGTAGGGTAAAGATTCGTGCATGGGTATGGGTAACGGTTAGTGTACAGGTTACGTAACAGGTTATCGTTAGGTTACGTTTTAGGTTTAGGGTACGGTTTAGGGATAGGTATAAGGGTTATTGTTAGGGTTAGGGTTAGGGTTAGGGTTAGGGTTAGGGATAGGTTTAGGGCACTGGTTAGAATTAGATTAAAGACTATGGTACTTTTACCAGTTACAGTTAGTGTACGGGGTAGGGAAATGTTTATCGTTAGGTTACGGATTAGGATTAGGTTTAAGGTTGAAAGTTAGGGTTAGGTTTAGGGCACTGGTTAAATTTAGGGTAAAGATGAGTGTATGGCTACGTGTTTGGATTAATGTATTCTATGATTAGCGTACTGGTTAGGATTAGGGTATGGTTTCGGGTTAGATTTAAGGGTTAGGGTTAGGGTTAAGGCACTGTTTAGGATTAGGGTATGGCTACAGGTTCGGGTTAGTGTACGTGTTTGGGTATGTTTTATCGTTAGTGTATGGTTTAGAATTAGGGTTCAGGTTAGGTTTACGTGTTAGGGGTTAGGGTTATGCTTGGCACACGTGTTAGGATTAGGGTAAAGATTAGGGTATGGCTATGTGTTTGGGTTAAGGTTAGGGTTAGGGCAGAGTTTAGGATTAGGGTAAAGATTAGAGTATTGCTATGGGTTGCGGTTAGTGTACGGGTTAGAGAAAGGGTTATCGTTAGGATATGGGTTAATATTAGTGTACGGTGTAGGGTTCGGTTGAAGGGTTCCAGTTACTGTTAGGTTTAGGTCACTGGTTAGTATTAGGGGAAAGATTAGGGTATGGCTTCGGGTGACAGTTAGTGTACGATTTAGGGAACGCGTTAGGAGTAGTGTAAATATTATTGTATAGGTAGGTGTTAGGTTTAGTATACGCAGTAGGGTACAGTTTATAATTAGGGTACGGTTTAAGCTTAGTGTAGGGGTTAGGGTTAGGGTTAGGGTTAGGGTTAAGGCACGGGTTAGGATTACAGTAAAGATTGCGGTATGCCTACATGTTAGGTTTAGTTTATATTTTAGGATATGGGTTATCGTTAGGTTACAGGTTAGGGTTATGCTACGGGTTAGGCTTATGTTTAGGGTATGGGTTAGGATTGGGGTAAAGCTTAGGGTATGGCTACGGATTACTGTTTTGTACTGGCTAGGGAAAATGTTATCATTAGGGTATTGGTTAGAAAGGGTACGGTTTAGGGTTAGGGTTAAGGGTTAAATTTATGGTTACGATAAGTGTTGGAGCATGGGTTAGGATTAGGGTAAAGATTAGGGTACTGGTTAAGATTAGGGTACAGGTTAGGGTTAGGTTTAAGGGTTAGTGTTAGTGTTAGGGTTAGGAAATGCGTTAGGAGTAGCATAAAGATTAGCATATAGCTACAGGTTACAGTGACTGTAACAAGTTAGGGAAAGTATTATCATTCGGGTACAGTTTAGGTTTATGGTACCTGTTAGGGTTAGCTTTAAGGGTTAGGGTTAGGGTTAGGGTTAGGGCACTGCTTAGTATTAGGGTAAAGATTAGAGCATTCCTACGGGTTACAGTTAGTGTACAATTTAGTGAAAGCGTTATCATTAAGGTATGGATTAGGATTAGGGTATGGTTTAGGGTTAGGTTTAAGTGTTAAATTTAGGGTTATGGCTAGGGTACCAGTTAAGTTTAAGGTAAGGATTAGTGTATGGCTACGTGTTTGGGTTAGTATACGTGTTATCGTTAGCGTACGGTTTCAGATTAGGCTATGGGTTAGTGTTAGTGTTCATTGTTACGCTTTGGGTTAGGGTTAGGGTAGTGTTATGGCATGCATTAGGAGTAGGCTAATGAATGGTGTATGGTTACTTGTTAGGGTTAGTTCCCGTGTTAACGTCCAGGTTATCTTTAGGGTTAGGGTTACGATTAGGGTACAGGTTAGGTTTGGGGATAAAAGTTAGGGTTAAGGTTTGGGCAAAGGATAGGATTAGGGTAAATATTGGCGTATGGCTACATGTTAGAGTTAGTGCACATGTTAGGGTACGTGTTATTTTCAGGTTATGGGTTAGGATTAGGATACGGATTAGGGTTACGGTCAAGGTCCAGTGTTAGGGTTGGGGTTAGGGCACATGTTAGGATTAGGGTAAAGATTACAGTATGGCTACGGTTTACGTTCAGTGTACGGGTTCGGGAACAGGTTATCATTAAAGTACGGATTTGTTATAGGGTGTGGTATAGAGTTAGGATTAAGGGTTAGGGTCAGAATAGGGTTAGGATTAGGTCATGGATTAGGATTATGGTAAACATCGCGGTGTGGCTATGTGTTAGCGTTAGTGTATGCATTAGCATACGGGTTATCGTTAGTGTACAGTTTAGAATTAGGGTACGGGTTAGCGTCACGTTTAAGGGTTAGCGTT
Source organism: Kogia breviceps (assembly GCF_026419965.1). Lineage (NCBI taxonomy): Eukaryota > Metazoa > Chordata > Mammalia > Artiodactyla > Physeteridae > Kogia > Kogia breviceps. Next base: position 18,870,782 of record NC_081322.1, on the reverse strand, counting down.
AGGGTTACGTTATGGTTACAGTTAGGGTTAGGGTTAGGGCACTAGTTATTATTAGGGTAACAATTAAGGTATTCCTACCATTTACAGTTTGTGCATGGGTTAGGGAAATGGTTATCGTTAGGGTACGGATTAGGATTAGGGTTAGGTTTAAGTGTTAAAGTTAGGGTTCGGGTTATGGCACCAGTTAAGTTTAGAGTAAAGATGAGTGTATGTCTACGTGTTTGGGTTACTTTACGTGTTATCATTAGGGTACAGTTTACGATTAGGCTATGGGTTAGGGTTAGCATTAACTGTTACAGTTAGCATTAGGTTTAGGGTTAGGGCACTGCTTAGGATTAGGGTAGATATTAGGGAATGGCTATGTGTTACGGATAGTGTACGTGTTTGGGTATGTTTTATCATTAGCGTATGGGTTAGGATTAGGGTTTGGGTTAGGTTTAAGTGTTAAGGGTTAGGTTTATGGTTGGCACACGTGTTAGGTTTAGGGTAAAGTTTAGTGTACAGCTACGGGTTATGGTTAGTGTACAGGTTAGGGAAAACGTTATCATTATGGTAGAGATTCGTATTACGATACGGGTTAGAGAAAGGGTAAAAGGTAAGGGTTAGGGCATGGTTTAGGATTAGGGTAAAGATTAGGGAATACCTATGGCTTAAGGTTAGTGTACCCGTTTGGAAAGGGTTATCGTTAGGGTATGGGTTAGGATTAGGGTACGGTTTAGGGTTAGGTTTAAGGTTTAGGGATAGGGGTAGGGCACCGGTGAGGAGTAGGGTAGAGATTGGGGTACGGCCATGTGTTAGGGTCAGTGTACGTGTTAGGGTATGGGTTTTCATTGGTGCTCGGGTTAGGATTAGGTAACGGGTTACTGTTAGGTTAATGGTTAGGGTTAGGTTTAGGGATAGGTTTAGTGTTAAGGCACAGGTTAGGATTAGTTTAAACATTTGGGTATGGCTATATTTTACGTTTAGTATACAGGTTGGGGTATGGGTTATCGTTAGGGTATGGGTTATGATTCGTTTACGGTTAAGGTTAGGTTTAATGGTTAGTGTTGGTTTCGGGCACGGGTTAGGATTAGGTTAAAGAATTGGGAAGGGCTACGGCTTATGGTTAGTGTACGGGTTAGGGAACGGGCTATCGTTAGTGTACCAATTAGGATTCGGGTATTGTTTAGAGTTAAGTTTAAAGGTTAGGGTTAGAGTTAGGGTAAGCGAATGGGTTACAATGCTGGTAAATATTAGGGTATGGCTACGCATTAGCATATGGGTTACGTTAGGGATTTCCATTAGGGTACTGGTTCAGATTATGGGACAGATAAGGGTTAAGTGTTGGGGTTAGGTTTAGGGTACGGGTTAGGGTTAGAGTAAAGATTGGGATATGGTTACATGTTAGGTTTAGAGTATGGGTTAGGGTATGTGTTATCATTATGGTATGGGTTAGGGTTAGGGTTAGGGCATGGTTTAGGATTAGGGTAAATATTAGGATATGGCTATGAGTTACAATTACTGTACTGGTTAGAGAAAGCGTTATTGTGAGGTTAGGGGTTTGAATTAGGGCACATGTTAGAGTTAGGCTTAAGGGCTAATGTAAGGATTAAGGTCAGGGAACGAGTTAGGAGTAGGGTAAAGATTCGTGCATGGGTATGGGTAACGGTTAGTGTACAGGTTACGTAACAGGTTATCGTTAGGTTACGTTTTAGGTTTAGGGTACGGTTTAGGGATAGGTATAAGGGTTATTGTTAGGGTTAGGGTTAGGGTTAGGGTTAGGGTTAGGGATAGGTTTAGGGCACTGGTTAGAATTAGATTAAAGACTATGGTACTTTTACCAGTTACAGTTAGTGTACGGGGTAGGGAAATGTTTATCGTTAGGTTACGGATTAGGATTAGGTTTAAGGTTGAAAGTTAGGGTTAGGTTTAGGGCACTGGTTAAATTTAGGGTAAAGATGAGTGTATGGCTACGTGTTTGGATTAATGTATTCTATGATTAGCGTACTGGTTAGGATTAGGGTATGGTTTCGGGTTAGATTTAAGGGTTAGGGTTAGGGTTAAGGCACTGTTTAGGATTAGGGTATGGCTACAGGTTCGGGTTAGTGTACGTGTTTGGGTATGTTTTATCGTTAGTGTATGGTTTAGAATTAGGGTTCAGGTTAGGTTTACGTGTTAGGGGTTAGGGTTATGCTTGGCACACGTGTTAGGATTAGGGTAAAGATTAGGGTATGGCTATGTGTTTGGGTTAAGGTTAGGGTTAGGGCAGAGTTTAGGATTAGGGTAAAGATTAGAGTATTGCTATGGGTTGCGGTTAGTGTACGGGTTAGAGAAAGGGTTATCGTTAGGATATGGGTTAATATTAGTGTACGGTGTAGGGTTCGGTTGAAGGGTTCCAGTTACTGTTAGGTTTAGGTCACTGGTTAGTATTAGGGGAAAGATTAGGGTATGGCTTCGGGTGACAGTTAGTGTACGATTTAGGGAACGCGTTAGGAGTAGTGTAAATATTATTGTATAGGTAGGTGTTAGGTTTAGTATACGCAGTAGGGTACAGTTTATAATTAGGGTACGGTTTAAGCTTAGTGTAGGGGTTAGGGTTAGGGTTAGGGTTAGGGTTAAGGCACGGGTTAGGATTACAGTAAAGATTGCGGTATGCCTACATGTTAGGTTTAGTTTATATTTTAGGATATGGGTTATCGTTAGGTTACAGGTTAGGGTTATGCTACGGGTTAGGCTTATGTTTAGGGTATGGGTTAGGATTGGGGTAAAGCTTAGGGTATGGCTACGGATTACTGTTTTGTACTGGCTAGGGAAAATGTTATCATTAGGGTATTGGTTAGAAAGGGTACGGTTTAGGGTTAGGGTTAAGGGTTAAATTTATGGTTACGATAAGTGTTGGAGCATGGGTTAGGATTAGGGTAAAGATTAGGGTACTGGTTAAGATTAGGGTACAGGTTAGGGTTAGGTTTAAGGGTTAGTGTTAGTGTTAGGGTTAGGAAATGCGTTAGGAGTAGCATAAAGATTAGCATATAGCTACAGGTTACAGTGACTGTAACAAGTTAGGGAAAGTATTATCATTCGGGTACAGTTTAGGTTTATGGTACGTGTTAGGGTTAGCTTTAAGGGTTAGGGTTAGGGTTAGGGTTAGGGCACTGCTTAGTATTAGGGTAAAGATTAGAGCATTCCTACGGGTTACAGTTAGTGTACAATTTAGTGAAAGGGTTATCATTAAGGTACGGATTAGGATTAGGGTATGGTTTAGGGTTAGGTTTAAGTGTTAAATTTAGGGTTATGGCTAGGGTACCAGTTAAGTTTAAGGTAAGGATTAGTGTATGGCTACGTGTTTGGGTTAGTATACGTGTTATCGTTAGGGTACGGTTTCAGATTAGGCTATGGGTTAGTGTTAGTGTTCATTGTTACGCTTTGGGTTAGGGTTAGGGTAGTGTTATGGCATGCATTAGGAGTAGGCTAATGAATGGTGTATGGTTACTTGTTAGGGTTAGTTCCCGTGTTAACGTCCAGGTTATCTTTAGGGTTAGGGTTACGATTAGGGTACAGGTTAGGTTTGGGGATAAAAGTTAGGGTTAAGGTTTGGGCAAAGGATAGGATTAGGGTAAATATTGGCGTATGGCTACATGTTAGAGTTAGTGCACATGTTAGGGTACGTGTTATTTTCAGGTTATGGGTTAGGATTAGGATACGGATTAGGGTTACGGTCAAGGTCCAGTGTTAGGGTTGGGGTTAGGGCACATGTTAGGATTAGGGTAAAGATTACAGTATGGCTACGGTTTACGTTCAGTGTACGGGTTCGGGAACAGGTTATCATTAAAGTACGGATTTGTTATAGGGTGTGGTATAGAGTTAGGATTAAGGGTTAGGGTCAGAATAGGGTTAGGATTAGGTCATGGATTAGGATTATGGTAAACATCGCGGTGTGGCTATGTGTTAGCGTTAGTGTATGCATTAGCATACGGGTTATCGTTAGTGTACAGTTTAGAATTAGGGTACGGGTTAGCGTCACGTTTAAGGGTTAGCGTTAGGGTTACGTTATGGTTACAGTTAGGGTTAGGGTTAGGGCACTAGTTATTATTAGGGTAACAATTAAGGTATTCCTACCATTTACAGTTTGTGCATGGGTTAGGGAAATGGTTATCGTTAGGGTACGGATTAGGATTAGGGTTAGGTTTAAGTGTTAAAGTTAGGGTTCGGGTTATGGCACCAGTTAAGTTTAGAGTAAAGATGAGTGTATGTCTACGTGTTTGGGTTACTTTACGTGTTATCATTAGGGTACAGTTTACGATTAGGCTATGGGTTAGGGTTAGCATTAACTGTTACAGTTAGCATTAGGTTTAGGGTTAGGGCACTGCTTAGGATTAGGGTAGATATTAGGGAATGGCTATGTGTTACGGATAGTGTACGTGTTTGGGTATGTTTTATCATTAGCGTATGGGTTAGGATTAGGGTTTGGGTTAGGTTTAAGTGTTAAGGGTTAGGTTTATGGTTGGCACACGTGTTAGGTTTAGGGTAAAGTTTAGTGTACGGCTACGGGTTATGGTTAGTGTACAGGTTAGGGAAAACGTTATCATTATGGTAGAGATTCGTATTACGATACGGGTTAGAGAAAGGGTAAAAGGTAAGGGTTAGGGCATGGTTTAGGATTAGGGTAAAGATTAGGGAATACCTATGGCTTAAGGTTAGTGTACCCGTTTGGAAAGGGTTATCGTTAGGGTATGGGTTAGGATTAGGGTACGGTTTAGGGTTAGGTTTAAGGTTTAGGGATAGGGGTAGGGCACCGGTGAGGAGTAGGGTAGAGATTGGGGTACGGCCATGTGTTAGGGTCAGTGTACGTGTTAGGGTATGGGTTTTCATTGGTGCTCGGGTTAGGATTAGGTAACGGGTTACTGTTAGGTTAATGGTTAGGGTTAGGTTTAGGGATAGGTTTAGTGTTAAGGCACAGGTTAGGATTAGTTTAAACATTTGGGTATGGCTATATTTTACGTTTAGTATACAGGTTGGGGTATGGGTTATCGTTAGGGTATGGGTTATGATTCGTTTACGGTTAAGGTTAGGTTTAATGGTTAGTGTTGGTTTCGGGCACGGGTTAGGATTAGGTTAAAGAATTGGGAAGGGCTACGGCTTATGGTTAGTGTACGGGTTAGGGAACGGGCTATCGTTAGTGTACCAATTAGGATTCGGGTATTGTTTAGAGTTAAGTTTAAAGGTTAGGGTTAGAGTTAGGGTAAGCGAATGGGTTACAATGCTGGTAAATATTAGGGTATGGCTACGCATTAGCATATGGGTTACGTTAGGGATTTCCATTAGGGTACTGGTTCAGATTATGGGACAGATAAGGGTTAAGTGTTGGGGTTAGGTTTAGGGTACGGGTTAGGGTTAGAGTAAAGATTGGGATATGGTTACATGTTAGGTTTAGAGTATGGGTTAGGGTATGTGTTATCATTATGGTATGGGTTAGGGTTAGGGTTAGGGCATGGTTTAGGATTAGGGTAAATATTAGGATATGGCTATGAGTTACAATTACTGTACTGGTTAGAGAAAGCGTTATTGTGAGGTTAGGGGTTTGAATTAGGGCACATGTTAGAGTTAGGCTTAAGGGCTAATGTAAGGATTAAGGTCAGGGAACGAGTTAGGAGTAGGGTAAAGATTCGTGCATGGGTATGGGTAACGGTTAGTGTACAGGTTACGTAACAGGTTATCGTTAGGTTACGTTTTAGGTTTAGGGTACGGTTTAGGGATAGGTATAAGGGTTATTGTTAGGGTTAGGGTTAGGGTTAGGGTTAGGGTTAGGGATAGGTTTAGGGCACTGGTTAGAATTAGATTAAAGACTATGGTACTTTTACCAGTTACAGTTAGTGTACGGGGTAGGGAAATGTTTATCGTTAGGTTACGGATTAGGATTAGGTTTAAGGTTGAAAGTTAGGGTTAGGTTTAGGGCACTGGTTAAATTTAGGGTAAAGATGAGTGTATGGCTACGTGTTTGGATTAATGTATTCTATGATTAGCGTACTGGTTAGGATTAGGGTATGGTTTCGGGTTAGATTTAAGGGTTAGGGTTAGGGTTAAGGCACTGTTTAGGATTAGGGTATGGCTACAGGTTCGGGTTAGTGTACGTGTTTGGGTATGTTTTATCGTTAGTGTATGGTTTAGAATTAGGGTTCAGGTTAGGTTTACGTGTTAGGGGTTAGGGTTATGCTTGGCACACGTGTTAGGATTAGGGTAAAGATTAGGGTATGGCTATGTGTTTGGGTTAAGGTTAGGGTTAGGGCAGAGTTTAGGATTAGGGTAAAGATTAGAGTATTGCTATGGGTTGCGGTTAGTGTACGGGTTAGAGAAAGGGTTATCGTTAGGATATGGGTTAATATTAGTGTACGGTGTAGGGTTCGGTTGAAGGGTTCCAGTTACTGTTAGGTTTAGGTCACTGGTTAGTATTAGGGGAAAGATTAGGGTATGGCTTCGGGTGACAGTTAGTGTACGATTTAGGGAACGCGTTAGGAGTAGTGTAAATATTATTGTATAGGTAGGTGTTAGGTTTAGTATACGCAGTAGGGTACAGTTTATAATTAGGGTACGGTTTAAGCTTAGTGTAGGGGTTAGGGTTAGGGTTAGGGTTAGGGTTAAGGCACGGGTTAGGATTACAGTAAAGATTGCGGTATGCCTACATGTTAGGTTTAGTTTATATTTTAGGATATGGGTTATCGTTAGGTTACAGGTTAGGGTTATGCTACGGGTTAGGCTTATGTTTAGGGTATGGGTTAGGATTGGGGTAAAGCTTAGGGTATGGCTACGGATTACTGTTTTGTACTGGCTAGGGAAAATGTTATCATTAGGGTATTGGTTAGAAAGGGTACGGTTTAGGGTTAGGGTTAAGGGTTAAATTTATGGTTACGATAAGTGTTGGAGCATGGGTTAGGATTAGGGTAAAGATTAGGGTACTGGTTAAGATTAGGGTACAGGTTAGGGTTAGGTTTAAGGGTTAGTGTTAGTGTTAGGGTTAGGAAATGCGTTAGGAGTAGCATAAAGATTAGCATATAGCTACAGGTTACAGTGACTGTAACAAGTTAGGGAAAGTATTATCATTCGGGTACAGTTTAGGTTTATGGTACCTGTTAGGGTTAGCTTTAAGGGTTAGGGTTAGGGTTAGGGTTAGGGCACTGCTTAGTATTAGGGTAAAGATTAGAGCATTCCTACGGGTTACAGTTAGTGTACAATTTAGTGAAAGCGTTATCATTAAGGTATGGATTAGGATTAGGGTATGGTTTAGGGTTAGGTTTAAGTGTTAAATTTAGGGTTATGGCTAGGGTACCAGTTAAGTTTAAGGTAAGGATTAGTGTATGGCTACGTGTTTGGGTTAGTATACGTGTTATCGTTAGCGTACGGTTTCAGATTAGGCTATGGGTTAGTGTTAGTGTTCATTGTTACGCTTTGGGTTAGGGTTAGGGTAGTGTTATGGCATGCATTAGGAGTAGGCTAATGAATGGTGTATGGTTACTTGTTAGGGTTAGTTCCCGTGTTAACGTCCAGGTTATCTTTAGGGTTAGGGTTACGATTAGGGTACAGGTTAGGTTTGGGGATAAAAGTTAGGGTTAAGGTTTGGGCAAAGGATAGGATTAGGGTAAATATTGGCGTATGGCTACATGTTAGAGTTAGTGCACATGTTAGGGTACGTGTTATTTTCAGGTTATGGGTTAGGATTAGGATACGGATTAGGGTTACGGTCAAGGTCCAGTGTTAGGGTTGGGGTTAGGGCACATGTTAGGATTAGGGTAAAGATTACAGTATGGCTACGGTTTACGTTCAGTGTACGGGTTCGGGAACAGGTTATCATTAAAGTACGGATTTGTTATAGGGTGTGGTATAGAGTTAGGATTAAGGGTTAGGGTCAGAATAGGGTTAGGATTAGGTCATGGATTAGGATTATGGTAAACATCGCGGTGTGGCTATGTGTTAGCGTTAGTGTATGCATTAGCATACGGGTTATCGTTAGTGTACAGTTTAGAATTAGGGTACGGGTTAGCGTCACGTTTAAGGGTTAGCGTTAGGGTTACGTTATGGTTACAGTTAGGGTTAGGGTTAGGGCACTAGTTATTATTAGGGTAACAATTAAGGTATTCCTACCATTTACAGTTTGTGCATGGGTTAGGGAAATGGTTATCGTTAGGGTACGGATTAGGATTAGGGTTAGGTTTAAGTGTTAAAGTTAGGGTTCGGGTTATGGCACCAGTTAAGTTTAGAGTAAAGATGAGTGTATGTCTACGTGTTTGGGTTACTTTACGTGTTATCATTAGGGTACAGTTTACGATTAGGCTATGGGTTAGGGTTAGCATTAACTGTTACAGTTAGCATTAGGTTTAGGGTTAGGGCACTGCTTAGGATTAGGGTAGATATTAGGGAATGGCTATGTGTTACGGATAGTGTACGTGTTTGGGTATGTTTTATCATTAGCGTATGGGTTAGGATTAGGGTTTGGGTTAGGTTTAAGTGTTAAGGGTTAGGTTTATGGTTGGCACACGTGTTAGGTTTAGGGTAAAGTTTAGTGTACGGCTACGGGTTATGGTTAGTGTACAGGTTAGGGAAAACGTTATCATTATGGTAGAGATTCGTATTACGATACGGGTTAGAGAAAGGGTAAAAGGTAAGGGTTAGGGCATGGTTTAGGATTAGGGTAAAGATTAGGGAATACCTATGGCTTAAGGTTAGTGTACCCGTTTGGAAAGGGTTATCGTTAGGGTATGGGTTAGGATTAGGGTACGGTTTAGGGTTAGGTTTAAGGTTTAGGGATAGGGGTAGGGCACCGGTGAGGAGTAGGGTAGAGATTGGGGTACGGCCATGTGTTAGGGTCAGTGTACGTGTTAGGGTATGGGTTTTCATTGGTGCTCGGGTTAGGATTAGGTAACGGGTTACTGTTAGGTTAATGGTTAGGGTTAGGTTTAGGGATAGGTTTAGTGTTAAGGCACAGGTTAGGATTAGTTTAAACATTTGGGTATGGCTATATTTTACGTTTAGTATACAGGTTGGGGTATGGGTTATCGTTAGGGTATGGGTTATGATTCGTTTACGGTTAAGGTTAGGTTTAATGGTTAGTGTTGGTTTCGGGCACGGGTTAGGATTAGGTTAAAGAATTGGGAAGGGCTACGGCTTATGGTTAGTGTACGGGTTAGGGAACGGGCTATCGTTAGTGTACCAATTAGGATTCGGGTATTGTTTAGAGTTAAGTTTAAAGGTTAGGGTTAGAGTTAGGGTAAGCGAATGGGTTACAATGCTGGTAAATATTAGGGTATGGCTACGCATTAGCATATGGGTTACGTTAGGGATTTCCATTAGGGTACTGGTTCAGATTATGGGACAGATAAGGGTTAAGTGTTGGGGTTAGGTTTAGGGTACGGGTTAGGGTTAGAGTAAAGATTGGGATATGGTTACATGTTAGGTTTAGAGTATGGGTTAGGGTATGTGTTATCATTATGGTATGGGTTAGGGTTAGGGTTAGGGCATGGTTTAGGATTAGGGTAAATATTAGGATATGGCTATGAGTTACAATTACTGTACTGGTTAGAGAAAGCGTTATTGTGAGGTTAGGGGTTTGAATTAGGGCACATGTTAGAGTTAGGCTTAAGGGCTAATGTAAGGATTAAGGTCAGGGAACACGTTAGGAGTAGGGTAAAGATTCGTGCATGGGTATGGGTAGCGGTTAGTGTACGTAACAGGTTAGCGTTAGTTTCCGTTTTAGGTTTAGGGTACGGTTTAGGGATAGGTATAAGCGTTATTGTTAGGGTTAGGGTTAGGGTTAGGTTTAGGGTTAGGGCACTGGTTAGAATTAAATTAAAGACTATGGTATTTTACCAGTTACAGTTACTGTACGGGGTAGGGAAATGTTTATTGTTAGGGTACGGATTATGATTAGGGTTAGGTTTAGGGTTAGGTTTAAGGTTTTAAAGTTAGGGTTAGGTTTAGGGCACTGGTTAAATTTAGGGTAAAGATGACTGTATGGCTATGTGTTTGGATTACTGTATCTGTTATCATTAGCATACTGTTTAGGATTAGGGTATGGGTTCGGGTTATATTTAAGGCTTAGGGTGAGGGTTATGGCACTGGTTAGGATTAGGTTATGGCTACAGGTTAGGGTTAGTGTACGTGTTTGGGTATGTTTTATCGTTAGTATATGGTTTAGAATTAGGGTTCGGGTTAGTTTTACGTGTTAGGGGTTAGGGTTATGGTTGGCACACGTGTTAGGATTAGGTTAAAGATTAGGGTATGGCTATGTGTTTGGGTTAAGGTTAGGGTTAGGGCAGAGTTTAGGATTAGGGTAAAGATTAGAGTATTGCTATGGGTTGCGGTTAGAGTACGGGTTAGAGAAAGGGTCATTGTTAGGATACGGGTTAATATTAGCGTACGGTTTAGGGTTAGGTTGAAGGGTTCCTGTTAGGGTTAGGTTTAGGTCACTGGTTAGTATTAGGGAAAAGATTAGGGTATGGCTTCTGGTGACAGTTAGTGTACGATTTAGGGAACGGGTTAGGAGTAGTGTAAATATTATGGTACAGGTACGTGTTAGGGTTAGTGTACGCATTAGGGTACGGTTTATCATTAGGGTACGGTTTAGGCTTAGTGTACGGGTTAGGGTTAGGGTTAGGGTTAGGGTTAAGGCACGGGTTAGGATTAGGGTAAAGATTGCGGTATGCCTACATGTTAGGTTTAGTTTATATTTTAGGATATGGGTTATCGTTAGGTTACAGGTTAGGGTTATGCTGCGGGTTAGGCTTATGTTTAGGGTATGGGTTAGGAGTAGGGTAAAGCTTAGGGTATGGCTACGGATTACTGTTTTGTACTGGCTAGGGAAAATGTTATCATTAGGGTATTGGTTACAAAGGGCACGGTTTAGGATTAGGGTTAAGGGTTAACGTTATGGTTACGAGTAGGGTTAGAGCATGGGTTAGGATTAGGGTAAAGATTAGGGTATGGTTACGGTCAGTGTACGGGTTAGGGAAAAGGTTGTCATTAAAGTACGGGTTAGCATTAGTGTACGAATTAGGGTTATGTTTAAGGATTATGGTCAGGTCTAGGGTTAGGGTTAGGGCATGGGTTAGGATTATGTTAAACATTGGGGTATGGTTACGTGCCAGGGTTAGTGTATGGGTTAGGGTACAGGTTAGGATAAGGGTACGGGTTAGAGTTAGGTTTAAGGGTTAGTGTTAGTGTTAGGGTTAGGAAACGCATTAGGAGTAGCATAAACATTAGCATATAGCTACAGGTTACAGTGACTGTACAAGTTAGGGAAAGTATTATCGTTCGGGTACACTTTAGGTTTATGGTACGTGTTAGGGTTAGCTTTAAGGGTTAGGGTTAGGGCACTGCTTAGTATTAGGGTAAAGATTAGGGCATTCCTACGGGTTACAGTTAGTGTACAGGTTAGTGAAAGGGTTATCATTAAGGTACGGATTAGGATTAAGGTATGGTTTAGGGTTAGGTTTAAGTGTTAAAATTAGTGTTATGGTTAGGGTACCGGTTAAGTTTAAGGTATAGATTAGTGTATGGCTACGTGTTTGGGTTAGTGTACATGTTATCGTTAGGGTATGGTTTACAATTTGGCTATGGGTTAGTGTTAGTGTTCATTGTTACGCTTAGGGTTAGAGTTAGGGTAGTGTTATGGCATGCATTAGGAGTAGGCTAATGAATGGTGTATGGTTACTTGTTAGGGTTAGTTCCCGTGTTAACGTACAGGTTATCGTTAGGGTTAGGGTTACGATTAGGGTACCGGTTAGGTTTGGGTATAAAGCTTAAGGTTAAGGTTAGGGCATAGGATAGGATTAGGGTAAATATTGGCGTATGGCGACATGTTAGAGTTAGTGTACATGTTAGGGTACGTGTTATTTTCAGGTTATGGGTTAGGATTAGTATACGGATTAGGGTTGCGGTCAAGGTCCAGTGTTAGGGTTAGGGTTAGGGCACGTGTTAGGATTAGGGTAAAGATTACAGTATGGTTACGGGTTACGTTCAGTGTACGGGTTAGGGAACAGGTTATCATTAAAGTACGGATTAGGTATAGGGTACGGTATAGAGTTAGGATTAAGGGTTAGGGTCAGGATAGGGTTAGGATTAGGTCATGGATTAGGATTATGGTAAACATCGGGGTGTGGCTGTGTGTTAGCGTTAGTGTATGCGTTAGGGTACGGTTATCGTTATTGTACAGGTTAGAATTATGGTATGGGTTAGCGTTACGTTTAAGGTTTAGGGTCAGTGTTAGGTTAGGGTTAGGGTTACGGTTATGGTTACAGTTAGGGTTAGGGTTAGGGCACTAATTATTATTAGGGTAGAAATTAAGGTATTCCTACCATTTACAGTTTGTGCATGGGTTAGGGAAATGGTTATCATTAGGGTTCAGATTAGGTTTAGGGTTAGGTTTAAGTGTTAAAGTTAGGGTTAGGGTTACAGCACCGGTTAAGTTTAGGGTAAAGCTGAGTGTATGGCTACGTGTTTGGGTTACTTTACGTGTTATCATTAGGGTACAGTATACGATTAGGCTATGGGTTAGGGTTAGTGTTAATTATTACGGTAAGGTTTAGGGTTAGTGTTAGGGCACTGGTTAGGATTAGGGTAGAGATTAGGGTATGGCTATGTGTTAGGGATATTGTACGTGTTTGGGTCTGTTTTATCATTAGCGTATGGGTTAGGATTAGGGTTCGGGATAGGTTTAAGTGTTAAGGGTTAGGTTGGTTGGCACACGTGTTAGGTTTAGGGTAAAGTTTAGGGTACGGCTCTGAGTTACGGGTTAAGGAAAACGTTATAGTTATGGTACAGATTAGTATTAAGATACGGGTTAGAAAAAGGGTAAAAGGTATGGGTTAGGGCATGGTTTAGGATTAGGGTAAAGATTAGGGAATACCTACGGCTTAAGCTTAGTGTACGGGTTTGGAAAGGGTTATCGTTAGGGTATGGGTTAGGATTAGGGTACGGTTTAGTGTTAGGTTTAAGGTTTAGGGATAGGGGTAGGGCACTGGTTAGGAGTAGGGTAGAGATTGGGGTACGGCCATGTGTTAGGGTCCGTGTACCTGTTAGGGTATGGGTTTTCATTGGTGCACGGGTTAGGATTAGGTAACGGGTTACTGTTAGGTTAATGGTTAGGGTTAGGTTTAGGGATAGGTTTAGTGTTAAGGCACAGGTTAGTATTAGGTTAAACATTGGGGTATGGCTACATTTTACATTTCGTATACAGGTTGGGGTATGGGTTATCGTTAGGGTATGGGTTATGATTCGTTTACGGTTAAGGTTAGGTTTAATGTTTAGTGTTGTTTTAGGGCATGGGTTAGGATTAGTTTAAAGAATGGGGTAGGGCTATGGCTTATGGTTAGTGTACGGGTTAGGGAACGGGTTATCGTTAGTGTACCAATTAGGAGTTGGGTATGGTTTAGAGTTAAGTTTAAAGGTTACGGTTAGAGTTAGGGTAAGCGAATGGGTTACAATGCGGGTATAGATTAGGGAATGGCTACGCGTTAGCGTATGGGTTACGTTAGGGATTTCCATTAGGGTACTGGTTCAGATAATGGGACAGATAAGGGTTAAGTGTTGGAGTTAGGTTTAGGGTACGGGTTAGGTTTAGAGTAAAGATTGGGATATGGTTACATGTTAGGTTTAGAGTATCGGTTAGGCTATGTGTTATCCTTATGGTATGGGTTAGGGTTAGGGTTAGGGCATGGTTTAGGATTACACTAAATATTAGGATATGGTTATGAGTTACAATTACTGTACTGGTTAGAGAAAGCGTTATTGTGAGGTTAGGGGTTTGAATTAGGGCACATGTTAGAGTTAGGCTTAAGGGCTAATGTAAGGATTAAGGTCAGGGAATGCGTTAGGAGTAAGGTAAAGATTCGTGCATGGGTATGGGTAACGGTTAGTGTACGGGTTACGTAACAGGTTATCGTTAGGTTACGTTTTAGGATTAGGGTACGATTTAGGGATAGGTATAAGGGTTATTGTTAGGGTTAGGGTTAGGGTTCGTGTTAGGGTTAGGGTTAGGTTTAGGGCACTGGTTAGAATTAGATTAAAGAGTACAGTACTTTTACCAGTTACAGTTAGTGTACGGGGTAGGGAAAGGTTTATCGTTAGGGTACGGATTATGATTAGGGTTAGTTTTAGGGTTAGGTTTAAGGTTTAAAGTTAGGGTTAGGTTTAGGGCACTTGTTAAATTTAGGGTAAAGATGAGTGTATGGCTATGTGTTTGGATTACTGTATCTGTTATCATTAGCGTACTGGTTACGAATAGGGTATGGGTTCGGGTTAGGTTTAGGGTTAAGGCACTGGTTAGGATTAGGGTATGGCTACAGGTTAGGTTTAGTGTACGTGTTTGGGTATGTTTTATCGTTAGTGTATGGTTTAGAATTAGGGTTCGGGTTAGGTTTAGGTGTTAGGGGTTAGGGTTATGGTTGGCACACGTGTTAGGATTAGGTTAAAGATTAGGGTATGGCTATGTGTTTGGGTTAAGGTTAGGGTTAGGGCAGAGTTTAGGATTAGGGTAAAGATTAGAGTATTGCTATGGGTTGCGGTTAGAGTACGGGTTAGAGAAAGGGTTATTGTTAGGATACGGGTTAATATTAGCGTACGGTTTAGGGTTAGGTTGAAGGGTTCCTGTTAGGGTTAGGTTTAGGTCACTGGTTAGTATTAGGGAAAAGATTAGGGTATGGCTTCTGGTGACAGTTAGTGTACGATTTAGGGAACGGGTTAGGAGTAGTGTAAATATTATGGTACAGGTACGTGTTAGGGTTAGTGTACTCATTAGGGTACGGTTTATCATTAGGGTACGGTTTAGGCTTAGTGTATGGGTTAGGGTTAGCGTTAGGGTTAGGGTTAAGGCACGGGTTAGGATTAGGGTAAAGATTGCGGTATGCCTACATGGTAGGTTTAGTTTATATTTTAGGATATGGGTTATCGTTAGGTTACAGGTTAGGGTTATGCTACGGGTTAGGCTTATGTTTAGGGTATGGGTTAGGAGTAGGGTAAAGCTTTGGGTATGGCTACGGATTACTGTTTTGTACTGGCCAGGGAAAATGTTATCATTAGGGTATTGGTTAGAAAGGGCACGGTTTAGGGTTAGGGTTAAGGGTTAAATTTATGGTTACGATAAGTGTTGGAGCATGGGTTAGGATTAGGGTAAAGATTAGGGTATGGTTACGGTCAGTGTACGGGTTAGGGAAAAGTTTGTCGTTAAAGTATGGGTTAGCATAAGCGTACGAATTAGGGTTATGTTTAAGGATTATGGTCAGGTCTAGGGTTAGGCTTAGGGCACGGCTTAGGATTATGGTAAACATTGGGGTATGGTTATGTGTCAGGGTTAGTGTATGGGTTAGGGTACTGGTTAAGATTAGGGTACAGGTTAGGGTTAGGTTTAAGGGTTAGTGTTAGTGTTAGGGTTAGGAAATGCGTTAGGAGTAGCATAAAGATTAGCATATAGCTACAGGTCACAGTGACTGTAACAAGTTAGGGAAAGTATTATCATTCGGGTACAGTTTAGGTTTATGGTACGTGTTAGGGTTAGCTTTAAGGGTTAGGGTTAGGGTTAGGGTTAGGGCACTGCTTAGTATTAGGGTAAAGATTAGAGCATTCCTACGGGTTACAGTTAGTGTACAATTTAGTGAAAGGGTTATCATTAAGGTACGGATTAGGATTAGGGTATGGTTTAGGGTTAGGTTTAAGTGTTAAATTTAGGGTTATGGCTAGGGTACCAGTTAAGTTTAAGGTAAGGATTAGTGTATGGCTACGTGTTTGGGTTAGTATACGTGTTATCGTTAGGGTACGGTTTCAGATTAGGCTATGGGTTAGTGTTAGTGTTCATTGTTACGCTTAGGGTTAGGGTTAGGGTAGTGTTATGGCATGCATTAGGAGTAGGCTAATGAATGGTGTATGGTTACTTGTTAGGGTTAGTTCCCGTGTTAACGTACAGGTTATCGTTCGGGTTAGGGTTATGATTAGGGTACCGGTTAGGTTTGGGTATAAAGCTTAAGGTTAAGGGTAGGGCATAGGATAGGATTAGGGTAAATATTGACGTATGGCGACATGTTAGAGTTCGTGTACATGTTAGGGTACGTGTTATTTTCAGGGTATGGGTTAGGATTAGTATACGGATTAGGGTTTCGGTCAAGGTCCAGTGTTAAGGTTAGGGTTAGGGTTAGGGCACGTGTTAGGATTAGGGTAAAGATTACAGTATGGTTACGGGTTACGTTCAGTGTACGGGTTAGGGAACAGGTTATCATTAAAGTACGGATTAGGTATAGGGTATGGTATAGAGTTAGGATTAAGGGTTAGGGTCAGGATAGGGTTAGGATTAGGTCATGGATTAGGATTATGGTAAACATCGGGGTGTGGCTGTGTGTTAGCGTTATTGTATGCGTTAGGGTACGGTTATCGTTATTGTACAGGTTAGAATTATGGTATGGGTTAGCGTTACGTTTAAGGTTTAGGGTCAGTGTTAGGTTAGGGTTAGGGTTACGGTTATGGTTACAGTTAGGGTTAGGGTTAGGGCACTAGTTATTATTAGGGTAAAAATTAAGGTATTCCTACCATTTACAGTTTGTGCATGGGTTAGGCAAATGGTTATCATTAGGGTTCAGATTAGGTTTAGGGTTAGGTTTAAGTGTTAAAGTTAGGGTTAGGGTTATGGCACCGGTTAAGTTTAGGTTAAAGATGAGTGTATGGCTACGTTTTTGGGTTAGTTTATGTGTTATCATTTGGGTACAGTTTACGATTAGGCTATGGGTTAGGGTTAGTGTTAATTAGTACGGTTAGGGTTTTGGGTTAGTGTTAGGGCATTGGTTAGGATTAGGGTAGAGATTAGGGTATGGCTATGTGTTAGGGATATTGTACTTGTTTGGGAATGTTTTATCATTAGCGTATGGGTTAGGATTAGGGTTCGGGTTAGGTTTAAGTGTTAAGGGTTAGGTTTATGGTTCTCACAGGTGTTAGGTTTACGGTAAAGTTTAGGGTACGGCTCCGAGTTACGGGTTAGGGAAAACGTTATCATTATGGTACAGATTAGTATTAAGGTACAGGTTAGAAAAAGGGTAAAAGGTATGGGTTTGGGCATGGTTTAGGATTAGGGTAAAGATTAGGGAATACCTACGGCTTAAGCTTAGTGTACGGGTTTGGAAAGGGTTATCGTTAGGGTATGGGTTAGGATTAGGGTACGGTTTAGGGTTAGGTTTAAGGTTTAGGGATAGGGGTAGGGCACCGGTTAGGAGTAGGGTAGAGATTGGGGTACGGCCATGTGTTAGGGTCAGTGTACGTGTTAGGGTATGGGTTTTCATTGGTGCACGGGTTAGGATTAGGTAACGGGTTACTGTTAGGTTAATGGTTAGGGTTAGGTTTAGGGATAGGTTTAGTGTTAAGGCACAGGTTAGGATTAGGTTAAACATTTGGGTATGGCTACATTTTACATTTAGTATACAGGTTGGGGTATGGGTTATCGTTAGGGTATGGGTTATGATTCGTTTACGGTTAAGGTTAGGTTTAATGTTTAGTGTTGTTTTAGGGCATGGGTTAGGATTAGTTTAAAGAATGGGGTAGGGCTATGGCTTATGGTTAGTGTACGGGTTAGGGAACGGGTTATCGTTAGTGTACCAATTAGGAGTTGGGTATGGTTTAGAGTTAAGTTTAAAGGTTACGGTTAGAGTTAGGGTAAGCGAATGGGTTACAATGCGGGTATAGATTAGGGAATGGCTACGCGTTAGCGTATGGGTTACGTTTGGGATTTCCATTAGGGTACTGGTTCAGATAATGGGACAGATAAGGGTTAAGTGTTGGAGTTAGGTTTAGGGTACGGGTTAGGTTTAGAGTAAAGATTGGGATATGGTTACATGTTAGGTTTAGAGTATCGGTTAGGCTATGTGTTATCCTTATGGTATGGGTTAGGGTTAGGGTTAGGGCATGGTTTAGGATTACACTAAATATTAGGATATGGTTATGAGTTACAATTACTGTACTGGTTAGAGAAAGCATTATTGTGAGGTTAGGGGTTTGAATTAGGGCACATGTTAGAGTTAGGCTTAAGGGCTAATGTAAGGATTAAGGTCAGGGAATGCGTTAGGAGTAAGGTAAAGATTCGTGCATGGGTATGGGTAACGGTTAGTGTACGGGTTACGTAACAGGTTATCGTTAGGTTACGTTTTAGGATTAGGGTACCATTTAGGGATAGGTATAAGGGTTATTGTTATTGTTAGGGTTAGGGTTCGTGTTAGGGTTAGGGTTAGGTTTAGGGCACTGGTTAGAATTAGATTAAAGAGTACAGTACTTTTACCAGTTACAGTTAGTGTACGGGGTAGGGAAAGGTTTATCGTTAGGGTACGGATTATGATTAGGGTTAGTTTTAGGGTTAGGTTTAAGGTTTAAAGTTAGGGTTAGGTTTAGGGCACTTGTTAAATTTAGGGTAAAGATGAGTGTATGGCTATGTGTTTGGATTACTGTATCTGTTATCATTAGCGTACTGGTTATGAATAGGGTATGGGTTCGGGTTAGGTTTAGGGTTAAGGCACTGGTTAGGATTAGGGTATGGCTACAGGTTAGGGTTAGTGTACGTGTTTGGGTATGTTTTATCGTTAGTGTATGGTTTAGAATTAGGGTTCGGGTTAGGTTTACGTGTTAGGGGTTAGGGTTATGGTTGGCACACGTGTTAGGATTAGGTTAAAGATTAGGGTATGGCTATGTGTTTGGGTTAAGGTTAGGGTTAGGGCAGAGTTTAGGATTAGGGTAAAGATTAGAGTATTGCTATGGGTTGCGGTTAGAGTACGGGTTAGAGAAAGGGTTATTGTTAGGATACGGGTTAATATTAGCGTACGGTTTAGGGTTAGGTTGAAGGGTTCCTGTTAGGGTTAGGTTTAGGTCACTGGTTAGTATTAGGGAAAAGATTAGGGTATGGCTTCTGGTGACAGTTAGTGTATGATTTAGGGAACGGGTTAGGAGTAGTGTAAATATTATGGTACAGGTACGTGTTAGGGTTAGTGTACTCATTAGGGTACGGTTTATCATTAGGGTACGGTTTAGGCTTAGTGTATGGGTTAGGGTTAGCGTTAGGGTTAGGGTTAAGGCACGGGTTAGGATTAGGGTAAAGATTGCGGTATGCCTACATGTTAGGTTTAGTTTATATTTTAGGATATGGGTTATCGTTAGGTTACAGTTTAGGGTTATGCTACGGGTTAGGCTTATGTTTAGGGTATGGGTTAGGATTGGGGTAAAGCTTAGGGTATGGCTACGGATTACTGTTTTGTACTGGCTAGGGAAAATGTTATCATTAGGGTATTGGTTAGAAAGGGTACGGTTTAGGGTTAGGGTTAAGGGTTAAATTTATGGTTACGATAAGTGTTGGAGCATGGGTTAGGATTAGGGTAAAGATTAGGGTACTGGTTAAGATTAGGGTACAGGTTAGGGTTAGGTTTAAGGGTTAGTGTTAGTGTTAGGGTTAGGAAATGCGTTAGGAGTAGCATAAAGATTAGCATATAGCTACAGGTTACAGTGACTGTAACAAGTTAGGGAAAGTATTATCATTCGGGTACAGTTTAGGTTTATGGTACCTGTTAGGGTTAGCTTTAAGGGTTAGGGTTAGGGTTAGGGTTAGGGCACTGCTTAGTATTAGGGTAAAGATTAGAACATTCCTACGGGTTACAGTTAGTGTACAATTTAGTGAAAGCGTTATCATTAAGGTACGGATTAGGATTAGGGTATGGTTTAGGGTTAGGTTTAAGTGTTAAATTTAGGGTTATGGCTAGGGTACCAGTTAAGTTTAAGGTAAGGATTAGTGTATGGCTACGTGTTTGGGTTAGTATACGTGTTATCGTTAGCGTACGGTTTCAGATTAGGCTATGGGTTAGTGTTAGTGTTCATTGTTACGCTTTGGGTTAGGGTTAGGGTAGTGTTATGGCATGCATTAGGAGTAGGCTAATGAATGGTGTATGGTTACTTGTTAGGGTTAGTTCCCGTGTTAACGTCCAGGTTATCTTTAGGGTTAGGGTTACGATTAGGGTACAGGTTAGGTTTGGGGATAAAAGTTAGGGTTAAGGTTTGGGCAAAGGATAGGATTAGGGTAAATATTGGCGTATGGCTACATGTTAGAGTTAGTGCACATGTTAGGGTACGTGTTATTTTCAGGTTATGGGTTAGGATTAGGATACGGATTAGGGTTACGGTCAAGGTCCAGTGTTAGGGTTGGGGTTAGGGCACATGTTAGGATTAGGGTAAAGATTACAGTATGGCTACGGTTTACGTTCAGTGTACGGGTTCGGGAACAGGTTATCATTAAAGTACGGATTTGTTATAGGGTATGGTATAGAGTTAGGATTAAGGGTTAGGGTCAGAATAGGGTTAGGATTAGGTCATGGATTAGGATTATGGTAAACATCGCGGTGTGGCTATGTGTTAGCGTTAGTGTATGCATTAGCATACGGGTTATCGTTAGTGTACAGTTTAGAATTAGGGTACGGGTTAGCGTCACGTTTAAGGGTTAGCGTTAGGGTTACGTTATGGTTACAGTTAGGGTTAGGGTTAGGGCACTAGTTATTATTAGGGTAACAATTAAGGTATTCCTACCATTTACAGTTTGTGCATGGGTTAGGGAAATGGTTATCGTTAGGGTACGGATTAGGATTAGGGTTAGGTTTAAGTGTTAAAGTTAGGGTTCGGGTTATGGCACCAGTTAAGTTTAGAGTAAAGATGAGTGTATGTCTACGTGTTTGGGTTACTTTACGTGTTATCATTAGGGTACAGTTTACGATTAGGCTATGGGTTAGGGTTAGCATTAACTGTTACAGTTAGCATTAGGTTTAGGGTTAGGGCACTGCTTAGGATTAGGGTAGATATTAGGGAATGGCTATGTGTTACGGATAGTGTACGTGTTTGGGTATGTTTTATCATTAGCGTATGGGTTAGGATTAGGGTTTGGGTTAGGTTTAAGTGTTAAGGGTTAGGTTTATGGTTGGCACACGTGTTAGGTTTAGGGTAAAGTTTAGTGTACGGCTACGGGTTATGGTTAGTGTACAGGTTAGGGAAAACGTTATCATTATGGTAGAGATTCGTATTACGATACGGGTTAGAGAAAGGGTAAAAGGTAAGGGTTAGGGCATGGTTTAGGATTAGGGTAAAGATTAGGGAATACCTATGGCTTAAGGTTAGTGTACCCGTTTGGAAAGGGTTATCGTTAGGGTATGGGTTAGGATTAGGGTACGGTTTAGGGTTAGGTTTAAGGTTTAGGGATAGGGGTAGGGCACCGGTGAGGAGTAGGGTAGAGATTGGGGTACGGCCATGTGTTAGGGTCAGTGTACGTGTTAGGGTATGGGTTTTCATTGGTGCTCGGGTTAGGATTAGGTAACGGGTTACTGTTAGGTTAATGGTTAGGGTTAGGTTTAGGGATAGGTTTAGTGTTAAGGCACAGGTTAGGATTAGTTTAAACATTTGGGTATGGCTATATTTTACGTTTAGTATACAGGTTGGGGTATGGGTTATCGTTAGGGTATGGGTTATGATTCGTTTACGGTTAAGGTTAGGTTTAATGGTTAGTGTTGGTTTCGGGCACGGGTTAGGATTAGGTTAAAGAATTGGGAAGGGCTACGGCTTATGGTTAGTGTACGGGTTAGGGAACGGGCTATCGTTAGTGTACCAATTAGGATTCGGGTATTGTTTAGAGTTAAGTTTAAAGGTTAGGGTTAGAGTTAGGGTAAGCGAATGGGTTACAATGCTGGTAAATATTAGGGTATGGCTACGCATTAGCATATGGGTTACGTTAGGGATTTCCATTAGGGTACTGGTTCAGATTATGGGACAGATAAGGGTTAAGTGTTGGGGTTAGGTTTAGGGTACGGGTTAGGGTTAGAGTAAAGATTGGGATATGGTTACATGTTAGGTTTAGAGTATGGGTTAGGGTATGTGTTATCATTATGGTATGGGTTAGGGTTAGGGTTAGGGCATGGTTTAGGATTAGGGTAAATATTAGGATATGGCTATGAGTTACAATTACTGTACTGGTTAGAGAAAGCGTTATTGTGAGGTTAGGGGTTTGAATTAGGGCACATGTTAGAGTTAGGCTTAAGGGCTAATGTAAGGATTAAGGTCAGGGAACGAGTTAGGAGTAGGGTAAAGATTCGTGCATGGGTATGGGTAACGGTTAGTGTACAGGTTACGTAACAGGTTATCGTTAGGTTACGTTTTAGGTTTAGGGTACGGTTTAGGGATAGGTATAAGGGTTATTGTTAGGGTTAGGGTTAGGGTTAGGGTTAGGGTTAGGGATAGGTTTAGGGCACTGGTTAGAATTAGATTAAAGACTATGGTACTTTTACCAGTTACAGTTAGTGTACGGGGTAGGGAAATGTTTATCGTTAGGTTACGGATTAGGATTAGGTTTAAGGTTGAAAGTTAGGGTTAGGTTTAGGGCACTGGTTAAATTTAGGGTAAAGATGAGTGTATGGCTACGTGTTTGGATTAATGTATTCTATGATTAGCGTACTGGTTAGGATTAGGGTATGGTTTCGGGTTAGATTTAAGGGTTAGGGTTAGGGTTAAGGCACTGTTTAGGATTAGGGTATGGCTACAGGTTCGGGTTAGTGTACGTGTTTGGGTATGTTTTATCGTTAGTGTATGGTTTAGAATTAGGGTTCAGGTTAGGTTTACGTGTTAGGGGTTAGGGTTATGCTTGGCACACGTGTTAGGATTAGGGTAAAGATTAGGGTATGGCTATGTGTTTGGGTTAAGGTTAGGGTTAGGGCAGAGTTTAGGATTAGGGTAAAGATTAGAGTATTGCTATGGGTTGCGGTTAGTGTACGGGTTAGAGAAAGGGTTATCGTTAGGATATGGGTTAATATTAGTGTACGGTGTAGGGTTCGGTTGAAGGGTTCCAGTTACTGTTAGGTTTAGGTCACTGGTTAGTATTAGGGGAAAGATTAGGGTATGGCTTCGGGTGACAGTTAGTGTACGATTTAGGGAACGCGTTAGGAGTAGTGTAAATATTATTGTATAGGTAGGTGTTAGGTTTAGTATACGCAGTAGGGTACAGTTTATAATTAGGGTACGGTTTAAGCTTAGTGTAGGGGTTAGGGTTAGGGTTAGGGTTAGGGTTAAGGCACGGGTTAGGATTACAGTAAAGATTGCGGTATGCCTACATGTTAGGTTTAGTTTATATTTTAGGATATGGGTTATCGTTAGGTTACAGGTTAGGGTTATGCTACGGGTTAGGCTTATGTTTAGGGTATGGGTTAGGATTGGGGTAAAGCTTAGGGTATGGCTACGGATTACTGTTTTGTACTGGCTAGGGAAAATGTTATCATTAGGGTATTGGTTAGAAAGGGTACGGTTTAGGGTTAGGGTTAAGGGTTAAATTTATGGTTACGATAAGTGTTGGAGCATGGGTTAGGATTAGGGTAAAGATTAGGGTACTGGTTAAGATTAGGGTACAGGTTAGGGTTAGGTTTAAGGGTTAGTGTTAGTGTTAGGGTTAGGAAATGCGTTAGGAGTAGCATAAAGATTAGCATATAGCTACAGGTTACAGTGACTGTAACAAGTTAGGGAAAGTATTATCATTCGGGTACAGTTTAGGTTTATGGTACCTGTTAGGGTTAGCTTTAAGGGTTAGGGTTAGGGTTAGGGTTAGGGCACTGCTTAGTATTAGGGTAAAGATTAGAGCATTCCTACGGGTTACAGTTAGTGTACAATTTAGTGAAAGCGTTATCATTAAGGTATGGATTAGGATTAGGGTATGGTTTAGGGTTAGGTTTAAGTGTTAAATTTAGGGTTATGGCTAGGGTACCAGTTAAGTTTAAGGTAAGGATTAGTGTATGGCTACGTGTTTGGGTTAGTATACGTGTTATCGTTAGCGTACGGTTTCAGATTAGGCTATGGGTTAGTGTTAGTGTTCATTGTTACGCTTTGGGTTAGGGTTAGGGTAGTGTTATGGCATGCATTAGGAGTAGGCTAATGAATGGTGTATGGTTACTTGTTAGGGTTAGTTCCCGTGTTAACGTCCAGGTTATCTTTAGGGTTAGGGTTACGATTAGGGTACAGGTTAGGTTTGGGGATAAAAGTTAGGGTTAAGGTTTGGGCAAAGGATAGGATTAGGGTAAATATTGGCGTATGGCTACATGTTAGAGTTAGTGCACATGTTAGGGTACGTGTTATTTTCAGGTTATGGGTTAGGATTAGGATACGGATTAGGGTTACGGTCAAGGTCCAGTGTTAGGGTTGGGGTTAGGGCACATGTTAGGATTAGGGTAAAGATTACAGTATGGCTACGGTTTACGTTCAGTGTACGGGTTCGGGAACAGGTTATCATTAAAGTACGGATTTGTTATAGGGTGTGGTATAGAGTTAGGATTAAGGGTTAGGGTCAGAATAGGGTTAGGATTAGGTCATGGATTAGGATTATGGTAAACATCGCGGTGTGGCTATGTGTTAGCGTTAGTGTATGCATTAGCATACGGGTTATCGTTAGTGTACAGTTTAGAATTAGGGTACGGGTTAGCGTCACGTTTAAGGGTTAGCGTTAGGGTTACGTTATGGTTACAGTTAGGGTTAGGGTTAGGGCACTAGTTATTATTAGGGTAACAATTAAGGTATTCCTACCATTTACAGTTTGTGCATGGGTTAGGGAAATGGTTATCGTTAGGGTACGGATTAGGATTAGGGTTAGGTTTAAGTGTTAAAGTTAGGGTTCGGGTTATGGCACCAGTTAAGTTTAGAGTAAAGATGAGTGTATGTCTACGTGTTTGGGTTACTTTACGTGTTATCATTAGGGTACAGTTTACGATTAGGCTATGGGTTAGGGTTAGCATTAACTGTTACAGTTAGCATTAGGTTTAGGGTTAGGGCACTGCTTAGGATTAGGGTAGATATTAGGGAATGGCTATGTGTTACGGATAGTGTACGTGTTTGGGTATGTTTTATCATTAGCGTATGGGTTAGGATTAGGGTTTGGGTTAGGTTTAAGTGTTAAGGGTTAGGTTTATGGTTGGCACACGTGTTAGGTTTAGGGTAAAGTTTAGTGTACGGCTACGGGTTATGGTTAGTGTACAGGTTAGGGAAAACGTTATCATTATGGTAGAGATTCGTATTACGATACGGGTTAGAGAAAGGGTAAAAGGTAAGGGTTAGGGCATGGTTTAGGATTAGGGTAAAGATTAGGGAATACCTATGGCTTAAGGTTAGTGTACCCGTTTGGAAAGGGTTATCGTTAGGGTATGGGTTAGGATTAGGGTACGGTTTAGGGTTAGGTTTAAGGTTTAGGGATAGGGGTAGGGCACCGGTGAGGAGTAGGGTAGAGATTGGGGTACGGCCATGTGTTAGGGTCAGTGTACGTGTTAGGGTATGGGTTTTCATTGGTGCTCGGGTTAGGATTAGGTAACGGGTTACTGTTAGGTTAATGGTTAGGGTTAGGTTTAGGGATAGGTTTAGTGTTAAGGCACAGGTTAGGATTAGTTTAAACATTTGGGTATGGCTATATTTTACGTTTAGTATACAGGTTGGGGTATGGGTTATCGTTAGGGTATGGGTTATGATTCGTTTACGGTTAAGGTTAGGTTTAATGGTTAGTGTTGGTTTCGGGCACGGGTTAGGATTAGGTTAAAGAATTGGGAAGGGCTACGGCTTATGGTTAGTGTACGGGTTAGGGAACGGGCTATCGTTAGTGTACCAATTAGGATTCGGGTATTGTTTAGAGTTAAGTTTAAAGGTTAGGGTTAGAGTTAGGGTAAGCGAATGGGTTACAATGCTGGTAAATATTAGGGTATGGCTACGCATTAGCATATGGGTTACGTTAGGGATTTCCATTAGGGTACTGGTTCAGATTATGGGACAGATAAGGGTTAAGTGTTGGGGTTAGGTTTAGGGTACGGGTTAGGGTTAGAGTAAAGATTGGGATATGGTTACATGTTAGGTTTAGAGTATGGGTTAGGGTATGTGTTATCATTATGGTATGGGTTAGGGTTAGGGTTAGGGCATGGTTTAGGATTAGGGTAAATATTAGGATATGGCTATGAGTTACAATTACTGTACTGGTTAGAGAAAGCGTTATTGTGAGGTTAGGGGTTTGAATTAGGGCACATGTTAGAGTTAGGCTTAAGGGCTAATGTAAGGATTAAGGTCAGGGAACGAGTTAGGAGTAGGGTAAAGATTCGTGCATGGGTATGGGTAACGGTTAGTGTACAGGTTACGTAACAGGTTATCGTTAGGTTACGTTTTAGGTTTAGGGTACGGTTTAGGGATAGGTATAAGGGTTATTGTTAGGGTTAGGGTTAGGGTTAGGGTTAGGGTTAGGGATAGGTTTAGGGCACTGGTTAGAATTAGATTAAAGACTATGGTACTTTTACCAGTTACAGTTAGTGTACGGGGTAGGGAAATGTTTATCGTTAGGTTACGGATTAGGATTAGGTTTAAGGTTGAAAGTTAGGGTTAGGTTTAGGGCACTGGTTAAATTTAGGGTAAAGATGAGTGTATGGCTACGTGTTTGGATTAATGTATTCTATGATTAGCGTACTGGTTAGGATTAGGGTATGGTTTCGGGTTAGATTTAAGGGTTAGGGTTAGGGTTAAGGCACTGTTTAGGATTAGGGTATGGCTACAGGTTCGGGTTAGTGTACGTGTTTGGGTATGTTTTATCGTTAGTGTATGGTTTAGAATTAGGGTTCAGGTTAGGTTTACGTGTTAGGGGTTAGGGTTATGCTTGGCACACGTGTTAGGATTAGGGTAAAGATTAGGGTATGGCTATGTGTTTGGGTTAAGGTTAGGGTTAGGGCAGAGTTTAGGATTAGGGTAAAGATTAGAGTATTGCTATGGGTTGCGGTTAGTGTACGGGTTAGAGAAAGGGTTATCGTTAGGATATGGGTTAATATTAGTGTACGGTGTAGGGTTCGGTTGAAGGGTTCCAGTTACTGTTAGGTTTAGGTCACTGGTTAGTATTAGGGGAAAGATTAGGGTATGGCTTCGGGTGACAGTTAGTGTACGATTTAGGGAACGCGTTAGGAGTAGTGTAAATATTATTGTATAGGTAGGTGTTAGGTTTAGTATACGCAGTAGGGTACAGTTTATAATTAGGGTACGGTTTAAGCTTAGTGTAGGGGTTAGGGTTAGGGTTAGGGTTAGGGTTAAGGCACGGGTTAGGATTACAGTAAAGATTGCGGTATGCCTACATGTTAGGTTTAGTTTATATTTTAGGATATGGGTTATCGTTAGGTTACAGGTTAGGGTTATGCTACGGGTTAGGCTTATGTTTAGGGTATGGGTTAGGATTGGGGTAAAGCTTAGGGTATGGCTACGGATTACTGTTTTGTACTGGCTAGGGAAAATGTTATCATTAGGGTATTGGTTAGAAAGGGTACGGTTTAGGGTTAGGGTTAAGGGTTAAATTTATGGTTACGATAAGTGTTGGAGCATGGGTTAGGATTAGGGTAAAGATTAGGGTACTGGTTAAGATTAGGGTACAGGTTAGGGTTAGGTTTAAGGGTTAGTGTTAGTGTTAGGGTTAGGAAATGCGTTAGGAGTAGCATAAAGATTAGCATATAGCTACAGGTTACAGTGACTGTAACAAGTTAGGGAAAGTATTATCATTCGGGTACAGTTTAGGTTTATGGTACCTGTTAGGGTTAGCTTTAAGGGTTAGGGTTAGGGTTAGGGTTAGGGCACTGCTTAGTATTAGGGTAAAGATTAGAGCATTCCTACGGGTTACAGTTAGTGTACAATTTAGTGAAAGCGTTATCATTAAGGTACGGATTAGGATTAGGGTATGGTTTAGGGTTAGGTTTAAGTGTTAAATTTAGGGTTATGGCTAGGGTACCAGTTAAGTTTAAGGTAAGGATTAGTGTATGGCTACGTGTTTGGGTTAGTATACGTGTTATCGTTAGCGTACGGTTTCAGATTAGGCTATGGGTTAGTGTTAGTGTTCATTGTTACGCTTTGGGTTAGGGTTAGGGTAGTGTTATGGCATGCATTAGGAGTAGGCTAATGAATGGTGTATGGTTACTTGTTAGGGTTAGTTCCCGTGTTAACGTCCAGGTTATCTTTAGGGTTAGGGTTACGATTAGGGTACAGGTTAGGTTTGGGGATAAAAGTTAGGGTTAAGGTTTGGGCAAAGGATAGGATTAGGGTAAATATTGGCGTATGGCTACATGTTAGAGTTAGTGCACATGTTAGGGTACGTGTTATTTTCAGGTTATGGGTTAGGATTAGGATACGGATTAGGGTTACGGTCAAGGTCCAGTGTTAGGGTTGGGGTTAGGGCACATGTTAGGATTAGGGTAAAGATTACAGTATGGCTACGGTTTACGTTCAGTGTACGGGTTCGGGAACAGGTTATCATTAAAGTACGGATTTGTTATAGGGTGTGGTATAGAGTTAGGATTAAGGGTTAGGGTCAGAATAGGGTTAGGATTAGGTCATGGATTAGGATTATGGTAAACATCGCGGTGTGGCTATGTGTTAGCGTTAGTGTATGCATTAGCATACGGGTTATCGTTAGTGTACAGTTTAGAATTAGGGTACGGGTTAGCGTCACGTTTAAGGGTTAGCGTTAGGGTTACGTTATGGTTACAGTTAGGGTTAGGGTTAGGGCACTAGTTATTATTAGGGTAACAATTAAGGTATTCCTACCATTTACAGTTTGTGCATGGGTTAGGGAAATGGTTATCGTTAGGGTACGGATTAGGATTAGGGTTAGGTTTAAGTGTTAAAGTTAGGGTTCGGGTTATGGCACCAGTTAAGTTTAGAGTAAAGATGAGTGTATGTCTACGTGTTTGGGTTACTTTACGTGTTATCATTAGGGTACAGTTTACGATTAGGCTATGGGTTAGGGTTAGCATTAACTGTTACAGTTAGCATTAGGTTTAGGGTTAGGGCACTGCTTAGGATTAGGGTAGATATTAGGGAATGGCTATGTGTTACGGATAGTGTACGTGTTTGGGTATGTTTTATCATTAGCGTATGGGTTAGGATTAGGGTTTGGGTTAGGTTTAAGTGTTAAGGGTTAGGTTTATGGTTGGCACACGTGTTAGGTTTAGGGTAAAGTTTAGTGTACGGCTACGGGTTATGGTTAGTGTACAGGTTAGGGAAAACGTTATCATTATGGTAGAGATTCGTATTACGATACGGGTTAGAGAAAGGGTAAAAGGTAAGGGTTAGGGCATGGTTTAGGATTAGGGTAAAGATTAGGGAATACCTATGGCTTAAGGTTAGTGTACCCGTTTGGAAAGGGTTATCGTTAGGGTATGGGTTAGGATTAGGGTACGGTTTAGGGTTAGGTTTAAGGTTTAGGGATAGGGGTAGGGCACCGGTGAGGAGTAGGGTAGAGATTGGGGTACGGCCATGTGTTAGGGTCAGTGTACGTGTTAGGGTATGGGTTTTCATTGGTGCTCGGGTTAGGATTAGGTAACGGGTTACTGTTAGGTTAATGGTTAGGGTTAGGTTTAGGGATAGGTTTAGTGTTAAGGCACAGGTTAGGATTAGTTTAAACATTTGGGTATGGCTATATTTTACGTTTAGTATACAGGTTGGGGTATGGGTTATCGTTAGGGTATGGGTTATGATTCGTTTACGGTTAAGGTTAGGTTTAATGGTTAGTGTTGGTTTCGGGCACGGGTTAGGATTAGGTTAAAGAATTGGGAAGGGCTACGGCTTATGGTTAGTGTACGGGTTAGGGAACGGGCTATCGTTAGTGTACCAATTAGGATTCGGGTATTGTTTAGAGTTAAGTTTAAAGGTTAGGGTTAGAGTTAGGGTAAGCGAATGGGTTACAATGCTGGTAAATATTAGGGTATGGCTACGCATTAGCATATGGGTTACGTTAGGGATTTCCATTAGGGTACTGGTTCAGATTATGGGACAGATAAGGGTTAAGTGTTGGGGTTAGGTTTAGGG
Source organism: Kogia breviceps (assembly GCF_026419965.1). Classification (NCBI taxonomy): domain Eukaryota; kingdom Metazoa; phylum Chordata; class Mammalia; order Artiodactyla; family Physeteridae; genus Kogia; species Kogia breviceps. The sequence continues at coordinate 18,840,932 of NC_081322.1, read as the reverse complement.
TACGGGTTAGGGTTAGAGTAAAGATTGGGATATGGTTACATGTTAGGTTTAGAGTATGGGTTAGGGTATGTGTTATCATTATGGTATGGGTTAGGGTTAGGGCTAGGGCATGGTTTAGGATTAGGGTAAATATTAGGATATGGCTATGAGTTACAATTACTGTACTGGTTAGAGAAAGCGTTATTGTGAGGTTAGGGGTTTGAATTAGGGCACATGTTAGAGTTAGGCTTAAGGGCTAATGTAAGGATTAAGGTCAGGGAACGAGTTAGGAGTAGGGTAAAGATTCGTGCATGGGTATGGGTAACGGTTAGTGTACAGGTTACGTAACAGGTTATCGTTAGGTTACGTTTTAGGTTTAGGGTACGGTTTAGGGATAGGTATAAGGGTTATTGTTAGGGTTAGGGTTAGGGTTAGGGTTAGGGTTAGGGATAGGTTTAGGGCACTGGTTAGAATTAGATTAAAGACTATGGTACTTTTACCAGTTACAGTTAGTGTACGGGGTAGGGAAATGTTTATCGTTAGGTTACGGATTAGGATTAGGTTTAAGGTTGAAAGTTAGGGTTAGGTTTAGGGCACTGGTTAAATTTAGGGTAAAGATGAGTGTATGGCTACGTGTTTGGATTAATGTATTCTATGATTAGCGTACTGGTTAGGATTAGGGTATGGTTTCGGGTTAGATTTAAGGGTTAGGGTTAGGGTTAAGGCACTGTTTAGGATTAGGGTATGGCTACAGGTTCGGGTTAGTGTACGTGTTTGGGTATGTTTTATCGTTAGTGTATGGTTTAGAATTAGGGTTCAGGTTAGGTTTACGTGTTAGGGGTTAGGGTTATGCTTGGCACACGTGTTAGGATTAGGGTAAAGATTAGGGTATGGCTATGTGTTTGGGTTAAGGTTAGGGTTAGGGCAGAGTTTAGGATTAGGGTAAAGATTAGAGTATTGCTATGGGTTGCGGTTAGTGTACGGGTTAGAGAAAGGGTTATCGTTAGGATATGGGTTAATATTAGTGTACGGTGTAGGGTTCGGTTGAAGGGTTCCAGTTACTGTTAGGTTTAGGTCACTGGTTAGTATTAGGGGAAAGATTAGGGTATGGCTTCGGGTGACAGTTAGTGTACGATTTAGGGAACGCGTTAGGAGTAGTGTAAATATTATTGTATAGGTAGGTGTTAGGTTTAGTATACGCAGTAGGGTACAGTTTATAATTAGGGTACGGTTTAAGCTTAGTGTAGGGGTTAGGGTTAGGGTTAGGGTTAGGGTTAAGGCACGGGTTAGGATTACAGTAAAGATTGCGGTATGCCTACATGTTAGGTTTAGTTTATATTTTAGGATATGGGTTATCGTTAGGTTACAGGTTAGGGTTATGCTACGGGTTAGGCTTATGTTTAGGGTATGGGTTAGGATTGGGGTAAAGCTTAGGGTATGGCTACGGATTACTGTTTTGTACTGGCTAGGGAAAATGTTATCATTAGGGTATTGGTTAGAAAGGGTACGGTTTAGGGTTAGGGTTAAGGGTTAAATTTATGGTTACGATAAGTGTTGGAGCATGGGTTAGGATTAGGGTAAAGATTAGGGTACTGGTTAAGATTAGGGTACAGGTTAGGGTTAGGTTTAAGGGTTAGTGTTAGTGTTAGGGTTAGGAAATGCGTTAGGAGTAGCATAAAGATTAGCATATAGCTACAGGTTACAGTGACTGTAACAAGTTAGGGAAAGTATTATCATTCGGGTACAGTTTAGGTTTATGGTACCTGTTAGGGTTAGCTTTAAGGGTTAGGGTTAGGGTTAGGGTTAGGGCACTGCTTAGTATTAGGGTAAAGATTAGAGCATTCCTACGGGTTACAGTTAGTGTACAATTTAGTGAAAGCGTTATCATTAAGGTATGGATTAGGATTAGGGTATGGTTTAGGGTTAGGTTTAAGTGTTAAATTTAGGGTTATGGCTAGGGTACCAGTTAAGTTTAAGGTAAGGATTAGTGTATGGCTACGTGTTTGGGTTAGTATACGTGTTATCGTTAGCGTACGGTTTCAGATTAGGCTATGGGTTAGTGTTAGTGTTCATTGTTACGCTTTGGGTTAGGGTTAGGGTAGTGTTATGGCATGCATTAGGAGTAGGCTAATGAATGGTGTATGGTTACTTGTTAGGGTTAGTTCCCGTGTTAACGTCCAGGTTATCTTTAGGGTTAGGGTTACGATTAGGGTACAGGTTAGGTTTGGGGATAAAAGTTAGGGTTAAGGTTTGGGCAAAGGATAGGATTAGGGTAAATATTGGCGTATGGCTACATGTTAGAGTTAGTGCACATGTTAGGGTACGTGTTATTTTCAGGTTATGGGTTAGGATTAGGATACGGATTAGGGTTACGGTCAAGGTCCAGTGTTAGGGTTGGGGTTAGGGCACATGTTAGGATTAGGGTAAAGATTACAGTATGGCTACGGTTTACGTTCAGTGTACGGGTTCGGGAACAGGTTATCATTAAAGTACGGATTTGTTATAGGGTGTGGTATAGAGTTAGGATTAAGGGTTAGGGTCAGAATAGGGTTAGGATTAGGTCATGGATTAGGATTATGGTAAACATCGCGGTGTGGCTATGTGTTAGCGTTAGTGTATGCATTAGCATACGGGTTATCGTTAGTGTACAGTTTAGAATTAGGGTACGGGTTAGCGTCACGTTTAAGGGTTAGCGTTAGGGTTACGTTATGGTTACAGTTAGGGTTAGGGTTAGGGCACTAGTTATTATTAGGGTAACAATTAAGGTATTCCTACCATTTACAGTTTGTGCATGGGTTAGGGAAATGGTTATCGTTAGGGTACGGATTAGGATTAGGGTTAGGTTTAAGTGTTAAAGTTAGGGTTCGGGTTATGGCACCAGTTAAGTTTAGAGTAAAGATGAGTGTATGTCTACGTGTTTGGGTTACTTTACGTGTTATCATTAGGGTACAGTTTACGATTAGGCTATGGGTTAGGGTTAGCATTAACTGTTACAGTTAGCATTAGGTTTAGGGTTAGGGCACTGCTTAGGATTAGGGTAGATATTAGGGAATGGCTATGTGTTACGGATAGTGTACGTGTTTGGGTATGTTTTATCATTAGCGTATGGGTTAGGATTAGGGTTTGGGTTAGGTTTAAGTGTTAAGGGTTAGGTTTATGGTTGGCACACGTGTTAGGTTTAGGGTAAAGTTTAGTGTACGGCTACGGGTTATGGTTAGTGTACAGGTTAGGGAAAACGTTATCATTATGGTAGAGATTCGTATTACGATACGGGTTAGAGAAAGGGTAAAAGGTAAGGGTTAGGGCATGGTTTAGGATTAGGGTAAAGATTAGGGAATACCTATGGCTTAAGGTTAGTGTACCCGTTTGGAAAGGGTTATCGTTAGGGTATGGGTTAGGATTAGGGTACGGTTTAGGGTTAGGTTTAAGGTTTAGGGATAGGGGTAGGGCACCGGTGAGGAGTAGGGTAGAGATTGGGGTACGGCCATGTGTTAGGGTCAGTGTACGTGTTAGGGTATGGGTTTTCATTGGTGCTCGGGTTAGGATTAGGTAACGGGTTACTGTTAGGTTAATGGTTAGGGTTAGGTTTAGGGATAGGTTTAGTGTTAAGGCACAGGTTAGGATTAGTTTAAACATTTGGGTATGGCTATATTTTACGTTTAGTATACAGGTTGGGGTATGGGTTATCGTTAGGGTATGGGTTATGATTCGTTTACGGTTAAGGTTAGGTTTAATGGTTAGTGTTGGTTTCGGGCACGGGTTAGGATTAGGTTAAAGAATTGGGAAGGGCTACGGCTTATGGTTAGTGTACGGGTTAGGGAACGGGCTATCGTTAGTGTACCAATTAGGATTCGGGTATTGTTTAGAGTTAAGTTTAAAGGTTAGGGTTAGAGTTAGGGTAAGCGAATGGGTTACAATGCTGGTAAATATTAGGGTATGGCTACGCATTAGCATATGGGTTACGTTAGGGATTTCCATTAGGGTACTGGTTCAGATTATGGGACAGATAAGGGTTAAGTGTTGGGGTTAGGTTTAGGGTACGGGTTAGGGTTAGAGTAAAGATTGGGATATGGTTACATGTTAGGTTTAGAGTATGGGTTAGGGTATGTGTTATCATTATGGTATGGGTTAGGGTTAGGGTTAGGGCATGGTTTAGGATTAGGGTAAATATTAGGATATGGCTATGAGTTACAATTACTGTACTGGTTAGAGAAAGCGTTATTGTGAGGTTAGGGGTTTGAATTAGGGCACATGTTAGAGTTAGGCTTAAGGGCTAATGTAAGGATTAAGGTCAGGGAACACGTTAGGAGTAGGGTAAAGATTCGTGCATGGGTATGGGTAGCGGTTAGTGTACGTAACAGGTTAGCGTTAGTTTCCGTTTTAGGTTTAGGGTACGGTTTAGGGATAGGTATAAGCGTTATTGTTAGGGTTAGGGTTAGGGTTAGGTTTAGGGTTAGGGCACTGGTTAGAATTAAATTAAAGACTATGGTATTTTACCAGTTACAGTTACTGTACGGGGTAGGGAAATGTTTATTGTTAGGGTACGGATTATGATTAGGGTTAGGTTTAGGGTTAGGTTTAAGGTTTTAAAGTTAGGGTTAGGTTTAGGGCACTGGTTAAATTTAGGGTAAAGATGACTGTATGGCTATGTGTTTGGATTACTGTATCTGTTATCATTAGCATACTGTTTAGGATTAGGGTATGGGTTCGGGTTATATTTAAGGCTTAGGGTGAGGGTTATGGCACTGGTTAGGATTAGGTTATGGCTACAGGTTAGGGTTAGTGTACGTGTTTGGGTATGTTTTATCGTTAGTATATGGTTTAGAATTAGGGTTCGGGTTAGTTTTACGTGTTAGGGGTTAGGGTTATGGTTGGCACACGTGTTAGGATTAGGTTAAAGATTAGGGTATGGCTATGTGTTTGGGTTAAGGTTAGGGTTAGGGCAGAGTTTAGGATTAGGGTAAAGATTAGAGTATTGCTATGGGTTGCGGTTAGAGTACGGGTTAGAGAAAGGGTCATTGTTAGGATACGGGTTAATATTAGCGTACGGTTTAGGGTTAGGTTGAAGGGTTCCTGTTAGGGTTAGGTTTAGGTCACTGGTTAGTATTAGGGAAAAGATTAGGGTATGGCTTCTGGTGACAGTTAGTGTACGATTTAGGGAACGGGTTAGGAGTAGTGTAAATATTATGGTACAGGTACGTGTTAGGGTTAGTGTACGCATTAGGGTACGGTTTATCATTAGGGTACGGTTTAGGCTTAGTGTACGGGTTAGGGTTAGGGTTAGGGTTAGGGTTAAGGCACGGGTTAGGATTAGGGTAAAGATTGCGGTATGCCTACATGTTAGGTTTAGTTTATATTTTAGGATATGGGTTATCGTTAGGTTACAGGTTAGGGTTATGCTGCGGGTTAGGCTTATGTTTAGGGTATGGGTTAGGAGTAGGGTAAAGCTTAGGGTATGGCTACGGATTACTGTTTTGTACTGGCTAGGGAAAATGTTATCATTAGGGTATTGGTTACAAAGGGCACGGTTTAGGATTAGGGTTAAGGGTTAACGTTATGGTTACGAGTAGGGTTAGAGCATGGGTTAGGATTAGGGTAAAGATTAGGGTATGGTTACGGTCAGTGTACGGGTTAGGGAAAAGGTTGTCATTAAAGTACGGGTTAGCATTAGTGTACGAATTAGGGTTATGTTTAAGGATTATGGTCAGGTCTAGGGTTAGGGTTAGGGCATGGGTTAGGATTATGTTAAACATTGGGGTATGGTTACGTGCCAGGGTTAGTGTATGGGTTAGGGTACAGGTTAGGATAAGGGTACGGGTTAGAGTTAGGTTTAAGGGTTAGTGTTAGTGTTAGGGTTAGGAAACGCATTAGGAGTAGCATAAACATTAGCATATAGCTACAGGTTACAGTGACTGTACAAGTTAGGGAAAGTATTATCGTTCGGGTACACTTTAGGTTTATGGTACGTGTTAGGGTTAGCTTTAAGGGTTAGGGTTAGGGCACTGCTTAGTATTAGGGTAAAGATTAGGGCATTCCTACGGGTTACAGTTAGTGTACAGGTTAGTGAAAGGGTTATCATTAAGGTACGGATTAGGATTAAGGTATGGTTTAGGGTTAGGTTTAAGTGTTAAAATTAGTGTTATGGTTAGGGTACCGGTTAAGTTTAAGGTATAGATTAGTGTATGGCTACGTGTTTGGGTTAGTGTACATGTTATCGTTAGGGTATGGTTTACAATTTGGCTATGGGTTAGTGTTAGTGTTCATTGTTACGCTTAGGGTTAGAGTTAGGGTAGTGTTATGGCATGCATTAGGAGTAGGCTAATGAATGGTGTATGGTTACTTGTTAGGGTTAGTTCCCGTGTTAACGTACAGGTTATCGTTAGGGTTAGGGTTACGATTAGGGTACCGGTTAGGTTTGGGTATAAAGCTTAAGGTTAAGGTTAGGGCATAGGATAGGATTAGGGTAAATATTGGCGTATGGCGACATGTTAGAGTTAGTGTACATGTTAGGGTACGTGTTATTTTCAGGTTATGGGTTAGGATTAGTATACGGATTAGGGTTGCGGTCAAGGTCCAGTGTTAGGGTTAGGGTTAGGGCACGTGTTAGGATTAGGGTAAAGATTACAGTATGGTTACGGGTTACGTTCAGTGTACGGGTTAGGGAACAGGTTATCATTAAAGTACGGATTAGGTATAGGGTACGGTATAGAGTTAGGATTAAGGGTTAGGGTCAGGATAGTGTTAGGATTAGGTCATGGATTAGGATTATGGTAAACATCGGGGTGTGGCTGTGTGTTAGCGTTAGTGTATGCGTTAGGGTACGGTTATCGTTATTGTACAGGTTAGAATTATGGTATGGGTTAGCGTTACGTTTAAGGTTTAGGGTCAGTGTTAGGTTAGGGTTAGGGTTACGGTTATGGTTACAGTTAGGGTTAGGGTTAGGGCACTAATTATTATTAGGGTAGAAATTAAGGTATTCCTACCATTTACAGTTTGTGCATGGGTTAGGGAAATGGTTATCATTAGGGTTCAGATTAGGTTTAGGGTTAGGTTTAAGTGTTAAAGTTAGGGTTAGGGTTACAGCACCGGTTAAGTTTAGGGTAAAGCTGAGTGTATGGCTACGTGTTTGGGTTACTTTACGTGTTATCATTAGGGTACAGTATACGATTAGGCTATGGGTTAGGGTTAGTGTTAATTATTACGGTAAGGTTTAGGGTTAGTGTTAGGGCACTGGTTAGGATTAGGGTAGAGATTAGGGTATGGCTATGTGTTAGGGATATTGTACGTGTTTGGGTCTGTTTTATCATTAGCGTATGGGTTAGGATTAGGGTTCGGGATAGGTTTAAGTGTTAAGGGTTAGGTTGGTTGGCACACGTGTTAGGTTTAGGGTAAAGTTTAGGGTACGGCTCTGAGTTACGGGTTAAGGAAAACGTTATAGTTATGGTACAGATTAGTATTAAGATACGGGTTAGAAAAAGGGTAAAAGGTATGGGTTAGGGCATGGTTTAGGATTAGGGTAAAGATTAGGGAATACCTACGGCTTAAGCTTAGTGTACGGGTTTGGAAAGGGTTATCGTTAGGGTATGGGTTAGGATTAGGGTACGGTTTAGTGTTAGGTTTAAGGTTTAGGGATAGGGGTAGGGCACTGGTTAGGAGTAGGGTAGAGATTGGGGTACGGCCATGTGTTAGGGTCCGTGTACCTGTTAGGGTATGGGTTTTCATTGGTGCACGGGTTAGGATTAGGTAACGGGTTACTGTTAGGTTAATGGTTAGGGTTAGGTTTAGGGATAGGTTTAGTGTTAAGGCACAGGTTAGTATTAGGTTAAACATTGGGGTATGGCTACATTTTACATTTCGTATACAGGTTGGGGTATGGGTTATCGTTAGGGTATGGGTTATGATTCGTTTACGGTTAAGGTTAGGTTTAATGTTTAGTGTTGTTTTAGGGCATGGGTTAGGATTAGTTTAAAGAATGGGGTAGGGCTATGGCTTATGGTTAGTGTACGGGTTAGGGAACGGGTTATCGTTAGTGTACCAATTAGGAGTTGGGTATGGTTTAGAGTTAAGTTTAAAGGTTACGGTTAGAGTTAGGGTAAGCGAATGGGTTACAATGCGGGTATAGATTAGGGAATGGCTACGCGTTAGCGTATGGGTTACGTTAGGGATTTCCATTAGGGTACTGGTTCAGATAATGGGACAGATAAGGGTTAAGTGTTGGAGTTAGGTTTAGGGTACGGGTTAGGTTTAGAGTAAAGATTGGGATATGGTTACATGTTAGGTTTAGAGTATCGGTTAGGCTATGTGTTATCCTTATGGTATGGGTTAGGGTTAGGGTTAGGGCATGGTTTAGGATTACACTAAATATTAGGATATGGTTATGAGTTACAATTACTGTACTGGTTAGAGAAAGCGTTATTGTGAGGTTAGGGGTTTGAATTAGGGCACATGTTAGAGTTAGGCTTAAGGGCTAATGTAAGGATTAAGGTCAGGGAATGCGTTAGGAGTAAGGTAAAGATTCGTGCATGGGTATGGGTAACGGTTAGTGTACGGGTTACGTAACAGGTTATCGTTAGGTTACGTTTTAGGATTAGGGTACGATTTAGGGATAGGTATAAGGGTTATTGTTAGGGTTAGGGTTAGGGTTCGTGTTAGGGTTAGGGTTAGGTTTAGGGCACTGGTTAGAATTAGATTAAAGAGTACAGTACTTTTACCAGTTACAGTTAGTGTACGGGGTAGGGAAAGGTTTATCGTTAGGGTACGGATTATGATTAGGGTTAGTTTTAGGGTTAGGTTTAAGGTTTAAAGTTAGGGTTAGGTTTAGGGCACTTGTTAAATTTAGGGTAAAGATGAGTGTATGGCTATGTGTTTGGATTACTGTATCTGTTATCATTAGCGTACTGGTTACGAATAGGGTATGGGTTCGGGTTAGGTTTAGGGTTAAGGCACTGGTTAGGATTAGGGTATGGCTACAGGTTAGGTTTAGTGTACGTGTTTGGGTATGTTTTATCGTTAGTGTATGGTTTAGAATTAGGGTTCGGGTTAGGTTTAGGTGTTAGGGGTTAGGGTTATGGTTGGCACACGTGTTAGGATTAGGTTAAAGATTAGGGTATGGCTATGTGTTTGGGTTAAGGTTAGGGTTAGGGCAGAGTTTAGGATTAGGGTAAAGATTAGAGTATTGCTATGGGTTGCGGTTAGAGTACGGGTTAGAGAAAGGGTTATTGTTAGGATACGGGTTAATATTAGCGTACGGTTTAGGGTTAGGTTGAAGGGTTCCTGTTAGGGTTAGGTTTAGGTCACTGGTTAGTATTAGGGAAAAGATTAGGGTATGGCTTCTGGTGACAGTTAGTGTACGATTTAGGGAACGGGTTAGGAGTAGTGTAAATATTATGGTACAGGTACGTGTTAGGGTTAGTGTACTCATTAGGGTACGGTTTATCATTAGGGTACGGTTTAGGCTTAGTGTATGGGTTAGGGTTAGCGTTAGGGTTAGGGTTAAGGCACGGGTTAGGATTAGGGTAAAGATTGCGGTATGCCTACATGGTAGGTTTAGTTTATATTTTAGGATATGGGTTATCGTTAGGTTACAGGTTAGGGTTATGCTACGGGTTAGGCTTATGTTTAGGGTATGGGTTAGGAGTAGGGTAAAGCTTTGGGTATGGCTACGGATTACTGTTTTGTACTGGCCAGGGAAAATGTTATCATTAGGGTATTGGTTAGAAAGGGCACGGTTTAGGGTTAGGGTTAAGGGTTAAATTTATGGTTACGATAAGTGTTGGAGCATGGGTTAGGATTAGGGTAAAGATTAGGGTATGGTTACGGTCAGTGTACGGGTTAGGGAAAAGTTTGTCGTTAAAGTATGGGTTAGCATAAGCGTACGAATTAGGGTTATGTTTAAGGATTATGGTCAGGTCTAGGGTTAGGCTTAGGGCACGGCTTAGGATTATGGTAAACATTGGGGTATGGTTATGTGTCAGGGTTAGTGTATGGGTTAGGGTACTGGTTAAGATTAGGGTACAGGTTAGGGTTAGGTTTAAGGGTTAGTGTTAGTGTTAGGGTTAGGAAATGCGTTAGGAGTAGCATAAAGATTAGCATATAGCTACAGGTCACAGTGACTGTAACAAGTTAGGGAAAGTATTATCATTCGGGTACAGTTTAGGTTTATGGTACGTGTTAGGGTTAGCTTTAAGGGTTAGGGTTAGGGTTAGGGTTAGGGCACTGCTTAGTATTAGGGTAAAGATTAGAGCATTCCTACGGGTTACAGTTAGTGTACAATTTAGTGAAAGGGTTATCATTAAGGTACGGATTAGGATTAGGGTATGGTTTAGGGTTAGGTTTAAGTGTTAAATTTAGGGTTATGGCTAGGGTACCAGTTAAGTTTAAGGTAAGGATTAGTGTATGGCTACGTGTTTGGGTTAGTATACGTGTTATCGTTAGGGTACGGTTTCAGATTAGGCTATGGGTTAGTGTTAGTGTTCATTGTTACGCTTAGGGTTAGGGTTAGGGTAGTGTTATGGCATGCATTAGGAGTAGGCTAATGAATGGTGTATGGTTACTTGTTAGGGTTAGTTCCCGTGTTAACGTACAGGTTATCGTTCGGGTTAGGGTTATGATTAGGGTACCGGTTAGGTTTGGGTATAAAGCTTAAGGTTAAGGGTAGGGCATAGGATAGGATTAGGGTAAATATTGACGTATGGCGACATGTTAGAGTTCGTGTACATGTTAGGGTACGTGTTATTTTCAGGGTATGGGTTAGGATTAGTATACGGATTAGGGTTTCGGTCAAGGTCCAGTGTTAAGGTTAGGGTTAGGGTTAGGGCACGTGTTAGGATTAGGGTAAAGATTACAGTATGGTTACGGGTTACGTTCAGTGTACGGGTTAGGGAACAGGTTATCATTAAAGTACGGATTAGGTATAGGGTATGGTATAGAGTTAGGATTAAGGGTTAGGGTCAGGATAGGGTTAGGATTAGGTCATGGATTAGGATTATGGTAAACATCGGGGTGTGGCTGTGTGTTAGCGTTATTGTATGCGTTAGGGTACGGTTATCGTTATTGTACAGGTTAGAATTATGGTATGGGTTAGCGTTACGTTTAAGGTTTAGGGTCAGTGTTAGGTTAGGGTTAGGGTTACGGTTATGGTTACAGTTAGGGTTAGGGTTAGGGCACTAGTTATTATTAGGGTAAAAATTAAGGTATTCCTACCATTTACAGTTTGTGCATGGGTTAGGCAAATGGTTATCATTAGGGTTCAGATTAGGTTTAGGGTTAGGTTTAAGTGTTAAAGTTAGGGTTAGGGTTATGGCACCGGTTAAGTTTAGGTTAAAGATGAGTGTATGGCTACGTTTTTGGGTTAGTTTATGTGTTATCATTTGGGTACAGTTTACGATTAGGCTATGGGTTAGGGTTAGTGTTAATTAGTACGGTTAGGGTTTTGGGTTAGTGTTAGGGCATTGGTTAGGATTAGGGTAGAGATTAGGGTATGGCTATGTGTTAGGGATATTGTACTTGTTTGGGAATGTTTTATCATTAGCGTATGGGTTAGGATTAGGGTTCGGGTTAGGTTTAAGTGTTAAGGGTTAGGTTTATGGTTCTCACAGGTGTTAGGTTTACGGTAAAGTTTAGGGTACGGCTCCGAGTTACGGGTTAGGGAAAACGTTATCATTATGGTACAGATTAGTATTAAGGTACAGGTTAGAAAAAGGGTAAAAGGTATGGGTTTGGGCATGGTTTAGGATTAGGGTAAAGATTAGGGAATACCTACGGCTTAAGCTTAGTGTACGGGTTTGGAAAGGGTTATCGTTAGGGTATGGGTTAGGATTAGGGTACGGTTTAGGGTTAGGTTTAAGGTTTAGGGATAGGGGTAGGGCACCGGTTAGGAGTAGGGTAGAGATTGGGGTACGGCCATGTGTTAGGGTCAGTGTACGTGTTAGGGTATGGGTTTTCATTGGTGCACGGGTTAGGATTAGGTAACGGGTTACTGTTAGGTTAATGGTTAGGGTTAGGTTTAGGGATAGGTTTAGTGTTAAGGCACAGGTTAGGATTAGGTTAAACATTTGGGTATGGCTACATTTTACATTTAGTATACAGGTTGGGGTATGGGTTATCGTTAGGGTATGGGTTATGATTCGTTTACGGTTAAGGTTAGGTTTAATGTTTAGTGTTGTTTTAGGGCATGGGTTAGGATTAGTTTAAAGAATGGGGTAGGGCTATGGCTTATGGTTAGTGTACGGGTTAGGGAACGGGTTATCGTTAGTGTACCAATTAGGAGTTGGGTATGGTTTAGAGTTAAGTTTAAAGGTTACGGTTAGAGTTAGGGTAAGCGAATGGGTTACAATGCGGGTATAGATTAGGGAATGGCTACGCGTTAGCGTATGGGTTACGTTTGGGATTTCCATTAGGGTACTGGTTCAGATAATGGGACAGATAAGGGTTAAGTGTTGGAGTTAGGTTTAGGGTACGGGTTAGGTTTAGAGTAAAGATTGGGATATGGTTACATGTTAGGTTTAGAGTATCGGTTAGGCTATGTGTTATCCTTATGGTATGGGTTAGGGTTAGGGTTAGGGCATGGTTTAGGATTACACTAAATATTAGGATATGGTTATGAGTTACAATTACTGTACTGGTTAGAGAAAGCATTATTGTGAGGTTAGGGGTTTGAATTAGGGCACATGTTAGAGTTAGGCTTAAGGGCTAATGTAAGGATTAAGGTCAGGGAATGCGTTAGGAGTAAGGTAAAGATTCGTGCATGGGTATGGGTAACGGTTAGTGTACGGGTTACGTAACAGGTTATCGTTAGGTTACGTTTTAGGATTAGGGTACCATTTAGGGATAGGTATAAGGGTTATTGTTATTGTTAGGGTTAGGGTTCGTGTTAGGGTTAGGGTTAGGTTTAGGGCACTGGTTAGAATTAGATTAAAGAGTACAGTACTTTTACCAGTTACAGTTAGTGTACGGGGTAGGGAAAGGTTTATCGTTAGGGTACGGATTATGATTAGGGTTAGTTTTAGGGTTAGGTTTAAGGTTTAAAGTTAGGGTTAGGTTTAGGGCACTTGTTAAATTTAGGGTAAAGATGAGTGTATGGCTATGTGTTTGGATTACTGTATCTGTTATCATTAGCGTACTGGTTATGAATAGGGTATGGGTTCGGGTTAGGTTTAGGGTTAAGGCACTGGTTAGGATTAGGGTATGGCTACAGGTTAGGGTTAGTGTACGTGTTTGGGTATGTTTTATCGTTAGTGTATGGTTTAGAATTAGGGTTCGGGTTAGGTTTACGTGTTAGGGGTTAGGGTTATGGTTGGCACACGTGTTAGGATTAGGTTAAAGATTAGGGTATGGCTATGTGTTTGGGTTAAGGTTAGGGTTAGGGCAGAGTTTAGGATTAGGGTAAAGATTAGAGTATTGCTATGGGTTGCGGTTAGAGTACGGGTTAGAGAAAGGGTTATTGTTAGGATACGGGTTAATATTAGCGTACGGTTTAGGGTTAGGTTGAAGGGTTCCTGTTAGGGTTAGGTTTAGGTCACTGGTTAGTATTAGGGAAAAGATTAGGGTATGGCTTCTGGTGACAGTTAGTGTATGATTTAGGGAACGGGTTAGGAGTAGTGTAAATATTATGGTACAGGTACGTGTTAGGGTTAGTGTACTCATTAGGGTACGGTTTATCATTAGGGTACGGTTTAGGCTTAGTGTATGGGTTAGGGTTAGCGTTAGGGTTAGGGTTAAGGCACGGGTTAGGATTAGGGTAAAGATTGCGGTATGCCTACATGTTAGGTTTAGTTTATATTTTAGGATATGGGTTATCGTTAGGTTACAGTTTAGGGTTATGCTACGGGTTAGGCTTATGTTTAGGGTATGGGTTAGGATTGGGGTAAAGCTTAGGGTATGGCTACGGATTACTGTTTTGTACTGGCTAGGGAAAATGTTATCATTAGGGTATTGGTTAGAAAGGGTACGGTTTAGGGTTAGGGTTAAGGGTTAAATTTATGGTTACGATAAGTGTTGGAGCATGGGTTAGGATTAGGGTAAAGATTAGGGTACTGGTTAAGATTAGGGTACAGGTTAGGGTTAGGTTTAAGGGTTAGTGTTAGTGTTAGGGTTAGGAAATGCGTTAGGAGTAGCATAAAGATTAGCATATAGCTACAGGTTACAGTGACTGTAACAAGTTAGGGAAAGTATTATCATTCGGGTACAGTTTAGGTTTATGGTACCTGTTAGGGTTAGCTTTAAGGGTTAGGGTTAGGGTTAGGGTTAGGGCACTGCTTAGTATTAGGGTAAAGATTAGAACATTCCTACGGGTTACAGTTAGTGTACAATTTAGTGAAAGCGTTATCATTAAGGTACGGATTAGGATTAGGGTATGGTTTAGGGTTAGGTTTAAGTGTTAAATTTAGGGTTATGGCTAGGGTACCAGTTAAGTTTAAGGTAAGGATTAGTGTATGGCTACGTGTTTGGGTTAGTATACGTGTTATCGTTAGCGTACGGTTTCAGATTAGGCTATGGGTTAGTGTTAGTGTTCATTGTTACGCTTTGGGTTAGGGTTAGGGTAGTGTTATGGCATGCATTAGGAGTAGGCTAATGAATGGTGTATGGTTACTTGTTAGGGTTAGTTCCCGTGTTAACGTCCAGGTTATCTTTAGGGTTAGGGTTACGATTAGGGTACAGGTTAGGTTTGGGGATAAAAGTTAGGGTTAAGGTTTGGGCAAAGGATAGGATTAGGGTAAATATTGGCGTATGGCTACATGTTAGAGTTAGTGCACATGTTAGGGTACGTGTTATTTTCAGGTTATGGGTTAGGATTAGGATACGGATTAGGGTTACGGTCAAGGTCCAGTGTTAGGGTTGGGGTTAGGGCACATGTTAGGATTAGGGTAAAGATTACAGTATGGCTACGGTTTACGTTCAGTGTACGGGTTCGGGAACAGGTTATCATTAAAGTACGGATTTGTTATAGGGTATGGTATAGAGTTAGGATTAAGGGTTAGGGTCAGAATAGGGTTAGGATTAGGTCATGGATTAGGATTATGGTAAACATCGCGGTGTGGCTATGTGTTAGCGTTAGTGTATGCATTAGCATACGGGTTATCGTTAGTGTACAGTTTAGAATTAGGGTACGGGTTAGCGTCACGTTTAAGGGTTAGCGTTAGGGTTACGTTATGGTTACAGTTAGGGTTAGGGTTAGGGCACTAGTTATTATTAGGGTAACAATTAAGGTATTCCTACCATTTACAGTTTGTGCATGGGTTAGGGAAATGGTTATCGTTAGGGTACGGATTAGGATTAGGGTTAGGTTTAAGTGTTAAAGTTAGGGTTCGGGTTATGGCACCAGTTAAGTTTAGAGTAAAGATGAGTGTATGTCTACGTGTTTGGGTTACTTTACGTGTTATCATTAGGGTACAGTTTACGATTAGGCTATGGGTTAGGGTTAGCATTAACTGTTACAGTTAGCATTAGGTTTAGGGTTAGGGCACTGCTTAGGATTAGGGTAGATATTAGGGAATGGCTATGTGTTACGGATAGTGTACGTGTTTGGGTATGTTTTATCATTAGCGTATGGGTTAGGATTAGGGTTTGGGTTAGGTTTAAGTGTTAAGGGTTAGGTTTATGGTTGGCACACGTGTTAGGTTTAGGGTAAAGTTTAGTGTACGGCTACGGGTTATGGTTAGTGTACAGGTTAGGGAAAACGTTATCATTATGGTAGAGATTCGTATTACGATACGGGTTAGAGAAAGGGTAAAAGGTAAGGGTTAGGGCATGGTTTAGGATTAGGGTAAAGATTAGGGAATACCTATGGCTTAAGGTTAGTGTACCCGTTTGGAAAGGGTTATCGTTAGGGTATGGGTTAGGATTAGGGTACGGTTTAGGGTTAGGTTTAAGGTTTAGGGATAGGGGTAGGGCACCGGTGAGGAGTAGGGTAGAGATTGGGGTACGGCCATGTGTTAGGGTCAGTGTACGTGTTAGGGTATGGGTTTTCATTGGTGCTCGGGTTAGGATTAGGTAACGGGTTACTGTTAGGTTAATGGTTAGGGTTAGGTTTAGGGATAGGTTTAGTGTTAAGGCACAGGTTAGGATTAGTTTAAACATTTGGGTATGGCTATATTTTACGTTTAGTATACAGGTTGGGGTATGGGTTATCGTTAGGGTATGGGTTATGATTCGTTTACGGTTAAGGTTAGGTTTAATGGTTAGTGTTGGTTTCGGGCACGGGTTAGGATTAGGTTAAAGAATTGGGAAGGGCTACGGCTTATGGTTAGTGTACGGGTTAGGGAACGGGCTATCGTTAGTGTACCAATTAGGATTCGGGTATTGTTTAGAGTTAAGTTTAAAGGTTAGGGTTAGAGTTAGGGTAAGCGAATGGGTTACAATGCTGGTAAATATTAGGGTATGGCTACGCATTAGCATATGGGTTACGTTAGGGATTTCCATTAGGGTACTGGTTCAGATTATGGGACAGATAAGGGTTAAGTGTTGGGGTTAGGTTTAGGGTACGGGTTAGGGTTAGAGTAAAGATTGGGATATGGTTACATGTTAGGTTTAGAGTATGGGTTAGGGTATGTGTTATCATTATGGTATGGGTTAGGGTTAGGGTTAGGGCATGGTTTAGGATTAGGGTAAATATTAGGATATGGCTATGAGTTACAATTACTGTACTGGTTAGAGAAAGCGTTATTGTGAGGTTAGGGGTTTGAATTAGGGCACATGTTAGAGTTAGGCTTAAGGGCTAATGTAAGGATTAAGGTCAGGGAACGAGTTAGGAGTAGGGTAAAGATTCGTGCATGGGTATGGGTAACGGTTAGTGTACAGGTTACGTAACAGGTTATCGTTAGGTTACGTTTTAGGTTTAGGGTACGGTTTAGGGATAGGTATAAGGGTTATTGTTAGGGTTAGGGTTAGGGTTAGGGTTAGGGTTAGGGATAGGTTTAGGGCACTGGTTAGAATTAGATTAAAGACTATGGTACTTTTACCAGTTACAGTTAGTGTACGGGGTAGGGAAATGTTTATCGTTAGGTTACGGATTAGGATTAGGTTTAAGGTTGAAAGTTAGGGTTAGGTTTAGGGCACTGGTTAAATTTAGGGTAAAGATGAGTGTATGGCTACGTGTTTGGATTAATGTATTCTATGATTAGCGTACTGGTTAGGATTAGGGTATGGTTTCGGGTTAGATTTAAGGGTTAGGGTTAGGGTTAAGGCACTGTTTAGGATTAGGGTATGGCTACAGGTTCGGGTTAGTGTACGTGTTTGGGTATGTTTTATCGTTAGTGTATGGTTTAGAATTAGGGTTCAGGTTAGGTTTACGTGTTAGGGGTTAGGGTTATGCTTGGCACACGTGTTAGGATTAGGGTAAAGATTAGGGTATGGCTATGTGTTTGGGTTAAGGTTAGGGTTAGGGCAGAGTTTAGGATTAGGGTAAAGATTAGAGTATTGCTATGGGTTGCGGTTAGTGTACGGGTTAGAGAAAGGGTTATCGTTAGGATATGGGTTAATATTAGTGTACGGTGTAGGGTTCGGTTGAAGGGTTCCAGTTACTGTTAGGTTTAGGTCACTGGTTAGTATTAGGGGAAAGATTAGGGTATGGCTTCGGGTGACAGTTAGTGTACGATTTAGGGAACGCGTTAGGAGTAGTGTAAATATTATTGTATAGGTAGGTGTTAGGTTTAGTATACGCAGTAGGGTACAGTTTATAATTAGGGTACGGTTTAAGCTTAGTGTAGGGGTTAGGGTTAGGGTTAGGGTTAGGGTTAAGGCACGGGTTAGGATTACAGTAAAGATTGCGGTATGCCTACATGTTAGGTTTAGTTTATATTTTAGGATATGGGTTATCGTTAGGTTACAGGTTAGGGTTATGCTACGGGTTAGGCTTATGTTTAGGGTATGGGTTAGGATTGGGGTAAAGCTTAGGGTATGGCTACGGATTACTGTTTTGTACTGGCTAGGGAAAATGTTATCATTAGGGTATTGGTTAGAAAGGGTACGGTTTAGGGTTAGGGTTAAGGGTTAAATTTATGGTTACGATAAGTGTTGGAGCATGGGTTAGGATTAGGGTAAAGATTAGGGTACTGGTTAAGATTAGGGTACAGGTTAGGGTTAGGTTTAAGGGTTAGTGTTAGTGTTAGGGTTAGGAAATGCGTTAGGAGTAGCATAAAGATTAGCATATAGCTACAGGTTACAGTGACTGTAACAAGTTAGGGAAAGTATTATCATTCGGGTACAGTTTAGGTTTATGGTACCTGTTAGGGTTAGCTTTAAGGGTTAGGGTTAGGGTTAGGGTTAGGGCACTGCTTAGTATTAGGGTAAAGATTAGAGCATTCCTACGGGTTACAGTTAGTGTACAATTTAGTGAAAGCGTTATCATTAAGGTATGGATTAGGATTAGGGTATGGTTTAGGGTTAGGTTTAAGTGTTAAATTTAGGGTTATGGCTAGGGTACCAGTTAAGTTTAAGGTAAGGATTAGTGTATGGCTACGTGTTTGGGTTAGTATACGTGTTATCGTTAGCGTACGGTTTCAGATTAGGCTATGGGTTAGTGTTAGTGTTCATTGTTACGCTTTGGGTTAGGGTTAGGGTAGTGTTATGGCATGCATTAGGAGTAGGCTAATGAATGGTGTATGGTTACTTGTTAGGGTTAGTTCCCGTGTTAACGTCCAGGTTATCTTTAGGGTTAGGGTTACGATTAGGGTACAGGTTAGGTTTGGGGATAAAAGTTAGGGTTAAGGTTTGGGCAAAGGATAGGATTAGGGTAAATATTGGCGTATGGCTACATGTTAGAGTTAGTGCACATGTTAGGGTACGTGTTATTTTCAGGTTATGGGTTAGGATTAGGATACGGATTAGGGTTACGGTCAAGGTCCAGTGTTAGGGTTGGGGTTAGGGCACATGTTAGGATTAGGGTAAAGATTACAGTATGGCTACGGTTTACGTTCAGTGTACGGGTTCGGGAACAGGTTATCATTAAAGTACGGATTTGTTATAGGGTGTGGTATAGAGTTAGGATTAAGGGTTAGGGTCAGAATAGGGTTAGGATTAGGTCATGGATTAGGATTATGGTAAACATCGCGGTGTGGCTATGTGTTAGCGTTAGTGTATGCATTAGCATACGGGTTATCGTTAGTGTACAGTTTAGAATTAGGGTACGGGTTAGCGTCACGTTTAAGGGTTAGCGTTAGGGTTACGTTATGGTTACAGTTAGGGTTAGGGTTAGGGCACTAGTTATTATTAGGGTAACAATTAAGGTATTCCTACCATTTACAGTTTGTGCATGGGTTAGGGAAATGGTTATCGTTAGGGTACGGATTAGGATTAGGGTTAGGTTTAAGTGTTAAAGTTAGGGTTCGGGTTATGGCACCAGTTAAGTTTAGAGTAAAGATGAGTGTATGTCTACGTGTTTGGGTTACTTTACGTGTTATCATTAGGGTACAGTTTACGATTAGGCTATGGGTTAGGGTTAGCATTAACTGTTACAGTTAGCATTAGGTTTAGGGTTAGGGCACTGCTTAGGATTAGGGTAGATATTAGGGAATGGCTATGTGTTACGGATAGTGTACGTGTTTGGGTATGTTTTATCATTAGCGTATGGGTTAGGATTAGGGTTTGGGTTAGGTTTAAGTGTTAAGGGTTAGGTTTATGGTTGGCACACGTGTTAGGTTTAGGGTAAAGTTTAGTGTACGGCTACGGGTTATGGTTAGTGTACAGGTTAGGGAAAACGTTATCATTATGGTAGAGATTCGTATTACGATACGGGTTAGAGAAAGGGTAAAAGGTAAGGGTTAGGGCATGGTTTAGGATTAGGGTAAAGATTAGGGAATACCTATGGCTTAAGGTTAGTGTACCCGTTTGGAAAGGGTTATCGTTAGGGTATGGGTTAGGATTAGGGTACGGTTTAGGGTTAGGTTTAAGGTTTAGGGATAGGGGTAGGGCACCGGTGAGGAGTAGGGTAGAGATTGGGGTACGGCCATGTGTTAGGGTCAGTGTACGTGTTAGGGTATGGGTTTTCATTGGTGCTCGGGTTAGGATTAGGTAACGGGTTACTGTTAGGTTAATGGTTAGGGTTAGGTTTAGGGATAGGTTTAGTGTTAAGGCACAGGTTAGGATTAGTTTAAACATTTGGGTATGGCTATATTTTACGTTTAGTATACAGGTTGGGGTATGGGTTATCGTTAGGGTATGGGTTATGATTCGTTTACGGTTAAGGTTAGGTTTAATGGTTAGTGTTGGTTTCGGGCACGGGTTAGGATTAGGTTAAAGAATTGGGAAGGGCTACGGCTTATGGTTAGTGTACGGGTTAGGGAACGGGCTATCGTTAGTGTACCAATTAGGATTCGGGTATTGTTTAGAGTTAAGTTTAAAGGTTAGGGTTAGAGTTAGGGTAAGCGAATGGGTTACAATGCTGGTAAATATTAGGGTATGGCTACGCATTAGCATATGGGTTACGTTAGGGATTTCCATTAGGGTACTGGTTCAGATTATGGGACAGATAAGGGTTAAGTGTTGGGGTTAGGTTTAGGGTACGGGTTAGGGTTAGAGTAAAGATTGGGATATGGTTACATGTTAGGTTTAGAGTATGGGTTAGGGTATGTGTTATCATTATGGTATGGGTTAGGGTTAGGGTTAGGGCATGGTTTAGGATTAGGGTAAATATTAGGATATGGCTATGAGTTACAATTACTGTACTGGTTAGAGAAAGCGTTATTGTGAGGTTAGGGGTTTGAATTAGGGCACATGTTAGAGTTAGGCTTAAGGGCTAATGTAAGGATTAAGGTCAGGGAACGAGTTAGGAGTAGGGTAAAGATTCGTGCATGGGTATGGGTAACGGTTAGTGTACAGGTTACGTAACAGGTTATCGTTAGGTTACGTTTTAGGTTTAGGGTACGGTTTAGGGATAGGTATAAGGGTTATTGTTAGGGTTAGGGTTAGGGTTAGGGTTAGGGTTAGGGATAGGTTTAGGGCACTGGTTAGAATTAGATTAAAGACTATGGTACTTTTACCAGTTACAGTTAGTGTACGGGGTAGGGAAATGTTTATCGTTAGGTTACGGATTAGGATTAGGTTTAAGGTTGAAAGTTAGGGTTAGGTTTAGGGCACTGGTTAAATTTAGGGTAAAGATGAGTGTATGGCTACGTGTTTGGATTAATGTATTCTATGATTAGCGTACTGGTTAGGATTAGGGTATGGTTTCGGGTTAGATTTAAGGGTTAGGGTTAGGGTTAAGGCACTGTTTAGGATTAGGGTATGGCTACAGGTTCGGGTTAGTGTACGTGTTTGGGTATGTTTTATCGTTAGTGTATGGTTTAGAATTAGGGTTCAGGTTAGGTTTACGTGTTAGGGGTTAGGGTTATGCTTGGCACACGTGTTAGGATTAGGGTAAAGATTAGGGTATGGCTATGTGTTTGGGTTAAGGTTAGGGTTAGGGCAGAGTTTAGGATTAGGGTAAAGATTAGAGTATTGCTATGGGTTGCGGTTAGTGTACGGGTTAGAGAAAGGGTTATCGTTAGGATATGGGTTAATATTAGTGTACGGTGTAGGGTTCGGTTGAAGGGTTCCAGTTACTGTTAGGTTTAGGTCACTGGTTAGTATTAGGGGAAAGATTAGGGTATGGCTTCGGGTGACAGTTAGTGTACGATTTAGGGAACGCGTTAGGAGTAGTGTAAATATTATTGTATAGGTAGGTGTTAGGTTTAGTATACGCAGTAGGGTACAGTTTATAATTAGGGTACGGTTTAAGCTTAGTGTAGGGGTTAGGGTTAGGGTTAGGGTTAGGGTTAAGGCACGGGTTAGGATTACAGTAAAGATTGCGGTATGCCTACATGTTAGGTTTAGTTTATATTTTAGGATATGGGTTATCGTTAGGTTACAGGTTAGGGTTATGCTACGGGTTAGGCTTATGTTTAGGGTATGGGTTAGGATTGGGGTAAAGCTTAGGGTATGGCTACGGATTACTGTTTTGTACTGGCTAGGGAAAATGTTATCATTAGGGTATTGGTTAGAAAGGGTACGGTTTAGGGTTAGGGTTAAGGGTTAAATTTATGGTTACGATAAGTGTTGGAGCATGGGTTAGGATTAGGGTAAAGATTAGGGTACTGGTTAAGATTAGGGTACAGGTTAGGGTTAGGTTTAAGGGTTAGTGTTAGTGTTAGGGTTAGGAAATGCGTTAGGAGTAGCATAAAGATTAGCATATAGCTACAGGTTACAGTGACTGTAACAAGTTAGGGAAAGTATTATCATTCGGGTACAGTTTAGGTTTATGGTACCTGTTAGGGTTAGCTTTAAGGGTTAGGGTTAGGGTTAGGGTTAGGGCACTGCTTAGTATTAGGGTAAAGATTAGAGCATTCCTACGGGTTACAGTTAGTGTACAATTTAGTGAAAGCGTTATCATTAAGGTACGGATTAGGATTAGGGTATGGTTTAGGGTTAGGTTTAAGTGTTAAATTTAGGGTTATGGCTAGGGTACCAGTTAAGTTTAAGGTAAGGATTAGTGTATGGCTACGTGTTTGGGTTAGTATACGTGTTATCGTTAGCGTACGGTTTCAGATTAGGCTATGGGTTAGTGTTAGTGTTCATTGTTACGCTTTGGGTTAGGGTTAGGGTAGTGTTATGGCATGCATTAGGAGTAGGCTAATGAATGGTGTATGGTTACTTGTTAGGGTTAGTTCCCGTGTTAACGTCCAGGTTATCTTTAGGGTTAGGGTTACGATTAGGGTACAGGTTAGGTTTGGGGATAAAAGTTAGGGTTAAGGTTTGGGCAAAGGATAGGATTAGGGTAAATATTGGCGTATGGCTACATGTTAGAGTTAGTGCACATGTTAGGGTACGTGTTATTTTCAGGTTATGGGTTAGGATTAGGATACGGATTAGGGTTACGGTCAAGGTCCAGTGTTAGGGTTGGGGTTAGGGCACATGTTAGGATTAGGGTAAAGATTACAGTATGGCTACGGTTTACGTTCAGTGTACGGGTTCGGGAACAGGTTATCATTAAAGTACGGATTTGTTATAGGGTGTGGTATAGAGTTAGGATTAAGGGTTAGGGTCAGAATAGGGTTAGGATTAGGTCATGGATTAGGATTATGGTAAACATCGCGGTGTGGCTATGTGTTAGCGTTAGTGTATGCATTAGCATACGGGTTATCGTTAGTGTACAGTTTAGAATTAGGGTACGGGTTAGCGTCACGTTTAAGGGTTAGCGTTAGGGTTACGTTATGGTTACAGTTAGGGTTAGGGTTAGGGCACTAGTTATTATTAGGGTAACAATTAAGGTATTCCTACCATTTACAGTTTGTGCATGGGTTAGGGAAATGGTTATCGTTAGGGTACGGATTAGGATTAGGGTTAGGTTTAAGTGTTAAAGTTAGGGTTCGGGTTATGGCACCAGTTAAGTTTAGAGTAAAGATGAGTGTATGTCTACGTGTTTGGGTTACTTTACGTGTTATCATTAGGGTACAGTTTACGATTAGGCTATGGGTTAGGGTTAGCATTAACTGTTACAGTTAGCATTAGGTTTAGGGTTAGGGCACTGCTTAGGATTAGGGTAGATATTAGGGAATGGCTATGTGTTACGGATAGTGTACGTGTTTGGGTATGTTTTATCATTAGCGTATGGGTTAGGATTAGGGTTTGGGTTAGGTTTAAGTGTTAAGGGTTAGGTTTATGGTTGGCACACGTGTTAGGTTTAGGGTAAAGTTTAGTGTACGGCTACGGGTTATGGTTAGTGTACAGGTTAGGGAAAACGTTATCATTATGGTAGAGATTCGTATTACGATACGGGTTAGAGAAAGGGTAAAAGGTAAGGGTTAGGGCATGGTTTAGGATTAGGGTAAAGATTAGGGAATACCTATGGCTTAAGGTTAGTGTACCCGTTTGGAAAGGGTTATCGTTAGGGTATGGGTTAGGATTAGGGTACGGTTTAGGGTTAGGTTTAAGGTTTAGGGATAGGGGTAGGGCACCGGTGAGGAGTAGGGTAGAGATTGGGGTACGGCCATGTGTTAGGGTCAGTGTACGTGTTAGGGTATGGGTTTTCATTGGTGCTCGGGTTAGGATTAGGTAACGGGTTACTGTTAGGTTAATGGTTAGGGTTAGGTTTAGGGATAGGTTTAGTGTTAAGGCACAGGTTAGGATTAGTTTAAACATTTGGGTATGGCTATATTTTACGTTTAGTATACAGGTTGGGGTATGGGTTATCGTTAGGGTATGGGTTATGATTCGTTTACGGTTAAGGTTAGGTTTAATGGTTAGTGTTGGTTTCGGGCACGGGTTAGGATTAGGTTAAAGAATTGGGAAGGGCTACGGCTTATGGTTAGTGTACGGGTTAGGGAACGGGCTATCGTTAGTGTACCAATTAGGATTCGGGTATTGTTTAGAGTTAAGTTTAAAGGTTAGGGTTAGAGTTAGGGTAAGCGAATGGGTTACAATGCTGGTAAATATTAGGGTATGGCTACGCATTAGCATATGGGTTACGTTAGGGATTTCCATTAGGGTACTGGTTCAGATTATGGGACAGATAAGGGTTAAGTGTTGGGGTTAGGTTTAGGGTACGGGTTAGGGTTAGAGTAAAGATTGGGATATGGTTACATGTTAGGTTTAGAGTATGGGTTAGGGTATGTGTTATCATTATGGTATGGGTTAGGGTTAGGGCTAGGGCATGGTTTAGGATTAGGGTAAATATTAGGATATGGCTATGAGTTACAATTACTGTACTGGTTAGAGAAAGCGTTATTGTGAGGTTAGGGGTTTGAATTAGGGCACATGTTAGAGTTAGGCTTAAGGGCTAATGTAAGGATTAAGGTCAGGGAACGAGTTAGGAGTAGGGTAAAGATTCGTGCATGGGTATGGGTAACGGTTAGTGTACAGGTTACGTAACAGGTTATCGTTAGGTTACGTTTTAGGTTTAGGGTACGGTTTAGGGATAGGTATAAGGGTTATTGTTAGGGTTAGGGTTAGGGTTAGGGTTAGGGTTAGGGATAGGTTTAGGGCACTGGTTAGAATTAGATTAAAGACTATGGTACTTTTACCAGTTACAGTTAGTGTACGGGGTAGGGAAATGTTTATCGTTAGGTTACGGATTAGGATTAGGTTTAAGGTTGAAAGTTAGGGTTAGGTTTAGGGCACTGGTTAAATTTAGGGTAAAGATGAGTGTATGGCTACGTGTTTGGATTAATGTATTCTATGATTAGCGTACTGGTTAGGATTAGGGTATGGTTTCGGGTTAGATTTAAGGGTTAGGGTTAGGGTTAAGGCACTGTTTAGGATTAGGGTATGGCTACAGGTTCGGGTTAGTGTACGTGTTTGGGTATGTTTTATCGTTAGTGTATGGTTTAGAATTAGGGTTCAGGTTAGGTTTACGTGTTAGGGGTTAGGGTTATGCTTGGCACACGTGTTAGGATTAGGGTAAAGATTAGGGTATGGCTATGTGTTTGGGTTAAGGTTAGGGTTAGGGCAGAGTTTAGGATTAGGGTAAAGATTAGAGTATTGCTATGGGTTGCGGTTAGTGTACGGGTTAGAGAAAGGGTTATCGTTAGGATATGGGTTAATATTAGTGTACGGTGTAGGGTTCGGTTGAAGGGTTCCAGTTACTGTTAGGTTTAGGTCACTGGTTAGTATTAGGGGAAAGATTAGGGTATGGCTTCGGGTGACAGTTAGTGTACGATTTAGGGAACGCGTTAGGAGTAGTGTAAATATTATTGTATAGGTAGGTGTTAGGTTTAGTATACGCAGTAGGGTACAGTTTATAATTAGGGTACGGTTTAAGCTTAGTGTAGGGGTTAGGGTTAGGGTTAGGGTTAGGGTTAAGGCACGGGTTAGGATTACAGTAAAGATTGCGGTATGCCTACATGTTAGGTTTAGTTTATATTTTAGGATATGGGTTATCGTTAGGTTACAGGTTAGGGTTATGCTACGGGTTAGGCTTATGTTTAGGGTATGGGTTAGGATTGGGGTAAAGCTTAGGGTATGGCTACGGATTACTGTTTTGTACTGGCTAGGGAAAATGTTATCATTAGGGTATTGGTTAGAAAGGGTACGGTTTAGGGTTAGGGTTAAGGGTTAAATTTATGGTTACGATAAGTGTTGGAGCATGGGTTAGGATTAGGGTAAAGATTAGGGTACTGGTTAAGATTAGGGTACAGGTTAGGGTTAGGTTTAAGGGTTAGTGTTAGTGTTAGGGTTAGGAAATGCGTTAGGAGTAGCATAAAGATTAGCATATAGCTACAGGTTACAGTGACTGTAACAAGTTAGGGAAAGTATTATCATTCGGGTACAGTTTAGGTTTATGGTACCTGTTAGGGTTAGCTTTAAGGGTTAGGGTTAGGGTTAGGGTTAGGGCACTGCTTAGTATTAGGGTAAAGATTAGAGCATTCCTACGGGTTACAGTTAGTGTACAATTTAGTGAAAGCGTTATCATTAAGGTATGGATTAGGATTAGGGTATGGTTTAGGGTTAGGTTTAAGTGTTAAATTTAGGGTTATGGCTAGGGTACCAGTTAAGTTTAAGGTAAGGATTAGTGTATGGCTACGTGTTTGGGTTAGTATACGTGTTATCGTTAGCGTACGGTTTCAGATTAGGCTATGGGTTAGTGTTAGTGTTCATTGTTACGCTTTGGGTTAGGGTTAGGGTAGTGTTATGGCATGCATTAGGAGTAGGCTAATGAATGGTGTATGGTT
This sequence comes from Kogia breviceps, assembly GCF_026419965.1. Lineage (NCBI taxonomy): Eukaryota > Metazoa > Chordata > Mammalia > Artiodactyla > Physeteridae > Kogia > Kogia breviceps. The sequence goes on along the minus strand of NC_081322.1, from coordinate 18,814,314 downwards.
ACTTGTTAGGGTTAGTTCCCGTGTTAACGTCCAGGTTATCTTTAGGGTTAGGGTTACGATTAGGGTACAGGTTAGGTTTGGGGATAAAAGTTAGGGTTAAGGTTTGGGCAAAGGATAGGATTAGGGTAAATATTGGCGTATGGCTACATGTTAGAGTTAGTGCACATGTTAGGGTACGTGTTATTTTCAGGTTATGGGTTAGGATTAGGATACGGATTAGGGTTACGGTCAAGGTCCAGTGTTAGGGTTGGGGTTAGGGCACATGTTAGGATTAGGGTAAAGATTACAGTATGGCTACGGTTTACGTTCAGTGTACGGGTTCGGGAACAGGTTATCATTAAAGTACGGATTTGTTATAGGGTGTGGTATAGAGTTAGGATTAAGGGTTAGGGTCAGAATAGGGTTAGGATTAGGTCATGGATTAGGATTATGGTAAACATCGCGGTGTGGCTATGTGTTAGCGTTAGTGTATGCATTAGCATACGGGTTATCGTTAGTGTACAGTTTAGAATTAGGGTACGGGTTAGCGTCACGTTTAAGGGTTAGCGTTAGGGTTACGTTATGGTTACAGTTAGGGTTAGGGTTAGGGCACTAGTTATTATTAGGGTAACAATTAAGGTATTCCTACCATTTACAGTTTGTGCATGGGTTAGGGAAATGGTTATCGTTAGGGTACGGATTAGGATTAGGGTTAGGTTTAAGTGTTAAAGTTAGGGTTCGGGTTATGGCACCAGTTAAGTTTAGAGTAAAGATGAGTGTATGTCTACGTGTTTGGGTTACTTTACGTGTTATCATTAGGGTACAGTTTACGATTAGGCTATGGGTTAGGGTTAGCATTAACTGTTACAGTTAGCATTAGGTTTAGGGTTAGGGCACTGCTTAGGATTAGGGTAGATATTAGGGAATGGCTATGTGTTACGGATAGTGTACGTGTTTGGGTATGTTTTATCATTAGCGTATGGGTTAGGATTAGGGTTTGGGTTAGGTTTAAGTGTTAAGGGTTAGGTTTATGGTTGGCACACGTGTTAGGTTTAGGGTAAAGTTTAGTGTACGGCTACGGGTTATGGTTAGTGTACAGGTTAGGGAAAACGTTATCATTATGGTAGAGATTCGTATTACGATACGGGTTAGAGAAAGGGTAAAAGGTAAGGGTTAGGGCATGGTTTAGGATTAGGGTAAAGATTAGGGAATACCTATGGCTTAAGGTTAGTGTACCCGTTTGGAAAGGGTTATCGTTAGGGTATGGGTTAGGATTAGGGTACGGTTTAGGGTTAGGTTTAAGGTTTAGGGATAGGGGTAGGGCACCGGTGAGGAGTAGGGTAGAGATTGGGGTACGGCCATGTGTTAGGGTCAGTGTACGTGTTAGGGTATGGGTTTTCATTGGTGCTCGGGTTAGGATTAGGTAACGGGTTACTGTTAGGTTAATGGTTAGGGTTAGGTTTAGGGATAGGTTTAGTGTTAAGGCACAGGTTAGGATTAGTTTAAACATTTGGGTATGGCTATATTTTACGTTTAGTATACAGGTTGGGGTATGGGTTATCGTTAGGGTATGGGTTATGATTCGTTTACGGTTAAGGTTAGGTTTAATGGTTAGTGTTGGTTTCGGGCACGGGTTAGGATTAGGTTAAAGAATTGGGAAGGGCTACGGCTTATGGTTAGTGTACGGGTTAGGGAACGGGCTATCGTTAGTGTACCAATTAGGATTCGGGTATTGTTTAGAGTTAAGTTTAAAGGTTAGGGTTAGAGTTAGGGTAAGCGAATGGGTTACAATGCTGGTAAATATTAGGGTATGGCTACGCATTAGCATATGGGTTACGTTAGGGATTTCCATTAGGGTACTGGTTCAGATTATGGGACAGATAAGGGTTAAGTGTTGGGGTTAGGTTTAGGGTACGGGTTAGGGTTAGAGTAAAGATTGGGATATGGTTACATGTTAGGTTTAGAGTATGGGTTAGGGTATGTGTTATCATTATGGTATGGGTTAGGGTTAGGGTTAGGGCATGGTTTAGGATTAGGGTAAATATTAGGATATGGCTATGAGTTACAATTACTGTACTGGTTAGAGAAAGCGTTATTGTGAGGTTAGGGGTTTGAATTAGGGCACATGTTAGAGTTAGGCTTAAGGGCTAATGTAAGGATTAAGGTCAGGGAACACGTTAGGAGTAGGGTAAAGATTCGTGCATGGGTATGGGTAGCGGTTAGTGTACGTAACAGGTTAGCGTTAGTTTCCGTTTTAGGTTTAGGGTACGGTTTAGGGATAGGTATAAGCGTTATTGTTAGGGTTAGGGTTAGGGTTAGGTTTAGGGTTAGGGCACTGGTTAGAATTAAATTAAAGACTATGGTATTTTACCAGTTACAGTTACTGTACGGGGTAGGGAAATGTTTATTGTTAGGGTACGGATTATGATTAGGGTTAGGTTTAGGGTTAGGTTTAAGGTTTTAAAGTTAGGGTTAGGTTTAGGGCACTGGTTAAATTTAGGGTAAAGATGACTGTATGGCTATGTGTTTGGATTACTGTATCTGTTATCATTAGCATACTGTTTAGGATTAGGGTATGGGTTCGGGTTATATTTAAGGCTTAGGGTGAGGGTTATGGCACTGGTTAGGATTAGGTTATGGCTACAGGTTAGGGTTAGTGTACGTGTTTGGGTATGTTTTATCGTTAGTATATGGTTTAGAATTAGGGTTCGGGTTAGTTTTACGTGTTAGGGGTTAGGGTTATGGTTGGCACACGTGTTAGGATTAGGTTAAAGATTAGGGTATGGCTATGTGTTTGGGTTAAGGTTAGGGTTAGGGCAGAGTTTAGGATTAGGGTAAAGATTAGAGTATTGCTATGGGTTGCGGTTAGAGTACGGGTTAGAGAAAGGGTCATTGTTAGGATACGGGTTAATATTAGCGTACGGTTTAGGGTTAGGTTGAAGGGTTCCTGTTAGGGTTAGGTTTAGGTCACTGGTTAGTATTAGGGAAAAGATTAGGGTATGGCTTCTGGTGACAGTTAGTGTACGATTTAGGGAACGGGTTAGGAGTAGTGTAAATATTATGGTACAGGTACGTGTTAGGGTTAGTGTACGCATTAGGGTACGGTTTATCATTAGGGTACGGTTTAGGCTTAGTGTACGGGTTAGGGTTAGGGTTAGGGTTAGGGTTAAGGCACGGGTTAGGATTAGGGTAAAGATTGCGGTATGCCTACATGTTAGGTTTAGTTTATATTTTAGGATATGGGTTATCGTTAGGTTACAGGTTAGGGTTATGCTGCGGGTTAGGCTTATGTTTAGGGTATGGGTTAGGAGTAGGGTAAAGCTTAGGGTATGGCTACGGATTACTGTTTTGTACTGGCTAGGGAAAATGTTATCATTAGGGTATTGGTTACAAAGGGCACGGTTTAGGATTAGGGTTAAGGGTTAACGTTATGGTTACGAGTAGGGTTAGAGCATGGGTTAGGATTAGGGTAAAGATTAGGGTATGGTTACGGTCAGTGTACGGGTTAGGGAAAAGGTTGTCATTAAAGTACGGGTTAGCATTAGTGTACGAATTAGGGTTATGTTTAAGGATTATGGTCAGGTCTAGGGTTAGGGTTAGGGCATGGGTTAGGATTATGTTAAACATTGGGGTATGGTTACGTGCCAGGGTTAGTGTATGGGTTAGGGTACAGGTTAGGATAAGGGTACGGGTTAGAGTTAGGTTTAAGGGTTAGTGTTAGTGTTAGGGTTAGGAAACGCATTAGGAGTAGCATAAACATTAGCATATAGCTACAGGTTACAGTGACTGTACAAGTTAGGGAAAGTATTATCGTTCGGGTACACTTTAGGTTTATGGTACGTGTTAGGGTTAGCTTTAAGGGTTAGGGTTAGGGCACTGCTTAGTATTAGGGTAAAGATTAGGGCATTCCTACGGGTTACAGTTAGTGTACAGGTTAGTGAAAGGGTTATCATTAAGGTACGGATTAGGATTAAGGTATGGTTTAGGGTTAGGTTTAAGTGTTAAAATTAGTGTTATGGTTAGGGTACCGGTTAAGTTTAAGGTATAGATTAGTGTATGGCTACGTGTTTGGGTTAGTGTACATGTTATCGTTAGGGTATGGTTTACAATTTGGCTATGGGTTAGTGTTAGTGTTCATTGTTACGCTTAGGGTTAGAGTTAGGGTAGTGTTATGGCATGCATTAGGAGTAGGCTAATGAATGGTGTATGGTTACTTGTTAGGGTTAGTTCCCGTGTTAACGTACAGGTTATCGTTAGGGTTAGGGTTACGATTAGGGTACCGGTTAGGTTTGGGTATAAAGCTTAAGGTTAAGGTTAGGGCATAGGATAGGATTAGGGTAAATATTGGCGTATGGCGACATGTTAGAGTTAGTGTACATGTTAGGGTACGTGTTATTTTCAGGTTATGGGTTAGGATTAGTATACGGATTAGGGTTGCGGTCAAGGTCCAGTGTTAGGGTTAGGGTTAGGGCACGTGTTAGGATTAGGGTAAAGATTACAGTATGGTTACGGGTTACGTTCAGTGTACGGGTTAGGGAACAGGTTATCATTAAAGTACGGATTAGGTATAGGGTACGGTATAGAGTTAGGATTAAGGGTTAGGGTCAGGATAGTGTTAGGATTAGGTCATGGATTAGGATTATGGTAAACATCGGGGTGTGGCTGTGTGTTAGCGTTAGTGTATGCGTTAGGGTACGGTTATCGTTATTGTACAGGTTAGAATTATGGTATGGGTTAGCGTTACGTTTAAGGTTTAGGGTCAGTGTTAGGTTAGGGTTAGGGTTACGGTTATGGTTACAGTTAGGGTTAGGGTTAGGGCACTAATTATTATTAGGGTAGAAATTAAGGTATTCCTACCATTTACAGTTTGTGCATGGGTTAGGGAAATGGTTATCATTAGGGTTCAGATTAGGTTTAGGGTTAGGTTTAAGTGTTAAAGTTAGGGTTAGGGTTACAGCACCGGTTAAGTTTAGGGTAAAGCTGAGTGTATGGCTACGTGTTTGGGTTACTTTACGTGTTATCATTAGGGTACAGTATACGATTAGGCTATGGGTTAGGGTTAGTGTTAATTATTACGGTAAGGTTTAGGGTTAGTGTTAGGGCACTGGTTAGGATTAGGGTAGAGATTAGGGTATGGCTATGTGTTAGGGATATTGTACGTGTTTGGGTCTGTTTTATCATTAGCGTATGGGTTAGGATTAGGGTTCGGGATAGGTTTAAGTGTTAAGGGTTAGGTTGGTTGGCACACGTGTTAGGTTTAGGGTAAAGTTTAGGGTACGGCTCTGAGTTACGGGTTAAGGAAAACGTTATAGTTATGGTACAGATTAGTATTAAGATACGGGTTAGAAAAAGGGTAAAAGGTATGGGTTAGGGCATGGTTTAGGATTAGGGTAAAGATTAGGGAATACCTACGGCTTAAGCTTAGTGTACGGGTTTGGAAAGGGTTATCGTTAGGGTATGGGTTAGGATTAGGGTACGGTTTAGTGTTAGGTTTAAGGTTTAGGGATAGGGGTAGGGCACTGGTTAGGAGTAGGGTAGAGATTGGGGTACGGCCATGTGTTAGGGTCCGTGTACCTGTTAGGGTATGGGTTTTCATTGGTGCACGGGTTAGGATTAGGTAACGGGTTACTGTTAGGTTAATGGTTAGGGTTAGGTTTAGGGATAGGTTTAGTGTTAAGGCACAGGTTAGTATTAGGTTAAACATTGGGGTATGGCTACATTTTACATTTCGTATACAGGTTGGGGTATGGGTTATCGTTAGGGTATGGGTTATGATTCGTTTACGGTTAAGGTTAGGTTTAATGTTTAGTGTTGTTTTAGGGCATGGGTTAGGATTAGTTTAAAGAATGGGGTAGGGCTATGGCTTATGGTTAGTGTACGGGTTAGGGAACGGGTTATCGTTAGTGTACCAATTAGGAGTTGGGTATGGTTTAGAGTTAAGTTTAAAGGTTACGGTTAGAGTTAGGGTAAGCGAATGGGTTACAATGCGGGTATAGATTAGGGAATGGCTACGCGTTAGCGTATGGGTTACGTTAGGGATTTCCATTAGGGTACTGGTTCAGATAATGGGACAGATAAGGGTTAAGTGTTGGAGTTAGGTTTAGGGTACGGGTTAGGTTTAGAGTAAAGATTGGGATATGGTTACATGTTAGGTTTAGAGTATCGGTTAGGCTATGTGTTATCCTTATGGTATGGGTTAGGGTTAGGGTTAGGGCATGGTTTAGGATTACACTAAATATTAGGATATGGTTATGAGTTACAATTACTGTACTGGTTAGAGAAAGCGTTATTGTGAGGTTAGGGGTTTGAATTAGGGCACATGTTAGAGTTAGGCTTAAGGGCTAATGTAAGGATTAAGGTCAGGGAATGCGTTAGGAGTAAGGTAAAGATTCGTGCATGGGTATGGGTAACGGTTAGTGTACGGGTTACGTAACAGGTTATCGTTAGGTTACGTTTTAGGATTAGGGTACGATTTAGGGATAGGTATAAGGGTTATTGTTAGGGTTAGGGTTAGGGTTCGTGTTAGGGTTAGGGTTAGGTTTAGGGCACTGGTTAGAATTAGATTAAAGAGTACAGTACTTTTACCAGTTACAGTTAGTGTACGGGGTAGGGAAAGGTTTATCGTTAGGGTACGGATTATGATTAGGGTTAGTTTTAGGGTTAGGTTTAAGGTTTAAAGTTAGGGTTAGGTTTAGGGCACTTGTTAAATTTAGGGTAAAGATGAGTGTATGGCTATGTGTTTGGATTACTGTATCTGTTATCATTAGCGTACTGGTTACGAATAGGGTATGGGTTCGGGTTAGGTTTAGGGTTAAGGCACTGGTTAGGATTAGGGTATGGCTACAGGTTAGGTTTAGTGTACGTGTTTGGGTATGTTTTATCGTTAGTGTATGGTTTAGAATTAGGGTTCGGGTTAGGTTTAGGTGTTAGGGGTTAGGGTTATGGTTGGCACACGTGTTAGGATTAGGTTAAAGATTAGGGTATGGCTATGTGTTTGGGTTAAGGTTAGGGTTAGGGCAGAGTTTAGGATTAGGGTAAAGATTAGAGTATTGCTATGGGTTGCGGTTAGAGTACGGGTTAGAGAAAGGGTTATTGTTAGGATACGGGTTAATATTAGCGTACGGTTTAGGGTTAGGTTGAAGGGTTCCTGTTAGGGTTAGGTTTAGGTCACTGGTTAGTATTAGGGAAAAGATTAGGGTATGGCTTCTGGTGACAGTTAGTGTACGATTTAGGGAACGGGTTAGGAGTAGTGTAAATATTATGGTACAGGTACGTGTTAGGGTTAGTGTACTCATTAGGGTACGGTTTATCATTAGGGTACGGTTTAGGCTTAGTGTATGGGTTAGGGTTAGCGTTAGGGTTAGGGTTAAGGCACGGGTTAGGATTAGGGTAAAGATTGCGGTATGCCTACATGGTAGGTTTAGTTTATATTTTAGGATATGGGTTATCGTTAGGTTACAGGTTAGGGTTATGCTACGGGTTAGGCTTATGTTTAGGGTATGGGTTAGGAGTAGGGTAAAGCTTTGGGTATGGCTACGGATTACTGTTTTGTACTGGCCAGGGAAAATGTTATCATTAGGGTATTGGTTAGAAAGGGCACGGTTTAGGGTTAGGGTTAAGGGTTAAATTTATGGTTACGATAAGTGTTGGAGCATGGGTTAGGATTAGGGTAAAGATTAGGGTATGGTTACGGTCAGTGTACGGGTTAGGGAAAAGTTTGTCGTTAAAGTATGGGTTAGCATAAGCGTACGAATTAGGGTTATGTTTAAGGATTATGGTCAGGTCTAGGGTTAGGCTTAGGGCACGGCTTAGGATTATGGTAAACATTGGGGTATGGTTATGTGTCAGGGTTAGTGTATGGGTTAGGGTACTGGTTAAGATTAGGGTACAGGTTAGGGTTAGGTTTAAGGGTTAGTGTTAGTGTTAGGGTTAGGAAATGCGTTAGGAGTAGCATAAAGATTAGCATATAGCTACAGGTCACAGTGACTGTAACAAGTTAGGGAAAGTATTATCATTCGGGTACAGTTTAGGTTTATGGTACGTGTTAGGGTTAGCTTTAAGGGTTAGGGTTAGGGTTAGGGTTAGGGCACTGCTTAGTATTAGGGTAAAGATTAGAGCATTCCTACGGGTTACAGTTAGTGTACAATTTAGTGAAAGGGTTATCATTAAGGTACGGATTAGGATTAGGGTATGGTTTAGGGTTAGGTTTAAGTGTTAAATTTAGGGTTATGGCTAGGGTACCAGTTAAGTTTAAGGTAAGGATTAGTGTATGGCTACGTGTTTGGGTTAGTATACGTGTTATCGTTAGGGTACGGTTTCAGATTAGGCTATGGGTTAGTGTTAGTGTTCATTGTTACGCTTAGGGTTAGGGTTAGGGTAGTGTTATGGCATGCATTAGGAGTAGGCTAATGAATGGTGTATGGTTACTTGTTAGGGTTAGTTCCCGTGTTAACGTACAGGTTATCGTTCGGGTTAGGGTTATGATTAGGGTACCGGTTAGGTTTGGGTATAAAGCTTAAGGTTAAGGGTAGGGCATAGGATAGGATTAGGGTAAATATTGACGTATGGCGACATGTTAGAGTTCGTGTACATGTTAGGGTACGTGTTATTTTCAGGGTATGGGTTAGGATTAGTATACGGATTAGGGTTTCGGTCAAGGTCCAGTGTTAAGGTTAGGGTTAGGGTTAGGGCACGTGTTAGGATTAGGGTAAAGATTACAGTATGGTTACGGGTTACGTTCAGTGTACGGGTTAGGGAACAGGTTATCATTAAAGTACGGATTAGGTATAGGGTATGGTATAGAGTTAGGATTAAGGGTTAGGGTCAGGATAGGGTTAGGATTAGGTCATGGATTAGGATTATGGTAAACATCGGGGTGTGGCTGTGTGTTAGCGTTATTGTATGCGTTAGGGTACGGTTATCGTTATTGTACAGGTTAGAATTATGGTATGGGTTAGCGTTACGTTTAAGGTTTAGGGTCAGTGTTAGGTTAGGGTTAGGGTTACGGTTATGGTTACAGTTAGGGTTAGGGTTAGGGCACTAGTTATTATTAGGGTAAAAATTAAGGTATTCCTACCATTTACAGTTTGTGCATGGGTTAGGCAAATGGTTATCATTAGGGTTCAGATTAGGTTTAGGGTTAGGTTTAAGTGTTAAAGTTAGGGTTAGGGTTATGGCACCGGTTAAGTTTAGGTTAAAGATGAGTGTATGGCTACGTTTTTGGGTTAGTTTATGTGTTATCATTTGGGTACAGTTTACGATTAGGCTATGGGTTAGGGTTAGTGTTAATTAGTACGGTTAGGGTTTTGGGTTAGTGTTAGGGCATTGGTTAGGATTAGGGTAGAGATTAGGGTATGGCTATGTGTTAGGGATATTGTACTTGTTTGGGAATGTTTTATCATTAGCGTATGGGTTAGGATTAGGGTTCGGGTTAGGTTTAAGTGTTAAGGGTTAGGTTTATGGTTCTCACAGGTGTTAGGTTTACGGTAAAGTTTAGGGTACGGCTCCGAGTTACGGGTTAGGGAAAACGTTATCATTATGGTACAGATTAGTATTAAGGTACAGGTTAGAAAAAGGGTAAAAGGTATGGGTTTGGGCATGGTTTAGGATTAGGGTAAAGATTAGGGAATACCTACGGCTTAAGCTTAGTGTACGGGTTTGGAAAGGGTTATCGTTAGGGTATGGGTTAGGATTAGGGTACGGTTTAGGGTTAGGTTTAAGGTTTAGGGATAGGGGTAGGGCACCGGTTAGGAGTAGGGTAGAGATTGGGGTACGGCCATGTGTTAGGGTCAGTGTACGTGTTAGGGTATGGGTTTTCATTGGTGCACGGGTTAGGATTAGGTAACGGGTTACTGTTAGGTTAATGGTTAGGGTTAGGTTTAGGGATAGGTTTAGTGTTAAGGCACAGGTTAGGATTAGGTTAAACATTTGGGTATGGCTACATTTTACATTTAGTATACAGGTTGGGGTATGGGTTATCGTTAGGGTATGGGTTATGATTCGTTTACGGTTAAGGTTAGGTTTAATGTTTAGTGTTGTTTTAGGGCATGGGTTAGGATTAGTTTAAAGAATGGGGTAGGGCTATGGCTTATGGTTAGTGTACGGGTTAGGGAACGGGTTATCGTTAGTGTACCAATTAGGAGTTGGGTATGGTTTAGAGTTAAGTTTAAAGGTTACGGTTAGAGTTAGGGTAAGCGAATGGGTTACAATGCGGGTATAGATTAGGGAATGGCTACGCGTTAGCGTATGGGTTACGTTTGGGATTTCCATTAGGGTACTGGTTCAGATAATGGGACAGATAAGGGTTAAGTGTTGGAGTTAGGTTTAGGGTACGGGTTAGGTTTAGAGTAAAGATTGGGATATGGTTACATGTTAGGTTTAGAGTATCGGTTAGGCTATGTGTTATCCTTATGGTATGGGTTAGGGTTAGGGTTAGGGCATGGTTTAGGATTACACTAAATATTAGGATATGGTTATGAGTTACAATTACTGTACTGGTTAGAGAAAGCATTATTGTGAGGTTAGGGGTTTGAATTAGGGCACATGTTAGAGTTAGGCTTAAGGGCTAATGTAAGGATTAAGGTCAGGGAATGCGTTAGGAGTAAGGTAAAGATTCGTGCATGGGTATGGGTAACGGTTAGTGTACGGGTTACGTAACAGGTTATCGTTAGGTTACGTTTTAGGATTAGGGTACCATTTAGGGATAGGTATAAGGGTTATTGTTATTGTTAGGGTTAGGGTTCGTGTTAGGGTTAGGGTTAGGTTTAGGGCACTGGTTAGAATTAGATTAAAGAGTACAGTACTTTTACCAGTTACAGTTAGTGTACGGGGTAGGGAAAGGTTTATCGTTAGGGTACGGATTATGATTAGGGTTAGTTTTAGGGTTAGGTTTAAGGTTTAAAGTTAGGGTTAGGTTTAGGGCACTTGTTAAATTTAGGGTAAAGATGAGTGTATGGCTATGTGTTTGGATTACTGTATCTGTTATCATTAGCGTACTGGTTATGAATAGGGTATGGGTTCGGGTTAGGTTTAGGGTTAAGGCACTGGTTAGGATTAGGGTATGGCTACAGGTTAGGGTTAGTGTACGTGTTTGGGTATGTTTTATCGTTAGTGTATGGTTTAGAATTAGGGTTCGGGTTAGGTTTACGTGTTAGGGGTTAGGGTTATGGTTGGCACACGTGTTAGGATTAGGTTAAAGATTAGGGTATGGCTATGTGTTTGGGTTAAGGTTAGGGTTAGGGCAGAGTTTAGGATTAGGGTAAAGATTAGAGTATTGCTATGGGTTGCGGTTAGAGTACGGGTTAGAGAAAGGGTTATTGTTAGGATACGGGTTAATATTAGCGTACGGTTTAGGGTTAGGTTGAAGGGTTCCTGTTAGGGTTAGGTTTAGGTCACTGGTTAGTATTAGGGAAAAGATTAGGGTATGGCTTCTGGTGACAGTTAGTGTATGATTTAGGGAACGGGTTAGGAGTAGTGTAAATATTATGGTACAGGTACGTGTTAGGGTTAGTGTACTCATTAGGGTACGGTTTATCATTAGGGTACGGTTTAGGCTTAGTGTATGGGTTAGGGTTAGCGTTAGGGTTAGGGTTAAGGCACGGGTTAGGATTAGGGTAAAGATTGCGGTATGCCTACATGTTAGGTTTAGTTTATATTTTAGGATATGGGTTATCGTTAGGTTACAGTTTAGGGTTATGCTACGGGTTAGGCTTATGTTTAGGGTATGGGTTAGGATTGGGGTAAAGCTTAGGGTATGGCTACGGATTACTGTTTTGTACTGGCTAGGGAAAATGTTATCATTAGGGTATTGGTTAGAAAGGGTACGGTTTAGGGTTAGGGTTAAGGGTTAAATTTATGGTTACGATAAGTGTTGGAGCATGGGTTAGGATTAGGGTAAAGATTAGGGTACTGGTTAAGATTAGGGTACAGGTTAGGGTTAGGTTTAAGGGTTAGTGTTAGTGTTAGGGTTAGGAAATGCGTTAGGAGTAGCATAAAGATTAGCATATAGCTACAGGTTACAGTGACTGTAACAAGTTAGGGAAAGTATTATCATTCGGGTACAGTTTAGGTTTATGGTACCTGTTAGGGTTAGCTTTAAGGGTTAGGGTTAGGGTTAGGGTTAGGGCACTGCTTAGTATTAGGGTAAAGATTAGAACATTCCTACGGGTTACAGTTAGTGTACAATTTAGTGAAAGCGTTATCATTAAGGTACGGATTAGGATTAGGGTATGGTTTAGGGTTAGGTTTAAGTGTTAAATTTAGGGTTATGGCTAGGGTACCAGTTAAGTTTAAGGTAAGGATTAGTGTATGGCTACGTGTTTGGGTTAGTATACGTGTTATCGTTAGCGTACGGTTTCAGATTAGGCTATGGGTTAGTGTTAGTGTTCATTGTTACGCTTTGGGTTAGGGTTAGGGTAGTGTTATGGCATGCATTAGGAGTAGGCTAATGAATGGTGTATGGTTACTTGTTAGGGTTAGTTCCCGTGTTAACGTCCAGGTTATCTTTAGGGTTAGGGTTACGATTAGGGTACAGGTTAGGTTTGGGGATAAAAGTTAGGGTTAAGGTTTGGGCAAAGGATAGGATTAGGGTAAATATTGGCGTATGGCTACATGTTAGAGTTAGTGCACATGTTAGGGTACGTGTTATTTTCAGGTTATGGGTTAGGATTAGGATACGGATTAGGGTTACGGTCAAGGTCCAGTGTTAGGGTTGGGGTTAGGGCACATGTTAGGATTAGGGTAAAGATTACAGTATGGCTACGGTTTACGTTCAGTGTACGGGTTCGGGAACAGGTTATCATTAAAGTACGGATTTGTTATAGGGTATGGTATAGAGTTAGGATTAAGGGTTAGGGTCAGAATAGGGTTAGGATTAGGTCATGGATTAGGATTATGGTAAACATCGCGGTGTGGCTATGTGTTAGCGTTAGTGTATGCATTAGCATACGGGTTATCGTTAGTGTACAGTTTAGAATTAGGGTACGGGTTAGCGTCACGTTTAAGGGTTAGCGTTAGGGTTACGTTATGGTTACAGTTAGGGTTAGGGTTAGGGCACTAGTTATTATTAGGGTAACAATTAAGGTATTCCTACCATTTACAGTTTGTGCATGGGTTAGGGAAATGGTTATCGTTAGGGTACGGATTAGGATTAGGGTTAGGTTTAAGTGTTAAAGTTAGGGTTCGGGTTATGGCACCAGTTAAGTTTAGAGTAAAGATGAGTGTATGTCTACGTGTTTGGGTTACTTTACGTGTTATCATTAGGGTACAGTTTACGATTAGGCTATGGGTTAGGGTTAGCATTAACTGTTACAGTTAGCATTAGGTTTAGGGTTAGGGCACTGCTTAGGATTAGGGTAGATATTAGGGAATGGCTATGTGTTACGGATAGTGTACGTGTTTGGGTATGTTTTATCATTAGCGTATGGGTTAGGATTAGGGTTTGGGTTAGGTTTAAGTGTTAAGGGTTAGGTTTATGGTTGGCACACGTGTTAGGTTTAGGGTAAAGTTTAGTGTACGGCTACGGGTTATGGTTAGTGTACAGGTTAGGGAAAACGTTATCATTATGGTAGAGATTCGTATTACGATACGGGTTAGAGAAAGGGTAAAAGGTAAGGGTTAGGGCATGGTTTAGGATTAGGGTAAAGATTAGGGAATACCTATGGCTTAAGGTTAGTGTACCCGTTTGGAAAGGGTTATCGTTAGGGTATGGGTTAGGATTAGGGTACGGTTTAGGGTTAGGTTTAAGGTTTAGGGATAGGGGTAGGGCACCGGTGAGGAGTAGGGTAGAGATTGGGGTACGGCCATGTGTTAGGGTCAGTGTACGTGTTAGGGTATGGGTTTTCATTGGTGCTCGGGTTAGGATTAGGTAACGGGTTACTGTTAGGTTAATGGTTAGGGTTAGGTTTAGGGATAGGTTTAGTGTTAAGGCACAGGTTAGGATTAGTTTAAACATTTGGGTATGGCTATATTTTACGTTTAGTATACAGGTTGGGGTATGGGTTATCGTTAGGGTATGGGTTATGATTCGTTTACGGTTAAGGTTAGGTTTAATGGTTAGTGTTGGTTTCGGGCACGGGTTAGGATTAGGTTAAAGAATTGGGAAGGGCTACGGCTTATGGTTAGTGTACGGGTTAGGGAACGGGCTATCGTTAGTGTACCAATTAGGATTCGGGTATTGTTTAGAGTTAAGTTTAAAGGTTAGGGTTAGAGTTAGGGTAAGCGAATGGGTTACAATGCTGGTAAATATTAGGGTATGGCTACACATTAGCATATGGGTTACGTTAGGGATTTCCATTAGGGTACTGGTTCAGATTATGGGACAGATAAGGGTTAAGTGTTGGGGTTAGGTTTAGGGTACGGGTTAGGGTTAGAGTAAAGATTGGGATATGGTTACATGTTAGGTTTAGAGTATGGGTTAGGGTATGTGTTATCATTATGGTATGGGTTAGGGTTAGGGTTAGGGCATGGTTTAGGATTAGGGTAAATATTAGGATATGGCTATGAGTTACAATTACTGTACTGGTTAGAGAAAGCGTTATTGTGAGGTTAGGGGTTTGAATTAGGGCACATGTTAGAGTTAGGCTTAAGGGCTAATGTAAGGATTAAGGTCAGGGAACGAGTTAGGAGTAGGGTAAAGATTCGTGCATGGGTATGGGTAACGGTTAGTGTACAGGTTACGTAACAGGTTATCGTTAGGTTACGTTTTAGGTTTAGGGTACGGTTTAGGGATAGGTATAAGGGTTATTGTTAGGGTTAGGGTTAGGGTTAGGGTTAGGGTTAGGGATAGGTTTAGGGCACTGGTTAGAATTAGATTAAAGACTATGGTACTTTTACCAGTTACAGTTAGTGTACGGGGTAGGGAAATGTTTATCGTTAGGTTACGGATTAGGATTAGGTTTAAGGTTGAAAGTTAGGGTTAGGTTTAGGGCACTGGTTAAATTTAGGGTAAAGATGAGTGTATGGCTACGTGTTTGGATTAATGTATTCTATGATTAGCGTACTGGTTAGGATTAGGGTATGGTTTCGGGTTAGATTTAAGGGTTAGGGTTAGGGTTAAGGCACTGTTTAGGATTAGGGTATGGCTACAGGTTCGGGTTAGTGTACGTGTTTGGGTATGTTTTATCGTTAGTGTATGGTTTAGAATTAGGGTTCAGGTTAGGTTTACGTGTTAGGGGTTAGGGTTATGCTTGGCACACGTGTTAGGATTAGGGTAAAGATTAGGGTATGGCTATGTGTTTGGGTTAAGGTTAGGGTTAGGGCAGAGTTTAGGATTAGGGTAAAGATTAGAGTATTGCTATGGGTTGCGGTTAGTGTACGGGTTAGAGAAAGGGTTATCGTTAGGATATGGGTTAATATTAGTGTACGGTGTAGGGTTCGGTTGAAGGGTTCCAGTTACTGTTAGGTTTAG
Organism: Kogia breviceps; assembly: GCF_026419965.1. Classification (NCBI taxonomy): domain Eukaryota; kingdom Metazoa; phylum Chordata; class Mammalia; order Artiodactyla; family Physeteridae; genus Kogia; species Kogia breviceps. The sequence goes on along the minus strand of NC_081322.1, from coordinate 18,798,929 downwards.
GTCACTGGTTAGTATTAGGGGAAAGATTAGGGTATGGCTTCGGGTGACAGTTAGTGTACGATTTAGGGAACGCGTTAGGAGTAGTGTAAATATTATTGTATAGGTAGGTGTTAGGTTTAGTATACGCAGTAGGGTACAGTTTATAATTAGGGTACGGTTTAAGCTTAGTGTAGGGGTTAGGGTTAGGGTTAGGGTTAGGGTTAAGGCACGGGTTAGGATTACAGTAAAGATTGCGGTATGCCTACATGTTAGGTTTAGTTTATATTTTAGGATATGGGTTATCGTTAGGTTACAGGTTAGGGTTATGCTACGGGTTAGGCTTATGTTTAGGGTATGGGTTAGGAGTAGGGTAAAGCTTAGGGTATGGCTACAGATTACTGTTTTGTACTGGCTAGGGAAAATGTTATCATTAGGGTATTGGTTACAAAGGGCACGTTTTAGGGTTAGGGTTAAGGGTTAAAGTTATGGTTACGATAAGTGTTAGAGCATGGGTTAGGATTAGGGTAAAGATTAGGGTATGGTTACGGTCAGTGTACGGGTTAGGGAAAAGTTTGTCGTTAAAGTACGGGTTAGCATTAGCGTACGAATTAGGGTTATGTTTAAGGATTATGGTCAGGTCTAGAGTTAGGGTTAGGGCATGGGTTAGGATTATGTTAAACATTGGGGTATGGTTACGTGCCAGGGTTAGCATATGGGTTAGGTTACAGGTTAGGTTTAGGGTATGGGTGAGGGTTAGGTTTAAGTGTTAGTGTTAGTGTTAGGGTTAGGAAACGCATTAGGAGTAGCATAAAGATTAGCATATAGCTACAGGTTACAGTGACTGTACAAGTTAGGGAAACTATTATCGTTCGGGTACAGTTTAGGGTTTTGGTACGTGTTAGGGTTAGCTTTAAGGGTTACGGTTAGGGTTAGGTTTAGGGCACTGCTTAGTATTAGGGTAAAGATTAGGGCATTCCTACGGGTTACAGTTAGTGTACAGGTTAGTGAAAGGGTTATCATTAAGGTACGGATTAGGATTAGGGTATGGTTTAGGGTTAGGTTTAAGTGTTAAAATTAGTGTTATGGTTAGGGTACCAGTTAAGTTTAAGGTAAAGATTAGTGTATGGCTATGTGTTTGGGTTAGTGTACGTGTTATCGTTAGGGTACGGTTTAGGATTAGGCTATGGGTTAGTGTTAGTATTCATTGTTACGCTTAGGGTTAGGGTTAGGGTAGTGTTATGGCATGCATTAGTAGTAGGCTAATGAATGGTGTATGGTTACTTGTTAGGGTTAGTTCCCGTGTTAACGTACAGGTTATCGTTAGGGTTAGGGTTACGATTAGGGTACCAGTTAGGTTTGGGTATAAAGCTTAAGGTTAAGGTTAGGGCATAGGATAGGATTAGGTTAAATATTGGCGTATGGCGACATGTTAGAGTTAGTGTACATGTTAGGGTACGTGTTATTTTCAGGTTATGGGTTAGGATTAGTATGCGGATTAGGGTTGCGGTCAAGGTCCAGTGTTAGGGTTAGGGTTAGGGCACGTGTTAGGATTAGGGTAAAGATTATAGTATGGCTACAGGTTAGGTTCAGTGTACAGGTTAGGGAACAGGTTATCATTAAAGTACGGATTAGGAATAGGGTACGGTATAGAGTTAGGATTAAGGGTTAGGGTCAGGATAGGGTTAGGATTAGGTCATGGATTAGGATTATGGTAAACATCGGGGTGTGGCTATGTGTTAGCGTTAGTGTATGCGTTAGGGTACGGTTATCGTTATTGTACAGGTTAGAATTATGGTATGGGTTAGCGTTACGTTTAAGGTTTAGGGTCAGTGTTAGGTTAGGGTTAGGGTTACGGTTATGGTTACAGTTAGGGTTAGGGCACTAGTTATTATTAGGGTAACAATTAAGGTATTGCTACCATTTACAGTTTGTGCATGGGTTAGGGAAATGGTTATCGTTAGGGTTCAGATTAGGATTAGGGTTAGGTTTAAGTGTTAAAGTTAGGGTTAGGGTTACGGCACCGGTTAAGTTTAGGGTAAAGATGAGTGTATGGCTACGTGTTTGGGTTAGTTTACGTGTTATCATTTGGGTACAGTTTATGATTAGGCTATGGGTTAGGGTTAGTGTTAATTATTATGGTTAGGTTTACGGTTAGTGTTAGGGCACTGGTTAGGATTAGGGTAGAGATTAGTGTATGGCTATGTGTTAGGGATATTGTACGTGTTTGGGTATGTTTTATCATTAGCGTATGGGTTAGGATTAGGGTTCGGGTTACGTTTAAGTGTTAAGGGTTCGGTTTATGGCTGGCACACGTGTTAGGTTTAGGGTAAAGTTTAGAGTACTGCTCCGAGTTACGGGTCAGGAAAACGTTATCATTATGGTACAGATTAGTATTAAGGTACAGGTTAGAAAAACGGTAAAAGGTATGGGTTAGGGCATGGTTTAGGATTAGGGTAAAGATTAGGGAATACCTACGGCTTAAGCTTAGTGTACGGGTTTGGAAAGGGTTATCGTTAGGGTATGGGTTAGGATTAGGGTACGGTTTAGGGTTAGGTTTAAGTTTTAGGGATGGGGTAGGGCACCGGTTAGGAGTAGGGTAGAGATTGTGGTACGGCCATGTGTTAGGGTCAGTGTAAGTGTTAGGGTATGGGTTTTCATTGGTGCATGGGTTAGGATTAGGTAATGGTTTACTGTTAGGTTAATGGTTAGGGTTAGGTTTAGGGATAGGTTTAGTGTTAAGGCACAGGTTAGGATTAGGTTAAACATTTGGGTATGGCTACATTTTACGTTTAGTATACGGGTTGGGGTATGGGTTATCGTTAGGGTATGGGTTAGGATTCGTTTACGGTTAAGGTTAGGTTTAATGGTTAGTGTTTGTTTAGGGCACGGGTTAGGATTAGGTTAAAGAATGGGGTAGGGCTACGGCTTATGGTTAGTGTACCTGTTAGGGAACGGGTTATCGTTAGTGTATGGATTAGGATTCGGGTATGGTTTAGAGTTAAGTTTAAAGGTTAGGGTTAGAGTTAGGGTAAGGAATGGGTTACAATGTGGGTAAAGATTAGGGTATGGCTACGCGTTAGCGTATGGGTTACGTTAGGGATTTCCATTAGGGTACTGGTTCAGATAATGGGACAGATAAGGGTTAACTGTTGGGGTTAGGTTTAGGGTACGGGTTAGGGTTAGAGTAACGATTGGGATATGGTTACATGTTAGGTTTAGAGTATGGGTTAGGGTATGTGTTATCCTTATGGTATGGGTTAGGGATAGAGTTAGGGCATGGTTTAGGATTAGGGTAAATATTAGGATATGGCTATGAGTTACAATTACTGTACTGGTTAGAGAAAGCGTTATTGTGAGGTTAGGGGTTTGAATTAGGGCACATGTTAGAGTTAGGCTTAAGGGCTAATGTAAGGATTAAGGTCAGGGAACACGTTAGGAGTAGGGTAAAGATTCGTGCATGGGTATGGGTAGTGGTTAGTGTACGGGTTACGTAACAGGTTAGCGTTAGTTTACGTTTTAGGTTTAGGGTACGGTTTAGGGATAGGTATAAGCGTTATTGTTAGGGTTAGGGTTAGGGTTAGGTTTAGGGTTAGGGCACTGGTTAGAATTAGATTAAAGACTATGGTATTTTACCAGTTACAGTTACTGTACGGGGTAGGGAAATGTTTATTGTTAGGGTACGGATTATGATTAGGGTTAGGTTTAGGGTTAGGTTTAAGGTTTTAAAGTTAGGGTTAGGTTTGGGGCACTGGTTAAATTTAGGGTAAAGATGAGTGTATGGCTATGTGTTTGGATTACTGTATCTGTTATCATTAGCATACTGTTTAGGATTAGGGTATGGGTTCGGGTTATATTTAAGGCTTAGGGTGAGGGTTATGGCACTGGTTAGGATTAGGTTATGGCTACAGGTTAGGGTTAGTGTACGTGTTTGGGTATGTTTTATCATTAGTATATGGTTTAGAATTAGGGTTCGGGTTAGGTTTACGTGTTAGGGGTTAGGGTTATGGTTGGCACATGTGTTAGGATTAGGATAAAGATTAGGTTATGGCTATGTGTTTGGGTTAAGGTTAGGGTTAGGGCAGAGTTTAGGTTTAGGGTAAAGATTAGAATATTGCTATGGGTTGCGGTTAGTGTATGGGTTAGAGAAAGGTTATCGTTAGGATATGGGTTAATATTAGCGTACGGTGTAGGGTTAGGTTGAAGGGTTCCAGTTAGGGTTAGGTTTAGGTCACTGGTTAGTATAAGGGGAAAGATTAGGATATGGCTTTGGGTGACAGTTAGTGTACGATTTAGGGAACGGGTTAGGAGTAGTGTAAATATTATGGTACAGGTACGTGTTAGGGTTAGTGTACGCATTAGGGTACGGTTTATCATTAGGGTACGGTTTAGGCTTAGTGTACGGGTTAGGGTTAGGGTTAAGGCACGGTTTAGGATTACAGTAAAGATTGCAGTATGCCTACATGTTAGGTTTAGTTTATATTTTAGGATATGGGTTATCGTTAGGTTACAGGTTAGGGTTATGCTACGGGTTAGGCTTATGTTTAGGGTATGGGTTAGGAGTAGGGTAAAGCTTAGGGTATGGCTACGGATTACTGTTTTGTACTGGCTAGGGAAAATGTTATCATTAGGGTATTGGTTACAAAGGGCACGGTTTAGGATTAGGGTTAAGGGTTAACGTTATGGTTACGAGTAGGGTTAGAGCATGGGTTAGGATTAGGGTAAAGATTAGGGTATGGTTACGGTCAGTGTACGGGTTAGGGAAAAGGTTGTCATTAAAGTACGGGTTAGCATTAGTGTACGAATTAGGGTTATGTTTAAGGATTATGGTCAGGTCTAGGGTTAGGGTTAGGGCATGGGTTAGGATTATGTTAAACATTGGGGTATGGTTACGTGCCAGGGTTAGTGTATGGGTTAGGGTACAGGTTAGGATTAGGGTACGGGTTAGAGTTAGGTTTAAGTGTTAGTGTTAGTGTTAGGGTTAGGAAACGCATTAGGAGTAGCATAAACATTAGCATATAGCTACAGGTTACAGTGACTGTACAAGTTAGGGAAAGTATTATCGTTCGGGTACACTTTAGGTTTATGGTACGTGTTAGGGTTAGCTTTAAGGGTTAGGGTTAGGGCACTGCTTAGTATTAGGGTAAAGATTAGGGCATTCCTACGGGTTACAGTTAGTGTACAGGTTAGTGAAAGGGTTATCATTAAGGTACGGATTAGGATTAAGGTATGGTTTAGGGTTAGGTTTAAGTGTTAAAATTAGTGTTATGGTTAGGGTACCGGTTAAGTTTAAGGTATAGATTAGTGTATGGCTACGTGTTTGGGTTAGTGTACATGTTATCGTTAGGGTATGGTTTACGATTTGGCTATGGGTTAGTGTTAGTGTTCATTGTTACGCTTAGGGTTAGGGTTAGGGTAGTGTTATGGCATGCATTAGGAGTAGGCTAATGAATGGTGTATGGTTACTTGTTAGGGTTAGTTCCCGTGTTAACGTACAGGTTATCGTTAGGGTTAGGGTTACGATTAGGGTACCGGTTAGGTTTGGGTATAAAGCTTAAGGTTAAGGTTAGGGCATAGGATAGGATTAGGGTAAATATTGGCGTATGGCGACATGTTAGAGTTAGTGTACATGTTAGGGTACGTGTTATTTTCAGGTTATGGGTTAGGATTAGTATACGGATTAGGGTTGCGGTCAAGGTCCAGTGTTAGGGTTAGGGTTAGGGCACGTGTTAGGATTAGGGTAAAGATTACAGTATGGTTACGGGTTACGTTCAGTGTACGGGATAGGGAACAGGTTATCATTAAAGTACGGATTAGGTATAGGGTACGGTATAGAGTTAGGATTAAGGGTTAGGGTCAGGATAGGGTTAGGATTAGGTCATGGATTAGGATTATGGTAAACATCGGGGTGTGGCTATGTGTTAGCGTTAGTGTATGCGTTAGGGTACGGTTATCGTTATTGTACAGGTTAGAATTATGGTATGGGTTAGCGTTACGTTTAAGGTTTAGGGTCAGTGTTAGGTTAGGGTTAGGGTTACGGTTATGGTTACATTTAGGGTTAGGGTTAGGACACTAGTTATTATTAGGGTAAAAATTAAGGTATTGCTACCATTTACAGTTTGTGCATGGGTTAGGCAAATGGTTATCGTTAGGGTTCAGATGAGGATTAGGGTTAGGTTTAAGTGTTAAGGTTAGCGTTAGGATTACGGCACTGTTTAAGTTTAGGGTAAAGATGAGTGTATGGCTACGTGTTTGGGTTAGTGTACAGTGTAGGATTAGGCTATGGGTTAGGGTTAGTGTTAATTATTACGGTTAGGTTTAGGGTTAGTGTTAGGGCACCGGATAGGATTAGGGTAGAGATTAGGGTATGGCTATGTGTTAGGGATATTGTACGTGTTTGGGTATGTTTTATCATTAGCGTATGGGTTAGGATTAGGGTTCGGGTTAGGTTTAAGTGTTAAGGGTTAGGTTTATGGTTGGCACACGTGTTAGGTTTAGGGTGAAGTTTAGGGTACGGCTCCGAGTTACGGGTTAGGGAAAACGTTATCTTTATGGTACAGATTAGTATTAAGGTACAGGTTAGAAAAAGGTTAAAAGGTATGGGTTAGGGCATGGTTTTGGATTAGGGTAAAGATTAGCGAATACCTACGGCTTAAGCTTAGTGTACGGGTATGGAAAGGGTTATCGTTAGGGTATGGGTTAGGATTAGGGTACGGTTTAGGGTTAGGTTTAAGTTTTAGGGATAGGGGTAGGGCACCGGTTAGGAGTAGGGTAGAGATTGGGGTACGGCCATGTGTTAGGATCTGTTTACGTGTTAGGGTATGGGTTTTCATTGGTGCACGGGTTAGGATTAGGTAACGGGTTACTGTTAGGTTAATGGTTAGGGTTAGGTTTAGGGATAGGTTTAGTGTTAAGGCACAGGTTAGGATTAGGTTAAACATTTGGGTATGGCTACATTTTACGTTTAGTATACGGGTTGGGGTATGGGTTATCGTTAGGGTATGGGTTAGGATTCGTTTACGGTTAAGGTTAGGTTTAATGTTTAGTGTTGTTTTAGGGCATGGGTTAGGATTAGTTTAAAGAATGGGGTAGGGCTATGGCTTATGGTTAGTGTACGGGTTAGGGAACGGGTTATCGTTAGTGTACCAATTAGGATTTGGGTATGGTTTAGAGTTAAGTTTAAAGGTTACGGTTAGAGTTAGGGTAAGCGAATGGGTTACAATGTGGGTATAGATTAGGGAATGGCTACGCGTTAGCGTATGGGTTACGTTAGGGATTTCCATTAGGGTACTGGTTCAGATTATGGGACAGATAAGGGTTAAGTGTTGGAGTTAGGTTTAGGGTACGGGTTAGGTTTAGAGTAAAGATTGGGATATGGTTACATGTTAGGTTTAGAGTATCGGTTAGGCTATGTGTTATCCTTATGGTATGGGTTAGGGTTAGGGTTAGGGCATGGTTTAGGATTAGGGTAAATATTAGGATATGGCTATGAGTTACAATTACTGTACTGGTTAGAGAAAGCGTTATTGTGAGGTTAGGGGTTTGAATTAGGGCACATGTTAGAGTTAGGCTTAAGGGCTAATGTAAGGATTAAGGTCAGGGAACACGTTAGGAGTAGGGTAAAGATTCCTGCATGGGTATGGGTAACGGTTAGTGTACGGGTTACGTAACAGGTTATAGTTAGGTTACGTTTTAGGATTAGGGTACGGTTTAGGGATAGGTATAAGGGTTATTGTTAGGGTTAGGGTTAGGGTTGTGGTTAGGGTTAGGTTTAGGGCACTGGTTAGAATTAGATTAAAGACTATGGTACTTTTACCAGTTTCAGTTAGTGTACGGAGTAGGGAAATGTTTATCATTAGGGTACGGATTAGGATTAGGGTTAGGTTTAGGGTTAGGTTTAAGGTTTAAAGTTAGGGTTTAGGTTTAGGGCACTGGTTAAATTTAGGGTAAAGATGAGCGTATGGCTACGTGTTTGGATTAATGTACGTGTTATCATTAGCATACTCGTTAGGATTAGGGTATGGGTTCAGGTTAGATTTAAGGGTAAGGGTTAGGGTTAAGACACTGGTTAGCATTAGGGTATGGCTACAAGTTAGGGTTAGTGTACGTGTTAGGGTATGTTTTATCGTTAGTGTATGGTTTAGAATTAGGGTTCGGGTTAGGTTTATGTGTTAGGGTTAAGGGTTATGGTTGGCACACGTGTTAGGATTAGGTTAAAGATTAGGGTATGGCTATGTGTTTGGGTTAAGGTTAGAGTTAGGGCAGAGTTTAGGATTAGGGTAAAGATTAGAGTATTGCTATGGGTTGCAGTTAGTGTACGGGTTAGAGAAAGGGTTATCGTTAGAATACGGGTTAATATTAGCGTGTGGTTTAGGGTTAGGTTTAAGGGTTCCAGTTAGGGTTAGGGTTAGGGCACTGGTTAGTATCAGGGGAAAGATTAGGGTATGGCTTCAGGTTACAGTTAGTTTATGATTTAGGGAACGTGTTAGGAGTAGTGTAAATATTATGGTATAGGTACGTGTTAGGGTTAATGTACGCATTAGGGAACGGTTTACCATTGGGGGACGGTTTAGTGTTAGTGTATGGGTTAGGGTTAGGTTTAGGGTTAGGGTTAAGGCTCGGGTTAGGATTAGGTAAAGATTGCGGTATGCCTACATGTTAGGTTTAGTTTATATTTTAGGATATGGGTTATCGTTAGGTTACAGGTTAGGGTTATGCTACGGGTTAGGCTTATGTTTAGGGTATGGGTTAGGAGTAGGGTAAAGCTTAGGGTATGTATACGGATTACTGTTTTGTACTGGCTAGGGAAAGTGTTATCATTAGGCTATTGGTTACAATTAGGTCCCGGTTTAGGCTTAGGGTTAAGGGTTAATGATATGGTTACGCTTAGGGTTAGAGCATGGTTTAGGATTAGGGTAAAGATTAGGGCATGGTTACGGTCAGTGTATGGCATAGGGAAAAGGTTATCGTTAAAGTACGGGTTAGCATTAGCGTACGATTTAGGGTTATGTTTAAAGATTATGGTCAGGTCTAGGGTTACGGTTAGGGCATGGGTTAGTATTATGGTAAACATTAGGGTATGGTTACGTGTTATGGTTAGTGTATGGGTTAGGGTACAGGTTACCTTTAGGGTACAGGTTAGGATTAGAGTACGGGTTAGGGTTAGGTTTAAGGGTTAGTGTTAGTGTTAGGGTTAGGAAACGCGTTTGGAGTAGCATAAAGTTTAGCATATAGCTACAGGTCACAGTGACTGCACAAGTTAGGGAAAGTATTATCGTTCGGGTACAGTTTAGGTTTATGGTACTTGTTAGGGTTAGCTTTAAGGGTTACCGTTAGTGTTAGGGTTAGGGCACTGATTATTATTAGGGTAAAGATTAGGGCATTCCTACGGGTTACAGTTAGTGTACAGGTTAGTGAAAGGGTTATCATTAAGGTATGGATTAGGATTAGGATATGGTTTAGGGTTAGGTTTAAGTGTTAAAATTAGGGTTATGGTTAGGGTACCGGTTAAGTTTAAGGTAAAGATTAGTGTATGGCTACGTGTTTGGGTTAGTGTACGTGTTATCGTTAGGGTACAGTTTACGATTAGGCTATGGTTTAGTGTTAGTGTTCATTGTTACGCTTAGGGTTAGGGTTAGGGTAGTGTTATTGCATGCATTCGGAGTAGGCTAATGAATGGTGTATGGTTACTTGTTAGTGTTACTTCCCGTGTTAACGTACAGGTTACGTTAGGGTTATGATTACGATTAGAGTACAGGTTAGCTTTGGGGATAAAGGTTAGGGTTAAGGTTTGGGCATAGGATAGGATTAGGGTAAATATTTTCGTATGGCGACATGTTAGAGTTAGTGTACATGTTAGGGTAGGTGTTATTTTCAGGGTATGGTTTAGGATTAGGATACGGATTAGGGTTGCGGTCAAGGTCCAGTGTTAGGGTTAGGGTTAGGGCACGTGTTAGGATTAGGGTAAAGATTATAGTATGGCTACAGGTTAGGTTCAGTGTACAGGTTAGGGAACAGGTTATCATTAAAGTACGGATTAGGAATAGGGTACGGTATAGAGTTAGGATTAAGGGTTAGGGTCAGGATAGGGTTAGGATTAGGTCAAGGGTTAGGATTATGGTAAACATCGGGGTGTGGCTATGTGTTAGTGTTAGTGTATGCGTTAGGGTACGGGTTATCATTAGTGTACAGGTTAGAATTAGGGTATGGGTTAGCGTTACGTTTAAGGTTTAGGGTCAGTGTTAGGTTAGGGTTAGGGTTACGGTTATGGTTACAGTTACAGTTAGGGTTAGGGCACTAGTTATTATTAGGGTAACAATTAAGGTATTCCTACCATTTACAGTTTGTGCCTGGGTTAGGGAAATGGTTATCGTTAGGTTACGGATTAGGACTAGGGTTAGGTTTAAGTGTTAAAGTTAGGGTTAGGGTTACGGCACTGGTTAAGTTTAGGGTAAAGATGAGTGTATGGCTACGTGTTTGGGTTAGTTTACATGTTATCATTTGGGTACAGTTTACGATTAGGCTATGGGTTAGGGTTAGCGTTCATTGTTACGGTTAGGGTTAGGGTTAGGGTTAGCGCACTGGTTAGGTTTAGGGTATGGCTATGTGTTAGGGATAGTGTACATGTTTGGGTATATTTTATCATAAGGGTATGGGTTAGGATTAGGGTTCGTGTTAGTTTTAAGTGTTAAGGGTTAGGTTTATGGTTAGCACACGTGTTAGGTTTAGGGTAAATTTTGGGTACGGCTACGGGTTACGGTTAGTGTACGGGTTAGGGAAAACGTTCTCGTTACGGTACAGATTAGTATTAAGATAGGGGTTACAGAAAGGGTAAAAGGCAAGGGTTAGGGCATGGTTTAGGATTAGGGTAAAGATTAGGGAATACCTATGGCTTCAGGTTTGTGTACGGGTTTGGAAAGGGTTATCTTTAGGGTATGGGTTAGGATTAGGGTACGGTTTAGGGTTAGGTTTAAGGTTTAGGGATAGGGGTAGGGAACCGTTTAGGAGTAGGGTAGAGATTGGGGTAAGCCATGTGTTTGGGTCAGTGTATGTGTTAGGGTATGGGTTTCCATTGGTGCACGGGTTAGGATTAGGAAACGGGTTACTGTTAGGTTAACGGTTAGCGTTAGGTTTAGGGATAGATTTAGTGTTAAGGTACAGGTTAGGATTAGGTTAAACATTTGGGTATGGCTACATTTTACGTTTAGTGTACGGGTTAAGTTATGGGTTATCGTTAGGGTATGGGTTATGATTCGTTTACGGTTAAGATTAGGTTTAATGGTTAGTGTTGGTTTAGGGCATGGGTTAGGATTAGGTTAAGGAATGGGGTAGGGCTACGTCTTATGGTTAGTGTACGGGTTAGGGAATGGGTTATCGTTAGTGTACAGATTAGGATTAGTGTATGGTTTAGAGTTAAGTTTAAGGGTTAGGGTTAGAGTTAGGGTAAGCGAATGGGTTACAATGGGGGTAAAGATTAGTGTATGGCTACGTGTTAGCGTTAGTGTATGGGTTACGTTAGGGATTTCCATTAGGGTACTGGTTCAGATTATGGGATGGATAAGGGTTAAGTGTTAGGGTTATGTTTGGGTATGGGTTAGGGTTAGAGTAAAGATTGGAATATGGTTGCATGTTAGGTTTAGAGTATGGGTTAGGGAATGTGTTATCGTTATGGTATGGGTTAGGGTTAGGGTTAGGGCACGGTTTAGGATTAGGGCAAATATTAGAATATGGTTATGAGTTAAAATTACTGTACTGGTTAGAGAAAGCGTTATTGTGAGGGTAGGGGTTTGAATTAGGGCACATGTTAGAGATAGGCTGAAGGTCTCCTGTAAGGATTAAGGTCAGGGCACGCGTTAGGATTAGGGTAAAGATTAGTGCATGGATATGGGTAATGGTTAGTGTACGGGTTACGTAACAGGTTATCGTTAGGTTACGGTTTAGGATTAGGGTACGGTTTAGGGATAGGTATAAGGGTTATTGTTGGGGTTAGGGTTAGGGTTAGGCCTAGTGCACTGGTTAGAATTTGATTAAAGACTATGGTACTCTTACCAGTTACAGTTAGTGTACAGGGTAGGGAAATATTTATCATTAGGGTACGGATTAGGGTTAGGGTACGGTTTAGGGTTAGGTTTAAGGGTTCCAGTTAGGGTTAGGGTTAGGGCACTGGTTAGTATTAGGGGAAAGATTAGGGTATGGCTTCGGGTTACAGTTAGTGTACGATTTAGGGAACGGGTTAGGAGTAGTGTAAATATTATGGTATAGGTACGTGTTAGGGTTAGTGTACGCATTAGGGTACGGTTTATCATTAGGGTACGGTTTAGGCTTAGTGTACGGGTTAGGGTTAGGGTAAGGTTTAGGGTTAGGCTTAAGGCCCGGGTTAGGATTAGGGTAAAGATTGCGGTATGCCTACATGTTAGGTTTAGTTTATATTTTAGGATATGGGTTATCGTTAGGTTACAGTTTAGGGTTATGCTACGGGTTAGGCTTATGTTTAGGGTATGGGTTAGGATTGGGGTAAAGCTTAGGGTATGGCTACTGATTACTGTTTTGTACTGGCTAGGGAAAGTGTTATCATTAGGGTATTGGTTACAATTAGGGCACGGTTTAGGCTTAGGCTTAAGGGTTAAAGTTATGGTTACGAGTAGGGTTAGAGCATGGGTTAGGATTAGGGTAAAGATTATGGTATGGTTACAGTCAGTGTACGGGTTAGGGAAAAGGTTATCGTTAAAGTACGGGTTAGCATTAGCGTACGAATTAGGGTTATGTTTAAGGATTATGTTCAGGTCTAGGGTTAGGTTTAGGGCATGAGTTAGGATTATGGTAAACATTGGGGTATGGTTACGTGTTAGGGTTAGTGTATGGGTTAGGGTACAGGTTAGGTTTAGGGTACGGGTTAGGGTTAGGTTTAAGGGTTAGTGTTAGTGTTAGGGTTAGGAAATGCGTTAGGAGTAGCATAAAGATTAGCATATAGCTACAGGTTACAGTGACTGTAACAAGTTAGGGAAAGTATTATCATTCGGGTACAGTTTAGGTTTATGGTACGTGTTAGGGTTAGCTTTAAGGGTTAGGGTTAGGGTTAGGGTTAGGGCACTGCTTAGTATTAGGGTAAAGATTAGAGCATTCCTACGGGTTACAGTTAATGTACAATTTAGTGAAAGCGTTATCATTAAGGTACGGATTAGGATTAGGGTATGGTTTAGGGTTAGGTTTAAGTGTTAAATTTAGGGTTATGGCTAGGGTACCAGTTAAGTTTAAGGTAAGGATTAGTGTATGGCTACGTGTTTGGGTTAGTATACGTGTTATCGTTAGGGTACGGTTTCAGATTAGGCTATGGGTTAGTGTTAGTGTTCATTGTTACGCTTAGGGTTAGGGTTAGGGTAGTGTTATGGCATGCATTAGGAGTAAGCTAATGAATGGTGTATGGTTACTTTTTAGGTTTAGTTCCCGTGTTAACGTCCAGGTTATCTTTAGGGTTAGGGTTACGATTAGGGTACAGGTTAGGTTTGGGGATAAAAGTTAGGGTTAAGGTTTGGGCAAAGGATAGGATTAGGGTAAATATTGGCGTATGGCTACATGTTAGAATTAGTGCACATGTTAGGGTACGTGTTATTTTCAGGTTATGGGTTAGGATTAGGATACGGATTAGGGTTACGGTCAAGGTCCAGTGTTAGGGTTGGGGTTAGGGCACATGTTAGGATTAGGGTAAAGATTACAGTATGGCTACGGTTTACGTTCAGTGTACGGGTTCGGGAACAGGTTATCATTAAAGTACGGATTTGTTATAGGGTATGGTATAGAGTTAGGATTAAGGGTTAGGGTCAGAATAGGGTTAGGATTAGGTCATGGATTAGGATTATGGTAAACATCGCGGTGTGGCTCTGTGTTAGCGTTAGTGTATGCATTAGTGTACGGGTTATCGTTAGTGTACAGTTTAGAATTAGGGTACGGGTTAGCGTCACGTTTAAGGGTTAGCGTTAGGGTTACGGTTATGGTTACAGTTAGGGTTAGGGTTAGGGCACTAGTTATTATTAGGGTAGAAATTAAGGTATTCCTACCATTTACAGTTTGTGCATGGGTTAGGGAAATGGTTATCGTTAGGGTATGGATTAGGATTAGGGTTAGGTTTAAGTGTTAAAGTTAGGGTTAGGGTTACGGCACCAGTTAAGTTTAGAGTAAAGATGAGTGTATGTCTACGTGTTTGGGTTATGTTACGTGTTATCATTAGGGTACAGTTTACGATTAGGCTATGGGTTAGGGTTAGCATTAACTGTTACAGTTAGCATTAGGTTTAGGGTTAGGGCACTGCTTAGGATTAGGGTAGATATTAGGGAATGGCTATGTGTTACGGATAGTGTACGTGTTTGGGTATGTTTTATCATTAGCGTATGGGTTAGGTTTAGGGTTTGCGTTAGGTTTAAGTGTTAAGGGTTAGGTTTATGGTTGGCACACGTGTTAGGTTTAGGGTAAAGTTTAGTGTACGGCTACGGGTTATGGTTAGTGTACAGGTTAGGGAAAACGTTATCATTATGGTAGAGATTCGTATTACGATACGGGTTAGAGAAAGGGTAAAAGGTAAGGGTTAGGGCATGGTTTAGGATTAGGGTAAAGATTAGCGAATACCTACGGCTTAAGCTTAGTGTACGGTAAGGAAAGGGTTATCGTTAGGGTATGGGTTAGGATTAGGGTACGGTTTAGGGTTAGGTTTAAGGTTTAGGGATAGGGGTAGGGCACCGGTGAGGAGTAGGGTAGAGATTGGGGTACGGCCATGTGTTAGGGTCAGTGTACGTGTTAGGGTATGGGTTTTCATTGGTGCTCGGGTTAGGATTAGGTAACGGGTTACTGTTAGGTTAATGGTTAGGGTTAGGTTTAGGGATAGGTTTAGTGTTAAGGCACAGGTTAGGATAAGTTTAAACATTTGGGTATGGCTATATTTTACGTTTAGTATACAGGTTGGGGTATGGGTTATCCTTAGGGTATGGGTTATGATTCGTTTACGGTTAAGGTTAGGTTTAATGGTTAGTGTTGGTTTCGGGCACGGGTTAGGATTAGGTTAAAGAATTGGGAAGGGCTACGGCTTATGGTTAGTGTACGGGTTAGGGAACGGGTTATCGTTAGTGTACGGATTAGGATTCGGGTATTGTTTAGAGTTAAGTTTAAAGGTTAGGGTTAGAGTTAGGGTAAGCGAATGGGTTACAATGCTGGTAAATATTAGGGTATGGCTACGCATTAGCATATGGGTTACGTTAGGGATTTCCATTAGGGTACTGGTTCAGATTATGGGACAGATAAGGGTTAAGTGTTGGGGTTAGGTTTAGGGTATGGGTTAGGGTTAGAGTAAAGATTGGGATATGGTTACATGTTAGGTTTAGAGTATGGGTTAGGGTATGTGTTATCATTATGGTATGGGTTAGGGTTAGGGTTAGGGCATGGTTTAGGATTAGGGTAAATATTAGGATATGGCTATGAGTTACAATTACTGTACTGGTTAGAGAAAGCGTTATTGTGAGGTTAGGGGTTTGAATTAGGGCACATGTTAGAGTTAGGCTTAAGGGCTAATGTAAGGATTAAGGTCAGGGAACGAGTTAGGAGTAGGGTAAAGATTCGTGCATGGGTATGGATAACAGTTAGTGTACAGGTTACGTAACAGGTTATCGTTAGGTTACGTTTTAGGTTTAGGGTACGGTTTAGGGATAGGTATAAGGGTTATTGTTAGGGTTAGGGTTAGGGTTAGGGTTAGGGTTAGGGATAGGTTTAGGGCATTGGTTAGAATTAGATTAAAGACTATGGTACTTTTACCAGTTACAGTTAGTGTACGGGGTAGGGAAATGTTTATCGTTAGGTTACGGATTAGGATTAGGTTTAAGGTTGAAAGTTAGGGTTAGGTTTAGGGCACTGGTTAAATTTAGGGTAAAGATGAGTGTATGGCTACGTGTTTGGATTAATGTATGCTATGATTAGCGTACTGGTTAGGATTAGGGTATGGTTTCGGGTTAGATTTAAGGGTTAGGGTTAGGGTTAAGGCACTGTTTAGGATTAGGGTATGGCTACAGGTTCGGGTTAGTGTACGTGTTTGGGTATGTTTTATCGTTAGTGTATGGTTTAGAATTAGGGTTCAGGTTAGGTTTACGTGTTAGGGGTTAGGGTTATGCTTGGCACATGTGTTAGGATTAGGGTAAAGATTAGGGTATGGCTATGTGTTTGGGTTAAGGTTAGGGTTAGGGCAGAGTTTAAGATTAGGGTAAAGATTAGAGTATTGCTATGGGTTGTGGTTAGTGTACGGGTTAGAGAAAGGGTTATCGTTAGGATATGGGTTAATATTAGCGTACAGTGTAGGGTTCGGTTGAAGGGTTCCAGTTACTGTTAGGTTTAGGTCACTGGTTAGTATTAGGGGAAAGATTAGGGTATGGCTTCGGGTGACAGTTAGTGTACGATTTAGGCAACACGTTAGGATAAGTGTAAATATTATTGTATAGGTAGGTGTTAGGTTTAGTATACGCAGTAGGGTACAGTTTATAATTAGGGTACGGTTTAAGCTTAGTGTAGGGGTTAGGGTTAGGGTTAGGGTTAGGGTTAAGGCATGGGTTAGGATTACAGTAAAGATTGCGGTATGCCTACATGTTAGGTTTAGTTTATATTTTAGGATATGGGTTATCGTTAGGTTACAGGTTAGGGTTATGCTACGGGTTAGGCTTATGTTTAGGGTATGGGTTAGGAGTAGGGTAGAGCTTAGGGTATGGCTACAGATTACTGTTTTGTACTGGCTAGGGAAAATGTTATCATTAGGGTATTGGTTACACAGGGCACGTTTTAGGGTTAGGGTTAAGGGTTAAAGTTATGGTTACGATAAGTGTTAGAGCATGGGTTAGGATTAGGGTAAAGATTAGGGTATGGTTACGGTCAGTGTACGGGTTAGGGAAAAGTTTGTCGTTAAAGTACGGGTTAGCATTAGCGTACGAATTAGGGTTATGTTTAAGGATTATGGTCAGGTCTAGAGTTAGGGTTAGGGCATGGGTTAGGATTATGTTAAACATTGGGGTATGGTTACGTGCCAGGGTTAGTGTATGGGTTAGGTTACAGGTTAGGTTTAGGGTACGGGTGAGGGTTAGGTTTGAGGATTAGTGTTAGTGTTTGGGTTAGGAAATGCATTAGGAGTAGCATAAAGATTAGCATATAGCTACAGGTTACAGTGACTGTACAAGTTAGGGAAACTATTATCGTTCGGGTAGAGTTTAGGGTTTTGGTACGTGTTAGGGTTAGCTTTAAGGGTTAGGGTTAGGGTTAGGTTTAGGGCACTGCTTAGTATTAGGGTAAAGATTAGGGCATTCTTACGGGTTACAGTTAGTGTACAGGTTAGTGAAAGGGTTATCATTAAGGTACGGATTAGGATTAGGGTATGGTTTAGGGTTAGGTTTAAGTGTTAAAATTAGTGTTATGGTTAGGGTACCGGTTAAGTTTAAGGTAAAGATTAGTGTATGGCTATGTGTTTGGGTTAGTGTACGTGTTATCGTTAGGGTACGGTTTAGGATTAGGCTATGGGTTAGTGTTAGTATTCATTGTTACGCTTAGGGTTAGGGTTAGGGTAGTGTTATGGCATGCATTAGTAGTAGGCTAATGAATGGTGTATGGTTACTTGTTAGGGTTAGTTCCCGTGTTAACGTACAGGTTATCGTTAGGGTTAGGTTTACGATTAGGGTACCGGTTAGGTTTGGGTATAAAGCTTAAGGTTAAGGTTAGGGCATAGGATAGGATTAGGGTAAATATTGGCGTATGGCGACATGTTAGAGTTAGTGTACATGTTAGGGTACGTGTTATTTTCAGGTTATGGGTTAGGATTAGTATACGGATTAGGGTTGCGGTCAAGGTCCAGTGTTAGGGTTAGGGTTAGGGCACGTGTTAGGATTAGGGTAAAGATTACAATTTGGTTACGCGTTACGTTCAGTGTACGGGATAGAAAACAGGTTATCATTAAAGTACGGATTACGAATAGGGTACGGTATAGAGTTAGGATTAAGGGTTAGGGTCAGGATAGGGTTAGGATTAGGTCAAGGGTTAGGATTATGGTAAACATCGGGGTGTGGCTATGTGTTAGTGTTAGTGTATGCGTTAGGGTACGGGTTATCATTAGTGTACAGGTTAGAATTAGGGTATGGGTTAGCGTTACGTTTAAGGTTTAGGGTCAGTGTTAGGTTAGGGTTAGGGTTACGGTTATGGTTACAGTTACAGTTAGGGTTAGGGCACTAGTTATTATTAGGGTAACAATTAAGGTATTCCTACCATTTACAGTTTGTGCCTGGGTTAGGGAAATGGTTATCGTTAGGTTACGGATTAGGACTAGGGTTAGGTTTAAGTGTTAAAGTTAGGGTTAGGGTTACGGCACTGGTTAAGTTTAGGGTAAAGATGAGTGTATGGCTACGTGTTTGGGTTAGTTTACATGTTATCATTTGGGTACAGTTTACGATTAGGCTATGGGTTAGGGTTAGCGTTCATTGTTACGGTTAGGGTTAGGGTTAGGGTTAGCGCACTGGTTAGGTTTAGGGTATGGCTATGTGTTAGGGATAGTGTACATGTTTGGGTATATTTTATCATAAGGGTATGGGTTAGGATTAGGGTTCGTGTTAGTTTTAAGTGTTAAGGGTTAGGTTTATGGTTAGCACACGTGTTAGGTTTAGGGTAAATTTTGGGTACGGCTACGGGTTACGGTTAGTGTACGGGTTAGGGAAAACGTTCTCGTTACGGTACAGATTAGTATTAAGATAGGGGTTACAGAAAGGGTAAAAGGCAAGGGTTAGGGCATGGTTTAGGATTAGGGTAAAGATTAGGGAATACCTATGGCTTCAGGTTTGTGTACGGGTTTGGAAAGGGTTATCTTTAGGGTATGGGTTAGGATTAGGGTACGGTTTAGGGTTAGGTTTAAGGTTTAGGGATAGGGGTAGGGAACTGTTTAGGAGTAGGGTAGAGATTGGGGTAAGCCGTGTGTTTGGGTCAGTGTATGTGTTAGGGTATGGGTTTCCATTGGTGCACGGGTTAGGATTAGGAAACGGGTTACTGTTAGGTTAACGGTTAGCGTTAGGTTTAGGGATAGATTTAGTGTTAAGGTACAGGTTAGGATTAGGTTAAACATTTGGGTATGGCTACATTTTACGTTTAGTGTACGGGTTAAGTTATGGGTTATCGTTAGGGTATGGGTTATGATTCGTTTACGGTTAAGATTAGGTTTAATGGTTAGTGTTGGTTTAGGGCATGGGTTAGGATTAGGTTAAGGAATGGGGTAGGGCTACGTCTTATGGTTAGTGTACGGGTTAGGGAATGGGTTATCGTTAGTGTACAGATTAGGATTAGTGTATGGTTTAGAGTTAAGTTTAAGGGTTAGGGTTAGAGTTAGGGTAAGCGAATGGGTTACAATGGGGGTAAAGATTAGTGTATGGCTACGTGTTAGCGTTAGTGTATGGGTTACGTTAGGGATTTCCATTAGGGTACTGGTTCAGATTATGGGATGGATAAGGGTTAAGTGTTAGGGTTATGTTTGGGTATGGGTTAGGGTTAGAGTAAAGATTGGAATATGGTTGCATGTTAGGTTTAGAGTATGGGTTAGGGAATGTGTTATCGTTATGGTATGGGTTAGGGTTAGGGTTAGGGCACGGTTTAGGATTAGGGCAAATATTAGAATATGGTTATGAGTTAAAATTACTGTACTGGTTAGAGAAAGCGTTATTGTGAGGGTACGGGTTTGAATTAGGGCACATGTTAGAGTTAGGCTGAAGGTCTCCTGTAAGGATTAAGGTCAGGGCACGCGTTAGGATTAGGGTAAAGATTAGTGCATGGATATGGGTAATGGTTAGTGTACGGGTTACGTAACAGGTTATCGTTAGGTTACGGTTTAGGATTAGGGTACGGTTTAGGGATAGGTATAAGGGTTATTGTTGGGGTTAGGGTTAGGGTTAGGCTTAGTGCACTGGTTAGAATTTGATTAAAGACTATGGTACTCTTACCAGTTACAGTTAGTGTACAGGGTAGGGAAATATTTATCATTAGGGTACGGATTAGGGTTAGGGTACGGTTTAGGGTTAGGTTTAAGGGTTCCAGTTAGGGTTAGGGTTAGGGCACTGGTTAGTATTAGGGGAAAGATTAGGGTATGGCTTCGGGTTACAGTTAGTGTACGATTTAGGGAACGGGTTAGGAGTAGTGTAAATATTATGGTATAGGTACGTGTTAGGGTTAGTGTACGCATTAGGGTACGGTTTATCATTAGGGTACGGTTTAGGCTTAGTGTACGGGTTAGGGTTAGGGTAAGGTTTAGGGTTAGGTTTAAGGCCCGGGTTAGGATTAGTGTAAAGATTGCGGTATGCCTACATGTTAGGTTTAGTTTATATTTTAGGATATGGGTTATCGTTAGGTTACAGTTTAGGGTTATGCTACGGGTTAGGCTTATGTTTAGGGTATGGGTTAGGATTGGGGTAAAGCTTAGGGTATGGCTACTGATTACTGTTTTGTACTGGCTAGGGAAAGTGTTATCATTAGGGTATTGGTTACAATTAGGGCACGGTTTAGGCTTAGGCTTAAGGGTTAAAGTTATGGTTACGAGTAGGGTTAGAGCATGGGTTAGGATTAGGGTAAAGATTATGGTATGGTTACAGTCAGTGTACGGGTTAGGGAAAAGGTTATTGTTAAAGTACGGGTTAGCATTAGCCTACGAATTAGGGTTATGTTTAAGGATTATGTTCAGGTCTAGAGTTAGGTTTAGGGCATGAGTTAGGATTATGGTAAACATTGGGGTATGGTTACGTGTTAGGGTTAGTGTATGGGTTAGGGTACAGGTTAGGTTTAGGGTACGGGTTAGGGTTAGGTTTAAGGGTTAGTGTTAGTGTTAGGGTTAGGAAACGCATTAGGAGTAGCATAAAGATTAGCATATAGCTACAGGTTACTGTGACTGTAACAAGTTAGGGAAAGTATTATCATTCGGGTACAGTTTAGGTTTATGGTACGTGTTAGGGTTAGCTTTAAGGGTTAGGGTTAGGGTTAGGGTTAGCGCACTGCTTAGTATTAGGGTAAAGATTAGAGCATTCCTACGGGTTACAGTTAGTGTACAATTTAGTGAAAGCGTTATCATTAAGGTACGGATTAGGATTAGGGTATGGTTTAGGGTTAGGTTTAAGTGTTAAATTTAGGGTTATGGCTAGGGTACCAGTTAAGTTTAAGGTAAGGATTAGTGTATGGCTACGTGTTTGGGTTAGTATACGTGTTATCGTTAGGGTACGGTTTCAGATTAGGCTATGGGTTAGTGTTAGTGTTCATTGTTACGCTTAGGGTTAGGGTTAGGGTAGTGTTATGGCATGCATTAGGAGTAAGCTAATGAATGGTGTATGGTTACTTTTTAGGTTTAGTTCTCGTGTTAACGTCCAGGTTATCTTTAGGGTTAGGGTTACGATTAGGGTACAGGTTAGGTTTGGGGATAAAAGTTAGGGTTAAGGTTTGGGCAAAGGATAGGATTAGGGTAAATATTGGCGTATGGCTACATGTTAGAGTTAGTGCACATGTTAGGGTACGTGTTATTTTCAGGTTATGGGTTAGGATTAGGATACGGATTAGGGTTACGGTCAAGGTCCAGTGTTAGGGTTAGGGTTAGGGCACATGTTAGGATTAGGGTAAAGATTACAGTATGGCTACGGTTTACGTTCAGTGTACGGGTTCGGGAACAGGTTATCATTAAAGTACGGATTTGTTATAGGGTATGGTATAGAGTTAGGATTAAGGGTTAGGGTCAGAATAGGGTTAGGATTAGGTCATGGATTAGGATTATGGTAAACATCGCGGTGTGGCTATGTGTTAGCGTTAGTGTATGCATTAGCGTACGGGTTATCGTTAGTGTACAGTTTAGAATTAGGGAATGGGTTAGCGTCACGTTTAAGGGTTAGCGTTAGGGTTACGGTTATGGTTACAGTTAGGGTTAGGGTTAGGGCACTAGTTATTATTAGGGTAACAATTAAGGTATTCCTACCATTTACAGTTTGTGCATGGGTTAGGGAAATGGTTATCGTTAGGGTACGGATTAGGATTAGGGTTAGGTTTAAGTGTTAAAGTTAGGGTTAGGCTTACGGCACCAGTTAAGTTTAGAGTAAAGATGAGTGTATGTCTACGTGTTTGGGTTATGTTACGTGTTATCATTAGGGTACAGTTTACGATTAGGCTATGGGTTAGGGTTAGCATTAACTGTTACAGTTAGCGTTAGGTTTAGGGTTAGGGCACTGCTTAGGATTAGGGTAGATATTAGGGAATGGCTATGTGTTACGGATAGTGTACGTGTTTGGGTATGTTTTATCATTAGCGTATGGGTTAGGATTAGGGTTTGGGTTAGGTTTAAGTGTTAAGGGTTAGGTTTATGGTTGGCACACGTGTTAGGTTTAGGGTAAAGTTTAGTGTACGGCTACGGGTTATGGTTAGTGTACAGGTTAGGGAAAACGTTATCATTATGGTAGAGATTCGTATTACGATACGGGTTAGAGAAAGGGTAAAAGGTAAGGGTTAGGGCATGGTTTAGGATTAGGGTAAAGATTAGCGAATACCTACGGCTTAAGCTTAGTGTACGGGTATGGAAAGGGTTATCGTTAGGGTATGGGTTAGGATTAGGGTACGGTTTAGGGTTAGGTTTAAGGTTTAGGGATAGGGGTAGGGCACCGGTGAGGAGTAGGGTAGAGATTGGGGTACGGCCATGTGTTAGGGTCAGTGTACTTGTTAGGGTATGGGTTTTCATTGGTGCTCGGGTTAGGATTAGGTAACGGGTTACTGTTAGGTTAATGGTCAGGGTTAGGTTTAGGGATAGGTTTAGTGTTAAGGCACAGGTTAGGATTAGTTTAAACATTTGGGTATGGCTATATGTTTCGTTTAGTATACAGGTTGGGGTATGGGTTATCGTTAGGGTATGGGTCATGATTCGTTTACGGTTAAGGTTAGGTTTAATGGTTAGTGTTGGTTTCGGGCACGGGTTAGGATTAGGTTAAAGAATTGGGAAGGGCTACGGCTTATGGTTAGTGTACGGGTTAGGGAACGGGCTATCGTTAGTGTACCAATTAGGATTCGGGTATTGTTTAGAGTTAAGTTTAAAGGTTAGGGTTAGAGTTAGGGTAAGCGAATGGGTTACAATGCTGGTAAATATTAGGGTATGGCTACGCATTAGCATATGGGTTACGTTAGTGATTTCCATTAGGGTACTGGTTCAGATTATGGGACAGATAAGGATTAAGTGTTGGGGTTAGGTTTAGGGTACGGGTTAGGGTTAGAGTAAAGATTGGGATATGGTTACATGTTAGGTTTAGAGTATGGGTTAGGGTATGTGTTATCATTATGGTATGGGTTAGGGTTAGGGTTAGGGCATGGTTTAGGATTAGGGTAAATATTAGGATATGGCTATGAGTTACAATTACTGTACTGGTTAGAGAAAGCGTTATTGTGAGGTTAGGGGTTTGAATTAGGGCATATGTTAGAGTTAGGCTTAAGGGCTAATGTAAGGATTAAGGTCAGGGAACGAGTTAGGAGTAGGGTAAAGATTCGTGCATGGGTATGGGTAACGGTTAGTGTACAGGTTATGTAACAGGTTATCGTTAGGTTACGTTTTAGGTTTAGGGTACGGTTTAGGGATAGGTATAAGGGTTATTTTTAGGGTTAGGGTTAGGGTTAGGGTTAGGGTTAGGGATAGGTTTAGGGCACTGGTTAGAATTAGATTAAAGACTATGGTACTTTTACCAGTTACAGTTAGTGTACGGGGTAGGGAAATGTTTATCGTTAGGTTACGGATTAGGATTAGGTTTAAGGTTGAAAGTTAGGGTTAGGTTTAGGGCACTGGTTAAATTTAGGGTAAAGATGAGTGTATGGCTACGTGTTTGGATTAATGTATGCTATGATTAGCGTACTGGTTAGGATTAGGGCATGGTTTCGGGTTAGATTTAAGGGTTAGGGTTAGGGTTAAGGCACTGTTTAGGATTAGGGTATGGCTACAGGTTCGGGTTAGTGTACGTGTTTGGGTATGTTTTATCGTTAGTGTATGGTTTAGAATTAGGGTTCAGGTTAGGTTTACGTGTTAGGGGTTAGGGTTATGCTTGGCACACGTGTTAGGATTAGGGTAAAGATTAGGGTATGGCTATGTGTTTGGGTTAAGGTTAGGGTTAGGGCAGAGTTTAGGATTAGGGTAAAGATTAGAGTATTGCTATGGGTTGCGGTTAGTGTACGGGTTAGAGAAAGGGTTATCGTTAGGATATGGGTTAATATTAGTGTACGGTGTAGGGTTCGGTTGAAGGGTTCCAGTTACTGTTAGGTTTAGGTCACTGGTTAGTATTAGGGGAAAGATTAGGGTATGGCTTCGGGTGACAGTTAGTGTACGATTTAGGGAACGCGTTAGGAGTAGTGTAAATATTATTGTATAGGTAGGTGTTAGGTTTAGTATACGCAGTAGGGTACAGTTTATAATTAGGGTACGGTTTAAGCTTAGTGTAGGGGTTAGGGTTAGGGTTAGGGTTAGGGTTAAGGCACGGGTTAGGATTACAGTAAAGATTGCGGTATGCCTACATGTTAGGTTTAGTTTATATTTTAGGATATGGGTTATCGTTAGGTTACAGGTTAGGGTTATGCTACGGGTTAGGCTTATGTTTAGGGTATGGGTTAGGAGTAGGGTAAAGCTTAGGGTATGGCTACAGATTACTGTTTTGTACTGGCTAGGGAAAATGTTATCATTAGGGTATTGGTTACAAAGGGCACGTTTTAGGGTTAGGGTTAAGGGTTAAAGTTATGGTTACGATAAGTGTTAGAGCATGGGTTAGGATTAGGGTAAAGATTAGGGTATGGTTACGGTCAGTGTACGGGTTAGGGAAAAGTTTGTCGTTAAAGTACGGGTTAGCATTAGCGTACGAATTAGGGTTATGTTTAAGGATTATGGTCAGGTCTAGAGTTAGGGTTAGGGCATGGGTTAGGATTATGGTAAACATTGGGGTATGGTTACGTGCCAGGGTTAGTGTATGGGTTAGGTTACAGGTTAGGTTTAGGGTACGGGTGAGGGTTAGGTTTAAGTGTTAGTGTTAGTGTTAGGGTTAGGAAACGCATTAGGAGTAGCATAAAGATTAGCATATAGCTACAGGTTACAGTGACTGTACAAGTTAGGGAAACTATTATCGTTCGGGTACAGTTTAGGTTTTTGGTACGTGTTAGGGTTAGCTTTAAGGGTTACGGTTAGGGTTAGGTTTAGGGCACTGCTTAGTATTAGGGTAAAGATTAGGGCATTCCTACGGGTTACAGTTAGTGTACAGGTTAGTGAAAGGGTTATCATTAAGGTACGGATTAGGATTAGGGTATGGTTTAGGGTTAGGTTTAAGTGTTAAAATTAGTGTTATGGTTAGGGTACCAGTTAAGTTTAAGGTAAAGATTAGTGTATGGCTATGTGTTTGGGTTAGTGTACGTGTTATCGTTAGGGTACGGTTTAGGATTAGGCTATGGGTTAGTGTTAGTATTCATTGTTACGCTTAGGGGTAGGGTTAGGGTAGTGTTATGGCATGCATTAGGAGTAGGCTAATGAATGGTGTATGGTTACTTGTTAGGGTTAGTTCCCGTGTTAACGTACAGGTTATCGTTAGGGTTAGGGTTACGATTAGGGTACCGGTTAGGTTTGGGTATAAAGCTTAAGGTTAAGGTTAGGGCATAGGATAGGATTAGGGTAAATATTGTCGTATGGCGACATGTTAGAGTTAGTGTACATGTTAGGGTACGTGTTATTTTCAGGTTATGGGTTAGGATTAGTATACGGATTAGGGTTGCGGTCAAGGTCCAGTGTTAGGGTTAGGGTTAGGGCACGTGTTAGGATTAGGGTAAAGATTATAGTATGGCTACAGGTTAGGTTCAGTGTACAGGTTAGGGAACAGGTTATCATTAAAGTACGGATTAGGAATAGGGTACGGTATAGAGTTAGGATTAAGGGTTAGGGTCAGGATAGGGTTAGGATTAGGTCAAGGGTTAGGATTATGGTAAACATCGGGGTGTGGCTATGTGTTAGCGTTAGTGTATGCGTTAGGGTACGGTTATCGTTATTGTACAGGTTAGAATTATGGTATGGGTTAGCGTTACGTTTAAGGTTTAGGGTCAGTGTTAGGTTAGGGTTAGGGTTACGGTTATGGTTACAGTTAGGGTTAGGGCACTAGTTATTATTAGCGTAACAATTAAGGTAGTGCTACCATTTACAGTTTGTGCATGGGTTAGGGAAATGGTTATCGTTAGGGTTCAGATTAGGATTAGGGTTAGGTTTAAGTGTTAAAGTTAGGGTTAGGGTTACGGCACCGGTTAAGTTTAGGGTAAAGATGAGTGTATGGCTACGTGTTTGGGTTAGTTTACGTGTTATCATTTGGGTACAGTTTATGATTAGGCTATGGGTTAGGGTTAGTGTTAATTATTACGGTTAGGTTTAGGGTTAGTGTTAGGGCACTGGTTAGGATTAGGGTAGAGATTAGTGTATGGCTATGTGTTAGGGATATTGTACGTGTTTGGGTATGTTTTATCATTAGCGTATGGGTTAGGATTAGGGTTCGGGTTACATTTAAGTGTTAAGGGTTAGGTTTATGGCTGGCACACGTGTTAGGTTTAGGGTAAAGTTTAGAGTACTGCTCCGAGTTACGGGTCAGGAAAACGTTATCATTATGGTACAGATTAGTATTAAGGTACAGGTTAGAAAAACGGTAAAAGGTATGGGTTAGGGCATGGTTTAGGATTAGGGTAAAGATTAGGGAATACCTACGGCTTAAGCTTAGTGTACGGGTTTGGAAAGGGTTATCGTTAGGGTATGGGTTAGGATTAGGGTACGGTTTAGGGTTAGGTTTAAGTTTTAGGGATAGGGCTAGGGCACCAGTTAGGAGTAGGGTAGAGATTGGGGTACGGCCATGTGTTAGGGTCAGTGTAAGTGTTAGGGTATGGGTTTTCATTGGTGCATGGGTTAGGATAAGGTAACGGGTTACTGTTAGGTTAATGGTTAGGGTTAGGTTTAGGGATAGGTTTAGTGTTAAGGCACAGGTTAGGATTAGTTTAAACATTTGGGTATGGCTATATTTTACGTTTAGTATACGGGTTGGGGTATGGGTTATCGTTAGGGTATGGGTTAGGATTCGTTTACGGTTAAGGTTAGGTTTAATGTTTAGTGTTTGTTTAGGGCACGGGTTAGGATTAGTTTAAAGAATGGGGTAGGGCTACGGCTTATGGTTAGTGTACCTGTTAGGGAACGGGTTATCGTTAGTGTATGGATTAGGATTCGGGTATGGTTTAGAGTTAAGTTAAAAGGTTAGGGTTAGAGTTAGGGTAAGGAATGGGTTACAATGTGGGTAAAGATTAGGGTATGGCTACGCGTTAGCGTATGGGTTACGTTAGGGATTTCCATTAGGGTACTGGTTCAGATAATGGGACAGATAAGGGTTAACTGTTGGGGTTAGGTTTAGGGTACGGGTTAGGGTTAGAGTAAAGATTGGGATATGGTTACATGTTAGGATTAGAGTATGGGTTAGGGTATGTGTTATCCTTATGGTATGGGTTAGGGATAGAGTTAGGGCATGGTTTAGGATTAGGGTAAATATTAGGATATGGTTATGAGTTACAATTACTGTACTGGTTAGAGAAAGCATTATTGTGAGGTTAGGGGTTTGAATTAGGGCACATGTTAGAGTTAGGCTTAAGGGCTAATGTAAGGATTAAGGTCAGGGAACACGTTAGGAGTAGGGTAAAGATTCGTGCATGGGTATGGGTAGCGGTTAGTGCACGGGTTACGTAACAGTTTAGCGTTAGTTTACGTTTTAGGTTTAGGGTACGGTTTAGGGATAGGTATAAGCGTTATTGTTAGGGTTAGGGTTAGGGTTAGGGTTAGGTTTAGGGTTAGGGCACTGGTTAGAATTAGATTAAAGACTATGGTATTTTACCAGTTACAGTTACTGTACGGGGTAGGGAAATGTTTATTGTTAGGGTACGGATTATGATTAGGGTTAGGTTTAGGGTTAGGTTTAAGGTTTTAAAGTTAGGGTTAGGTTTAGGGCACTGGTTAAATTTAGGGTAAAGATGAGTGTATGGCTATGTGTTTGGATTACTGTATCTTTTATCATTAGCATACTGTTTAGGATTAGGGTATGGGGTCGGGTTATATTTAAGGCTTAGGGTGAGGGTTATGGCACTGGTTAGGATTAGGTTATGGCTACAGGTTAGGGTTAGTGTACGTGTTTGGGTATGTTTTATCGTTAGTATATGGTTTAGAATTAGGGTTCGGGTTAGGTTTACGTGTTAGGGGTTAGGGTTATGGTTGGCACATGTGTTAGGATTAGGATAAAGATTAGGTTATGGCTATGTGTTTGGGTTAAGGTTAGGGTTAGGGCAGAGTTTAGGTTTAGGGTAAAGATTAGAATATTGCTATGGGTTGCGGTTAGTGTATGGGTTAGAGAAAGGTTATCGTTAGGATATGGGTTAATATTAGCGTACGGTGTAGGGTTAGGTTGAAGGGTTCCAGTTAGGGTTAGGTTTAGGTCACTGGTTAGTATAAGGGGAAAGATTAGGATATGGCTTCGGGTGACAGTTAGTGTACGATTTAGGGAACGGGTTAGGAGTAGTGTAAATATTATGGTACAGGTACGTGTTAGGGTTAGTGTACGCTTTAGGGTACGGTTTATCATTAGGGTACGGTTTAGGCTTAGTGTACGGGTTAGGGTTAGGGTTAAGGCACGGTTTAGGATTACAGTAAAGATTGCGGTATGCCTACATGTTAGGTTTAGTTTATATTTTAGGATATGGGTTATCGTTAGGTTACAGGTTAGGGTTATGCTACGGGTTAGGCTTATGTTTAGGGTATGGGTTAGGAGTAGGGTAAAGCTTAGGGTATGGCTACGGATTACTGTTTTGTACTGGCTAGGGAAAATGTTATCATTAGGGTATTGGTTACAAAGGGCACGGTTTAGGATTAGGGTTAAGGGTTAACATTATGGTTACGAGTAGGGTTAGAGCATGGGTTAGGATTAGGGTAAAGATTAGGGTATGGTTACGGTCAGTGTACGGGTTAGGGAAAAGGTTGTCATTAAAGTACGGGTTAGCATTAGTGTACGAATTAGGGTTATGTTTAAGGATTATGGTCAGGTCTAGGGTTAGGGTTAGGGCATGGGTTAGGATTATGTTAAACATTGGGGTATGGTTACGTGCCAGGGTTAGTGTATGGGTTAGGGTACAGGTTAGGATTAGGGTACGGGTTAGAGTTAGGTTTAAGGGTTAGTGTTAGGGTTAGGGTTAGGAAACGCATTAGGAGTAGCATAAACATTAGCATATAGCTACAGGTTACAGTGACTGTACAAGTTAGGGAAAGTATTATCGTTCGGGTACACTTTAGGTTTATGGTACGTGTTAGGGTTAGCTTTAAGGGTTAGGGTTAGGGCACTGCTTAGTATTAGGGTAAAGATTAGGGCATTCCTATGGGTTACAGTTAGTGTACAGGTTAGTGAAAGGGTTATCATTAAGGTACGGATTAGGATTAAGGTATGGTTTAGGGTTAGGTTTAAGTGTTAAAATTAGTGTTATGGTTAGGGTACCGGTTAAGTTTAAGGTATAGATTAGTGTATGGCTACGTGTTTGGGTTAGTGTACATGTTATCGTTAGGGTATGGTTTACGATTTGGCTATGGGTTAGTGTTAGTGTTCATTGTTACGCTTAGGGTTAGGGTTAGGGTAGTGTTATGGCATGCATTCAGAGTAGGCTAATGAATGGTGTATGGTTACTTGTTAGGGTTAGTTCCCGTGTTAACGTACAGGTTATCGTTAGGGTTAGGGTTACGATTAGGGTACCGGTTAGGTTTGGGTATAAAGCTTAAGGTTAAGGTTAGGGCATAGGATAGGATTAGGGTAAATATTGGCGTATGGCGACATGTTAGAGTTAGTGTACATGTTAGGGTACGTGTTATTTTCAGGTTATGGGTTAGGATTAGTATACGGATTAGGGTTGCGGTCAAGGTCCAGTGTTAGGGTTAGGGTTAGGGCACGTGTTAGGATTAGGGTAAAGATTACAGTATGGTTACGGGTTACGTTCAGTGTACGGGATAGGGAACAGGTTATCATTAAAGTACGGATTAGGTATAGGGTACGGTATAGAGTTAGGATTAAGGGTTAGGGTCAGGATAGGGTTAGGATTAGGTCATGGATTAGGATTATGGTAAACATCGGGGTGTGGCTATGTGTTAGCGTTAGTGTATGCGTTAGGGTACGGTTATCGTTATTGTACAGGTTAGAATTATGGTATGGGTTAGCGTTACGTTTAAGGTTTAGGGTCAGTGTTAGGTTAGGGTTAGGGTTACGGTTATGGTTACAGTTAGGGTTAGGGTTAGGACACAAGTTATTATTAGGGTAAAAATTAAGGTATTGCTACCATTTACAGTTTGTGCATGGGTTAGGCAAATGGTTATCGTTAGGGTTCAGATTAGGATTAGGGTTAGGTTTAAGTGTTAAGGTTACCGTTAGGTTTACGGCACTGTTTAAGTTTAGGGTAAAGATGAGTGTATGGCTACCTGTTTGGGTTAGTGTACAGTGTAGGATTAGGCTATGGGTTAGGGTTAGTGTTAATTATTACGGTTAGGTTTATGGTTAGTGTTAGGGCACTAAGTGTTAAAAGTTAGGGTTAGGGTTACAGCACCAGTTAAGTTTAGGGTAAAGCTGAGTGTATGGCTACGTGTTTGGGTTACTTTACGTGTTATCATTAGGGTACAGTATACGATTAGGCTATGGGTTAGGGTTAGTGTTAATTATTACGGTAAGGTTTAGGGTTAGTGTTAGGGCACTGGTTAGGATTAGGGTAGAGATTAGGGTATGGCTATGTGTTAGGGATATTGTACGTGTTTGGGTATGTATTATCATTAGCGTATGGGTTAGGATTAGGGTTCGGGATAGGTTTAAGTGTTAAGGGTTAGGTTGGTTGGCACACGTGTTAGGTTTAGGGTAAAGTTTAAGGTATGGCTCTGAGTTACGGGTTAAGGAAAACGTTATAGTTATGGTACAGATTAGTATTAAGATACGGGTTAGAAAAAGGGTAAAAGGTATGGGTTAGGGCATGGTTTAGGATTAGGGTAAAGATTAGGGAATACCTACGGCTTAAGCTTAGTGTACGGGTTTGGAAAGGGTTATCGTTAGGGTATGGGTTAGGATTAGGGTACGGTTTAGGGTTAGGTTTAAGGTTTAGGGATAGGGGTAGGGCACTGGTTAGGAGTAGGGTAGAGATTGGGGTACGGCCATGTGTTAGGGTCCGTGTACCTGTTAGGGTATGGGTTTTCATTGGTGCACGGGTTAGGATTAGGTAACGGGTTACTGTTAGGTTAATGGTTAGGGTTAGGTTTAGGGATAGGCTTAGTGTTAAGGCACAGGTTAGTATTAGGTTAAACATTGGGGTATGGCTACATTTTACATTTAGTATACAGGTTGGGGTATGGGTTATCGTTAGGGTATTGGTTATGATTCGTTTACGGTTAAGGTTAGGTTTAATGTTTAGTGTTGTTTTAGGGCATGGGTTAGGATTAGTTTAAAGAATGGGGTAGGGCTATGGCTTATGGTTAGTGTACGGGTTAGGGAACGGGTTATCATTAGTGTACCAATTAGGATTTGGGTATGGTTTAGAGTTAAGTTTAAAGGTTACGGTTAGAGTAGGGTAAGCGAATGGGTTACAATGCGGGTAAAGATTAGGGAATGGCTACGCGTTAGCGTATGGGTTACGTTAGGGATTTCCATTAGGGTACTGGTTCAGATTATGGGACAGATAAGGGTTAAGTGTTGGAGTTAGGTTTAGGGTACGGGTTAGGGTTAGAGTAAAGATTGGGATATGGTTATATGTTAGGTTTAGAGTATCGGTTAGGCTATGTGTTATCCTTATGGTATGGGTTAGGGTTAGGGTTAGGGCATGGTTTAGGATTAGGGTAAATATTAGGATACGGTTATGAGTTACAATTACTGTACTGGTTAGAGAAAGCGTTATTGTGAGGTTAGGGGTTTGAATTAGGGCACATGTTAGAGTTAGGCTTAAGGGCTAATGTAAGGATTAAGGTCAGGGAATGCGTTAGGAGTAAGGTAAAGATTCGTGCATGGGTATGGGTAACGGTTAGTGTACGGGTTACGTAACAGGTTATCGTTAGGTTACGTTTTAGGATTAGGGTACAATTTAGGGATAGGTATAAGGGTTATTGTTAGGGTTAGGGTTAGGGTTCGTGTTAGGGTTAGGGTTAGGTTTAGGGCACTGGTTAGAATTAGATTAAAGAGTACAGTACTTTTACCAGTTACAGTTAGTGTACGGGGTAGGGAAAGGTTTATCGTTAGGGTACGGATTATGATTAGGGTTAATTTTAGGGTTAGGTTTAAGGTTTAAAGTTAGGGTTAGGTTTAGGGCACTTGTTAAATTTAGGGTAAAGATGAGTGTATGGCTATGTGTTTGGATTACTGTATCTGTTATCATTAGCGTACTGGTTACGAATAGGGTATGGGTTCGGGTTAGGTTTAGGGTTAAGGCACTGGTTAGGATTAGGGTATGGCTACAGGTTAGGGTTAGTGTACGTGTTTGGGTATGTTTTATCGTTAGTGTATGGTTTAGAATTAGGGTTCGGGTTAGGTTTAGGTGTTAGGGGTTAGGGTTATGGTTGGCACACGTGTTAGGATTAGGTTAAAGATTAGGGTATGGCTATGTGTTTGGGTTAAGGTTAGGGTTAGGGCAGAGTTTAGGATTAGGGTAAAGATTAGAGTATTGCTATGGGTTGCGGTTAGAGTACGGGTTAGAGAAAGGGTTATTGTTAGGATACGGGTTAATATTAGCGTACGGTTTAGGGTTAGGTTGAAGGGTTCCTGTTAGGGTTAGGTTTAGGTCACTGGTTAGTATTAGGGAAAAGATTAGGGTATGGCTTCTGGTGACAGTTAGTGTACGATTTAGGGAACGGGTTAGGAGTAGTGTAAATATTATGGTACAGGTACGTGTTAGGGTTAGTGTACTCATTAGGGTACGGTTTATCATTAGGGTACGGTTTAGGCTTAGTGTATGGGTTAGGGTTAGCGTTAGGGTTAGGGTTAAGGCACGGGTTAGGATTAGGGTAAAGATTGCGGTATGCCTACATGTTAGGTTTAGTTTATATTTTAGGATATGGGTTATCGTTAGGTTACAGGTTAGGGTTATGCTACGGGTTAGGCTTATGTTTAGGGTATGGGTTAGGAGTAGGGTAAAGCTTTGGGTATGGCTACGGATTACTGTTTTGTACTGGCTAGGGAAAATGTTATCATTAGGGTATTGGTTAGAAAGGGCACGGTTTAGGGTTAGGGTTAAGGGTTAAATTTATGGTTACGATAAGTGTTGGAGCATGGGTTAGGATTAGGGTAAAGATTAGGGTATGGTTACGGTCAGTGTACGGGTTAGGGAAAAGTTTGTCATTAAAGTATGGGTTAGCATAAGCGTACGAATTAGGGTTATGTTTAAGGATTATGGTCAGGTCTAGGGTTAGGCTTAGGGCACGGCTTAGGATTATGGTAAACATTGGGGTATGGTTACGTGTCAGGGTTAGTGTATGGGTTAGGGTACTGGTTAAGATTAGGGTACAGGTTAGGGTTAGGTTTAAGGGTTAGTGTTAGTGTTAGGGTTAGGAAATGCGTTAGGAGTAGCATAAAGATTAGCATATAGCTACAGGTTACAGTGACTGTAACAAGTTAGGGAAAGTATTATCATTCGGGTACAGTTTAGGTTTATGGTACATGTTAGGGTTAGCTTTAAGGGTTAGGGTTAGGGTTAGGGTTAGCGCACTGCTTAGTATTAGGGTAAAGATTAGAGCATTCCTACGGGTTACAGTTAGTGTACAATTTAGTGAAAGCGTTATCATTAAGGTACGGATTAGGATTAGGGTATGGTTTAGGGTTAGGTTTAAGTGTTAAATTTAGGGTTATGGCTAGGGTACCAGTTAAGTTTAAGGTAAGGATTAGTGTATGGCTACGTGTTTGGGTTAGTATACGTGTTATCGTTAGGGTACGGTTTCAGATTAGGCTATGGGTTAGTGTTAGTGTTCATTGTTACGCTTAGGGTTAGGGTTAGGGTAGTGTTATGGCATGCATTAGGAGTAGGCTAATGAATGGTGTATGGTTACTTGTTAGGGTTAGTTCCCGTGTTAACGTACAGGTTATCGTTCGGGTTAGGGTTATGATTAGGGTACCGGTTAGGTTTGGGTATAAAGCTTAAGGTTAAGGGTAGGGCATAGGATAGGATTAGGGTAAATATTGGCGTATGGCGACATGTTAGAGTTAGTGTACATGTTAGGGTACGTGTTATTTTCAGGGTATGGGTTAGGATTAGTATACGGATTAGGGTTTCGGTCAAGGTCCAGTGTTAAGGTTAGGGTTAGGGCACGTGTTAGGATTAGGGTAAAGATTACAGTATGGTTACGGGTTACGTTCAGTGTACGGGTTAGGGAACAGGTTATCATTAAAGTACGGATTAGGTATAGGGTACGGTATAGAGTTAGGATTAAGGGTTAGGGTCAGGATAGGGTTAGGATTAGGTCATGGATTAGGATTATGGTAAACATCGGGGTGTGGCTGTGTGTTAGCGTTAGTGTATGCGTTAGGGTACGGTTATCGTTATTGTACAGGTTAGATTTATGGTATG
The DNA here is from genome assembly GCF_026419965.1 of Kogia breviceps. Classification (NCBI taxonomy): domain Eukaryota; kingdom Metazoa; phylum Chordata; class Mammalia; order Artiodactyla; family Physeteridae; genus Kogia; species Kogia breviceps. The sequence goes on along the minus strand of NC_081322.1, from coordinate 18,764,303 downwards.
GGTTAGCGTTACGTTTAAGGTTTAGGGTCAGTGTTAGGTTAGGGTTAGGGTTACGGTTATGGTTACAGTTAGGGTTAGGGTTCGGGCACTAGTTATTATTAGGGTAAAAATTAAGGTATTCCTACCATTTACAGTTTGTGCATGGGTTAGGGAAATGGTTATCATTAGGGATCAGATTAGGTTTAGGGTTAGGTTTAAGTGTTAAAGTTAGGGTTAGGGTTATGGCACCGGTTAAGTTTAGGGTAAAGATGAGTGTATGGTTACGTGTTTGGGTTAGTTTATGTGTTATCATTTGGGTACAGTTTACGATTAGGCTATGGGTTAGGGTTAGTGTTAATTAGTACGGTTAGGGTTAGGGTTAGTGTTAGGGCATTGGTTAGGATTAGGGTAGAGATTAGGGTATGGCTATGTGTTAGGGATATTGTACTTGTTTGGGAATGTTTTATCATTAGCGTATGGGTTAGGATTAGGGTTCAGGTTAGGTTTAAGTGTTAAGGGTTAGGTTTATGGTTGGCACAGGTGTTAGGTTTACGGTAAAGTTTAGGGTACGGCTCCGAGTTACGGGTTAGGGAAAACGTTATCGTTACGGTACAGATTTGTATTAAGGTACAGGTTAGAAAAGGGGTAAAAGGTATGGGTTTGGGCATGGTTTAGGATTAGGGTAAAGATTAGGGAATACCTACGGCTTAAGCTTAGTGTACGGGTTTGGAAAGGGTTATCGTTAGGGTATGGGTTAGGATTAGGGTACGGTTTAGGGTTAGGTTTAAGGTTTAGGGATAGGGGTAGGGCACCGGTTATGAGTAGGGTAGAGATTGGGGTACGGCCATGTGTTAGGGTCCGTGTACGTGTTAGGGTATGGGTTTTCATTGGTGCACGGGTTAGGATTAGGTAACAGGTTACTGTTAGGTTAATGTTTAGGGTTAGGTTTAGGGATAGGTTTAGTGTTAAGGCACAGGTTAGGATTAGGTTAAACATTTGGGTATGGCTACATTTTACATTTAGTATACGAGTTGGGGTATGGGTTATCGTTAGGGTATGGGTTATGATTCGTTTACGGTTAAGGTTAGGTTTAATGTTTAGTGTTGTTTTAGGGCATGGGTTAGGATTAGTTTAAAGAATGGGGTAGGGCTATGGCTTATGGTTAGTGTACGGGTTAGGGAACGGGTTATCGTTAGTGTACCAATTAGGAGTTGGGTATGGTTTAGAGTTAAGTTTAAAGGTTACGGTTAGAGTTAGGGTAAGCGAATGGGTTACAATGCGGGTATAGATTAGGGAATGGCTACGCGTTAGTGTATGGGTTACGTTAGGGATTTCCATTAGGGTACTGGTTCAGATAATGGGACAGATAAGGGTTAAGTGTTGGAGTTAGGTTTAGGGTACGGGTTAGGTTTAGAGTAAAGATTGGGATATGGTTACATGTTAGGTTTAGAGTATCGGTTAGGCTATGTGTTATCCTTATGGTATGGGTTAGGGTTAGGGTTAGGGCATGGTTTAGGATTACACTAAATATTAGGATATGGTTATGAGTTACAATTACTGTACTGGTTAGAGAAAGCGTTATTGTGAGGTTAGGGGTTTGAATTAGGGCATATGTTAGAGTTAGGCTTAAGGGCTAATGTAAGGATTAAGGTCAGGGAATGCGTTAGGAGTAAGGTAAAGATTCGTGCATGGGTATGGGTAACGGTTAGTGTACGGGTTACGTAACAGGTTATCGTTAGGTTACGTTTTAGGATTAGGGTACGATTTAGGGATAGGTATAAGGGTTATTGTTAGGGTTAGGGTTAGGGTTCGTGTTAGGGTTAGGGTTAGGTTTAGGGCACTGGTTAGAATTAGATTAAAGAGTACAGTACTTTTACCAGTTACAGTTAGTGTACGGGGTAGGGAAAGGTTTATCGTTAGGGTACGGATTATGATTAGGGTTAGTTTTAGGGTTAGGTTTAAGGTTTAAAGTTAGGGTTAGGTTTAGGGCACTTGTTAAATTTAGGGTAAAGATGAGTGTATGGCTATGTGTTTGGATTACTGTATCTGTTATCATTAGCGTACTGGTTACGAATAGGGTATGGGTTCGGGTTAGGTTTAGGGTTAAGGCACTTGTTAGGATTAGGGTATGGCTACAGGTTAGGTTTAGTGTACGTGTTTGGGTATGTTTTATCGTTAGTGTATGGTTTAGAATTAGGGTTCGGGTTAGGTTTAGGTGTTAGGGGTTAGGGTTATGGTTGGCACACGTGTTAGGATTAGGTTAAAGATTAGGGTATGGCTATGTGTTTGGGTTAAGGTTAGGGTTAGGGCAGAGTTTAGGATTAGGGTAAAGATTAGAGTATTGCTATGGGTTGCGGTTAGAGTACGGGTTAGAGAAAGGGTTATTGTTAGGATACGGGTTAATATTAGTGTACGGTTTAGGGTTAGGTTGAAGGGTTCCTGTTAGGGTTAGGTTTAGGTCACTGGTTAGTATTAGGGAAAAGATTAGGGTATGGCTTCTGGTGACAGTTAGTGTACGATTTAGGGAACGGGTTAGGAGTAGTGTAAATATTATGGTACAGGTACGTGTTAGGGTTAGTGTACTCATTAGGGTACGGTTTATCATTAGGGTACGGTTTAGGCTTAGTGTACGGGTTAGGGTTAGCGTTAGGGTTAGGGTTAAGGCACGGGTTAGGATTAGGGTAAAGATTGCGGTATGCCTACATGTTAGGTTTAGTTTATATTTTAGGATATGGGTTATCGTTAGGTTACAGGTTAGGGTTATGCTACGGGTTAGGCTTATGTTTAGGGTATGGGTTAGGAGTAGGGTAAAGCTTTGGGTATGGCTACGGATTACTGTTTTGTACTGGCTAGGGAAAATGTTATCATTAGGGTATTGGTTAGAAAGGGCACGGTTTAGGGTTAGGGTTAAGGGTTAAATTTATGGTTACGATAAGTGTTGGAGCATGGGTTAGGATTAGGGTAAAGATTAGGATATGGTTACGGTCAGTGTACGGGTTAGGGAAAAGTTTGTCGTTAAAGTATGGGTTAGCATAAGCGTACGAATTAGGGTTATGTTTAAGGATTATGGTCAGGTCTAGGGTTAGGCTTAGGGCACGGCTTAGGATTATGGTAAACATTGGGGTATGGTTACGTGTCAGGGTTAGTGTATGGGTTAGGGTACTGGTTAAGATTAGGGTACAGGTTAGGGTTAGGTTTAATGGTTAGTGTTAGTGTTAGGGTTAGGAAATGCGTTAGGAGTAGCATAAAGATTAGCATATAGCTACAGGTTACAGTGACTGTAACAAGTTAGGGAAAGTATTATCATTCGGGTACAGTTTAGGTTTATGGTACGTGTTAGGGTTAGCTTTAAGGGTTAGGGTTAGGGTTAGGGTTAGGGAACTGCTTAGTATTAGGGTAAAGATTAGAGCATTCCTACGGGTTACAGTTAGTGTACAATTTAGTGAAAGCGTTATCATTAAGGTACAGATTAGGATTAGGGTATGGTTTAGGGTTAGGTTTAAGTGTTAAATTTAGGGTTATGGCTAGGGTACCAGTTAAGTTTAAGGTAAGGATTAGTGTATGGCTACGTGTTTGGGTTAGTATACGTGTTATCGTTAGGGTACGGTTTCAGATTAGGCTATGGGTTAGGGTTAGTGTTCATTGTTACGCTTAGGGTTAGGGTTAGGGTAGTGTTATGGCATGCATTAGGAGTAGGCTAATGAATGGTGTATGGTTACTTTTTAGGTTTAGTTCCCGTGTTAACGTCCAGGTTATCTTTAGGGTTAGGGTTACGATTAGGGTACAGGTTAGGTTTGGGGATAAAAGTTAGGGTTAAGGTTTGGGCAAAGGATAGGATTAGGGTAAATATTGGCGTATGGCTACATGTTAGAGTTAGTGCACATGTTAGGGTACGTGTTATTTTCAGGTTATGGGTTAGGATTAGGATACGGATTAGGGTTACGGTCAAGGTCCAGTGTTAGGGTTAGGGTTAGGGCACATGTTAGGATTAGGGTAAAGATTACAGTATGGCTACGGTTTACGTTCAGTGTACGGGTTCGGGAACAGGTTATCATTAAAGTACGGATTTGTTATAGGGTATGGTATAGAGTTAGGATTAAGGGTTAGGGTCAGAATAGGGTTAGGATTAGGTCATGGATTAGGATTATGGTAAACATCGCGGTGTGGCTATGTGTTAGCGTTAGTGTATGCATTAGCGTACGGGTTATCGTTAGTGTACAGTTTAGAATTAGGGTACGGGTTAGCGTCACGTTTAAGGGTTAGCGTTAGGGTTACGGTTATGGTTACAGTTAGGGTTAGGGTTAGGGCACTAGTTATTATTAGGGTAGAAATTAAGGTATTCCTACCATTTACAGTTTGTGCATGGGTTAGGGAAATGGTTATCGTTAGGGTACGGATTAGGATTAGGGTTAGGTTTAAGTGTTAAAGTTAGGGTTAGGGTTACGGCACCAGTTAAGTTTAGAGTAAAGATGAGTGTATGTCTACGTGTTTGGGTTATGTTACGTGTTATCATTAGGGTACAGTTTACGATTAGGCTATGGGTTAGGGTTAGCATTAACTGTTACAGTTAGCGTTAGGTTTAGGGTTAGGGCACTGCTTAGGATTAGGGTAGATATTAGGGAATGGCTATGTGTTACGGATAGTGTACGTGTTTGGGTATGTTTTATCATTAGCGTATGGGTTAGGATTAGGGTTTGGGTTAGGTTTAAGTGTTAAGGGTTAGGTTTATGGTTGGCACACGTGTTAGGTTTAGGGTAAAGTTTAGTGTACGGCTACGGGTTATGGTTAGTGTACAGGTTAGGGAAAACGTTATCATTATGGTAGAGATTCGTATTACGATACGGGTTAGAGAAAGGGTAAAAGGTAAGGGTTAGGGCATGGTTTAGGATTAGGGTAAAGATTAGGGAATACCTATGGCTTAAGGTTAGTGTACCCGTTTGGAAAGGGTTATCGTTAGGGTATGGGTTAGGATTAGGGTACGGTTTAGGGTTAGGTTTAAGGTTTAGGGATAGGGGTAGGGCACCGGTGAGGAGTAGGGTAGAGATTGGGGTACGGCCATGTGTTAGGGTCAGTGTACGTGTTAGGGTATGGGTTTTCATTGGTGCTCGGGTTAGGATTAGGTAACGGGTTACTGTTAGGTTAATGGTCAGGGTTAGGTTTAGGGATAGGTTTAGTGTTAAGGCACAGGTTAGGATTAGTTTAAACATTTGGGTATGGCTATATGTTACGTTTAGTATACAGGTTGGGGTATGGGTTATCGTTAGGGTATGGGTTATGATTCGTTTACGGTTAAGGTTAGGTTTAATGGTTAGTGTTGGTTTCGGGCACGGGTTAGGATTAGGTTAAAGAATTGGGAAGGGCTACGGCTTATGGTTAGTGTACGGGTTAGGGAACGGGTTATCGTTAGTGTACCAATTAGGATTTGGGTATTGTTTAGAGTTAAGTTTAAAGGTTAGGGTTAGAGTTAGGGTAAGCGAATGGGTTACAATGCTGGTAAATATTAGGGTATGGCTACGCATTAGCATATGTGTTACGTTAGGGATTTCCATTAGGGTACTGGTTCAGATTATGGGACAGATAAGGGTTAAGTTTTGGGGTTAGGTTTAGGGTACGGGTTAGGGTTAGAGTAAAGATTGGGATATGGTTACATGTTAGGTTTAGAGTATGGGTTAGGGTATGTGTTATCATTATGGTATGGGTTAGGGTTAGGGTTAGGGCATGGTTTAGGATTAGGGTAAATATTAGGATATGGCTATGAGTTACAATTACTGTACTGGTTAGAGAAAGCGTTATTGTGAGGTTAGGGGTTTGAATTAGGGCACATGTTAGAGTTAGGCTTAAGGGCTAATGTAAGGATTAAGGTCAGGGAACGAGTTAGGAGTAGGGTAAAGATTCGTGCATGGGTATGTGTAACGGTTAGTGTACAGGTTACATAACAGGTTATCGTTAGGTTACGTTTTAGGTTTAGGGTACGGTTTAGGGATAGGTATAAGGGTTATTTTTAGGGTTAGGGTTAGGGTTAGGGTTAGGGTTAGGGTTAGGGATAGGTTTAGGGCACTGGTTAGAATTAGATTAAAGACTATGGTACTTTTACCAGTTACAGTTAGTGTACGGGGTAGGGAAATGTTTATCGTTAGGTTACGGATTAGGATTAGGTTTAAGGTTGAAAGTTAGGGTTAGGTTTAGGGCACTGGTTAAATTTAGGGTAAAGATGAGTGTATGGCTACGTGTTTGGATTAATGTATGCTATGATTTGCGTACTGGTTAGGATTAGGGTATGGTTTCGGGTTAGATTTAAGGGTTAGGGTTAGGGTTAAGGCACTGTTTAGGATTAGGGTATGGCTACAGGTTCGGGTTAGTGTACGTGTTTGGGTATGTTTTATCGTTAGTGTATGGTTTAGATTTAGGGTTCAGGTTAGGTTTACGTGTTAGGGGTTAGGGTTATGCTTGGCACACGTGTTAGGATTAGGGTAAAGATTAGGGTATGGCTATGTGTTTGGGTTAAGGTTAGGGTTAGGGCAGAGTTTAGGATTAGGGTAAAGATTAGAGTATTGCTATGGGTTGCGGTTAGTGTACGGGTTAGAGAAAGGGTTATCGTTAGGATATGGGTTAATATTAGTGTACGGTGTAGGGTTCGGTTGAAGGGTTCCAGTTACTGTTAGGTTTAGGTCACTGGTTAGTATTAGGGGAAAGATTAGGGTATGGCTTCGGGTGACAGTTAGTGTACGATTTAGGGAACGCGTTAGGAGTAGTGTAAATATTATTGTATAGGTAGGTGTTAGGTTTAGTATACGCAGTAGGGTACAGTTTATAATTAGGGTACGGTTTAAGCTTAGTGTAGGGGTTAGGGTTAGGGTTAGGGTTAAGGCACGGGTTAGGATTACAGTAAAGATTGCGGTATGCCTACATGTTAGGTTTAGTTTATATTTTAGGATATGGGTTATCGTTAGGTTACAGGTTAGGGTTATGCTACGGGTTAGGCTTATGTTTAGGGTATGTGTTAGGAGTAGGGTAAAGCTTAGGGTATGCCTACGGATTACTGTTTTGTACTGGCTAGGGAAAATGTTATCATTAGGGTATTGGTTACAAAGGGCACGTTTTAGGGTTAGGGTTAAGGGTTAAAGTTATGGTTACGATAAGTGTTAGAGCATGGGTTAGGATTAGGGTAAAGATTAGGGTATGGTTACGGTCAGTGTACGGGTTAGGGAAAAGTTTGTCGTTAAAGTACGGGTTAGCATTAGCGTACGAATTAGGGTTATGTTTAAGGATTATGGTCAGGTCTAGAGTTAGGGTTAGGGCATGGGTTAGGATTATGTTAAACATTGGGGTATGGTTACGTGCCAGGGTTAGTGTATGGGTTAGGTTACAGGTTAGGTTTAGGGTACGGGTGAGGGTTAGGTTTAAGTGTTAGTGTTAGGGTTAGGAAACGCATTAGGAGTAGCATAAAGATTAGCATATAGCTACAGGTTACAGTGACTGTACAAGTTAGGGAAACTATTATCGTTCGGGTACAGTTTAGGTTTTTGGTACGTGTTAGGGTTAGCTTTAAGGGTTAGGGTTAGGGTTAGGTTTAGGGCACTGCTTAGTATTAGGGTAAAGATTAGGGCATTCCTACGGGTTACAGTTAGTGTACAGGTTAGTGAAAGGGTTATCATTAAGGTACGGATTAGGATTAGGGTATGGTTTAGGGTTAGGTTTAAGTGTTAAAATTAGTGTTATGGTTAGGGTACCGGTTAAGTTTAAGGTAAAGATTATTGTATGGCTATGTGTTTGGGTTAGTGTACGTGTTATCGTTAGGGTACGGTTTAGGATTAGGCTATGGGTTAGTGTTAGTATTCATTGTTATGCTTAGGGTTAGGGTTAGGGTAGTGTTATGGCATGCATTAGTAGTAGGCTAATGAATGATGTATGGTTACTTGTTAGGGTTAGTTCCCGTGTTAACGTACAGGTTATCGTTCAGGGTAGGGTTATGATTAGGGTACCGGTTAGGTTTGGGTATAAAGCTTAAGGTTAAGGGTAGGGCATAGGATAGGATTAGGGTAAATATTGGCGTATGGCGACATGTTAGAGTTAGTGTACATGTTAGGGTACGTGTTATTTTCAGATTATGGGTTAGGATTAGGATACGGATTAGGGTTACGGTCAAGGTCCAGTGTTACGGTTAGGGTTAGGGTTAGGGCACGTGTTAGGATTAGGGTAAAGATTACAGTATGGTTACGGGTTACGTTCAGTGTACGGGTTAGGGAACAGGTTATCATTAAAGTATGGATTAGGTATAGGGTACGGTAGGATTAAGGGTTAGGGTCAGGATAGGGTTAGGATTAGGTCATGGATTAGGATTATGGTAAACATCGGGGTGTGGCTGTGTGTTAGCGTTAGTGTATGCGTTAGGGTACGGTTATCGTTATTGTACAGGTTAGAATTATGGTATGGGTTAGCGTTACGTTTAAGGTTTAGGGTCAGTGTTAGGTTAGGGTTAGGGTTACGGTTACGGTTACAGTTAGGGTTAGGGTTAGGGCACTAGTTATTATTAGGGTAGAAATTAAGGTATTCCTACCATTTACAGTTTGTGCATGGGTTAGGGAAATGGTTATCATTAGGGTTCAGATTAGGTTTAGGGTTAGGTTTAAGTGTTAAAGTTAGGGTTAGGGTTACAGCACCGGTTAAGTTTAGGGTAAAGCTGAGTGTATGGCTACGTGTTTGGGTTACTTTACGTGTTATCATTAGGGTACAGTATACGATTAGGCTATGGGTTAGGGTTAGTGTTAATTATTACGGTAAGGTTTAGGGTTAGTGTTAGGGCACTGGTTAGGATTAGGGTAGAGATTAGGGTATGGCTATGTGTTAGGGATATTGTACGTGTTTGGGTCTGTTTTATCATTAGCGTATGGGTTAGGATTAGGGTTCGGGATAGGTTTAAGTGTTAAGGGTTAGGTTGGTTGGCACACGTGTTAGGTTTAGGGTAAAGTTTAGGGTACGGCTCTGAGTTACGGGTTAAGGAAAACGTTATAGTTATGGTACAGATTAGTATTAAGATACGGGTTAGAAAAAGGGTAAAAGGTATGGGTTAGGGCATGGTTTAGGATTAGGGTAAAGATTAGGGAATACCTACGGCTTAAGCTTAGTGTATGGGTTTGGAAAGGGTTATTGTTAGGGTATGGGTTAGGATTAGGGTACGGTTTAGGGTTAGGTTTAAGGTTTAGGGATAGGGGTAGGGCACTGGTTAGGAGTAGGGTAGAGATTGGGGTACGGCCATGTGTTAGGGTCCGTGTACCTGTTAGGGTATGGGTTTTCATTGGTGCACGGGTTAGGATTAGGTAACGGGTTACTGTTAGGTTAATGGTTATGGTTAGGTTTAGGGATAGGTTTAGTGTTAAGGCACAGGTTAGGATTAGGTTAAACATTTGGGTATGGCTACATTTTACATTTAGTATACAGGTTGGGGTATGGGTTATCGTTAGGGTATGGGTTATGATTCGTTTATGGTTAAGGTTAGGTTTAATGTTTAGTGTTGTTTTAGGGCATGGGTTAGGATTAGTTTAAAGAATGGGGTAGGGCTATGGCTTATGGTTAGTGTACGGGTTAGGGAACGGGTTATCGTTAGTGTACCAATTAGGATTTGGGTATGGTTTAGAGTTAAGTTTAAAGGTTACGGTTAGAGTTAGGGTAAGCGAATGGGTTACAATGCGGGTATAGATTAGGGAATGGCTACGCGTTAGCGTATGGGTTACGTTAGGGATTTCCATTAGGGTACTGGTTCAGATTATGGGACAGATAAGGGTTAAGTGTTGGAGTTAGGTTTAGGGTACGGGTTAGGTTTAGAGTAAAGATTGGGATATGGTTACATGTTAGGTTTAGAGTATCGGTTAGGCTATGTGTTATCCTTATGGTATGGGTTAGGGTTAGGGTTAGGGCATGGTTTAGGATTACACTAAATATTAGGATATGGTTATGAGTTACAATTACTGTACTGGTTAGAGAAAGCGTTATTGTGAGGTTAGGGGTTTGAATTAGGGCACATGTTAGAATTAGGCTTAAGGGCTAATGTAAGGATTAAGGTCAGGGAATGCGTTAGGAGTAAGGTAAAGATTCATGCATGGGTATGGGTAACGGTTAGTGTACGGGTTACGTAACAGGTTATCGTTAGGTTACGTTTTAGGATTAGGGTACGATTTAGGGATAGGTATAAGGGTTATTGTTAGGGTTAGGGTTAGGGTTCGTGTTAGGGTTAGGGTTAGGTTTAGGGCACTGGTTAGAATTAGATTAAAGAGTACAGTACTTTTACCAGTTACAGTTAGTGTACTGGGTAGGGAAAGGTTTATCGTTAGGGTACGGATTATGATTAGGGTTAGTTTTAGGGTTAGGTTTAAGGTTTAAAGTTAGGGTTAGGTTTAGGGCACTTGTTAAATTTAGGGTAAAGATGAGTGTATGGCTATGTGTTTGGATTACTGTATCTGTTATCATTAGCGTACTGGTTACGAATAGGGTATGGGTTCGGGTTAGGTTTAGGGTTAAGGCACTGGTTAGGATTAGGGTATGGCTACAGGTTAGGTTTAGTGTACGTGTTTGGGTATGTTTTATCGTTAGTGTATGGTTTAGAATTAGGGTTCGGGTTAGGTTTACGTGTTAGGGGTTAGGGTTATGGTTGGCACACGTGTTAGGATTAGGTTAAAGATTAGGGTATGGCTATGTGTTTGGGTTAAGGTTAGGGTTAGGGCAGAGTTTAGGATTAGGGTAAAGATTAGAGTATTGCTATGGGTTGCGGTTAGAGTACGGGTTAGAGAAAGGGTTATTGTTAGGATACGGGTTAATATTAGCGTACGGTTTAGGGTTAGGTTGAAGGGTTCCTGTTAGGGTTAGGTTTAGGTCACTGGTTAGTATTAGGGAAAAGATTAGGGTATGGCTTCTGGTGACAGTTAGTGTACGATTTAGGGAACGGGTTAGGAGTAGTGTAAATATTATGGTACAGGTACGTGTTAGGGTTAGTGTACTCATTAGGGTACGGTTTATCATTAGGGTACGGTTTAGGCTTAGTGTACGGGTTACGGTTAGCGTTAGGGTTAGGGTTAAGGCACGGGTTAGGATTAGGGTAAAGATTGCGGTATGCCTACATGTTAGGTTTAGTTTATATTTTAGGATATGGGTTATCGTTAGGTTACAGGTTAGGGTTATGCTACGGGTTAGGCTTATGTTTAGGGTATGGGTTAGGAGTAGGGTAAAGCTTTGGGTATGGCTACGGATTACTGTTTTGTACTGGCTAGGGAAAATGTTATCATTAGGGTATTGGTTAGAAAGGGCACGGTTTAGGGTTAGGGTTAAGGGTTAAATTTATGGTTACGATAAGTGTTGGAGCATGGGTTAGGATTAGGGTAAAGATTAGGGTATGGTTACGGTCAGTGTACGGGTTAGGGAAAAGTTTGTCGTTAAAGTATGGGTTAGCATAAGCGTACGAATTAGGGTTATGTTTAAGGATTATGGTCAGGTCTAGGGTTAGGCTTAGGGCACGGCTTAGGATTATGGTAAACATTGGGGTATGGTTACGTGTCAGGGTTAGTGTATGGGTTAGGGTACTGGTTAAGATTAGGGTACAGGTTAGGGTTAGGTTTAAGGGTTAGTGTTAGTGTTAGGGTTAGGAAATGCGTTAGGAGTAGCATAAAGATTAGCATATAGCTACAGGTTACAGTGACTGTAACAAGTTAGGGAAAGTATTATCATTCGGGTACAGTTTAGGTTTATGGTACGTGTTAGGGTTAGCTTTAAGGGTTAGGGTTAGGGTTAGGGTTAGGGCACTGCTTGGTATTAGGGTAAAGATTAGAGCATTCCTAAGGGTTACAGTTAGTGTACAATTTAGTGAAAGCGTTATCATTAAGGTACGGATTAGGATTAGGGTATGGTTTAGGGTTAGGTTTAAGTGTTAAATTTAGGGTTATGGCTAGGGTACCAGTTAAGTTTAAGGTAAGGATTAGTGTATGGCTACGTGTTTGGGTTAGTATACGTGTTATCGTTAGGGTACGGTTTAGGATTAGGCTATGGGTTAGTGTTAGTGTTCATTGTTACGCTTAGGGTTAGGGTTAGGGTAGTGTTATGGCATGCATTAGGAGTAGGCTAATGAATGGTGTATGGTTACTTTTTAGGTTTAGTTCCCGTGTTAACGTCCAGGTTATCTTTAGGGTTAGGGTTACGATTAGGGTACCGGTTAGGTTTGGGTATAAAGCTTAAGGTTAAGGGTAGGGCATAGGATAGGATTAGGGTAAATATTGGCGTATGGCGACATGTTAGAGTTAGTGTACATGTTAGGGTACGTGTTATTTTCAGGGTATGGGTTAGGATTAGTATACGGATTAGGGTTTCGGTCAAGGTCCAGTGTTAAGGTTAGGGTTAGGGCACGTGTTAGGATTAGGGTAAAGATTACAGTATGGTTACGGGTTACGTTCAGTGTACGGGTTAGGGAACAGGTTATCATTAAAGTACGGATTAGGTATAGGGTACGGTATAGAGTTAGGATTAAGGGTTAGGGTCAGGATAGGGTTAGGATTAGGTCATGAATTAGGATTATGGTAAACATCGGGGTGTGGCTATGTGTTAGCGTTAGTGTATGCGTTAGGGTACGGTTATCGTTATTGTACAGGTTAGATTTATGGTATGGGTTAGCGTTACGTTTAAGGTTTAGGGTCAGTGTTAGGTTAGGGTTAGGGTTACGGTTATGGTTACAGTTAGGGTTAGGGTTAGGGCACTAGTTATTATTAGGGTAAAAATTAAGGTATTCCTACCATTTACAGTTTGTGCATGGGTTAGGGAAATGGTTATCATTAGGGTTCAGATTAGGTATAGGGTTAGGTTTAAGTGTTAAAGTTAGGGTTAGGGTTACAGCACCGGTTAAGTTTAGGGTAAAGCTGAGTGTATGGCTACGTGTTTGGGTTACTTTATGTGTTATCATTAGGGTACAGTATACGATTAGGCTATGGGTTAGGGTTAGTGTTAATTATTACGGTAAGGTTTAGGGTTAGTGTCAGGGCACTGGTTAGGATTAGGGTAGAGATTAGGGTATGGCTATGTGTTAGGGATATTGTACGTGTTTGGGTCTGTATTATCATTAGCGTATGGGTTAGGATTAGGGTTCGGGATAGGTTTAAGTGTTAAGGGTTAGGTTGGTTGGCACACGTGTTAGGTTTAGGGTAAAGTTTAGGGTACGGCTCTGAGTTACGGGTTAAGGAAAACGTTATAGTTATGGTACAGATTAGTATTAAGATACGGGTTAGAAAAAGGGTAAAAGGTATGGGTTAGGGCATGGTTTAGGATTAGGGTAAAGATTAGGGAATACCTACGGCTTAAGCTTAGTGTACGGGTTTGGAAAGGGTTATCGTTAGGGTATGGGTTAGGATTAGGGTACGGTTTAGGGTTAGGTTTAAGGTTTAGGGATAGGGGTAGGGCACTGGTTAGGAGTAGGGTAGAGATTGGGGTAGGCCATGTGTTAGGGTCCGTGTACCTGTTAGGGTATGGGTTTTCATTGGTGCACGGGTTAGGATTAGGTAACGGGTTACTGTTAGGTTAATGGTTAGGGTTAGGTTTAGGATAGGTTTAGTGTTAAGGCACAGGTTAGGATTAGGTTAAACATTTGGGTATGGCTACATTTTACATTTAGTATACAGGTTGGGGTATGGGTTATCGTTAGGGTATGGGTTATGATTCGTTTACGGTTAAGGTTAGGTTTAATGTTTAGTGTTGTTTTAGGGCATGGGTTAGGATTAGTTTAAAGAATGGGGTAGGGCTATGGCTTATGGTTAGTGTACGGGTTAGGGAACGGGTTATCGTTAGTGTACCAATTAGGATTTGGGTATGGTTTAGAGTTAAGTTTAAAGGTTACGGTTAGAGTTAGGGTAAGCGAATGGGTTACAATGCGGGTATAGATTAGGGAATGGCTACGCGTTAGCGTATGGGTTACGTTAGGGATTTCCATTAGAGTACTGGTTCAGATTATGGGACAGATAAGGGTTAAGTGTTGGAGTTAGGTTTAGGGTACGGGTTAGGGTTAGAGTAAAGATTGGGATATGGTTACATGTTAGGTTTAGAGTATCGGTTAGGCTATGTGTTATCCTTATGGTATGGGTTAGGGTTAGGGTTAGGGCATGGTTTAGGATTACACTAAATATTAGGATATGGTTATGAGTTACAATTACTGTACTGGTTAGAGAAAGCGTTATTGTGAGGTTAGGGGTTTGAATTAGGGCACATGTTAGAGTTAGGCTTAAGGGCTAATGTAAGGATTAAGGTCAGGGAATGCGTTAGGAGTAAGGTAAAGATTCGTGCATGGGTATGGGTAACGGTTAGTGTACGGGTTACGTAACAGGTTATCGTTAGGTTACGTTTTAGGATTAGGGTACGATTTAGGGATAGGTATAAGGGTTATTGTTAGGGTTAGGGTTAGGGTTCGTGTTAGGGTTAGGGTTAGGTTTAGGGCACTGGTTAGAATTAGATTAAAGAGTACAGTACTTTTACCAGTTACAGTTAGTGTACGGGGTAGGGAAAGGTTTATCGTTAGGGTACGGATTATGATTAGGGTTAGTTTTAGGGTTAGGTTTAAGGTTTAAAGTTAGGGTTAGGTTTAGGGCACTTGTTAAATTTAGGGTAAAGATGAGTGTATGGCTATGTGTTTGGATTACTGTATCTGTTATCATTAGCGTACTGGTTACGAATAGGGTATGGGTTCGGGTTAGGTTTAGGGTTAAGGCACTGGTTAGGATTAGGGTATGGCTACAGGTTAGGGTTAGTGTACGTGTTTGGGTATGTTTTATCGTTAGTGTATGGTTTAGAATTAGGGTTCGGGTTAGGTTTAGGTGTTAGGGGTTAGGGTTATGGTTGGCACACGTGTTAGGATTAGGTTAAAGATTAGGGTATGGCTATGTGTTTGGGTTAAGGTTAGGGTTAGGGCAGAGTTTAGGATTAGGGTAAAGATTAGAGTATTGCTATGGGTTGCGGTTAGAGTACGGGTTAGAGAAAGGGTTATTGTTAGGATACGGGTTAATATTAGCGTACGGTTTAGGGTTAGGTTGAAGGGTTCCTGTTAGGGTTAGGTTTAGGTCACTGGTTAGTATTAGGGAAAAGATTAGGGTATGGCTTCTGGTGACAGTTAGTGTACGATTTAGGGAGCGGGTTAGGAGTAGTGTAAATATTATGGTACAGGTACGTGTTAGGGTTAGTGTAGGCATTAGGGTACGGTTTATCATTAGGGTACGGTTTAGGCTTAGTGTACGGGTTAGTGTTAGGGTTAGGGTTAGGGTTAAGGCACGGTTTAGGATTAGGGTAAAGATTGCGGTATGCCTACATGTTAGGTTTAGTTTATATTTTAGGATATGGGTTATCGTTAGGTTACAGGTTAGGGTTATGCTACGGGTTAGGCTTATGTTTAGGGTATGGGTTAGGAGTAGGGTAAAGCTTTGGGTATGGCTACGGATTACTGTTTTGTACTGGCCAGGGAAAATGTTATCATTAGGGTATTGGTTAGAAAGGGCACGGTTTAGGGTTAGGGTTAAGGGTTAAATTTATGGTTACGATAAGTGTTGGAGCATGGGTTAGGATTAGGGTAAAGATTAGGGTATGGTTACGGTCAGTGTACGGGTTAGGGAAAAGTTTGTCGTTAAAGTATGGGTTAGCATAAGCGTACGAATTAGGGTTATGTTTAAGGATTATGGTCAGGTCTAGGGTTAGGCTTAGGGCACGGCTTAGGATTATGGTAAACATTGGGGTATGGTTACGTGTCAGGGTTAGTGTATGGGTTAGGGTACTGGTTAAGATTAGGGTACAGGTTAGGGTTAGGTTTAAGGGTTAGTGTTAGTGTTAGGGTTAGGAAATGCGTTAGGAGTAGCATAAAGATTAGCATATAGCTACAGGTTACAGTGACTGTAACAAGTTAGGGAAAGTATTATCATTCGGGTACAGTTTAGGTTTATGGTACGTGTTAGGGTTAGCTTTAAGGGTTAGGGTTAGGGTTAGGGTTAGGGCACTGCTTAGTATTAGGGTAAAGATTAGAGCATTCCTACGGGTTACAGTTAGTGTACAATTTAGTGAAAGCGTTATCATTAAGGTACGGATTAGGATTAGGGTATGGTTTAGGGTTAGGTTTAAGTGTTAAATTTAGGGTTATGGCTAGGGTACCAGTTAAGTTTAAGGTAAGGATTAGTGTATGGCTACGTGTTTGGGTTAGTATACGTGTTATCGTTAGGGTACGGTTTAGGATTAGGCTATGGGTTAGTGTTAGTGTTCATTGTTACGCTTAGGGTTAGGGTTAGGGTAGTGTTATGGCATGCATTAGGAGTAGGCTAATGAATGGTGTATGGTTACTTGTTAGGGTTAGTTCCCGTGTTAACGTACAGGTTATCGTTCGGGTTAGGGTTATGATTAGGGTACCGGTTAGGTTTGGGTATAAAGCTTAAGGTTAAGGGTAGGGCATAGGATAGGATTAGGGTAAATATTGGCGTATGGCGACATGTTAGAGTTAGTGTACATGTTAGGGTACGTGTTATTTTCAGGGTATGGGTTAGGATTAGTATACGGATTAGGGTTTCGGTCAAGGTCCAGTGTTAAGGTTAGGGTTAGGGCACGTGTTAGGATTAGGGTAAAGATTACAGTATGGTTACGGGTTACGTTCAGTGTACGGGTTAGGGAACAGGTTATCATTAAAGTACGGATTAGGTATAGGGTACGGTATAGAGTTAGGATTAAGGGTTAGGGTCAGGATAGGGTTAGGATTAGGTCATGGATTAGGATTATGGTAAACATCGGGGTGTGGCTGTGTGTTAGCGTTAGTGTATGCGTTAGGGTACGGTTATCGTTATTGTACAGGTTAGAATTATGGTATGGGTTAGCGTTACGTTTAAGGTTTAGGGTCAGTGTTAGGTTAGGGTTAGGGTTACGGTTATGGTTACAGTTAGGGTTAGGGTTAGGGCACTAGTTATTATTAGGGTAGAAATTAAGGTATTCCTACCATTTACAGTTTGTGCATGGGTCAGGGAAATGGTTATCATTAGGGTTCAGATTAGGTTTAGGGTTAGGTTTAAGTGTTAAAGTTAGGGTTAGGGTTACAGCACCGGTTAAGTTTAGGGTAAAGCTGAGTGTATGGCTACGTGTTTGGGTTACTTTACGTGTTATCATTAGGGTACAGTATACGATTAGGCTATGGGTTAGGGTTAGTGTTAATTATTACGGTAAGGTTTAGGGTTAGTGTTAGGGCACTGGTTAGGATTAGGGTAGAGATTAGGGTATGGCTATGTGTTAGGGATATTGTACGTGTTTGGGTATGTATTATCATTAGCGTATGGGTTAGGATTAGGGTTCGGGATAGGTTTAAGTGTTAAGGGTTAGGTTGGTTGGCACACGTGTTAGGTTTAGGGTAAAGTTTAGGGTACGGCTCTGAGTTACGGGTTAAGGAAAACGTTATAGTTATGGTACAGATTAGTATTAAGATACGGGTTAGAAAAAGGGTAAAAGGTATGGGTTAGGGCATGGTTTAGGATTAGGGTAAAGATTAGGGAATACCTACGGCTTAAGCTTAGTGTACGGGTTTGGAAAGGGTTATCGTTAGGGTATGGGTTAGGATTAGGGTACGGTTTAGGGTTAGGTTTAAGGTTTAGGGATAGGGGTAGGGAACCGTTTAGGAGTAGGGTAGAGATTGGGGTACGGCCATGTGTTAGGGTCCGTGTACCTGTTAGGGTATGGGTTTTCATTGGTGCACGGGTTAGGATTAGGTAACGGGTTACTGTTAGGTTAATGGTTAGGGTTAGGTTTAGGGATAGGTTTAGTGTTAAGGCACAGGTTAGGATTAGGTTAAACATTTGGGTATGGCTACATTTTACATTTAGTATACAGGTTGGGGTATGGGTTATCGTTAGGGTATGGGTTATGATTCGTTTACGGTTAAGGTTAGGTTTAATGTTTAGTGTTGTTTTAGGGCATGGGTTAGGATTAGTTTAAAGAATGGGGTAGGGCTATGGCTTATGGTTAGTGTACGGGTTAGGGAACGGGTTATCGTTAGTGTACCAATTAGGATTTGGGTATGGTTTAGAGTTAAGTTTAAAGGTTACGGTTAGAGTTAGGGTAAGCGAATGGGTTACAATGTGGGTATAGATTAGGGAATGGCTACGCGTTAGCGTATGGGTTACGTTAGGGATTTCCATTAGGGTACTGGTTCAGATTATGGGACAGATAAGGGTTAAGTGTTGGAGTTAGGTTTAGGGTACGGGTTAGGTTTAGAGTAAAGATTGGGATATGGTTACATGTTAGGTTTAGAGTATCGGTTAGGCTATGTGTTATCCTTATGGTATGGGTTAGGGTTAAGGTTAGGGGCATGGTTTAGGATTACACTAAATATTAGGATATGGTTATGAGTTACAATTACTGTACTGGTTAGAGAAAGCGTTATTGTGAGGTTAGGGGTTTGAATTAGGGCACATGTTAGAGTTAGGCTTAAGGGCTAATGTAAGGATTAAGGTCAGGGAATGCGTTAAGAGTAAGGTAAAGATTCGTGCATGGGTATGGGTAACGGTTAGTGTACGGGTTACGTAACAGGTTATCGTTAGGTTACGTTTTAGGATTAGGGTACGATTTAGGGATAGGTATAAGGGTTATTGTTAGGGTTAGGGTTAGGGTTCGTGTTAGGGTTAGGGTTAGGTTTAGGGCACTGGTTAGAATTAGATTAAAGAGTACAGTACTTTTACCAGTTACAGTTAGTGTACGGGGTAGGGAAAGGTTTATCGTTAGGGTACGGATTATGATTAGGGTTAGTTTTAGGGTTAGGTTTAAGGTTTAAAGTTAGGGTTAGGTTTAGGGCACTTGTTAAATTTAGGGTAAAGATGAGTGTATGGCTATGTGTTTGGATTACTGTATCTGTTATCATTAGCGTACTGGTTACGAATAGGGTATGGGTTCGGGTTAGGTTTAGGGTTAAGGCACTGGTTAGGATTAGGGTATGGCTACAGGTTAGGGTTAGTGTACGTGTTTGGGTATGTTTTATCGTTAGTGTATGGTTTAGAATTAGGGTTCGGGTTAGGTTTACGTGTTAGGGGTTAGGGTTATGGTTGGCACACGTGTTAGGATTAGGTTAAAGATTAGGGTATGGCTATGTGTTTGGGTTAAGGTTAGGGTTAGGGCAGAGTTTAGGATTAGGGTAAAGATTAGAGTATTGCTATGGGTTGCGGTTAGAGTACGGGTTAGAGAAAGGGTTATTGTTAGGATACGGGTTAATATTAGTGTACGGTTTAGGGTTAGGTTGAAGGGTTCCTGTTAGGGTTAGGTTTAGGTCACTGGTTAGTATTAGGGAAAAGATTAGGGTATGGCTTCTGGTGACAGTTAGTGTACGATTTAGGGAACGGGTTAGGAGTAGTGTAAATATTATGGTACAGGTACGTGTTAGGGTTAGTGTACTCATTAGGGTACGGTTTATCATTAGGGTACGGTTTAGGCTTAGTGTACGGGTTAGGGTTAGCGTTAGGGTTAGGGTTAAGGCACGGGTTAGGATTAGGGTAAAGATTGCGGTATGCCTACATGTTAGGTTTAGTTTATATTTTAGGATATGGGTTATCGTTAGGTTACAGGTTAGGGTTATGCTACGGGTTAGGCTTATGTTTAGGGTATGGGTTAGGAGTAGGGTAAAGCTTTGGGTATGGCTACGGATTACTGTTTTGTACTGGCTAGGGAAAATGTTATCATTAGGGTATTGGTTAGAAAGGGCACGGTTTAGGGTTAGGGTTAAGGGTTAAATTTATGGTTACGATAAGTGTTGGAGCATGGGTTAGGATTAGGGTAAAGATTAGGATATGGTTACGGTCAGTGTACGGGTTAGGGAAAAGTTTGTCGTTAAAGTATGGGTTAGCATAAGCGTACGAATTAGGGTTATGTTTAAGGATTATGGTCAGGTCTAGGGTTAGGCTTAGGGCACGGCTTAGGATTATGGTAAACATTGGGGTATGGTTACGTGTCAGGGTTAGTGTATGGGTTAGGGTACTGGTTAAGATTAGGGTACAGGTTAGGGTTAGGTTTAATGGTTAGTGTTAGTGTTAGGGTTAGGAAATGCGTTAGGAGTAGCATAAAGATTAGCATATAGCTACAGGTTACAGTGACTGTAACA
This sequence comes from Kogia breviceps, assembly GCF_026419965.1. Taxonomy (NCBI): domain Eukaryota; kingdom Metazoa; phylum Chordata; class Mammalia; order Artiodactyla; family Physeteridae; genus Kogia; species Kogia breviceps. The sequence continues at coordinate 18,744,205 of NC_081322.1, read as the reverse complement.
AGTTAGGGAAAGTATTATCATTCGGGTACAGTTTAGGTTTATGGTACGTGTTAGGGTTAGCTTTAAGGGTTAGGGTTAGGGTTAGGGTTAGGGAACTGCTTAGTATTAGGGTAAAGATTAGAGCATTCCTACGGGTTACAGTTAGTGTACAATTTAGTGAAAGCGTTATCATTAAGGTACAGATTAGGATTAGGGTATGGTTTAGGGTTAGGTTTAAGTGTTAAATTTAGGGTTATGGCTAGGGTACCAGTTAAGTTTAAGGTAAGGATTAGTGTATGGCTACGTGTTTGGGTTAGTATACGTGTTATCGTTAGGGTACGGTTTCAGATTAGGCTATGGGTTAGGGTTAGTGTTCATTGTTACGCTTAGGGTTAGGGTTAGGGTAGTGTTATGGCATGCATTAGGAGTAGGCTAATGAATGGTGTATGGTTACTTGTTAGGGTTAGTTCCCGTGTTAACGTACAGGTTATCGTTCGGGTTAGGGTTATGATTAGGGTTCCGGTTAGGTTTGGGTATAAAGCTTAAGGTTAAGGGTAGGGCATAGGATAGGATTAGGGTAAATATTGGCGTATGGCGACATGTTAGAGTTAGTGTACATGTTAGGGTACGTGTTATTTTCAGGGTATGGGTTAGGATTAGTATACGGATTAGGGTTTCGGTCAAGGTCCAGTGTTAAGGTTAGGGTTAGGGCACGTGTTAGGATTAGGGTAAAGATTACAGTATGGTTACGGGTTACGTTCAGTGTACGGGTTAGGGAACAGGTTATCATTAAAGTACGGATTAGGTATAGGGTACGGTATAGAGTTAGGATTAAGGGTTAGGGTCAGGATAGGGTTAGGATTAGGTCATGGATTAGGATTATGGTAAACATCGGGGTGTGGCTGTGTGTTAGCGTTAGTGTATGCGTTAGGGTACGGTTATCGTTATTGTACAGGTTAGAATTATGGTATGGGTTAGCGTTACGTTTAAGGTTTAGGGTCAGTGTTAGGTTAGGGTTAGGGTTACGGTTATGGTTACAGTTAGGGTTAGGGTTAGGGCACTAGTTATTATTAGGGTAGAAATTAAGGTATTCCTACCATTTACAGTTTGTGCATGGGTCAGGGAAATGGTTATCATTAGGGTTCAGATTAGGTTTAGGGTTAGGTTTAAGTGTTAAAGTTAGGGTTAGGGTTACAGCACCGGTTAAGTTTAGGGTAAAGCTGAGTGTATGGCTACGTGTTTGGGTTACTTTACGTGTTATCATTAGGGTACAGTATACGATTAGGCTATGGGTTAGGGTTAGTGTTAATTATTACGGTAAGGTTTAGGGTTAGTGTTAGGGCACTGGTTAGGATTAGGGTAGAGATTAGGGTATGGCTATGTGTTAGGGATATTGTACGTGTTTGGGTATGTATTATCATTAGCGTATGGGTTAGGATTAGGGTTCGGGATAGGTTTAAGTGTTAAGGGTTAGGTTGGTTGGCACACGTGTTAGGTTTAGGGTAAAGTTTAGGGTACGGCTCTGAGTTACGGGTTAAGGAAAACGTTATAGTTATGGTACAGATTAGTATTAAGATACGGGTTAGAAAAAGGGTAAAAGGTATGGGTTAGGGCATGGTTTAGGATTAGGGTAAAGATTAGGGAATACCTACGGCTTAAGCTTAGTGTACGGGTTTGGAAAGGGTTATCGTTAGGGTATGGGTTAGGATTAGGGTACGGTTTAGGGTTAGGTTTAAGGTTTAGGGATAGGGGTAGGGAACCGTTTAGGAGTAGGGTAGAGATTGGGGTACGGCCATGTGTTAGGGTCCGTGTACCTGTTAGGGTATGGGTTTTCATTGGTGCACGGGTTAGGATTAGGTAACGGGTTACTGTTAGGTTAATGGTTAGGGTTAGGTTTAGGGATAGGTTTAGTGTTAAGGCACAGGTTAGGATTAGGTTAAACATTTGGGTATGGCTACATTTTACATTTAGTATACAGGTTGGGGTATGGGTTATCGTTAGGGTATGGGTTATGATTCGTTTACGGTTAAGGTTAGGTTTAATGTTTAGTGTTGTTTTAGGGCATGGGTTAGGATTAGTTTAAAGAATGGGGTAGGGCTATGGCTTATGGTTAGTGTACGGGTTAGGGAACGGGTTATCGTTAGTGTACCAATTAGGAGTTGGGTATGGTTTAGAGTTAAGTTTAAAGGTTACGGTTAGAGTTAGGGTAAGCGAATGGGTTACAATGTGGGTATAGATTAGGGAATGGCTACGCGTTAGCGTATGGGTTACGTTAGGGATTTCCATTAGGGTACTGGTTCAGATTATGGGACAGATAAGGGTTAAGTGTTGGAGTTAGGTTTAGGGTACGGGTTAGGTTTAGAGTAAAGATTGGGATATGGTTACATGTTAGGTTTAGAGTATCGGTTAGGCTATGTGTTATCCTTATGGTATGGGTTAGGGTTAAGGTTAGGGGCATGGTTTAGGATTACACTAAATATTAGGATATGGTTATGAGTTACAATTACTGTACTGGTTAGAGAAAGCGTTATTGTGAGGTTAGGGGTTTGAATTAGGGCACATGTTAGAGTTAGGCTTAAGGGCTAATGTAAGGATTAAGGTCAGGGAATGCGTTAGGAGTAAGGTAAAGATTCGTGCATGGGTATGGGTAACGGTTAGTGTACGGGTTACGTAACAGGTTATCGTTAGGTTACGTTTTAGGATTAGGGTACGATTTAGGGATAGGTATAAGGGTTATTGTTAGGGTTAGGGTTAGGGTTCGTGTTAGGGTTAGGGTTAGGTTTAGGGCACTGGTTAGAATTAGATTAAAGAGTACAGTACTTTTACCAGTTACAGTTAGTGTACGGGGTAGGGAAAGGTTTATCGTTAGGGTACGGATTATGATTAGGGTTAGTTTTAGGGTTAGGTTTAAGGTTTAAAGTTAGGGTTAGGTTTAGGGCACTTGTTAAATTTAGGGTAAAGATGAGTGTATGGCTATGTGTTTGGATTACTGTATCTGTTATCATTAGCGTACTGGTTACGAATAGGGTATGGGTTCGGGTTAGGTTTAGGGTTAAGGCACTGGTTAGGATTAGGGTATGGCTACAGGTTAGGGTTAGTGTACGTGTTTGGGTATGTTTTATCGTTAGTGTATGGTTTAGAATTAGGGTTCGGGTTAGGTTTACGTGTTAGGGGTTAGGGTTATGGTTGGCACACGTGTTAGGATTAGGTTAAAGATTAGGGTATGGCTATGTGTTTGGGTTAAGGTTAGGGTTAGGGCAGAGTTTAGGATTAGGGTAAAGATTAGAGTATTGCTATGGGTTGCGGTTAGAGTACGGGTTAGAGAAAGGGTTATTGTTAGGATACGGGTTAATATTAGTGTACGGTTTAGGGTTAGGTTGAAGGGTTCCTGTTAGGGTTAGGTTTAGGTCACTGGTTAGTATTAGGGAAAAGATTAGGGTATGGCTTCTGGTGACAGTTAGTGTACGATTTAGGGAACGGGTTAGGAGTAGTGTAAATATTATGGTACAGGTACGTGTTAGGGTTAGTGTACTCATTAGGGTACGGTTTATCATTAGGGTACGGTTTAGGCTTAGTGTACGGGTTAGGGTTAGCGTTAGGGTTAGGGTTAAGGCACGGGTTAGGATTAGGGTAAAGATTGCGGTATGCCTACATGTTAGGTTTAGTTTATATTTTAGGATATGGGTTATCGTTAGGTTACAGGTTAGGGTTATGCTACGGGTTAGGCTTATGTTTAGGGTATGGGTTAGGAGTAGGGTAAAGCTTTGGGTATGGCTACGGATTACTGTTTTGTACTGGCTAGGGAAAATGTTATCATTAGGGTATTGGTTAGAAAGGGCACGGTTTAGGGTTAGGGTTAAGGGTTAAATTTATGGTTACGATAAGTGTTGGAGCATGGGTTAGGATTAGGGTAAAGATTAGGATATGGTTACGGTCAGTGTACGGGTTAGGGAAAAGTTTGTCGTTAAAGTATGGGTTAGCATAAGCGTACGAATTAGGGTTATGTTTAAGGATTATGGTCAGGTCTAGGGTTAGGCTTAGGGCACGGCTTAGGATTATGGTAAACATTGGGGTATGGTTACGTGTCAGGGTTAGTGTATGGGTTAGGGTACTGGTTAAGATTAGGGTACAGGTTAGGGTTAGGTTTAATGGTTAGTGTTAGTGTTAGGGTTAGGAAATGCGTTAGGAGTAGCATAAAGATTAGCATATAGCTACAGGTTACAGTGACTGTAACAAGTTAGGGAAAGTATTATCATTCGGGTACAGTTTAGGTTTATGGTACGTGTTAGGGTTAGCTTTAAGGGTTAGGGTTAGGGTTAGGGTTAGGGAACTGCTTAGTATTAGGGTAAAGATTAGAGCATTCCTACGGGTTACAGTTAGTGTACAATTTAGTGAAAGCGTTATCATTAAGGTACAGATTAGGATTAGGGTATGGTTTAGGGTTAGGTTTAAGTGTTAAATTTAGGGTTATGGCTAGGGTACCAGTTAAGTTTAAGGTAAGGATTAGTGTATGGCTACGTGTTTGGGTTAGTATACGTGTTATCGTTAGGGTACGGTTTCAGATTAGGCTATGGGTTAGGGTTAGTGTTCATTGTTACGCTTAGGGTTAGGGTTAGGGTAGTGTTATGGCATGCATTAGGAGTAGGCTAATGAATGGTGTATGGTTACTTGTTAGGGTTAGTTCCCGTGTTAACGTACAGGTTATCTTTAGGGTTAGGGTTACGATTAGGGTACAGGTTAGGTTTGGGGATAAAAGTTAGGGTTAAGGTTTGGGCAAAGGATAGGATTAGGGTAAATATTGGCGTATGGCTACATGTTAGAGTTAGTGCACATGTTAGGGTACGTGTTATTTTCAGGTTATGGGTTAGGATTAGGATACGGATTAGGGTTACGGTCAAGGTCCAGTGTTAGGGTTAGGGTTAGGGCACATGTTAGGATTAGGGTAAAGATTACAGTATGGCTACGGTTTACGTTCAGTGTACGGGTTCGGGAACAGGTTATCATTAAAGTACGGATTTGTTATAGGGTATGGTATAGAGTTAGGATTAAGGGTTAGGGTCAGAATAGGGTTAGGATTAGGTCATGGATTAGGATTATGGTAAACATCGCGGTGTGGCTATGTGTTAGCGTTAGTGTATGCATTAGCGTACGGGTTATCGTTAGTGTACAGTTTAGAATTAGGGTACGGGTTAGCGTCACGTTTAAGGGTTAGCGTTAGGGTTACGGTTATGGTTACAGTTAGGGTTAGGGTTAGGGCACTAGTTATTATTAGGGTAGAAATTAAGGTATTCCTACCATTTACAGTTTGTGCATGGGTTAGGGAAATGGTTATCGTTAGGGTACGGATTAGGATTAGGGTTAGGTTTAAGTGTTAAAGTTAGGGTTAGGGTTACGGCACCAGTTAAGTTTAGAGTAAAGATGAGTGTATGTCTACGTGTTTGGGTTATGTTACGTGTTATCATTAGGGTACAGTTTACGATTAGGCTATGGGTTAGGGTTAGCATTAACTGTTACAGTTAGCGTTAGGTTTAGGGTTAGGGCACTGCTTAGGATTAGGGTAGATATTAGGGAATGGCTATGTGTTACGGATAGTGTACGTGTTTGGGTATGTTTTATCATTAGCGTATGGGTTAGGATTAGGGTTTGGGTTAGGTTTAAGTGTTAAGGGTTAGGTTTATGGTTGGCACACGTGTTAGGTTTAGGGTAAAGTTTAGTGTACGGCTACGGGTTATGGTTAGTGTACAGGTTAGGGAAAACGTTATCATTATGGTAGAGATTCGTATTACGATACGGGTTAGAGAAAGGGTAAAAGGTAAGGGTTAGGGCATGGTTTAGGATTAGGGTAAAGATTAGGGAATACCTATGGCTTAAGGTTAGTGTACCCGTTTGGAAAGGGTTATCGTTAGGGTATGGGTTAGGATTAGGGTACGGTTTAGGGTTAGGTTTAAGGTTTAGGGATAGGGGTAGGGCACCGGTGAGGAGTAGGGTAGAGATTGGGGTACGGCCATGTGTTAGGGTCAGTGTACGTGTTAGGGTATGGGTTTTCATTGGTGCTCGGGTTAGGATTAGGTAACGGGTTACTGTTAGGTTAATGGTCAGGGTTAGGTTTAGGGATAGGTTTAGTGTTAAGGCACAGGTTAGGATTAGTTTAAACATTTGGGTATGGCTATATGTTACGTTTAGTATACAGGTTGGGGTATGGGTTATCGTTAGGGTATGGGTTATGATTCGTTTACGGTTAAGGTTAGGTTTAATGGTTAGTGTTGGTTTCGGGCACGGGTTAGGATTAGGTTAAAGAATTGGGAAGGGCTACGGCTTATGGTTAGTGTACGGGTTAGGGAACGGGTTATCGTTAGTGTACCAATTAGGATTTGGGTATTGTTTAGAGTTAAGTTTAAAGGTTAGGGTTAGAGTTAGGGTAAGCGAATGGGTTACAATGCTGGTAAATATTAGGGTATGGCTACGCATTAGCATATGTGTTACGTTAGGGATTTCCATTAGGGTACTGGTTCAGATTATGGGACAGATAAGGGTTAAGTTTTGGGGTTAGGTTTAGGGTACGGGTTAGGGTTAGAGTAAAGATTGGGATATGGTTACATGTTAGGTTTAGAGTATGGGTTAGGGTATGTGTTATCATTATGGTATGGGTTAGGGTTAGGGTTAGGGCATGGTTTAGGATTAGGGTAAATATTAGGATATGGCTATGAGTTACAATTACTGTACTGGTTAGAGAAAGCGTTATTGTGAGGTTAGGGGTTTGAATTAGGGCACATGTTAGAGTTAGGCTTAAGGGCTAATGTAAGGATTAAGGTCAGGGAACGAGTTAGGAGTAGGGTAAAGATTCGTGCATGGGTATGTGTAACGGTTAGTGTACAGGTTACATAACAGGTTATCGTTAGGTTACGTTTTAGGTTTAGGGTACGGTTTAGGGATAGGTATAAGGGTTATTTTTAGGGTTAGGGTTAGGGTTAGGGTTAGGGTTAGGGTTAGGGATAGGTTTAGGGCACTGGTTAGAATTAGATTAAAGACTATGGTACTTTTACCAGTTACAGTTAGTGTACGGGGTAGGGAAATGTTTATCGTTAGGTTACGGATTAGGATTAGGTTTAAGGTTGAAAGTTAGGGTTAGGTTTAGGGCACTGGTTAAATTTAGGGTAAAGATGAGTGTATGGCTACGTGTTTGGATTAATGTATGCTATGATTTGCGTACTGGTTAGGATTAGGGTATGGTTTCGGGTTAGATTTAAGGGTTAGGGTTAGGGTTAAGGCACTGTTTAGGATTAGGGTATGGCTACAGGTTCGGGTTAGTGTACGTGTTTGGGTATGTTTTATCGTTAGTGTATGGTTTAGATTTAGGGTTCAGGTTAGGTTTACGTGTTAGGGGTTAGGGTTATGCTTGGCACACGTGTTAGGATTAGGGTAAAGATTAGGGTATGGCTATGTGTTTGGGTTAAGGTTAGGGTTAGGGCAGAGTTTAGGATTAGGGTAAAGATTAGAGTATTGCTATGGGTTGCGGTTAGTGTACGGGTTAGAGAAAGGGTTATCGTTAGGATATGGGTTAATATTAGTGTACGGTGTAGGGTTCGGTTGAAGGGTTCCAGTTACTGTTAGGTTTAGGTCACTGGTTAGTATTAGGGGAAAGATTAGGGTATGGCTTCGGGTGACAGTTAGTGTACGATTTAGGGAACGCGTTAGGAGTAGTGTAAATATTATTGTATAGGTAGGTGTTAGGTTTAGTATACGCAGTAGGGTACAGTTTATAATTAGGGTACGGTTTAAGCTTAGTGTAGGGGTTAGGGTTAGGGTTAGGGTTAGGGTTAAGGCACGGGTTAGGATTACAGTAAAGATTGCGGTATGCCTACATGTTAGGTTTAGTTTATATTTTAGGATATGGGTTATCGTTAGGTTACAGGTTAGGGTTATGCTACGGGTTAGGCTTATGTTTAGGGTATGTGTTAGGAGTAGGGTAAAGCTTAGGGTATGCCTACGGATTACTGTTTTGTACTGGCTAGGGAAAATGTTATCATTAGGGTATTGGTTACAAAGGGCACGTTTTAGGGTTAGGGTTAAGGGTTAAAGTTATGGTTACGATAAGTGTTAGAGCATGGGTTAGGATTAGGGTAAAGATTAGGGTATGGTTACGGTCAGTGTACGGGTTAGGGAAAAGTTTGTCGTTAAAGTACGGGTTAGCATTAGCGTACGAATTAGGGTTATGTTTAAGGATTATGGTCAGGTCTAGAGTTAGGGTTAGGGCATGGGTTAGGATTATGTTAAACATTGGGGTATGGTTACGTGCCAGGGTTAGTGTATGGGTTAGGTTACAGGTTAGGTTTAGGGTACGGGTGAGGGTTAGGTTTAAGTGTTAGTGTTAGGGTTAGGAAACGCATTAGGAGTAGCATAAAGATTAGCATATAGCTACAGGTTACAGTGACTGTACAAGTTAGGGAAACTATTATCGTTCGGGTACAGTTTAGGTTTTTGGTACGTGTTAGGGTTAGCTTTAAGGGTTAGGGTTAGGGTTAGGTTTAGGGCACTGCTTAGTATTAGGGTAAAGATTAGGGCATTCCTACGGGTTACAGTTAGTGTACAGGTTAGTGAAAGGGTTATCATTAAGGTACGGATTAGGATTAGGGTATGGTTTAGGGTTAGGTTTAAGTGTTAAAATTAGTGTTATGGTTAGGGTACCGGTTAAGTTTAAGGTAAAGATTATTGTATGGCTATGTGTTTGGGTTAGTGTACGTGTTATCGTTAGGGTACGGTTTAGGATTAGGCTATGGGTTAGTGTTAGTATTCATTGTTATGCTTAGGGTTAGGGTTAGGGTAGTGTTATGGCATGCATTAGTAGTAGGCTAATGAATGATGTATGGTTACTTGTTAGGGTTAGTTCCCGTGTTAACGTACAGGTTATCGTTCAGGGTAGGGTTATGATTAGGGTACCGGTTAGGTTTGGGTATAAAGCTTAAGGTTAAGGGTAGGGCATAGGATAGGATTAGGGTAAATATTGGCGTATGGCGACATGTTAGAGTTAGTGTACATGTTAGGGTACGTGTTATTTTCAGATTATGGGTTAGGATTAGGATACGGATTAGGGTTACGGTCAAGGTCCAGTGTTAAGGTTAGGGTTAGGGTTAGGGCACGTGTTAGGATTAGGGTAAAGATTACAGTATGGTTACGGGTTACGTTCAGTGTACGGGTTAGGGAACAGGTTATCATTAAAGTATGGATTAGGTATAGGGTACGGTAGGATTAAGGGTTAGGGTCAGGATAGGGTTAGGATTAGGTCATGGATTAGGATTATGGTAAACATCGGGGTGTGGCTGTGTGTTAGCGTTAGTGTATGCGTTAGGGTACGGTTATCGTTATTGTACAGGTTAGAATTATGGTATGGGTTAGCGTTACGTTTAAGGTTTAGGGTCAGTGTTAGGTTAGGGTTAGGGTTACGGTTACGGTTACAGTTAGGGTTAGGGTTAGGGCACTAGTTATTATTAGGGTAGAAATTAAGGTATTCCTACCATTTACAGTTTGTGCATGGGTTAGGGAAATGGTTATCATTAGGGTTCAGATTAGGTTTAGGGTTAGGTTTAAGTGTTAAAGTTAGGGTTAGGGTTACAGCACCGGTTAAGTTTAGGGTAAAGCTGAGTGTATGGCTACGTGTTTGGGTTACTTTACGTGTTATCATTAGGGTACAGTATACGATTAGGCTATGGGTTAGGGTTAGTGTTAATTATTACGGTAAGGTTTAGGGTTAGTGTTAGGGCACTGGTTAGGATTAGGGTAGAGATTAGGGTATGGCTATGTGTTAGGGATATTGTACGTGTTTGGGTCTGTTTTATCATTAGCGTATGGGTTAGGATTAGGGTTCGGGATAGGTTTAAGTGTTAAGGGTTAGGTTGGTTGGCACACGTGTTAGGTTTAGGGTAAAGTTTAGGGTACGGCTCTGAGTTACGGGTTAAGGAAAACGTTATAGTTATGGTACAGATTAGTATTAAGATACGGGTTAGAAAAAGGGTAAAAGGTATGGGTTAGGGCATGGTTTAGGATTAGGGTAAAGATTAGGGAATACCTACGGCTTAAGCTTAGTGTATGGGTTTGGAAAGGGTTATTGTTAGGGTATGGGTTAGGATTAGGGTACGGTTTAGGGTTAGGTTTAAGGTTTAGGGATAGGGGTAGGGCACTGGTTAGGAGTAGGGTAGAGATTGGGGTACGGCCATGTGTTAGGGTCCGTGTACCTGTTAGGGTATGGGTTTTCATTGGTGCACGGGTTAGGATTAGGTAACGGGTTACTGTTAGGTTAATGGTTATGGTTAGGTTTAGGGATAGGTTTAGTGTTAAGGCACAGGTTAGGATTAGGTTAAACATTTGGGTATGGCTACATTTTACATTTAGTATACAGGTTGGGGTATGGGTTATCGTTAGGGTATGGGTTATGATTCATTTATGGTTAAGGTTAGGTTTAATGTTTAGTGTTGTTTTAGGGCATGGGTTAGGATTAGTTTAAAGAATGGGGTAGGGCTATGGCTTATGGTTAGTGTACGGGTTAGGGAACGGGTTATCGTTAGTGTACCAATTAGGATTTGGGTATGGTTTAGAGTTAAGTTTAAAGGTTACGGTTAGAGTTAGGGTAAGCGAATGGGTTACAATGCGGGTATAGATTAGGGAATGGCTACGCGTTAGCGTATGGGTTACGTTAGGGATTTCCATTAGGGTACTGGTTCAGATTATGGGACAGATAAGGGTTAAGTGTTGGAGTTAGGTTTAGGGTACGGGTTAGGTTTAGAGTAAAGATTGGGATATGGTTACATGTTAGGTTTAGAGTATCGGTTAGGCTATGTGTTATCCTTATGGTATGGGTTAGGGTTAGGGTTAGGGCATGGTTTAGGATTACACTAAATATTAGGATATGGTTATGAGTTACAATTACTGTACTGGTTAGAGAAAGCGTTATTGTGAGGTTAGGGGTTTGAATTAGGGCACATGTTAGAGTTAGGCTTAAGGGCTAATGTAAGGATTAAGGTCAGGGAATGCGTTAGGAGTAAGGTAAAGATTCATGCATGGGTATGGGTAACGGTTAGTGTACGGGTTACGTAACAGGTTATCGTTAGGTTACGTTTTAGGATTAGGGTACGATTTAGGGATAGGTATAAGGGTTATTGTTAGGGTTAGGGTTAGGGTTCGTGTTAGGGTTAGGGTTAGGTTTAGGGCACTGGTTAGAATTAGATTAAAGAGTACAGTACTTTTACCAGTTACAGTTAGTGTACTGGGTAGGGAAAGGTTTATCGTTAGGGTACGGATTATGATTAGGGTTAGTTTTAGGGTTAGGTTTAAGGTTTAAAGTTAGGGTTAGGTTTAGGGCACTTGTTAAATTTAGGGTAAAGATGAGTGTATGGCTATGTGTTTGGATTACTGTATCTGTTATCATTAGCGTACTGGTTACGAATAGGGTATGGGTTCGGGTTAGGTTTAGGGTTAAGGCACTGGTTAGGATTAGGGTATGGCTACAGGTTAGGTTTAGTGTACGTGTTTGGGTATGTTTTATCGTTAGTGTATGGTTTAGATTTAGGGTTCGGGTTAGGTTTACGTGTTAGGGGTTAGGGTTATGGTTGGCACACGTGTTAGGATTAGGTTAAAGATTAGGGTATGGCTATGTGTTTGGGTTAAGGTTAGGGTTAGGGCAGAGTTTAGGATTAGGGTAAAGATTAGAGTATTGCTATGGGTTGCGGTTAGAGTACGGGTTAGAGAAAGGGTTATTGTTAGGATACGGGTTAATATTAGCGTACGGTTTAGGGTTAGGTTGAAGGGTTCCTGTTAGGGTTAGGTTTAGGTCACTGGTTAGTATTAGGGAAAAGATTAGGGTATGGCTTCTGGTGACAGTTAGTGTACGATTTAGGGAACGGGTTAGGAGTAGTGTAAATATTATGGTACAGGTACGTGTTAGGGTTAGTGTACTCATTAGGGTACGGTTTATCATTAGGGTACGGTTTAGGCTTAGTGTACGGGTTACGGTTAGCGTTAGGGTTAGGGTTAAGGCACGGGTTAGGATTAGGGTAAAGATTGCGGTATGCCTACATGTTAGGTTTAGTTTATATTTTAGGATATGGGTTATCGTTAGGTTACAGGTTAGGGTTATGCTACGGGTTAGGCTTATGTTTAGGGTATGGGTTAGGAGTAGGGTAAAGCTTTGGGTATGGCTACGGATTACTGTTTTGTACTGGCTAGGGAAAATGTTATCATTAGGGTATTGGTTAGAAAGGGCACGGTTTAGGGTTAGGGTTAAGGGTTAAATTTATGGTTACGATAAGTGTTGGAGCATGGGTTAGGATTAGGGTAAAGATTAGGGTATGGTTACGGTCAGTGTACGGGTTAGGGAAAAGTTTGTCGTTAAAGTATGGGTTAGCATAAGCGTACGAATTAGGGTTATGTTTAAGGATTATGGTCAGGTCTAGGGTTAGGCTTAGGGCACGGCTTAGGATTATGGTAAACATTGGGGTATGGTTACGTGTCAGGGTTAGTGTATGGGTTAGGGTACTGGTTAAGATTAGGGTACAGGTTAGGGTTAGGTTTAAGGGTTAGTGTTAGTGTTAGGGTTAGGAAACGCGTTAGGAGTAGCATAAAGATTAGCATATAGCTACAGGTTACAGTGACTGTAACAAGTTAGGGAAAGTATTATCATTCGGGTACAGTTTAGGTTTATGGTACGTGTTAGGGTTAGCTTTAAGGGTTAGGGTTAGGGTTAGGGTTAGGGCACTGCTTGGTATTAGGGTAAAGATTAGAGCATTCCTAAGGGTTACAGTTAGTGTACAATTTAGTGAAAGCGTTATCATTAAGGTACGGATTAGGATTAGGGTATGGTTTAGGGTTAGGTTTAAGTGTTAAATTTAGGGTTATGGCTAGGGTACCAGTTAAGTTTAAGGTAAGGATTAGTGTATGGCTACGTGTTTGGGTTAGTATACGTGTTATCGTTAGGGTACGGTTTAGGATTAGGCTATGGGTTAGTGTTAGTGTTCATTGTTACGCTTAGGGTTAGGGTTAGGGTAGTGTTATGGCATGCATTAGGAGTAGGCTAATGAATGGTGTATGGTTACTTTTTAGGTTTAGTTCCCGTGTTAACGTCCAGGTTATCTTTAGGGTTAGGGTTACGATTAGGGTACCGGTTAGGTTTGGGTATAAAGCTTAAGGTTAAGGGTAGGGCATAGGATAGGATTAGGGTAAATATTGGCGTATGGCGACATGTTAGAGTTAGTGTACATGTTAGGGTACGTGTTATTTTCAGGGTATGGGTTAGGATTAGTATACGGATTAGGGTTTCGGTCAAGGTCCAGTGTTAAGGTTAGGGTTAGGGCACGTGTTAGGATTAGGGTAAAGATTACAGTATGGTTACGGGTTACGTTCAGTGTACGGGTTAGGGAACAGGTTATCATTAAAGTACGGATTAGGTATAGGGTACGGTATAGAGTTAGGATTAAGGGTTAGGGTCAGGATAGGGTTAGGATTAGGTCATGAATTAGGATTATGGTAAACATCGGGGTGTGGCTATGTGTTAGCGTTAGTGTATGCGTTAGGGTACGGTTATCGTTATTGTACAGGTTAGATTTATGGTATGGGTTAGCGTTACGTTTAAGGTTTAGGGTCAGTGTTAGGTTAGGGTTAGGGTTACGGTTATGGTTACAGTTAGGGTTAGGGTTAGGGCACTAGTTATTATTAGGGTAAAAATTAAGGTATTCCTACCATTTACAGTTTGTGCATGGGTTAGGGAAATGGTTATCATTAGGGTTCAGATTAGGTATAGGGTTAGGTTTAAGTGTTAAAGTTAGGGTTAGGGTTACAGCACCGGTTAAGTTTAGGGTAAAGCTGAGTGTATGGCTACGTGTTTGGGTTACTTTACGTGTTATCATTAGGGTACAGTATACGATTAGGCTATGGGTTAGGGTTAGTGTTAATTATTACGGTAAGGTTTAGGGTTAGTGTCAGGGCACTGGTTAGGATTAGGGTAGAGATTAGGGTATGGCTATGTGTTAGGGATATTGTACGTGTTTGGGTCTGTATTATCATTAGCGTATGGGTTAGGATTAGGGTTCGGGATAGGTTTAAGTGTTAAGGGTTAGGTTGGTTGGCACACGTGTTAGGTTTAGGGTAAAGTTTAGGGTACGGCTCTGAGTTACGGGTTAAGGAAAACGTTATAGTTATGGTACAGATTAGTATTAAGATACGGGTTAGAAAAAGGGTAAAAGGTATGGGTTAGGGCATGGTTTAGGATTAGGGTAAAGATTAGGGAATACCTACGGCTTAAGCTTAGTGTACGGGTTTGGAAAGGGTTATCGTTAGGGTATGGGTTAGGATTAGGGTACGGTTTAGGGTTAGGTTTAAGGTTTAGGGATAGGGGTAGGGCACTGGTTAGGAGTAGGGTAGAGATTGGGGTAGGCCATGTGTTAGGGTCCGTGTACCTGTTAGGGTATGGGTTTTCATTGGTGCACGGGTTAGGATTAGGTAACGGGTTACTGTTAGGTTAATGGTTAGGGTTAGGTTTAGGATAGGTTTAGTGTTAAGGCACAGGTTAGGATTAGGTTAAACATTTGGGTATGGCTACATTTTACATTTAGTATACAGGTTGGGGTATGGGTTATCGTTAGGGTATGGGTTATGATTCGTTTACGGTTAAGGTTAGGTTTAATGTTTAGTGTTGTTTTAGGGCATGGGTTAGGATTAGTTTAAAGAATGGGGTAGGGCTATGGCTTATGGTTAGTGTACGGGTTAGGGAACGGGTTATCGTTAGTGTACCAATTAGGATTTGGGTATGGTTTAGAGTTAAGTTTAAAGGTTACGGTTAGAGTTAGGGTAAGCGAATGGGTTACAATGCGGGTATAGATTAGGGAATGGCTACGCGTTAGCGTATGGGTTACGTTAGGGATTTCCATTAGAGTACTGGTTCAGATTATGGGACAGATAAGGGTTAAGTGTTGGAGTTAGGTTTAGGGTACGGGTTAGGGTTAGAGTAAAGATTGGGATATGGTTACATGTTAGGTTTAGAGTATCGGTTAGGCTATGTGTTATCCTTATGGTATGGGTTAGGGTTAGGGTTAGGGCATGGTTTAGGATTACACTAAATATTAGGATATGGTTATGAGTTACAATTACTGTACTGGTTAGAGAAAGCGTTATTGTGAGGTTAGGGGTTTGAATTAGGGCACATGTTAGAGTTAGGCTTAAGGGCTAATGTAAGGATTAAGGTCAGGGAATGCGTTAGGAGTAAGGTAAAGATTCGTGCATGGGTATGGGTAACGGTTAGTGTACGGGTTACGTAACAGGTTATCGTTAGGTTACGTTTTAGGATTAGGGTACGATTTAGGGATAGGTATAAGGGTTATTGTTAGGGTTAGGGTTAGGGTTCGTGTTAGGGTTAGGGTTAGGTTTAGGGCACTGGTTAGAATTAGATTAAAGAGTACAGTACTTTTACCAGTTACAGTTAGTGTACGGGGTAGGGAAAGGTTTATCGTTAGGGTACGGATTATGATTAGGGTTAGTTTTAGGGTTAGGTTTAAGGTTTAAAGTTAGGGTTAGGTTTAGGGCACTTGTTAAATTTAGGGTAAAGATGAGTGTATGGCTATGTGTTTGGATTACTGTATCTGTTATCATTAGCGTACTGGTTACGAATAGGGTATGGGTTCGGGTTAGGTTTAGGGTTAAGGCACTGGTTAGGATTAGGGTATGGCTACAGGTTAGGGTTAGTGTACGTGTTTGGGTATGTTTTATCGTTAGTGTATGGTTTAGAATTAGGGTTCGGGTTAGGTTTAGGTGTTAGGGGTTAGGGTTATGGTTGGCACACGTGTTAGGATTAGGTTAAAGATTAGGGTATGGCTATGTGTTTGGGTTAAGGTTAGGGTTAGGGCAGAGTTTAGGATTAGGGTAAAGATTAGAGTATTGCTATGGGTTGCGGTTAGAGTACGGGTTAGAGAAAGGGTTATTGTTAGGATACGGGTTAATATTAGCGTACGGTTTAGGGTTAGGTTGAAGGGTTCCTGTTAGGGTTAGGTTTAGGTCACTGGTTAGTATTAGGGAAAAGATTAGGGTATGGCTTCTGGTGACAGTTAGTGTACGATTTAGGGAACGGGTTAGGAGTAGTGTAAATATTATGGTACAGGTACGTGTTAGGGTTAGTGTAGGCATTAGGGTACGGTTTATCATTAGGGTACGGTTTAGGCTTAGTGTACGGGTTAGTGTTAGGGTTAGGGTTAGGGTTAAGGCACGGTTTAGGATTAGGGTAAAGATTGCGGTATGCCTACATGTTAGGTTTAGTTTATATTTTAGGATATGGGTTATCGTTAGGTTACAGGTTAGGGTTATGCTACGGGTTAGGCTTATGTTTAGGGTATGGGTTAGGAGTAGGGTAAAGCTTTGGGTATGGCTACGGATTACTGTTTTGTACTGGCCAGGGAAAATGTTATCATTAGGGTATTGGTTAGAAAGGGCACGGTTTAGGGTTAGGGTTAAGGGTTAAATTTATGGTTACGATAAGTGTTGGAGCATGGGTTAGGATTAGGGTAAAGATTAGGGTATGGTTACGGTCAGTGTACGGGTTAGGGAAAAGTTTGTCGTTAAAGTATGGGTTAGCATAAGCGTACGAATTAGGGTTATGTTTAAGGATTATGGTCAGGTCTAGGGTTAGGCTTAGGGCACGGCTTAGGATTATGGTAAACATTGGGGTATGGTTACGTGTCAGGGTTAGTGTATGGGTTAGGGTACTGGTTAAGATTAGGGTACAGGTTAGGGTTAGGTTTAAGGGTTAGTGTTAGTGTTAGGGTTAGGAAATGCGTTAGGAGTAGCATAAAGATTAGCATATAGCTACAGGTTACAGTGACTGTAACAAGTTAGGGAAAGTATTATCATTCGGGTACAGTTTAGGTTTATGGTACGTGTTAGGGTTAGCTTTAAGGGTTAGGGTTAGGGTTAGGGTTAGGGCACTGCTTAGTATTAGGGTAAAGATTAGAGCATTCCTACGGGTTACAGTTAGTGTACAATTTAGTGAAAGCGTTATCATTAAGGTACGGATTAGGATTAGGGTATGGTTTAGGGTTAGGTTTAAGTGTTAAATTTAGGGTTATGGCTAGGGTACCAGTTAAGTTTAAGGTAAGGATTAGTGTATGGCTACGTGTTTGGGTTAGTATACGTGTTATCGTTAGGGTACGGTTTAGGATTAGGCTATGGGTTAGTGTTAGTGTTCATTGTTACGCTTAGGGTTAGGGTTAGGGTAGTGTTATGGCATGCATTAGGAGTAGGCTAATGAATGGTGTATGGTTACTTGTTAGGGTTAGTTCCCGTGTTAACGTACAGGTTATCGTTCGGGTTAGGGTTATGATTAGGGTACCGGTTAGGTTTGGGTATAAAGCTTAAGGTTAAGGGTAGGGCATAGGATAGGATTAGGGTAAATATTGGCGTATGGCGACATGTTAGAGTTAGTGTACATGTTAGGGTACGTGTTATTTTCAGGGTATGGGTTAGGATTAGTATACGGATTAGGGTTTCGGTCAAGGTCCAGTGTTAAGGTTAGGGTTAGGGCACGTGTTAGGATTAGGGTAAAGATTACAGTATGGTTACGGGTTACGTTCAGTGTACGGGTTAGGGAACAGGTTATCATTAAAGTACGGATTAGGTATAGGGTACGGTATAGAGTTAGGATTAAGGGTTAGGGTCAGGATAGGGTTAGGATTAGGTCATGGATTAGGATTATGGTAAACATCGGGGTGTGGCTGTGTGTTAGCGTTAGTGTATGCGTTAGGGTACGGTTATCGTTATTGTACAGGTTAGAATTATGGTATGGGTTAGCGTTACGTTTAAGGTTTAGGGTCAGTGTTAGGTTAGGGTTAGGGTTACGGTTATGGTTACAGTTAGGGTTAGGGTTAGGGCACTAGTTATTATTAGGGTAGAAATTAAGGTATTCCTACCATTTACAGTTTGTGCATGGGTCAGGGAAATGGTTATCATTAGGGTTCAGATTAGGTTTAGGGTTAGGTTTAAGTGTTAAAGTTAGGGTTAGGGTTACAGCACCG
The DNA here is from genome assembly GCF_026419965.1 of Kogia breviceps. NCBI lineage: Eukaryota > Metazoa > Chordata > Mammalia > Artiodactyla > Physeteridae > Kogia > Kogia breviceps. The sequence continues at coordinate 18,726,185 of NC_081322.1, read as the reverse complement.
GTTAAGTTTAGGGTAAAGCTGAGTGTATGGCTACGTGTTTGGGTTACTTTACGTGTTATCATTAGGGTACAGTATACGATTAGGCTATGGGTTAGGGTTAGTGTTAATTATTACGGTAAGGTTTAGGGTTAGTGTTAGGGCACTGGTTAGGATTAGGGTAGAGATTAGGGTATGGCTATGTGTTAGGGATATTGTACGTGTTTGGGTATGTATTATCATTAGCGTATGGGTTAGGATTAGGGTTCGGGATAGGTTTAAGTGTTAAGGGTTAGGTTGGTTGGCACACGTGTTAGGTTTAGGGTAAAGTTTAGGGTACGGCTCTGAGTTACGGGTTAAGGAAAACGTTATAGTTATGGTACAGATTAGTATTAAGATACGGGTTAGAAAAAGGGTAAAAGGTATGGGTTAGGGCATGGTTTAGGATTAGGGTAAAGATTAGGGAATACCTACGGCTTAAGCTTAGTGTACGGGTTTGGAAAGGGTTATCGTTAGGGTATGGGTTAGGATTAGGGTACGGTTTAGGGTTAGGTTTAAGGTTTAGGGATAGGGGTAGGGAACCGTTTAGGAGTAGGGTAGAGATTGGGGTACGGCCATGTGTTAGGGTCCGTGTACCTGTTAGGGTATGGGTTTTCATTGGTGCACGGGTTAGGATTAGGTAACGGGTTACTGTTAGGTTAATGGTTAGGGTTAGGTTTAGGGATAGGTTTAGTGTTAAGGCACAGGTTAGGATTAGGTTAAACATTTGGGTATGGCTACATTTTACATTTAGTATACAGGTTGGGGTATGGGTTATCGTTAGGGTATGGGTTATGATTCGTTTACGGTTAAGGTTAGGTTTAATGTTTAGTGTTGTTTTAGGGCATGGGTTAGGATTAGTTTAAAGAATGGGGTAGGGCTATGGCTTATGGTTAGTGTACGGGTTAGGGAACGGGTTATCGTTAGTGTACCAATTAGGATTTGGGTATGGTTTAGAGTTAAGTTTAAAGGTTACGGTTAGAGTTAGGGTAAGCGAATGGGTTACAATGTGGGTATAGATTAGGGAATGGCTACGCGTTAGCGTATGGGTTACGTTAGGGATTTCCATTAGGGTACTGGTTCAGATTATGGGACAGATAAGGGTTAAGTGTTGGAGTTAGGTTTAGGGTACGGGTTAGGTTTAGAGTAAAGATTGGGATATGGTTACATGTTAGGTTTAGAGTATCGGTTAGGCTATGTGTTATCCTTATGGTATGGGTTAGGGTTAAGGTTAGGGGCATGGTTTAGGATTACACTAAATATTAGGATATGGTTATGAGTTACAATTACTGTACTGGTTAGAGAAAGCGTTATTGTGAGGTTAGGGGTTTGAATTAGGGCACATGTTAGAGTTAGGCTTAAGGGCTAATGTAAGGATTAAGGTCAGGGAATGCGTTAGGAGTAAGGTAAAGATTCGTGCATGGGTATGGGTAACGGTTAGTGTACGGGTTACGTAACAGGTTATCGTTAGGTTACGTTTTAGGATTAGGGTACGATTTAGGGATAGGTATAAGGGTTATTGTTAGGGTTAGGGTTAGGGTTCGTGTTAGGGTTAGGGTTAGGTTTAGGGCACTGGTTAGAATTAGATTAAAGAGTACAGTACTTTTACCAGTTACAGTTAGTGTACGGGGTAGGGAAAGGTTTATCGTTAGGGTACGGATTATGATTAGGGTTAGTTTTAGGGTTAGGTTTAAGGTTTAAAGTTAGGGTTAGGTTTAGGGCACTTGTTAAATTTAGGGTAAAGATGAGTGTATGGCTATGTGTTTGGATTACTGTATCTGTTATCATTAGCGTACTGGTTACGAATAGGGTATGGGTTCGGGTTAGGTTTAGGGTTAAGGCACTGGTTAGGATTAGGGTATGGCTACAGGTTAGGGTTAGTGTACGTGTTTGGGTATGTTTTATCGTTAGTGTATGGTTTAGAATTAGGGTTCGGGTTAGGTTTACGTGTTAGGGGTTAGGGTTATGGTTGGCACACGTGTTAGGATTAGGTTAAAGATTAGGGTATGGCTATGTGTTTGGGTTAAGGTTAGGGTTAGGGCAGAGTTTAGGATTAGGGTAAAGATTAGAGTATTGCTATGGGTTGCGGTTAGAGTACGGGTTAGAGAAAGGGTTATTGTTAGGATACGGGTTAATATTAGCGTACGGTTTAGGGTTAGGTTGAAGGGTTCCTGTTAGGGTTAGGTTTAGGTCACTGGTTAGTATTAGGGAAAAGATTAGGGTATGGCTTCTGGTGACAGTTAGTGTACGATTTAGGGAACGGGTTAGGAGTAGTGTAAATATTATGGTACAGGTACGTGTTAGGGTTAGTGTAGGCATTAGGGTACGGTTTATCATTAGGGTACGGTTTAGGCTTAGTGTACGGGTTAGTGTTAGGGTTAGGGTTAGGGTTAAGGCACGGTTTAGGATTAGGGTAAAGATTGCGGTATGCCTACATGTTAGGTTTAGTTTATATTTTAGGATATGGGTTATCGTTAGGTTACAGGTTAGGGTTATGCTACGGGTTAGGCTTATGTTTAGGGTATGGGTTAGGAGTAGGGTAAAGCTTTGGGTATGGCTACGGATTACTGTTTTGTACTGGCCAGGGAAAATGTTATCATTAGGGTATTGGTTAGAAAGGGCACGGTTTAGGGTTAGGGTTAAGGGTTAAATTTATGGTTACGATAAGTGTTGGAGCATGGGTTAGGATTAGGGTAAAGATTAGGGTATGGTTACGGTCAGTGTACGGGTTAGGGAAAAGTTTGTCGTTAAAGTATGGGTTAGCATAAGCGTACGAATTAGGGTTATGTTTAAGGATTATGGTCAGGTCTAGGGTTAGGCTTAGGGCACGGCTTAGGATTATGGTAAACATTGGGGTATGGTTACGTGTCAGGGTTAGTGTATGGGTTAGGGTACTGGTTAAGATTAGGGTACAGGTTAGGGTTAGGTTTAAGGGTTAGTGTTAGTGTTAGGGTTAGGAAATGCGTTAGGAGTAGCATAAAGATTAGCATATAGCTACAGGTTACAGTGACTGTAACAAGTTAGGGAAAGTATTATCATTCGGGTACAGTTTAGGTTTATGGTACGTGTTAGGGTTAGCTTTAAGGGTTAGGGTTAGGGTTAGGGTTAGGGCACTGCTTAGTATTAGGGTAAAGATTAGAGCATTCCTACGGGTTACAGTTAGTGTACAATTTAGTGAAAGCGTTATCATTAAGGTACGGATTAGGATTAGGGTATGGTTTAGGGTTAGGTTTAAGTGTTAAATTTAGGGTTATGGCTAGGGTACCAGTTAAGTTTAAGGTAAGGATTAGTGTATGGCTACGTGTTTGGGTTAGTATACGTGTTATCGTTAGGGTACGGTTTCGGATTAGGCTATGGGTTAGTGTTAGTGTTCATTGTTACGCTTAGGGTTAGGGTTAGGGTAGTGTTATGGCATGCATTAGGAGTAGGCTAATGAATGGTGTATGGTTACTTGTTAGGGTTAGTTCCCGTGTTAACGTACAGGTTATCGTTCGGGTTAGGGTTATGATTAGGGTACCGGTTAGGTTTGGGTATAAAGCTTAAGGTTAAGGGTAGGGCATAGGATAGGATTAGGGTAAATATTGGCGTATGGCGACATGTTAGAGTTAGTGTACATGTTAGGGTACGTGTTATTTTCAGGGTATGGGTTAGGATTAGTATACGGATTAGGGTTTCGGTCAAGGTCCAGTGTTAAGGTTAGGGTTAGGGCACGTGTTAGGATTAGGGTAAAGATTACAGTATGGTTACGGGTTACGTTCAGTGTACGGGTTAGGGAACAGGTTATCATTAAAGTACGGATTAGGTATAGGGTACGGTATAGAGTTAGGATTAAGGGTTAGGGTCAGGATAGGGTTAGGATTAGGTCATGGATTAGGATTATGGTAAACATCGGGGTGTGGCTGTGTGTTAGCGTTAGTGTATGCGTTAGGGTACGGTTATCGTTATTGTACAGGTTAAAATTATGGTATGGGTTAGCGTTACGTTTAAGGTTTAGGGTCAGTGTTAGGTTAGGGTTAGGGTTACGGTTATGGTTACAGTTAGGGTTAGGGTTAGGGCACTAGTTATTATTAGGGTAGAAATTAAGGTATTCCTACCATTTACAGTTTGTGCATGGGTCAGGGAAATGGTTATCATTAGGGTTCAGATTAGGTTTAGGGTTAGGTTTAAGTGTTAAAGTTAGGGTTAGGGTTACAGCACCGGTTAAGTTTAGGGTAAAGCTGAGTGTATGGCTACGTGTTTGGGTTACTTTACGTGTTATCATTAGGGTACAGTATACGATTAGGCTATGGGTTAGGGTTAGTGTTAATTATTACGGTAAGGTTTAGGGTTAGTGTTAGGGCACTGGTTAGGATTAGGGTAGAGATTAGGGTATGGCTATGTGTTAGGGATATTGTACGTGTTTGGGTATGTATTATCATTAGCGTATGGGTTAGGATTAGGGTTCGGGATAGGTTTAAGTGTTAAGGGTTAGGTTGGTTGGCACACATGTTAGGTTTAGGGTAAAGTTTAGGGTACGGCTCTGAGTTACGGGTTAAGGAAAACGTTATAGTTATGGTACAGATTAGTATTAAGATACGGGTTAGAAAAAGGGTAAAAGGTATGGGTTAGGGCATGGTTTAGGATTAGGGTAAAGATTAGGGAATACCTACGGCTTAAGCTTAGTGTACGGGTTTGGAAAGGGTTATCGTTAGGGTATGGGTTAGGATTAGGGTACGGTTTAGGGTTAGGTTTAAGGTTTAGGGATAGGGGTAGGGAACCGTTTAGGAGTAGGGTAGAGATTGGGGTACGGCCATGTGTTAGGGTCCGTGTACCTGTTAGGGTATGGGTTTTCATTGGTGCACGGGTTAGGATTAGGTAACGGGTTACTGTTAGGTTAATGGTTAGGGTTAGGTTTAGGGATAGGTTTAGTGTTAAGGCACAGGTTAGGATTAGGTTAAACATTTGGGTATGGCTACATTTTACATTTAGTATACAGGTTGGGGTATGGGTTATCGTTAGGGTATGGGTTATGATTCGTTTACGGTTAAGGTTAGGTTTAATGTTTAGTGTTGTTTTAGGGCATGGGTTAGGATTAGTTTAAAGAATGGGGTAGGGCTATGGCTTATGGTTAGTGTACGGGTTAGGGAACGGGTTATCGTTAGTGTACCAATTAGGATTTGGGTATGGTTTAGAGTTAAGTTTAAAGGTTACGGTTAGAGTTAGGGTAAGCGAATGGGTTACAATGTGGGTATAGATTAGGGAATGGCTACGCGTTAGCGTATGGGTTACGTTAGGGATTTCCATTAGGGTACTGGTTCAGATTATGGGACAGATAAGGGTTAAGTGTTGGAGTTAGGTTTAGGGTACGGGTTAGGTTTAGAGTAAAGATTGGGATATGGTTACATGTTAGGTTTAGAGTATCGGTTAGGCTATGTGTTATCCTTATGGTATGGGTTAGGGTTAAGGTTAGGGGCATGGTTTAGGATTACACTAAATATTAGGATATGGTTATGAGTTACAATTACTGTACTGGTTAGAGAAAGCGTTATTGTGAGGTTAGGGGTTTGAATTAGGGCACATGTTAGAGTTAGGCTTAAGGGCTAATGTAAGGATTAAGGTCAGGGAATGCGTTAGGAGTAAGGTAAAGATTCGTGCATGGGTATGGGTAACGGTTAGTGTACGGGTTACGTAACAGGTTATCGTTAGGTTACGTTTTAGGATTAGGGTACGATTTAGGGATAGGTATAAGGGTTATTGTTAGGGTTAGGGTTCGTGTTAGGGTTAGGGTTAGGTTTAGGGCACTGGTTAGAATTAGATTAAAGAGTACAGTACTTTTACCAGTTACAGTTAGTGTACGGGGTAGGGAAAGGTTTATCGTTAGGGTACGGATTATGATTAGGGTTAGTTTTAGGGTTAGGTTTAAGGTTTAAAGTTAGGGTTAGGTTTAGGGCACTTGTTAAATTTAGGGTAAAGATGAGTGTATGGCTATGTGTTTGGATTACTGTATCTGTTATCATTAGCGTACTGGTTACGAATAGGGTATGGGTTCGGGTTAGGTTTAGGGTTAAGGCACTGGTTAGGATTAGGGTATGGCTACAGGTTAGGGTTAGTGTACGTGTTTGGGTATGTTTTATCGTTAGTGTATGGTTTAGAATTAGGGTTCGGGTTAGGTTTACGTGTTAGGGGTTAGGGTTATGGTTGGCACACGTGTTAGGATTAGGTTAAAGATTAGGGTATGGCTATGTGTTTGGGTTAAGGTTAGGGTTAGGGCAGAGTTTAGGATTAGGGTAAAGATTAGAGTATTGCTATGGGTTGCGGTTAGAGTACGGGTTAGAGAAAGGGTTATTGTTAGGATACGGGTTAATATTAGCGTACGGTTTAGGGTTAGGTTGAAGGGTTCCTGTTAGGGTTAGGTTTAGGTCACTGGTTAGTATTAGGGAAAAGATTAGGGTATGGCTTCTGGTGACAGTTAGTGTACGATTTAGGGAACGGGTTAGGAGTAGTGTAAATATTATGGTACAGGTACGTGTTAGGGTTAGTGTAGGCATTAGGGTACGGTTTATCATTAGGGTACGTTTTAGGCTTAGTGTACGGGTTAGTGTTAGGGTTAGGGTTAGGGTTAAGGCACGGTTTAGGATTACAGTAAAGATTGCGGTATGCCTACATGTTAGGTTTAGTTTATATTTTAGGATATGGGTTATCGTTAGGTTACAGGTTAGGGTTATGCTACGGGTTAGGCTTATGTTTAGGGTATGGGTTAGGAGTAGGGTAAAGCTTTGGGTATGGCTACGGATTACTGTTTTGTACTGGCCAGGGAAAATGTTATCATTAGGGTATTGGTTAGAAAGGGCACGGTTTAGGGTTAGGGTTAAGGGTTAAATTTATGGTTACGATAAGTGTTGGAGCATGGGTTAGGATTAGGGTAAAGATTAGGGTATGGTTACGGTCAGTGTACGGGTTAGGGAAAAGTTTGTCGTTAAAGTATGGGTTAGCATAAGCGTACGAATTAGGGTTATGTTTAAGGATTATGGTCAGGTCTAGGGTTAGGCTTAGGGCACGGCTTAGGATTATGGTAAACATTGGGGTATGGTTACGTGTCAGGGTTAGTGTATGGGTTAGGGTACTGGTTAAGATTAGGGTACAGGTTAGGGTTAGGTTTAAGGGTTAGTGTAAGTGTTAGGGTTAGGAAATGCGTTAGGAGTAGCATAAAGATTAGCATATAGCTACAGGTTACAGTGACTGTAACAAGTTAGGGAAAGTATTATCATTCGGGTACAGTTTAGGTTTATGGTACGTGTTAGGGTTAGCTTTAAAGGTTAGGGTTAGGGTTAGGGTTAGGGCACTGCTTAGTATTAGGGTAAAGATTAGAGCATTCCTACGGGTTACAGTTAGTGTACAATTTAGTGAAAGCGTTATCATTAAGGTACGGATTAGGATTAGGGTATGGTTTAGGGTTAGGTTTAAGTGTTAAATTTAGGGTTATGGCTAGGGTACCAGTTAAGTTTAAGGTAAGGATTAGTGTATGGCTACGTGTTTGGGTTAGTATACATGTTATCGTTAGGGTACGGTTTCAGATTAGGCTATGGGTTAGTGTTAGTGTTCATTGTTACGCTTAGGGTTAGGGTTAGGGTAGTGTTATGGCATGCATTAAGAGTAGGCTAATGAATGGTGTATGGTTACTTGTTAGGGTTAGTTCCCGTGTTAACGTACAGGTTATCGTTCGGGTTAGGGTTATGATTAGGGTACCGGTTAGGTTTGGGTATAAAGCTTAAGGTTAAGGGTAGGGCATAGGATAGGATTAGGGTAAATATTGGCGTATGGCGACATGTTAGAGTTAGTGTACATGTTAGGGTACGTGTTATTTTCAGGGTATGGGTTAGGATTAGTATACGGATTAGGGTTTCGGTCAAGGTCCAGTGTTAAGGTTAGGGTTAGGGCACGTGTTAGGATTAGGGTAAAGATTACAGTATGGTTACGGGTTACGTTCAGTGTACGGGTTAGGGAACAGGTTATCATTAAAGTACGGATTAGGTATAGGGTACGGTATAGAGTTAGGATTAAGGGTTAGGGTCAGGATAGGGTTAGGATTAGGTCATGTATTAGGATTATGGTAAACATCGGGGTGTGGCTGTGTGTTAGCGTTAGTGTATGTGTTAGGGTACGGTTATCGTTATTGTACAGGTTAGAATTATGGTATGGGTTAGCGTTACGTTTAAGGTTTAGGGTCAGTGTTAGGTTAGGGTTAGGGTTACGGTTATGGTTACAGTTAGGGTTAGGGTTAGGGCACTAGTTATTATTAGGGTAGAAATTAAGGTATTCCTACCATTTACAGTTTGTGCATGGGTTAGGGAAATGGTTATCATTAGGGTTCAGATTAGGTTTAGGGTTAGGTTTAAGTGTTAAAGTTAGGGTTAGGGTTACAGCACCGGTTAAGTTTAGGGTAAAGCTGAGTGTATGGCTACGTGTTTGGGTTACTTTACGTGTTATCATTAGGGTACAGTATACGATTAGGCTATGGGTTAGGGTTAGTGTTAATTATTACGGTAAGGTTTAGGGTTAGTGTTAGGGCACTGGTTAGGATTAGGGTAGAGATTAGGGTATGGCTATGTGTTAGGGATATTGTACGTGTTTGGGTATGTATTATCATTAGCGTATGGGTTAGGATTGGGGTTCGGGATAGGTTTAAGTGTTAAGGGTTAGGTTGGTTGGCACACGTGTTAGGTTTAGGGTAAAGTTTAGGGTACGGCTCTGAGTTACAGGTTAAGGAAAACGTTATAGTTATGGTACAGATTAGTATTAAGATACGGGTTAGAAAAAGGGTAAAAGGTATGGGTTAGGGCATGGTTTAGGATTAGGGTAAAGATTAGGGAATACCTACGGCTTAAGCTTAGTGTACGGGTTTGGAAAGGGTTATCGTTAGGGTATGGGTTAGGATTAGGGTACGGTTTAGGGTTAGGTTTAAGGTTTAGGGAGAGGGGTAGGGCACTGGTTAGGAGTAGGGTAGAGATTGGGGTACGGCCATGTGTTAGGGTCCGTGTACCTGTTAGGGTATGGGTTTTCATTGGTGCACGGGTTAGGATTAGGTAACGGGTTACTGTTAGGTTAATGGTTAGGGTTAGGTTTAGGGATAGGTTTAGTGTTAAGGCACAGGTTAGGATTAGGTTAAACATTTGGGTATGGCTACATTTTACATTTAGTATACAGGTTGGGGTATGGGTTATCGTTAGGGTATGGGTTATGATTCGTTTACGGTTAAGGTTAGGTTTAATGTTTAGTGTTGATTTAGGGCATGGGTTAGGATTAGTTTAAAGAATGGGGTAGGGCTATGGCTTATGGTTAGTGTACGGGTTAGGGAACGGGTTATCGTTAGTGTACCAATTAGGATTTGGGTATGGTTTAGAGTTAAGTTTAAAGGTTACAGTTAGAGTTAGGGTAAGCGAATGGGTTACAATGTGGGTATAGATTAGGGAATGGCTACGCGTTAGCGTATGGGTTACGTTAGGGATTTCCATTAGGGTACTGGTTCAGATTATGGGACAGATAAGGGTTAAGTGTTGGAGTTAGGTTTAGGGCACGGGTTAGGTTTCGAGTAAAGATTGGGATATGGTTACATGTTAGGTTTAGAGTATCGGTTAGGCTACGTGTTATCCTTATGGTATGGGTTAGGGTTAGGGTTAGGGCATGGTTTAGGATTACACTAAATATTAGGATATGGTTATGAGTTACAATTACTGTACTGGTTAGAGAAAGCGTTATTGTGAGGTTAGGGGTTTGAATTAGGGCACATGTTAGAGTTAGGCTTAAGGGCTAATGTAAGGATTAAGGTCAGGGAATGCGTTAGGAGTAAGGTAAAGATTCGTGCATGGGTATGGGTAACGGTTAGTGTACGGGTTACGTAACAGGTTATCGTTAGGTTACGTTTTAGGATTAGGGTACGATTTAGGGATAGGTATAAGGGTTATTGTTAGGGTTAGGGTTAGGGTTCGTGTTAGGGTTAGGGTTAGGTTTAGGGCACTGGTTAGAATTAGATTAAAGAGTACAGTACTTTTACCAGTTACAGTTAGTGTACGGGGTAGGGAAAGGTTTATCGTTAGGGTACGGATTATGATTAGGGTTAGTTTTAGGGTTAGGTTTAAGGTTTAAAGTTAGGGTTAGGTTTAGGGCACTTGTTAAATTTAGGGTAAAGATGAGTGTATGGCTATGTGTTTGGATTACTGTATCTGTTATCATTAGCGTACTGGTTACGAATAGGGTATGGGTTCGGGTTAGGTTTAGGGTTAAGGCACTGGTTAGGATTAGGGTATGGCTACAGGTTAGGGTTAGTGTACGTGTTTGGGTATGTTTTATCGTTAGTGTATGGTTTAGAATTAGGGTTCGGGTTAGGTTTACGTGTTAGGGGTTAGGGTTATGGTTGGCACACGTGTTAGGATTAGGTTAAAGATTAGGGTATGGCTATGTGTTTGGGTTAAGGTTAGGGTTAGGGCAGAGTTTAGGATTAGGGTAAAGATTAGAGTATTGCTATGGGTTGCGGTTAGAGTACGGGTTAGAGAAAGGGTTATTGTTAGGATACGGGTTAATATTAGCGTACGGTTTAGGGTTAGGTTGAAGGGTTCCTGTTAGGGTTAGGTTTAGGTCACTGGTTAGTATTAGGGAAAAGATTAGGGTATGGCTTCTGGTGACAGTTAGTGTACGATTTAGGGAACGGGTTAGGAGTAGTGTAAATATTATGGTACAGGTACGTGTTAGGGTTAGTGTACTCATTAGGGTACGGTTTATCATTAGGGTACGGTTTAGGCTTAGTGTACGTGTTAGGGTTAGCGTTAGGGTTAGGGTTAAGGCACGGGTTAGGATTAGGGTAAAGATTGCGGTATGCCTACATGTTAGGTTTAGTTTATATTTTAGGATATGGGTTATCGTTAGGTTACAGGTTAGGGTTATGCTACGGGTTAGGCTTATGTTTAGGGTATGGGTTAGGAGTAGGGTAAAGCTTTGGGTATGGCTACGGATTACTGTTTTGTACTGGCTAGGGAAAATGTTATCATTAGGGTATTGGTTAGAAAGGGCACGGTTTAGGGTTAGGGTTAAGGGTTAAATTTATGGTTACGATAAGTGTTGGAGCATGGGTTAGGATTAGGGTAAAGATTAGGGTATGGTTACGGTCAGTGTACGGGTTAGGGAAAAGTTTGTCGTTAAAGTATGGGTTAGCATAAGCGTACGAATTAGGGTTATGTTTAAGGATTATGGTCAGGTCTAGGGTTAGGCTTAGGGCACGGCTTAGGATTATGGTAAACATTGGGGTATGGTTACGTGTCAGGGTTAGTGTATGGGTTAGGGTACTGGTTAAGATTAGGGTACAGGTTAGGGTTAGGTTTAAGGGTTAGTGTAAGTGTTAGGGTTAGGAAATGCGTTAGGAGTAGCATAAAGATTAGCATATAGCTACAGGTTACAGTGACTGTAACAAGTTAGGGAAAGTATTATCATTCGGGTACAGTTTAGGTTTATGGTACGTGTTAGGGTTAGCTTTAAAGGTTAGGGTTAGGGTTAGGGTTAGGGCACTGCTTAGTATTAGGGTAAAGATTAGAGCATTCCTACGGGTTACAGTTAGTGTACAATTTAGTGAAAGCGTTATCATTAAGGTACGGATTAGGATTAGGGTATGGTTTAGGGTTAGGTTTAAGTGTTAAATTTAGGGTTATGGCTAGGGTACCAGTTAAGTTTAAGGTAAGGATTAGTGTATGGCTACGTGTTTGGGTTAGTATACATGTTATCGTTAGGGTACGGTTTCAGATTAGGCTATGGGTTAGTGTTAGTGTTCATTGTTACGCTTAGGGTTAGGGTTAGGGTAGTGTTATGGCATGCATTAAGAGTAGGCTAATGAATGGTGTATGGTTACTTGTTAGGGTTAGTTCCCGTGTTAACGTACAGGTTATCGTTCGGGTTAGGGTTATGATTAGGGTACCGGTTAGGTTTGGGTATAAAGCTTAAGGTTAAGGGTAGGGCATAGGATAGGATTAGGGTAAATATTGGCGTATGGCGACATGTTAGAGTTAGTGTACATGTTAGGGTACGTGTTATTTTCAGGGTATGGGTTAGGATTAGTATACGGATTAGGGTTTCGGTCAAGGTCCAGTGTTAAGGTTAGGGTTAGGGCACGTGTTAGGATTAGGGTAAAGATTACAGTATGGTTACGGGTTACGTTCAGTGTACGGGTTAGGGAACAGGTTATCATTAAAGTACAGATTAGGTATAGGGTACGGTATAGAGTTAGGATTAAGGGTTAGGGTCAGGATAGGGTTGGGATTAGGTCATGTATTAGGATTATGGTAAACATAGGGGTGTGACTATGTGTTCGCGTTAGTGTATGCGTTAGGGTACGGTTATCGTTATTGTACAGGTTAGATTTATGGTATGGGTTAGCGTTACGTTTAAGGTTTAGAGTCAGTGTTAGGTTAGGGTTAGGGTTATGGTTATGGTTACAGTTAGGGTTAGGGTTAGGGCACTAGTTATTATTAGGGTAAAAATTAAGGTATTCCTACCATTTACAGTTTGTGCATGGGTTAGGCAAATGGTTAACATTAGGGTTCAGATTACGATTAGGCTTAGGTTTAAGTGTTAAAGTTAGGGTTAGGGTTATGGCACTGGTTAAGTTTAGGTTAAAGATGAGTGTATGGCTACGTGTTTGGGTTAGTTTATGTGTTATCATTTGGGTACAGTTTACGATAAGGCTATGGGTTAGTGTTAGTGTTAATTAGTATGGTTAGGTTTAGGGTTAGTGTTAGGGCACTGGTTAGGATTAGGGTAGAGATTAGGGTATGGCTATGTGTTAGGGATATTGTACTTGTTTGGGAATGTTTTATCATTAGCGTATGGGTTAGGATTAGGGTTCGGGTTAGGTTTAAGTGTTAAGGGTTAGGTTTATGATTGGCACAGGTGTTAGGTTTATGGTAAAGTTTAGGGTACGGCCCCGAGTTACGGGTTAGGGAAAACGTTATCATTATGGTACAGATTAGTATTAAGGTACAGGTTAGAAAAAGGGTAAAAGGTATGGGTTTGGGCATGGTTTAGGATTAGGGTAAAGATTAGGGAATATCTACGGCTTAAGCTTAGTGTACGGGTTTGGAAAGGGTTATCGTTAGGGTATGGGTTAGGATTAGGGTACGGTTTAGGGTTAGGTTTAAGGTTTAGGGATAGGGGTAGGGCACCAGTGAGGAGTAGGGTAGAGATTGGGGTACGGCCATGTGTTAGGGTCAGTGTACGTGTTAGGGTATGGGTTTTCATTGGTGCACGGGTTAGGATTAGGTAACGGGTTACTGTTAGGTTAATGGTTAGGGTTAGGTTTAGGGATAGGTTTAGTGTTAAGGCACAGGTTAGGATTAGGTTAAACATTTGGGTATGGCTACATTTTACATTTAGTATCCGAGTTGGGTATGGGTTATAGTTAGGGTATGGGTTAGGATTCGTTTACGGTTAACGTTCGGTTTAATGGTTAGTGTTGGTTTGGGGCATGGGTTAGGATCAGGTTAAGGAATGGGGTAGGGCTACGGCTTATGGTTAGTGTACGGGTTAGAGAACGGGTTATCGTTAGTGTACCGATTAGGATTTGGGTATGGTTTAGAGTTAAGTTTAAAGGTTAGGGTTAGAGTTAGGGTAAGCGAATGGGTTACAATGGTGATAAAGATTAGGGTATGGCTACGCGTTAGAGTATGGGTTACGTTAGGGATTTCCATTAGCGTACTGGTTCAGATTATGGGACAGATAACGGTTAAGTGTTGGGGTTAGGTTTAGGGTACGGGTTAGGGTTAGAGTAAAGATTGGGATATGGTTACATGTTAGGTTTAGAGTATGGGTTAGGGTATGTGTTATCCTTATGGTATGGGTTAGGGTTAGGGTTAGGGCAGGGTTTAGGATTACGCTAAATATTAGGATATGGTTATGAGTTACAAGTACTGTACTGGTTAGAGAAAGCGTTATGTGAGGTTAGGGGTTTGAATTAGGGCACATGTTAGAGTTAGGCTTAAGGGCTAATGTAAGGATTAAGGTCAGGGAACGCGTTAGGAGTAGGGTAAAGTTTCGTGCATGGGTATGGGTAAAGGTTAGTGTACGGGTTACGTAACAGGTTATAGTTAGGTTACGTTTTAGGATTAGGGTACGGTTTAGGGATAGGTATAAGGGTTATGGTTAGGGTTAGGGTTAGGGTTAGGTTTACGGCACTGGTTAGAATTAGATTAAAGACTACAGTACTTTTACCAGTTACAGTTAGTGTACGGGGTAGGGAAATGTTTATCGTTAGGGTACGGATTATGATTAGGGTTAGGTTTAGGGTTAGGTTTAAGGTTTAAAGTTAGGGTTAGGTTTATGGCACTTGTTAAATTTAGGGTAAAGATGAGTGTATGGCTATGTGTTTGGATTACTGTATCTGTTATCATTAGCGTACTGGTTACGAATAGGGTATGGGTTCGGGTTAGGTTTAGGGTTAAGGCACTGGTTAGGATTAGGGTATGGCTACAGGTTAGGGTTAGTGTACGTGTTTGGGTATGTTTTATCGTTAGTGTATGGTTTAGAATTAGGGTACGGGATAGGTTTACATGTTAGGGATTAGGGTTATGATTGGCACACGTGTTAGGATTAGGTTAAAGATTAGGGTATGGCTATGTGTTTGGGTTAAGGTTAGGGTTAGGGCAGAGTTTAGGATTAGGGTAAAGATTAGAGTATTGCTATGGGTTGCGGTTAGAGTACGGGTTAGAGAAAGGGTTATTGTTAGGATGCGGGTTAATATTAGCTTACGGTTTAGGGTTAGGTTGAAGGGTTCCAGTTAGGGTTAGGTTTAGATCACTGGTTAGTATTAGGGGAAAGATTAGGGTATGGCTTCTGGTGATAATTAGTGTACGATTTAGGGAACGGGTTAGGAGTACTGTAAATATTATGGTACAGGTACGTGTTAGGGTTAGTGTACTCATTAGGGTACGGTTTATCATTAGGGTACGGTTTAGGCTTAGTGTACGGGTTAGGGTTAGGGTTAGGGTTAAGGCACGGGTTAGGATTACGGTAAAGATTTCGGTATGCCTACATGTTAGGTTTAGTTTATATTTTAGGATATGGGTTATCGTTAGGTTACAGGTTAGGGTTATGCTACGGGTTAGGCTTATGTTTAGGGTATGGGTTAGGAGTAGGGTAAAGCTTTGGGTATGGCTACAGATTACTGTTTTGTACTGGCTAGGGAAAATGTTATCATTAGCGTATTGGTTAGAAAGGGCACGGTTTAGGGTTAGGGTTAAGGGTTAAATTTATGGTTACGATAAGTGTTGGAGCATGGGTTAGGATTAGGGTAAAGATTAGGGTATGGTTACGGTCAGTGTACGGGTTAGGGAAAAGTTTGTCGTTAAAGTATGGGTTAGCATAAGCGTACGAATTAGGGTTATGTTTAAGGATTATGGTCAGGTCTAGGGTTAGGCTTAGGGCACGGCTTAGGATTATGGTAAACATTGGGGTATGGTTACGTGTCAGGGTTAGTGTATGGGTTAGGGTACTGGTTAAGATTAGGGTACAGGTTAGGGTTAGGTTTAAGGGTTAGTGTTAGTGTTAGGGTTAGGAAATGCGTTAGGAGTAGCATAAAGATTAGCATATAGCTACAGGTTACAGTGACTGTAACAAGTTAGGGAAAGTATTATCATTCGGGTACAGTTTAGGTTTATGGTACGTGTTAGGGTTAGCTTTAAGGGTTAGGGTTAGGGTTAGGGTTAGGGCACTGCTTAGTATTAGGGTAAAGATTAGAGCATTCCTACGGGTTACAGTTAGTGTACAATTTAGTGAAAGCGTTATCATTAAGGTACGGATTAGGATTAGGGTATGGTTTAGAGTTAGGTTTAAGTGTTAAATTTAGGGTTATGGCTAGGGTACCAGTTAAGTTTAAGGTAAGGATTAGTGTATGGCTACGTGTTTGGGTTAGTATACGTGTTATCGTTAGGGTACGGTTTCAGATTAGGCTATGGGTTAGTGTTAGTGTTCATTGTTACGCTTAGGGTTAGGGTTAGGGTAGTGTCATGGCAGGCATTAGGAGTAGGCTAATGAATGGTGTATGGTTACTTGTTAGGATTAGTTCCCGTGTTAATGTACAGGTTATCGTTAGGGTTAGAGTTACGATTAGGGTACAGGTTAGGTTTGGGGTTAAAAGTTAGTGTTAAGGTTTGGGCATAGGATAGGATTAGGGTAAATATTGGCGTATGGCTACATGTTAGAGTTAGTGTACATGTTAGGGTTCATGTTATTTTCCGGTTATGGGATAGGATTAGGATACGGATTAGGGTTACGGTCAAGGTCCAGTGTTAAGGTTAGTGTTAGGGCACGTGTTAGGGGTAGGGTAAAGGATTACAGTATGGCTACGGTTTACGTTCACTGTACGGTTTAGGGAACAGGTTATCATTAATGTACGGATTAGGAATATGGTATGGTATAGAGTTAGGATAGAGGCTTAGCGTTAGGTTTACGGTTACAATTAGGCTTAGGGTTAGGGCACTAGTTATTATTAGGGTAACAATTAAGGTATTCCTACCATTTACAGTTTGTGCATGGGTTAGGGAAATGGTTATCGTTAGGGTACGGATTAGGATTAGGTTTAGGTTTAAGTGTTAAAGTTAGGGTTAGGGTTACGGCACCGGGTAAGGTTAGGGTAAAGATGAGTGTATGGCTTCGTGTTTGGGTTAGTTTACATGTTATCATTAGGGTACAGTTTACGATTAGGCTATGGGTTAGGGTTAGCGTTCATTGTTACAGTTAGGGTTAGGGTTAGGGTTAGGGCACTGGTTAGGTTTAGGGTATGGCTATGTGTTAGGGATATTGTACGTGTTTGGGTATGTTTTATCATTAGCGTATGGGTTAGGATTAGGGTTCGAGTTAGGTTTAAGTGTTAAGGTTTAGGTTTATGGTTGGCACATGTGTTAGGTTTAGGGTAAAATTTATGGTACGGCTACGGGTTACGGTTAGTGTACGGGTTAGGGAAAACGTTATCGTTATGGTACAGATTAGTATTAAGATACGGGTTAGAGAAAAGGTAAAAGGCAAGGGTTAGGGCATGGTTTAGGATTAGGTTAAAGATTAGGGAATACCTATGGCTTAAGGTTAGTGTACGGGTTTGGAAAGGGTTATCGTTAGGGTATGGGTTAGGATTAGGGTACGGTTTAGGGTTAGGTTTAACGTTTAGGGATAGGGGTAGGGCACCGGTTATGAGTAGGGTAGAGATTGGGGTACGGCCATGTGTTTTGGTCAGTGTATGTGTTAGGGTATGGGTTTCCATTGGTGCACGGGTTAGGATTAGGTAACGGGTTACTGTTAGGTTAATGGTTAGCGTTAGGTTTAGGGATAGGTTTAGTGTTAAGGCACAGGGTAGGATTAGGTTAAACATTTGGGTATGGCTACAATTTACATTTAGTGTACGGTTTAAGGTATGGGTTATCGTTAGGGTATGGGTTATGATTCATTTACGGTTAAGGTTAGGTTTAATAGCTAGTGTTGGTTTAGGTCACTGGTTAGGATTAGTTTAAAGAATGGGGTAGGGCTATGGCTTATGGTTAGTGTACGGGTTAGGGAACGGGTTATCGTTAGTGTACGGATTAGGATTAGGGTATGGTTTAGATTTAAGTTTAAGGGTTAGGGTTAGAGTTAGGGTAAGCGAATGGGTTACAATGGGGATAAAGATTAGTGTATGGCTACGTGTTAGCGTTAGTGTATGGGTTACGTTAGGGATTTATATTAGGGTACTGGTTCAGATTATGGGACGGATAAGGGTTAAGTGTTAGGGTTATGTTTGGGTACGGGTTAGGGTTAGAGTAAAGATTGGGATATGGTTACATGTTAGGTTTAGAGTATGGGTTAGGGAATGTGTTATCGTTATGGTATGGGTTAGTGTTAGGGTTAGGGCATGGTTTAGGATTAGGGTAAATATTAGGATATGGTTATGAGTTACAATTACTGTACTGGTTAGAGAAAGCGTTATTGTGAGGGTAGGGGTTTGAATTAGGGCACATGTTAGAGTTAGGCTTAAGGGCTAATGTAAGGATTAAAGTCAGGGCACGCGTTAGGATTAGGGTAAAGATTAGTGCATGGGTATGGGTAATGGGTAGTGTACTGGTTACGTAACAGGTTATCGTTAGGTTACGGTTTAGGATTAGGGTACGGTTTAGGGATAGGTATAAGGGTTATTGTTAGGGTTAGGGTTAGGGTTAGGGTTAGGGTTAGGTTTAGTGCACTGGTTAGAATTAGATTGAAGACTATGGTACTCTTACCAGTTACAGTTAGTGTACAGGGTAGGGAAATGTTTATCGTTAGGGTACAGATTAGGATTAGGGTACGGTTTACGGTTAGGTTTAAGGGTTCCAGTTAGGGTTAGGGTTAGGGCACTGGTTAGTATTAGGGGAAAGATTAGGGTATGGCTTCGGGTTACAGTTAGTGTACGATTTAGGGAACTGGTTAGGAGTACTGTAAATATTATGGTATAGGTAAGTGTTAGGGTTAGTGTATGCATTAGGGTACGGTTTATCATTGGGTACGGTTTAGGCTTAGTGTACGGGTTAGGGTTAGGGTTAGGTTTACGGTTAGGGTTAAGGCCCGGGTTAGGATTAGGGTAAATATTGCGGTATGCCTACATGTTAGGTTTAGTTTATATTTTAGGATATGGGTTATTGTTAGGTTACAGGTTAGTGTTATGCTACGGGTTAGGCTTATGTTTAGGGTATGGGTTAGGATTAGGGTAAAGCTTAGGGTATTGCTACGGATTACCGTTTTGTACTGGCTAGGGAAAGTGTTATCATTAGGGTATTGGTTACAATTATGGCACGGTTTAGGCTTAGGCTTAAGGGTTAAAGTTATGGTTACGATTAGGGTTAGAGCATGGGTTAGGATTAGGGTAAAGTTTAGGGTATGGTTACAGTCAGTGTACGGGTTAGGGCAAAGGTTATCATTAAAGTATGGGTTAGCATTAGCGTACGAATTAGGGTTATGTTTAAGGATTATGGTCAGGTCTAGGGTTAGGCTTAGGGCATGAGTTAGGATTATGGTAAACATTGGGGTATGGTTACGTGTTAGGGTTAGTGTATGGTTTAGGGTACAGGTTAGGATTAGGGTACGGGTTAGGGTTAGGTTTAAGGGTTAGTGTTAGGGTTAGGAAACGCGTTAGGAGTAGCATAAAGATTAGCATATAGCTACAGGTCACAGTGACTCTACAAGTTAGGGAAAGTATTATCATTCAGGTACAGTTTAGGTTTATGGTACGTGTTAGGGTTAGCTTTAAGGGTTAGGGTTAGGGTTAGGGTTAAGGCACTGCTTAGTATTAGGGTAAAGATTAGGGCATTTCTACGGGTTACAGTTAGTGTACAGGTTAGTGAAAGTGTTATCCTTAAGGTATGGATTAGGATTAGGGTATGGTTTAGGGTTAGGTTTAAGTGTTAAAATTAGTGTTATGGTTAGGGTACCGGTTCAGTTTTAGGTAAAGATTAGTGTATGGCTACGTGTTTGGGTTAGTGTACGTGTTATCGTTAGGGTACGGTTTACGATTAGGCTATGGGTTAGTGTTTGTGTTCATTGTTATGCTTAGGGTTAGGGTTAGGGTTAGGGTAGTGTTATGGCATGCATTAGGAGTAGGCTAATGAATGTTGTATGGTTACTTGTTAGGGTTACTTCCCGTGTTAACGTACAGGTTATCGTTAGGGTTAGGGTTACGATTACGGTACAGGTTAGGTTTGGGGATAAAGGTTAGGTTTAAGGTTAGGGCATAGGATAGGATTAGGGTAAATATTGGCATATGGCGACATGTTAGAGTTAGTGTACATGTTAGGGTACGTGTTATTTTCAGGGTATGGGTTAGGATTAGGATACGGATTAGTGTTACAGTCAAGGTCCAGTGTTAGGGTTAGGGTAAGGGCACGTGTTAGGATTAGGGTAAAGATTACAGTATGGCTACGGGTTATGTTCAGTGTACAGGTTAGGGAACAGGTTATCATTAAAGTACGGATTAGCAATAGGGTACGGTATAGTTAGGAATAAGGGTTAGGGTCAGGATACGGTTAGGATTAGGTCATGGGTTAGGATTATGTTAAACATCGTGGTGTGGCTATGTGTTAGTGTTAGTGTATGCATTAGCGTAAGGGTTATCGTTAGTGTACATGTTATAATTATGGTATGGCTTAACGTTACGTTTAAGGGTTAGGGTCCGTGTTAGGTTCGGGTTAGGGTTAGGGTTATGGTTACAGTTAGGGTTAGGGTTAGGGCACTAGTTATTATTAGGGTAAAAATTAAGGTATTCCTACCATTTACAGTTTGTGCATGCGTTAGGGAAATGGTTATCGTTACGGTATGGATTAGGGTTAGGTTTAGGTTTAAGTGTTAAAATTAAGGTTAGGTTTATGGCACCGGTTAAGTTTAGGGTAAAGATGAGTGTATGGCTACGTATTTGGGTTAGTTTACTTGTTATCATTAGGGTATAGTTTACGATTAGGCTATGGGTTAGGGTTAGCATTAACTGTTACGGTTAGGGTTAGGTTTAGGTTTAGGGCACTGGTTAGGATTAGGGTAGAGATTAGGGTATGGCTATCTGTTAGGGATAGTGTACGTATTTGGGTATGTTTTATCATTAGCCTATGGGTTAGGATTAGGGTTCGGGTTAGGTTTAAGTGTTAAGGGTTAGGTTTATGGTTGGCACACGTGTTAGGTTTAGGGTAAAGTTTAGGGTATGGCTACAGTTACGGTTAGTGTACGGGTTAGGGAAAACGTTATCATTATGGTAGAGATTAGTATTAAGATATGGGTTAGAGAAAGGGTAAAAGGTAAGGGTTAGGGCATGGTTTAGGATTAGGATAAAGATTAGGGAATACCTAAGACTTAAAGTTAGTGTACGGGTTTGGAAAGGGTTATCATTAGGATATGGGTTAGGATCAGGGTACGGTTTTTGGTTAGGTTTAAGTGTTAGGGCTAGTGGTAGGGCACTGGTTAGAAGTAGGGTAGAGCCATGTGTTAGGGTCAGTGTACGTGTTAGGGTATGGGTTTTCATTGGTGCACGGGTTAGGATTAGGTAACGGGTTACTGTTAGGTTAATGGTTAGGGTTAGGTTTTAGGGATAGGTTTAGATTTAAGGCACAGGTTAGGATTAGGTTAAACATTTGGGTATGGCTACATTTTACGTTTAGTGTACGGGTTAGGGTATGGGTTATCGTTAGGGTATGGGTTAGGATTCATTTACGGTTAAGGTTAGGTTTAATGGTTAGTGTTGGTTTACGGCACGGGTTAGGATTAGGTTAAAGAATGGGGTAGGGTTAGGGTTACGTTTAAGGGTTAGTGTTAGTGTTAGGGTTAGAAAACGCGTTAGGAGTAGCATAAAGGTTAGCATATAGCTACAGGTTACAGTGATTGTACAAGTTAGGGAAAGTATTATTGTTCGGGTACAGTTTAGGCTTATGGTATGTGTTAGGGTTAGCTTTAAGGGTTACGGTTAGGGTTAGGGTTAGGGCACTGCTTAGTATTAGGGTAAAGATTAGGGCATTCCTATGGGTTACAGTTAGTGTACAGGTTAGTGAAACGGTTATCATTAAGGTACGGATTAGGATTAGGGTATGGTTTAGGGTTACGTTTAAGTGTTAAATTTAGGGTTATGGTTAGGGTACCGGTTAAGTTTAAGGTAAAGATTAGTGTATGGCTACGTGTTTGGGTTAGTGTACGTGTTATCGTTAGGGTACGGTTTACGACTAGGCTATGGGTAATGTTAGTGTTCATTGTTACGCTTAGCGTCAGGGTTAGGGTAGTGTTATGGCATGGATTAGGAGTAGGCTAATGAATGGTGTATGGTTACTTGTTAGGGTTAGTTCCCATGTTAACGTACAGGTTATCGTTAGGGTTAGGTTTACGATTAGGGTACAGGTTAAGTTTGGGCATAAAGGTTAGGGTTAAGGTTTGGGCATAGGATAGGATTAGGGTAAATATTTTCGTATGGCGACATGTTAGAGTTAGTGTACATGTTAGGGTACGTGTTATTTTCAGGGTATGGGTTGGATTAGGATATGGATTAGTGTTACGGTCAAGGTCCAGTGTTAGGGATAGGGTAAGGGCACGTGTTAGGATTAGGGTAAAGATTACAGTATGGCTACAGGTTATGTTCAGTGTACGGTTTAAGGAATAGGTTATCATTAAAGTACGGATTAGGAATAGTGTATGGTATAGAGTTAGGATTAAGGGTTAGGGTCAGGATAGGGTTAGGATTAGGTCATGGGTTAGGATTATGGTAAACATCGGGGTGTGGCTATGTGTTAGCGTTAGTGTATGCGTTAGGGTTTGGGTTATCATTAGTGTGCAGGTTAGAATTAGGGTATGGGTTAGCATTAGGTTTAAGGGTTACGGTCAGTGTTAGGTTAGGGTTAGGGTTACGGTTATGGTTACAGTTAGGTTTAGGGTTAGGGCCCTAGTTATTATTAGGGTAAAAATTAAGGTATTCCTACCATTTACAGTTTGTGCATGGGTTAGGGAAATGGTGTTCGTTAGGGTACTGATCAGGATTAGGGTTAGGTTTAAGTGTTAAAGTTAGGGTTAGGGTTACGGCACCGGTTAAGTTTAGTGTAAAGATGAGTGTATGGCTACGTGTTTGGGTTAGTTTACGTGTTATCATTAGGGTACAGCTTACGATTAGGCTATGGGTTAGGGTTAGCGTGAATTGTTACGTGTAGGGTTAGGGTTCGGGTTAGGGCACTGGTTAACATTAGGGTAGATATTAGGGTATGGCTATATGTTAGGGATAGTGTACATGTTTGGGTATGTTTTATTATTAGCGTATGGGTTAGGATTAGGGTTCGGGTTAGGTTTAAGTGTTAATGGTTAGGTTTATGGTTGGCACACGTGTTAGGTTTAGGGTAAAGTTTAGGGTATGGCTACGGGTTACGGTTAGTGTACAGTTTAGGGAAAACGTTATCGTTATGGTACAGATTAGTCTTAAGATACGGGTTAGAGAAAGGTTAAAAGGTAAGTTTTAGGGCATGGTTTAGGATTAGGGTAAAGATTAGGGAATACCTATGCCTTAAGGTTAGTGTATGGGTTTGAAAAGGGTTATCGTTAGGGTATGGGTTAGGATTAGGGTACGGTTTAGGGTTAGGTTTAAGGTTTAAAATTAGGCTTAGGTTTAGGGCACTGGTTAAATTTACGGTAAAGATGAGTGTATGGCTATGTGTTTGGATTAAAGTACGTGTTATCATTAGTGTACTGGTTAGGATTAGGGTATGGGTTCGGGTTAGATTTAAGCGTTAGGGTTAGGGTTAATGCACTGGTTAGGATTAGGGTATGGCTACAGGTTAGGGTTAGTGTACGTGTTAGGGTATGTTTCATCCTTAGTGTATGGTTTAGAATTTAGGTTTGGGTTAGGTTTATGTGTTACGGGTAAGGGTTATGTTTGGCACACGTGTTAGGATTAGGGTAAAGATTAGGGTATGGCTATGAGTTTGGGTTAAGTTTAGGGTTAGGGCAGAGTTTAGGATTAGGGTAAAGATTAGAGTATTGCTATGGGTTGCGGTTTGTGTACGTGTTAGAGAAAGGGTTATCGTTAGGATACGGGTTAATATTAGCGTACGGTTTAGGGTTAGGTTGAAGGGTTCCAGTTAGGGTTAGGGCACTGGTTAGTATTAGGGGAAAGATTCGGGTATGGCTTCGAGTTACAGTTAGTGTACGATTTAGGGAACAGTTTAGGACTAGTGTAAATATTATCGTATAGGTACGTGTTAGGGTTAGTGTACGCATTTTGGTACGGTTTATCATAAGGGTACTATTTAGTATTAGTGTATGGGTTAGGGTTAGGTTTAGGGTTAGGGTTAAGGCATGGGTTAGGATTAGGGTAAAGATTGTGGTATGCCTACATGTTAGGGTTAGTTTATATTTTAGGATATGGGTTATCGTTAGGTTACAGGTTAGGGTTATGCTACGGGTTAGGCTTATGTTTAGGGTATGGGTTAGGAGTAGGATAAAGCTTAGGGTATGTATATGGATTACTGTTTTGTACTGGCTAGGGAAAATTTTATCATTAGGCTATTGGTTACAATTAGGGCCTGGTTTAGGGTTAGGGTTAAGGGTTAAAGTTATGGTTACGCTTAGGGTTAGAGCATGGGTTAGGATTAGGGTAAAGTGTAGGGTATGGTTACGGTCAGTGTACGGGTTAGGGAAAAGGTTATCGTTAAAGTACGGGTTAGCATTAGCGTATGATTTTGGGTTATGTTTAAGGATTATGGTCAGGTCTAGGGTAAGGCTTAGGGCATGGGTTAGGATTATGGTAAACATTGGTGTATGGTTACATATTAGGTTGAGTCTATGGGTTAGGGTACAGGTTATCGTTAGGGTATATGTTAGGATTAGGGTATGGGTTAGGGTTAGGTTTAAGGGTTAGTGTTAGTGTTAGGGTTAGGAAACGCATTAGGAGTAGCATAAAGATTAGCATATAGCTACAGTTTACAGTGACTGTACAAGTTAGGGAAAGTATTATCGTTCGGGTACAGTTTAGGTTTATGGTACGTGTTAGGGTTAGCTTTAAGGGTTACCATTAGTGTTAGGTTTAGGGCACTGATTATTATTAGGGTAAAGATTAGGGCATTCCTACGGGTTACAGTTAGTGTACAGGTTAGTGAAAGAGTAATCATTAAGGTAGGGATTAGGATTAGAGTATGATTTAGGGTAAGGTTTAAGTGTTAAAATTAGGGTTATGGTTAGGGTACCAGTTAAGTTTAAGGTAAAGATTAGTGTATGGCTATGTGTTTGGGTTAGGGTATGTGTTATCGTTAGGGTACGGTTTCCGATTAGGCTATGGGTTAGTGTTAGTGTTCATTGTTGTGCTTAGCGTTAGGGTTAGGGTAGTGTTATGGCATGCATTAGGAGTAGGCTAATGAATGGTGTATGGTTACTTGTTAAGGTTAGTTCCCATTGTAATGTACAGGTTATCGTTAGGGTTAGGGTTACGATTAGGGTACAGGTTAGGTTTGGGGATAAAGGTTAGGGTTAAGGTTAGGGCATAGGATAGGATTAGGGTAAATATTGGCGTATGGCGACATGTTAGATTTAGTGTACATGTTATGGTACGTGTTATTTTCAGGGTATGGGTTAGGATTAGGATACGGATTAGGGTTACGGTCAAGGTCCAGTGTTAGGGTTAGGGTTAGGGCACGTGTTAGGATTAGGGTAAATGTTACAGTATGGCTATGGGTTACGTTCTGTGCACAGGTTAGGGAACATGTTCTCATTAAAGTACAGATTAGCAATAGGGTACGGTATAGAGTTAGGAATAAGGGTTAGGGTCAAGATAGTGTTAGGATTAGGTAATGGGTTAGGATTATGGTAAACATCCGGGTGTGGCTATTTGTTAGTGTTAGTGTATGCATTAGCGTACGGGTTATCGTTCATGTACATGTTATAATTATGGTATGGCTTAACGTTACGTTTAAGGGTTAGGGTCAGTGTTAGGTTAGGGTTAGGGTTAGGGTTATGGTTACAGTTAGGGTTAGGGTTAGGGCACTAGTTATTATTAGGATAAAAATTAAGGTATTCCTACCATTTACAGTTTGTGCATGGGTTAGGGAAATGGTTATCGTTAGGGTACGGATTAGGGTTAGTGTTAGGTTTAAGTGTTAAAGTTAGGGTTAGGGTTACAGCACCGGTTAAGTTTAGGGTAAAGATGAGTGTATGGCTTCGTGTTTGGGTTAGTTTACGTGTTATCATTAGGTTACAGTTTACAATTAGGCTATGGGTTAGGGTTAGTGTTAATTGTTATGGTTAGGGTTAGGGTTAGTGTTAGGGCACTGGTTAGGATTAGGGTAGAGATTAGGGTATGGCTGTGTGTTAGGGATATTGTACGTGTTTGGGTATATTTTATCATTAGCGTATGGGTTAGGATTTGGTTTCGGGTTATGTTGTTAAGGGTTAGGTTTCTGGTTGGCACACGTGTTAGGTTTAGGGTAAAGTTTAGGGTACGGCTACAGTTACCGTTAGTGTACGGGTTAGGGAAAACGTTATCGTTTTGGTAGAGATTAGTATTAAGATACGGGTTAGAGAAAGGTTAAAAGGTAAGGGTTAGGGCATGGTTTAGGATTAGGGTAAAGATTAGGGAATACCTATGTCTTAAGGTTAGTGTACGGGTTTGGAAAGGGTTATCATTAGGGTAATGGGTTAGGATCAGGGTATGGTTTTTGGTTAGGTTTAAGGTTTAGGGCTAGGGGTAGGGCACCGGTTAGGAGTAGTGTAGAGATTGGGGTACGGCCATCTGTTAGGGTCAGGTTACGTGTTAGGGTAGGGGTTTTCATTGGTGCACGGGTTAGGATTAAATAATGGGTACTGTTAGGTTAATGGTTAGTGTTAGGTTTAGGGATCGGTTTGGGTTAAGGCACAGGTTAGGAATAGGATAAACATTTGGGTATGGCTACATTTTACGTTTAGTGTACGGGTTAGGGTGTGGGTTATCATTAGGGTATGGGTTAGGATTCATTTACGGTTAAGGTTAGGTTTAATGGTTAGTGTTGGTTTAGGGCACGGGTTAGGATTAGTTTAAAGAATGGGGCAGGGCTACGGCTTATGGTTAGTGTACGGTTTAGGGAACGGGTTATCTTTAGTGTACGGATTAGGATTCGGGTATGGTTTAGAGTTAAGTTTAAGGGTTAGGTTTAGAGTTAGGATAAGCGAATTGGTTACAATGTGGGTAAAGATTAGGGTATGGCTACGCGTTAGCGTTAGCGTATGGGTTACGTTAGTGATTTCCTTTAGGGTACTGGTTCAGATTATGGGACGGATTACGGTTAAGTGTTAGGGTTAGGTTTGGGGTACCGGTTAGGATTATAGTAAAGATTGGGATATGGTTACATGTTAGGTTTAGTCTATGGGTTAGGGTATGTGTTATCTTTATGGTATGGGTTAGGGTTAGGGTTAGGGCGTGGTTTAGGATTAGGGTAAATATTAGGATATGGTTACGAGTTACGATTACTGTACTGCTTAGAGAAAGCGTTATTGTGAGGGTAGGGGTTTGAATTAGGGCACATGTTAGAGTTAGGCTTAAGGGCTAATGTAAGGATTAAGGTCACGGAACACGTTAGGAGTAGGTTAAAGATTCGTGCATGCGTATGGGTAACGGTTAGTGTACGGGTTACGTAACAGGTTATCGTTAGGTTACGGTTTAGGATTAGGGTATGGTTTAGGGATAGGTATAAGGTTACAGTTAGTGTACGGGATAGGGAAATGTTTATCGTTAGGGTACGGATTAGGATTAGGGTACAGTTTAGGGTTAGGTGTAAGGTTTAAAGTTAGGGTTAGATATAGGGCACTGGTTAAATTTAGGGTAAAGATGAGTGTATGGGTACGTGTTTGGATTAATGTACGTGTTATCATTAGCGTACTGGTTAGGATTAGGGTATGGGTTTGGGTTAGATTTAAGGCTTAGGGTTAGGGTTAAGGCACTGGTTAGGATTAGGGTATGGCTACAGGTTAGGGTTAGTGTACGTGTTTGGGTATGTTTTATCGTTAGTGTATGGTTTAGAATTAGGCTTCGGGTTAGGTTTACATGTTAGGGGTTAGGGTTATGGTTTGCACATGTGTTAGGATTAGGGTAAAGATTAGGGTATGGCTATGTGTTTGGGTTCAGGTTAGGGTTAGGGCAGAGTTTAGGATTAGGGTAAAGGTTAGAGTATTGCTATGGGTTGCAGTTAGTGTACGGGTTAGACAAAGGGTTATCGTTAGGATACGGGTTAATATCAGCCTACGGTTTAGTGTTAGGTTTAAGGGTTCTGCTTAGGGTTAGGGTTAGGGCACTGGTTAGTATTAGGGAAAAGATTAGGGTATGGCTTCGAGTTACAGTTAGTGTACGATTTAGGGAACTGGTTAGGAGTAGTGTAAATATTATGGTATAGGTACATGTTAGGGTTAGTATACACATTAGGGTACGGTTTATCAGTAGGGGACGGTTTAGTATTAGTGTATGGGTTAGGGTTAGCTTTAGGGTTAAGGTTAAGGCATGGGTTAGGATTAGGGTAACGATTGCGGTATGCCTACATGTTAGGTTTAGTTTATATTTTAGGATATGTGTTATCGGTAGGTTACAGGTTAGGTTTATGCTACGGGTTAGGCTTATGTTTAGGGTATGGGTTAGGATTAGGGTAAAGCTTAGGGTATGGCTACGGATTACTGTTTTGTACTGGTTAGGGAAATTGTTATCATTAGGGTTTTGGTTACAATTAGGGCACGGTTTAGGGTTAGGGTTAAGGGTTAAAGTTATGGTTACGCTTAGGGTTAGAGCATGGGTTAGGTTTAGGGTAAAGATTAGGGTATGGTTACGGTCAGTGTACGGGTTAGGGAAAAGTTTATCATTAAAGTATGGGTTAGCATTAGCGTACGATTTAGGGTTATGTTTAAGGATTATGTTCAGGTCTAGGGTTAGGTTTAGGGCATGGGTTAGGATTATGGTAAACATTGGGGTATGGTTACGTGTTAGGGTTAATGTATGGGTTAGGGTACAGGTTATCGTTAGGGTACAGGTTAGGATTAGGGTACAGGTTAGGTTTAGGTTTAAGGGTTAGTGTTAGTGTTAGGGTTAGGAAACACGTTAGGAGTAGCACAAAGATTAGCATATAGCTACAGGTTACAGTGACTGTACAAGTTAGGGAAAGTATTATCGTTCGGGTACAGTTTAGGTTTATGGTACGTGTTAGGGTTAGCTTTAAGGGTTACCATTAGTGTTAGGTTTAGGGCACTGATTATTATTAGGGTAAAGATTAGGGCATTCCTACGGGTTACAGTTAGTGTACAGGTTAGTGAAAGTGTTATCATTATGGTACGGATTAGGATTAGGGTATGGTTTAGGGTTAGGTTTACGTGTTAAAATTAGGGTTAGGGTTAGGGCACCTGTTAAGTTTAGGGTAAAAATTAGTGTATGGCTACGTGTTAGCATTAGTGTATGTGTTATCATTAGGGTACAGCATAGGATTAGGGAATGGGTTCGGGTTAAGTTTAAGGTTTAGGTTTAGGTTTAGGGCACTGGTTACGATTATGGTGGAGATTAAGGTATGGCTACGTTTTAGGGTTAGTGTACATGTTAGGGTATGTTTTATCATTAGCATACAGGTTACGATTAGGGTACGGGTTAGGGTTAGGCTTAATGGTTAATGTTAAGGTTAGGGCACAGTATAGGATTAGGGTAAATATTGGGATATGGCAACATGTTAGGGTTAGCGTATGTGTTAGGGTACGTGTTATCTTTAGGCTATGGTTTAGGATTAGGATACGGATAAGGGTTAGGGTTAATGGTCTGTGTTAGGGGTAGGGTTAGGGTAAAAATTACGGTATGGCTACATGTTACATTCAGTGTACGTGTTAGCGAATGCATTATCGTTAAATTATTGGTTAGTAGGGTACGGGTTAATGTTAGGTTTAAGGGTTAGTGTTAGGGTTAGGTTTAGGACACACATTAGGAGTAACGTAAAGTTTAGTGTATAGCTACAGGTTACGGTTACTGTACAATTTAGGGAAAGTGTTTTAGTTCGGGTATGGGTTAGGATTATGGTACATGTTAGGGTTAGGTTTAAGGGTTATGGTTATGATTAGGATTAGGGTTAGGGCACTGGTTAATATTAAGTTAAATATTAGTGTATGGTTTCAGGTTACAGTTAGTATGCGAGTTAGGGAACGGGTTAGGATTAGTGCAAAGATTATGGTATAACTATGTGTTAGGGTTAGTGTACGCATAAGAGTATGGTTTATCGTTAGGTACGGTTTAGGATTAGGGTTCGGTTTAGGGTTAGGTTTAGGGAAAGGGTTAGTTTTTGGGTAAAGATTGTGGTATGGCTACGTGTTAGGGTTAGTGTATGTGTTAGGGTATGGGTTACCGTTAGGGTATGTTTTAGGATTATGGTAAAGATTAGGCTTAGGTTTAGGGCATGGGTTAGGAGTAGGGTAAAGCTTAGGGTATGGCTATGAGTTACTGTTTTGTACTGGTTAGGGAAAGTGCTATCATTAGGGTATGGGTTAGAATCAGGGCACAGGTTAGGGTTAGGTAAGGGTTAAGGTTATGGTTATGGGTAGAGTTAGAGCAAGGGTTAGGATTAGGGTAAAGTTCAGGGTATGGCTACAGGTTATGGCCAGTGTACAGGTTAGGGAAATTGTTAGCATTAAAGTACGGGTTAGGATTAGGGTACAATTTAAGGTTAAGTTTAAGGGTTATGGTCAGGGATAGGGTTAGGTTTAGGGCATGGTTTAGGATTATGTTAAACATTTGGGCATGGCTACATGTTAGGGTTGGTGTATGGGTTAGGGTATGGGTTAACGTTAGGGTACAGGTTAGGATTAGTGTATGGGTTAGGGTTAGGTTTAAGGTTTAGTGTTAGGGTTAGGGTTAAGACATACGTTACGATTAGCGTAAAGTTTAGGGTATAGCTACAGGTTATGGTTACCGTACAAGTTAGGGAAAGAGTTACCTTCTGATACGGGTTAGGGCACTGGTTAGTATTAGGGTAAAGAGTAGGGTATTCCTATGGATTACAGTTAGTGTACAGGTTAGGGAAAGGGTTATCGTTAAGGTACGGAGTAGGATTAGGGTACGGTTTAGGGTTAGGTTTAAGTGTTAAAATTAGGGTTAGGTTTTGGGCACTGGTTAAGTTTAGGATAAAGATTAGTGTCTGGCTACATGTTTGAGTTATTGTATGTGCTATCGTTAGGGTACAGGTTACGATTAGGCTAGTGGTTAGGGTTACTGTTAATTGTTACGGTTAGGGTTAATGTTAGGGTTAGTGTTAGGGCATGGATCTGGATTAGGGTAATGATTGGGGTATGGCAACATGTTAGGGTTGGTGTACATGTTACGGTACATGTTATCCTTAGGTTGCATGTTACGATTAAAATACCGATTAGGGTTAGGGTTAAGGGCCAGTGTTAGGGTTAGGGTTAGTGCACGTGTCAGGTTGAAGGTAAAGATTACGGTACGGCTAAGGGTTATGTTCAGTGTCCGGGATAGGGAACAGGTTATTGTTAAAGTACGGGTTAAGATTAGGGTACGGGTTAGGGTTAGGTTTAAGGGTTAGTGTTAGGGTTAGGATTAGGACACGCGTTAGGAGTAGTGTAATGATTAGGGTATAGCTACAGGTTACAGTTCCTGTACAAGTTAGCAAAAGTGTTATTGTTTGGGTACGGGTTAGGATTATGGTACACGTTAGGGTTAGGTTTAAGGGTTATGGTTAGGGTTACAGTTAGGGTTAGGATTAGGGCACTGGTTAGTATTAGTGTAAACATTAGGGTATTTCTATGGGTTACCCTTAGTGTACGGGTTAGGGAACTGGTTATCTTTAGGGTACAGTTTAGGATTATGGTACAGTTTAGAGTTAGGTTTAAGTGTTAAATGTAGCATTAGGGTTAGGTCACTGATTAAATTTAGGTTATAAACTAGTGTATGGCTTCTTGTTAGGGTTAGTGTACGTGTTATCGTTAGGGTACGGGTTAGGATTAGGGTATGTCTTTGTCTTAGGTTTAAGGTTTAGGGTTAGGGTTAGGGCACTGGTTAGGATTAGGGTAGAGATTAGGGTATGGCTACGTGTTAGTGTTAGTGTATGTGTTATCGTATGTTTTATCGTTAGCATATGGGTTAGGATTAGGGTACTGGTTAAGGTTAAGTGTTAAGGGTTAGGGTTATGTTTCGTGCATGTGTTAGGATTAGGCTAAAGATTAGGGTATGGCTATGGGTTATGGTTAGTGTACAGGTTATGGAAAATGTTATTGTTAGGGTACAGGTTAAGATTAGGATACAGGTTAGGGAAAGGGTAAAATGTTACGGTTAGGGCACATTTAGGATTAGGTAAATATTTGGGTATACGTACGGGTTATGGTTTGTGTATGGGTTTGGAAAAGGTTATCATTAGAGTATGGGTTAGGCTCACGGTACAGTTTAGTGTTAGGTGTATGGGTTAGTGATAGGGGTAGGGCAAGGGTTAGGATTAGAGTAAAGTATAGGATATAGCTATGTGTTAGGGTCAGTGTATGTGTTAGGGTATGGGTTATCGTTAGTGTAAGAGTTAAGATTAGGGTATGGGTTACTGTTAGGTTAAGGGTTAGGGCTAGGCTTAGGGATAGGGTTAGTGTTAGGGCACGGGTTAGGATTAACGTAAACATGGGGTATGTTTACGTTTTTGGTTTAGTGTACGGGTTAGGGTACAGGTTATCATTAGGGTATGTGTTAGGATTAGTTTACAGTTAGGGTTAGGTTTAATGGTTAGTGTTGGGTTAGGGCACGGGTCAGGATTAGGTTAAAGAATGGGGTATGGTTATGGCTTACAGTTAGTGTATGGGTTAGCGTTAGGTTTAGGGTTAGGGCACTGGTAAGTATTAGGGTAAAGATTAGGGTATTCTTATGGGTTACAGTTAGTGTATGAGTTTGGGAAAGGGTTATCGTTAATGTGTGGATTACGATTAGGGTATGTTTAAGGGTTAGGTTTAAGTGTTAAAATTAGGGTTAGGTTTAGGGCACCGGTTAAGTTTATGGTAAAGTTTAGTGTGTGGCTACGTGTTTGGTTTAGTGTCCATGTTATCGTTAGAGTATGGGTTACAATTAGGCAATGGGTTAGCTTTAGTGTTAATTGTTACGGTTAGGGTTAGGGTAAGGGTTAGTGTTAGGGCATGGATTCCGATTAGGATTATGATTGAGGTATGGTTACATGTTAGGGTTAGGGCCCATATTAAGATATGGGTTTTCGTTAGGGTTAGGGTTAGGGTTAGGATTAGGTTAAAGATTGCATTACGGCTATGTGTAAGGGTTAGTGTATGCGTTAGCGTATGGGTTATCGTTAAGGTACCGGTTAGGGTTATGGTATGGGTTAGGCTCAGGGTTAGGGCACGGGTCAGGATTAGGGTATAGCTAGGGTATGGCTATGAGTTACTGTTTTGTACTGGTTACGGAAAGTGTTATCATTTGTTTATGGGTTAGAATTAGGGCACAGGTTAGGGTTAGGTTTAAGGGTGAAGGTTATGGTTAGGGTTAGAGCACGGGTTCAGATTAGGGTAAAGATTAGGGTATAGCTACAGACTATGGTCAGTATACAGGTTAGGGAAAGGGTTATCATTAAAGTACTGGTTAGAATTAGGGTACAATTTAGGGTTAGGTTTAAGAGTTATGGTCAGGCACAGGGTTAGGGTTAGGGCATGGGTTTGGATTATGGTAAAAATTGGTGTATGGCTACGTGTTTCTGTTAGTGTATGGATTATGGTATGGGTTATTGTTCAGATACAGGTAAGAATTAGTGTACGGGTTAAGGTTAGGTTTAAAGGTTAGTTTTAGGGTTAGGGTTAGGACATGTGTTAGGAGTAGCATAAAGATTAGGGTATAGCTACAGGTTTCAGTTACCGTACAAGTATGGGAAAGTGTTATCGTGCTGATACGGGTTAGGATTATGGTACCTGTTAGGGTTAGGTTTAAGGGTTGTGGTTAGGGTTATGGTTAGAGTTAGGGCATTGGTTAGTATTAGGGTAAAGATTAGTGTATTCCTATGTGTTACACTTATTGTACGTGTTAGGGAAAGGGTTATCATTAGGGTACGGATTAGGAATACGTTACAGTTTAGGGTTCGGTTTAAATGTTAAAGGTAGGGTTAGGGTTAGGCACCGGTTAAGTTTAGGGTAAATATTAGTCTATGGCTACGTGTTAGGGTTAGTGTACGTGTTATCGTTAGGGTACGGGTTAGGATTGGGCTATGGGTTCACATTAGGTTTGAGGGTTATGGTTAGGGCACTGGTTAGGATTAGGTTAGAGAGTAGGGTATAGCTACGTGTTAGGGTTAGTGTACATGTTAGGATATGTTTTATTGTTTGCGTATGGGTTAGGATTACGGTCCGGGTTAGGGTTAAGTGTTAAGGTTTAGTGTTATTGTTGGCGCATGTGTTAGGATTAGGGTAAAGATTAGGGTATGGCTACGGGTTACGGTTAGTGTACGTGTAAGGGAAAGGTTATTGTTAGGGTACAGGTTAGGATTAGGATACGGCTTAGGGAAAGGGTAAAAGGTTAGGTTTAGGGCACAGTTTCGGATTAGGGTAAAGATTAGGGTATACCTACGGGTTATGGTTAGTGTACGGGTTTGGAAATGTTTATCGTTAGGGTATGGGTTAGGATTAGTGTACGGTTTAGGGTTAGGTTTAAGGTTTAGGTATAGGTGTAGGGCACCAGTAAGGATTAGGGTAAAGTTTAGGGTATGGCTATGTGTTAGGGTCAGTGTACTTGTTAGGGTATGGGTTATCGTTAGTGTACGGGTTAGGATTAGGGTACGGGTTACTGTTAGGTTAATGGTTAGGGTTAGGATTAGAGAAAGGGTTAGAGTTAGGGCACGGGTTAGGATTAGGTTAAACATTGGGGTATGGCTACATTTTAGGTTTAGTGTACGGGTTAGGGTCTGGGTTATCCTTATGCTACGGGTTAGGGTTAGGTTTAGGGCATGGGTTAGGATTAGGGTAAAGATTATGGTATGGTTATGAGTTACGATTACTGTACTGGTAAGGAAAGTGTTTTTGTTAGGGTATGGGTTTGTATAAGGGCACGTGTTAGGGTTAGGCTTAAGGGCTAGTGTTAGGATTAGGTTAAGGGCATGGGTTAGGATTAGGGTAAAGATTAGTGCAAGGTTACAGGTAACGGTTAGTGTAGGGTTAGTGTAACAGGTTATCGTTAGGTTACAGTTTAGGATTAGGTTACGGTTTAGAGGTAGGTTTAAGGGTTAGTGTTAGGGTTAGGGCATCAGTTAGGTTAAAGATTAGGGTATGGCTACATGTTACGGTTAGTTTACGTGTTAGGAAAAGGGTTATTGTTATGTTTCACTTTAGCTTTAGGATACGGGTTAGGGTTAGAGAAAGGGTTATCGATAGGATGTGGTTTAAGTTTAGCGTACGGTTTAGGGTTAGGTTTAAGGGTTACGGTTAGGGTTAGGGTTAGGGCACTGGTTAGTATTAGGTAAAGATTAGGGTATGGCTTCATGTTACAGTTAGTATACAAGTTAGGGAATGGGTTAGGATTAGTGTAAAGATTATGGTATAGCTATGTGTTAGGGTTAGTGTACACATTAGGGTATGGTTTATTGTTAGGCTACGGCTTACGATTAGGGTATGGGTTAGTGATAGTTTTGGGGTTAGGGTGAGGGCACGGGTTAGGATTAGGGTAAAGATTGCAGTATTGCTACGTGTTAGGGTTAGTGTATGCATTAGCATATGGGTTATCGTTAGGGTTCCGGTACGGGTTAGGGTTAGGGTAAAAGGTTAGCATTAGGGTTAGGGCACAGTTTAGGTTTAGGGTAAAGATTAGAGTATTGCTATGGCTTACAGTTAGTGTACGGGTTACGGTTAGGTTTAGGGTTAGGGCACTGGTTAGTTTTAGGGTAAAGATTAGGGTATTTTTATGGGTTAGAGTTAGTGTACGAGTTTGGGAATGGGTTATCGTTAAGGTATGGATTACGATTAGTGTACAGTTTAGGGTTAGGTTTAAGTGTTAAAATTAGGGTTAGGGTTAGGGCACTGGTTAAGTTTAGGGTAAAGATTAGTGTATGGGTACGTGTTTGTGTTAGTGTACGTGTTATCATTAGGGTACGGTTTATGATTAGGCTATTGTTTAGGCTTAGTGTTAGTTGTTACGTTTAGGGATAGCATAAGGGTTAGTGGTAGTGCATGGATTAGGATTAGGATAATGATTGGGGTACGGCTACATTTTATGGTTAGTGCCCCTGTTAAGATACGGGTTTTCGTTAGGGTTAGGGTTAGGATTAGGTTACTGGCTAGGGTTAGGATTAATGGTTAGGGTTAAGTTTAGGGCACAGGATAGGATTAGGGTAAATATTGGGGTATGACTACATGTTAGGGTTAGTGTACATGTTAAGGTACATGTTACTTTTAGGGTACGTGTTATGATTACAATACAAATTAGGGTTAGGGTTAAGGGCTAGTGTTAGGTTTAGGGTTTGGGCACGTGTGAGGTTTAAGGTAAATATTTCCATATGGCTAAGGGTTACGTTCACAGTACAGGTTAGGGAACAGGTTATCATTAACGTATGGGTTATGATTAGGGTACGGGTTAGGGTTAGGTTTAAGGGTTAGTGTTAGGGTTAGGATTAGGAGACATATTAGGAGTAACTTAATGATTAGGGTATAGCTACGGGGTGCGGTGACTGTACAAGTTAGGGAAAGTGTTATCGTTTGGGTGCGGGTTAGGATTATGGTACGTGTTAGGGTTATGTTTAAGGGTAATGGTTAGGGTTAGGGTTAGGATTACAGTTAGGGCACTGGTTAGTATTATGGTAAAGATTAGGGTATTCCTATGGGTTACAGTTAGTGTACGGATTAGGGGAATGTTTAGGGTTAGGTTATGGATTAGGATTATGGTACAGTTTAGGGTTACGTTTAAGTATTAAGTAGCTTTAGGTTTAGGGTACTGGTTATGTTTAGGGTAAAAATTAGTGTATGGCTACTTGTTAGGGTTAGTGTATGAGTTATTGTTTGGGTACAGGATAGGATTTGGGTATGGGTTTGGGTTAGGTTTAAGGGTTAGGGTTAGGGTTACGGCACTGGTTAGGATTAGGGTAGAGCTTAGGGTATGGCTACGTGTTAGGGTTAATGTATGTGTTATCGTATGTTTTATCATTAGCGTACGGGTTAGGATTAGGGTACTGGTTAGGGTTAAGTGTTAAGGGTTAGGGTTATGGTTGGCACATGTGTTAGGATTAGGGTAAAGTTTAGGGTATGTTTATGGGTTATGGTTAGTGTATGGGTTATGGAAATGTTATCGTTAGGGTACAGGTTAGGATTAGGATACAGGTTAGGGAAAGGGTAAAAGGTTAGGGTTAGGGCACAGTTTAGGGTTAGGTAAATATTAGGGTATACCTACGGGTTATGGTTTGTGTACGGGTTTTGAAAGGGTTATCATTAGGGTATGGGTTAGGATTAGGGTACGGTTTAGGGTTAGGTTTAAAGGTAAGGGATAGGGGTAGGGCACCAGTTAGGATTAGGGTAAAGAATAGGGTATGGCTATGTGTTAAGGTCAGTGTATGTGTTAGGATATGGGTTATCATTAGTGTACAGGTTAAGATTAGGGTACGGGTTACTATTAGGTTAATGGTTAGTGTTAGGGCACAGGTTAGGATTAACGTAAGCATTGCCATATGTTTACGTTTTAGGTTTAGTGTATGGGTTAGTGTACAGGTTATCATTAGTATATGGGTTAGGATTAATTTAGGGTTAGGGTTAGGTTTAATGGTTAGTGTTGGGATAGGGCACAGGTTAGGATTAGGTTAAAGAATGGGGTATGGTTATGGCTTACGGTTAGTGTATTGGTTAGGGTTAGCATTAAGGTTAGGGCACTGGTTAGTATTCGTGTAAAGATTAGGGTATTCTTACAGGTTACAGTTATTGTATGAGTTTGGGAAAGGTTTATCGTTAAGGTGTGGATTACGATTAGGGTACGGTTTAGGGTTAGGTTTAAGTGTTAAAATAAGGGTTAGGGTTAGGGCACCTGTTAAGTTTAGTTTTAAGATTAGTGTATGGCTACGTGTTTGGGTTAGACTACGTGTTATCATTAGGGTACGGGTTACGATTAGGCTATGGGTTAGGGTTAGTGTTAATTCTTATGTTTATGGTTAGGGTTAGGGTTAGTGTTAGGGCATGGATTAGGATTAGGGTAATGATTGGGGTATGGCTACATGTTAGGGTTAGTGCCCGTGTTAAGATACGGTTATCATTCGGGTTAGGGTTAGGATTAGGGTACGGGTTAGGGTTAGTC
The DNA here is from genome assembly GCF_026419965.1 of Kogia breviceps. Classification (NCBI taxonomy): domain Eukaryota; kingdom Metazoa; phylum Chordata; class Mammalia; order Artiodactyla; family Physeteridae; genus Kogia; species Kogia breviceps. The sequence goes on along the minus strand of NC_081322.1, from coordinate 18,688,423 downwards.
TTAATTTTTAGGGTTAAGTTTAGGGCACAGGATAGGATTAGGGTAAATATTGGGGTGTGGCTACATGTTAGGTTTAGTTTATGTGTTAGGGTATGTGTTATCTTTAGGGTATGGGTTATGATTAGGGTACGGATTAGGGTTAGGCTTAAGGGTCAGTGTGAGGGTTAGGTTTAGAGCACATGTTAGGGTTAGGGTAAAGATTACGGTATGGCTACAGGTTACGTTCAGTGTACAGGATAGGGAACGGGTTATCGTTAAAGTACGGGTTAGGATTAGAGTATCGGTTCACGTTAGGTTTAAGGGTTAGGATTAGGGCACTGGTTAAGTTTATGGTAAAGATTAGTGTATAGCTACGTGTTATGGTTAGTGTACGTGTTAGGGTATGTTTTGTTGTTAGCGTACGGGTTAAGATTAGAGTACGGTTTAGGGTTAAGTGTTAAGGGTTAGGGTTATGGTTGGCACACGTGTTAGGTTTAGGGTAAAGATTAGTGTATGGCTATGGGTTACGGTTAGTGTATGGGTTAGGGAAAGGTTATTGTTAGGGTACAGGTTAGGATTAGGATACGGGTTAGGGAAAGGTTAAAAGTTTAGATTTAGGGCACGGGTTAGGGTTAGGTTAAAGATTAGGGTATACCTACGGGTTATGGTTAGTGTACACATCCGGTAATGGTTATCGTTAGGGTATGGGTTAGGATTAGTGTACGCTTTAGGGTTAGGTTTAAGGGTTAGGAATGGGGTAGGGCACGGGTAAGGATTAGGGTAAAGGTTAGGGTATGGCTATTTGTTAGGATCAGTGTACGTGTTAGGGTATGGGTTATCGTTATTGTACTGGTTAGGATTAGGGTACAGGTTACTGTTAGGTTAATGGTTAGGGTTAGGTTTAGGGATAGGGTTAGTGTTAGGACATGGGTTAGGATTAGGTTAAACATTGGAGTATGGCTATATTTTAGGTTTAGTGTACAGGTTAGGGTACGGGTTATCATTAGGTTATGGGTTAGGATTGGTTTATGGTTAGTGTTAGGTTTAATGGTTAGTGTTGGGTTAGGGTAGGGGTAACGATTAGGTTAAAGAATGGTGTATGGCTATGGCTTATGGTTGGTGTATGGGATAGGGAGTAGGTTATCGTTAGTGTACGGTTTAGGATTAGGGTATGTTTTAGTGTTAAGTTTAAGGGTTAGGGTTAGAGTTAGGGTAAGGGAATGGGTTACGATGGTGGTAACGATAATTGTATGGCTACGTGTCAAGGTTAGTGTATGGGTTACGTTAGGGATTTCCATTAGGGTACAGGTGAGGATTATGGGACGGTTTAGTGTTAAGTGTTAGGGTTATGTTTAGGGTATGTGTTAGGATTAAGGTAAAGATTGGGATATGGCTACATGTTAGGGTTAGTGTATGGGTTAGGGTATGGGTTATCATTATGCTACGGGTTATGGTTACGGTTAGGGCACTAGTTAGTATTAGGGTAAAGATTAGGGTATACCTTCGGGTTACATTTAGTATACGAGTTAGGGAACGGGTTAGGATTAGTGTAAAGATTATGGCATAGCTACATGTTAGGGTTAGTGTACGTGTCAGGGTACAGTTTATCGTTAAGGTACGGTTTAGGATTAGGGTACAGGTAAGGGTTAGTTTTCACGTTAGGGTTAGGGCACGGGTTAGGATTCCTGTAAAGATTGTGGTATGGCTACATGTTCAGGTTAGTGTATGCGTTAGCGTATGTGTTATCGTTAGGGTATGGGTTAGGGTTATGGTACGGGTTAAGCTTAGGTTGAGGGCACGGGTTAGATTTAGGGTATAGCTTACGGTATGGCTATGGGTTACTGTTTTGTACTCGTTAGGGAAAGTGTTATCGTTAGGGTATGGGTTAGAATTAGGGCATGGGTTAGGGTTTGGGTTAAAGGTTAAGGTTATGGTTATGGCTAGGATTAGAGCACAGGTTAGGATTAGGGTATGGCTACAGGCTACGGTCAGTTTATGGTTAGGGAATGTGTTATCGTTAAATTACAGGTTCGGATTAGGGTCCGATTAAGGGTTAGGTTTAAGGGTTATGGTCAGGGATAGGGTTAGGGTTAGGGCATGGGTTAGGATTATGGTAAACATTGGGGTATGGCTATGTGTTAGGGTTAGTGTACGGGTTAGGGTATGGGTTATCGTTAGGGCAAAGTTTAGGATTAGGGTACGGGTTAGGGTTAGGTTTAAGGGTTAGTGTTAGGGGTAGGGTTAGGACACACTTTAGGATTAGCGTAAAGATTAGGGTATAGCTACAGGTAACATTTACAGTACAAGTTAGGGAAAGTGTAATCGTTCTGATACATTTAGGATTATGGTACCTGTTAGGGTTAGGTTTAAGATTTATTGTTATGGTTAGGGTTAGGGCACTAGTTAATATTAGGGTAAAGATTAGGGTATTCCTATGGATTACAGTTAGTGTACAGGTTAGGGAAAGGGTTATCGTTAAGGTACGGTTTAGTATTAGGCTACATTTTAGAGTTAGGTTTAAGTGTTAAAATTAGGGTTAGGGTTAGGTCACCGGTTAAGATTAGGTTAAAGATATGTGTATGACTACATGTTTGGGTTAGTGTACATGTTATCTTTAGGGTATGGGTTACGATTAGTCTATGGTTTAGGGTTAGTGTTAATTGTTATGGTTAGGGTTAGGGTAAGGGTTAGTGGTAGGGCATGGATTAGGATTACGGTAATGATTGGGGTATGGCTACATGTTATGGTTAGTGCCCGTGTTAGGGTATGGGTTATCATTAGGGTTAGGGTTAGTTTTAGTTTACTGGTTAGGGTTAGGGTTAATTGTTATGGTTAAGTTTAGGGCACAGGATACGATTAGGGTAAATATTGGGGTATGGCTACATGTTAGGGTTAGAGGACATGTTAAGGTACATGTTATCTTTAGGGTACGTGTTACAATTACAATACAGATTAGGGTTAGGTTTAAGGGCCAGTGTTAGGGTTAGGGTTAGTGCACGTGTGAGGTTTAAGGTAAAGATTACGGTATGGCTAAGTGTTACGTTCAGTGTACGGGTTAGGGAATGAGTTATCATTAAAGTACGGGTTAGGATTAGGTTACGGGTTAGGGTTACGTTTAAGGTTAGTGTTAGGGTTAGGAGTAGGACACACATTGGGAGTAGCATAATGATTAGGCTATAGCTACAGGTTAGGGTTACTGCACAAGTTAGGGAAAGTGTTATCATTTGGGTACGGGTTAGGATTATGGTATGTGTTAGGGTTAGGTTTAAGGGTTATGGCTAGGGTTAGGGATAGGGCACTGGTTAGTATTAGGGTAAAGATTAATGTATTCCTATGGGTTACAGTTAGTGTACGGGTTAGGGAAAGGGTTATCATTTGTGTACGGTATAGGATAGGTTACGGTTTATGCTTAGGTTTAAGTGTTAAAGTTAGGGTTAGGGTTAGGGCACCGGTTAAGTTTAGGGTAAAGATTAGTGTATGGCTACATGTTAGGGTTAGTGTACATGTTATTGTTAGGGTACAGGTTAGGATTAAGGTACAGGTTCACGTTAGGTTTAGGGTTCGGCAGTGGTTACGATTAGGGTAGAGGTTATGGTATGGCTTCGTGTTAGGGTGAGTGTAACTGTTAGGGTATGTGTTAACATTAACGTACGATTTTGGATTAGGGTACGGGTTAGGGATAAGTGTTCAGTGTTCGGGTTATGGTTGCTGCATGTGTTAGGATTAAGGTAAAGATTAGGGTATGACTATAGGTTACGTTTAGTGTATGGGTTAGGGAAAATGTTATCATTAGGCTACAGGTTAGGATTAGGATACAGGTTAGGGAAGGGGTAAGAGGTTAGGGTTAGGGCATGCTTTAGGATTAGGGTATACCTATGGGTTATGGTTAGTGTACGGGTTCGGAAAGGGTTATCATTAGGGTATGGGTTAGAATTAAGATACAGTTTAGGGTTAGTTTTAAGGGTTACGGATAGGGGTAGGGCACCGGTTAGGATTAGGGTAAAGATTAGGGTATGGCTATGTGTTAGGGTCACCGTATGCATTAGGGTATAGGTTATCGTTAGTGTATGGGTTAGGATTCTGTTATGGGTTATGGTTAGGTTAATGGTTAAGGTTAGGTTTAGGGATAGGGTTAGTGTTAGGGCATGGGTTAGGATTAGGTTAAACATTGGGGTATGGCTATGTTTTAAGTTTAGTGTATGGGTTAGGGTATGGGTTATCATTAGGGTATGGGTTAGGAGTAGTTTACTGTTAGGGTTAGGTTTAATGGTTAGTGTTAGGTTAGGTCATGGGTTAGGATTAGGTTAAAATATGGGATATGGCTATGGCTTACCGTTACTGTATGGGTTAGGGAATGGGTTATCACTAGTGTATGGTTTAGGATTTGGGTATGCTTTAGAGTTAAGTTTAAGAATTAGGGTTAGAGTTAGGGTAAGAAAATGGGTTACGATGTGGGTAAAGATTAGGGTATGGCTACATGTTAAGTTTAGTGTACGTGTTACTTTAGGAATTACCATTAGGGTATAGGTGAGGATTATGGGATGGATTAGGGTTAACTGTTAGCTTTAGGTTTTAGGTATGGGTTAGCATTAGAGTAAAGATTGGGATATGGCTACATGTTAGCAATAGAGTATGGGTTAGTGTATGGTTTATCCTTATGGTACTGGTTAGGGTTAGGGTTAGGGCATGGGTTAGGATTAGGGTAAAGATTAGGGTATGGTTATGAGTTATGATTACTGTACTGTTTAGGGAAAGCGTTATTGTTAGGGTATGGGTTTGAATTAGGGCATGTGTTAGGGTTAGGCTTAAAGGCTAGTGTTAGCATTAGGGTTAGGGCACATGTTAGGATTAGGGTAAAGATTAGTGCATGGATACGGGTAACAGTTAATGTAGGGGTTATGTAACAGGTTATCATTAGTTTACGGTTTAGGATTAGGATACAGCTTAGGGATAGGTTTAAGTGTTAGGGTTAGGGCTAGGGTATCAGTTAGGATTAGGGCTAAGATTAGGGTATGGCTAAAGGTTATGGTTAGTGTACGTGTTATGGAAAGGGTTATCATTAAGTTAGAGTATAGGATTAGGATATGGGTTAGGTTAAAGTTTAGCTTTATGGTTATGGTACAGTGTAGGATTAGGGTAAAGATTAGGGTATAGCTATGGGTTACGGTTAGTGTACGGGTTAGAGAAAGGGTTATCGTTAGGATATGGGTTAAGATAAGTGTATGGTTTAGGGTTAGGTTTAAGGGTTAATGTTAGGGTTAGGGTTAGGGCACTGGTTAGTATTAGGTTAAAGGTTAGTGTATGTCTTCGGGTTAAAGTTAGTGTATGACTTAGGGATCTGGTTAGGATTAGTGTAAAGATTATGATATAGCTACCTGTTATGGTTAGTGTACGCATTAGGGTATGGTTTATCATTAAGGTACAGTTTAGGAATAGGGTACAGGTTAGGGTTAGGTTAGGGCATGGGTTAGGATTAGGGTAAAGATTGCAGTATGGCTACATGTTAGGTTTAGTGTATGTGTTAGGGTATGGGTTATCATTAGGTTACGGGTTAGGCTTAGGTTTAGGGTATGGGTTAGGATTATGGTAAAGCTTAGGGTATGCCTATGGGTTACTGTTTTGTACTGGTTAGGGAAAGTGTTATTGTTAAAGTCTTGGTTAGAATTGGGGCACAGGTTACGGTTAGGGTTAAGGGTTAAGGTTATGGTTATGGTTAGGGTTACAGCACGGGTTAGGATTAGGTTAAAGATTAGGGTGTGGCTACGGGTTATGGTCAGTGAATATGTTAGGGAAAGGGTTATCGTTAAACTACGGTTTAGGATTAGGTTATGGTTTAGAGTTATGTTTAAGGGTTATGGTCAGGGATAGGGTTAGTGTTAGGGTTAGGGCATGGGTTAGGATTATGGTAAACATTAGAGTGTGGTTACATGTTAGGGTTAGTGTACGGGTTAAGGTATGGGTTAGGGTATGTGTTAGGGTTAGGGTTAGGATTACGTTTAGGTTAGGACATGCATTAGGAGTAGCATAAAGATTAGGGTATAGCTACAGGTTACTGTTACTGTACAAGTTAGGGAAAGTGTTATTGTTGGGGAACGGGTTAGGATTGTGGTACGTGTTAGGGTTAAGTTTAAGGGTTACAGTTAGGGTTAGGGCCCTGGTTAGTATTAGGGTAAAAATTAAGTTATTCATATTGGTTACAGTTAGTGTAGGGGTTAGGGAAAGGGTTATCGTTAGGGTACGGATTAGGATTAGGGTATGGTTTAGGGTTAGGTTTAAGTGGTAAAGGTAAGGTTAGGGCCAGGGCACCGGTTAAGTTTAGGGTAAAGATTAGTGTATGGCTACGTGTTAGGGTTAGTGTATGTGTTATCGTTAGGATACAGGTAAGGATTGGGGTACGGGGTCACGTTATGTTTAAGGGTTAGGGTTAGGGTTAGGGTATCAGTTAACTTTCGGGTAAGGATTAGTGTATGGCTATGTGTTAGGTTTATTGTATGTGTTATCGTTAGGGTACGGGTTAGGATTAGGGTATGGGTTTGGGTTAGGTTTAAGTGTTAGGGTTAGGGCACCGGTTAGGATTAGGTTAGAGATTAGGTTATGGCTATGGGTTACGGTTAGTGTACGTGTTAGGGATAGGGTTATCATTAGGATATGGGTTAAATTTAGCATACGGTTTAGGGTTAGGTTTAAGGGTTATGGTTAGGTTTATGGTTAGGGCACTTGTTAGTATTAGGGGAAAGATTAGGGTATGGCTTCAGGCTACAGGTAGTGTACGAGTTAGGGAATGGGTTAGGATTAGTTTAAATATTATGGTATAGCTTCATGTTAGGGTTAGTGTATGCGTTAGGGTACAGTTTATTGTTACGGTATGATTTAAAATTAGGGTACGGGTTAGGGTTAGGTCAAGGGTTAGGGTTAGGGCACGGGTTATGATTAGGGTAAAGATTGCAGTATGGCTACATGTTAGGGTTAGTATATGCGTTAGGGTACGGGTTAGGTTTATGGTATGGGTTAGGCTTAGGTTTAGGGCACGGGTTCTGATTAGGGTAAATCTTAGGGTATAGCTATGGGCTACTATTTCGTACTGGTTAGGGAAAGTGTTATCATTAGGGTATGAGTTAGAATTAGGGTATGGTTTAGGGTTTAGGGTTAAGTGTTAAGGTTATGGTTATGGTTAGGGTTAGAGTATGGGTTAGGATTAGGGTAAAGATTAGGGTATGGCTGCGGGTTATGGTCTGTGTATGGGTTAGGGAAAGGGTTATCGTTAAAATATGGTTTAGGATTATGGTACAATTTAGGGTTAGGTTTAAGGGTTATGATCAGGAATAGGGTTAGTGTCAGCACATGGGTTATGATTATGGTAAACTTTAGGGTATGGCTACCTGTTAAGGTTTGTGTACGGGTTAGGATACAGGTTATCGTTAGGGTACTGGTTAGGTTTAGGGTACGGGTTAGGGTTAGATTTAAGGTTTATTGTTAGGGTTAGTGTTAGGACACGCATTAGTAGTAGCGTAAAGTTTAGTGTATACCTATGGGTTACGGTTACTGTACAAGTTAGGGAAAGTGTTATACGTATGGGTTATGGTTAGTTTACAGGTTAGGGAAAAGTTTATTGTTAGTGTACAGGTTAAGATTAGGATACAGGTTAGGGAAAGGGTAAAAGGTTAAGGTTACTGTTAGGTTAATGCTTAGGGTTAGGTTTAGGGATAGGGTTAGTGTTAGGGCATGGGTAAGAATTAGGTGAAACATTGGGGTATGGCTATATTTTAGGTTTAGTGTATGGGTTAAGGTATGGGTTATCATTAGGGTATGGGTTAGGATTAGTTTACGGTTAGGGTTAGGTTTAATGGTTAGTGTTGGGTAAGGGCACAGGTTAGGATTAGGTTAAAGAATGGGGTATGGCTATGGTTTATGGTTAGTGTACGGGTTAGGGAATGGTTTATCATTAGTGTAAGGTTCAGGATAAGGGTACGGTTTAGAGTTAATGTTAAGGGTTAGGGTAAGGGAATGGTTTACGATGGGGGTAAAGATTAGGATATGGCTACGTGTTAGGGTTAGTGTACGGGTTACGTTAGGGATTACCATTAGGGTACAGGTGAGGATTATGGGATGGATTAGGGCTAAGTGTTAGGCTTATGTTTTAGGGTACGGGTTAGGATTAGAGTAAATATTGGGATATGGTTACATGTTTGGTTTAGTGTACGGGTTAGGGTATAGGTTATTGTTATGGTACGGGTTAGTGTTAGGGTTAGGGCATGGGTTAGGATTAGGGTAAAGATTAGGGTAGGATTATGAGTTACGATTACAGTACTGGTTAGGGAAAGTGTTATTGTTAGGGTACGGGTTTGAATTAGGGCACGTGTTAGGGTTAAGCTTAAGGGCTAGTGTTAGGATTAGGGTTAGGGCATGCGTTAGGATTAGGGTAAAAATTAGTGCATGGGTACGGTTAACCATTACTGTAGGGGTGACATGACAGGTTATTGTTAGGTTACGCTTTAGGATTAGGGTACCATTTAGGGATAGGTTTAAGGCTTAGGGTTAGGGTTAGGGCATTGGTTAGGATTAGGGTAAAGATTAGGGTATGACTACAGGTTATGGTTAGTGTACATGTCAGGGAAAGTGTTATCGTTAGGTTATAATTTAGGATTAGGATATGGGTTAGGGTTACGGTAAAAGGTTTGCTTTTTTTTTTTTTTGTGATATGCGGGCCTCTCACTGTTGTGGCCTCTCCCGTTGCGAAGCACAGGCTCCGGACGCGCAGGCTCAGCGGCCATGGCTCACGGGCCCAGCCGCTCCGCGGCATGTGGGATCTTCCCGGACCGGGGCACGAACCCGTGTCCCCTGCATCGGCAGGCGGATTCTCAACCACTGCACCACCAGGGAAGCCCCAAAAGGTTTGCTTTAGGGTTAGGACAGAGTTTAGGATTAGGGTATAGCTATGGTTTATGGTTAGTGTACGGTTTATGGAAATGGTTATCGTTAGGATACGTGTTAAGATTAGGGTATGGATTAGGGTTAGGTTTAAGGGTTATGGTTAGAGCACTGGTTAGTATTAGGATAAAGATTATGGTATGGCTTCGGGTTAGAGTTAGTGTACGAGGTAGGGTATGGGTTATTGTTAGGTATGGGTTAGAATTAGGACATGGATTACGGTTATGTTTAAGGGTTAAAGGTAGGGTTAGGGTTAGAGTTAGAGCACGGGTTAGGATTAGGGTAAAGATTAGGATATGGCTACAGGTTACAGACAGTGTACAGGTTAGGGAAAATGTTATCCTTAAAGTACAGGTTAGGATTAGTGTACAATTTGGGTTAGGATTAAGAGTTATGGTCAGGGATAGAGTTAGGGTTGGGGCATGGGTTAGGATTATGGTAAACATTGGGGTATGGCTACATGTTAGTGTTAGCGTACGGGTTAGGGTATGGGTTATCATTAGGATACATTTTAGTATTAGGGTATGGGTTAGGGGTAGGCTAAAGGGTTAGTGTTAGGTTTAGGATTAGGACACATATTAGGAGTAGCATAAAGATTAGGGTATAGCTACAGGTTATGGTTACCATACAAAGTAGGGTAAATTTTATCATTCTGATACGAGTTAGGATTATGGTATATGTTAGGGTAAGGTTTAATGGTTACAGTTAGGGTTAGGATTAGGGTTAGGGCACAGGTTAGTAGTAGGGTAAAGATTAGGGATTCCTTTGGGTTACATTTAGTGTACAGGTTAGGGAAAGTGTTATCATTAATGTATGGAATAGGGTTAGGGTACGGTCTAGGGTTAGGTTTATGTGTTAAAGGTAGGGTTAGGGTTAGGGCACCAGTTAAGATTAGGGTAAAGATTAATGTATGGCTAAGTGTTAGGGTTAGTTTATGTGTTATCATTAGGGTACAGGTTGTGATTGCAGTATGGGTTTGGGTTAGGTTTAATGGTTAGGGTTAGGGTTAGGGCACTGGATTAGGGTAGAGAGTAGGGTTTAGCTACATGTTAGGGTTAGTGTACGTGTTGGGGTATGTTTTATCATTAGCGTATGGGTTAGGATTAGGTTATGGGTTAGGGATAGGCGTAGGGCACTGGTAAGGATTAGGGTAAAGATTACGGTATGGTTATGTGTTAGGGCCAGTGTACGTGTTAGGGTATGGGTTATTGTTAGCGTACAGGTTAAGATTGTGTACGAGTTACTGTTAGGTTAATGTTTAGGGTTAGGGTTAGGAATAATGTTAGTATTAGGGCCCAAGGTAGGTTTAGGTTAAACATTGATGTATGGCTATGTTTTAGGTTTAGTGTATGGGTTAGGGTACGGGTTATCATTAGGGTATGGGTTAGGATTAGTTTACGGTTAGGGTTAGGTTTACTGGTTAGTGTTGGGTTAGGGCATGGGTTAGGATTAGGTTAAAGAATGGGTTATGGCTATGGCTTAGTGTATGGGTTAGGGAACCAGTTATCGTTAGTGTACGGTTTAGGATTAGGGTACCATTTAGAGTTAAGTTTAAGGGTTATGGTTAGAGTTAGGATAAGGGAATGGGTTACGATGGTTGTTAAGATTAGGGTATGGCTACGTGTTCAGTTTAGTATACAGGTTACGTTAGGGATTACCATTAGGGTACAGGTGGGGATTATGGGACGGATTAGTGTTAAGTGTTAGGGTTAGGTTTAGGGTACAGGTTAAGATTAGAGTAAAGATTGGGATATGCCTACATGTTAGGGTTAGTGTATGGGGTAGGGTTTGGGTTATCATCATGGTACGGGTTAGGGTTAGGTCATGGGTTAGGATTAGGATGAAGATTAGGGTATGGCTATGAGTTATGATTACTGTACTGGTTAGGGAAAGTGTTATCGTTAGGGTACAGGTTTGAATTAGGGCACGGGTTAGGATTAGGGTAAAGATTAGTGCATGGGTACGCATAACGGTTAGTGTAGGGGTTAGGTAACAGATTGTTGTTAGGTTATGGCTTACAATTAGGGTACGGTTTAGCAATAGGTTTAAGGGTTAGGATTAGGGTTAGGGCATTGGTTAGGATTAGGGTAAAGATTAGGGTATGGCTACAGGTTACAGTTAGTGTACGTGTTAGGGAAAGGGTTGTCGTTAGGATATGGGTTAAGATTAGCATACGGTTTAGGGTTAGGTTTAAGGGTTATGGTTAGGTTTAGGGTTAGGGCACTGGTTAGTATTAGGGTAAAGATTAGAGTATGGCTTCTAGCTACAGGTAGTGTACATGTTAGGGAATGGGTTAGGATTAGTGTAAATATTATGGTATAGCTACGTGTTAGGGTTAGTGTACACGTTAGGGTACGGTTTATTTTTAGGGTACGGTTTAGGATTAGGGTACAGGTTAGGGTTCGGTTTAGGGTTAGGGTTAGGGAACAGTTTAGTTGTAGGGTAAAGTTTGTGGTATGGCTACGTGTTAGGGTTAGTGTATGCATTAGGTTATGGGTTATCGTTAGGTTATGCGTTAGGATTACCGTATGGGTTAGGCTTAGGTTTAGGGCATGGGTTAGGATTAGGGTAAAGCTTAGGGTATGGCTATGGGTCACTGTTTTGTACTGGTTAGGGAAAGTGTTATCGTTAGCGTATGGGCTCAATTTAAGGCATGGGTTAGTGTTAACTTTAAGGGTTAAGGTTATGGTTACAGTTAGAGCATGGGTTACGATTAGGGTAAAGATTAGGGTATGGCTATGGGTTATGGACAGTGTATGGGATAGGGAAAGTGTTATCATTAAAGTTTGGGTTAGGATTAGGGTACGATTTAGGGTTAGGTTTAAGGATTATGGTCAGAGATAGGGTTAGGGTTAGGGCTTGGGTTAGGATTATGGTAAACATTAGGGTATGGCTATGTGTTAGGGTTAGTGTACGGGTTAGGGTACGGGTTATCGTTATAAGGTACAGGTTAGGATTAGGGTATGGTTTAGCGTTAGGTTTAAGGGTTAATGTTAGGGTTATGGCTAGGACACGCATTAGGCGTATCATAAAGATTAGGGTATAGCTACAGTTTACGGTTACTGTACAAGTTAGGGAAATTGTTAGTGTTGTGGTACACGTGAGGATTATGGTACCTGTTAGGGTTAGCTTTAAGGGTTACGGTTAGGGGTAGGGTTAGGGATTGGGCACTGGTTGGTTTTATGGTAAAGATTAGGGTATGCCTACGGGTTTCAGTTAGTGTACAGGTTAGGGAAACGGTTATCGTTAAGGTACGGATTAGGATTAGGGTACGGTTTAGGGTTAGGTTTAAGTGTTAAAATTAGGGTTAGGATTAGGGCACTGGTTAAGTTTAGGGTAAACATTAGTGTCTGGCTATGTGTTTGGAGTAGTGTACGATTTATCATTAGGGTATGGGTTACAATTAAGCTATGGGTTAGGGTTAGTGTTAACTGTTATGGTTAGAGTTAGGGTTAGGGTTAGGGTTAGTGTTAGACCATGGATTGGGATTAGTGTAATGATTGGGGTATGGCTACATATTATGGTTAATGCCCGTGTTAAGGTACGGTTTATCGTTATGTTTAGGGTTAGGATTAGGTAACTGGTTAGGGTTAGGATTAATGATTAGGGTCAAGTTTAGGGCACAGGATAGGATTAGGGTTAATATTGGGGTATGGCTACATGTTATGGTTAGCGTATGTGTTAGGGTACATGATATGTTTAGGGTACAGGTTATGATTAGGATACGGTTTAGGGTTAGGGTTAAGGGCCAATATTAGGGATAGGGATAGGGCACGTGTGAGATTTAATGTAAAGGTTTTGGTATGGCTACGGGTTACGTTCAATGTACGGGTAAGGGAGTGTGTTATCATTAAAGTATGAGTTAGGATTAGGGTACAGTTTATGGTTAGGTTTAAGGGTTAGGGTTAGGGTTAGGGCACTAGTTAGTATTAGGGTTAAGATTAAGGTATTCCTACCGGTTACAGTTAGTGTATGGGTTAGGGAAATGGTATTGTTAGGGTATGGATTCGGATTAGGGAATGGGTTAGGGTTAGGTTTAAGTGTTAAAGTTAGGTTTAGGGTTAGGGTTAGGGAACCGGTTAAGTTTAAGGTAAAGATTAGGGTATGGCTATATGTTTGGGTTAGTGTACGTGTTATCATAAGGGTACGGGTTAGGATTAAGGTATGATTTTGGGTTAGGTTTAAGGGTTAGCGTTAGGGTTAGGGCACTGGTTAAGATTAAGTTAGAGATTCGGGTATGGCTACGTGTTAGGGTTAGTGTACGTGTTAGGGTATGTTTTATCGTTAGCGTATGGTTTAGGATTAAGTTTCGGGGAGGGTTAAGTGTTAAGGCGCACGTGTTAGTATTAGGGTAAAATTTGGGTATGGCTATGGGTTACAGATAGTGTACGGGTTAGGGAAAACGTTTTTGTTATGGTACAGATTAGGATTAGGATATGGGTTAGGGAAAGGATAACAGGTTAGGGCTAGGGCACAGTTTAGGATTAGGGTAAAGATTAGGGAATACCTATGCATTATGGTCAGTGTACGGGTTCCGAAAGGGTTATCATTAGGGTATGGGTTGGGATTAGGGTACGGTTTAGGGTTAGGTTTAAAGGTTAGGGATAGGGTTAGGGCACCGGTAAAGACTGTGATATGGCTAAGTCTTAGGGGCAGTGTACGTGTTAGGGTATGGTTTATTGTTGGTGCATGGGTTAGGATTAGGGTATGGGTGAGTGGTAGGTTAATGGTTAGGGTTGGGTTTAGTGATAGGGTTAGTGTTGGGGCATGTGTTAGGATTAGGTTAAACTTTGGGTTGTGGCTACGTTTTAGGTATAGTGTACGGATTAGCGTATGGGTTATCGTTAGGGTATAGGTTAGGTTTAGTTTAGGTTAGGGTTAGGTTTAATGGTTAGTGTTGGGTTAGGGCACGGGTTAGGATTAGGTTAAAGAATGGAGTATGGCCATGGCTTACGGTTAGTATACGGGTTAGGGAATGGGTTATCAATCGTTTATGGTTTAGGATTAGGGTATGGTTTAGAGTTAAGTTTAAGGGTTAGGGTTAGAGTTAGGGTTAGGGAATGGGTTACGATGGGGGTAAAGATTAGTGTATAGCTACGTGTTAGGGTTAGTGAACGGGTTACTTTAGGGATTTTTTTTAGGGTACATGTGAAGATTATGGGATGGATAAGGGTTAAGTGTTAGGGTTAGGTTTAGGTTATGGGTTAGGATGAGAGTAAATATTGGGATATGGCTACATGTTAGGTTTAGTTTATGTGTTAGTGTATGGGTTATCATTATGTTATGGGTTAGGGTTAGGTTTAGGGCATGGGTTAAGATTAGGGTAAAGATTAGGATATGGTTATGAGTTACAATTATTGTATTGGTTAGGGAAAGTGTTATCGTTAGGGTATGGGTTTGAATTAGGGCACGTGTTAGGTTTAGGCTTAAGGGCTAGTGTTAGGATTAGGGTTAGGGCACACGTTATGATTAGGTAAAGTTTAGTGCATGGGTACGGGTAACGGTTAGTGTAGGGGTTACATAACAGGTTATCATTAGGTTACGGTTTAATATTGAGGTATGGTTTAGGGAATGGTTTAAGGGTTCAGGTTAGGGTTAGGGCATCGTTTAGGGTTAGTGTGAAGATTAGGGTATGGCTACAGGTTACAGTTAGTGTACGTGTTAGGGAAAGGGATATGGTTAGGTTAGAGTTTAGCATTAGGATACGGGTTAGGTTTTAGGGTAAGAGGTTAACGTTAGGGTTAGGGCACAGTTTAGGATTAGGGTAAAGATTAGAGTATTGCTATAGGTTACGGTTAGTGTATAGGTTAGGGAAAGGGTTCTCATTACAATACGGTTTAAGATAAGCATATCGGTTAGGCTTAGGTTTAAGGGTTAGGGTTAGGGTTAGGGTTAGGGCATTGGTTATTATTAGGATAAATATTGGGGTATGGCTTCGGGTTACAGTTAGTTTACGACTTCGGGAACGGATTAGGCTTAGTGTAAAGATTATGGTATAGGTACGTGTTAAGGTTAGTGTACGCATTAGGGTACATTTTATCATTAGGGTTCGGGTTAGGGTTAGGGTACGGGTTAGGTTTAGGCTAAAGATTGCGGTATGGTTACATGTTAGGTTTAGTGTATGCGTTAGGATATGGGTTATCATTAGGTTACGGGTTAGGGTTAGGGTACAGGTTAGGTTTAGGCTAAAGATTGCGGTATGGCTACATGTTAGGTTTAGTGTATGCGTTAGGATATGGGTTATCATTAGGTTACGGGTTAGGGTTATGGTATGGGTTAGGCCTAGGTTTAGGATATGGGTTAGGATTAGGATAAAGCTTAGTGTATGGCTACGGGTTATTGTTCTGTACTGTTTAGGGAAAAGTGTTATCATTTGGGTATTGGTTAGAATTAGGGCACGGTTTAGGGTTAGGTTTAAGCATTAAATTTATGGTTATGGTTAGGTTTAGAGCATGAGTTAGGATTAGGGGAAAGTTAGGGTATGGCTACGGGTTATGGTCAGTGTACGGGTTATGGAAAGGGTTATCGTTAATGTACGGGTTAACATTATGGTACAATTTAGGGTTATGTTTAAGGTTTTGGTCAGGGATAGGGTTAGGGTTAGGGCATGGATTAGGATTATGGTAAACATTGGGGTGTGTCTATGTTTTACAGTTAGTGTATGGGTTAAGGTACAGGTTATCGTTAGGGTACAGGTTAGGATTAGGGTAGGGGTTAGGGTTAGGTTTAAAGGTTAGTGTTAGGTTTAGGGTTAGGAAACACATTAGGAGTAGTGTAAAGATTAGTGTATAGCTACAGATTACGGATACTGTACAAGTTAGGGAAAGTATTATCGTTGGGGAAGGTTTAGGATTATGGTACGTGTTAGGGTTAGGTTTAAGGGTTACGGCTAGGTTTAGGGTTAGGGCACTGGTTCGTATTAGGGTAAATATTAGGGAATTCCTATGGGTTACAGTTAGTATACAGGTTAGGGAAAAGGTTATTGTTAAGTTGCGGATTAGGATTAGGGTACGGTTTAGGGTTAGGTTTAAGTGTTAAAATTAGGGTTAGGGTTCGGGCACCAGTTAAGTTTCGGGTAAATAGTAGTGTATGGCTACGTGTTTGGGTTGGTGTATGTGTTAGGGTATGTTTTATCATTAGCGTATCGGTTAGGATTAGGGTACGGGTTAAGGTTAAGTGCTAATGGTTTGGCGCACGTGTTAGGATTAGGGTAAAGATTAGTGTATGGCTATGGGTTACGGTTAGTGTACAGGTTAGGGAAAACTTTATCATTAGTGTACAGACTAATTAGTATTAGGTTATGGGTTAGGGAAAGTGTAAAAGGTTAGGGTTACAGCAGGGTTTAGTATTAGGGTAAAGATTAGGGTATTCTTATGGGTTATGGTTAGTGTACAGGTTCGGAAATGGTTATCGTTAGGGTATGGGTTAGGATTAGGGTACGGTTTAGGGTTAGGTTTAAGGTTTAGGGATAGGGGTAGGGCACCGTTTAGGATTAGGGTAAAGATAGGGGTATGGCCATGTGTTAGGGTCAGTGTACACGTTAGGGTATGGTTTATCGTAGGTGCACGGGTTAGGATTAGGGTACGGGTTACTCTTAGGTTAATGGTTATGGTTAGGTTTAGGGATAGGGTTAGTGTTATGGCATGGGTTAGGATTAGGTTAAACATTGGGGTATGACTACATTTTAGGTTTAGTGTACAGGTTAGGGTATGGGTTATCGTTAGTGTATGGGTTAGGATTAGTTTATGGTTAGGGTTAGGTTTAATGGTTAGTGCTGTTTCAGGGCACGGGTTAGGATTAGGTTAAAGAATGGGGTATAGCTATGGCTTACAGTTAGTGTACAAAATAGGGAAAGGGTTATAATTAGTGTATGGTTTAGGATTAGGTTACGGTTTAGAGTTAAGTTTAACAGTTAGGGTTATAGTTAGGGTAATGGAATGGGTTACAATGAGGGTAAATATTACAGTAAGGCTACGTGTGGGTTAGAATTAGGATACGGATTATGTTTAGGGTTAATGGTTATGGTTATGGTTAGGGTTAGGGTTAGGTCACGGGTTAGGATTATGTTAAAAATTGGGGTATGGTTACATGTTAGGGTTAGTGTATGGGTTAGGGTATGGGTTATCGTTAGGGTCCAGGTTAGGTTTAGGATGTGGGTTAGGGTTAGCGTTAAGCGTCAGGGTTAGGATTAGGGTAAAGATTAAGTTATGGCTATGTGTTAGGGTTAGTGTACGTGTTTGGGTACGGGTTATCATTAGGGTCCTGGTAAGTGTTAGGTTAATGGCTAGGGTTAGGTTTAGGGTTAGGGTTAGGGCATGGGTTAGGATTAGGGTAAACATTGGTGTATGGCTATGATTTGGGGTTAGATTATGGGTTAGGGTGTGGGTTATCGTTAGGGTATGGGTTAGGATTAGGGTATGGGTTAAGGTTAGGTTTAATTGTTAGGGTTTGATTTAGAGTTAGGCTTAGGGCACTGGTTAGGACTAGGGTAGAGATTAGCATATGACTACATGTTAACATTAGTGTACATGTTAGGGTATGTTTTATCGTTAGAGTACGGGTTAGTATTAGGGTACGGGTTAGGGTTATGGTTAAGGGCCCGGGTTAGTGTTAGCGTTAGGCCACAGGTTAGGATTAGGGTAAAGATTACAGTATGGCTATGGTTTACAGTCAGTGTACAGGTTAGGGAATGGGTTATCATTAAAGTATGGGTTAGGATTAGGGTACGGTTTAGGGTTAGGTTTAAGAGTTAGGGATAGTGTTAGGGTTAGGGTTAGGGCACCGGTTAGGATTCAGTGAAGATTAAGGTATGGCTATGTGTTAGGGTTTTTGTACGTGTTAGGGTATGGGTTATCATTAGGGTATGGGTTAGGATTAGGGTACGGGTTAGGGTTAGGATTAGGGCATGGTTTAAGGCATGGGTTAGGATTATGATAAAAATTAGGATATGGTTACATTTTAGCGTTAGTGTACGGGTTCGGGTACAGGTTGTCATTAGGGTACGGGTAAGGATTAGGATATGGGTTAGGAATATGGTTAAGTGTTAGGGTTAGTGGTAGGGCATGGGGTAGGATTAGGGTATAGATTAGTGCATGGCTATGGGTAACAGTTAGTGTATGGGTTACATAACAGGTTAATGTTAGCATACGGTTTAGGATTAGAGCACGGTTTATGGTTAGGTTTAAGGGTTAGGGTTAGGGCACCAATTAGGATTAAGGTAAACATTAGGGTATGGCTACATGTTAGGGTTAGTGTACGTGTTAGAGTATGGGTTATCATTAGGGTACGGGCTAGGATTAGGTTATGGGTTAGGGTTAGGTTAATGGTTATTGTTAGGATTAGGTTTAGGGTACGGGTTAGGGTACGGGTTAGGTTTCGGGTAAAGATTGGGTATGGCTGCGTGTTATTGTAACTGTACGGTTAGGGCACGGGTTGTCAATAGGGTATGGGTTAGAATTACAATATGGGTTAGGAATAGGTTTAAGGGTTAGGCTTGTGGTAGAGCATGGGTTAGTATTAGGGTAAAGATTAGGGTATGGCTACGGGTTACGGTTAGTGTACGGCTTAGAGAAAGGATTATCATTAGAGTACAGTTTAGGATTCGGGTACAGTTTAGGGTTAGGTTTAAGGGTTAGGTTTAGGGCTAGGAGTAGGGCACCAGTTAGGATTATGGTAAAGATTAGGGTATGGCTACATGTTAGCGTTAGTGTACGTGTTAGGGTACAGGTTATCGTTAGGGTACGTGTTAGTGTTAAGTTAATGGTTAGGGTTAGGTTTAGGGCATGGGTTAGGATTAGGTTAAACATTGTGGTATGGCTACATGTTAGGGTTAGCGTATGGGTTAGGGTACGGGTTATCATTAGGGAACGGGTTAGGATTAGAATACGATCTAGGGTTAGTGTTGAGAGTTAGGGCTAGGGGTAGGTATAGGGCACGGGTTAGGATTAGGGTAAACATTGGGGTATGGCTATGTGTTAGGATTAGTGTACGGGTTAGGGTATGGGTTATCGTTAGGGTATGGGTTAAGATTAGGATCCTGGTTAGCGTTAGGTTTAAGGGTTAGGGCTAACGTTAGGGTTAGTGTTAGGGCATTATTAGGATTAGGGTAAAGTTTGGGGTATGGCTACATGTTACGGTTAGGCCCGTGTTAAGGTACAGGATATCATTAGGGTGTGGGTTAGAATTCAGCTACGGATTAGGGTTAGGTTTAAGGGCTAGGGTTAGGGCACCGGTTAGGATTACGGTAGAGATTAGGATATGGCTATGTGTTAGGGTTAGTGTACATGTTAGAATATGTTTTATCATTAGCGTACGGGTTAGGATTAGGGAACGGGTTAGGATTAGCATTAAAGGTTAGGGTTATGGTTGGCACACATGTTAGGAATAGGGTAAAGATTAGGGTATGGCTATAGTTTACGGTTAGTGTACAGGTTGGGAAAGGGTTATCGTTAGAGTACAAGTTAGGATTAGGGTATGGTTTAGGGTTAGGTTTAAGGGTTAGGTTTAGGGTTATGGGAGGGTACCGGTTAGGATTAAGGTAAAGATTAGGGTATGGTTATGTGTTAAGATTAGTGTACGTGTTAGGGTACGGGTTATCGTTAGGGTATGTGTTAGAGTTAGGTTAATGGTTTGGGTAATGGTTACGGTTAGGGTTAGGGCACAGGTTAGGATTAAGGTAAACATTGGAGTATGGCTACGTGTTAGGGTTAGCACATGGGTTACGGTTGTGGTTAGTGGTAGGGTTAGTTTTAGGGTTAGGGTTAGGGCACCGGTTAGGTTTAGGGTTAAAATTCGGATATGGCTACTTGTTAGGGTTAGCTTATGGGTTAGGGTATGGATTATCATTAGGGTATGGGTTAGGATTATTTTATGGTTAGGGTTAGGTTTAATGGTTACTGTTGGGTTAGGGTACGGGTTAAGATTAGGGTAAGGAATGGAGTATGGCTATGGCTTACAGTTAGTGTACGAGTTAGGAAACAGGTTATCGTTAGTGTACAGTTTAGTCTTAGTGTACGGTTTGTGGTTAAGTTTAAGGGTTAGGGTTAGAGATAGGTTAAGGGAACAGGTTAGCATGGGGGCAAAGACTAGGGTATGGCTACGTGTTAAGGTTAGTGTATGCGTTATGTTAGGGATTAGCATTAGCATATAGGTTAGGATTAGGGTATGGGTTAGGGTTAAGTGTTAGGGTTAGGTTTAGGGTACGGGTTAGGATTAGAGTAAACTTTGGGATATGGCTACGTGTTAGGGTTAGTGTATGGGTTAGGGTACGGGTTATTGTTAGGGTACGGGTTAGGGTTAGAGTACGGGTTAGGGTTAGGTTTAGGGCACTGGTTAGGATTAGGGTAAAGATTAGGGTATGGCTATAAGTTATGATTGCTGTACTGGTAAGGGAAAGTGTTATCGTTAGTGTATGGGTTAGAATTAGGGCACGGGTTAGGGTTAGGGTTAAGGGCTAGTGTTATGGTTAGGGTTAGGGTTAGGGCATGGGTTAGGATTAGGGTAAAGATTAGTGCATGGGTACAGGTAATGGTTAGTGTACGGGTTATGTAACAGGTTATAGTTAGGGTAAGGTTTAGGATTAGAGTACGATTTACAGTTAGGTTTAAGGGTTAGGGCACCGGTCAGGATTACGGCAAAGATGAGGGTATGGCTACTTGTTAGGGTTAGTGTACATGTTAGACTATGGGTTATCATTAGAGTACGGGCTAGGATTAGGTTACGGATTAGGATTAGGTTAACAGTTAGTTTTAGGATTAGGGTTAGGATTAGTGTTAGGGCACGGGTTAGGTTTCGGGTAAAGATTGGGGTATGGCTACATGTTAGGGTTAGTGTAAGGTTAGGGTTTGTCATTAGGATCCTAATGACGGATTGCCATTAGGGTATGGGTTAGGATTAGGGTACAGGTTAGGATTAGTATACGGGTTAGAAATAGGGTTAAGCATTAGGGTTGGGGTAGGGCATGGGTTAGGATTAGGATAAAGATTAGGGCATGGCTACGGGTTATGGTTAGTGTACGGCTCAGTGAAAGGTTTATCTTTAGAGTACAGGTTAGGATTAGGGTACGGTTTAGGGTTAGGTTTAAGCATTAGATTCAGGGTTAGGAGTATGGCACCGGTTAGGTTTAAGGTAAATACTAGGGTATGGCTACATGTTAGGATTAGTGTACGTGTTCGGGTACATGTTATCGTTAGGGTGTGGGTTAGTGTTAGTTTATTGGGTAGGGGTAGGGTTAGGGCTAATGCATGGGTTAGGTTTAGGATAAACATTGGGATATGGCTACGTGTTAGGGTTAGTGTACATGTTAGGGTATGGGTTATCATTAGGGTACGGGTTAAGATTAGGATACAGGCTAGGCTTAGGGTTGAAGGTTAGGGCTAGGGTTAGGGTTAGGAATAGGGTAAAGATTAGGGTATGGTTATGGGTTAAGTTTATTGTACAGGTAAGGGAAAGGGTTATTGTTAGCATACGGGTTAAGATTAGGTACAGGTTAGGGTTAAGACTTAGGGTTAGGTTTAAGGTTAGGGTTAGGGCAAGGTTTAGGATTAGGGTAAAGATTAGGGTATGGCTACACGTTACAGTTAGTGTATGGGTTAGGGAAAGGGTTATCGTTAGGGTACAGCTTAGGATTAGGGTATGGGTTAAGATTAGGTTTAGGATTAGTGTTACAGCATGGGTTAGGATTAGGATAAATATTAGAGTATGTCTACAGGTTATGGTTAGTGTATGGTTTAGGGAAAGTGTTATCTTGAGTTTAAGTGTTTGGATTAGGGTAGGTTTAGGGTTAGGGTTAGCACACGGGTTAGGGTTGGGGTTGGGGTAGGGTTAGGTTTAGGGTTACAGCACCAGTTAGGATTAGGGTAATGCTACATGTTAGTGGTAGTGTATGTGTTAGGGTACAGGTTATCTTTAGGGTATGGGTTACCATTAGGTTTTGGTTTAGGGTTAGGGTTAATGTTTAGGGTAATGTTAGAGTTACATTTAGGGCACGTGTTTGGATTAGTTTAATGATTGTGGTATGCCTATGTGTTAGGTTTGGTGTACGGGTTAGGGTACAGGTTATCGTTAGGGTATGGAATAGGATTAAGATACGGGTTAGGGTTCAGTTTAAGGGCTAGGGCTAGTGTTAGGGTTAGGCCATGGGTTAGGATTAGGATAATGAGTAGTGTATGGCTATGGGTTAGGATTACGTTACGTGTTAGGGTATGGGTTATCATTATGGTATGGGTAGGATTAGTGTTAATGGTTAGGGTTAAGATTAGGCCATAAGATAGGATTAGGGTAAATATTGGAGTATGGCTACATGTTAGGATTAGCATAGGTGTTAGGGTACGTGTTATCCTTAGGGTATGGGTTAGGATTAGGATACGGATTAGGGTTAGCATTAAGGGCCAGGGTTAAGGTTAGGGCACGTGTTAGGATTAGGGTAAAGATTACGGTATGGCTATGGTTTACGGTCAGTGTACAGGTCAGGCAATGGGTTATCATTAAAGTACAGGTTAGGATTAGGGAACGGTTTAGGTTTAGGGTAAGGGTTAGTGTCAGGTATAGGGTTAGGTTTAGGGCATGGGTTAGGATTATGGTAAACATTGGGCTGTGGCTACAGGTTACAGGTAGTGTACGGGTTAGGGTAGGGGTTATCGTTAGGGTACAGTTTAGGAATATGGTACGGGTTAAGACTAGGTTTAAGGGTTAGTGTTAGGGTTAGGACATGCATTAGGAGTAGCATAAAGATTAGGGTATAGCTACAGGTTACGGTTACTGTACAAGTTAGGGAAAGTGTTATCGTTTGGCTACAGGTTATGTTTATGGTACTTGTTAGGGTTAGGTTTAAGGGTTAAGGTTAGGGTTAAGGTTAGCTTTAGGGCACTGGTTAGTATTAAGATAAAGATTAGGGTATTCCTACGGGTTACAGTTAGTGTATGGATTAGGGAAAGGATTATCGTTAGGTTACGGATTAGGATTAGGGTACAGTTTAGGGTTAGGTTTAAGTGTTAATATTAGGGTTAGGGTTAGGGCAACAGTTAAGTTTAGTGTAAAGATTAGTGTATGGCTATGTGTTAGGCTTAGTGTATGTGTTATCGTTAGGGTACGGGTTAGGATTAGGGTATGGGTTCGGGTTAGGTTTAAGGGTTAGGGTTAGGTGTAGTGTTAAGGTACCGCTTATGATTAGGGTAGAGATTAGGGTATGGCTACTTGTTAGGGTAAGTGTACGTTTAGGGTATGCTTTATCATTAGCGTACAGGTTAGGATTAGGGTACGGGTTCAAGTTATGGTTGGCACACGTGTTAAGATTAGGGTATAAATTAGGGTATGGTTATGGGTTACGGTTAGTCTATGGGTTAGGGAAAGTGTTATCATTAGGGTACAGTTTAGAATTAGGGTACAGGTTAAGTTTAATGTTAGGTTTAGTGTTAAGGACGGGTTCGGATTAGGGTAAATATTAGAGTACGGCTATGGGTTATGGTTAGTGTATGGCTTAGGGAATGTGTTATAGTGAGGGTACAGGTTAGGATTAGGGTAAAGTTTAGGGTATGGCTACTGGTTACATTTAGTGTACGGGGTAGGGAAACGGTTATAGTTAGGGTACAGGTTAGGATTCGGATACAGGTTAAGGTTAGGGTTAAGGGTTAGAGCTAGGGTTAGGGTTAGGTCATGGGTTAGGTTTAGGGTAAAGATTAGGGTATTCCTATGGGTTACAATTATTGTATGGGTTAGGGAAAGGGTTATCGTTAGGGTACAGATTAGGATTAGGGTATGGTTTAAGGTTAGGTTTAAGTGTTAAAATTAGGGTTAGGGTTAGGTCACCGGTTAAGTTTAGGGTAAACATTAGTGTATGGCTACATGTTAGGGTCAGTGTACGTGTTATCATTAGGGTACGGGTTAGGATTAGGGTATGGGGTGAGTTAGGGTTATTTGTTACCATTAGGGTTAGGGTTAGTGTTAGGCATGGATTAGGATTAGGGTAATGATTGGGGTATGGCTACATGTTAGGGTTAGTGCCCGTGTTAAGGTATGGGTTATCATTAGGGTACGAGTTGGGAATAGGGTACGGGTTTGGGTTAGGTTTAAGATTTAGGGTTAGGGTTAGGGCACCGGTTAGTATTAGGGTAAAGATTAGGGTATTCCTATGGGTTACAGTTAGTGTTTGGGTTAGGGAAAGGGTTATAGTTAGGGTATGGATTAGGATTAGGGTACGGTTTAGGGTTAGGTTTAAGTGTTAAAATTCGTGTTAGGGTTAGGGCACTGGTTAAGTTTAGGGTAGAGATTAGTGTATGGCTATGTGTTAGGGTTTGTTTACGTGTTATCATTAGGGTACAGATTAGGATTAGGGTATGAGTTAGTGTTAGTGTTAATTGTTACATTTAGGGTTAGGGTTAGGGTTTTGTTAGGGCATGGATTAAGATTAGGGTAATGATTTGGATATGGCTACACGTTAGTTTTAGTGCCTGTGTTAAGTTACAGGTTGTCGTTAGGGTACGGGTTAGGAATAGGGTACAGGTTCGGGTTAGGTTAAAGGGTAATGGTTAGGGTTAGGGCTAGGGCACCGGTTAGTTTTAGGGTAGAGATTAGGGTATGGCTACATGTTAGGGTTAGTGTACGTGTTACGGTATGTTTTATCATTAGGGTATGGGTTAGGATTAGGGTACGGGTTAAGGTTAGGTTTAAGAGTTATGGTTATGGTTGGCGCACGTGTTAGGATTAGGGTAAAGATTAGGGTATGGCTACGGGTTACACTTAGTGGATGGGTTAGGGAAAGGGTTATCGTTCAGGTACAGGTTAGAATTAGGATACAGTTTAAGGATAGGTTAAAAGGTTAGGGTTAGGTTTAGGGCATGGTTTAGGATTAGGGTAAAGATTAGTGTATTCCTATGGGTTATGGTTAGTGTACGGGTTCGGAAAGGGTTATCATTAGAGTATGGGTTAGTATTAGGGTACGGTTTAGGGTTAGGTTTAAGGGTTATGGTTAGGGTTAGGGCACTGTTTAGGATTAGTGTGAAGCTTGGGGCATGGCTACATGTTATGGTTAATGTACGGGTTAGGGTACGATTGTTTTGGTACAGGTTAGGATTAGGATAGGGGTTAGGGTTAAGTGTTAGGGCTAGGGTTAGGGTTAGGTTTAGGGCATGGGTTAGGATTAGGGTAAAGATTAGTGCATGGGTACAGGTAATGGTTAGTTTACGGGTTACGAAACAGGTTATCCTGAGGGTACATGTTAGGATTAGGGTATGGTTTAGGGTTAGGTTTAAGGGTTAGGTTTAAGGATGGGGTTAGGATTAGGGCATGGGTTAGGATTATGGTAAACATTGGGGTATGTCTAAGTGTTAGGTTTAGTGTACAGGTTAGGGTATGGGTTATTGTTAGGGTACAGTTTAGGATTAAGGTACGGGTTAGGGTTAGGTTTAAGGGTTCGTGTTAGGGTTAGGGTTAGGGTTAAGGGTTAGGGTTATGGTTGGGGCATGTGTTAGGATTAGGGTACAGATTAGGGTATGGCTATGGGTTATGGTAGGTGTACGGTTTAGGGAAAGGGTTATTGTTAGTGTACAGGATTAGGGTATAGGTTAGTGTTAGTTTTAGGGTTAGGTTTAATGTTAGGGTTATGGCATGGGTTAGGATTAGGGTATAGATTAGGTTATGACTACGGGTTAGGGCTTGTGTATGGGTTAGGTTTAGGGTACAGCTTAGGGTTAGGTTTAGGGTACCCTTTAGGCTTAGGTTATTTATTAAACCTCTCCCACTCTCCAGATATCACTTAGCAGGTAAAGTAATGTTATTTCTGGTCCAGCCATGGAGAAGACTATAGACACTAGGAGAAGACAAATAACACACACATTATAAATAAATCTCATTAGGATTTTGTTTGTAACCTGTACGTTAAAACTCTAGTACTTAGGAAATCTAATGGAGGCAGAAGCAGTAAAGGGTAGTTTTATGGGAATAACATCACAGATTTTCTGTAGAATACACATATTTTAACTGGTGAAGGAGGCATGCTTTTGTTCTGAAGATATAAACCCTCTTCTCAATTGAGCTCTTATTGGAAGTTAGAAATTTTCTCTTGCTGTTGTATTGTTTTGTGTTTTCATGATTATTCTGCTTGCATCTCCCTTGTTAAACCATTGATTTGGGGAAGAGTGCTATTACTGGAAACGAGTTTACAGAATTTTTCTCAAAACCAGAAGGAAATTGTTCTCACCTAAATATTAAGAAATAATCTCTATACTGATGTACTAACAGAATAATTATTCAGGGATAATAATTCTATAAAATGTAATGAAACACACAATATTTATTTTTTCTTTTAAATTTCCATTGTTACTTCCTTAAAAATAAAATTTAAATTCAAGTTCTTTGTAACAAGTGAAATTTTAAAAGATTAAAGGAAAAGATAAAATTTAACACTTGCCATCCTATCCCACTCCCTGAAATGACCAGCATAATGTGTAACTTTCTCATTTTATCCAGGTGTTCCTTACATCTGTAAAGAATGTACGAATTAGGATATGGGGGTTAACAGATATGTACTAATACATATGAAACATATAATCACAAAATACCTATGGAAAACCAAGAGAAGGATGCTCAACATTCTGTAATAACCTACATGGGAAAGGATCCAAAGATGAATAGGTTGATACATAGATATAATAAACCAGATTCTATAAACATAGAACATACACATTTTTATCAAATTTCCTCTGATAGTAAATAACAATTAAATTTTAAAAAACAAACAAGAAGTAAGGAGATATATGCTCTTGAGGAATTGCCCTGGTACATTCCACTCTAACTTGCAGCCTAGTAACATGATTTCCAGGAAGACTCTGTTGCCCAAAAACCCAGAGTTGGAAATGGAAAAATGCTTCCGCCTTGTGGCCATTACCCACAAGGGCGGCTTTAAACCCACAGCTAACAGTCACGTAACAATTACAAGGACTCAGTGCTGTACAAGACACTTGCTGCAAAAAATGTCTTTAGCTAGGGAATGGCCGAAAAAATTCAAAGCAGGCAAATGTATCAAGGAGATAGTATGAAGCAGTAAGTTTTACTCACTCTTTTTCAAAAAAAAGGAAAATGGATAAAAGTGCAACATCAGGAATTATTACACTCATCTAATCTACAGTAAGGTTTCAACTCACACAAGTAAACTACCATCAGCAAAAAGTCTACAAACAATACATGTTGAAGGGGTTTTAGAGAATGCTGTACCCTCTAGCTGCTGGTGAGATGTAAAGTGGTAACAGAATAATGAGAACAGAAAGGAACTGCGTTTGAAAGTAAAAATTGAGCCAACATTCCATCCAACAGAGCCTCTCACCTGAGAAGACCAGAGTCGAGAAGACACAGGCTGAAACAGCTGCAGTGCAGGAATTTTCTCAATAGCCAAGACACGGAAGCAAAAAAAATGTCCATCAACAGATGAATGGATAAGAAGATCTGGCCATTTACACGATGGATTATTAGCCACGGAAAACAATGAAACACTGCTCTTTGAGGCATCATAGATGAGCCCAGATATAAACACAGAACATGAGGTAAGCCAGAAAGAAAAAGACATATCCTATGATATCATTTATAGGCGTTATCTAACAACTGACACAAATGAACACATTTCCACAGAGAAAGATACTCACAGACTTAGAAAACAAACTATGCTTATCTAAAAGGAAAGGTGGGGGGAATGAATAAATTAAGATTAGGGTTACCATATGTGTACAAATACATATTAAATACATATATCAAACAGACCGACCATATAGGAGGGGAGGTCTACGGAACGCTCTGCAAAAATTTACATGAGAAGAGGATCTGTACATGAATTGATATATATAAAATGTACAAATGAACCAGATTGTGTACACCTAGGACAAACAATATTCTAATCATTACCCCGATTTAAAAAATTAAAGTAACAAACAAGAAGTAATGTGACATAAACTTATGGGGGTTTTTCCTGGCACATTCCATTCTAATGTACAACCTGGGAACATGACTTCCAGAAAGACTGCTGCCCTAGTAACCAGATTTGGGAATGGAGAAATGTGGCCGCCTTGTGGCTGTTTTCTACAACAGCAGGTTTAAACCTAGTGCTATAGGTCACTAAATATTCACACTCATTGCAGGCCTGTAAATGACAACTTCCCTCAAAATGTCTTCAGGGAGGTAATGGCCAGAATATTTCAAAATGTGACACATACTTCAAGAGAAGAATTTGAAAAGGTAAGCTGTACACGTAGTTTGAATATAAAAAGGACATGGGTGAAAGCTCAATTTCAAGGGATTATGAGACACATGCAAATCCAACTACAAAGAGGTATCAGCTCACACCATTCAGAAGAACCATCAGCAACAAAACTACAAACAATCAATGCTGAAGCGGTTGTGCAGAAGTGCATACCACCAAGTTTAAGTGGGACTTAATCTGGTAAGAGCCACTAATGGAAACAGAATGGAAGTGCCTTTACAAGGTGAACATTGAGCTACGATATGATCCAGGAGGCCCACTCCTGGACCTATAACTTAAGAAGACAGAATTGGAAAGACACAGGCAGGTAAATCTGCATTGCAGCAGAATTAGAACAGCCAAGACATGGAAGCAACCAAAAAGTCCATCAACAGATGAGTGGAGACAGAAGAACCGGTACATGTGCAGATGGAATATTAGCCAAGGAAAAAAATGGCACAATGCCATTTGCAGCACCATAGATGAGTCTAGAGTTAATCACTCAACTTGCAGTAAGTCACAAAGCGAAAGACACATATCCTATGATATCACTCTTATGTGTAAACTAAAAATTGATATCAGTGGAGATATTTCCACAGAGAAAGGCAATCACAGATTCATTAAACAGACTTCTGGTTCACCAATAGAAAGGTGTGAGGATTGTATACATTAGGATATTGTGTTTAACAGACATACAAACACAGGTGAAATATATAATCACCAAAGACCTACGGATTACCAAGAGAAGACTGCTCAACATTGTGTCATAACCTACATGAGAAAAGGATCCAAAGAGGAATAGATATATGTATATATGTAAAAGAACCACATCCTGCACACCTAGAACAAGCAAAACATTGTAATCAAACTTTCTGTGATAAAAAATAAAAGTTAAGTTAAAAAACAAACAAGAAGTAGTGAAATAAAAACTTAAGGGGCTTTTTCCTAGCACATTCCATTCTAATTTACAACCTAGAACACGACTTCCATTGAGGTTCTATTGCCCTAATAACCAGATTTGGTAAAGTAGAACTGCTGCCGCCTTGTGGCCGTTTCTCAGAACAGCAGATTTAAACCCAGCGCTAATGGTCACTTGATATTCAAAATAATTGCAGGCCTGTAAATGACACCTGCCCTCAAAACAAATCCTTGGTTCGTAAATCGAGCAAAAACTCAAAAGACGTGCACATTTCAAAACGACAATTTCAAGAGGCATATTTTACGCACATTTTGTCTTCTCTTTCTTTTTCTATTTTTTTAAAAGGACATGGAAAAATGCTCAACACCAGGAATTAATAAAGCCATGCAAATCCAGTCTACAAACACGTTCACCTCACAGCCGTCAGAACGATCATCAGCAAAAAAGTCTACAAAGAGTAAGTGTTGAAGGGGCTTTGGAGACTCTGTACCCTCTAGCTGCTGCTGGGATGTAACCTGGTAACAGCCAGAAGTGAGAACAGAATGGAGGTGAGTTTAAAGGTAAAAATTGAGCTAACATGTCATCTGGTAGGCCCACTGATGGGCCTATCTCCTGAGTAGAGCAAAGTCAAAAAGACACAGGCTGGCAATCCTGCACTGCAGCAACATTTAACATAGCCAAGACTTGGAAGAAACCAAAATGTCCATCAACAGAAAAATGCACAATGAAGAAGTGGTCCATGTACACATGGAATATTAGCCATGGAAAAGAATGAAACAGTGCCGTTTGCACCACCATAGAAGGACCTAGAGATAAACACTCAATTTGAAGTAGGGAGGAAACCAAAAAACAGATATCTTATGACATCATTTATAGGTGTTACCTAAAAATTGATACCCATGAAATTATTTCCAAGAGAAGGACATGCATAGATTAAGAAAACAAAATTATGTTTAATCAAATGGAAAAGTGTAAGGAATGGATAAATTAGGATATGGGGGTTAACACATGTACTAATACATATGAAATATATATCACAAAATACCTATGCAATACCAACGGTTTGTTTACAATTTCCTCTATATACTCAACACTCTGTAATAACCTACATGGGAAAGGTTCCAAAGATGAATAGTTAGTTATATAGATATAATGAATTAGATTCTCTACACCTAAAACAAACAACATTTTTATCAAATTTGCTCTGATAATAAACAAAAATTAAATTATAAAAACAAAGAAGGAGTAGGATATATAAGCTCTTGGGGGTTTTCCCTGGTACATTCCACTCTAACTTGAAGCCTACTAACACAATTTCCAGGAAGGCTCTGTTTCCTCAGATCCCAGACTTGGAAATGTAGAAATGCTGCCGCCTTGTTGCCGTTTCCCACAAGAGCAGCTTTAAACCTACAGCTAACGGTAAATTAACATTCACAAAGGGCTTCCCTGGTGGCGCAATGGTTGAGAGTCCCCCTGCCAATTCAGGGGACACGGGTTTGTGCCCCGGTCTGGGAAGATCCCACATGCTGTGGAGCATCTAGGCCCGTGAGCCATGGCCGCTGAGCCTGCGCATCCGGAGCCTGTGCTCCACAATGGGAGAGTCCACAACAGTGAGAGGCCCATGTACCGAAAAAAAAAAAACCCAAACATTCCCAAGGAATCAGGGCTGTAAACCACACCTGCCCTCAAAAAAATGTCCTGAGTTAGGGAATGGCCAAAAAAATTCACAACTGGCAAATTTTTCAAAAAGATAGTATGAAGAGGTAAGTTTTAGACACTCTTTTTTTTAAAAAAGGGAAATGGATAAAAGCTCAACATCAGGAATTATTAGACTCATGCAAATCTAATCATTGAAAAAGTTTCAACTCACATCAGTCGAATGGCCATCGGCAAAATGTCTACAAACTATAAATGCTGCAGAGGTATTAGAGAACTGTATACTCTCTAGCTGCTGGTGAGATGTAAAGTGGTAAGAGCCAGTAATGAGAACAGAAAGGAGCTGCATTTAAAAGTAGAAATTGAGATGCCATTCGATCCAGCACTCCCACCACTGGGCCTATCACCTAAGAGCCAAATCGAGAAGACACAGACTGACAAAGTTGTACTGCAGCAATATTCAAAATAGCAAGACATGGAAGCAGCCAAAATGTCAATCAACAGATGAATGGACAAAGAAGAAGTGGTACAGGTACCTAATGGAAAATTAGCTTTCGAAAAAATGAACAACGCCGTTTTCATCACTATAGGTGAGTCTAGAAATAATCATATTATGTTAAGTAAGTCAATAGTTTATGATATATATCATATGATATAATTTATAGATGTTATCTTTAGATTCCTACCAATGAACATATTTCCAAAGGAAAAGACACTCAGAGACGTATAAAACAAACTAATGGTTAACCAAAATGAAAGGTGGGAGGGTGGATAAATTAGGATTGTGGCTTTAACATACATACACTAATGCATGTTATATGTATATAAACATATAACATATAAAATATATAAATTGTATAATCACTAATACATATAAATTATATAATCACCAACCACCTACTAAATACCAAGGGAGGTCTACTCAACACTCTTTAATAACCTACATGGTAACAGGATCCAAAGATGAACAGATATATGTATGGAAAATTGATCAGAATCAGTACACCCAGAGAATCACAATACTCTAATAAAATTTACTCCAATAAAAAACAAAATAAATTTTAAAAACAAACATAAGTAGGACACATAAGCTTTTGGGAGTTTGTCCTGGAACATTCCACTACAATTTGCAACCTAGGAACACAACTTCCAGGAAGACTCTCCTGCCCTTGTAACCAAAGATGGGAATGTAGAAATCTGCCGCCTTGTGGCCAATTCCTGCAACAGCAGCTTTAATCCCAGTGCTATTAGTCACTTAATATTCACAAGGACTGCAGGGCTTTAAATTACACCTGCCCTCAAAAAATGTATCCTGCGATCAGGAATGGAAATTATTATGCAAAACAATAGAAAATCTGGAGAAGACAATTTCAAGAGGTAAATTTCCTCACAGTGTTTTTTAAAGGACATGAAAAAATGTTCAACATCAAGAATTATTAGGGACATGCAAATTTAAACTACAAAAAGATATTACATCACAATAGTCTGAATGGCCATCAGAAAAAAATATCTGCAAACAATAAATGCTGAATGGGTTTCCGATAATGGATACCCTCTTATGCTGTTGCTGGGATGTAAACTGGTAACAGCCACTAATCAGAATGGAATGAAGGTGCCTTTAAAAGGCAACAATTGAGCTACTATGTGATCCTGCCAAACCACTAATAGGCCTGTAACCTGAGAATACCACAATTCAGAAAGACACAGGTACCCAAAAGTGCTCTTCAGCGATACTTACAATAGCCAGACATGGATGCAAGCAAAATGTCCATGTACAGATGAATGGAGAAAGAAGAAGTGGTACATGTACACAATCGAATATTAGCCATGGAAAAGATGAAACAATGCCTTCTGCAGCACCACTGACGAACCTAGGGGTAATCATACTACATAAAGTAAGTCAAAAAAGAAAGACAAATATCCGATGATATCATTTACTAGTGTTATCTAAAAATTGTTACCCATGAACATATTTCCACTGCAAAAAACCCATACAGACTTTGAAAAGTTGAAAGGAATGGAAAAATTAGGATGTTGGGGTTAACATGCATTTAATAATTCATATAAAATATGTAATCAAGAAGGACCTACTAGATGCCAAGGGAGGTCTACTCAACTCTCTCTAATGACCAACATGGGAATAAATCTAAACCTGATTAGATATATGTATACCTATGAATGAACCAGATTCTGTACACCTAGAACAAACACGACATTGTAATCAAATTTACTCTGATAAGAAATAAAAATTAAATTAAACAAGAAGTAATGTGACACAAGATTTTGGGTATTTGTCCTGGCACTTTACACTCTAATTTACAACCTAGGAAGAGGAGTTCCACTAAGCCTCTGTTTTCCCTAGCAATCAAGTTGAGTATGAATAAATTCTGCTGCCTTGTTGCCCTTTCCTTCAACTGCAACTTTAAAAGCAATGCTTATGGGTACTTAATATTCACAAGGACTGTTGAGCTGTAAATGACACCCATAATCAGGAAATGTCCAGGGGTAGGTAAGAAAAATAAATTCCAAAGGAACAGGCTTTCAAGATCCTATTTCAATAGGTAAATTTTATACTGTTTAAAAGAAAAGCACTTGAAAAGATGCTCTAATTCCTGTATTATTAGCATCATGGAAATCAAAACTACAATGAGGGATCACTTCCCATGAGTAAGAATAGCCATCATCGAAAAGTCTACAAACAATAAATGCTTGAGAGGTTGTAGAAAAAGGGAACCCTCCTATGCTGATGTTGGGATCTAACGTGGTAACAGCCACTATAAATAACAGTATGGAGGTGTCTTTACAAGGTAAAATTAGAGGTACCATATGACCCAGCAGTCCCATTCCCAGACATATAACAGGAGAAAACCAGAATTGGAAAACATATGTGCACCCATATGTGTACCGCAGCACAATTTACAATGTCTAAGACATGGAAGCAACCAAAATATCCATCAGCAGATGGATGAAGAAGTGGTACATGTTCACAGTGAAATATTACTCAGAAATGAAAAAGAATGAAGCAATGCCATTTGCAGCATCATGGATAGAATTAGAGATAATCATACTAAGTGAAGTAAGTCAGAAAGAGAAAGTCAAGTATCATATGATACTACTTATAGCTGAAATTTAAGAATTGATAACAATGAATTAATTTACAAGACAGAAACAGGGACTTTCCAGGTGGTCCAATGGTTAAGAATCTGAGCTTCCAATTCAGGGAGCATGGGTTCTATCCCCGGTGTTGGGAGAACTAATATCACGCATGCCTCACAGTACAGCCAAAAAAATAAAATAAGAGAGAGAGAGAAACAGACTCACAGACTTAGAAAACAAACTTATGGTTACCCAGTGAGAAAGGTGCATGGAAGGAATAAATCAGGAGGCTGGAAAATATTTACATACTAATACATATAACATAGATGATCCACACGGACCTGCTGTATAACAAAAGGAAGTCTACTCAACACTCTCTAATAGCCCATATGGGGAAAGAATCTGAACATGAATAGACATATAAATATACATAACTGAACTAGATTCTGTATGCCTACCACAAACAGAATGTTTTAAATCAACTTTACTCCAATAAAAAAGAAAAATTAAATTAAAACAAGAAGTAACAAAACAGAAGATTTGGGGTGTTTGTTCTGCCACAGCCCACACTAATTTACAATCCAGGAGCCTGTCTTCCACAGTGGGTCTCGTTACCCAGGTAACCAGAGAAGGACATGAAGGAAAACCTGCCACTTGTGCCCATTTCCACAACAGCAACTTTAAAACATGTGTTTGCAGGCACTTATTATTCACAAGGATTGCCAGGGTGTAAATGACACCTGCCCTTAACAGATGTCCTGTGGTAGTTATGGAACAGAAATTGAAAATAGTCAGACTTTCAAAAGGTCAATGTTAACTGTAACTTTTACTCACAGTGTTTTAAAAAAAAACACATGCAAAGATGTTCAACATCTCGAATTATTAGACACATGCAAATCAAAACTACAACTAGGTATCAACTCACACAGTCAGAATGGCCATCATCAAAAAGTTTACAAACCATAAATGCTCAAGAGGACATGGAGAAAAGGGAACCCTCCCATGCTGTTGGTGAGATGTAAGCTGGTGACAGCCACTATAAAGCACAGTATGGAGATGCCTTTAAAAAGTAAAAATAGAGCTACCATATCATCCAGCAGTCCTACTTCTGGGTGTACATCTGCAAAAGCCAGAATTCAAAAAGGCAAATGCACCCAAACCCAAACATGCACTGCAGCACTATTTACAATAGCCAAGACATGGAGGCAACCAAAATGTCCATCAACAGATGAATGAGTAATGAAGAAGTGGTACATGTACACAATCAAATATTACTCAGAAGTGAAAAAGCATGATCATCTCTATCATCTCTATCATCTCAAGGTCCATTCTTGTTGCTGCAAATGGCATTATTTCATTCTAAGTGAAGTAAGTCAGATAGAAAAATACAAATATAATATGATATCATTTATAGTGGAGTCTAAAAAATGATAGAAATGGACAAATTTATAAAACAGAAACAAACCAATAGATTTCAGATATCCTTCAGGCAGAAATATTTATAAATCTGTTACCAATCACTAAATGTCGACCTGAAAAATGTAAGCAATAAATAACATTGTAAATGTATTAATTCTCCCCCAAATTAACCTATACCAGGCATTAGCAAACTAAACCTGGAGATCACATCCAGCCTATCACCTTCTTTTGTAAATTAAATGGAACGAATGACCCACAAGAAAACCCATAATGAGACATCACATCACACCTCTCAACATGGCTATTATTCCAAAGTCAACAAATATGAAATGTTGTTCATGACATGGAGAAGGGATTCCTAGTACACTGTTGGTGGGATTGTAAATTAGTACACCCACTATGAAAAGAATATGGAGGTCCTGAAAAAAGCTAAAAGTAGAACTATCATATTAGCCAACAATTCACTGCTTGGTATATGTCCAAAGAAAATGAAGACACCAATTTGACAAGACACATGCATTCCAATGTTCATAGCAGCATTATTTGCAATTGCCAACATATGGAAGCAAACTAAATATCCATCAACAGATGAGTGGAAAAAGAAGATGTGGTATGTATACACAGTAAACTATCACTCAGCCATTAAAAGGGATCAAATTCTGCCACTTGCAACAATGTGGATAGGCCTAGAATATTTATAACTCCTTAAATAAGTTAGAGAAAAACAAATACTCTATGTTCTCACTTCTCTGTAGAATCTAAAAATGCAAGAAAGGAATGTATATAACAAAACATAAATAGACTCACGGATAACAAATTAGTGGTTACTGGTGGGGCGAGTGAAGGGGAGAGGGAAAGACAGTAGTTTGTTTCTCTAAATCCAATACCCCTACAGATGAAATAAACAAACAAGGATATAGAGTACAACACAGGGAAATATAGTCATTATTTTGTAATCACTGTAGTGGAGCATGATCTATAAAAATAGCCAAGCCATATATTGTACCCCTGAGACTAATGTAATATTGTAAATCAACTATACTTCAATTTAAATAATCCACAGCGTGGCTGAATGGATTAAAGAAAGTTCCATTATACTGTGTACAAGTGATTCATGTTAACTTCTAATCCATATATAACATAAAATTGAATGACTGGAAAAAAAGATACTCCATGAAAATGATACTTGCCTGACTAGTCTATTATCAGGCAAAAAAGACTTGAAGTCAAACCTCTGAAAGGGAAGAAGGTTATCATATAATGATAAATGGATTAATTCATCAAGAAATCATGACAATTATAAATATGTATGTATCCAGCTTTGGAGCCTCTCAACATATAAAGAATATATTAACCCACATGATGGGGAAAATGTGCAGAAATGAAATAATGGTAAGAAACATCGATACCCAACTTTCAACACTGTATAGATCATCTGGACAGAATATCAATCAGGAAACACTGAACTTGAACATACACTTGATATCAAATGAACCTAACATACATCTATAGTATATTCCACTCAACAGCAGCAAACTTTCCATTCTTCTTAAGTACACATAGAACATTGCTTAGGGTAGATCCTACGTTAAGTCACAAAACAAATCTTCAAAAATCCAAGAATATTGAGATCATACCAAGGATCATTTCCAAACACAATGATATGAAACTGAAATTCAATATTAAAAAGAATAGTTGAAAATTCAAGAACACTTATAAATAGAACAATAAGCTCATGGGGGCTTCCCTGGTGGTGCAGTGGTTGAGAATCCGCCTGCCAAAGCAGGGGACACGAGTTCGAGCCCTGGTCTGGGAAGGCCACGGAGCATCTAAGCCTGTGCGCCACAACTACTGAGCCTGTGCTCTAGACCCCATGAGCCTCAACTACTGAGCCCATGTGCTGCAACTATGGAAGCCCACAGGCCTACAGCCCATGCTCCACAACGAGAGAAGCCACTGCAATGAGAAGCCCATGCACTGCAACAAAGAGTAGCCCCCGCTCTCCACAACTAAAGAAAGCCCGTGCACAGAAATGAACACCCAACACAGCCAAAAATAAATAAATAAAATAAATAAATTTATATTAAAAAAATAAGCTCCTGAATAGCCAATGCACACAGGAATAAATCAGAAGGGAAATTTAAAAGAAATCTTAAAGCAAACAAAATTGGAAACACAAAGTACCTAAATTTATGAAATACAGAAACAAGACTGCAATTCAAAGAGTTATGTTTACAGTAATAAATACATATATTTTCAAAGAATTCTTGAGAGGGGATCAAGATGATAGAGTAAGGAAGATACTGAACTCCCCTCCTGCCATGGACACACCCAAATTACAACAACTTACACAGAAATTATCTCTGAAGACTAGCAGGGAACGTTTTCCACAACTAAAGATATAAGGAAGGAGAAACCACAAGGCAGGTAGGAAGACTGGAAACACAGTCTAATTAGAACCCACACGTGGAGCACAGTGACCCACAGCTGGAAGATATCACAATTGCATAGGTCTTCCACATGGAGGGAAGGGTCTGAGCCTGGCATCAGGCTGCTCAGCCCAGGGTTCCTGCACTGGAAGAAAAGAACACAGCAGGTCTGGCTTTGAAAACCTGCAGGGCTTATTTTCAGGAAAGCTGGAGTCTAAAGAAAACTGAGACTTTGTTCTCATAGGGCACACACAAATATCACATGTTCTCAGTCCCTGTGCAGAGCCAGTAGTGTGAAAGACACCTGTGTCAGACCCACTTGCTAATCTTGGAGAGCTTCTTGGAAAGGGAAGAGGCAGCTGGGACTCCTGCTAGGAACTGAGACATTGGCAAGCAAATTTTAGTCTTCCCTGGAACTGATTAGAATCAGGGGCCTGCCCCATTTACCACCATGCCCATAGCACTCCTGCACCAGAAGGCCTCAAAACTGGA
The DNA here is from genome assembly GCF_026419965.1 of Kogia breviceps. NCBI lineage: Eukaryota > Metazoa > Chordata > Mammalia > Artiodactyla > Physeteridae > Kogia > Kogia breviceps. Next base: position 18,650,283 of record NC_081322.1, on the reverse strand, counting down.
CACACTGGGGGCCTACCCTGTCTGCCTGTGCACCTGAAGCACCACACAGCCACCCATAATGGAGGGCCGCCTTGGCTATCAGCACACCCACAGCAATCACATACTGCAGGGACTCACAGCCATTTAGGCCAGGGTCCAACACTGACTACCAGCTTGTCTACAGCAGTTGGCCCTGCCATAAGAGAAAGGTGTGTGCAGTCCACACAGGGGACACACCTGGAGCATGTGTCTCTGCTGGCCAGAGGACAATGTGCTGCTGGACCCTATCAGTCATCTCCTATATAAGGCCACTTCTCTGAGACCCGGGAATGTAACAACCCGAACCTAATGAATAGAAATGCACAGAGAATTAGGAAACGTAAGGAAATAGAGGAATATGTTACAAATGAAATAACAAGACACGACATCTGAAAAGTAACTGAATAAAAGAGGGATAAGCATTCTACCCAATAAAAAAGTGTTCACAGTAATGATTATAAAGATGCTCACCCAAGTCAGGAGAAGAATAGATGGACATAGTGAGAATTTCAACAGAGTAATATGTCATATGTCAAAAAGAACCAAAGAGTGAACAATACAATAAAAGAGATTAAACACACACACACACACACACACACACACACACACACACACACACACATGAGAGAAGCCACGTTATATTATATGATACAGAAGAATAGATCGGTGAAATGGAAAACAGAGTAGTGAAAATTACCCAAACTGAATAGCACAAAGAAAAAACAATTAAGACTCTAGGTAAAGAGACCTCTGAGACAGCATCACGAATATTAACATGAGCATTGCAGGGGGCCCAGAACGAGGAGAAGAGAGAAACGGGCAGATAACTTATTAGACAATATAGTAACTGATAACTTTCCTAACCTAGGGAAGGAAACACACATCCAGGTCCAGGAAACGCAGAGCCCCAAACAAGATGAAGACAAACAGGTCCACACCAAGACATTATAAAGCGCTAAAAATTTAAAGAGGGGTCACAAAAGCAGTGAAATAAAAGGGTCTAGTTATGTTCAATGTATTCCCATAAGACTGTCAGATGACTTCTCAGCAGAATTTGCAGACTAAGAAGGAAGGATAGGATATATTCAATGGGCTAAAAAGAAAAAGTCTACAACAGGAATATTCTACCAGCAAGATTATGATTCAGAATGGAAGGAGAGGGCTTCCCTGATGGCACAGTTGTTGAAAATCTGCCTGCCAATACAGGGGACGTGGGTTCAAGCCCTGATCCAGGAAGATCCCACATGCCACAGAGCAACTAAGCCTGTGTGCCACAACTACTGAGCCTGTGCTCTAGAGCCCACGAGCCACAACTACTGAGCCTGTGCCACAACTACTGAAGCCTGAGCACCTAGAGTCCATGTTCAGCAACAAGAAGAGCCACTGCAATGAGAAGCCCATGCACCACAAAGAATAGCTTCCACTTGCCACAACTAGAGAAAAGCCCATGCAATGCAATGAAGACCTAATGCAGCCAAAAATAAATAAATACATAAATTTATGGAAAAAAAGGAATTGAAGGAGATAACAAGAGTTTCCTAGACTAGCAAAAGCTAAAAGACTTCATCACTAAAAACCAGCCTTATATGCAATGTTGAAGTAATTTACTTAAGCTTAAAAGAAGTCTCACTAATTATTGATAGTAACAAGAAAACAAACAAATGTAAAAATCTCACTGCAAAAAGTATACATAGAGTAAGGGTAGTAGATCAAACATTTATTAAGCTTCTGTAAAGAATATAAGACAATAGTAATATTTTTTAAGAAGAGAGGGCCCAAATAAATTAGAAATGAAAGCAGTGATGTTACAACAGACACCACAGAAATACAAAGTATCCTAAGATACACACAGGGTAACTCAGGGCTCAGAATGCACAGAGCTCACTCTCCATTCCCCTGTACATGAGTTACAAGAACCTCAGAAGCTGAGGAAGGGGTCCCTGAGGGGAGGCACAAAATAGAAGATGTTAAGCATTAACATGACTGTATTTATTTTAAACGTGCCTGAACTACATTCACATGAGATGGTTTTGTCCTGTATGTACATCGGCACCTTTAGTCTGCAGTGCAGATCACTGGCTTCACCACCTCCACTGACACCATTAGCTTCACATGCTGTGGACCATTTCCTATAGGATTTCCATAACGACAAAGCATCAAAGTTTCACAGGACCCAGAGTCTGTGAGACTCCACTCAGTCTCAACTGCACTAAGAGCTGTAGAGTCACAACAGAGACTCCACTCTTGGAGGGCACACAACAGTACTGTGCACATCAGGACCCAAGGGAAGTAGCAGTGACCCCATAGGAGACTGAGCAAACCTACCTGCTAGTTTTAGAGGGTCTCCTGCAGAGGCGGGGGGTGGCTGTGGCTCACCGTGGAGACAAGGACACTGAGAGCAGAAGTTCTGGGAAGTCCTCCTTGGCGTGAGCCCTCCTAGAGTCCGCCATTAGCCCCACCAAAGAACCAGGTAGGCTCTAGTGCTGGGTTGCCTCAGGCCAAACAACCAACAGAGAGGGAACTCAGTCCCATGCATCAGCAGACAAGTGGATTAAAGTTTTATTGAGCTCTGCCCACCAAAGCAACACCCAGCTCTACCCACCACCAGTCACTCACATCAGGAATGTTGCGCAAGCCTCTAAGATAGACTCATCCACCAGAGGGCAGACAGCAGAAGCAAGAAGAACTACAATTGTGCAGGCTGTGGAAGGAAAACCACATTCACAGAAAGATAGACAAAATGAAAAGGCAGAGGCCTTTGTACTAGATGAAGGAACAAGATAAAACCCCAGAAAAACAACTAAATGAGGTGGAGATAGGCAACATTCCAGAAAAAAAATTCAAAGTAATGATAGTGAAGATGATCCAAGACTTTGCAAAAAGAATGGAGGCAAAGATTGAGAAGATGCAAGAAATGCTTAAAAAAGACATAGAAGAATTAAAGAACAAACAAACAAAGATGAACAATACAATAACTGAAATGAAAAATACACTAGAAGGAATCAATAGCAGAATAACTGAGGCAGAAGAACAGATAAGTGACCTGGAAGACAGAAAGGTGGAATTCACTGCTGTGGAACAGCAAAAAAATAATGAAAAGAAATGAAGACAGCCTGAGACCTCTGGGATAACATTAAATGCAACAACATTCGCATTATAGGGGTACCAGAAGGAGAAGAGAGAGAGAAAGGACCCAAGAAAATATTTGAAGAGATTATAGTCAAAAACTTCCCTAGCATGGGAAAGGAAATAGCCACTCAAGTCCAGGAAGCACAGAGAGTCCCAGGCAGGATAAACCCAAGGAGAAAAATGCTGAGACACATAGTAATCAAATTGACAAAAATTAAAGACAAAGAAAAATTATTGAAGGCAACAGGGAAAAATGACAAATAATGTACAAGGGAACTCCCATAAGGTTAACAGCTGATTTCTCAGCAGAAACTCTTCAAAACAGAGGGAGTGGCATGATATATTTAAAGTGATGAAAGGGAAGAACCTACAACCAAGAGAACTCTAACCAGCAAGGATCTCATTCAGATTCGATGGAGAAATTAAAAGCTTTACAGACAAGCAAAAGCTAAGAGAGATCAGCACCACCAAACCAGCTCTACAACAAATGCTAAAGGAACTTCTCTAAGTGGGAAACACAAGAGAATAAAAGGATCTACAAAAACAAACCCATAACAATTAAGAAAATAGTAATAGAAACATACATATCAATATTTACCTTAAATGTGAATGGATTAAATGCTCCAACCAAAAGACACAGGCTTGCTAAATGGATACAAAAACAAGATCCATATATATGCTGTCTATAAGAGACCCATTTTAGACGTAGGGACACATACACACTGAAAGTGAGGGGATGGAAAAGGATATTCCATGCAAATGAAAATAAAAAGAAAGCTGGAGTAGCAATACTCGTATCACATAAAATAGACTTTAAAATAAAGAATGTTACAAGAGACAAGGAAGGACATTACATAATGATCAAGGGATCAATCCAAGAAGATATAACAATTATAAATATATATGTACCCAACATAGGAGCACCTCAATACATAAGGCAACTGCTAACAGCTGTAAAAGAGGAAATTGACAGTAACACAATAATAGCAGGGGACTTTAACAATTTACTTACACCAATGGAGATCATCCAGACAGAAAATTAATAAGGAAACACAAGCTTTAAATGACACAATAGGCCAAATAAATTTTATTGATATTTATAAGACATTCCATCCAAAAACAACAGATTACATGTTCTTCTCAACTGCACACAGAACATTCTCCAGGATAGATCACATCTTGGATCACAAGTAAAGCCTCAGTAAATATAAGAAAACTGAAATCATGTCAAGCATCTGTTCCAACCACAAGGCTATGAGATTAGAAATTAATTACAGGGAAAAAACGTAAAAAAAACACAAACACATGGAGGCTAAACAATACATTACTATGTAACCAAGAGATCAATGAAGAAATACAAGAGAAATAAAAAACTACCTAGAGACAAATGACAACAAAAACATGATGATCCAAAACCTATGGGATGCAGCAAAAGCAGTTCTAAGAGGGATGTTTATAGCAATACAAGCCTACCTCAAGAAACAAGAAAAATCTCAAATAAACAATCTAACCATACACCTAAAGGAATGAGAGAAAGAAGAACAAAACCCAAAGTTAGTAGAAGGGAAGAAATCATAAAGATCAGAGTAGAAATAAATGAAATAGAAACAAAGAAAACAATAGCAAAGATCAATAAAACTAAAAACTGGTTCTTTGAGAAGATAAACAAAAATGATAAACCTTTAGCCAGAATCAAGAAAAACAGGGAGAGGACTCAAATCAATAAAATTAGAAATGAAAATGGAGAAGTTGCAACAGACACCACAGAAATACAAAGCATTCTAAGAGACAACTACAAGCAACTCTATGCCAACTCTATGTAGTTCTGTTTTCTACAGAACTACAAAAAAAATCTTAAAATTTGTATGGAGACACAAAAGACCCTGAATAGCCAAAGCAGTCTTGAGGGAAATTAAAAGAGCTGGAGGAATCAGACTTCCTGACTTCAGACTATACTACAAAGCTACAGTAATCAATACTATATGGTACTGGCACAAAAACAGAAATATAGATCAATGGAACAGGATAGAAAGCCCAGAGATAAGCCTATGTACCTATGGCTAACTCATCTATGACAAAGGAGGCAAGGATATACAATGGAGAAAAGACAGTCTCTTCAGTAAGTCGTACTGGGAAAACTGGCCAGCTACATGTAAAAGAATGAAATTAGAAGACTCCCTAACACCATACACAAAAATAAACTCAAAATGGATTAGAGACCTAAATGCAAGGCAAGACACTATAAAACTCTTAGAGGAAAACATAGGCAGAACACTCTATGACATAAATCACAGCAAGATCCTTTTTGACCCACCTCCTAGAGAAATGGAAATAAAAACAAAAATAAACAAATGGGACCTAATGAAACTTAAAAGCTTTTACACAGAAAAGGAAAACATAAACAAGATGAAAAGACAACCCTCAGAATGGGAGAAAATATTTTCAAATCAAGCAAATGACAAAGGATTAATCTCCAAAATATGCAAGCAGCTCATGTAGCTCAATATCACAAAAACAAACAACCCAATCCGAAAATGGGCAGAAGACCTTAATAGACATTTCTTGAAAGAATCATATACAGATTACCAACAAATACATGAAAGGATACTGAACATCACTAATCATTAGAGAAATTCAAATCAAAACTACAGTGAGGTATCACCTCACAGCAGTCAGAATGGCAATCATCAAAAAATCTACAAACAATAAATGATGGAGAGGCATCTATTGGAGAAAAGGGAACTCTCTTCCACTGTTGGTGGGAATGTAAATTGTTATAGCCACTATAGAGAACAGTATGGAGGTTCCTTAAAAAACTAAAATTAGAAGTACCATATGACCCAGCAATACAACTATTGGGCATTTACCCTGAGAAAACCATAATTCAAAAAGAGTCATGTACAACAATGTTCATTGCAGCTCTATTTACAATAGCCAGGACATGGAAGCAACCTAAGTGTCCATCAAAAGATGAATGGATAAAGAGGATCTGGCACATATATACAATGGAATATTACTCAGCCATGAAAAGAAATGAAACTGAGTTATTTGTAGTGAGGTGGATGGACTTAGAGTCGGTCCTACACAGTGAAGTAAGTCAGAAAGAGAAAAACAAATACTGTATGCTAAAACAGATATATGGAATTTAAAGGAGAAAAAAGCTTACGAAGAACCTAGGGGCAGGACAGGATTAAGGACACAGACATAGAGAAAGGACTTGAGGACATGGGCAGGGGGAAGGGTAAGCTGGGACAAAGTGAGAGAGTGACATGGACATATATACATTACCAAATGTAACATCAATAGCTACTGGGAAGCAGCCACATAGCACAGGGAGATCTGATCAGTGCTTTGTGACCATCTAAAGGGGTGGGATACGGAGGGTAGGAGGGAGATGCAAGAGGGAGGGGATATGGTGATATATGTATGTGTATAGCTGATTCACTTTTTTATACAACAGTAATTAACACACCATTGTAAAGCAATTATACTCCAATAAAGGTGCAAAAGGAAAAAGAAAAAAGAAAGCCCAGAGATAAACCTACACACCTATGGTCAACTAATCTATGACAAAGGAGGCAAGACTATACAAAGGAGAAAAGACTGTCACTTCAATCAGTGGTGCTGGGAAAAATGGACAGCTACATGTAAAAGAATGAAATTAGAACACTTCCTAACAATATACACAAAAATACATTCAAAATAGATTCGAGACCTTAATGTAAGACCACACAGTATAAAACTCTTAGAGGAAAATATAGGAATAATACTCTGACATAAATCACAGCAAGATATTTTTTATTCCACCTCCTAGAGTAATGCAATAAAAAATAAAAATAAACAAATGAGACTTAATGAAATTTAAAACTTTTGCAAAGCAAAGGAAACTACAAACAAGATGAAAAGACAACCCTCAAAATGGGATAAAATATTTGCAAGTGAATCAACAGACAAAGGATTAATCTCCAATATATATAAACAGCTCATGCAGCTCAATATTAAAAAAACAAACCCATACAAAATGGGTAGAAGATCTAAATAAACATTTCTTCCAAGAAGACATAGAGATGGCCAAGAAGCACATGAAAAGCTGCTCAACATCACTAATTATTAGAGAAATGCAAATCAAAACTACAATGAGATATCAGCTCACACTTGTTAGAATGGCCATCATCAGAAAATTTACAAACAACAAATGCTGTAGAGGGTGTGGAGAAAAGGAACCCTCTTCCACTATTGGTGGGAATGTAAATTGATACAGTCACTATGGAGAACAGTATGGAGCTTCCTTAAAAAACTGAAAATAGAATTACCATATGATCCAGCAATCCCACTACTGGTCATATACCCAGAGAAAACCATAAATCAAAAAGACACATTCACCACAATGTTCATTGCAGCACTATTTACAATAGCAAGGTAATGGAAGCAACCTAAATGCCCATAGACAGACGAATGTTTAAAGATGTGGTACATATATACAATGGAATATTACTCAGCCATAAAAAGTAATGAAACTGGATCATTTGTAGAGATGTCGATGGATCTAGAGACTGTCATACAGAGTGAAGTAAGTCAGAAAGAGAAAAACAAATATTGTATATTAATGCATATATGTGGAACCTAGAAAAATGGTACAGATGAACCGGTTTGCAAGGTAGAAATAGAGACACAGATGTAGAGAACAAGAGTATGGACACCAAGGGGTGAAAGCCGTGGGTGGTGGTAGTGGGATGAATTGGGAGATTGGGAGTGACATGTATACATTTACATGTATAAAATAAATAACTAATAAGAACCTGCTGTACAAAAAAATAAAGTAAAATTCAAACATTAAAAAAATTAAATAAAATTAGGGCTTCCCTGGTGGTGCAGTGGTTGCGAGTTCACCTGCCGATGCAGGGGATGTGGGTTCGTGCCCCAGTCCGGGAAGATCCCACATGCCGCAGAGCGGCTGGGCCCGTGAGCCATGGTCACTGAGCCTGCGTGTCCGGAGCCTATGCTCCGCAACGGGGGAGGCCACAACAGTGAGAGGCCCACGTACCACAAAAAATAATAATAAATTAAATTTTTTAAAAAACAGAAAAAATATTCTTCCCTTCCCATAGATGTATTCCCATAGATGTATTTATATGAATGAATTATTTCCATGCTTATATCTATAAATAGAAAGAAGAGGAATAAAACCTACCTTGAACCAAAAAAGAAAAAAGAACAGAACCCACTAGTTATACAGAGCAAATCCCTATCAGGGCACTTGATCCAGTGGTAAACAATTCTGAAGTTGGTCAGAGGTGGGGAATCGTCTCCCATGCAGCCAACATCAACCCTGCAAGGAGCGTCCTCATTGCAAAGCTGGAGGACCGTGCCGAGGCGTCCCTGAGTAAACATGAGCTGAACCCCAGGCCAGCTGCTGCTGAACTGTTCCCACCCTTCCCAGGTAAAAAACCTGAATGTGTGCAAGGACTTGAAAACCTAGAGGAAGGGCCATGGAGCAACACCAGCCACAGCACGCAGGCCGACTTGGGGCCTGCAGGCCAACAAAGGTGGTCTGGGCCCCGGGTGCTCTTCTGGAAGCTTTCCATTTCCCTGCATGACATACCCCTCTTGTCCTGGCCCCCACTGTTTTTTTTCCTTCCTCACCTCTGCCCGGGGAGAAATTCCAGCAGCAGGTATAGGTGACACATCCTCTTCTTTAGCAGGTGGCAGCCTGGCAACTCCTGCAGAAAGTCCGACAGACACCCACCCACACCAGGCCACCCACAGAGACGTGGGCCCTACTCCCTCACACCAGCCCAGCTCCAAGACTGCTGACGGGGCAGAGAATATGGCGTCAGGCACAGCTGCAGGTGTTCTTGCTGCCTGGACTGGTGTTTATATTGACCTCAGCCCAGGCACACCTGGGGAGGGCTGGCTGACTAGGTCAGGCTGCCCAGGTCAGCCAATCCTCGCCCCTCAGGGGCTCACAGTTGCAGAAAATGGGCCTTACTTCACCGGCCAGTTCCAAGGAACAGTTGTGGTATCCTGAGGGTCAGGATAGACAAGGGGCTGCCGCCCTGGCTTGTTTTCTAATCATTTTATCTGGCCCATGAGTGGCAGACAACTTCAAGAAGACCCTCTCCTAATGAGAGGAATCCAGGAGTTAGGGAGAGGAAGGGTGGAGGTGGAGAAAGAGGCCTGGTGTGCCGGCTGCAGTGGAAGTCTCTGGAAGACCAGGTGGAGGGAGGCCGCACAGAGTAATGCCCAGGGTCACAGACCTGTCGGAGCTGCTGTTTGTTAGTTCAAGTCCTGCTCTGAGGTGCTCTCTTTCAGCTCTGAGTGACAGGTGAGCTGGGGGTGCTCTGCAATGAGGGCTACGTGCATGGCTCTTGTGTGCCCAGCCCTGCTGGGGTACCTGCACAGGGGGTTCTGTATCCAAGGAGGGGCCTGACCACAAGAGCCTCGTGGGCTGCTGGGTACCTGCACAGGTGAGCTCCATATCTTGGGAGGGGCCTGACCACGCAAGCCCCATGGTCTGCTCAGTACCTGCCCAGGTGAGCTCCATATCCTGGGAGGGGCCTGACCACAAAAGCCCCGTGGGCTGCTGGGCACCTTTCCAGGTGAGCTCTATATCCTGGGAGGGGCCTGACCACGAGAGCCCTGTGGGCTACTGGGTATCTGGTAAAAGACGTCAGAAGAGTCAGGGAAGCCACTGAGGATATACATCCAGTAATTCCTAATTCCTACACCCTGCTGGTCATTCTACCATGCACCAGAACATGGTATCCTGTATTAGACTTAGATGATGCCTTCTTCTGTATTCCATTAGTCCCAGAGTCACAGAAATTTTGGCTTGTGATTGGAAAGACTCAACATACAACGAAGACAATACTGCTGGGGCTGTCCTGCCCCAAGGGTTCAAAAATTCCCACACCACCTTTGGGGAAACTTAATTAAAACCTAAAAGATCTACCTCTTGGTAAGGGAACCCTACTTCAATATGCAGACAACATTCTGATCGCCAGCCCTACTAAGGAGGCCTCTGAACTGCCTAGCCAATAAAGGATAGAAGGTGTCCAAGAAAAAGGCTCAAATATCACAGACTAAGGTGACCTGCCTGTACTTCATTCTCACAGAAGGTCGGAGAAGTCCATCCCAGGAAAGGAAAGAAGCCATTTGCAGCCTTACCACTTCTAAACCTAGAAGACAGCTTAAGGGTTCCTGGGGAGGTCGGGGTTTGCTGCATCTGGATCCCTAACTACAGTCTAATAGCTGGGCCTCTATATGAAACATTGAAAGGAAAAGATGATGATCCATTTGAATAGAATCCAGAAACAGTCTTTCAAGAATGGAAAGAGCAGTTAATTCAGACCCTTGCCCTGGACCTCCTAATTTAGCTAAACCCTTTGACCTTTACATTCCTGGTAGAAGGTGAATTGCCCTTGGAGTATTAGTGCAAAAACTGGGACCACATGAAATGGAACAATGCAAGAATGCCCTCCAGGTAGGAGAAAGTACGGTCACCAAGGTCTTGGCCCACTGCCCCATCCGGCCAGGATATTGGGGGTATCTAAAAACCTGGAAACCAGCAGCCCGCAAGGCCAGCTCCCTCCTAAGGGAAAAGGACCCCACGTGGTGATCCTAACCACCCACCTTGCCCTGAAGTTGCAGGGGTCACTCCGTGGGCACACTGACCTTGAGTGAAGAGGCCCTCTAATTCCAACCTCCAGAGAGACAACCGGAGGCAATGGGCCCCCATGACGACTGATGTGGCCATCACTTGACCTGGAGCTTCTCTCAGAAAACAACAAGAGTGTGCCCCCAAAGAGCAGACTACTGCTAGCAGGACTTACTGCACCCAGAGCGGAGCTAAAAAGCTTGGGGAGGGAACCATAAGTAACGCTGTCACCATAGAAAAACCTACAGACATCACAGTGACGGTGGCCAATGAGACCGGCTGGATTCCTAGCTACTTCAAAAGTCCGTCGACTCAGTGGCCTTCATGGTCCTGGATCACCACCGGCCCTGGACTGTCTTGGAGTTAAGCAGGAAGGGCTCTGACACCTGGCGCTGTTTGTACGTTAATTCATGGGCCTAACTGAAGAAAGCACAGACTACTCATCAGAGAATCTAGGCTGGCAGAAACCATCAGCCTAAGGTGGCCAAACAAATGTGGGGTGGGGTAAAACGGCCCCCCCCCAGGGTCTCTGCGCATTTCTTTCCTGGACCCTTAAAGGTCATTAGAATCTATAACACTTCAAATGCTGAGGCTCTGGCAGACAAGCACTGAGGCAAGAGGCCTGGGGACAATCAACCTCATCTGGAGGCTGCTGGGGGGAAGTTCTGCCCCTTCCCCCGGGTATGAAGACTCCCAACTCAGCACGAAGCAGTTACAGAAGAGGGGTCTGCACATTCAGCGCCCCAACAATGACAAATGGGACAAAAGGCAGAGGGGGGGTTTGTCACTGGCACAGCCCATGAAATATTCCTGGGAGATAAAAATAGAACCTGGGCAATAAAATAAAGTCTAACCTTTTTTTCCTCTGTGATTTGTCTAATTTTACTTGCTCCTAGGTTTCCACATGCAGAGGTCCCACACCCGGCACTTCACACCAGATTTCCTAGTGCAAAATTGCTGGGTGGACACCTCACCTTGCAGGACCTCATGCAGACTCCACAACACAGAGCCTGAGCTCCAGCCAACACGGACGTCGAGAGCTCCGCCCCTTCCATCCCGCTGACGCTGCCAGAATCCCTACACAGCAGCCCGGCCCACAGCCCGTGGGGGAGTGCATGCTCTCACCTCTCTGTTCGTTGATCAGAGTATAAAGTTTCCTTTGCTCCTGAATCAAACTCAGTCTCCTTCTCTTGGCTCCAATGACACGGGGTAGGGGGACTCTTGTTGCGGCCCACTCTGCAGGATCAGTGACAGAAATTGAGAACATTGTAACTTCAATGAACAGATGTGTGAGCCAAACTGTAATTAACCTAGAGCCGTGTATAAGGCTCGGGTAAAATAAGATGTTTCCAACACATCCATTTAATATTTCCATCATTTTATTATAAGCAAGGTCAGTGGAGGGGTTTGTCTTATTTGTCAGGTCAACATTAGGGAAATGAAGTGATTTCTTTCCAAGGACGTACATCCAATAATCTTGGCTGAAGCTTCAATATTGTTTTGAATGCTTTTCCATTGAAAATGATACCTCTCTTTCAGCTCCCCCATTTCTGATAATTATACAATCTTATAATTTATTATTACCAAAGGGGAAAGGTGTGGGGAGGGATAAATTAAGTTTGGGATTAACACGTACACACTGCTATGTATAAAATAGATCATCAACAAAGAACTACTGTATAGCACAGGGAACTACACTCAATATTTTGTAATAACCTATAAGGGAAAATAATCTGAAAAAGAATAGATATTTTTATCGACATCATCTATCAACGACATGTAAAAATGTAACTTAAGGGAGGCCGATGGTGAGCGCTTCTGACCCTGAAGACTTCAATCATCTAAAGTTCGGACTCTGCCTACTGTCCAAAGCCCTTAATGAACATATGTGTACCCGTAGCTTAAAAATTCCCCAGTTTGGGGTTCGGGGAGACACTAATTTGGAAAAATCTCTGGTGTTCTCTTTACATGCACGGGACCATTCCTACAGCTAAAACATGTGTGTGACACCCAGAAGGTGGTACACCATTTGATTGGGAAGAGTTTGGAAAAGGCATCTCATCTCCTCATCTCCTGGTATTCGGCTTCATCCCTCCAGTGTCTTTCCTAACAATCTCCCCACTTGGGGATGTCAGAACCTTCAACATCCTGTTGCACACAGTTTGGAATTTGTCCAGAGGATGATCCGGAAGGATGAGAAATAATGAGAGACAAGTCCTAGGTGTTCGGACAGGCACATGTCACTTTACTTTCCAATCAGGAAGACAAACTGACCAGAGGCTAAGATTGCCCATGGAAACTGATTAGGGCTTGAGGAAATCCCACTGTTTTGTGGCCAGTTCCCAAAACCACAAGTTGAAAAATGGAACTCAGGGTCACTAAAATTCACGAAACTGCAGAAATGAAAATATCTATCATCGAAAAATGTCCTGAGGTAAGTCACTGAAAAGGACTTGTAAGCAAGGAAGAATGGCAGGAAAGGGATTTGAAGAGGTAGAAAAGACTCGCCAAGAAAGCACAAAAAAGAGGCTGAACATCTTCAACGGTGCAGTTGGCTAAAAAGGGCGTATCCTTTTTTCCTGAATATATTTAAGAAAAGGGAATACACCCTTTTTAGCCAACCAAACAGGTGGGCATTGCAAATCAATACTACAAACCGTTATCACTTTGCATCAGTCAGAAAAGCCATCCCCATAAAGTGTAAACACCAGAAATTCAGGACAGGGTGAGGAGAGAAGGGAGTCCTGTGAGGCTGATAGTGGAAATGTAAATTGCCAAAGGCCACTCTGAAGAAGTGTATTGTGTTTACTAAAACATCTAAACAAATGAGCTACAGAGCATAGGGCACTTGCACTCATGAGCATATATCTTAGGAGAAACAAAAATCGACAGGATACAGGCACCCCAACGTTTACCATATCTCTGTTTAAAAGAGCCTCGACTTGGATACAATCTAAATATACCTGGAAGGAAAAAAATGGATAAATGAGATGTGGTACGTGGGTTATAACTCAGCCAGGAAATCAATGAAATAAGGTCAGTTGAATTAACTCAGGAGTAGTTATGTACGATCATTCTAAGTAACATAAGTCTGAAAGAAAAAGACACATATCATAAGATATAACTTAAAGGTAGTATCAAAAATGGCTACACATGAAATAAATTACAAAACAGAAACATAGTCAAATATGTAGAAAAAAACACATAAGGCTGCTAATGGGGAAAGGTGGGAAGGGGTGAGGCAATATCCAGGAGATTGAAATTAGCAAAGATACTGTTGCAAATACCAAATTGATAATAGACAGGCCTACACATACCTCAAAGAACTGCACTCAGCACACCCAAGTCACCGGAAAATTATATACGACTGGTAAGAAAATGAAAAAGAATTTATTGATGTCTCTCTGTACGTGAATGAAGTGGATGTACAGCAGTGAGAAACAGCATTGAAAATCAGCTGTAACCAATGTAATAATAAACAAAAAAATTCTAAAAAACAGTGACAGACATAAAAACTCTTATAACTTTGCTCAGGGGCTGTGATGCAACATGGGATTGAACACATCGAGACACACAGCAGGATGAGACATAAGGCTAGACACTCTTGGGGCTGAGAGGATTGGTGAGGTTGGGGGAGCAAATGCAGACCCTTTAGAGTAATACTGTGTGTTACCCATTCCATGGGTCCCAACTCTCCATGTTCAATGGAATCTTCCTACAGCGAAAACATGCATGGAAAACCCAGAGGATGGTTCACCGAGTGATTGGGAAAGTTTTCTACAATGCACCTCATATTTCATTTCCTGGTGCTCAGGTTTGTCATTCCAGCCGCTTTACTAACAATCTCCCCACTTGGAGAATCAGCACCTTTAACCTCCTGTTTTGCACAATTTGCAACATGTCTGGAGGATGAACGGAAAGATGGGGAACAAATGAGAGACAAGCTGTAGGTGTGTGGCCAGGCACATGTCACTCTAATTTGCCATCACAAAGAGGAATTAACCAAAGGCTGAGGATGCCGCCCTGGAACCAGAATAGAGCCTGAAGTGATCCTGCAGATATGCCGCCAGATCCCCAAAAAAGCGAGTGGAAATATGGACCTCAGGTGCACTGCAACTCACAAACCTACAGAGTTATAAATGAAAACTACAATCCAAAAATACATGGAGGTAAGACAACGAAGAGGATTTGAAAGCAACGCAGAATTGCTGGAAACAGATTTCAAGAGGTAGATCGGACTGGATTTTACAACAAATGAAAAGCGGCAGAACTTGGACAATGATGCAGGTGGCCAAAAGGGTGTGTGCGGTTTTTCTTGAATATATTCAGGAAAAAACGCATACGCCCTTTGTGGCCAACCAAGCAAGCACGGAGAGCAAATCAGCACTACAAAGAAGTCTTACTTCCCCCCGGTCAAAAGGGCCATCCAAAAAAAGTGTCAAAAGCAGAAAGGCAGGACAGGCCATGGAGACAAGGGAGCCTTGTTAAGCTGGTGTGTGGGATGTCAACTGCCAAAAGCCACTCTGGAGAACTGTATGGTGTTTCCTAAAACATCTAAAAAACAGAGCCACAGAGCATAGGACATACACATGGGTGTATATCTTGGGAAAACTAAAAATCAACCAGACATAGGCACCCCAAAGTTTAGGGCTGCTCTCTTTACAAGAACTTCGATATTGGTACACCTTACATATCCCAGGGAAGAGAAAAAAAGACAAAGAAGTTGTGCTACTTAGGTACAATGGAATATCACTCAGCTGTGAAATCAATGTCATAAGGCTAGTAGCAACATAATGAGTGGATTTAGGTATGATGATGCTAAGTGAAATAAGTCACACAGAAAAATAAACTTATGATAAGATATCCCTTATAGAGGGAATGTAAAAATCGCTACGCATGAACTGAATTACCAAACAGAACAGAGTCACGCTTTTAGAAAACACACTTATGCCTGCTTAAGGGGAAAGGTGAGGTGGGGTGATGCATAAAACTAGAGTTTGAAATTAGCATAGATACCGTTCCATAACCCAAATATGTAATACACACGACCTACTCCTTGCTCAATGAACTGGGCTAAACACCTTCTATTCACTGCAGAAGAATATATCAGACTAGTAAGCATCTTAAAACCTTAGTATGGATATCTCTCTGTAAGTGAATCAAGTGTGTGTAAAGTGGCAAAAACACAGCAGTGAATATCAGCTAAACCCCATTATAAAAATACATTTCAAAAACAAAAAAAACAAGCACGTGAAAGAGAGAGAAAGTCTTCCAAAATGCGTTCAGGACCTGTGATGCAGCAAGGATTGACCACATCTACAAACACAGCAGGATGAGACATAGGCTGGATACTCTAGGGGCTGAGAGGATTGATGAGGTTGGGTGGGCAAATGCAGACCCTTTAAAGTAATACTCTGTGCTACCAATTCCATGGGGCCCAACTCTCCATATTCAAGGGAATCTTCCTACAGCAAAAACAATCATGGGAAACCCAGTGGTTGTTAACACCTGGTGATTGTGAAAGCTTTGTAATACGCACGTAATTTTTCATCTCCTGGTACTCGGGTTCGCCATTCCAGTGGCTTTACTAAAAATCTCCCCACTTGGAGAATCAGCAATTTTAAACTCCTGTTTCATACTCTCTGCAATTTGTCCGGAGGATTAACTGGAAGAGGGGGAACCAATGACAGATTAGCTGTAGATGTTGGACAGGCACATGTCATTCTAATTTCCCATCACGAAGTAGAATTAGCCAAAGGCTCAGCCTGCTCCTACCCCAGAACAACAATAGGGCCTGAAGGAATCCTGCAGTTTTGTGGCCAGCTCACAAAAAAGCGAGTTGAAAAATGGAGCTCAGGGGCATTGGACTTCTGAAACCTGCAGAGTTCTAAATGATAACTAGCGTTCAAAAAGTATATTGAAGTAAAGCAATGAAGAGGGTTTGAAAGCAAGGCAGAATTTCAGGAAACAGATTTCAAGAGGTAGATCGGACTGGCCTTTACAGCACATGAAAATCGGCAGAACTTCGACAATGATGCAGTTGGCCAAAAAGGGCGTATTAATTTTTTCCTTAACCTAACCCGTACCCTAACCCTAACCCATACCCTAACCCTAACCCATACCCTAACCCTAACCCGTATCCTAACCCCTAACCCTAACCCGTACCCTAACCTTAACTCGTACCCTAACCCCCAACCTAACCCTGCTGGGCCACTAGCAGTTCCCCGGCATGTTGGCCCCTGCAGTGCGGAGCCTGCTCCAGGCTGGACTCATGGAGAAAAAGGCCCCAGCAGGGCGGGGGAGCTGCGGGCCCCGGGAGACAACCCAATTTTTAAATGGAAAAAGGACTTGAAACGACCCTTCCCCAGATAAGACATACATATGGTCAACAAACAGCTGAAGAGATGTTAAATCATTAGTCACGATTAAAATGCACATTAATAGCAGAAAGCTATATCCCCTCACAGACAGTAGGAGGCCTATGATCAAGAAAATTAAAAATAACAAATTTTGGCAAAAATGTAGAGAAACTGATACAGAGTTTCCCATGAGGAAAATGAATCGGTCCTGGAGATGGATGGTGAGAATATTTGTACAACAATGTGAATGTAGTTAATGTCATAGAACTTTGTAACTGTATACTCAGAAGGTTTGAATGGTAAATGTTAGTTTTCATCACAGTGAAAAAATGAATGAAACAATGATGATACATGTTAGAACGTGGATGAACACTGAAAACATTCTAAGTGAAAGAGGTCATACAGAAAAGGTCACCCAGATCATACTCATCTCATGTGTATTAAATCCACAAAGGTTATGAAAATGAGGGAAAGTCTCGGTAATGGTTTCAGAAAAAGAAAACTGGATCAGAATGGGAAAAGACATTTCCATAGAGTTGGGGAAATGGTGAATGTTGAAGTGGACTTGTGGATAGCATTATAAGGTGGAACCATAAAATTTCCTCTTTAGGGCTTTATGCGCTGGTTCCCTGGAAAAGGAGTCCCAGTATTGGGTAAAACACACTGGAGTAGTTTATGTGAGGTTTAGTGTTTTGTACTGCTACTTACAGTTGTCTTATACACTGGAAATTACTGGGAAGTACATTAATTTTCAATGTAGAAGAACCAGGTCAAAACCATGCCCTCAAAAAGGAGCTAAGACATCAAACTTCATTATAGAGGCAAAGCCTTAACCAGATCCAGTTCACCTAACATGGTAACGCTCATCATTCCTGTTGGAATCTACACATTATTAACAGGCACTATGAGAAGATTATATTATGACCCACTATGTCGCGGGTGCTGTGGATGACCTTGTTGTAGTAGAAACGCACGGATTTCTGAATTCTAGTTTTCCACATCAAACCACCAAAAACCTGCTAGAACTAATAAAATAATTCAGTAAAGCCACAGAGTAAAAAATCAGTACACAAAAATCACTTCTATTACTTAAAAACATTTTTTTCAATATATTTATTTATTTACTTATTTTTGGGTGCTTTTTGTCTTCATTGCTGGGCATGGCCTTTCTCTACTTGCAGCAAGCAGGGGCTCTCCTGAACTAACACTCCTGAAGTAACGTGCAGTGTGTTGCCCATCACTCAGCATACACAGAGGGCCACCGAGGGACCTATGGGCTTCGACGTTGCTCAGCAGGCCCACAGGCGTGTAGGGGTACTCAGTGATATTGGAGAGAAAATGATGCACACCGGTGCGGCCCACGATTCCGAGTAGGGTACTTCATCACAAATAAAGAAGAACAGCGATGAAGACCTCATGGAAACAGTTGCACGCCTCCCTTTGTACATGGCTGCTAAGAGTGCCTAACCTCAAGGCAAGTCCTCACATTGAGTTTCCGTTCAGCTCTAGAGCATAGCAGGATGAGATCCACGACAGCCATGGAAGCACGCGATGTAGCTACAGAAAATGTATTTCCTTCCATGAGCCATGCTTACGGTGGTTAGAGGCCTGTAAAGAGCACGGAATTTCTGGAGCCTTCAAGGCAGCATGAATGGAGCTTTCAAAATGGGAAGGCAAGGTTAGTAGCGTAGGACCCCATTTCCATGGGCAAAAGCAGCATACATCCCTGTGGTTTCTCACAAGTCAAAAGACGCAGTGATTACACAGTGGTTCCTTCCTTGAATCAACTTCTCGAAGCAGGGTGTTCTGCATGTGGCGAACTGCCACCATCACAGAATGCCCCGGCGAGGCTTCCGGGCCTGTGCCTGTTCAAAAGCCTGCTTTGCTACATGAAGACATGGGCTTTAGTTGCAGTAGAAAGGCAAGCTGGCGTTCTCCTACAGGCAGGGTGACTTCACGAAGGAGGTCCTACATGGAAGGTGAAGCCGAGTGTTTTCCTCAGGGCCGCACAGATTAGGGAAATGTGTCCGATATCCACGACATGTTGGAGCTGGCTAGGACGGTGTTAGTGAAGCTGTGGGATTCGTGGGTAAATCAACCTCTCCCAAGAAAGAGTGCACTGTGTTGCCCTACACTCGGACTAAACAGAGTGACTCCAAAGGCCTAAGACCCTGGATGATGCTTAGAAGGATCAGGGTAGATTGGGGAGACCAAGTGCTCTTGCACAGAATACGGTGCACATGCCAGGCTCCTATGACATCAGGCAGGAGGTCCAAGATGGAACGCGAAGCCGAGTGTTCTCAGTGCAGCTCAGACTAGGGCAATGATTCCGACATCGGCAGCATGATGGAGCTGGCTAGAACAGTGATCGTGAAGCTGTGAGAGGGCTGGAGAAATCAAGCTCCCCCAACACAGAGTACAGTGTGCTGCCTTACACTCAGCATACACAGAGGCACTGGAAGGGCTACGGGCCTGGATGTTTCTCAGCTGACTCAGGGGGACCAGAGGGTACTCTGTGTTCTTGCAGGGAATGCAGTGCCCACACGAGGTTCCTATGTGTACTGAAAATCCTACTGCCTTTGAAATAAAGCAGAGCAGTGAATCTGGCCTCATGGAAACTGCTGCCTGCCTTCGCCTCTGCACTGGAATTCAGGGCCTTACCTCCAGGCAAGTGCTCACGTTGAGTGTCCTGTGAGCGCCACATCATGTTAGGATGAGGGATTTCACCTTAAGTAGAGTGACTTCAGGTACGAGGTCCTTGAAGACTTGTAAGCAGAATGTTTGCTCATGGCAGCTCAGATGAGCTCCTTGACGAAGACTTCCAGGACACGGTGGAGTGTCTGGAAATGTGGTGTTTAGGCTGTTCGAGTGCTCTGGAAATGTAGCTCCCCTGAAGTGACGTGCAGTGTGTTGACCGTCATTTGACATACACAGAGGGCCTCCGAGGGACCTATTCGTGTCGACGTTGCTCAGCAGGCCCACAGGCATCTAATGGTACTCAGTGATCTCGGAGGGAAAATGATGCACACCGGAGGGGCCCAGGATTCGGAGTAGGGTACTTCCTCACCAATAAAGCAGAACAGCGATGAAGAGTTCATGGAAACAGCTGCAGGCCTCCCTTTCTGCATTTCTCCTCAGGGCCAACCCTCAAGACAAGTGCTCAAGTTGTCTGCTAACAACAGCCAGGACCGTAGCCCTTCCGAGTCACTCTGTGTATGCCCAAGTGCAAGGCCACACACGTTACGCTCTTTCATGACGGAGCTTGATTAGCCCAACACTCTCACAGCTTCAGGAATCCCGTTCTAGAAAGCTCCAACATGCCAAGGATGTCCGACTCATTGCCTTAGTCTGAGCTGCACTAAGAAAAACACTTGGCTTCGCATTCCACCTGGGGCCTCCTACCTGATGTCATAGGAGCCTGGCATGGCACCGTATTACCTGCAAGTACACTGAGTGCCCCCACCCTCCCGTGTGCCTGCTAAGGAATATTCTGTCCATAACCCCTCAGACTCAATCTGTGTAGGCGGAGTGTAGGGCCACACACTTCACGTATTCTTAGGAGAGCTTGAATTCCCCAGAACTCCCACGGGTTCACGAACACCGTTCGAACCAGTTTCCATCCTGCATTGGAAGTCGGAAAATTTGCCTAGTCCAAGCTGCACTGAGCAAAACACTCGGCTTCGCATTCCATCTTGGACATCCTACCTGAAGTCCCCCTTCCTCTAAGAGAAAGTTGGCTTGCATTCCTACTGCAACTAAAGCCCATTTCTCCGTGTATCAGAGCAGGCTGTTGAAGAGGCCCAAACCAGGAGGACTAACAAGTGCGTTCCATGTTGGAGGCAGTTCGCTAGATGCAGAACACCCTGCTTCGAGAAGCGGATTCACAGAAGGAAACGATGTTTAATCAATGTCTCTTTTGACTTTAGAGAAAGCACAGGATGGATGCTGCCTGTGCCCATGGAAATGCTGGCGTGACGGTATAAACTTGCCTTCCCATTTTGAAATCTCCAGTCCTGCTGCTTTGAAGCCTCCGGAAATTCCGTGCTGTCGACGGGCCCTAGCCAACGTAGACTTGGCTCTGGGAAGAAAATGCATTTTCTCTAGCTACACCAGGTGCTTCCATGGCCGTCATGGAGCTCATCCTGCCGTGCTCGAGAGCTGAAGGGTGAGTGAACGTGAGGACTTGCCTCAAGGTTAGACCTGAGGAGCCACGCAGAAACGGAGGCAGGCAGCTGTTTCCATGACGTCCTCATCGCTGTTCTGCTTTATTTGTGAGGAAGTACCCTACTCCAAATCGTGGGGCCCTCCCATGTGCATCATTTTCCCTCCAAGTTCACTGAGTACCCCTACACGCCTGTGGGGCTGGTGAGCAATGTCGAGGTCCATAGGTCCCTCAGTGGCCCTCTGTGTATGCCGAGTGACGGGCAACACACTGCACGTTACTTCAGGAGAGTTACAGCTCCAGAGCAGTCAAACGGCCTCAGGAACACATTTGCAGACAGTGCACCATGCCCTGGAAGTCTTCCTCAAGGTCCTCCTCTGAGTTGCCATGAGAAAACACTCTGCCTACAATTCTTCGAAGACCTCGTAACTGAAGTCTCTCTACTTAAGGTGAATGCACCTTCCTAACATGGTGTGGCGCTCATGCGATACTCAATGTGCGCACATTCCTGGAGGTAAGGCCCTGAATTCCAATGCAGAGGCGGAGGAAGGCAGCAGTTTCCATGAGGCCGCCGTCACAGCTGTGCATTATTGGAAAGGCAGTAGGCTTTTCCGGACACCTAGGAGCCTCGTGTGGGCACCGTATTCGGTGCAAGAGCACTGAGTCCCCGCAGGCTTCCCTTGGTCTGCTAAGCAACAGCCGGAACGTAGCCCTTCCGAGTCACTCTGTGTATGCCCAAGTGTAAGGCCACACATTACACTCTTTCTTGAGAGAGCTTGATTATCCCAACTCTCTCATGGCTTCACGAACACTGTTCTAGAAAGCTCCAACATGCCGAAAATGAATCGGTCCTGGAGAAGGATGGTGAAAATATTTGTACAACAATGTGAATGTAGTTAATGTCACAGAACTTTGTAATTTTATACTCAGAATGGTTTGAATGGTAAATGTTAGTTTTCATCACAATGAAAAAATGAATGAAACACTGATGATACATGTTAGAACGTGGATGAACACTGAAAACATTCTAACTGAAAGAGGTCATACAGAAAAGGTCACCGCGATCATACTCATCTCGTGTGTATTAAATCCACGAAGGTTTTGAAAATGAGGGAAAGTCTCGGTAATGGTTTCAGAAAAAGAAAACTGGATCAGAATGGGAAAAGACATTTCCATAGAGTTGGGGAAATGGTGAATGTTGAAGTGGACTTGTGGATAGCATTATAAGGTGGAACCATAAAATTTCCTCTTTAGGGCTTTATGCGCTGGTTCCCTGGAAAAGGAGTCCCAGTATTGGGTAAAACACACTGGAATAGTTTATGTGAGGTGGACAGTTTTGTACTGCTACTTACAGTTTTCTTATACACTGGAAATTACTGGGAAGTACATTACTTTTCAATGTAGAAGAACCAGGTCAAAACCATGCTCTCAAAAAGCAGCGAAGACATCAAACTTCATTATAGAGGCAAAGCCTTAACCAGATCCAGTTCACCTAACATGGTAACGCTCATCATTCTTGTTGGAATCTACGCATTATTAACAGGCACTATGGGAAGATTATATTATGACCCACTATGTCGTGGGTGCTGTGGATGACCTTGTTGTAGTAGAAACGCACGGATTTCTGAATTCTAGTTTTCCACATCAAACCACCAAAAACCTGCTAGAACTAATAAAATAATTCAGTAAAGCCACAGAGTAAAAAATCAGTACACAAAAATCACTTCTATTACTTAAAGTTTTTTTAAAAATATATTTATTTATTTACTTATTTTGGGGTGTTTTGTGTCTTCATTGCTGTGCACAGCCTTTCTCTACTTGCAGCAAGCAGGGGCTCTCCTGAACTAACACTCCTGAAGTAATGTGCAGTGTGTTCCCCATCACTCGGAATACGCAGAAGTCCACCGAGGGAACTATGGGCTTCAACGTTGTTCAGCAGGCCAAAGGCTTGTAGGGGTACTCAGTGATATTGGAGAGAAAATGATGCACACCGGTGCGGCCCACGATTCGGAGTAGGGTACTTCATCACAAATAAAGAAGAACAGCGATGAAGACCTCATGGAAACAGTTGCACACCTCCCATTGTACATGGCTGCTCAGAGTGCCTAACTTCAAGGCAAGTCCTCACATTGAATTTCCGTTCAGCTCTAGAGCATAGCAGGATGAGCTGCACGACAGCCATGGAAGCACGCGTTGTAGCTACAGAAAATGTATTTCCTTCCATGAGCCATGCTTACGGTGGTTAGAGGCCTGTAAAGAGCACGGAATTTCTGGAGGCTTCAAGGCAGCATGAATGGAGCTTTCAAAATGGGAAGGCAAGGTTAGTAGCGTAGGACCCCATTTCCATGGGCAGAAGCAGCATACATCCCTGTGGTTTCTCACAAGTCAAAAGACGCAGTGATTACACAGTGGTTCCTTCCTTGAATCAACTTCTCGAAGCAGGGTGTTCTGCATGTGGCGAACTGCCACCATCACGGAATGCCCTGGTGACGCTTCCGGGCCTGTGCCTGTTCAAAAGCCTGCTTTGCTACATGAAGACATGGGCTTTAGTTGCAGTAGAAAGGCAAGCTGGCTTTCTCCTACAGGGAGGGTGACTTCACGAAGGAGGTCCTACATGGAAGGTGAAGCCGAGTGTTTTTCTCAGGGCAGCACAGACAAGGGAAATGTGTCCGATATCCACAGCATGTTGGAGCTGGCTAGAACGGTGTTAGTGAAGCTGTGGGATTCGTGGGTAAATCAACCTCTCCCAAGAAAGAGTGCACTGTGTTGCCCTACACTTGGACTAAACAGAGTGACTCCAAAGGCCTAAGACCCTGGATGATGCTTAGAAGGATCAGGGTAGATTGGGGAGACCAAGTGCTCTTGCACAGAATACAGTGCACATGCCAGGCTCCTATGACATCAGGCAGGAGGTCCAAGATGGAATGAGAAGCCGAGTGTTCTCAGTGCAGCTCAGACTAGGGCAATGATTCCGACATCGGCAGCATCATGGAGCTGGCTAGAACGGAGATCGTGAAGCTGTGAGATTGCTGGGGAAATCAAGCTCCCCCAACACAGAGTACAGTGTGCTGCCTTACACTCAGCATATACAGAGGTACTGGAAGGGCTACGGGCCTGGATGTTTCTCAGCTGACTCAGGGGGGCCAGAGGGTACTCTGTGTTCTTGCAGGGAATGTGGTGGCCACACGAGGTTCCTATGTGTACTGAAAATCCTACTGCCTTTGAAATAAAGCAGAGCAGTGAATCTGGCCTCATGGAAACTGCTGCCTGCCTTCGCCTCTGCACTGGAATTCAGGGCCTTACCTCCAGGCAAGTGCTCACGTTGAGTGTCCTGTGAGCGCCACATCATGTTAGGATGAGGGATTTCACCTTAAGTAGAGTGACTTCAGGTACGAGGTCCTTGAAGACTTGTAAGCAGAATGTTTGCTCATGGCAGCTCAGATGAGCTCCTTGACGAAGACTTCCAGGACACGGTGGAGTGTCTGGAAATGTGGTGTTTAGGCTGTTCGAGTGCTCTGGAAATGTAGCTCCCCTGAAGTGACGTGCAGTGTGTTGACCGTCATTTGACATACACAGAGGGCCTCCGAGGGACCTATTCGTGTCGACGTTGCTCAGCAGGCCCACAGGCATCTAATGGTACTCAGTGATCTCGGAGGGAAAATGATGCACACCGGAGGGGCCCAGGATTCGGAGTAGGGTACTTCCTCACCAATAAAGCAGAACAGCGATGAAGAGTTCATGGAAACAGCTGCAGGCCTCCCTTTCTGCATTTCTCCTCAGAGCCAAACCTCAATGCAAGTGCTCAAGTGGTCTCCTAACAACAGCCAGGACCGTAGCACTTCCGAGTCACTCTGTGTATGCCCAAGTGTAAGGCCACACACATTACGCTCTTTCATGACGGAACTTGATTAGCCCAACACTCTCACAGCTTCACGAACCCCGTTCTAGAAAGCTCCAACATGCCAAGGATGTCCGACTCATTGCCTTAGTCTGAGCTGCACTAAGAAAAACACTTAGCTTCGCATTCCATCTGGGGCCTCCTACCTGATGTCATAGGAGCCTGGCATGGCACGGTATTACCTGCAAGGACACTGAGTGCCCTCAACCTCCCGTGTGCCTGCTAAGGAATATCCTGGCCCGTATAGCCCTTCGGAGTCACTCTGTGTAGGCGGAGTGTAGGGCCACACACTTCACGTTTTCTTGGGAGAGCTTGAATTCCCCAGAAATCCCACGGGTTCACGAACATCCTTTAAACCAGTTTCCATCCTGCATTGGAAGTCGGAAAATTTGCCTAGTCCAAGCTGCACTGAGCAAAACACTCGGCTTCGCATTCTATCTTAGACATCCTACCTGAAGTCCCCCTTCCTCTAAGAGAAAGTTGACTTGCATTCCTACTGCAACTAAAGCCCATTTCTCCGTGTATCACAGCAGGCTGCTGAAGAGGCCCAAACCAGGAGGACTAATAAGTGCGTTCTATGTTGGAGGCTGTTCGCTAGATGCAGAAAACCCAGCTTCGAGAAACGGATTCACAGAAGGAAACGATGTTTAATCAATGTCTCCATTCACTTTAGAGAAAGCTCAAGATGGATGCTGCCTGTGCCCATGAAAATGCTGGCGTGACGGTATAAACTTGCCTTTCCATTTTGAAATCTCCAGTCCTGCTGCCTTGAAGGCTCCGGACATTCTGTGCTGTCGACGGGCCCTAGCCAACGTAGGCATGGCTCTGGGTAGAAAATGCGTTTTCTCTAGCTACAACAGGTGCTTCCATGGCCGTTGTGGAGCTCATCCTGCCGTGCTCGAGAGCTGAAGGGAGAGTCAACGTGAGGACTTGCCTCAAGGTTAGACCCTGTGGAGCCACGCAGAAACGGAGGCAGGCAGCTGTTTCCATGACGTCTTTGTCGCTGTTCGGCTTTATTTGTGAGGAAGTACCCTACTCCCAATTGTGGTGCCATCCGGTGTGCAGCATTTTCCCTCCAAGTTCACTGTGTACCCCTACACGCCTGTGGGACTGGTGAGCAACGTCGAGGCCCATAGGTCCCTCGGTGGCCCTCTGTGTATGCCGAGTGACAGGCAACACACTGCACGTTACTTCAGGATAGTTACAGTTCCAGAGCACTCAAACGGCCTCAGGAACACATTTGCAGACAGTGCACCGTGCCCTGGAAGTCTTCCTCACGGTCCTACTCTGAGCTGCCATGACAAAACACTCTGCCTACAATTCTTCGAAGACCTCGTAACTGAAGTCTCTCTACTTAAGGTGAATGCACCTTCCTAACATGGTGTGGCGCTCATGCGATACTCAATGTGCGCACATTCCTGGAGGTAAGGCCCTGAATTCCAATGCAGAGGCGGAGGAAGGCAGCAGTTTCCATGAGGCCGCCGTCACAGCTGTGCATTATTGGAAAGGCAGTAGGCTTTTCCGGACACCTACGAGCCTCGCGTGGGTACTGTATTCACTGCAAGAGCACTGTGTTCCCGCAGGCTCCCCTGGGTCTGCTAACCAAAACCGGGCCCGTAGCCCTTCCGAGTCACTCTGTGTATGCCCAAGGGTAAGGCCACACATTACGCTCTTTCTTGAGAGAGCTTGATTAGCCCAACTCTCTCACGGCTTCACGAACACTGTTCTAGAAAGCTCCAACATGCCAAAAATGAATTGGTCCTGGAGATGGATGGTGAAAATGTTTGTACAACAATGTGAATGTAGTTAATGTCACAGAGCTTTGTAACTGTATACTCAGAATGGTTTGAATGGTAAATGTTAGTTTTCATCACAATGAAAAAATGAATGAAACACTGATGATACATGTTAGAACATGGATGAACACTGAAAACATTCTAAGTGAAAGAGGTCATACAGCAAAGGTCACCCCGATCATACTCATCTCGTGTGTATTAAATTCATGAAAGTTTTGAAAATGAGGGAAAGTCTCTGTCATTGTTTCAGAAAAAGAAAACTGGATCAGAATGGGAAAAGACATTTCCATAGAGTTGGGGAAATGGTGAATGTTGAAGTGGACTTTTGGATAGGATTATAAAGTGGAACCATAAAAAATTGGATTATAAGGTGGAACCATAGAATTTCCTCTTTAGGGCTTTATGCCCTGGTTCCCTGGAAAAGGAGTCCCAGTATTGGGGAAAACACACTAGAGTAGTTTATGTGAGGTGGAGTGTTTTGTACTGCTACTTACAGTTTTCTTATACACTGGAAATTACTGGCAAGTACATTACTTTTCAATGTAGAAGAACCAGGTCAAAACGATGCCCTCAAAAAGCAGCGAAGACATCAAACTTCATTATAGAGGCAAAGCCTTAACGAGATCCAGTTCACCTAACATGGTAATGCTCATCATTCTTGTTGTAATCTATGCATTATTAACAGGCACCAAGGGAAGATTATATTATGACCCACTATGTTGTGGGTGCTGTGGATGACCTTGTTGTAGTAGAAACGCACGGATTTCTGAATTCTATTTTTCCACATCAGAGCACCAAAAATATGCTATAACTAATAAAATAATTCAGTAAAACCACAGAGTAAAAAATCAGTACACAAAAATCACTTCTATTACTTAAAAATTTTTTTAAAAATATATTTATTTATTTACTTATTTTTGGGTGCTTTTGGTCTTCATTGCTGTGCACGGCCTTTCTCTACTTGCAGCAAGCAGGGGCTCTCCTGAACTAACACTCCTGGAGTAACGTGCAGTGTGTTGCGCATCACTCGGCATACACAGAGGGCCACCGAGGGACCTATGGGCTTCGAAGTTGTTCAGCAGGCCCACAGGCGTGTAGGGGTACTCAGTGATATTGGAGAGAAAATGATGCACACTGGAGCGGCCCACGATTCGGAGTAGGGTACTTCATCAGAAATAAAGAAGAACAACGATGAAGACCTCATGGAAACAGTTGCACGCCTCCCTTCGTACATGGCTGCTCAGGGTGCCTAACCTCAAGGAAAGTCCTCACATTGAGTTTCCGTTCAGCTCTAGAGCAATGCAGGATGAGCTCCACGACAGCCATGGAAGCACGCGGTGTAGCTACAGAAAATGTATTTCCTTCCATGAGCCATGCTTACGGTGGTTAGAGGCCTGTAAAGAGCACGGAATTTCTGGAGCCATCAAGGCGGCATGAATGGAGCTTTCAAATGGGAAGGCAAGGTTAGTAGCGTAGGACCCCATTTCCATGGGCAAAAGCAGCATACATCCCTGTGGTTTCTCACAAGTCAAAAGACGCACTGATTACACAGTGGTTCCTTCCCTGAATCAACTTCTCGAATCAGGGTGTTCTGCATGTGGTGAACTGCCACCATCATGGAATGCCCTGGCGGGGCTCCTGGGCCTGTGCGTGTTCAAAAGCCTGCTGTGCTACATGAAGACATTGGCTTTAGTTGCAGTAGAAAGGCAAGGTGTCTTTCTCCTACAGGGAGGTTGACTTCACAAAGGAGGTCCTAGAGGGAAGGTGAAGCCGAATGTTTTTCTCAGGGCAGCACAGACTAGGGAAATGTGTCCAATATCCACATGTTTCTTCCCGCGACTGTGGGGAAAATGTTGTGGAGCGAACATCACTTTGGAAGTACAAGTGTCAGAATTCCTTTCCGGGGCACCATCAAGATATCACATTCGTAGCATGCAGGTAGCTTCCTCCAAAGCTGTGCATTCGCAGCCAGCTTCAAGGGTTTGCCTTTGTGGATAGACTCACGTGGAGATGGCGCTGGAGATGGCCTCTGCTTCTATGCTCTTTGAGAAGGCTTCTTTGAGGAACCTCTTACCATAGCCTCTGCAAAGTACAGCCTTCTGCCTCTCTCATATACTTACTTACGTGGGAGAGCTTGTCTTGTCTTGTGAGAAACCTAGAGCCCCTTCTCCTGAAGGGAAAATGTCCATTTTCTGTGCTTATTTTGCACACAGGGAAATGTCTTCATGGCTGGTGTTTGGCCTTTACCCACTCGAGGGAGGGCAGCTTCCCATTCACTTTAGAGATGGCACTCCTGCAGTACTGTGGGCCATGACTGTGCCTCGAAGACAGTAAACTACCCTTTCCATTGGAAGAGGGCACGCACGGAATGGGAAGTCTCTGTTCTCTTGGAGAAGTAGGTGGTACTACTGCGCCGGAGTATTTGGTGGCTCACTGCCCACTAGCAATGTTTCTGCCCGCCACAGTGGGGCAAACATTCTGCAGTGAAGCTCACTCCGGAAGTACAAGTGCCATAATTCCTTTCCGGGCCATCACCAAGATATCACATTCGTAGCATGCGGGTAGCTTCCTCCTAAGCTCTGCATTAGCAGCCAGCTTCAAGGGGTTCCCATTGTGGATAGACTCTCGGGGAGATGCCGCTGGAGACGGCGTCTGCTTCTATGGTGTTTGAGAAGGCTGCTTTGAGGAACCTCTAACCGTAGCCTCTGCGAAGTACAGACTTCTGACTCTCTCTAATACTTACTTACCTGGGACAGCTTGTTTTTACTTGTGAGAAACCTAGAGCCCCTTCTCCTGAAGGGAAAATGTCCGTTTTCTGTGCTTATTTTGCACACAGGGAAATGTCTTCATGGCTGGTGTTCGGCCTTTACCCACTCGAGGGAGGGCAGCTTCCCATTCACTTTAGAGATGGCACTCCTGCAGTACTGTGGGCCATGACTGTGCTTCGAAGACAGTAAACTACCCTTTCCATTGGAAGAGGGCACGCACGGAATGGGAAGTCTCTGTTCTCTGGGAGAAGTAGGTGGTACTACTGCGCCGGAGTATTTGGTGGCTCACTGCCCACTAGCAATGTTTCTGCCCGCCACAGTGGGGCAAACATTCTGCAGTGAAGCTCACTCCGGAAGTACAAGTGCCATAATTCCTTTCCTGGGCACCATCAAGATATCACATTTGGAGAATGAGGGTAGTTTCCTCCTAAACTGTGCATTCGCAGCCAGCTTCAAGGGTTCCCTTTGTGGATAGACTCTCGTGGAGATACCGCTGGAGACGGCCTCTGCTTCTGTGCTCTTTGAGAAGGCTGCTTTGAGGAACCTCTTACTGTAGCCTTGGAAAAGTACAGCCTTCTGCCTCTCTCAAATACTGACTTACCTGTGACAGCTTGCCTTTCCTTTTGAGGAACATAGAGCCCCTTTTCCTGAAGGAAAATGTCCGTTTTTTGTTCTTCTTTTGCACACAGGGAAATGTCTTCATGGCTGGTGTTTGACCTTTACCCACTCTAGGGAGGGCAGCTTCCCATTCACTTTGGAGACGGCACTACTGCAGTGCTGTGGGCCATGTCTGTGCTTCGAAGACAGTAGATTACCCTTTCCATTCGAAGAGGGCATGCCTGGAATGGGAAGTCTTTGTTCTCAGGAAGAATTGGGTGGTACTACTGCGCCTGTGTATTTGGTGGCTCACTGCCAACTAGCAATGTTTCTGCTCACCACTGTGGGGCAAACGTTGTGCAGCTAAGCTCAGCTCGGAAGTACACGTGCCAGAATTCCTTTCCGGGGCACCATCAAGATATCACATTCGTAGCATGCGGGTAGCTTCCTCCTAAGCTGTGCATTCACAGCCAGCTTCAAGGGTTCGCATTGTGGATAGAATCGCGTGGAGATGCCGCTGGAGACGGCTTCTGCTTCTATGCTCTTTGAGAAGTCTGCTTTGAGGAACCTCTTACCATAGCCTCTGTCAATTACAGACTACTGCCTCTCTCAAATACTGACTTACCTGGGACAGCTTGTCTTTCCTTTTGAGAAACATACAGCCCCTTTTCCTGAAGGGAAAATGTCCGTTTTTTGTTCTTCTTTTGCACACAGGGAAATGGCTTCACGGCTGGTGTTCAGCCTTTACCCACTCGAGGGAGGGCAGCTTCCCATTCACTTGGGAGATGGCACTCCTGCAGCGCTGTGGGCCATGACTCTGCTTCGAAGACTGTAAACAACCCTTTCCATTCGAAGAGGGCACGCACGGAATGGGAAGTCTTTGTTCTCTTGGAGAAGTGGGTGGTACTACTGCGCCTGTGTATTTGGTGGCTCACTGCCCACTAGCAATGTTTCTGCCCGCCACTGTGGGGAAACGTTGTGTAGCGAAGCGAAGCTCGGAAGTACAAGTGCCAGAATTCCTTTCCTGGGCAACATGAAGATATCACATTCGTAGCATGCGGGTAGCTTCCTCCTAAGCTGTGCATTCGCAGCCAGCTTCAACGGGTTCCCTTTATTGATAGACTCTCGTGGAGATGCCGCTGGAGACGGCCTCTACTTCTATGCTCTTTGAGAAGGCTGCTTTGAGGAACCTCTTACTGTAGCCTCTGCAAAGTACAGCCCTCTGCCTCTCTCAAATACTGACTTACCCGGGACAGCTTGTCTTTCCTTTTGAGGAACATAGAGCCCCTTTTCCTGAAGGGAAAATGTCCGTTTTTGTTCTTGTTTTGCACACAGGGAAATGCCTTCCCCGCTGGTGTTGGGCCTTTACCCACTCGAGAGAGGGCAGCTTCCCATTCACTTTGGAGATGGCACTCCTGCAGCGCTGTGGGCCATGACTGTGCTTCGAAGACAGTAAACTGCCCTTTCCATTCGAAGAGGGCATGCACGGATTGGGAAGTCTTTGTTCTCTTGGAGAAGTGGGTGGTACTACTGCGCCTCTGTATTTGGTGTCTCACTGCCCACTAGCAAAGTTTCTGTCCGCCACTGTGGGGAAAACGTTGTTCAGTGAAGCTCAGTTCACAAGTACAAGTGCCAGAATTCCTTTCCGGGGCACCACCAAGATATCACATTCGTAGCATGCGGGTAGCTTCCTCCTAAGCTCTGCATTCGCAGCCAGCTTCAAGGGGTTCCCTTTGTGGATACACTCTCGTGGAGATGCTGCTGGAGACGGTCTCTGCTTCTATGCTCTTTGAGAAGGCTGCTTTGAGGAACCTCTTACCGTAGCCTCTGCCAAGTACAGACTTCTGCCTCTCTCAAATACTTACTTACCTGGGACAGCTTGTCTTTACTTGTGAGAAACATAGAGCCCCTTTTCCTGAAGGGAAAATGTCCGTTTTCTGTGCTGCGTTAGCACACAGGGAAATGCCTTCACGGATGGTGTTTGGCCTTTACCCACTCGAGGGAGGGCAGCTTCCCATTCCCTTTGGAGACGGATCTCCTGCAGTGCTGTGGGCCATGACTGGGCTTGGAAGACAGTAAACTAGCCTTTCCATTCGAAGAGGGCATGCCTGGAATGGGAAGTCTTTGTTCTCAGGAAGAAGTGGGTGGTACTACTGCGCCTGTGTATTTGGTGGCTCACTGCCCACTAGTAATATTTCTGCTCGCTACTGTGGCGCAAACTTGGTGCAGCGAAGCTCAGCTCGGAAGTACATGTGCCAGAATTCCTTTCAGGGGCACCATCAAGATATCACATCGTAGCATGCGGGTAGCTTCCTCCTGAGCTGTGCATTCACAGCCATCTTCAAGGGGTTCGCATTGTGGGTAGACTCGCATGGAGATGCCGCTGGAGACGGCCTCTGCTTCTATGCTCTTTGAGAAGGCTGCTTTGAGGAACCTCTTTCCGTAGCCTGTGCCAAGTACAGACTTCTGCCTCTCTCAAATACTGACTTACCTGGGACAGCTTGTCTTTCATTTTGAGAAACATACAGCCCCTTTTCCTAAAGGGAAAATGTCTGTTTTCTGTGCTACTTTTGCACACAGGGAAATGCCTTCATGGCTGGTGTTTGGCCTTGACCCACTCGAGGGAGTACAGCTTCCCATTCACTTTGGAGATGGCATTCCTGCAGCGCTGTGGGCCATGACTGGGCTTCGAAGACAGTAAACTAGCCTTTCCATTCGAAGAGGGCACGCACGGAATGGGAAGTCTTTGTTTTCTGGGAGAAGTGGGTGTTACTACTGCCCCTGTGTATTTGGTGGCTCACTGCCAACTAGCAATATTTCTGCGCGCCACTGTAGGGCTAACCTTGTGCAGCGAAGCTCACTTCAGAAGTACAAGTGCCAAAATTCCTTTCCGGGGCACCATCAAGATATCACATTCGTAGCATGCGGGTAGCTTCCTCCTAAGCTGTGCATTCGCAGCCAGCTTCAAGGTGTTCCCTTTGTGGATAAACTCTCGTGGAGGTGCCGCTGGAGACGGCCTCTGCTTCTATGCTCTTTGAGAGGGCTGCTTTGAGGAACCTCTTACCGTAGCCTCTACCAAGTACAGCCTTCTGCCTCTCTCCAATACTTACTTCCCTGGGACAGCTTGTCTTTCATTTTGAGAAACATAGAGCCCCTTTTCCTGAAGGGAAAATGTCTGTTTTCTGTGCTGCTTTTGCACACAGGGAAATGCCTTCACAGCTGGTGTTCAGCCATTACCCACTCGAGGGAGGGCAGCTTCCCATTCACTTTGGAGATGGCACTCCTGCAACGCTGTGGCCATGAGTGTGCTTCGCAGACAGTAAAGTACCCTTTCCATTTCGAAGAGGGCAGGCACGGAATGGGAAGTCTCTGTTCTCTGGGAGATGTGGGTGGTACTACTGCGCCATTGTATTGGGTGGCTCACTGCCCACTAGCAATGTTTCTGCTGGCCACTGTGGGGCAAACATTGTGCAGCTAACCTCACTTGGGCAGTACAAGTGCCACAGTTCGTTTCTGGGCAGCATCAAGACATCACATCAAATTTGTAGCATGCGGGTACTGCTTTCCTCCTAAGCTGTGCATTCGCAGCCAGGTTCAAGGTGTTCCTCTTGTGGATAGACTCTCGTTGAGATGCCGCTGGAGTCGTCCTATGCTTCTGTGCTCTTTGCGAATGCTGGTTTGAGGAACCTCTTACCATAGCCTCTGCCAAGTACTGCCTACTGCGTCTCTCCAATAATGACTTACCTGTGACAGGTTGCCTTTCCTTTTGAGAAACCTAGAGCCCTTTTCCTGAAGGGAAAATATCTGTTTTCTGTTCTTTTTTTCCACAGGGAGAAGAGCCTTCAGGGCTGATGTTCAGCCTTTACCCACTTGAGGGAGGGCAGCTTCCCATTCACTTTGGAGATGGCACGGCTGCCACGCTGTGGGCCATGACTGTGCATCGCAGAAAGTAAACTACGCTTTTCATTGGCAGAGGGCATGCACGGAAAGGGAAATCTCTGTTCTCTGGGAGAAGTGGGTGGTACTACTGCGCCGGTGTATTGGGTGGCTCACTGCCCACTAGCAATGTTTCTGCTCGCCACTGTGGGGCAAAGGTAGTGCAGCTAAGCTCACTTGGGAAGTACAAGTGCCAGAGTTCCGTTCGGTGGCACCATCGAGAGATCACATTCGTAGCATGAGGGTACTGTTTTCCTCCCAAGCTGTGCATTCGCGTCCAGCTTCAAGGTGTTCCTTTTGTGGAGAGACTCTCATGGAGATGCCGCTGGAGACGGCCTCTTCTTCTATGCTCTTTGAGAAGGCTGCTTTGACGAACCTCTTACCGTAGCCTCTGCCAAGTAACGCCTTCTGCCTCTCTCCAATAATGACTTACCTGTGACAGCTTGTCTTTCCTTTTGAGAAACCTAGAGCCCTTTCCCTGAAGGGAAAATGTCCGTTTTCTGATCTTCTTTGCCACACGGGGTAGTGCCTTCATGGCTGGTCTTCGGCCTTTACCCACTCGAGGGAGGGCACCTTGCCATTCACTTTGGAGATGGCACCCCTGCAGCGCTGTGGGCCATGACTGTGCTCCACAGACAATAAACTACCCTTTCCATTTGAAGAGGGCACACACGGAATGGGAAGTCACTGTTCTCTGGGAGAAGTGTATGGTACTACGGCGCCGGTGTATTAGGTGGCTCATTTCCCACTAGGCAATGTTTCTGCTCGCCACTGTGGGGCAAACGTTGTGCAGCTAAGGTCACTTGGGAAGTACAAGTGCCAGAGCTCCTTTCCTGGGCACCATCAAGAGATCACATTTGTAGCATGTGGGTACTGCTTTCCTCCGAAGCTGTGCATTCGCATCCAGCTTCAAGGTGTTCCTTTTGTGGATAGACTCTCTTGGAGATGCCGCTGGAGACGGCCTCTGCTTCTATGCTCTTTGAGAAGGCTACTTTGAGGAACGTGTTACCGTAGCCTCTGCCAAGTACAGCCTTCTGCCTCTCTCCAATAATGACTTACCTGTGACACGTTGTCTTTCCGTTTGAGAAACCTAGAGCCCTTTTCCTGAAGGGAAAATGTCTGTTTTCTGTTCTTTTTTTGCACACGGAGAAGAGCCTTCAGGGCTGATGTTCGGCCTTTACCCACTCGAGGGAGGGCAGCTTCCCATTCACTTTGCAGATTGCAATCCTGCAGTGCTGTGGGCCATGATTGTGCTTCGCAGACAGTAAAATACCCTTTCCATTTGAAGAGGGCACACACGGAATGGGAAGTCAGTGTTCTCTGGGAGAAGTGGTTGGTACTACTGCGCGGGTATATTGGGTGGCTCATTGCCCACTAGCAATGTTTCTGCTCGCCAATGTGTGGCAAACGTTGTGCCGCTATGCTCACTTGGGAAGTACAAGTGCCAGAGTTCCTTTCCGGGTCACCATCCAGATATAACATTCGTAGCATGCGTGTACTGCTTTCCTCCCAAGCTGTGCATTCGCATCCAGCTTCAAGGTGTTCCTTTTGTGGAGAGACTCTCATGGAGATGCCGCTGGAGACGGCCTCTTCTTCTATGCTCCTTGAGAAGGCTGCTTTGATGAACCTCTTACCGTAGCCTCTGCCAAATACCGCCTTCTGCCTCTCTCCAATAATGACTTACCTGTGACAGGTTGTCTTTCCGTTTGAGAAAACTAGAGCCCTTTTGCTGAAGGAATAATGTACGTTTTCTGTTCTTCTTTGCACACGGGGAAGTTCCTTCACGGCTGGTGTTCGGCCTTTACCCACTCGAGGGAGCGCAGCTTCCCATTCACTTTGGAGATGGCACTCCTGCAGCGCTGTTGGCCATGACTGTTCTTCCCAGACAGTAAATTACCCTTTCCATTCAAAGAGGGCACGATCGGAATGGGAAGTCTCTGTTTTCTGGGAAAAGTGGGTGCTACTACTGCACCGTTGTATTGGGTGGCTCACTGCCCACTAGCAATGTTTCTGCTCGTCACTGTGGGGCAAACGTTGTGCAGCTAATCTCACTTGGGAAGTACAAGTGCCAGAGCTCCTTTCTGGGTCACCAACAAGAGATCACATTCGTAGCATGCGGATACTGTTTTCCTACCAAGCTGTGCATTTGCAGCCAGCTTTAAGGTGTTGCTTTTGTGGATAGACTCTCCTGGAAATGCCGCTGGAGCCGGCCTCTGCTTCAATGCTCTTTGAGAAGGCTGCTTTGAGGAACCTCTTAACTTAGCCTCGGCAAAACACAGCCTTCTGCCTCTCTCCAATACTGACTTACCTGTGACAGCTTGTCTTTCCTCTTGAGAAACTTAGAGCCCTTTCCCTCAAGGGAAAATATCCGTTTTCTGATCTTCTTTTGCACACTGGGCAGTGCCTTCACGGCTCATGTTCGGCCGTTACCCACTCGAGGGAGGGCAGCTTGCCATTCACTTTGGAGATGGAACCACTGCAGCGCTTTGAGCCATGACTGTGCTTCGCAGACAGTAAACTACCCTTTCCATTTGAAGAGGGCACACACGGAATGGGAAGTCACTGTTCTCTGGGAAACGTGGTTGGTACTACTGCGCCGGTGTATTGGGTGGCTCACTGCCCACTAGCAATGTTTCTGCTGGCCACTGTGGGGCAAACGTTGTGCAGCTAACCTCACTTGGGCAGTACAAGTGCCACAGTTCGCTTCCGGGGCACCATCAAGAGATCACATCAAATTGGTAGCATGCGGGTACTGCTTTCCTCCTAAGCTCTGCATTCGCAGCCAGCTTCAAGGTGCTCCTTTTGTGGATAGACTCTCGTGGAGTTGCCGCTGAAGACGTCCTATGCTTCTGTTCTCTTTGAGAAGGCTGCTTTGAGGAACCTCTTACCGTAGCCTCTGCCAATTACAGCCTTCTGCCTCTCTCCAAAACTGACTTACCCGTGACAGCTTGTCTTTCCTTTTATGAACCTAGAGCCCTTTCCCTGAAGGGAAAATGTCCGTTTTCTGATCTTCTTTTGCCCACGGGGAAGTGACTTCACATCTGATGTTCGGGCGTTACCCCCTCGAGGGAGGGCAGCTTCCAATTCACTTTGGAGATGGCACTCCTGCAGGGCTGTGGGCCATGACTGTGCTTCGCAGACAGTAAACTACCTTTTCCATTCAAAAAGGGCATGAACGGAATGGGAAGTCTCTGTTCTCTGGTAGAAGTGGGTGGTACTATTGTGCCGGTGTATTGTGTGGCTCACTGCACAATAGCAATGTTTCTGCTCGCCACTGTTGGGAAATGTTGTGCAGCAAACTCACTTGCGAAGTACAATTGCCAGAGTTCCTTTCCGGGTCACCATCAAGAGATCACATCACATTCGTAGCACGCGGGTTCAGCTTTCCTCCTAAGCTGTGCATTCGCAGCCAGCTTCAAGGTGTTCCTTTTGTGGATAGACTCTCATGGAGTTGCCGCTGGAGACGGCCTCTGCTTCTATGATTTTGAGAAGGCTGTTTTGGGGAACATCTTACCGTAGCCTGTGCCTCTCTCCAATACTGACTTATCTGGGACAGGTTGTCTTTCCTTTTTGAAACCTAGAGCCCTTCCCCTGAAGGGAAAATGTCCGTTTTCTGATCTTCTTTTGCACACGGTGAAGTGCCTTCACGGCCGGTGTTCAGCCTTTACCCACTCGACGGAGGACAGCGTCCCATTTACTTTGGAGATGGCACTCCTTCAGCTCTGTGGGCAATGACTGTGCTTCGCAGACAGTAGGCTACCCTTTCCATTTGCAGAGGTCACGAACTGAATGGGAAGTCTGTGTTCTCTGGGAGAAGTGGGTGGTACTACTGCGCCGGTGTATTGGATGGCACACTACTCACTAGGAATGATTCTGCTCGCCATTGTGGGGCAAACGTTTTGCAGCTAAGCTCACTTCGGAAGAACAATTGCCAGAATTCCTTTCTGGGGCACCATGAAGAAATCACATTCGTAGCATTCGGGTACTGCTTTCCTCCCAAGCTGTGCATTCGCAGCCAGCTTCAAGGTGTTCCTTTTGTGGATAGACTCTCGTGGAGATGCCGCTGGAGACAGCCTCTGCTTCTATGCTCTTTGAGAAGGCTGCTTTGTGGAACCTCTTAGCGTTTCTTCTGCCAAGTACAGCCTTTTGCCTCTCTTCAATACTCACTTACCTGTGACAGCTTGTATTTCTTTTTGAGAAACCTAGAGCCCTTTTCCTGAAGGGAAAATGTCCCTTTTCTGTTCTTCTTTTGCAAACGGGGAAGTGCCTTCACGGCTGGTTTTCGGGCTTTACCCCCTCGAGGGAGGGCAGCTTCCCATTCACTTTGGAGATGGCACTCCTGCAGCGCTGTGGGCCATGACTGTGCTTCGCAGACAGTAAACTACCCTTTCCATTCAAAGAGGGCACGTACGGAATGGGAAGTCTCTGTTCTCCGGGAGAAGTGGGTGGGACTGCTGTGCCGGTGTATTGGGTGACTCACTGCCCAGTAGCGATGTTTCTGCTAGCCACTGTGGGGCAAAAGTTGTGCAGATAAGCTCACATGGGAAATACAAGTGCCAGAGTTCCTTTCTGGGGCACCATCAAGAGATCATATCACATTCGTAACATGCGGGTACTGGTTTCTTCCCAAGCTGTGTATTCGCAGCCAGGTTCAAGGTGTTCCTTTTGTGGATAGACTCTTGTGGAGATGCCTCTGGAGCCGTCATATTCTTCTATGCTCTTTGAGAAGGCTGCTTTGAGGAACCACTTACCCTAGCCTCGGCAAAGTACAGCCTTCTGCCTCTCTCAAATACTTACTTACCTGGGACAGCTTGTCTTTCCTTTTGAGAAACATACAGCACCTTTTCCTGAAGGGAAAATGTCCGCTTTCTGTGCTTCTGTTGCACACAGGGAAATGTCTTCATGGCTGGTGTTCGACCGTTTCCCACTCGAGGGAGGGCATCTTCCCATTCACTTCTGAGATGGCACTAATGCAGCGCTGTGGGCCATCACTGTGCTTCTCAGACAGTAAAGTACCCTTTCTATTCGAAGAGGGCACGCCTGGAATGGGAAGTCTTTGTTCTCTGGGAGAAGTGGGTGGTACTACTGCGCCGGTGTATTGGGTGGCTCACTGCCCACTAGCAATGTTTCTGCCCGCCACTGTGGGGCAAACGTTGTGCAGCAAAGCTCACTTCGGAAGTACAAGTGCCAGAATTCCTTTCCTGGGCACCATCAAGATATCCCATTTGTAGCGTGTGGGTAGTTTCCTCCTAGGCTGTGCATTCGCAGCCAGCCACAAGGGGTTCCCTTTGTGGATAGACTCTCGTGGAGATGCCGCTGGACACGGTCTCTGCTTCTATGCTCTTTGAGAAGGCTGCTTTGAGGAACCTCTTACCATAGCCTCTGCCAAGTACAGCCTTCTGCCTCTCTCCAATACTTACTTTCCTGGGACAGCTTGTCTTTCATTTTGGGAAACATACAGCACCTTTTCCTGAAGGGAAAATGTCCGTTTTTTGTGCTGCTTTTGCACACAGGGAAATGACTTCACGGCTGGTGTTCGTTCTTTACCCACTCGAGGGAGGGCAGCTTCCCATTCACTTTGGAGACGGCACTCCTGCTGCGCTGAGGGCCACGTCACGTCTGTGCTTCGAAGACAGGAAACTACCCTTTCCATTCGAAGAGGGCACGCACGGAATGGATAGTCGTTGTTCTCTGGGAGAAGTGGGTGGTACTACTGCGCCTGTGTATTTGGTAGCTCACTGCCCACTAGCAATGTTTCTGCTCGCCACTCTGGGGCAAACGTTGTGCAGCAAAGCTCACGTCGGTAGTACAAGTGCCAGAGTTCCTTACCGGAGCACGATGAAGAGATCACCTTCGTAGCATGCGGGTACTGCTTTCCTCCCAAGCTGTGCATTCGCAGCCAGCTTCAAGGTGTTCCTTTTGTGGATAGACTCTCGTGGAGATACCGCTGGAGATGGCCTCTGCTTCTATGCTCCTTGAGAAGGCTGCTTTGAGGAGCCTCTTACCGTAGCCTCTTCCAAGTAAAGCCTTCTGCCTCTCTCCAGTACTGACTTACCTGTAACAGCTTGTCTTTCCTTTTGAGAAACCGAGAGCCCTTTCCCTGAAGGGAAAATGTCCGTTTTCTGTTCTACTTTTGCAAACGCGGAAGTGCCTTCATGGCTGGTGTTCGGCCTTTACCCCCTCGAGGGATGGCAGCTTCCCATTCACTTTGGAGATGGCACCCCTTCAGCGCTGTGGGCCATGTCTGTGCTCCGCAGACAGTAAACTAACCTTTCCATTCGAAGAGGGCACGCACGGAATGGGAAGACTCTGTTCTCTGGGAGAATTTGGTGGTACAACTGCCTCAGTGTATTGGGTGGCTCACTGCACATTAGCAATGTTTCTGCTCAGCACTGTGTGGCAAACGTTGTGCAGCTAAGCTCACTTGGGAAATACAAGTGCCAGAGTTCTTTTCTAGGGCACCGTCAAGAGATCATTTCACATTCGTAGCATTCGTGTAGTGTTTTTCTCCCAAGCTGTGCATTCACAGCAGGCTTCAAGATGTTCCTTTTGTGGATAGACTCTCGTGGAGATGCCGCTGGAGACGGCCTCTGCTTCTATGCTCTTTGAGAACGCTGCTTTGAGGAACCTCTTACCATAGCCTCTGCCAAGTACAGCCTTCTGCCTCTCTCCAATACTGACTTACCTTAGACAGCTTGTCTTTCCGTTGGAGAACCCGAGAGCCCTTTTCCTGAAGGGAAAATGTCCGTTTTCTGTTCTTTTGCACACGGGGAAGTGCCCTCACGGCTGGTGTTGGGCCTTTACCCAGTCGAGGGCGGGCAGCTTCCCATTCACTTTGGATATGGTACCCCTGCAGTGTTGTGGACCATGACTGTGCTTCGCAGACAGTAAACTACCCTTTCCATTCGAAGAGGGCACGCATGGAATGGGAAGTGTCTGTTCTCTGGGAGAAGTGGGTGGTACTACTGCGCCGGTGTATTGGCTGGCTCACAGCACAGTAGCAATGTTTCTGCTCGCCACTGTGTGGCAAATGTTGTGCAGCTAAGCTCATTTGGGAAGTACAAGAGTCAGAGTTCCTTTCCGGGGCACCATCAAGGGATCTCGTTACATTCGCAGCATGCGGGTACTGCTTTCCTCCTAAACTGTGCATTCGCAGCCATCTTCAATGTGTTCCTTTTGTGGATAGACTCTCGTGGAGATGCTGCTGGAGAAGGCCCCTGCCTCTATGCTCTTTCATAAGGCTGCTTTGAGGAACCTCTTACCATAGCCTCTGCCAAATAGAGCCTTCTGCCACTCTCCAATACGTAGTTACATGGGACAAGTTGTCTTTCCGTTTGAGAAACCTAAAGCCCTTTTCTTGAAGGGAAAATATCCGTTTTCTGTTCTTGTTTTTCACACGGGGAAATGCCTTCAGGGCTGATGTTCGGCATTTACCCACACGAGGGAGGGCAGCTTCCCATTTACTTTGGAGATGGCACTCCTGCAGCGCTGTTGGCCACGACTCTGCTTTGCAGACAGTAAACTACCGTTTCCATTCACAGAAGGCACACACGGAATGGGAAGTCTCTATGCTCTGGGAGAAGTGGGTGCTACTACTGCGCCCGTGTATTGGGTGGCTCACTGCCCACTAGCAATGTTTCTCCTCACCACTGTGGGGCAAACGTTGTGCAGCTAAGCTCAGCACGGAAGTACAAGTGCCAGAATTCCATTCCGGGGCACAATGAAGAGATCACATTCGTAGCGTTCGGGTACTGCTTTCCTCCCAAGCTGTGCATTCACGGCCAGCTTCAAGGTGTTGATTTTGTGGATAGACTCTCGTGTGGATGCCGCTGGAGATGGCCTCTGCTTCTATGCTCTTTGAGAAGGCTGATTTGAGGAACCACTTACCGAAGTCTCTGCAAAGTACCACCTTCTGCCTCTCTCCAATAATGACTTACTTGTGACAGGTTGTCTTTCCGTTTGAGAAACCTAGAGCCCTTTTCCTGAAGGGAAAATGTCCGTTTTCTGTACTTTTTGGCACACGGGGAAGTAAGTGCCTTCAGGGCTGATGTTCGGCCTTTACCCACTCGAGGGTGGGCAGCTTCCCATTCACTTTGGAGATGGCACTCGTCCAGCGCTGGGGGCCATGACTGTGCTTCGCATACAGAAAACTACCCTTTCCATTCACAGAGGGCACGCACGGAATGGGAAGTCTCTGTTCTCCGGGAGAAGTGTGTGGTACTACTGCGCCGGTGTATTGGGTGGCTCACTGCACACTAGCAATGTTTCTGCTCGCCACTGTGGGGCTAACGTTGTGCAGCTAATGTCACTTGGGAAGTACAAGTGCCAGAATTCCTTCATGGGGCACCATCAAGAGATCATATCATATTCGTAGCTTGCGGGTACAGCTTTCCTCCCAAGCTGTGCATTCGCAGCCACCTTCAAGGTGTTCTTTTGTGGATAGACTCTCGTGGAGATGCCGCTGGAGACGTCCTATGCTTCTATGCTCTTTAAGAAGGCTGCTTTGAGGAACCTCTTACCGTAGCCTCTGCCAAGTACCGCCTTCTGCCTCTCTGCAATAATGACTTACCTGTGACAGAATGTCTTTCCGTTTCAGAATCCTAGAGCCCTGTTCCTGAAGGAAAAATGTCCGTTTTCTGTTTTTATTTTGCACACAGGGAAGTGCCTTCATGGCTGATGTTTGGCGTTTACCACCTCGAGGGAGGGCAGCTAGCCATTCACTTTGTAGATGGCGCTCCTGCAGCCCTGTGGGCCATGACTGTGCTTTGAACACAGTAAACTACACTTTCCATTCGCAGAGGGCACACATGGAATTGGAAGTCTCTGTTTTACGGGAGAAGTGGGTGGTACTACTGCGCCGGTGTTTTGGATGGCTCACTGCCCACTAGCAATGTTTCTGGTCACCACTGTGGGGCAAACGTTATGCAGCTAAGGTCACTTGGGAAGTACAAGTGCCAGAATTCCTTCATGGGGCACCATCAAGAGATCATATCATATTCGTAGCTTGCGGGTACAGCTTTCCTCCCAAGCTGTGCATTCGCAGCCACCTTCAAGGAGTTCTTTTGTGGATAGACTCTCGTGGAGATGCCGCTGGAGACGTCCTATGCTTCTGTGCTCTTTGAGAAGGCTGCTTTGAGGAACCTCTTACCGTAGCGTCTGCCAAGTACAGCCTTCTGCCTCTCTCCAATACTGCCTTACCTGTGACAGGTTTTCTTTCCATTTGGGAAACCTAGAGCCCTTTTCCTGAAGGGAAAATGTCCATTTTCTGTTCTTCTTTTGCACACGGGGAAGTGTCTTCAGGGCTGATGTTCGGCCTTTACCCACTCGAGGGAGGGCAACTTCCCATTTATTTTTGAGATTGCACTCCTGCAGCGCTGTGGGCCATGACTGTGCTTCGCAGACTGTAAACTGCACTTTCCATTTGAAGAGGGGACGCACGGAATGGGAAGTCCCTGTTCTCTGGAAGAAGTGGGTGGTACAACTGCGCCGCGGTATTGGGTGGCTCACTGCCCACTAGCAATATTTCTGCTAGCCTCTGTGGGGCAAACGTTTTTCAGCTAATCTAACATGGGAAATACAAGTGCCAGAGTTCCTTTCTGGGCCACCATCAAGAGATCATATCACATTTGTAGCATGCGGGTACTGCTTTCTTCCCAAGCTGTGCATTCGCAACCAGCTTCAAGGTGTTCCTTTTGTGGATAGACTCTCGT
Organism: Kogia breviceps; assembly: GCF_026419965.1. Classification (NCBI taxonomy): domain Eukaryota; kingdom Metazoa; phylum Chordata; class Mammalia; order Artiodactyla; family Physeteridae; genus Kogia; species Kogia breviceps. The sequence goes on along the minus strand of NC_081322.1, from coordinate 18,606,253 downwards.
GGAGATGCGGCTGGAGACGGCCTCTGCTTCTATGCTCTTTGAGAACGCTGCTTTGAGGAACCACTTACCATAGCCTCTGCCAAGTACCACTTTCTGCCTCTCTCCAATAATGACTTACCTGTGACAGGCTGTCTTTCCATTTGAAAAACCTAGAGCCCTTTTCCTGAAGGGAAAGTGTCCATTTTCCGTGCTTCTTTTGCACACGGGCAAGTGCCTTCAGTCTTTACCCACACGCGGGATGGCAGCTTGCCATTCAGTTTGGAGATGGCACTCCTGGAGCGCCGTGGGCCATGACTGTGCTTTGCAGACAGTAAGTACCCTTTCAAAACGCCGAGGGCACTCATGGAATGGGAAGTCTGTGTAAGCCGGGAGAAGTGGGTGCTACTACTACGCCGGTGATTTGGGTGGCTCACTGCCCACTAGCAATGTTTCTGCTCGCCACTGTGGGGCAAACGTTGTGCAGCTAAGCTCACTTTGGAAGTACAAGTGCCAGAGTTCCTTTCGGGGGCACGATGAATAGATCACATTCGTAGCATGCTGGTACTGCTTTCCTCCGAAACTGTGCATTCGCAGCTAACTTCAAGGTGTTCCTTTTTTGGATAGAATCTCGTGGAGATGCCGCTGGAGACGGCTTCTGCTTCTATTCTCTTACAGAAGGCTGCTTTGAGGAACCTGTTATCATAGCCTCAGCCAAGGGCAGCCTTCTGCCTCTCTCCAATACTGACTTACCTGTGAAAGCTTGTCATTCCGGTGGAGAAACCTAGAGCCCTTTTACTGAATGGAAAATGTCCGTTTTCTCTTCTTCTTTTGCACACAGCGAAGTGCCTTCACGTCTGGTGTTCGGCCTTTACCCACTGGAGGGAGGGCTGCTTCCCATTCACTTTGGAGATGGCACTCCTGCAGCTCTGTGGGCCATGAGTGTGCTTCGCAGACTGTAAACTACCCTCTCCATTCGAAGGGGGCACTCACGGAAAGGGAAGTCTCTGTTCTCTCGGAGAAGTGGGTGGTACTACTGTGCCGGTGTATTGCGTGGCTCACTGCCCACTCGCAATGATTCTTCTCGCCACTGTGAGGAGAAACGTTGTGCAGCTAAGCCTACTTAGGAAGTACAAGTGCCAGAATTCCTTCCCGGGGCACCATCCAGATATCACATTCGTAGCATGTGGGTACTGCTTTCCTCCTAAGCTCTGCATTCGTAGCCAGCTTCAAGGTGTTCCTGTTGTGGATAGACTCTCTTGGAAATGCCACTGGAAACGGCCTCTGCTTCTATGCTCTTTGAGAAGGCTGCTTTGAGGAAACTCTTACCGTAGCCTCTGCCAATTACAGCCTTCTGCCCCTCTCTAATCCTCACTTACTTGTGAGAGCTTGTCTTTCCTTTGGAGAAACAGAGAGCCCTTTTCCTAAAGGGAAAACGTCCGTTCTCTGTTCTTCTCTTGAACACAGGGAAATGCCTTCACGCCTGGTGTTGGGCCTTTACCCACTCGTGGGAGGGCAGCTTCCCATTCACTTTAGACATGGCACTCCTGCAGCAATTTTGGCCATGACTGTGCTTCTCAGACAGTAAACTACCCTTTGCATTCGAAGAGGGCATGCACGGAATTGGAAGTCTGTGTTCTCTGGGAGAAGTGGGTGGTAGCAGTGCGCCGGTGTATTGCGTGGCTCACTGCCCACTTGCAATGATTCTACTCGCCACTGTGGGGAGAAACGTTCTACAGCTAAGCTCACTTAGGAAGTACAATTGCCAAATTCCTTTGTGGGGCACCATCCAGATATCACATTCGTAGCATGCGGGTACTGCTTTCCTCCTAAGCTCTGCATTAACAGCCAGCTTCAAGGTGTTCCTTTTGTGGAGAGACTCTTGTGGAGATGCTGCTGAAGACAGCCTCTGTTTGTATTCTCTTTCAGAAAGCTCTCAGAATTCCTTTCCTGGGCACCATCCAGATATCACATTCGGAGCATGCGGGTACTACTTTGCTCCTAAGCTTTGCATTCGCCGCCAGCTTCAATGTGATCCTTTTGTGGATAGACTCTCGTGGAGATGCTGCTGAAGATGGCCCCTGCTTCTATGCTGTTTGAGAAGGCTGTCAGAATTCCTTTCCTGGGCACCATCTAGATATCACATTCGTAGCATGCGGGTACTGCTTTCTTCCTAAGCTCTGCATTCGCAGCCAGCTTCAAGGTGTTCTTTTGTGGAGAGACTCTCGTGGAGATGCCCTGGAGATGGCCTGTGCTTCTATGCTCTTTGAAAAGGGAGCTTTGAGAAACCTCTTACCATAGCATCTGCCAAGTACAGCTTTCTGCCTCTCTCCAATGCTCACTTACCTGTGAGAACTTATCTTTCTTTTGGAGAAACAGATAGCCATTTTCCTGCAGGGAAAACAGCCGTTCTCTGTTCTTCTCTTGCACACAGGAAAATGCCTTCACGGCTGGTGTTGGGCCGTTACCCACTCGAGGGAGGGCAGCTTCCCATTCACTTTTGACATGGCACTCCTGCAGCGCTGTGGGCCATGACTGTGCTTCTCAGACAGTAAAATAACCTTTGCCTTCAAAGAGGGCACGCACGGAATGGGAAGTCTCTGTTCTCTCGGAGAAGTGGGTGGTAGCACTCCGCCGGTGTACTGGGTATCTCACTGCCCACTAGCAATGATTCTGCTCGCCACTGTGGGGAGAAACGTTGTGCAACTAAGCTCAATTAGGAGGTATAAGTGCCAGAATTCCTTTCTGGGGCAACATCCAGATATCACATTCGGAGCATGCGGGTACTACTTTGCTCCTAAGCAGTGCATTCGCTGGCAGCTTCATGGTGTTCGTTTTGTGGAGAGACTGTCGTGGAGATGCTGCTGGAGACGGCCTCTGCTTCTATGCTCTTTCAGAATTCTGCCAGAATTCCTTTCCGAGGCACCATCCAGATATCAAATTCGTAGCATGAAGGTACTGCTTTTCTCCTACGCTCTGCATTCGCAGCCAGCTTCAAGTTGTTCCTTTTGTGGATAGACTCTCGTGGAGATGCTGCTGAAGACGGCCCCTGCTTCAATGCTCTTTGAGAAAGCTTTCAGAATTCCTTTCCTGGGCACCATCCAGATATCACATTCGTAGCATGCGGGTACTGCTTTCCTCCCAATCTCTGCATTCGCATTCAGCTTCAAGGTGTTCCTGTTGTGGAGAGACTCTCGTGGAGATGCTGATGGAGACGGCCTCTTCTTCTATGCTCTTTGAGAAGGCTGCTTTGAGGAACCTCTTACCGTAGCTTCTGCCAAGTACTGCCTTCGGCCTCTCTCCTATGCTCACCTACCTGTGAGAGCTTGTCTATCCTTTGGAGAAACAGAGAGCCCTTTTCCTGAAGGGAAAACGTCCGTTCTCTGTTCTTCTCTTGCACACAGGGAAATGCCTTCACGGCTGGTGTTGGACCTTTACCCATTCGAGGGAGGGCAGCTTCACATTCACTTTGGAGATGGCACTCCTGCAGCGCTGTGGGCCATGACGGTGCTTCTCACACTGTAAACTACCCTTTGCATTCCAAGGGGGCATGCACGGAATGGGAAGTGTCTGTTCTCTGGGAGAAGTGGGTGGTAGCACTGCGCCAGTGTATTGTGTGCCTAACTGCCCACTAGCCATGATTCTGCTAGCCACTGTGGTGAGAAACGTTGTGCTGCTAAGCTCAGCTAGGAAGTACAAGTGCCAGAATTCCTTTCCGGGGCACCATCAAGATATCACATTAGTAGCATGCGGGTACTAATTTACTCCTATGCTATGCCTTCGCAGGCAGCTTCAAGGTGTTCCTTTTGTGGATAGACCCTTTTGGAGATGCTGCTGGAGATGGCCTCTGATTCTATGCTCTTTCAGAATTCTGCGAGAATTCCTTTCCGGGGCACCATCCAGATATCACATTCGTAGCATGAGGGTACTGCTTTCCTCCTAAGCTCTGCATTCGCAGCCAACTTAAAGGTGTTCCTGTTTTGGAGAGACTCTCATGGAGATGCCGCTGGAGACGGCCTCTCCATCTATTCTCTTGGAGTAGGCAGTCAGAATTCCTTTCCTGGGCACAATTCAGATATCACATTCGTAGCATGCGGGTACTGCTTTCCTCCCAAGCTCAGAATTCGCAGCTAGGTTCAAGGTGTTCCTGTTGTGGAGAGACTCTCGTGGAGTTGCCGCTGGAGACGGCCTCTTCTTCTATGCTCTTTGAGAAGGCTGCTTTGAGGAACCTCTCACCGTAGCCTCTGCCAAGTACAGCCTTCTGCCTCTCTCCGATGCTCACTTACCTGTGAGAGCTTGTCTTTCCTTTGGAGAAACAGAGAGCCCTTTTCCTGAAGGGAAAACGTCCGTTCTCTGTTCTTCTCTTGCACACAGGGAAATGCCTTCACGGCTGGTGTTGGACCTTTACCCATTCGAGGGAGGGCAGCTTCCCATTCACTTTGGAGATGGCACTCCTGCAGCGCTGTGGGCCATGACTGTGCTTCGCAGACAGTAAACTAACCTTTGCATTCGAAGAGGGCACGGACGGAATGGGAAGTCTCAGTTCTCTGGGTGAAGAGGTTGGTAGCACAGCGCTGGTGTATTGGGTGGCTCACTGCCCACTAGCAATGATTCTGCTCGCCACTGTGGGGAGAAACGTTGTGCAGCTAAGCTCAGTTAGGAAGTACAAGTGCCAGAATTCATTTCTGGGGCACCATCCGAATATCACCTTCAGAGCTTGCGGGTACTACTTTGCTCCTAAGCTGTGCATTCCCAGGCAGCTTCAAGGAGTTCCTTTTGTGAATAGACTCTGGTGGAAATGCTGCTGGAGACGGCCACTGCTTCTATGCTCTTTCAGAATTCTGCCAGAATTACTTGCCAGGGCACCATCCAGATATCATATTCGAAGCATGCGGGTACTGCTATCCTCCTAATCTCTGCATTTGGAGCCAGGTTCAAGGTGTTCCTTTTGTGGATAGACTATCGTGGAGATGCTGCTGAATTCGGCCTCTGCTTCTATGCTGTTTGAGAAGGCTGTCAGAATTCCTTTCCTGTGCACCATCCAGATATCACATTCGTAGCATGCGGGTACTACTTGCTCCTAAGCTGAGCATTCGCAGGCAGCTTCAAGGTGTTCCTTTTGTGGATAGACTCTCGTGGAGATGCTGCTGGAGACAGGCACTGCTTCTATGCTCTTTCAGAATTCTGCCAGAATTCCTTTCCGGGGCACCATCCAGATATCCAATTCGTAGCATGCGTGTACTGCTTTCCTCCTAAGCTCTGCATTCGCAGCCAGCTTCAAGCTGTTCCTGTTGTGCAGAGGGTGTCGTGGAGATGCTGCTGAAGACGGCCTCTGCTTCTAATTCTCTTTGAGAAAACTCTCAGAATTCCTTTCCTGGACACCATCCAGACATCACATTCGTAGCATGCGGGGACTGCTTTCCTCCCAAGCTCAGCATTCGCAGCTAGCATCAAGGTGTTCCTGTTGTTGAGAGACTCTCGTGGAGATGCTGCTGAAGACGGCTTCTGCTTCTATGCTCTTTGAGAAAGCTGTCAGAAGTCCTTTCCTGTGCACCATTCAGGTATCATATTCGTAACATGCGGGTACTGCTTTTGTCCTAAGCTATACATTCGCAGCCAGATTCAAGATGTTCCTTTTGTGGATAGGGTCTCGTGGAGATGCTGCTGAAGACGGCTTCTGCTTCTATGCTCTTTGAGAAAGCTGTCAGAAGTCCTTTCTTGTGCACCATTCAGGTATCATATTCGTAGCATGCTGGTACTACTTGGCTCCTAAGCTGTGCATTACCAGGCAGCTACAAGGTGTTCCTTTTGTGGATAGAGTCTCGTGGTGATGCTGCTGGAGACGGCCTCTGCTTCTATGGTCTTTCAGAATTCTGCCAGAATTCCTTTCCTGGGCACCATCCAGATATAAAATTCGTAGCATGCGGGTACTGCATTCCTCTTAAGCTCTGCATTCGCAGCCTGCGTCAAGGTGTTCCTTTTGTGGATAGACTCTCGTGGAGGTGCTGCTGGAGACGCTCTGTGCTTCTATTCTCTTTCAGAATTCTGCCAGAATTCCATTCCTGGGCAACATCCAGATATCACAGTCGTAGCATGCGGGTACTGCTTTCCTCCTAGGCTCTGCATTCGAAGGCAGCTTCAAGGTGTTCTTTTGTGGATAGACTCTCGTGGAGATGCTGCTGAAGTCAGCCTCTGCTTCTATGCACTTTGAGAAGGCTGTCAGAATTCCTTTCCTATGCACCATCCAGAGATTACATTCGTAGAATGCGGGTTGCAGTTTGCTCCTAAGCTGTGCATTAGCAGGCAGCTACAGGTGTTCTTTTAGTGGATCGACTCTCGTGGAGATGCTGGTGGAGACGGGCTCTGCTTCTATGGTCTTTCAGAATTCTGCCACAATTCCTTTCCTGGGCAACATCCAGATATCACATTCGTAGCATGCAGGTACTGCTTTCAGCCTAAGCTGTGCATTCGCAGACAGCTACAACGTGTTCTTTTTGTGGATAGACTCTCGTGGAGATGCTGCTGGAGACGGGCTCTGCTTCTATGGTCTTTCAGAATTCTGCCAGAATTCCTTTCCTGGGCAACATCCAGATATCACATTCGTAGCATGCGGGTACTGCTTTCCTCCTAAGCTCTGTATTGGCTGCCAGCTTCAAGGTGTTCCTTTTTTGGATAGACTCTGGTGGAGATGCTGCGGAAGTCGGCCTCTGCTTCTATGCTCTTTGAAAATTCTTCCAGAATTCCTTTCCTGGGCACCATGCAGATATCAAATTCCTAGCATGCGGGAACTGCTTTCCTCCTAAGCTCTGCATTCGCAGCCAGCTCCAAGGTGTTCCTTTTGTGGACAGACTGTCGTGCAGATGCTGCAGGAGACGGGCTCTGCTTCTATGGTCTTTCAGAATTCTGCCAGAATTCCTTTCCTGGGCAACATCCAGATATCCCATTCGTAGCATGCGGGTACTGCTTTCCTCCTAAGCTCTGTATTCTCAGCCAGCTTCAAGGTGTTCCTTTTGTGGATAGGCTCTCGTGGAGATGCTGCTGAAGTCAGCCTCTGCTTCTATGCTATTTCTGAATTCTGCCACAATTCCTTTCCTGGGCAACATCCAGATATCCCATTCGTAGAATGCGGGTACTAGTTTGCTCCTAAGCTGTGCATACGCAGGCAGCTACAAGGTGTTCCTTTTGTTGATAGGCTCTCGTGGAGATTCTGCAGGAGACGGGCTCTGCTTCTATGCTCTTTGGGAAGGCTGTCAGAATTCCTTTCCTGTGCACCATCCAGACATCACATTCGTAGCATGCAGGTACTGCTTTCCTCCTAAACTGTGCATTCGCAGGCAGCTACAACGTGTTCCTTTTGTGGATAGACTCTCGTGGAGATGCTGCTGAAGTCACCCTCTGCTTCTATGCTCTTTGAGAAGGCTGTCAGATTTCCTTTCCTGTGCACCATCCAGATATCTCATTCGTAGAATGCGGGTACTAGTTTGCTCCTAAGCTGTGCATTCGCAGGCAGCTACAAGGTGTTCCTTTTGTGGATAGACTCTCCATGAGATGCTGCTGAAGTCGGCCTCTGCTTCTATGCTCTTTGAGAAGGCTGTCAGAATTCATTTCCTGTGCACCATCCAGATATCAAATTCGTAGCATGCGGGTACTGCTTTCCTCCTAAGCTCTGCTTTCGCAGCCAGCTTCAAGGAGTTCCTTTTGTGGATAGACTGTCATGGAGGTGCTGCTGGAGACGGCCTGTGCTTCTATGCTCTTTCAGAATTCTGCCTGAATTCCATTCCTGGGCACCATCTAGATATAACATTCGTAGGATGCGGGTACTGCTTTCCTCCTAGGCTCTGCATTGTAAGGCAGCTTAAAGGTGTTCCTTTTGTGGATAGACTCTCGTGGAGATGCTGCTGATGTCGGCCTCTACTTCTATGCTCTTTGAGAAGGCTGTCAGAATTCCTTTCCTGGGCACCATCCAGATATCAAATTCGTAGCATGCGGGTATTGCTTTCCTCCTAAGCTCTGCATTTTCAGCCAGATTCTAGGTGTTCCTTTTGTGGATAGACTCTCGTGGAGATGCTGCTGAAGTCAGCCTCTGCTTCTATGCTCTTTGAGAAGGCTGTCAGAATTCCTTTCCTTTGCACCATCCAGATATCACATTCGTAGAATGCGGGTACAGGTTTGCTCCTAAGCTGTGCATACGCAGGCAGCTACAAGGTGTTCCTTTTGTGGATAGACTCTCGTGGAGATGCTGCTGAAGTCACCCTCTGCTCCTATGCTCTTTGAGAAGGCTGTCAGAATTCCTTTCCTGTGCACCGTCCAGATATCACATTCGTAGCATGCGGGTACTGCTTTCCTCCTATGCTCTGCATTCGCAGCCAGCTTCACGTTGTTCCTTTTGTGGATAGACTCTCTTCGAGATGTTACTGAAGTCAGCCTCTGCTTCTATGTACTTTGAGAAGGCTGTCAGAATTCCTTTCCTGTGCACCATCCAGATTTCACATTCGTAGCATGCAGGTACTGCTTTCCTCCTAAGCTGTGCATTCGCAGGCAGCTACAACGTGTTCCTTTTGTGGATAGACTCTCGTGGAGATACTACTGGAGACGGGCTCTGCTTCTATGTTCTTTCAGAATTCAGCCAGAATTCCTTTCCTGGGCAACCTCCAGATATCACATTCGTAGCATGCGGGTACTGCTTTCCTCCTAAGCTCTGTATTCGCAGCCAGCTTCAAGGTGTTCCTTTTTTGGATAGACTCTGGTGGAGATGCTGCTGAACTCGGCCTCTGCTTCTATGCTCTTTGAGAATTCTTCCAGAATTCCTTTCCTGGGCACCATCCAGATATCCCATTCGTAGCATGCGGGTACTGCTTTCCTCCTAAGTTCTGCATTCGCAGCCAGCTTCAAGATGTTCCTTTTGTGGATAGACTCTCGTGGAAATGCTGCTGAAGTCAGCCTCTGCTTCTATGCTCTTTGAGAAGGCTGTCAGATTTCCTTTCCTGTGCACCATCCAGATATCACATTCGTAGAATGCGGGTGGTAGTTTGCTCCGAAGCTGTGCATTCGCAGGCAGCTACAAGGTGTTCCTTTTGTGGATAGACTCTCGTGGAGATGTTGCTGAATTCGGCCTCTGCTTCTATGCTCTTTGAGAATTCTGCCAGAATTCCTTTCCTGGGCACCATCCAGATATCAAATTCGTAGCATGCGGGTACTGCTTTCCTTCTAAGCTCTGCATTTTCAGCCAGATTCTAGGTGTTCCTTTTGTGGATAGACTCTCGTGGAGATGCTGCTGAAGTCAGCCTCTGCTTCTATGCTCTTTGAGAAGGCTGTCAGAATTCCTTTCCTTTGCACCATCCAGATATCACATTCGTAGAATGCGGGTACAGGTTTGCTCCTAAGCTGTGCATACGCAGGCAGCTACAAGGTGTTACTTTTGTGGATAGACTCTCGTGGAGATGCTGCTGAAGTCGGCCTCTGCTTCTATGGTCTTTCAGAATTCTGCCAGAATTCTATTCTTGAACCCCATTTAGATATAACATTCGTTGCATGCGGGTACTGCTTTCTGCCTAGGCTCTGCATTCGCAGGCGGCTTCAAGGTGTTCCTTTTGTGGATAGACTCTCGTGGATATGCTGCTGAAGTCAGCCTCTGCTTCTATGCACTTCGAGAAGGCTGTCAGAATTCTTTTCCTGTGCACCATCCAGAGATCACATTCGTAGAATGCGGGTACAAGTTTGCTCCTAAGCTCTGCATTACCAACCAGCTTCAAGGTGTACCTTATGTGGATAGACTCTCTTGCAGATGCTGCTGAAGTCGGCCTCTGCTTCTATGCTCTTTGAGATTTCTGCCAGAATTCCTTTCCTGTGCACCATCCAGATATCACATTCGTAGCATGCAGGTCCTGCTTTCCTCCTAAGCTGTGCATTCGCAGGCAGCTACAAGGTGTTCTTTTTGTGGATAGACTATCGTGGAGATGCTGGTGGAGACGGGCTCCTCTTCTATGCTCTTTCTGAATTCTGCCAGAATTCCTTTCCTGGGAACCAGCCAGATATCACATTCGTAGCATGCGGGTACTGCTTTCCTCCTAAGTTCTGTATTAGGAGCCAGCTTCAAGGTGTTCCTTTTTTGGATAGGCTATCGTGGAGATGCTGCTGAAGTCGGCCTCTGCTTCTATGCTCTTTGAGAAGGCTGTCAGAATTCCTTTCCTGTGCACCATCCAGATATCCCATTCGTAGAATGCGAGTATTAGTTTGCTCCTAAGCTGTGCATACGCAGGCAGCAACAAGGTGTTCCTTTTGTGGATAGACTCTCGTGGACGTGCTGCTGGAGACGGCGTGTCCTTTTACTCTCTTTCAGAATTCTGCCAGAATTCCATTCCTGGGCACCATCTAGATATAACATTCGTAGCATGCGGGTACTGCTTTCCTCCTAGGCTGTGCATTGGCAGGCAGCTTAAAGGTGTTCCTTTTGTGGATAGACTCTCGTGGAGATGCTGCTGAAGTCAGCCTCTGCTTCTATGCACTTTGAGAAGGCTGTCAGATTTCCTTTCCTGTGCACCATCCAGAGATCACATTCGTAGAATGCGGGTACCAGTTTGCTCCTAAGCTGTGCATTCGCAGGCAGCTTCAGGGTGTTCCTTTTGTTGATAGACTCTCGTGGACATGCTGCTGAAGTCAGCCTCTGCTTCTATGCACTTTGAGAAAGCTGTCAGAATTCCTTTCCTGTGCACCATCCAGAGATCACATTCGTAGAATGCGGTTAACAGTTTTCTCCTAATCTGTGCATTAGCAGGCAACTACAAGGTGTTCTTTTTGTGGATAGACTCTCGTGGAGATGCTGGTGGAGACGGGCTCTGCTTCTATGCTCTTTCTGAATTCTGACAGAATTCCTTTCCTGGGCACCAGCCAGATATCACATTCGTAGCATGCGGGTACTGCTTTCCTCCTAAATTCTGTATTCGCAGCCAGATTCAAGGTGTTCCTTTTTTGGATAGGGTCTCGTGGAGATGCTGCTGAAGTCGGCCTCTGCTTCTATGCTCTTTGAGAAGGCTGTCAGAATTCCTTTCCTGGGCACCATCCAGATATCACATTCGTAGCATGCGGGTACTGCTTTCCTCTGAAGCTCTGCATTCGCAGCCTGCGTCAAGGTGTTCCTTTTGTGGATAGACTCTCGTGAAGATGCTACTGAAGTCAGCCTTACTTCTATGTTCTTTGAGAAGGCTGTCAGAATTCCTTTCCTGTGCACCATCCAGATATCTCATTCGTAGAATGGGGGTACTAGTTTGCTGCTAAGCTGTGCATTTGCAGGCAGCTACAAGGTGTTCCTTTTCTGGATAGACTCTCGTGGAGATGCTGCTCAAGTCACCCTCTGCTTCTATGCCCTTTGAGAAGGCTGTCAGATTTCCTTTCCTGTGCACCATCCAGATATATCATTCGTAGCATGCGGGTACGGCTTTCCTCCTAGGCTCTGCATTGGCAGGCAGCTTAAAGGTGTTCCTTTTGTGGATAGACTGTCGTGGAGATGCTGCTGAAGTCAGCCTCTGCTTCTATGCACTTTGAGAAGGCTGTCAGAATTCCTTTCCTGTGCACCATCCAGAGATCACATTCGTAGAATGCGGGTACCAGTTTGCTCCTAAGCTGTGCATTAGCAGACAACTACAAGGTGTTCCTTTTGTGGATACACTCTCGTGGAGATGCTGGTGGAGACGGGCACTGCTTCTATGCTCTTTCTGAATTCTGCCAGATTTCCTTTCCTGGGCACCATCCAGATATAACATTCGTAGCATGCGGGTACTGCTTTCCTCCTAAGCTCTGTATTCGCAGCCAGCTTCAAGGTGTTCCTTTTTTGGATAGGCTCTCGTGGAGAGGCTGCTGAAGTCGGCCTCTGGTTCTTTGTTCTTTGAGAAGGCTGTCAGAATTCCTTTCTTGTGCACCATCCAGGTATCCCATTCATAGAATGTGGGTACTAGTTTGCTCCTAAGCTGTGCATACGCGGGCAGCTACAAGGTGTTCCTTTTGTGGATAGACTATCGTGGAGATGCTGCTGAAGTCACCCTCTGCTCCTATGCTCTTTGAGAAGGCTGTCAGAATTCCTTTCCTGTGCACCATCCAGATATCACATTCGTAGCATGCGGGTACTGCTTTCCTCGTATGCTCTGCATTCGCAGCCAGCTTCCAGGTGTTCCTTTTGTGGATAGACTCTCGTGGAGATGATACTGAAGTCATCCTCTGCTTCTATATTCTTTGAGAAGGCTGTCAGAATTCCCTTCCTGTGCACCATCCAGATATCACATTCGTAGCATGCAGGTACTGCTTTCCACCTAAGCTGTGCATTCGCAGGCAGCTACAACGTGTTCATTTTGTGGATAGATTCTCGTGGAGATGCTGCTGGAGACGGGATCTGCTTCTATTCTCTTTGAGAATTCTGCCAGAATTCCTTTCCTGGGCACCATCCAGATATCAAATTCGTAGCATGCAGGTACTGCTTTCCTCCTAAGCTCTGCATTATCAGCACGCTTCTAGGTGTTCATTTTGTGCATAGACTCTTCTGGAGATGCTGCTGAAGTCAGCCTCTGCTTCTATGCTCTTTGAGAAGGCTGTCAGAATTCCTTTCCTGTGCACCATCCAGATATCCCATTCGTAGAATGCGGGTACTAGTTTGCTCCTAAGCTGTGCATACGCAGGCAGCTACAAGGTGTTCCTTTTGTGGATAGGCTCTCGTGGAGATTCTGCTGGAGACGGGCTCTGCTTCTATGCTCTTTGAGAAGGCTGTCAGAATTCCTTTCCTGGGCACCATCCAGATATCACATTCGTAGCATGCGGGTACTGATTTCTTCTTAAGCTCTGCATTCGCAGCCTGCGTCAAGGTGTTCCTTTTGTGGATAGACTCTCGTGCACGTGCTGCAGGATACGGGCTCTGCTTCTATGGTCTTTCAGAATTCTGCCAGAATTCCTTTCCTGGGCAACATCCAGATATCATATTCTTAGCATGCGAGTACTGCTTTCCTCCTAAGCTCTGTATTCGCAGCCAGCTTCAAGGTGTTCCTTTTTTGGATAGACTCTCGTGGAGATGCTGCTGAAGTCGGCCTCTGCTTCTATGCTCTTTGAGAATTCTTCCAGAATTCCTTTCCTGGGCACCATCCACATATCAAATTCGTAGCATGCGGGTACTGCTTTCCTCCTAAGCTCTGCATTCGCAGCCAGCTTCAAGATGTTCCTTTTGTGGATAGACTCTCGTGGAGATGCTGCTGAAGTCAGCCTCTACTTCTATGCTCTTTGAGAAGGCTGTCAGATTCCCTTTCCTGGGCACCATCCAGATATCACATTCGTAGAATGCGGGTAGTAGTTTGCTCTTAAGCTGTGCATTCGCAGGCAGCTACAAGGTGTTCCTTTTGTGGATAGACTCTCGTGGAGATGCTGCTGAAGTCAGCCTCTACTTCTATGCTCTTTGAGAATTCTGCCAGAATTCCTTTCCTGGGCACCATCCAGATATCAAATTTGTAGCATGCGGGTACTGCTTTCCTCATAAGCTCTGCATTTTCAGCCAGTTCTAGGTGTTCCTTTTGTGCATAGACTCTTCTGGAGATGCTGCTGAAGTCAGCCTCTGCTTCTATGCTCTTTGATAAGTCTGTCAAAATTCCTTTCCTGTGCACCATCCACATATCACATTCGTAGAATGCGGGTACAAGTTTGCTCCTAAGCTGTGCATATGCAGGCAGCTACAAGGTGTTCCTTTTGTGGATAGACTCTCGTGGAGATGCTGCTGGAGACGGGCTCTGCTTCTATGCTCTTTGAGAAGGCTGTCAGAATTCCTTTCCTGTGCACCATCCAGAGATCACATTCGTAGAATGCGGGTACTGCTTTCCTCCTATGCTCTGCATTCGCAGCCAGCTTCAGGGTGTTCCGTTTGTGGATAGACTCTCTTGGAGATGCTGCTGAAGTCAGCCTCTGCTTCTATGCTCTTTGAGAAGGCTGTCAGAATTCCTTTCCTTTGCACCATCCAGATATCACATTCGTAGAATGCGGGTACAGGTTTGCTCCTAAGCTGTGCATACGCAGGCAGCTACAAGGTGTTACTTTTGTGGATAGACTCTCGTGGAGATGCTGCTGAAGTCGGCCTCTGCTTCTATGGTCTTTCAGAATTCTGCCAGAATTCTATTCTTGAACCCCATTTAGATATAACATTCGTTGCATGCGGGTACTGCTTTCTGCCTAGGCTCTGCATTCGCAGGCGGCTTCAAGGTGTTCCTTTTGTGGATAGACTCTCGTGGAAATGCTGCTGAAGTCAGCCTCTGCTTCTATGCACTTCGAGAAGGCTGTCAGAATTCTTTTCATGTGCACCATCCAGAGATCACATTCGTAGAATGCGGGTACAAGTTTGCTCCTAAGCTCTGCATTACCAACCAGCTTCAAGGTGTACCTTATGTGGATAGACTCTCTTGCAGATGCTGCTGAAGTCGGCCTCTGCTTCTATGCTCTTTGAGATTTCTGCCAGAATTCCTTTCCTGTGCACCATCCAGATATCACATTCGTAGCATGCAGGTCCTGCTTTCCTCCTAAGCTGTGCATTCGCAGGCAGCTACAAGGTGTTCCTTTGGTGGATAGACTCTCTTGGAGATGCTGGTGGAGACGGGCTCTGCTTCTATGCTCTTTCTGAATTCTGCCAGAATTCCTTTCCTTGGCACCGTCCAGATATCACATTCGTAGCATGCGGGTAGTGCTTTCTTCCTAAGCTCTGTATTCGCCGCCAGCTTCAAGGTGTTCCTTTTTTGGATAGACTCTCGTGGAGATGCTGCTGAAGTCGGCCTCTGCTTCTATGCTCTTTGAGAATTCTTCCAGAAATCCTTTCCTGGGCACCATCCAGATATCAAATTCGTAGCATGCGGGTACTGCTTTCCTCCTATGCTCTGCATTCGCAGCCAGCTTCAAGGTGTTCTTTTTGTGGATAGACTATCGTGGAGATGCTGGTGGAGACGGGCTCCTCTTCTATGCTCTTTCTGAATTCTGCCAGAATTCCTTTCCTGGGCACCAGCCAGATATCACATTCGTAGCATGCGTGTACTGCTTTCCTCCTAAGTTCTGTATTCGCAGCCAGCTTCAAGGTGTTCCTTTTTTGGATAGGCTATCGTGGAGATGCTGCTGAAGTCGGCCTCTGCTTCTATGCTCTTTGAGAAGGCTGTCAGAATTCCTTTCCTGTGCACCATCCAGATATCCCATTCGTAGAATGCGAGTATTAGTTTGCTCCTAAGCTGTGCATACGCAGGCAGCAACAAGGTGTTCCTTTTGTGGATAGGCTCTCGTGGAGATTCTGCTGGAGACGGGCTCTGCTTCTATGCTCTTTGAGAAGGCTGTCAGAATTCCTTTCCTGGGCACCATCCAGATATCACATTCGTAGCATGTGGGTACTGCTTTCCACTTAAGCTCTGAATTCGCAGCCTGCGTCAAGGTGTTCCTTTTGTGGATAGACTCTCGTGGACGTGCTGCTGGAGACGGCGTGTGCTTTTACTCTCTTTCAGAATTCTGCCAGAATTCCATTCCTGGGCACCATCTAGATATAACATTCGTAGCATGCGGGTACTGCTTTCCTCCTAGGCTGTGCATTGGCAGGCAGCTTAAAGGTGTTCCTTTTGTGGATAGACTCTCGTGGAGATGCTGCTGAAGTCAGCCTCTGCTTCTATGCACTTTGAGAAGGCTGTCAGATTTCCTTTCCTGTGCACCATCCAGAGATCACATTCGTAGAATGCGGGTACCAGTTTGCTCCTAAGCTGTGCATTCGCAGGCAGCTTCAGGGTGTTCCTTTTGTTGATAGACTCTCGTGGACATGCTGCTGAAGTCAGCCTCTGCTTCTATGCACTTTGAGAAAGCTGTCAGAATTCCTTTCCTGTGCACCATCCAGAGATCACATTCGTAGAATGCGGTTAACAGTTTTCTCCTAATCTGTGCATTAGCAGGCAACTACAAGGTGTTCTTTTTGTGGATAGACTCTCGTGGAGATGCTGGTGGAGACGGGCTCTGCTTCTATGCTCTTTCTGAATTCTGACAGAATTCCTTTCCTGGGCACCAGCCAGATATCACATTCGTAGCATGCGGGTACTGCTTTCCTCCTAAGTTCTGTATTCGCAGCCAGATTCAAGGTGTTCCTTTTTTGGATAGGGTCTCGTGGAGATGCTGCTGAAGTCGGCCTCTGCTTCTATGCTCTTTGAGAAGGCTGTCAGAATTCCTTTCCTGGGCACCATCCAGATATCACATTCGTAGCATGCGGGTACTGCTTTCCTCTGAAGCTCTGCATTCGCAGCCTGCGTCAAGGTGTTCCTTTTGTGGATAGACTCTCGTGAAGATGCTACTGAAGTCAGCCTTACTTCTATGTTCTTTGAGAAGGCAGTCAGAATTCCTTTCCTGTGCACCATCCAGATATCTCATTCGTAGAATGGGGGTACTAGTTTGCTCCTAAGCTGTGCATTTGCAGGCAGCTACAAGGTGTTCCTTTTCTGGATAGACTCTCGTGGAGATGCTGCTCAAGTCACCCTCTGCTTCTATGCCCTTTGAGAAGGCTGTCAGATTTCCTTTCCTGTGCACCATCCAGATATATCATTCGTAGCATGCGGGTACTGCTTTCCTCCTAGGCTCTGCATTGGCAGGCAGCTTAAAGGTGTTCGTTTTGTGGATAGACTGTCGTGGAGATGCTGCTGAAGTCAGCCTCTGCTTCTATGCACTTTGAGAAGGCTGTCAGAATTCCTTTCCTGTGCACCATCCAGAGATCACATTCGTAGAATGCGGGTACCAGTTTGCTCCTAAGCTGTGCATTAGCAGACAACTACAAGGTGTTCCTTTTGTGGATACACTCTCGTGGAGATGCTGGTGGAGACGGGCACTGCTTCTATGCTCTTTCTGAATTCTGCCAGATTTCCTTTCCTGGGCACCATCCAGATATCACATTCGTAGCATGCGGGTACTGCTTTCCTCCTAAGCTCTGTATTCGCAGCCAGCTTCAAGGTGTTCCTTTTTTGGATAGGCTCTCGTGGAGATGCTGCTGAAGTCGGCCTCTGGTTCTTTGCTCTTTGAGAAGGCTGTCAGAATTCCTTTCTTGTGCACCATCCAGGTATCCCATTCATAGAATGTGGGTACTAGTTTGCTCCTAAGCTGTGCATACGCGGGCAGCTACAAGGTGTTCCTTTTGTGGATAGACTATCGTGGAGATGCTGCTGAAGTCACCCTCTGCTCCTATGCTCTTTGAGAAGGCTGTCAGAATTCCTTTCCTGTGCACCATCCAGATATCACATTCGTAGCATGCGGGTACTGCTTTCCTCGTATGCTCTGCATTCGCAGCCAGCTTCCAGGTGTTCCTTTTGTGGATAGATTCTCGTGGAGATGCTGCTGGAGACGGGATCTGCTTCTATTCTCTTTGAGAATTCTGCCAGAATTCCTTTCCTGGGCACCATCCAGATATCAAATTCGTAGCATGCAGGTACTGCTTTCCTCCTAAGCTCTGCATTATCAGCACGCTTCTAGGTGTTCATTTTGTGCATAGACTCTTCTGGAGATGCTGCTGAAGTCAGCCTCTGCTTCTATGCTCTTTGAGAAGGCTGTCAGAATTCCTTTCCTGTGCACCATCCAGATATCCCATTCGTAGAATGCGGGTACTAGTTTGCTCCTAAGCTGTGCATACGCAGGCAGCTACAAGGTGTTCCTTTTGTGGATAGGCTCTCGTGGAGATTCTGCTGGAGACGGGCTCTGCTTCTATGCTCTTTGAGAAGGCTGTCAGAATTCCTTTCCTGGGCACCATCCAGATATCACATTCGTAGCATGCGGGTACTGATTTCTTCTTAAGCTCTGCATTCGCAGCCTTCGTCAAGGTGTTCCTTTTGTGGATAGACTCTCGTGCACGTGCTGCAGGATACGGGCTCTGCTTCTATGGTCTTTCAGAATTCTGCCAGAATTCCTTTCCTGGGCAACATCCAGATATCATATTCTTAGCATGCGAGTACTGCTTTCCTCCTAAGCTCTGTATTCGCAGCCAGCTTCAAGGTGTTCCTTTTTTGGATAGACTCTCGTGGAGATGCTGCTGAAGTCGGCCTCTGCTTCTATGCTCTTTGAGAATTCTTCCAGAATTCCTTTCCTGGGCACCATCCACATATCAAATTCGTAGCATGCGGGTACTGCTTTCCTCCTAAGCTCTGCATTCGCAGCCAGCTTCAAGATGTTCCTTTTGTGGATAGACTCTCGTGGAGATGCTGCTGAAGTCAGCCTCTACTTCTATGCTCTTTGAGAAGGCTGTCAGATTCCCTTTCCTGGGCACCATCCAGATATCACATTCGTAGAATGCGGGTAGTAGTTTGCTCTTAAGCTGTGCATTCGCAGGCAGCTACAAGGTGTTCCTTTTGTGGATAGACTCTCGTGGAGATGCTGCTGAAGTCAGCCTCTACTTCTATGCTCTTTGAGAATTCTGCCAGAATTCCTTTCCTGGGCACCATCCAGATATCAAATTCGTAGCATGCGGGTACTGCTTTCCTCATAAGCTCTGCATTTTCAGCCAGCTTCTAGGTGTTCCTTTTGTGCATAGACTCTTCTGGAGATGCTGCTGAAGTCAGCCTCTGCTTCTATGCTCTTTGATAAGTCTGTCAAAATTCCTTTCCTGTGCACCATCCACATATCACATTCGTAGAATGCGGGTACAAGTTTGCTCCTAAGCTGTGCATATGCAGGCAGCTACAAGGTGTTCCTTTTGTGGATAGACTCTCGTGGAGATGCTGCTGGAGACGGGCTCTGCTTCTATGCTCTTTGAGAAGGCTGTCAGAATTCCTTTCCTGTGCACCATCCAGAGATCACATTCGTAGAATGCGGGTACTGCTTTCCTCCTATGCTCTGCATTCGCAGCCAGCTTCAGGGTGTTCCGTTTGTGGATAGACTCTCTTGGAGATGCTGCTGAAGTCAGCCTCTGCTTCTATGCTCTTTGAGAAGGCTGTCAGAATTCCTTTCCTTTGCACCATCCAGATATCACATTCGTAGAATGCGGGTACAGGTTTGCTCCTAAGCTGTGCATACGCAGGCAGCTACAAGGTGTTACTTTTGTGGATAGACTCTCGTGGAGATGCTGCTGAAGTCGGCCTCTGCTTCTATGGTCTTTCAGAATTCTGCCAGAATTCTATTCTTGAACCCCATTTAGATATAACATTCGTTGCATGCGGGTACTGCTTTCTGCCTAGGCTCTGCATTCGCAGGCGGCTTCAAGGTGTTCCTTTTGTGGATAGACTCTCGTGGAAATGCTGCTGAAGTCAGCCTCTGCTTCTATGCACTTCGAGAAGGCTGTCAGAATTCTTTTCATGTGCACCATCCAGAGATCACATTCGTAGAATGCGGGTACAAGTTTGCTCCTAAGCTCTGCATTACCAACCAGCTTCAAGGTGTACCTTATGTGGATAGACTCTCTTGCAGATGCTGCTGAAGTCGGCCTCTGCTTCTATGCTCTTTGAGATTTCTGCCAGAATTCCTTTCCTGTGCACCATCCAGATATCACATTCGTAGCATGCAGGTCCTGCTTTCCTCCTAAGCTGTGCATTCGCAGGCAGCTACAAGGTGTTCCTTTGGTGGATAGACTCTCTTGGAGATGCTGGTGGAGACGGGCTCTGCTTCTATGCTCTTTCTGAATTCTGCCAGAATTCCTTTCCTTGGCACCGTCCAGATATCACATTCGTAGCATGCGGGTAGTGCTTTCTTCCTAAGCTCTGTATTCGCCGCCAGCTTCAAGGTGTTCCTTTTTTGGATAGACTCTCGTGGAGATGCTGCTGAAGTCGGCCTCTGCTTCTATGCTCTTTGAGAATTCTTCCAGAAATCCTTTCCTGGGCACCATCCAGATATCAAATTCGTAGCATGCGGGTACTGCTTTCCTCCTATGCTCTGCATTCGCAGCCAGCTTCAAGGTGTTCTTTTTGTGGATAGACTATCGTGGAGATGCTGGTGGAGACGGGCTCCTCTTCTATGCTCTTTCTGAATTCTGCCAGAATTCCTTTCCTGGGCACCAGCCAGATATCACATTCGTAGCATGCGTGTACTGCTTTCCTCCTAAGTTCTGTATTCGCAGCCAGCTTCAAGGTGTTCCTTTTTTGGATAGGCTATCGTGGAGATGCTGCTGAAGTCGGCCTCTGCTTCTATGCTCTTTGAGAAGGCTGTCAGAATTCCTTTCCTGTGCACCATCCAGATATCCCATTCGTAGAATGCGAGTATTAGTTTGCTCCTAAGCTGTGCATACGCAGGCAGCAACAAGGTGTTCCTTTTGTGGATAGGCTCTCGTGGAGATTCTGCTGGAGACGGGCTCTGCTTCTATGCTCTTTGAGAAGGCTGTCAGAATTCCTTTCCTGGGCACCATCCAGATATCACATTCGTAGCATGTGGGTACTGCTTTCCACTTAAGCTCTGAATTCGCAGCCTGCGTCAAGGTGTTCCTTTTGTGGATAGACTCTCGTGGACGTGCTGCTGGAGACGGCGTGTGCTTTTACTCTCTTTCAGAATTCTGCCAGAATTCCATTCCTGGGCACCATCTAGATATAACATTCGTAGCATGCGGGTACTGCTTTCCTCCTAGGCTGTGCATTGGCAGGCAGCTTAAAGGTGTTCCTTTTGTGGATAGACTCTCGTGGAGATGCTGCTGAAGTCAGCCTCTGCTTCTATGCACTTTGAGAAGGCTGTCAGATTTCCTTTCCTGTGCACCATCCAGAGATCACATTCGTAGAATGCGGGTACCAGTTTGCTCCTAAGCTGTGCATTCGCAGGCAGCTTCAGGGTGTTCCTTTTGTTGATAGACTCTCGTGGACATGCTGCTGAAGTCAGCCTCTGCTTCTATGCACTTTGAGAAAGCTGTCAGAATTCCTTTCCTGTGCACCATCCAGAGATCACATTCGTAGAATGCGGTTAACAGTTTTCTCCTAATCTGTGCATTAGCAGGCAACTACAAGGTGTTCTTTTTGTGGATAGACTCTCGTGGAGATGCTGGTGGAGACGGGCTCTGCTTCTATGCTCTTTCTGAATTCTGACAGAATTCCTTTCCTGGGCACCAGCCAGATATCACATTCGTAGCATGCGGGTACTGCTTTGCTCCTAAGTTCTGTATTCGCAGCCAGATTCAAGGTGTTCCTTTTTTGGATAGGGTCTCGTGGAGATGCTGCTGAAGTCGGCCTCTGCTTCTATGCTCTTTGAGAAGGCTGTCAGAATTCCTTTCCTGGGCACCATCCAGATATCACATTCGTAGCATGCGGGTACTGCTTTCCTCTGAAGCTCTGCATTCGCAGCCTGCGTCAAGGTGTTCCTTTTGTGGATAGACTCTCGTGAAGATGCTACTGAAGTCAGCCTTACTTCTATGTTCTTTGAGAAGGCAGTCAGAATTCCTTTCCTGTGCACCATCCAGATATCTCATTCGTAGAATGGGGGTACTAGTTTGCTCCTAAGCTGTGCATTTGCAGGCAGCTACAAGGTGTTCCTTTTCTGGATAGACTCTCGTGGAGATGCTGCTCAAGTCACCCTCTGCTTCTATGCCCTTTGAGAAGGCTGTCAGATTTCCTTTCCTGTGCACCATCCAGATATATCATTCGTAGCATGCGGGTACTGCTTTCCTCCTAGGCTCTGCATTGGCAGGCAGCTTAAAGGTGTTCGTTTTGTGGATAGACTGTCGTGGAGATGCTGCTGAAGTCAGCCTCTGCTTCTATGCACTTTGAGAAGGCTGTCAGAATTCCTTTCCTGTGCACCATCCAGAGATCACATTCGTAGAATGCGGGTACCAGTTTGCTCCTAAGCTGTGCATTAGCAGACAACTACAAGGTGTTCCTTTTGTGGATACACTCTCGTGGAGATGCTGGTGGAGACGGGCACTGCTTCTATGCTCTTTCTGAATTCTGCCAGATTTCCTTTCCTGGGCACCATCCAGATATCACATTCGTAGCATGCGGGTACTGCTTTCCTCCTAAGCTCTGTATTCGCAGCCAGCTTCAAGGTGTTCCTTTTTTGGATAGGCTCTCGTGGAGATGCTGCTGAAGTCGGCCTCTGGTTCTTTGCTCTTTGAGAAGGCTGTCAGAATTCCTTTCTTGTGCACCATCCAGGTATCCCATTCATAGAATGTGGGTACTAGTTTGCTCCTAAGCTGTGCATACGCGGGCAGCTACAAGGTGTTCCTTTTGTGGATAGACTATCGTGGAGATGCTGCTGAAGTCACCCTCTGCTCCTATGCTCTTTGAGAAGGCTGTCAGAATTCCTTTCCTGTGCACCATCCAGATATCACATTCGTAGCATGCGGGTACTGCTTTCCTCGTATGCTCTGCATTCGCAGCCAGCTTCCAGGTGTTCCTTTTGTGGATAGATTCTCGTGGAGATGCTGCTGGAGACGGGATCTGCTTCTATTCTCTTTGAGAATTCTGCCAGAATTCCTTTCCTGGGCACCATCCAGATATCAAATTCGTAGCATGCAGGTACTGCTTTCCTCCTAAGCTCTGCATTATCAGCACGCTTCTAGGTGTTCATTTTGTGCATAGACTCTTCTGGAGATGCTGCTGAAGTCAGCCTCTGCTTCTATGCTCTTTGAGAAGGCTGTCAGAATTCCTTTCCTGTGCACCATCCAGATATCCCATTCGTAGAATGCGGGTACTAGTTTGCTCCTAAGCTGTGCATACGCAGGCAGCTACAAGGTGTTCCTTTTGTGGATAGGCTCTCGTGGAGATTCTGCTGGAGACGGGCTCTGCTTCTATGCTCTTTGAGAAGGCTGTCAGAATTCCTTTCCTGGGCACCATCCAGATATCACATTCGTAGCATGCGGGTACTGATTTCTTCTTAAGCTCTGCATTCGCAGCCTGCGTCAAGGTGTTCCTTTTGTGGATAGACTCTCGTGCACGTGCTGCAGGATACGGGCTCTGCTTCTATGGTCTTTCAGAATTCTGCCAGAATTCCTTTCCTGGGCAACATCCAGATATCATATTCTTAGCATGCGAGTACTGCTTTCCTCCTAAGCTCTGTATTCGCAGCCAGCTTCAAGGTGTTCCTTTTTTGGATAGACTCTCGTGGAGATGCTGCTGAAGTCGGCCTCTGCTTCTATGCTCTTTGAGAATTCTTCCAGAATTCCTTTCCTGGGCACCATCCACATATCAAATTCGTAGCATGCGGGTACTGCTTTCCTCCTAAGCTCTGCATTCGCAGCCAGCTTCAAGATGTTCCTTTTGTGGATAGACTCTCGTGGAGATGCTGCTGAAGTCAGCCTCTACTTCTATGCTCTTTGAGAAGGCTGTCAGATTCCCTTTCCTGGGCACCATCCAGATATCACATTCGTAGAATGCGGGTAGTAGTTTGCTCTTAAGCTGTGCATTCGCAGGCAGCTACAAGGTGTTCCTTTTGTGGATAGACTCTCGTGGAGATGCTGCTGAAGTCAGCCTCTACTTCTATGCTCTTTGAGAATTCTGCCAGAATTCCTTTCCTGGGCACCATCCAGATATCAAATTCGTAGCATGCGGGTACTGCTTTCCTCATAAGCTCTGCATTTTCAGCCAGCTTCTAGGTGTTCCTTTTGTGCATAGACTCTTCTGGAGATGCTGCTGAAGTCAGCCTCTGCTTCTATGCTCTTTGATAAGTCTGTCAAAATTCCTTTCCTGTGCACCATCCACATATCACATTCGTAGAATGCGGGTACAAGTTTGCTCCTAAGCTGTGCATATGCAGGCAGCTACAAGGTGTTCCTTTTGTGGATAGACTCTCGTGGAGATGCTGCTGGAGACGGGCTCTGCTTCTATGCTCTTTGAGAAGGCTGTCAGAATTCCTTTCCTGTGCACCATCCAGAGATCACATTCGTAGAATGCGGGTACTGCTTTCCTCCTATGCTCTGCATTCGCAGCCAGCTTCAGGGTGTTCCGTTTGTGGATAGACTCTCTTGGAGATGCTGCTGAAGTCAGCCTCTGCTTCTATGCTCTTTGAGAAGGCTGTCAGAATTCCTTTCCTTTGCACCATCCAGATATCACATTCGTAGAATGCGGGTACAGGTTTGCTCCTAAGCTGTGCATACGCAGGCAGCTACAAGGTGTTACTTTTGTGGATAGACTCTCGTGGAGATGCTGCTGAAGTCGGCCTCTGCTTCTATGGTCTTTCAGAATTCTGCCAGAATTCTATTCTTGAACCCCATTTAGATATAACATTCGTTGCATGCGGGTACTGCTTTCTGCCTAGGCTCTGCATTCGCAGGCGGCTTCAAGGTGGTCCTTTTGTGGATAGACTCTCGTGGAAATGCTGCTGAAGTCAGCCTCTGCTTCTATGCACTTCGAGAAGGCTGTCAGAATTCTTTTCATGTGCACCATCCAGAGATCACATTCGTAGAATGCGGGTACAAGTTTGCTCCTAAGCTCTGCATTACCAACCAGCTTCAAGGTGTACCTTATGTGGATAGACTCTCTTGCAGATGCTGCTGAAGTCGGCCTCTGCTTCTATGCTCTTTGAGATTTCTGCCAGAATTCCTTTCCTGTGCACCATCCAGATATCACATTCGTAGCATGCAGGTCCTGCTTTCCTCCTAAGCTGTGCATTCGCAGGCAGCTACAAGGTGTTCCTTTGGTGGATAGACTCTCTTGGAGATGCTGGTGGAGACGGGCTCTGCTTCTATGCTCTTTCTGAATTCTGCCAGAATTCCTTTCCTTGGCACCGTCCAGATATCACATTCGTAGCATGCGGGTACTGCTTTCTTCCTAAGCTCTGTATTCGCAGCCAGCTTCAAGGTGTTCCTTTTTTGGATAGACTCTCGTGAAGATGCTGCTGAAGTCGGCCTCTGCTTCTATGCTCTTTGAGAATTCTTCCAGAAATCCTTTCCTGGGCACCATCCAGATATCAAATTCGTAGCATGCGGGTACTGCTTTCCTCCTATGCTCTGCATTCGCAGCCAGCTTCAAGGTGTTCTTTTTGTGGATAGACTATCGTGGAGATGCTGGTGGAGACGGGCTCCTCTTCTATGCTCTTTCTGAATTCTGCCAGAATTCCTTTCCTGGGCACCAGCCAGATATCACATTCGTAGCATGCGTGTACTGCTTTCCTCCTAAGTTCTGTATTCGCAGCCAGCTTCAAGGTGTTCCTTTTTTGGATAGGCTATCGTGGAGATGCTGCTGAAGTCGGCCTCTGCTTCTATGCTCTTTGAGAAGGCTGTCAGAATTCCTTTCCTGTGCACCATCCAGATATCCCATTCGTAGAATGCGAGTATTAGTTTGCTCCTAAGCTGTGCATACGCAGGCAGCAACAAGGTGTTCCTTTTGTGGATAGGCTCTCGTGGAGATTCTGCTGGAGACGGGCTCTGCTTCTATGCTCTTTGAGAAGGCTGTCAGAATTCCTTTCCTGGGCACCATCCAGATATCACATTCGTAGCATGTGGGTACTGCTTTCCACTTAAGCTCTGAATTCGCAGCCTGCGTCAAGGTGTTCCTTTTGTGGATAGACTCTCGTGGACGTGCTGCTGGAGACGGCGTGTGCTTTTACTCTCTTTCAGAATTCTGCCAGAATTCCATTCCTGGGCACCATCTAGATATAACATTCGTAGCATGCGGGTACTGCTTTCCTCCTAGGCTGTGCATTGGCAGGCAGCTTAAAGGTGTTCCTTTTGTGGATAGACTCTCGTGGAGATGCTGCTGAAGTCAGCCTCTGCTTCTATGCACTTTGAGAAGGCTGTCAGATTTCCTTTCCTGTGCACCATCCAGAGATCACATTCGTAGAATGCGGGTACCAGTTTGCTCCTAAGCTGTGCATTCGCAGGCAGCTTCAGGGTGTTCCTTTTGTTGATAGACTCTCGTGGACATGCTGCTGAAGTCAGCCTCTGCTTCTATGCACTTTGAGAAAGCTGTCAGAATTCCTTTCCTGTGCACCATCCAGAGATCACATTCGTAGAATGCGGTTAACAGTTTTCTCCTAATCTGTGCATTAGCAGGCAACTACAAGGTGTTCTTTTTGTGGATAGACTCTCGTGGAGATGCTGGTGGAGACGGGCTCTGCTTCTATGCTCTTTCTGAATTCTGACAGAATTCCTTTCCTGGGCACCAGCCAGATATCACATTCGTAGCATGCGGGTACTGCTTTGCTCCTAAGTTCTGTATTCGCAGCCAGATTCAAGGTGTTCCTTTTTTGGATAGGGTCTCGTGGAGATGCTGCTGAAGTCGGCCTCTGCTTCTATGCTCTTTGAGAAGGCTGTCAGAATTCCTTTCCTGGGCACCATCCAGATATCACATTCGTAGCATGCGGGTACTGCTTTCCTCTGAAGCTCTGCATTCGCAGCCTGCGTCAAGGTGTTCCTTTTGTGGATAGACTCTCGTGAAGATGCTACTGAAGTCAGCCTTACTTCTATGTTCTTTGAGAAGGCTGTCAGAATTCCTTTCCTGTGCACCATCCAGATATCTCATTCGTAGAATGGGGGTACTAGTTTGCTCCTAAGCTGTGCATTTGCAGGCAGCTACAAGGTGTTCCTTTTCTGGATAGACTCTCGTGGAGATGCTGCTCAAGTCACCCTCTGCTTTTATGCCCTTTGAGAAGGCTGTCAGATTTCCTTTCCTGTGCACCATCCAGATATATCATTCGTAGCATGCGGGTACGGCTTTCCTCCTAGGCTCTGCATTGGCAGGCAGCTTAAAGGTGTTCCTTTTGTGGATAGACTGTCGTGGAGATGCTGCTGAAGTCAGCCTCTGCTTCTATGCACTTTGAGAAGGCTGTCAGAATTCCTTTCCTGTGCACCATCCAGAGATCACATTCGTAGAATTCGGGTACCAGTTTGCTCCTAAGCTGTGCATTAGCAGACAACTACAAGGTGTTCCTTTTGTGGATACACTCTCGTGGAGATGCTGGTGGAGACGGGCACTGCTTCTATGCTCTTTCTGAATTCTGCCAGATTTCCTTTCCTGGGCACCATCCAGATATCACATTCGTAGCATGCGGGTACTGCTTTCCTCCTAAGCTCTGTATTCGCAGCCAGCTTCAAGGTGTTCCTTTTTTGGATAGGCTCTCGTGGAGATGCTGCTGAAGTCGGCCTCTGGTTCTTTGCTCTTTGAGAAGGCTGTCAGAATTCCTTTCTTGTGCACCATCCAGGTATCCCATTCATAGAATGTGGGTACTAGTTTGCTCCTAAGCTGTGCATACGCGGGCAGCTACAAGGTGTTCCTTTTGTGGATAGACTATCGTGGAGATGCTGCTGAAGTCACCCTCTGCTCCTATGCTCTTTGAGAAGGCTGTCAGAATTCCTTTCCTGTGCACCATCCAGATATCACATTCGTAGCATGCGGGTACTGCTTTCCTCGTATGCTCTGCATTCGCAGCCAGCTTCCAGGTGTTCCTTTTGTGGATAGACTCTCGTGGAGATGATACTGAAGTCATCCTCTGCTTCTATATTCTTTGAGAAGGCTGTCAGAATTCCCTTCCTGTGCACCATCCAGATATCACATTCGTAGCATGCAGGTACTGCTTTCCACCTAAGCTGTGCATTCGCAGGCAGCTACAACGTGTTCCTTTTGTGGATAGATTCTCGTGGAGATGCTGCTGGAGACGGGATCTGCTTCTATTCTCTTTGAGAATTCTGCCAGAATTCCTTTCCTGGGCACCATCCAGATATCAAATTCGTAGCATGCAGGTACTGCTTTCCTCCTAAGCTCTGCATTATCAGCACGCTTCTAGGTGTTCATTTTGTGCATAGACTCTTCTGGAGATGCTGCTGAAGTCAGCCTCTGCTTCTATGCTCTTTGAGAAGGCTGTCAGAATTCCTTTCCTGTGCACCATCCAGATATCCCATTCGTAGAATGCGGGTACTAGTTTGCTCCTAAGCTGTGCATACGCAGGCAGCTACAAGGTGTTCCTTTTGTGGATAGGCTCTCGTGGAGATTCTGCTGGAGACGGGCTCTGCTTCTATGCTCTTTGAGAAGGCTGTCAGAATTCCTTTCCTGGGCACCATCCAGATATCACATTCGTAGCATGCGGGTACTGATTTCTTCTTAAGCTCTGCATTCGCAGCCTGCGTCAAGGTGTTCCTTTTGTGGATAGACTCTCGTGCACGTGCTGCAGGATACGGGCTCTGCTTCTATGGTCTTTCAGAATTCTGCCAGAATTCCTTT
Organism: Kogia breviceps; assembly: GCF_026419965.1. Taxonomy (NCBI): domain Eukaryota; kingdom Metazoa; phylum Chordata; class Mammalia; order Artiodactyla; family Physeteridae; genus Kogia; species Kogia breviceps. The sequence goes on along the minus strand of NC_081322.1, from coordinate 18,578,207 downwards.
CCTGGGCAACATCCAGATATCATATTCTTAGCATGCGAGTACTGCTTTCCTCCTAAGCTCTGTATTCGCAGCCAGCTTCAAGGTGTTCCTTTTTTGGATAGACTTTCGTGGAGATGCTGCTGAAGTCGGCCTCTGCTTCTATGCTCTTTGAGAATTCTTCCAGAATTCCTTTCCTGGGCACCATCCACATATCAAATTCGTAGCATGCGGGTACTGCTTTCCTCCTAAGCTCTGCATTCGCAGCCAGCTTCAAGATGTTCCTTTTGTGGATAGACTCTCGTGGAGATGCTGCTGAAGTCAGCCTCTACTTCTATGCTCTTTGAGAAGGCTGTCAGATTCCCTTTCCTGGGCACCATCCAGATATCACATTCGTAGAATGCGGGTAGTAGTTTGCTCTTAAGCTGTGCATTCGCAGGCAGCTACAAGGTGTTCCTTTTGTGGATAGACTCTCGTGGAGATGCTGCTGAAGTCAGCCTCTACTTCTATGCTCTTTGAGAATTCTGCCAGAATTCCTTTCCTGGGCACCATCCAGATATCAAATTCGTAGCATGCGGGTACTGCTTTCCTCATAAGCTCTGCATTTTCAGCCAGCTTCTAGGTGTTCCTTTTGTGCATAGACTCTTCTGGAGATGCTGCTGAAGTCAGCCTCTGCTTCTATGCTCTTTGATAAGTCTGTCAAAATTCCTTTCCTGTGCACCATCCACATATCACATTCGTAGAATGCGGGTACAAGTTTGCTCCTAAGCTGTGCATATGCAGGCAGCTACAAGGTGTTCCTTTTGTGGATAGACTCTCGTGGAGATGCTGCTGGAGACGGGCTCTGCTTCTATGCTCTTTGAGAAGGCTGTCAGAATTCCTTTCCTGTGCACCATCCAGAGATCACATTCGTAGAATGCGGGTACTGCTTTCCTCCTATGCTCTGCATTCGCAGCCAGCTTCAGGGTGTTCCGTTTGTGGATAGACTCTCTTGGAGATGCTGCTGAAGTCAGCCTCTGCTTCTATGCTCTTTGAGAAGGCTGTCAGAATTCCTTTCCTTTGCACCATCCAGATATCACATTCGTAGAATGCGGGTACAGGTTTGCTCCTAAGCTGTGCATACGCAGGCAGCTACAAGGTGTTACTTTTGTGGATAGACTCTCGTGGAGATGCTGCTGAAGTCGGCCTCTGCTTCTATGGTCTTTCAGAATTCTGCCAGAATTCTATTCTTGAACCCCATTTAGATATAACATTCGTTGCATGCGGGTACTGCTTTCTGCCTAGGCTCTGCATTCGCAGGCGGCTTCAAGGTGTTCCTTTTGTGGATAGACTCTCGTGGATATGCTGCTGAAGTCAGCCTCTGCTTCTATGCACTTCGAGAAGGCTGTCAGAATTCTTTTCATGTGCACCATCCAGAGATCACATTCGTAGAATGCGGGTACAAGTTTGCTCCTAAGCTCTGCATTACCAACCAGCTTCAAGGTGTACCTTATGTGGATAGACTCTCTTGCAGATGCTGCTGAAGTCGGCCTCTGCTTCTATGCTCTTTGAGATTTCTGCCAGAATTCCTTTCCTGTGCACCATCCAGATATCACATTCGTAGCATGCAGGTCCTGCTTTCCTCCTAAGCTGTGCATTCGCAGGCAGCTACAAGGTGTTCCTTTGGTGGATAGTCTCTCTTGGAGATGCTGGTGGAGACGGGCTCTGCTTCTATGCTCTTTCTGAATTCTGCCAGAATTCCTTTCCTTGGCACCGTCCAGATATCACATTCGTAGCATGCGGGTACTGCTTTCTTCCTAAGCTCTGTATTCGCAGCCAGCTTCAAGGTGTTCCTTTTTTGGATAGACTCTCGTGGAGATGCTGCTGAAGTCGGCCTCTGCTTCTATGCTCTTTGAGAATTCTTCCAGAAATCCTTTCCTGGGCACCATCCAGATATCAAATTCGTAGCATGCGGGTACTGCTTTCCTCCTATGCTCTGCATTCGCAGCCAGCTTCAAGGTGTTCTTTTTGTGGATAGACTATCGTGGAGATGCTGGTGGAGACGGGCTCCTCTTCTATGCTCTTTCTGAATTCTGCCAGAATTCCTTTCCTGGGCACCAGCCAGATATCACATTCGTAGCATGCGTGTACTGCTTTCCTCCTAAGTTCTGTATTCGCCGCCAGCTTCAAGGTGTTCCTTTTTTGGATAGGCTATCGTGGAGATGCTGCTGAAGTCGGCCTCTGCTTCTATGCTCTTTGAGAAGGCTGTCAGAATTCCTTTCCTGTGCACCATCCAGATATCCCATTCGTAGAATGCGAGTATTAGTTTGCTCCTAAGCTGTGCATACGCAGGCAGCAACAAGGTGTTCCTTTTGTGGATAGGCTCTCGTGGAGATTCTGCTGGAGACGGGCTCTGCTTCTATGCTCTTTGAGAAGGCTGTCAGAATTCCTTTCCTGGGCATCATCCAGATATCACATTCGTAGCATGTGGGTACTGCTTTCCACTTAAGCTCTGAATTCGCAGCCTGCGTCAAGGTGTTCCTTTTGTGGATAGACTCTCGTGGACGTGCTGCTGGAGACGGCGTGTGCTTTTACTCTCTTTCAGAATTCTGCCAGAATTCCATTCCTGGGCACCATCTAGATATAACATTCGTAGCATGCGGGTACTGCTTTCCTCCTAGGCTGTGCATTGGCAGGCAGCTTAAAGGTGTTCCTTTTGTGGATAGACTCTCGTGGAGATGCTGCTGAAGTCAGCCTCTGCTTCTATGCACTTTGAGAAGGCTGTCAGATTTCCTTTCCTGTGCACCATCCAGAGATCACATTCGTAGAATGCGGGTACCAGTTTGCTCCTAAGCTGTGCATTCGCAGGCAGCTTCAGGGTGTTCCTTTTGTTGATAGACTCTCGTGGACATGCTGCTGAAGTCAGCCTCTGCTTCTATGCACTTTGAGAAAGCTGTCAGAATTCCTTTCCTGTGCACCATCCAGAGATCACATTCGTAGAATGCGGTTAACAGTTTTCTCCTAATCTGTGCATTAGCAGGCAACTACAAGGTGTTCTTTTTGTGGATAGACTCTCGTGGAGATGCTGGTGGAGACGGGCTCTGCTTCTATGCTCTTTCTGAATTCTGACAGAATTCCTTTCCTGGGCACCAGCCAGATATCACATTCGTAGCATGCGGGTACTGCTTTCCTCCTAAGTTCTGTATTCGCAGCCAGATTCAAGGTGTTCCTTTTTTGGATAGGGTCTCGTGGAGATGCTGCTGAAGTCGGCCTCTGCTTCTATGCTCTTTGAGAAGGCTGTCAGAATTCCTTTCCTGGGCACAATCCAGATATCACATTCGTAGCATGCGGGTACTGCTTTCCTCTGAAGCTCTGCATTCGCAGCCTGCGTCAAGGTGTTCCTTTTGTGGATAGACTCTCCTGAAGATGCTACTGAAGTCAGCCTTACTTCTATGTTCTTTGAGAAGGCTGTCAGAATTCCTTTCGTGTGCACCATCCAGATATCTCATTCGTAGAATGGGGGTACTAGTTTGCTCCTAAGCTGTGCATTTGCAGGCAGCTACAAGGTGTTCCTTTTCTGGATAGACTCTCGTGGAGATGCTGCTCAAGTCACCCTCTGTTTCTATGCCCTTTGAGAAGGCTGTCAGATTTCCTTTCCTGTGCACCATCCAGATATATCATTCGTAGCATGCGGGTACGGCTTTCCTCCTAGGCTCTGCATTGGCAGGCAGCTTAAAGGTGTTCCTTTTGTGGATAGACTGTCGTGGAGATGCTGCTGAAGTCAGCCTCTTCTTCTATGCACTTTGAGAAGGCTGTCAGAATTCCTTTCCTGTGCACCATCCAGAGATCACATTCGTAGAATGCGGGTACCAGTTTGCTCCTAAGCTGTGCATTAGCAGGCAACTACAAGGTGTTCCTTTTGTGGATACACTCTCGTGGAGATGCTGGTGGAGACGGGCACTGCTTCTATGCTCTTTCTGAATTCTGCCAGATTTCCTTTCCTGGGCACCATCCAGATATCACATTCGTAGCATGCGGGTATTGCTTTCCTCCTAAGCTCTGTATTCGCAGCCAGCTTCATGGTGTTCCTTTTGCGGATAGGCTCTCGTAGAGATGCTGCTGAAGTCAGCCTCTGCTTCTATGCTCTTTGAGAAGGCTGTCAGATTTCCTTTCCTGTGCACCATGCAGATATCACATTCGTAGAATGCGGGTAGTAGTTTTCTCCTAAGCTGTGCATTCGCAGGCAACTACAAGGTGTTCCTTTTCAGGATAGACTCTCGTGGAGATGCTGCTCAAGTCACCCTCTGCTTCTATTCTCTTTGAGAAGGCTGTCAGATTTCCTTTCCTGTGCACCATCCAGATATATCATTCATAGCATGCGGGTAATGCTTTGCTCCTAGGCTCTGCATTGGCAGGCAGCTTAAACATGTTCCTTATGTGGATAGACTCTCGTGGAGATGCTGCTGAAGTCAGCCTCTGCTTCTATGCTCTTTGAGAAGGATGTCAGAATTCCTTTCCTGTGCACGATCCAGAGATCACATTCGTAGAATGCGGTTAACAGTTTTCTCCTAAGCTGTGCATTAGCAGGCAACTACAAGGTGTTCTTTTTGTGGATCGACTCTCGTGGAGATGCTGGTGGAGACGGGCTCTGCTTCTATGCTCTTTCTGAATTCTGCCAGAATTCCTATCCTGGGCACCAGCCAGATATCACATTCGTAGCATGCGGGTACTGCTTTCCTCCTAAGCTCTGTATTCGCAGCCAGCTTCAAGGTGTTCCTTTTTTGGATAGGCTCTCGTGGAGATGCTGCTGAAGTCGGCCTTTGCTTCTATGCTCTTTGAGAAGGCTGTCAGAATTCCTTTCCTGGGCACCATCCAGATATCACATTCGTAGCATGCGGGTGCTGCTTTCTTCTTAAACTCTGCATTCGCAGCCTGCGTCAAGGTGTTCATTTTGTGGATAGACTCTCGTGGACGTGCTGCTGGAGACGGCCTGTGCTTCTACCGTCTTTCAGAATTCTGCCAGAATTCCATTCCTGGGCAACATCCAGATATCACATTCGTAGCATGCGGGTACTTCTTTCCTCTTAAGCTCTGCATTCGCAGCCAGCTTCAAGGTGTTCCTTTTGTGGATAGACTCTCGTGAAGATGCTACTGAAGTCACCCTTGCTTCTATGTTCTTTGAGAGGGCTGTCAGAATTCCTTTCCTGTGCACCATCCCGATATCACATTCGTTGCATGCAGGTACTGCTTTCCTCCTAAACTGTGCATTTGCAGGCAGCTACAACGTGTTCCTTTTGTGGATAGACTCTCGTGGAGATGCTGCTGAAATCACCCTCTGCTTCTATGCTCTTTGAGAAGGCTGTCAGATTTCCTTTCCTGTGCACCATCCAGATATCTCATTCGTAGAATGGGGGTACTAGTTTGCTCCTAATCTGTGCATTTGCAGGCAGCTACAAGGTGTTCCTTTTCTGGATAGACTCTCGTGGAGATGCTGCTCAAGTCACCCTCTGCTTCTATGCCCTTTGAGAAGGCTGTCAGATTTCCTTTCCTGTGCACCATCCAGATATATCATTCGTAGCATGCGGGTACTGCTTTCCTCCTAGGCTCTGCATTGGCAGGCAGCTTAAAGGTGTTCCTTTTGTGGATAGACTGTCCTGGAGATGCTGCTGAAGTCAGCCTCTGCTTCTATGCACTTTGAGAAGGCTGTCAGAATTCCTTTCCTGTGCACCATCCAGAGATCACATTCGTAGAATGCGGGTACCAGTTTGCTCCTAAGCTGTGCATTAGCAGGCAGCTACAAGGTGTTCCTTTTGTGGATACACTCTCGTGGAGATGCTGGTGGAGACGGGCTCTGCTTCTATGCTCTTTGAGAAGGCTGTCAGATTTCCTTTCCTGGGCACCATCCAGATATCACATTCGTAGCATGCGGGTACTGCTTTCCTCCTAAGCTCTGTATTCGCAGCCAGCTTCAAGGTGTTCCTTTTTGGGATAGGCTCTCGTGGAGATGCTGCTGAAGTCGGCCTCTGGTTCTTTGCTCTTTGAGAAGGCTGTCAGAATTCCTTTCTTGTGCACCATCCAGGTATCCCATTCATAGAATGTGGGTACTAGTTTGCTCCTAAGCTGTGCATACGCGGGCAGCTACAAGGTGTTCCTTTTGTGGATAGACTATCGTGGAGATGCTGCTGAAGTCACCCTCTGCTCCTATGCTCTTTGAGAAGGCTGTCAGAATTACTTTCCTGTGCACCATCCAGATATCACATTCGTAGCATGCGGGTACTGCTTTCCTCGTATGCTCTGCATTCGCAGCCAGCTTCCAGGTGTTCCTTTTGTGGATAGACTCTCGTGGAGATGATACTGAAGTCATTCTCTGCTTCTATGTTCTTTGAGAAGGCTGTCAGAATTCCCTTCCTGTGCACCATCCAGATATCACATTCGTAGCATGCAGGTACTGCTTTCCACCTAAGCTGTGCATTCGCAGGCAGCTACAACGTGTTCCTTTTGTGGATAGATTCTCGTGGAGATGCTGCTGGAGAAGGGATCTGCTTCTATGCTCTTTGAGAATTCTGCCAGAATTCCTTTCCTGGGCACCATCCAGATATCAAATTCGTAGCATGCAGGTACTGCTTTCCTCCTAAGCTCTGCATTATCAGCACGCTTCTAGGTGTTCATTTTGTGCATAGACTCTTCTGGAGATGCTGCTGAAGTCAGCCTCTGCTTCTATGCTCTTTGAGAAGGCTGTCAGAATTTCTTTCCTGTGCACCATCCAGATATCCCATTCGTAGAATGCGGGTACTAGTTTGCTCCTAAGCTGTGCATACGCAGGCAGCTACAAGGTGTTCCTTTTGTGGATAGGCTCTCGTGGAGATTCTGCTGGAGACGGGCTCTGCTTCTATGCTCTTTGAGAAGGCTGTCAGAATTCCTTTCCTGGGCACCATCCAGATATCACATTCGTAGCATGCGGGTACTGATTTCTTCTTAAGCTCTGCATTCGCAGCCTGCGTCAAGGTGTTCCTTTTGTGGATAGACTCTCGTGGACGTGCTGCAGGATACGGGCTCTGCTTCTATGGTCTTTCAGAATTCTGCCAGAATTCCTTTCCTGGGCAACATCCAGATATCACATTCTTAGCATGCGAGTACTGCTTTCCTCCTAAGCTCTGTATTCGCAGCCAGCTTCAAGGTGTTCCTTTTTTGGATAGACTCTCGTGGAGATGCTGCTGAAGTCGGCCTCTACTTCTATGCTCTTTGAGAAGGCTGTCAGATTCCCTTTCCTGGGCACCATCCAGATATCACATTCGTAGAATGCGGGTAGTAGTTTGCTCTTAAGCTGTGCATTCGCAGGCAGCTACAAGGTGTTCCTTTTGTGGATAGACTCTCGTGGAGATGCTGCTGAAGTCGGCCTCTGCTTCTATGCACTTTGAGAAGGCTGTCAGAATTCCTTTCCTGTGCACCATCCAGAGATCACATTCGTAGAATGCGGGTACCAGTTTGCTCCTAAGCTGTGCATTAGCAGCCAGCTTCAAGGTGTTCCTTTTGTGGATAGACTCTCTTGGAGATGCTGCTGATGTCGGCCTCTGCTTCTATGCTCTTTGAGATTTCTGTCAGAATTCCTTTTCTGGGCACCATTAGGATATAAAATTCGTAGCATGCCGGTACTGCTTTCCTCTTAAGCTCTGCATTCGCAGCCTGCTTCAAGGTGTTCCTTTTGTGGATAGACTCTCGTGGAGGTGCTGCTGGAGACGGCCTGTGCTTCTATTCTCTGTCAGAATTCTGCCAGAATTCCTTTCCTGTGCACCATCCAGATATCACATTCGTAGCATGCAGGTACTGCTTTCCTCCTAAGCTGTGCATTCGCAGGCAGCTACAACGTGTTCCTTTTGTGGATAGACTTTCGTGGAGATGCTGTTGAAGTCACCCTCTGCTTCTATGCTCTTTGAGAAGACTGTCAGAATTCCTTTCCTGTGCACCATCCAGATATCACATTCGTACATGCGGGTACTAATTTGCTCCTAAGCTGTGCATTCGCAGGCAGCTACAAGGTGTTCCTTTTGTGGATAGACTCTCGTGCAGATGCTGCTGAAGTCGGCGTCTGCTTCTATGCTCTTTGAGAAGGGTGTCAGAATTCCTCTCCTGTGCATCATCCAGATATCACATTCGTAGCATGCGGGTACTGCTTTCCTCCTAAGCTCTGCATTCGCAGCCAGCTTCAAGGTGTTCCTTTTGTGGATAGACTCTCGTGGAGGTGCTGCTGGAGACGGCCTGTGCTTCTATGCTCTTTCAGAATTCTGCCAGAATTCTATTCCTGAGCACCATCTAGATATAACATTCATAGCATGCAGGTACTGCTTTCCTCCTAGGCTCTGCATTCGCAGGCAGCTTCAAGGTGTTCCTTTTGTGGATAGGCTCTCGTGGAGATGCTGCTGAAGTCAGCCTCTGCTTCTATGCTATTTCTGAATTCTGCCAGAATTCCTTTCCTGGGCACCATCCAGATATCACATTCGTAGAATGCGTGTACTAGTTTGCTCCTAAGCTGTGCATACGCAGGCAGCTACAAGGTGTTCCTTTTGTTGATAGGCTCTCGTGGAGATTCTGCAGGAGACGGGCTCTGCTTCTATGCTCTTTGAGAAGGCTGTCAGAATTCCTTTCCTGTGCACCATCCAGACATCACATTCGTAGAATGCAGGTACTGTTTTCCTCCTAAACTGTGCATTCGCAGGCAGCTACAACGTGATCCTTTTGTGGATAGACTCTCGTGGAGATGCTGCTGAAGTCACCCTCTGCTTCTATGCTCTTTGAGAAGGCTGTCAGATTTCCTTTCCTGTGCACCATCCAGATATCTCATTCGTAGAATGCGGGTACTAGTTTGCTCCTAAGCTGTGCATTCGCAGGCAGCTACAAGGTGTTCCTTTTGTGGATAGACTCTCGTGGAGATGCTGCTGAAGTCGGCCTCTGCTTCTATGCTCTTTGAGAAGGCTGTCAGAATTCATTTCCTGTGCACCATCCAGATATCAAATTCGTAGCATTCGGGTACTGCTTTCCTCCTAAGCTCTGCATTCGCAGCCAGCTTCAAGGAGTTTCTTTTGTGGATAAACTCTCGTGGAGGTGCTGCTGGAGACGGTCTGTGCTTCTATGCTCTTTCAGAATTCTGCCTGAATTCCATTCCTGGGCACCATCTAGATATAATATTCGTAGGATGCGGGTACTGCTTTCCTCCTAGGCTCTGCATTGGAAGGCAGCTTAAAGGTGTTCCTTTTCTGTAGAGACTCTCGTGGAGATGCTGCTGATGTCGGCCTCTGCTTCTATGCTCTTTGAGAATTCTGCCAGAATTACTTTCCTGGGCACCATCCAGATATCAAATTCGTAGCATGCGGGTACTGCTTTCCTCCTAAGCTCTGCATTTTCAGCCAGCTTCTAGGTGTTCCTTTTGTGCATAGACTCTTCTGGAGATGCTGCTGAAGTCAGCCTCTGCTTCTATGCTCTTTGAGAAGTCTGTCATAATTCCTTTCCTGTGCACCATCCACATATCACATTCGTAGAATGCGGGTACAAGTTTGCTCCTAAGCTGTGCATATGCAGGCAGCTACAAGGTGTTCCTTTTGTGGATAGACTCTCGTGGAGATGCTGCTGGAGACGGGCTCTGCTTCTATGCTCTTTGAGAAGGCTGTCAGAATTCCTTTCCTGTGCACCATCCAGAGATCACATTCGTAGAATGCGGGTACTGCTTTCCTCCTATGCTCTGCATTCGCAGCCAGCTTCAGGGTGTTCCGTTTGTGGATAGACTCTCTTGGAGATGCTGCTGAAGTCAGCCTCTGCTTCTATGCTCTTTGAGAAGGCTGTCAGATTTCCTTTACTGTGCACCATCTAGATATCACATTCGTAGAATGCGGGTACTAGTTTGCTCTGGTGGAGATGCTGCTTAACTCGGCCTCTGATTCTATGCTCTTTGAGAAGCCTGTCAGATTTCCTTTCCTGTGCACCATCCAGATATCACATTCGTAGAATGCGGGTAGTAGTTTGCTCATAAGCTGTGCATTCGCAGGCAGCAACAAGGTGTTCCTTTTGTGGATAGACTCTCGTGGAGATGTTGCTGAATTCGGCCTCTGCTTCTATGCTCTTTGAGAATTCTGCCAGAATTCCTTTCCTGGGCACCATCCAGATATCAAATTCGTAGCATGCGGGTACTGCTTTCCTCCTAAGCTCTGCATTTTCAGCCAGCTTCTAGGTGTTCCTTTTGTGCATAGACTCTTCTGGAGATGCTGCTGAAGTCAGCCTCTGCTTCTATGCTCTTTGAGAAGTCTGTCAAAATTCCTTTCCTGTGCACCATCCACATATCACATTCGTAGAATGCGGGTACAAGTTTGCTCCTAAGCTGTGCATATGCAGGCAGCTACAAGGTGTTCCTTTTGTGGATAGACTCTCGTGGAGATGCTGCTGGAGACGGGCTCTGCTTCTATGCTGTTTGAGAAGGCTGTCAGAATTCCTTTCCTGTGCACCATCCAGAGATCACATTCGTAGAATGCGGGTACTGCTTTCCTCCTATGCTCTGCATTCGCAGCCAGCTTCAAGGTGTTCCGTTTGTGGATACACTCTCTTGGAGATGCTGCTGAAGTCAGCCTCTGCTTCTATGCTCTTTGAGAAGGCTGTCAGATTTCCTTTACTGTGCACCATCTAGATATCACATTCGTAGAATGCGGGTACTAGTTTGCTCTGGTGGAGATGCTGCTTAACTCGGCCTCTGATTCTATGCTCTTTGAGAGGCCTGTCAGATTTCCTTTCCTGTGCACCATCCAGATATCACATTCGTAGAATGCGGGTAGTAGTTTGCTCATAAGCTGTGCATTCGCAGGCAGCTACAAGGTGTTCCTTTTGTGGATAGACTCTCGTGGAGATGTTGCTGAATTCGGCCTCTGCTTCTATGCTCTTTGAGAATTCTGCCAGAATTCCTTTCCTGGGCACCATCCAGATATCAAATTCGTAGCATGCGGGTACTGCTTTCCTCCTAAGCTCTGCATTTTCAGCCAGCTTCTAGGGGTTCCTTTTGTGCATAGACTCTTCTGGAGATGCTGCTGAAGTCAGCCTCTGCTTCTATGCCCTTTGAGAAGGCTGTCAGAATTCCTTTCCTGTGCACCATCCAGATATCACATTCGTAGAATGCGGGTACCACTTTGCTCCTAAGCTGTGCATACGCAGGCAGCTACAAGGTGTTCCTTTTTTGGATAGACTCTCGAGGAGATGCTGCTAGAGACGGGCTCTGCTTCTATTGTCTTTCAGAATTCTGCCAGAATTCCTTTGCTGGGCAACATCCAGATATCACATTCGTAGCATGCAGGTACTGCTTTCCTCCTAAGCTCTGTATTCGCAGCCAGCTACAAGGTGTTCCTTTTTTGGATAGACTCTCGTGGAGATGCTGCTGAAGTCGGCCTGGGATTCTATGGTCTTTCAGAATTCTGCCAGAATTCTATTCTTGAACCCCATTTAGATAAAACATTCGTTGCATGCGGGTACGGCTTTCTGCCTAGGCTCTGCATTCACAGGCGGCTTCAAGGTGTTCCTTTTGTGGATAGACTCTCGTGGAGATGCTGCTGAAGTCAGCCTCTGCTTCTATGCACTTCGAGAAGGCTGTCAGAATTCTTTTCCTGTGCACCATCCAGAGATCACATTCTTAGAATGCGGGTACCAGTTTGCTCCTAAGCTCTGCATTACCAACCAGCTTCAAGGTGTTCCGTATGTGGATAGACTCTCTTGCAGATGCTGCTGAAGTCGGCCTCTGCTTCTATGCTCTTTGAGATTTCTGCCAGAATTCCTTTCCTGTGCACCATCCAGATATCACATTCGTAGCATGCAGGTCCTGCTTTCCTCCTAAGCTGTGTATTCGCAGGCAGCTACAAGGTGTTCCTTTGGTGGATAGACTCTCTTGGAGATGCTGGTGGAGACGGGCTCTGCTTCTATGCTCTTTCTGAATTCTGCCAGAATTCCTTTCCTGGGCACCGTCCAGATATCAAATTCGTAGCATGCGGGTACTGCTTTCCTCATACGCTCTGCATTCGCAGCCAGCTTCAAGGTGTTCCTTTTGTGTATAGACCCTCGTGGAGGTGCTGCTGGAGACGGCCTGTGCTTCTATGCTCTTTCTGAATTCTGCCAGAATTCTATTCCTGAGCACCATCTAGATATAACATTCGTAGCATGCGGGTACTGCTTTCCTCCTAGGCTCTGCATTCGCAGGAAGCTTCAAGGTTTTCCTTTTGTGGATAGACACTCGTGGAGATGCTGCTGAAGTCAGTCTATGCTTCTGTGCACTTTGAGAACGCTGTCAGAATTCCTTTCCTGGGCACCATCTAGATATCACATTCGTACCATGCGGGTACTGCTTTCCTCTTAAGCTCTGCATTCGCAGCCTGCGTCAAGGTGTTCCTTTTGTGGATAGACTCTCGTGGAGATGCTGCTGGAGACGGCCTGTGCTTCAACTCTATTTCAGAATTCTGCCAGATTTCCATTACTGGGCAACATCCAGATATCACATTCGTAGCATGCGGGTACTGCTTTCCTCCTATGCTCTGCATTCGCAGCCAGCCTCAAGGTGTTCCTTTTGTGGATAGACTCTCGTGAAGAAGCTACTGAAGTCAGCCTCTGCTTCTATGTTCTTTGAGAAGGCTGTCAGAATTCCTTTCCTGTGCACCATCCAGATATCACATTCGTAGCATGCAGGTACTGCTTTCCTCCTAAACTGTGCATTCGCAGGCAGCTACAACGTGTTCCTTTTGGGGACAGACTGTCGTGCAGATGCTGCAGGAGACGGGGTCTGCTTCTATGGTCTTTCAGAATTCTGCCAGAATTCCTTTCCTGGGCAACATGCAGATATCCCATTCGTAGCATGCGGGTACTGATTTCCTTCTTAGCTCTGTATTCGCAGCCAGCTTCAAGGTGTTCCTTTTGTGGATAGGCTCTCGTGGAGATGCTGCTGAAGTCAGCCTCTGCTTCTATGCTATTTCTGAATTCTGCCAGAATTCCTTTCCTGGGCACCATCCAGATATCACATTCGTAGAATGCGGGTACTAGTTTGCTCCTAAGCTGTGCATACGCAGGCAGCTACAAGGTGTTCCTTTTGTTGATAGGATCTCGTGGAGATTCTGCTGGAGACGGGCTCTGCTTCTATGCTCTTTGAGAAGGCTGTCAGAATTCCTTTCCTGTGCACCATCCAGACATCACATTCGTAGCATGCAGGTACTGCTTTCCTCCTAAACTGTGCATTCGCAGGCAGCTACAACGTGTTCCTTTTGTGGATAGACTCTCGTGGAGATGCTGCTGAAGTCACCCTCTGCTTCTATGCTCTTTGAGAAGGCTGTCAGATTTCCTTTCCTGTGCACCATCCAGATATCTCATTCGTAGAATGCGGGTACTAGTTTGCTCCTAAGCTGTGCATTCGCAGGCAGCTACAAGGTGTTCCTTTTGTGGATAGACTCTGGTGGAGATGCTGCTGAACTCGGCCTCTGCTTCTATGCTCTTTGAGAATTCTTCCAGAATTCCTTTCCTGGGCACCATCCAGATATCACATTCGTAGAATGCGGGTAGTAGTTTGCTCCTAAGCTGTGCATTCGCAGGCAGTTAAAAGGTGTTCCTTTTGTGGATAGACTCTCGTGGAGATGTTGCTGAATTCGGCCTCTGCTTCTATGCTCTTTGAGAATTCTGCCAGAATTCCTTTCCTGGGCACCATCCAGATATCAAATTCGTAGCATGCGGGTACTGCTTTCCTTCTAAGCTCTGCATTTTCAGCCAGATTCTAGGTGTTCCTTTTGTGGATAGACTCTCGTGGAGATGCTGCTGAAGTCAGGCTCTGCTTCTATGCTCTTTGAGAAGGCTGTCAGAATTCCTTTCCTTTGCACCATCCAGATATCACATTCGTAGAATGGGGGTACAGGTTTGCTCCTAAGCTGTGCATACGCAGGCAGCTACAAGGTGTTCCTTTTGTGGATAGACTCTCGTGGAGATGCTGCTGAAGTCGGCCTCTGCTTCTATGCTCTTTGAGAAGGCTGTCAGAATTCCTTTCCTGTGCACCATCCAGATATCACATTCGTAGCATGCGGGTACTCCTTTCCTCCTAAGCTCTGCATTCGCAGCCAGCTTCAAGGTGTTCCTTTTGTGGATAGACTCTCGTGGAGATGCTGCTGGAGACGGGCTCTGCTTCTATGCTCTTTGAGAAGGCTGTCAGAATTCCTTTCCTGTGCACCATCCAGAGATCACATTCGTAGAATGCGGGTACTGCTTTCCTCCTATGCTCTGCATTCGCAGCCAGCTTCAGGGTGTTCCGTTTGTGGATAGACTCTCTTGGAGATGCTGCTGAAGTCAGCCTCTGCTTCTATGCTCTTTGAGAAGGCTGTCAGAATTCCTTTCCTTTGCACCATCCAGATATCACATTCGTAGAATGCGGGTACAGGTTTGCTCCTAAGCTGTGCATACGCAGGCAGCTACAAGGTGTTACTTTTGTGGATAGACTCTCGTGGAGATGCTGCTGAAGTCGGCCTGGGCTTCTATGGTCTTTCAGAATTCTGCCAGAATTCTATTCTTGAACCCCATTTAGATATAACATTCGTTGCATGCGGGTACTGCTTTCTGCCTAGGCTCTGCATTCGCAGGCGGCTTCAAGGTGTTCCTTTTGTGGATAGACTCTCGTGGATATGCTGCTGAAGTCAGCCTCTGCTTCTATGCACTTCGAGAAGGCTGTCAGAATTCTTTTCCTGTGCACCATCCAGAGATCACATTCGTAGAATGCGGGTACCAGTTTGCTCCTAAGCTCTGCATTACCAACCAGCTTCAAGGTGTTCCTTATGTGGATAGACTCTCTTGCAGATGCTGCTGAAGTCGGCCTCTGCTTCTATGCTCTTTGAGATTTCTGCCAGAATTCCTTTCCTGTGCACCATCCAGATATCACATTCGTAGCATGCAGGTCCTGCTTTCCTCCTAAGCTGTGCATTCGCAGGCAGCTACAAGGTGTTCCTTTGGTGGATAGACTCTCTTGGAGATGCTGTTGGAGACGGGCTCTGCTTCTATGCTCTTTCTGAATTCTGCCAGAATTCCTTTCCTTGGCACCGTCCAGATATCACATTCGTAGCATGCGGGTACTGCTTTCCTCCTAAGCTCTGTATTCGCAGCCAGCTTCAAGGTGTTCCTTTTTTGGATAGACTCTCGTGGAGATGCTGCTGAAGTCGGCCTCTGCTTCTATGCTCTTTGAGCATTCTTCCAGAAATCCTTTCCTGGGCACCATCCAGATATCAAATTCGTAGCATGCGGGTACTGCTTTCCTCCTATGCTCTGCATTCGCAGCCAGCTTCAAGGTGTTCCTTTTGTGGATAGACTCTCGTGGAGATGCTGCTGAAGTCAGCCTCTGCTTCTATGCTGTTTGAGAAGTTTGTCAGATTTCCTTTCCTGTGCACCATCCAGATATCACATTCGTAGAATGCGGGTACTAGTTTGCTCCTAAGCTGTGCATATGCAGGCAGCTACAAGGTGTTCCTTTTGTGGATCGACTCTCGTGGAGATGCTGCTGTAGACGGGCTCTGCTTCTACGCACTTTGAGAAGGCTGTCAGAATTCCGTTCCTGTGCACCATCCAGATATCACATTCGTAGCATGCGCGTACTGCTTTCCTCCTATGCTCTGCATTCGCAGCCAGCTTCAAGGTGTTCCTTTTGTGGATAGACTCTCGTGGAGATGCTGCTTAAATCAGCCTCTGCTTCTATGCACTTTGAGAAGGCTCTCAGAATTCCTTTCCTGTGCACCATCCAGAGATCACATTCTTAGAATGCGGGTAACAGTTTGCTCTTAAGCTGTGCATTAGCAGGCAGCTACAAGGTGTTCCTTTTGTGTAAGTTCTGTATTCGCAGCCAGCTTCAAGGTGTTCTTTTTTTGAATAGGCTATCGTGGAGATGCTGCTGAAGTCGGCCTCTGCTTCAATGCTCTTTGAGAAGGCTGTCAGAATTCCTTTCCTGTGCACCATCCAGATATCCCATTCGTAGAATGCGAGTATTAGTTTGCTCCTAAGCTGTGCATACGCAGGCAGCTACAAGGTGTTCCTTTTGTGGATAGGCTCTCGTGGAGATTCTGCTGGAGACGGGCTCTGCTTCTATGCTCTTTGAGAAGGCTGTCAGAATTCCTTTCCTGGGCACCATCCAGATATCACATTCGTAGCATGTGGGTACTGCTTTCCTCTTAAGCTCTGAATTCGCAGCCTGCGTCAAGGTGTTCCTTTTGTGGATAGACTCTCGTGGACGTGCTGCTGGAGACGGCGTGTGCTTTTACTCTCTTTCAGAATTCTGCCAGAATTCCATTCCTGGGCACCATCTAGATATAACATTCGTAGTATGCGGGTAATGCTTTCCTCCTAGGCTGTGCATTGGCAGGCAGCTTAAAGGTGTTCCTTTTGTGGATAGACTCTCGTGGAGATGCTGCTGAAGTCAGCCTCTGCTTCTATGCACTTTGAGAAGGCTGTCAGAATTCCTTTCCTGTGCACCATCCAGAGATCACATTCGTAGAATGCGGGTAGTTGTTTTCTCCTAAGCTGTGCATTCGCAGGCAGCTTCAAGGTGTTCCTTTTGTTGATAGACTCTCGTGGAGATGCTGCTGAAGTCAGCCTCTGCTTCTATGCACTTTGAGAAAGCTGTCAGAATTCCTTTCCTGTGCACCATCCAGAGATCACATTCGTAGAATGCGGTTAACAATTTTCTCCTAATCTGTGCATTAGCAGGCAACTACAAGGTGTTCTTTTTGTGGATAGACTCTCGTGGAGATGCTGGTGGAGACGGGCTCTGCTTCTATGCTCTTTCTGAATTCTGACAGAATTCCTTTCCTGGGCACCAGCCAGATATCACATTCGTAGCATGCAGGTACTGCTTTCCTCCTAAGTTCTGTATTCGCAGCCAGATTCAAGGTGTTCCTTTTTTGGATAGGCTCTCGTGGAGATGCTGCTGAAGTCGGCCTCTGCTTCTATGCTCTTTGAGAAGGCTGTCAGAATTCCTTTCCTGGGCACCATCCAGATATCACATTCGTAGCATGCGGGTACTGCTTTCCTCTGAAGCTCTGCATTCGCAGCCTGCGTCAAGGTGTTCCTTTTGTGGATAGACTCTTGTGAAGATGCTACTGAAGTCAGCCTTACTTCTATGTTCTTTGAGAAGGCTGTCAGAATTCCTTTCCTGTGCACCATCCAGATATCACATTCGTAGCACGCAGGTACTGCTTTCCTCCTAAACTGTGCATTCGCAGGCAGCTACAACGTGTTCCTTTTGTGGATAGACTCTCGTGGAGATGCTGCTGGAGACGGGCTCTGCTTCTATGGTCTTTAAGAATTCTGCCAGAATTCCTTTCCTGGGCAACATCCAGATATCACATTCGTAGCATGCGGGTATTGCTTTCCTCCTAAGCTCTGTATTCGCAGCCAGCTTCATGGTGTTCCTTTTGTGGATAGGCTCTCGTAGAGATGCTGCTTAAGTCAGCCTCTGCTTCTATGCTCTTTGAGAAGGCTGTCAGATTTCCTTTCCTGTGCACCATGCAGATATCACATTCGTAGAATGCGGGTAGTAGTTTTCTCCTAAGCTGTGCATTCGCAGGCAATTACAAGGTGTTCCTTTTCAGGATAGACTCTCGTGGAGATGCTGCTCAAGTCACCCTCTGCTTCTATTCTCTTTGAGAAGGCTGTCAGATTTCCTTTCCTGTGCACCATCCAGATATATCATTCGTAGCATGCGGGTACTGCTTTGCTCCTAGACTCTGCATTGGCAGGCAGCTTAAAGATGTTCCTTTTGTGGATAGACTCTCGTGGAGATGCTGCTGAAGTCAGCCTCTGCTTCTATGCTCTTTGAGAAGGATGTCAGAATTCCTTTCCTGTGCACGATCCTGAGATCACATTCGTAGAATGCGGTTAACAGTTTTCTCCTAAGCTGTGCATTAGCAGGCAACTACAAGGTGTTCTTTTTGTGGATCGAGTCTCGTGGAGATGCTGGTGGAGACGGGCTCTGCTTCTATGCTCTTTCTGAATTCTGCCAGAATTCCTTTCCTGGGCACCAGCCAGATATCACATTCGTAGCATGCGGGTACTGCTTTCCTCCTAAGCTCTGTATTCGCAGGCAGCTTCAAGGTGTTCCTTTTTTGGATAGGCTCTCGTGGAGATGCTGCTGAACTCGGCCTCTGCTTCTATGCTCTTTGAGAAGGCTGTCAGAATTCCTTTCCTGGGCACCATCCAGATATCACATTCGTAGCATGCGGGTACTGCTTTCCTCTTAAACTCTGCATTCGCAGCCAGCTTCAAGGTGTTCCTTTTGTGGATAGACTCTCGTGAAGATGCTACTGAAGTCAGCCTTGCTTCTATGTTCTTTGAGAAGGCTGTCAGAATTCCTTTCCTGTGCACCATCCAGATATCACATTCGTTGCATGCAGGTACTGCTTTCCTCCTAAACTGTGCATTTGCAGGCAGCTACAACGTGTTCCTTTTGTGGATAGACTCTCGTGGAGATGCTGCTGAAATCACCCTCTGCTTCTATGCTCTTTGAGAAGGCTGTCAGATTTCCTTTCCTGTGCACCCTCCAGATATCTCATTCGTAGAATGCGGGTACTAGTTTGCTCCTAAGCTGTGTATTCGCAGGCAGCTACAAGGTGTTCCTTTTCTGGATAGACTCTCGTGGAGATGCTGCTCAAGTCACCCTCTGCTTCTATGCACTTTGAGAAGGCTGTCAGAATTCCTTTCCTGTGCACCATCCAGAGATCACATTCGTAGAATGCGGGTACCAGTTTGCTCCTAAGCTGTGCATTAGCAGCCAGCTTCAAGGTGTTCCTTTTGTGATTAGACTCTCGAGGAGATGATACTGAAGTCATCCTCTGCTTCTATGTTCTTTGAGAAGGCTGTCAGAATTCCCTTCCTGTGCACCATCCAGATATCACATTCGTAGCATGCAGGTACTGCTTTCCACCTAAGCTGTGCATTCGCAGGCAGCTACAACGTGTTCCTTTTGTGGATAGATTCTCGTGGAGATGCTGCTGGAGACGGGATCTGCTTCTATGCTCTTTGAGAATTCTTCCAGAATTCCTTTCCTGGGCACCATCCAGATATCAAATTCGTAGCATGCAGGTACTGCTTTCCTCCTAAGCTCTGCATTATCAGCACGCTTCTAGGTGTTCATTTTGTGCATAGACTCTTCTGGAGATGCTGCTGAAGTCAGCCTCTGCTTCTATGCTCTTTGAGAAGGCTGTCAGAATTCCTTTCCTGTGCACCATCCAGATATCCCATTCGTAGAATGCGGGTACTAGTTTGCTCCTAAGCTGTGCATTCGCAGGCAGATACAAGGTGTTCCTTTTGTGGATAGGCTCTCGTGGAGATTCTGCTGGAGACGGGCTCTGCTTCTATGCTCTTTGAGAAGGCTGTCAGAATTCCTTTCCTGGGCACCATCCAGATATCACATTCGTAGCATGCGGGTACTGATTTCCTCTTAAGCTCTGCATTCGCAGCCTGCGTCAAGGTGTTCCATTTGTGGATAGACTCTCGTGGACGTGCTGCTGGATACGGGCTCTGCTTCTATGGTCTTTCAGAATTCTGCCAGAATTCCTTTCCTGGGCAACATCCAGATATCACATTCTTAGCATGCGAGTACTGCTTTCCTCCTAAGCTCTGCATTCGCAGCCAGCTTCAAGGTGTTCCTTTTTTGGATAGACTCTCGTGGAGATGCTGCTGAAGTCGGCCTCTGCTTCTATGCTCGTTGAGAATTCTTCCAGAATTCCTTTCCTGGGCAACATCCACATATCAAATTCGTAGCATGCGGGTACTGCTTTCCTCCTAAGCTCTGCATTCGCAGCCAGCTTCAAGATGTTCCTTTTGTGGATAGACTCTCGTGGAGATGCTGCTGATGTCAGCCTCTACTTCTATGCTCTTTGAGAAGGCTGTCAGATTCCCTTTCCTGGGCACCATCCAGATATCACATTCGTAGAATGCGGGTAGTAGTTTTCTCATAAGCTGTGCATTCGCAGGCAGCTACAAGGTGTTACTTTTCTGGATAGACTCTCGTGGAGATGCTGCTCAAGTCACCCTCTGCTTCTATGCTCTTTGAGAAGGCTGTCAGATTTCCTTTCCTGTGAACCATCCAGATATCACATTCGTAGAATGCGGGTACTGCTTTCCTCCTAGGCTCTGCATTGTCAGGCAGCTTAAAGGTGTTCCTTTTGTGGATAGACTCTCGTGGAGATGCTGCTCAAGTCAGCCTCTGCTTCTATGCACTTTGAGAAGGCTGTCAGAATTCCTTTCCTGTGCACCATCCAGAGATCACATTCGTAGAATGCGGGTACCAGTTTGCTCCTAAGCTGTGCATTAGCAGGCAGCTACAAGGTGTTCCTTTTGTGGATAGACTCTCGTGGAGATGCTGGTGGAGACGGGCTCTGCTTCTATGCTCTTTCTGAATTCTGCCAGGATTCCTTTCCTGGGAACCATCCAGATATCACATTCGTAGCATGCGGGTACTGCTTTCCTACTATGCTCTGCATTCGCAGCCAGCTTCAAGGTGTTCCTTTTGTGGATAGACTCTCGTGGAGATGATACTGAAGTCAGCCTCTGCTTCTATGTTCTTTGAGAAGGCTGTCAGAATTCCTTTCCTGTGCACCATCCAGATATCACATTCGTAGCATGCAGGTAGTGCTTTCCACCTAAGCTGTGCATTCGCAGGCAGCTACAACGTGTTCCTTTTGTGGATAGATTCTCCTGGAGATGCTGCTGGAGACGGGCTCGGCTTCTATGCTCTTTGAGAATTCTGCCAGAATTCCTTTCCTGGGCACCATCCAGATATCAAATTCGTAACATGCAGGTACTGCTTTCCTCCTAAGCTCTGCATTTTCAGCACGCTTCTAGGTGTTCATTTTGTGCATAGACTCTTCTGGAGATGCTGCTGAAGTCAGCCTCTGCTTCTATGTTCTTTGAGAAGGCTGTCAGAATTCCTTTCCTGTGCACCATCCACATATCAAATTCGTAGCATGCGGGTACTGCTTTCCTCCTAAGCTCTGCATTCGCAGCCAGCTTCAAGATGTTCCTTTTGTGGATAGACTCTCGTGGAGATTCTGCTGGAGACGGGCTCTGCTTCTATGCTCTTTGAGAAGGCTGTCAGAATTCCTTTCCTGGGCACCATCCAGATATCACATTCGTAGCATGCGGGTACTGCTTTCCTCTTAAGCTCTGCATTCGAAGCCTGCGTCAAGGTGGTCCTTTTGTGCATAGAATCTCGTGGAGATGCTTCTGGAGACGGCCTGTGCTTCTACTCTCTTTCAGAATTCTGCCAGAATTCCATTCCTGGGCAACATCCAGATATCACATTCGTAGCATGCGGGAACTGCT
Organism: Kogia breviceps; assembly: GCF_026419965.1. NCBI lineage: Eukaryota > Metazoa > Chordata > Mammalia > Artiodactyla > Physeteridae > Kogia > Kogia breviceps. Next base: position 18,556,901 of record NC_081322.1, on the reverse strand, counting down.
TTCCTCCTAAGCTCTGCATTCGCAGCCAGCTTCAAGGTGTTCCTTTTGTGGATAGACTCTCGTGAAGATGCTACTGAAGTCAGCCTCTGCTTCTATGTACTTTGAGAAGGCTGTCAGAATTCCTTTCCTGTGCACCATCCAGATATCACATTCATAGCATGCATGTACTGCTTTCCTCCTAAACTGTGCATTCGCAGGCAGCTACAACGTGTTCCTTTTGTGGATAGACTCTCGTGGAGATGCTGCTGAAGTCACCCTCTGCTTCTATGCTCTTTGAGAAGGCTGTCAGATTTCCTTTCCTGTGCACCATCCAGATATCACATTCGTAGAATGCGAGTACTAGTTTGCTCCTAAGCTGTGCATTCGCAGGCAGCTACAAGGTGTTCCTTTTGTGGATAGACTGTCGTGGAGATGCTGCTGAAGTCGGCCTCTGCTTCTATGCTCTTTGAGAAGGCTGTCAGAATTCATTTCCTGTGCACCATCCATATATCAAATTCGTAGCATGCGGGTCCTGCTTTCCTCCTAAGCTCTGTATTCACAGCCAGCTTCAAGGAGTTCCTTTTGTGGATAGACTGTCATGGAGGTGCTGCTGGAGACGGCCTGTGCTTCTATGCTCTTTCAGAATTGTGCCTGTATTCCATTCCTGGGCACCATCTAGATATAACATTCGTAGCATGCGGGTACTTCTTTCCTCCTAGGCTCTGCATTGGAAGGCAGCTTAAAGGTGTTCCTTTTGTGGATAGACTCTCGTGGAGATGCTGCTGAAGTCGACCTCTGCTTCTTTGCTCTTTGAGAAGGCTGTCAGAATTCCTTTCCTGTGCACCATCCAGATATCCCATTCGTAGAATGTGGGTACTAGTTTGCTCCTAAGCTGTCCATACGCAGGCAGCTACAAGGTGTTCCTTTTGTGGATAGACGATCTTGAAAATGCTGCTGAAGTCAACCTCTGCTCCTATGCTCTTTGAGAAGGCTTTCAGAATTCCTTTCCTGTGCACCATCCAGATATCACATTCGTAGCATGCGGGTACTGCTTTCCTCCTATGCTCTGCATTCGCAGCCAGCTTCAAGCTGTTCCTTTTGTGGATAGACTCTCGTGAAGATGCTACTGAAGTCAGCCTCTACTTCTATGCTCTTTGAGAAGGCTGTCAGATTTCCTTTCCTGGGCACCATCCAGATATCAAATTCGTAGCATGCGGGTACTGCTTTCCTCCTAAGCTCTGCATTTGCCGCCAGCTTCTCGGTGTTCCTTTAGTGCATAGACTCTCGTGGAGGTGTTGTGAAGTCAGCCTCTGCTTCTATGCTCTTTGAGAAGGCTGTCAGAATTCCTTTCCTGTGCACCTTCCAGATATCACATTCGTAGAATGTGGGTACTAGTTTGCTCCTAAGCTCTGCATTCGCAGCCACCTTCAAGGAGTTCGTTTTGTGGATAGACTCTCGTGGAAGTGCTGCTGGAGACGGCCTCTGCTTCTATGTTCTTTCAGAATTCTTCCAGAATTCCATTCCTGGGCACCATCTAGATATAACGTTCGTAGCATGCGGGTACTGCTTTCCTCCTAGGCTCTGCATTCGCAGGCAGCTTAAAGGTGTTCCTTTTGTGGATAGACTCTCGTGGAGATGCTGCTGAAGTCAGCCTCTGCTTCTATGCACTTTGAGAAGGCTGTCAGAATTCCTTTCCTGTGCACCATCCAGAGATCACATTGGTAGAATGCGGGTACAAGTTTGCTCCTAAGCTGTGCATTCGCAGGCAGCTACAAGGTGTTCCTTTTGTGGATAGACTCTCGTGGAGATGCTGCTGAAGTCGGCCTCTGCTTCTATGCTCTTTGAGAAGGCTGTCAGAATTCCTTTCCTGTGCACCATCCAGAGATCACATTCGTAGAATGCGGGTGCTAGTTTGCTCCTAAGCTGGGCATTCGCAGGCAGCTACAAGGTGTTCCTTTTCTGGATAGACTCTCGTGGAGACGCTGCTGAAGTCACCCTCTGCTTCTATGCTCTTTGAGAAGGCTGTCAGATTTCCTTTCCTGTGCACCATCCAGATATATAATTCGTAGAATTCGGGTACTAGTTTGCTCCTAAGCTGTGCATTCGCAGGCAGCTACAAGGTGTTCCTTTTGTGGATAGATTATCGTGGAGATGCTGCTGAAGTCACCCTCTGCTCCTATGCTCTTTGAGAAGCCTGACAGAATTCCTTTCCTGTGCACCATCCAGGTATGACATTCGTAGCATGCGGGTACTGCTTTCCTCCTAAGCTCTGCCTTCGCACGCTGCGTCAAGGTGTTCCTTTTGTGGATAGACTCTCGTGGAGATGCTACTGAAGTAAGCCTCTGCTTCTATGTTCTTTGAGAAGGCTGTCAGAATTCCTTTCTTGTGCACCATCCAGATATCACATTAGTAGCATGCAGGTACTGCTTTCCACCTAAGCTGTGCATTCTCAGGCAGCTACAACGTGTTCCTTTTGTGGATAGATTCTCGTGGAGATGCTGCTGGAGACGGGCTCTGCATCTATGCTCTTTGAGAATTCTGCCAGAATTCCTTTCCTGGGCACCATCCAGATATCAAATTCGTAGCATGCGGGTACTACTTTCCTCCTAATCTCTGCATTTTCAGCCAGCTTCTAGGTGTTCATTTTGTGCATAGACTCTTCTGGAGATGCTGCTGAAGTCAGCCTCTGCTTCTATGCTCTTTGAGAAGACTGTCAGAATTCCTTTCCTGTGCACCATCCAGATATCACATTCGTAGAATGCGTGTAGTAGTTTGCTCCAAAGCTGTGCATACGCAGGCAGCTACAAGGTGTTCCTTTTGTGGATAGACTCTCGTGGAGATGCTGCTGGAGACGGGCTCTGCTTCTATGCACTTTGAGAAGGCTGTCAGAATTCCTTTACTGTGCACCATGCAGATATCACATTCGTAGCATACGGGTACTGCTTTCCTCCTATGCTGTGCATTCGCAGCCAGCTTCAAGGTGTTCCTTTTGTGGATAGATTCTCGTGGAGGTGCTGCTGGAGACGGCCTGTGCTTCTATGCTCTTTCAGAATTCTGCCAGAATTCCATTCCTGAGAACCATTTAGATATAACATTCGCAGCATGCAGGTACTGCTTTCCTCCTAGGCTCTGCATTCGCAGGCAGCTTCAAGGTGTTCCTTTTGTGGATAGACCCTCGTGGAGATGCTGCTGAAGTCAGCCTCTACTTCTATGCACTTTGAGAAGGCTGTCAGAATTCCTTTCCTGTGCACCATCCAGAGATCACATTCGTAGAATGCGGGTAACAGTTTGCTCCTAATCTGTGCATTAGGAGGCAACTACAAGGTGTTCTTTGACTCTCATGGAGATGCTGGTGGAGACGGGCTCTGATTCTATGCTCTTTCTGAATTCTGCCAGAATTCCTTTCCTGGGCACCAGCCAGATATCACATTCGTAGCATGCGGGTACTGCTTTCCTCCTAAGCTCTGTATTCGCAGCCAGCTTCAAGGTGTTCCTTTTTTGGATAGGCTCTCGTGGAGATGCTGCTGAAGTCGGCCTCTGCTTCTGTGCTCTTTGAGAAGGCTGTCAGAATTCCTTTCCTGTGCACCATCCAGATATCCCATTCGTAGAATGCGGGTACTAGTTTGCTCCTAAGCTGTGCATACGCAGGCAGCTACAAGGTGTTCCTTTTGTGGATAGGCTCTCGTGGAGATTCTGCTGGAGACGGGCTCTGCTTCTATGCTCTTTGAGAAGGCTGTTAGAATTACTTTCCTGGGCACCATCCAGATATCACATTCGTAGCATGCGGGTACTGCTTTCCTCTTAAGCTCTGCATTCGCAGCCTGCGTCAAGGTGTTCCTTTTGTGGATAGACTCTCGTGGATGTGCTGCTGGAGACGGCCTGTGCTTCTACTCTCTTTCAGTATTCTGCCAGAATTCCATTCCTGGGCAACATCCAAATATCACATTCGTAGCATGCGGGTACTGCTTTCCTCCTAAACTGTGCATTTGCAGGCAGCTACAAGGTGTACCTTTTGTGGATAGACTCTCGTGGAGATGCTGGTGGAGACGGGCTCTGCTTCTATGCTCTTTCTGAATTCTGCCAGAATTCCTTTCCTGGGCACCATCCAGGTATCACATTCGTAGCATGCGGGTACTGCTTTCCTCCTATGCTCTGCTTTTGCAGCCAGCTTCAAGGTGTTCCTTTTTTGGATAGATTCTCGTAGAGATGCTGGTGGAGACGGGCTCTGCTTCTATGCAATTTCTGAATTCTGCCAGAATTCCTTTCCTGGGCACCATCGAGATATCACATTCGTAGCATGCGGGTACTGCTTTCCTCCTAAGCTCTGTATACACAGCCAGCTTCAAGGTGTTCCTTTTTTAAATAGGCTCTCGTGGAGATGCTGCTGAAGTCGGCCTCTGCTTCCATGTTCTTTGAGAAGGCTGTCAGAATTCCTATCCTGTGCAACATCCAGATATCACATTCTTAGCATGCAGGTACTGCTTTCCTCCTATGCTCTGCATTCGCAGCCAGCTTCAAGGTGTTCCTTTTGTGGATAGACTCTCGTGGAGATGCTGCTGAAGTCAGCCCTGCTTGTATGCACTTTGAGAATGCTGTCAGATTTCCTTTCCCGTGCACCATCCAGAGATCACATTCGTAGAATGCGGGTAGCAGTTTGCTCCTAAGCTGTGCATTAGCAGGCAGCTACAAGGTGTTCCTTTTGTGGATAGACTCTCCTGGAGATGCTGGTGTAGACGGGGTCTGCTTCTATGCTCTTTCTGAATTCTTCCAGAATTCCTTTCCTGGGCACCATCCAGATATCACATTCGTAGCATGCGTGTACTGCTTTCCTCCTAAGCTCTGCATTCGCAGCCAGCTTCAAGGTGTTCCTTTTGTGGATAGACTCTCGTGGAGATGCTGCTGAAGTCAGCCTCTGCTTCTATGCTCTTTGAGAAGACTGTCAGATTTCTTTTCCTGTGCACCATCCAGATATCACATTCGTAGAATGCGGGTAGTAGTTTGCTCCTAAGCTGTGCATTCGCAGGCAGCTACAAGGTGTTCCTTTTGTGGATAGAATCTCGTGGAGATGCTGCTGAATTCGGCCTCTGCCTCTATGCTCTTTGAGAATTCTGCCAGAATTCCTTTCCTGGGCACCATCCAGATATCAAATTCGTAGCATGCGGGTACTTCTTTCCTCCTAAGCTCTGCATTTTCAGCCAGCTTCTAGGTGTTCTTTTGTGTATAGACTCTTCGGGAGATGCTGCTGAAGTTCGCCTCTGCTTTTATGCTCTTAGAGAAGGCTGTCAGAATTCCTTTCCTGTGCACCATCCAGGTATCCCATTCGTAGAATGTGGGTACTAGTTTGCTCCTAAGCTGTGCATACGCATGCAGCTACAAGGTGTTCCTTTTGTGGATAGACTATCGTGGAGATGCTGCTGAAGTCACCCTCTGCTCCTATGCTCTTTGAGAAGGCTGTCAGAATTCCTTTCCTGTGCACCATTCAGGTATCATATTCGTAGCATGCTGGTACTACTTAGCTCCTAAGCTGTGCATTACCAGGCAGCTACAAGGTGTTCCTTTTGTGGATAGAGTCTCGTGGTGATGCTGCTGGAGACGGCCTCTGCTTCTATGGTCTTTCAGAATTCTGCCAGAATTCCTTTCCTGGGCACCATCCAGATATAAAATTCGTAGCATGCGGGTACTGCATTCCTCTTAAGCTCTGCATTCGCAGCCTGCGTCAAGGTGTTCCTTTTGTGGATAGACTCTCGTGGAGGTGCTGCTGGAGACGGTCTGTGCTTCTATTCTCTTTCAGAATTCTGCCAGAATTCCATTCCTGGGCAACATCCAGATATCACAGTCGTAGCATGCGGGTACTGCTTTCCTCCTAGGCTCTGCATTCGAAGGCAGCTTCAAGGTGTTCTTTTGTGGATAGACTCTCGTGGCGATGCTGCTGAAGTCAGCCTCTGCTTCTATGCACTTTGAGAAGGCTCTTAGAATTCCTTTCCTATGCACCATCCAGAGATTACATTCTTAGAATGCGGGTTGCAGTTTGCTCCTAAGCTGTGCATTAGCAGTCAGCTACAGGTGTTCTTTTAGTGGATCGACTCTCGTGGAGATGCTGGTGGAGACGGGCTCTGCTTCTATGGTCTTTCAGAATTCTGCCAGAATTCCTTTCCTGGGCACATCCAGATATCACATTCGTAGCATGCGGGTACTGCTTTCAGCCTAAGCTGTGCATTCGCAGACAGCTACAACGTGTTCTTTTTGTGGATAGACTCTCGTGGAGATGCTGCTGGAGACGGGCTCTGCTTCTATGGTCTTTCAGAATTCTGCCAGAATTCCTTTCCTGGGCAACATCCAGATATCACATTCGTAGCATGCGGGTACTGCTTTCCTCCTAAGCTCTGTATTGGCTGCCACCTTCAAGGTGTTCCATTTTTGGATAGACTCTGGTGGAGATGCTGCGGAAGTCGGCTTCTGCTTCTATGCTCTTTGAAAATTCTTCCAGAATTCCTTTCCTGGGCACCATGGAGATATCAAATTCCTAGCATGCGGGAACTGCTTTCCTCCTAAGCTCTGCATTCGCAGCCAGCTCCAAGGTGTTCCTTTTGTGGATAGACTCTCGTGGAGATGCTGCTGAAGTCAGCCTCTGCTTCTATGCTCTTTGAGAAGGCTGTCAGAATTCCTTTCCAATGCACCATCCAGATATCACATTCGTAAAATGCGGGTACTAGTTTGCTCCTAAGCTGTGCATACGCAGGCAGCTACAAGGTGTTCTTTTTGTGGATAGACTCTCGTGGAGATGCTGCTGAGGTCACCCTCTGCTTCTATGCTCTTTGAGAAGGCTGTCAGATTTCCTTTCCTGTGCACCATCCAGATATCACATTCGTAGAATGCGGGTACTGCTTTCCTCCTAAGCTCTACATTCGCAGCCAGCTTCAAGGTGTTCCTTTTGTGGATAGACTCTCGTGGAGGTGCTGCTGGAGACGGCCTGTGCTTCTATGCTCTTTCAGAATTCTGTCAGAATTCTAATCCTGAGCACCATCTAGATATAACATTCGTAGCATGCAGGTACTGCTTTCTTCCTAGGCTCTGCATTCGCAGGCAGCTTCAAGGTGTTCCTTTTGTGGATAGACTCTCGTGGAGATGCTGCTGAAGTCAGCCTCTGCTTCTATGCACTTTGGGAAGGCTGTCAGAATTCCTTTCCTGGGCACCATCCAGAGATCACATTCGTAGCATGCGGGTACTGCTTTCCTCCTAAGCTCTGGATTCGCAGCCAGCTTCAAGGTGTTCCTTTTTTGGATATGCTCTCGTGGAGATGCTGCTGAAGTCGGCCTCTGCTTCTATGCTCTTTGAGAAGGCTGTCAGAATTCCTTTCCTGTGCACCATCCAGATATCCCATTCGTAGAATGCGAGTACTAGTTTGCTCCTAAGCTGTGCATACGCAGGGAGCTACAAGGTGTTCCTTTTATGGATAGACTCTCTTGGAGATGCGGCTGGAGACGGGCTCTGCTTCTATGCTCTTTGAGAAGGCTGTCAGAATTCATTTCCTGTGCACCATCCAGATATCACATTCGTAGCATGCGTGTACTGCTTTCCTCCTTAGCTGTGCATTCGCAGGCAGCATCAAGGTGTTCCTTTTGTGGATAGAATCTCGTGGAGATGCTGCTGCAGACGGGCTCTGCTTCTATGCTCTTTTAGAATTCTGCAAGAATTCCTTTCCGGGGCACCATCCAGATATCACATTCGTAGAATGCGGGTACTAGTTTGCTCCTAAGCTGTGCATACGCAGGCAGCAACAAGGTGTTCCTTCTGTGGATAGACTCTCGTGGAGATGCTGCTGAAGTCGGCCTCTGCTTCTATGCTCTTTGAGAATTCTGCCAGAATTCCTTTCCTGGGCACCATCCAGATATCACATTCGTAGCATGCGGGTACTGCTTTCCTCTTAAGCTCTGCATTCGCAGCCTGCGTCAAGGTGTTCCTTTTGTGGATAGACTCTCGTGGAGGTGCTGCTGGAGACGGTCTGTGCTTCTATTCTCTTTCAGAATTCTGCCAGAATTCCATTCCTTGGCAACATCCACATATCACATTCGTAGCATGCGGGTCCTGCTTTCCTCCTAAGCTGTGCATACGCAGGCAGCTACAAGGTGTTCCTTTTGTGGATAGACTCTCGTGGAGATGCTGCTGGAGACGGGCTCTGCTTCTATGATCTTTGAGAAGGCTGTTAGAATTCCTTTCCTGTGCACCATCCAGAGATCACATTCGTAGAATGCGGGTACTGCTTTCCTCCTGTGCTCTGCATTCGCAGCCAGCTTCAAGGTGTTCCTTTTGTGGATAGACTCTCGTGGAGATGCTGCTGAAGTCACCCTCTGCTTCTATGCTCTTTGAGAAGGCTGTCAGATTTCCTTTCCTGTGCACCATCCAGATATCTCATTCGTAGAATGCGGGTACTAGTTTGCTCCTAAGCTGTGCATTCGCAGGCAGCTACAAGGTGTTCCTTTTGTGGATAGACTCTCGTGGAGATGCTGCTGAAGTCGGCCTCTGCTTCTATGCTCTTTGAGAAGGCTGTCAGAATTCATTTCCTGTGCACCATCCAGATATCAAATTCGTAGCATGCGGGTACTGCTTTCCTCCTAAGCTCTGCATTCGCAGCCAGCTTCAAGGAGTTCCTTTTGTGGATAGACTGTCATGGAGGTGCTGCTGGACACGGCCTGTGCTTCTATGCTCTTTCAGAATTCTGCCTGAATTCCATTCCTGGGCACCATCTAGATATAACATTCGTAGGATGCGGGAACTGCTTTCCTCTTAGGCTCTGCATTGGAAGGCAGCTTAAAGGTGTTCCTTTTCTGTAGAGACTCTCGTGGAGCTGCTGCTGATGTCGGCCTCTGCTTCTATGCTCTTTGAGAATTCTGCCAGAATTCCTTTCCTGGGCACCATCCAGATATCAAATTCATAGCATGCGGGTACTGCTTTCCTCCTAAGCTCTGCATTTTCAGCCAGCTTCTAGGTGTTCCTTTTGTGCATAGACTCTTCTGGAGATCCTGCTGAAGTCAGCCTCTGCTTCTATGCACTTTGAGAAGGCTGTCAGAATTCCTTTCCTGTGCACCATCCAGATATCACATTCGTAGAATGCGGGTACTAGTTTGCCTCTAAGCTGTGCATACGCAGGCAGCTACAAGGTGTTCCTTTTGTGGATACACTCTCGTGGAGATGCTGCTGGAGACGGGCTCTGCTTCTATGGTCTTTCAGAATTCTGCCAGAATTCCTTTCCTGGGCAACATCCAGATATCCCATTCGTAGCATGCGGGTACTGATTTCCTTCTAAGCTCTGTATTCGCAGCCAGCTTCAAGGTGTTCCTTTTGTGGATAGGCTCTCGTGGAGATGCTGCTGAAGTCAGCCTCTGCTTCTATGCTATTTCTGAATTCTGCCAGAATTCCTTTCCTGGGCACCATCCAGATATCACATTCGTAGAATGCGGGTGCTAGTTTGCTCCTAAGCTGTGCATACGCAGGCAGCTACAAGGTGTTCTTTTTGTGGATAGACTCTCGTGGAGATGCTGCTGAGGTCACCCTCTGCTTCTATGCTCTTTGAGAAGGCTGTCAGATTTCCTTTCCTGTGCACCATCCAGATATCACATTCGTAGAATGCGGGTCCTGCTTTCCTCCTAAGCTCTACATTCGCAGCCAGCTTCAAGGTGTTCCTTTTGTGGATAGACTCTCGTGGAGGTGCTGCTGGAGACGGCCTGTGCTTCTATGCTCTTTCAGAATTCTGTCAGAATTCTAATCCTGAGCACCATCTAGATATAACATTCGTAGCATGCAGGTACTGCATTCTTCCTAGGCTCTGCATTCGCAGGCAGCTTCAAGGTGTTCCTTTTGTGGATAGACTCTCGTGGAGATGCTGCTGAAGTCAGCCTCTGCTTCTATGCACTTTGAGAAGGCTGTCAGAATTCCTTTCCTGGGCACCATCCAGAGATCACATTCGTAGCATGCGGGTACTGCTTTCCTCCTAAGCTCTGGATTCGCAGCCAGCTTCAAGGTGTTCCTTTTTTGGATATGCTCTCGTGGAGATGCTGCTGAAGTCGGCCTCTGCTTCTATGCTCTTTGAGAAGGCTGTCAGAATTCCTTTCCTGTGCACCATCCAGATATCCCATTCGTAGAATGCGAGTACTAGTTTGCTCCTAAGCTGTGCATACGCAGGGAGCTACAAGGTGTTCCTTTTGTGGATAGACTCTCTTGGAGATGCGGCTGGAGACGGGCTCTGCTTCTATGCTCTTTGAGAAGGCTTTCAGAATTCATTTCCTGTGCACCATCCAGATATCACATTCGTAGCATGCGTGTACTGCTTTCCTCCTTAGCTGTGCATTCGCAGGCAGCATCAAGGTGTTCCTTTTGTGGATAGAATCTCGTGGAGATGCTGCTGCAGACGGGCTCTGCTTCTATGCTCTTTTAGAATTCTGCAAGAATTCCTTTCCGGGGCACCATCCAGATATCACATTCGTAACATGCTGGGACTGCTTTCCTCCTAAGCTCTGCATTCGCAGCCAGCTTCAAGTTGTTCCTTTTGTGGATACTCCCGTGGAGGTGCTGCTGGAGACGGCCTGTGTTTCTATGCTCTTTCAGAATTCTGCCAGAATTCCTTTCCTGGCCACCATCCAGGTATCACATTCGTAGTATGCGGGTACTGCTTTCCTCCTAAGCTCTGCATTGGCAGCCAGCTTCAAGGTGTTCCTTTTCTGCATAGACTCTCATGGAGATGCTGCTAAAGTCAGCCTCTGCTTATATGCTGTTTGAGAAGGCTGTCAGCATTCCTTTCCTGGGCATCATCCAGATTTCACATTCGTAGCATGCTGGTACTACTTGGCTCCTAAGCTGTGCATTACCAGGCAGCTACAAGGTGTTCCTTTTGTGGATAGAGTCTCGTGGTGATGCTACTGGAGACGGGCTCTGCTTCTATGGTCTTTCAGAATTCTGCCAGAATTCCATTCCTGGGCAACATCCAGATATCACAGTCGTAGCATGCGGGTACTGCTTTCCTCCTAGGCTCTGCATTCGCAGGCAGCTTCAAGGTGTTCCTTTTGTGGATAGACTCTCGTGGAGATGCTGCTGAAGTCAGGCTCTGCTTCTATGCACTTTGAGAAGGCTGTCAGAATTCCTTTCCTGTGCACCATCCAGAGATCATATTCGTAGAAGGCGGGTTGCAGTTTGCTCCTAAGCTGTGCATTAGCAGGCAGCTACAGGTGTTCTTTTAGTGGATCGACTCTCCTGGAGATGCCGGTGGAGCCCGGCTCTGCTTCTATGCTCTTTGAGAAGGCTGTCAGAATTCCTTTCCTGGGCACCATCCAGATATCACATTCGTAGCATGCGGGTACTGCTTTCCTCCTAAGCTCTGTATTCGCAGCCAGCTTCAAGGTGTTCCTTTTTTGGATAGGCTCTCGTGGAGATGCTGCTGAAGTCGGCCTCTGCTTCTATGCTCTTTGAGAAGGCTGTCAGATTTCCTTTCCTGTGCACCATCCAGATATCACATTCGGAGCATGCGGGTACTAGTTTGCTCCTAAGCTGTGCATTCGCAGGCAGCTACAAGGTGTTCCTTTTGTGGATAGACTCTCGTGGAGATGCTGCTGAAGTCGGCCTCTGCTTCTATGCTCTTTGAGAATTCTGCCAGAATTCCTTTCCTTGGAACCATCCAGATATCACATTCGTAGCATGAGGGTACTGCTTTCCTCTTAAGCTCTGCATTCGCAGCCTGCGTCAAGGTGTTCCTTTTGTGGATAGACTCTCGTGGAGGTGCTGCTGGAGACGGTCTGTGCTTCTATTCTCTTTCAGAATTCTGCCAGAATTCTATTCCTTGGCAACATCCAGATATCACATTCGTAGCATGCGGGTACTGCTTTCCTCCTAGGCTCTGCATTCGCAGGAGGCCTCAAGGTGTTCCTTTTGTGGATAGACTCTAGTGGAGATGCTGCTGAAGTCACCCTCTGCTTCTATGCACTTTGAGAAGGCTGTCAGAATTCCTTTCCTGTGCACCATCCAGAGATCACATTCGTAGAATGCGGGTACCAGTTTGCTCCTAAGCTGTGCATTAGCAGCCAGCTTCAAGGTGTTCCTTTTGTGGATAGACTCTCTTGGAGATGCTGCTGATGTCGGCCTCTGCTTCTATGCTCTTTGAGATTTCTGTCAGAATTCCTTTTCTGGGCACCATTAGGATATAAAATTCGTAGCATGCCGGTACTGCTTTCCTCTTAAGCTCTGCATTCACAGCCTGCGTCAAGGTGTTCCTTTTGTGGATAGACTCTCGTGGAGGAGCTGCTGGAGACGGCCTGTGCTTCTATTCTCTGTCAGAATTCTGCCAGAAATCCTTTCCTGTGCACCATCCAGATATCACATTCGTAGCAAGCAGGTACTGCTTTCCTCCTAAGCTGTGCATTCGCAGGCAGCTACAACGTGTTCCTTTTGTGGATAGACTTTCGTGGACATGCTGCTGAAGTCACCCTCTGCTTCTATGCTCTTTGAGAAGGCTGTCAGAATTCCTTTCCTGTGCACCATCCAGATATCACATTCGTAGATGCGGGTACTAATTAGCTCCTAAGCTGTGCATTCGCAGGCAGCTACAAGGTGTTCCTTTTGTGGATAGACTCTCGTGCAGATGCTGCTGAAGTCGGCGTCTGCTTCTATGCTCTTTGAGAAGGCTGTCAGAATTCCTCTCCTGTGCACCATCCAGATATCACATTCGTAGCATGCGGGTACTGCTTTCCTCCTAAGCTCTGCATTCGCAGCCAGCTTCAAGGTGTTCCTTTTGTGGATAGACTCTCGTGGAGGTGCTGCTGGAGACGGCCTGTGCTTCTATGCTCTTTCAGAATTCTGCCAGAATTCTATTCCTGAGCACCATCTAGATATAACATTCATAGCATGCAGGTACTGCTTTTCTCCTAGGCTCTGCATTCGCAGGCAGCTTCAAGGTGTTCCTATTGTGGATAGACTCTCGTGGAGATGCTGCTGAAGTCAGCCTCTGCTTCTATGCACTTTGAGAAGGCTGTCAGAATTCCTTTCCTGTGCACCATCCAGATATCACATTCGTAGAATGCGGGTACCAGTTTGCTCCTAATCTGTGTCTTTGCAGGCAGCTACAAGGTGTTCCTTTTGTGGATAGACTCTCGTGGAGATGCTGCTGCAGAGGGGCTCTGCTTCGACGCTCTTTCAGAATTCTGCCAGAATTCCTTTCCTGGGCACCATCCAGATATAAAATTCGTAGCATGCAGGTACTGCTTTCCTCTTAAGCTCTGCATTCGCAGCCTGCGTCAAGGTGTTCCTTTTGTGGATAGACTCTCGTGGAGGTGCTGCTGGAGACGGCCTGTGCTTCTATTCTCTTTCAGAATTCTTCCAGAATTCTATTCTTGAGCACCATTTAGATATAACATTCGTAGGTTGCGGGTAATGCTTTCTTCCTAGGCTCTGCATTCGCAGGCAGCTTCAACGTGTTCCTTTTGTGGATAGACTCTCGTGGAGATGCTGCTGAAGTCAGCCTCTGCTTCTATGCACTTTGAGAAGGCTGTCAGAATTCCTTTCCTGTGCACCACCCAGATTTCACATTCGTAACATGCAGGTACTGCTTTCCTCCTAAGCTGTGCATTCGCAGGCAGCTACAACGTGTTCCTTTTTGGATAGACTGTCTTGCAGATGCTGCAGGAGATGGGGTCTGCTTCTATGGTCTTTCAGAATTCTGCCACAATTCCTTTCCTGGGCAACATCCAGATATCACATTCTTAGTATGCGGGTACTGCTTTCGTCCTAAGCTCTGTATTCGCAGCCAGCTTCAAGGTGTTCCTTTTTTGGATAGACTCTCGTGGAGATGCTGCTGAAGTCGCCCTCTACTTCTATGCTCTTTGAGAAGGCTGTCAGATTTTCTTTCCTTTGCACCATCTAGATATAACATTCGTAGGATGCGGGTAGTAGTTTGCTCTTAAGCTGTGCATTCGCAGGCAGCTACAAGGTGTTCCTTTTGTGTATAGACCCTCGTGGAGGTGCTGCTGGAGACGGCCTGTGCTTCTATGCTCTTTCAGAATTCTGCCAGAATTCTATTCCTGGGCACCATCTAGATATAACATTCGTAGCATGCGGGTACTGCTTTCCTCCTAGGCTCTGCAATCGCAGGAAGCTTCAAGGTGTTCCTTTTGTGGATAGACACTCGTGGAGATGCTGCTGAAGTCAGCCTGTGCTTCTGTGCACTTTGAGATGGCTGTCAGAATTCCTTTCCTGGGCACCATCCAGATATAAAATTCGTAGCATGCGGGTACTGCTTTCCTCTTAAGCTCTGCGTTCGCAGCCTGCGTCAAGGTGTTCCTTTTGTGGATAGACTCTCGTGGAGATGCTGCTGGAGACGGCCTGTGCTTCTACTCTATTTCAGAATTCTGCCAGATTTCCATTACTGGGCAACATCCAGATATCACATTCGTAGCATGCGGGTACTGCTTTCCTCCTAAGCTCTGCAATCGCAGGAAGCTTCAAGGTGTTCCTTTTGTGGATAGACACTCGTGGAGATGCTGCTGAAGTCAGCCTCTGCTTCTATGTTCTTTGAGAAGGCTGTCAGAATTCCTTTCCTGTGCACCATCCAGATATCACATTCGTAGCATGCAGGTACTGCTCTCCTCCTAAACTTTGCATTCTCAGGCAGCTACAACGTGTTCCTTTTGTGGACAGAGTGTCGTGCAGATGCTGCAGGAGACGGGCTCTGCTTCTATGGACTTTCAGAATTCTGCCAAAATTCCTTTCCTGGGCAACATCCAGATATCCCATTCGTAGCATGCGGGTACTGCTTTCCTCCTAAGCTCTGTATTCGCAGCCAGCTTCAAGGTGTTCCTTTTGTGGATAGGCTCTCGTGGAGATGCTGCTGAACTCAGCCTCTGCTTCTATGCTATTTCTGAATTCTGCCAGAATTCCTTTCCTGGGCACCATCCAGATATCACATTCGTAGAATGCGGGTACTAGTTTGCTCCTAAGCTGTGCATACGCAGGCAGCTACAAGGTGTTCCTTTTGTTGATAGGCTCTCGTGGAGATTCTGCAGGAGACGGGCTCTGCTTCTATTCTCTTTGAGAAGGCTGTCAGAATTCCTTTCCTGTGCACCATCCAGACATCACATTCGTAGAATGCAGGTACTAGTTTGCCTCTAAGCTGTGCATACGCAGGCAGCTACAACGTGTTCCTTTTGTGGATAGACTCTCGTGGAGATGCTGCTGAAGTCACCCTCTGCTTCTATGCTCTTTGAGAAGGCTGTCAGATTTCCTTTCCTGTGCACCATCCAGATATCTCATTCGTAGAATGCGGGTACTAGTTTGCTCCTAAGCTGTGCATTCGCAGGCAGCTACAAGGTATTCCTTTTGTGGATAGACTCTCGTGGAGATGCTGCTGAAGTCGGCCTCTGCTTCTATGCTCTTTGAGAAGGCTGTCAGAATTCCTTTCCTGTGCACCATCCAGATATCAAATTCGTAGCATGCGGGTACTGCTTTCCTCCTAAGCTCTGCATTCGCAGCCAGCTTCAAGGAGTTCCTTTTGTGGATAGACTGTCATGGAGGTGCTGCTGGAGACGGCCTGTGCTTCTATGCTCTTTCAGAATTCTGCCTGAATTCCATTCCTGGGCACCATCTAGATATAACATTCGTAGGATGCGGGTACTGCTTTCCTCCTAGGCTCTGCATTGGAAGGCAGCTTAAAGGTGTTCCTTTTCTGGATAGACTCTCGTGGAGATGCTGCTGATGTCGGCCTCTGCTTCTATGCTTTTTGAGAATTCTGCCAGAATTCCTTTCCTGGGCACCATCCAGATATCAAATTCGTAGCATGCGGGTACTGCTTTCCTCCTAAGCTCTGCATTTTCAGCCAGCTTCTAGGTGTTCCTTTTGTGCATAGACTCTTCTGGAGATCCTGCTGAAGTCAGCCTCTGCTTCTATGCACTTTGGGAAGGCTGTCAGAATTCCTTTCCTGTGCACCATCCAGATATCACATTAGTAGAATGCGGGTACTAGTTTGCTCCTAAGCTGTGCATACGCAGGCAGCTACAAGGTGTTCTTTTTGTGGATAGACTCTCGTGGAGATGCTGCTGAGGTCACCCTCTGCTTCTATGCTCTTTGAGAAGGCTGTCAGATTTCCTTTACTGTGCACCATCTAGATATCACATTCGTAGAATGCGGGTACTACTTTGCTCCTAAGCTGTGCATTCGCAGGCAGCTACAAGGTGGTCCTTTTGTGGATAGACTCTCGTGGAGATGCTGCTGGAGACGGGCTCTGCTTCTATGCTCTTTGAGAAGGCTGTTAGAATTCCTTTCCTGTGCAGCATCCAGAGATCACATTCGTAGAATGCGGGTACTGCTTTCCTCCTGTGCTCTGCATTCGCAGCCAGTTTCAAGGTGTTCCTTTTGTGGATAGACTCTCGTGGAGATGCTGCTGAAGTCAGCCTCTGCTTCTATGCTCTTTGAGAAGGCTGTCAGATTTCCTTTACTGTGCACCATCTAGATATCACATTCGTAGAATGCGGGTACTACTTTGCTCCAAAGCTGTGCATTCGCAGGCAGCTACAAGGTGTTCCTTTTGTGGATAGACTCTCGTGGAGATGCTGCTGAAGTCGGCCTCTGCTTCTATGCTCTTTGAGAATTCTGCCAGAATTCCTTTCCTGGGCACCATCCAGATATCAAATTCGTAGCATGTGGGTACTGCTTTCCTCATACGCTCTGCATTCGCAGCCAGCTTCAAGGTGTTCCTTTTGTGTATAGACCCTCGTGGAGGTGCTGCTGGAGACGGCCTGTGCTTCTATGCTCTTTCAGAATTCTGCCAGAATTCTATTCCTGAGCACCATCTAGATATAACATTCGTAGCATGCGGGTACTGCTTTCCTCCTAGGCTCTGCATTCGCAGGAAGCTTCAAGGTGTTCCTTTTGTGGATAGACACTCGTGGAGATGCTTCTGAAGTCAGCCTATGCTTCTGTGCACTTTGAGAAGGCTGTCAGAATTCCTTTCCTGGGCACCATCTAGATATCACATTCGTAGCATGCGGGTACTGCTTTCCTCTTAAGCTCTGCATTCGCAGCCTGCGTCAAGGTGTTCCTTTTGTGGATAGACTCTCGTGGAGATGCTGCTGGAGACGGCCTGTGCTTCAACTCTATTTCAGAATTCTGCCAGATTTCCATTAATGGGCAACATCCAGATATCACATTCGTAGCATGCGGGTACTGCTTTCCTCCTAAGCTCTGCATTCGCAGCCAGCTTCAAGGTGTTCCTTTTGTGGATAGACTCTCGTGAAGAAGCTACTGAAGTCAGCCTCTGCTTCTATGTTCTTTGAGAAGGCTGTCAGAATTCCTTTCCTGTGCACCATCCAGATAACACATTCATAGCATGCAGGTACTGCTTTCCTCCTAAACTGTGCATTCGCAGGCAGCTACAACGTGTTCCTTTTGGGGACAGACTGTCGTGCAGATGCTGCAGGAAACGGGGTCTGCTTCTATGGTCTTTCAGAATTCTGCCAGAATTCCTTTCCTGGGCAACATCCAGATATCCCATTCGTAGCATGCGGGTACTGATTTCCTTCTAAGCTCTGTATTCGCAGCCAGCTTCAAGGTGTTCCTTTTGTGGATAGGCTCTCGTGGAGATGCTGCTGAAGTCAGCCTCTGCTTCTATGCTATTTCTGAATTCTGCCAGAATTCCTTTCCTGGGCACCATCCAGATATCACATTCGTAGAATGCGGGTACTAGTTTGCTCCTAAGCTGTGCATACGCAGGCAGCTACAAGGTGTTCCTTTTGTTGATAGGATCTCGTGGAGATTCTGCTGGAGACGGGCTCTGCTTCTATGCTCTTTGAGAAGGCTGTCAGAATTCCTTTCCTGTGCACCATCCAGACATCACATTCGTAGCATGCAGGTACTGCTTTCCTCCTAAACTGTGCATTCGCAGGCAGCTACAACGTGTTCCTTTTGTGGATAGACTCTCTTGGAGATGCTGCTGAAGTCACCCTCTGCTTCTATGCTCTTTGAGAAGGCTGTCAGATTTCCTTTCCTGTGCACCATCCAGATATCTCATTCGTAGAATGCGGGTACGAGTTTGCTCCTAAGCTGTGCATTCGCAGGCAGCTACAAGGTGTTCCTTTTGTGGATAGACTCTCGATGAGATGCTGCTGAAGTCGGCCTCTGCTTCTATGCTCTTTGAGAAGGCTGTCAGAATTCATTTCCTGTGCACCATCCAGATATCAAATTCGTAGCATGCGGGTACTGCTTTCCTCCTAAGCTCTGCATTCGCAGCCAGCTTCAAGGAGTTCCTTTTGTGGATAGACTGTCATGGAGGTGCTGCTGGAGACGGCCTGTGCTTCTATGCTCTTTCAGAATTCTGCCTGAATTCCATTCCTGGGCACCATCTAGATATAACATTCGTAGGATGCGGGTACTGCTTTCCTCCTAGGCTCTGCCATGGAAGGCAGCTTAAAGGTGTTCCTTTTGTGGATAGACTATCGTGGAGATACTGCTGAAGTCACCCTCTGCTCCTCTGCTCTTTGAGAAGGCTGTCAGAATTCCTTTCCTGTGCACCGTCCAGATATCACATTCGTAGCATGCGGGTACTGCTTTCCTCCTATGCTCTGCATTCGCAGCCAGCTTCAAGGTGTTCCTTTTGTGGATAGACTCTCGTTGAGATGCTACTGAAGTCCGCCTCTGCTTCTATGTACTTTGAGAAGGCTGTCAGAATTCCTTTCCTATGCACCATCCAGATTTCACATTCGTAGCATGCAGGTACTGCTTTCCTCCTAAGCTGTGCATTCGCAGGCAGCTACAACGTGTTCCTTTTGTGGATAGACTCTCGTGGAGATGCTGCTGGAGACGGGCTCTGCTTCTATGGTCTTTCAGAATTCATCCAGAATTCCTTTCCTGGGCAACCTCCAGATATCACATTCGTAGCATGCGGGTACTGCTTTCCTCCTAAGCTCTGTATTCGCAGCCAGCTTCAAGGTGTTCCTTTTTTGGATAGACTCTGGTGGAGATGCTGCTGAACTCGGCCTCTGCTTCTATGCTCTTTGAGAATTTTTCCAGAATTCCTTTCCTGGGCACCATCCAGATATCACATTCGTAGCATGCGGGTACTGCTTTCCTCCTAAGTTCTGCATTCGCAGCCAGCTTCAAGATGTTCCTTTTGTGGATAGACTCTCGTGGAAATGCTGCTGAAGTCAGCCTCTGCTTCTATGCTCTTTTAGAAGGCTGTCAGATTTCCTTTCCTGTGCACCATCCAGATATCCCATTCGTAGAATGCGGGTAGAAATTTGCTCCTAAGCTGTGCATTCGCAGGCAGCTACAAGGTGTTCCTTTGGTGGATAGACTCTCTTGGAGATGCTGGTGGAGACGGGCTCTGCTTCTATGCTCTTTCTGAATTCTGCCAGAATTCCTTTCCTTGGCACCGTCCAGATATCACATTCGTAGCATGCGGGTACTGCTTTCCTCCTAAGCTCTGTATTCGCAGCCAGCTTCAAGGTGTTCCTTTTTTGGATAGACTCTCGTGGAGATGCTGCTGAAGTCGGCCTCTGCTTCTATGCTCTTTGAGAATTCTTCCAGAAATCCTTTCCTGGGCACCATCCAGATATCAAATTCGTAGCATGCGGGTACTGCTTTCCTCCTATGCTCTGCATTCGCAGCCAGCTTCAAGGTGTTCCTTTTGTGGATCGACTCTCGTGGAGATGCTGCTGTAGACGGGCTCTGCTTCTATGCACTTTGAGAAGGCTGTCAGAATTCCGTTCCCGTGCACCATCCAGATATCACATTCGTAGCATGCGCGTACTGCTTTCCTCCTATGCTCTGCATTCGCAGCCAGCTTCAAGGTGTTCCTTTTGTGGATAGACTCTCGTGGAGATGCTGCTGAAGTCAGCCTCTGCTTCTATGCACTTTGAGAAGGCTCTCAGAATTCCTTTCCTGTGCACCATCCAGAGATCACATTCTTAGAATACGGGTAACAGTTTGCTCCTAAGCTGTGCATTAGCAGGCAGCTACAAGGTGTTCTTTTTGTGGATAGACTATCGTGGAGATGCTGGTGGAGACGGGCTCCTCTTCTATGCTCTTTCTGAATTCTGCCAGAATTCCTTTCCTGGGCACCAGCCAGATATCACATTCGTAGCATGCGTGTACTGCTTTCCTCCTAAGTTCTGTATTCGCAGCCAGCTTCAAGGTGTTCCTTTTTTGGATAGGCTATCGTGGAGATGCTGCTGAAGTCGGCCACTGCTTCTATGCTCTTTGAGAAGGCTGTCAGAATTCCTCTCCTGTGCACCATCCAGATATCCCATTCGTAGAATGCGAGTATTAGTTTGCTCCTAAGCTGTGCATACGCAGGCAGCTACAAGGTGTTCCTTTTGTGGATAGGCTCTCGTGGAGATTCTGCTGGAGACGGGCTCTGATTCTATGCTCTTTGAGAAGGCTGTCAGAATTCCTTTCCTGGGCACCATCCAGATATCACATTCGTAGCATGTGGGTACTGCTTTCCTCTTAAGCTCTGAATTCGCAGCCTGCGTCAAGGTGTTCCTTTTGTGGATAGACTCTCGTGGACGTGCTGCTGGAGACGGCGTGTGCTTTTACTCTCTTTCAGAATTCTGCCAGAATTCCATTTCTGGGCACCATCTAGATATAACATTCGTAGCATGCGGGTACTGCTTTCCTCCTAGGCTGTGCATTGGCAGGCAGCTTAAAGGTGTTCCTTTTGTGGATAGACTCTCGTGGAGATGCTGCTGAAGTCAGCCTCTGCTTCTATGCACTTTGAGAAGGCTGTCAGATTTCCTTTCCTGTGCACCATCCAGATATAACATTCGTAGAATGCGGGTACTAGTTTGCTCCTAAGCTGTGCATTCGCAGGCAGCTTCAAGGTGTTCCTTTTGTTGATAGACTCTCGTGGAGATGCTGCTGAAGTCAGCCTCTGCTTCTATGCACTTTGAGAAAGCTGTTCGAATTCCTTTCCTGTGCACCATCCAGAGATCACATTCGTAGAATGCGGGTACTGCTTTCCTCTGAAGCTCTGCATTCGCAGCCTGCGTCAAGGTGTTCCTTTTGTGGATAGACTCTCGTGAAGATGCTACTGAAGTCAGCCTTACTTCTATGTTCTTTGAGAAGGCTGTCAGAATTCCTTTCCTGTGCACCATCCAGATATCACATTCGTAGCACGCAGGTACTGCTTTCCTCCTAAACTGTGCATTCGCAGGCACCTACAACGTGTTCCTTTTGTGGATAGACTCTCGTGGAGATGCTGCTGGAGACGGGCTCTGCTTCTATGGTCTTTAAGAATTTTGCCAGAATTCCTTTCCTGGGCAATATCCAGATATCACATTCGTAACATGCGGGGATTGCTTTCCTCCTAAGCTCTGTATTCGCAGCCAGCTTCATGGTGTTCCTTTTGTGGATAGGCTCTCGTAGAGATGCTGCTGAAGTCAGCCTCTGCTTCTATGCTCTTTGAGAAGGCTGTCAGATTTCCTTTCCTGTGCACCATGCAGATATCACATTCGTAGAATGCGGGTAGTAGTTTTCTCCTAAGCTGTGCATTCGCAGGCAACTACAAGGTGTTCCTTTTCAGGATAGACTCTCGTGGAGATGCTGCTCAAGTCACCCTCTGCTTCTATTCTCTTTGAGAAGGCTGTCAGATTTCCTTTCCTGTGTACCATCCAGATATATCATTCGTAGCATGCGGGTACTGCTTTGCTCCTAGGCTCTGCATTGGCAGGCAGCTTAAAGATGTTCCTTTTGTGGATAGACTCTCGTGGAGATGCTGCTGAAGTCAGCCTCTGCTTCTATGCTCTTTGAGAAGGATGTCAGAATTCCTTTCCTGTGCACGATCCTGAGATCACATTCGTAGAATGCGGTTAACAGTTTTCTCCTAAGCTGTGCATTAGCAGGCAGCTACAAGGTGTTCCTTTTGTGGATACACCCTCGTGGAGATGCTGGTGGAGACGGGCTCTGCTTCTATGCTCTTTCTGAATTCTGCCAGATTTCCTTTCCTGGGCACCATCCAGATATCACATTCGTAGCATGCGAGTACTGCTTTCATCCTAAGCTCTGTATTCGCAGCCAGCTTCAAGGTGTTCCTTTTTTGGATAGGCTCTCGTGGAGATGCTGCTGAAGTCGGCCTCTGCTTCTTTGCTCTTTGAGAAGGCTGTCAGAATTCCTTTCTTGTGCACCATCCAGGTATCCCATTCATAGAATGTGGGTACTAGTTTGCTCCTAAGCTGTGCATACGCCGGCAGCTACAAGGTGTTCCTTTTGTGGATAGACTATCCTGGAGATGCTGCTGAAGTCACCCTCTGCTCCTATGCTCTTTGAGAAGGCTGTCAGAATTCCTTTCCTGTGCACCATCCAGATATCACATTCGTAGCATGCGGGTACTGCTTTCCACCTAAGCTGTGCATTCGCAGGCAGCTACAACGTGTTCCTTTTGTGGATAGATTCTCGTGGAGATGCTGCTGGAGACGGGATCTGCTTCTATGCTCTTTGAGAATTCTGCCAGAATTCCTTTCCTGGGCACCATCCAGATATCACATTCGTAGCATGCAGGTACTGCTTTCCTCCTAAGCTCTGCATTATCAGCACGCTTCTAGGTGTTCATTTTGTGCATAGACTCTACTGGAGATGCTGCTGAAGTCAGCCTCTGCTTCTATGCTCTTTGAGAAGGCTGTCAGAATTCCTTTCCTGTGCACCATCCAGATATCCCATTCGTAGAATGCGGGTACTAGTTTGCTCCTAAGCTGTGCATACGCAGGCAGCTACAAGGTGTTCCTTTTGTGGATAGGCTCTCGTGGAGATTCTGCTGGAGACCGGCTCTGCTTCTATGCTCTTTGAGAAGGCTGTCAGAATTCCTTTCCTGGGCACCATCCAGATATCACATTCGTAGCATGCGGGTACTGATTTCTTCTTAAGCTCTGCATTCGCAGCCTGCGTCAAGGTGTTCCTTTTGTGGATAGACTCTCGTGGACGTGCTGCTGGATACGGGCTCTGCTTCTATGGTCTTTCAGAATTCTGCCAGAATTCCTTTCCTGGGCAACATCCAGATATCACATTCTTAGCATGCGAGTACTGCTTTCCTCCTAAGCTCTGTATTCGCAGCCAGCTTCAAGGTGTTCCTTTTTTGGATAGACTCTCGTGGAGATGCTGCTGAAGTCGGCCTCTACTTCTATGCTCTTTGAGAAGGCTGTCAGATTCCCTTTCCTGGGCACCATCCAGATATCACATTCGTAGAATGCGGGTAGTAGTTTGCTCTTAAGCTGTGCATTCGCAGGCAGCGACAAGGTGTTCCTTTTGTGGATAGACTCTCGTGGAGATGCTGCTGAAGTCAGGCTCTGCTTCTATGCACTTTGAGAAGGCTGTCAGAATTCCTTTCCTGTGCACCATCCAGATATCAAATTCGTAGCATGCGGGTACTGCTTTCCTCATAAGCTCTGCATTTTCAGCCAGCTTCTAGGTGTTCCTTTTGTGCATAGACTCTTCTGGAGATGCTGCTGAAGTCAGCCTCTGCTTCTATGCTCTTTGAGAAGTCTGTCAAAATTCCTTTCCTGTGCACCATCCACATATCACATTCGTAGAATGCGGGTATAAGTTTGCTCCTAAGCTGTGCATATGTAGGCAGCTACAAGGTGTTCCGTTTGTGGATAGACTCTCGTGGAGATGCTGCTGGAGACGGGCTCTGCCTCTATGCACTTTGAGAAAGCTGTCAGAATTCCTTTCCTGTGCACCATCCAGAGATCACATTCGTAGAATGCGGGTACTGCTTTCCTCCTATGCTCTGCATTCGCAGCCAGCTTCAAGGTGTTCCGTTTGTGGATAGACTCTCTTGGAGATGCTGCTGAAGTCAGCCTCTGCTTCTATGCTCTTTGAGAAGGCTGTCAGATTTCCTTTACTGTGCACCATCTAGATATCACATTCGTAGAATGCGGGTACTAGTTTGCTCTGGTGGAGATGCTGCTTAACTCGGCCTCTGATTCTATGCTCTTTGAGAAGCCTGTCAGATTTCCTTTCCTGTGCACCATCCAGATATCACATTCGTAGAATGCGGGTACCACTTTGCTCCTAAGCTGTGCATACGCAGGCAGCTACAAGGTGTTCCTTTTTTGGATAGACTCTCGTGGAGATGCTGATGGAGACGGGCTCTGCTTCTATTGTGTTTCAGAATTCTGCCAGAATTCCTTTGCTGGGCAACATCCAGATATCACATTCGTAGCATGCAGGTACTGCTTTCCTCCTAAGCTCTGTATTCGCAGCCAGGTTCAAGGTGTTCCTTTTTTGGATAGACTCTCGTGGAGATGCTGCTGAAGTCGGCCTCTGCTTCTCTGCTCTTTGAGAAGGCTGTCAGAATTCATTTCCTGTGCACCATCCAGATATCAAATTCGTAGCATGCGGGTACTGCTTTCCTCCTAAGCTCTGCATTCGCAGCCAGCTTCAAGGTGTTCCTTTTGTGGATAGACTCTCGTGGAGGTGCTGCTGGAGACGGCCTGTGCTTCTATGCTCTTTCAGAATTCTGCCAGAATTCCATTCCTGGGCACCATTTGGATATAACATTCGTAGCATGCGGGTACTGCTTTCCTCCTATGCTCTGCATTCGCAGGCAGCTTCAAGGTGTTCCTTTTGTGGATAGACTCTCGTGGAGATGCTGCTGAAGTCAGGCTCTGCTTCTATGCACTTTGAGAAGGCTGTCAGAATTCCTTTCCTGTGCACCATCCAGAGATCACATTCGTAGCATGCGGGTACCAGTTTGCTCCTAAGCTGTGCATTCGCAGGCAGCTACAAGGTGTTCCTTTTGTGGATAGACTCTCGTGTAGATGCTGGTGTAGACGGGCTCTGCTTCTATGATCTTTCTGAATTCTGCCAGAATTCCTTTCCTGGGCACCATCCAGATATCACATTCGTAGCATGGGGGTACTGCTTTCCTCCTAAGTTCTGTATTCGCAGCCAGCTTCACGGTGTTCTTTTTTGGATAGGCTCTCGTGGAGATGCTGCTGAAGTCGGCCTCTGCTTCTATGCTCTTTGAGAAGGCTGTCAGAATTCCTTTCCTGGGCACCATCCAGATATCCCATTCGTAGAATGCGGGTTCTAGTTTGCTCCTAAGCTGTGCATTCCCAGGCAGCTTCAAGGTGTTCCTTTTGTGGATAGACTCTCGTGGAAATGCTGCTGAAGTCAGCCTCTGCTTCTGTGCACTTTGAGAAGGCTGTCAGAATTCCTTTCCTGTGCACCATCCAAAGATCACATTCGTAGAATGCGGTTAACAGTTTTCTCCTAAGCTGTGCATTAGCAGGCAACTACAAGGTGTTCTTTTTGTGGATAGACTCTCGTGGAGATGCTGGTGGAGACGGGCTCTGCTTCTATGCTCTTTCTGAATTCTGCCAGAATTCCTTTCCTGGGCACCATCCAGATATCACATTCGTAGCATGCGGGTTCTGCTTTCCTCCTAACCTCTGCATTTTCAGCACGCCTCTAGGTGTTCATTTTGTGCATAGACTCTTCTGGAGATGCTTCTGAAGTCAGCCTCTGCTTCTATGCTCTTTGAGAAGGCTGTCAGAATTCCTTTCCTGGGCACCATTCAGATATCACATTCGTAGCATGCGGGTACTGCTTTCCTCTTAAGCTCTGCATTCGAAGCCTGCGTCAAGGTGTTCCTTTTGTGGATAGAATCTCGTGGAGATGCTGCTGGAGACGGCCTGTGCTTCTACTCTCTTTCAGAATTCTGCCAGAATTCCATTCCTGGGCAACATCCACATATCACATTCGTAGCATGCGGGAACTGCTTTCCTCCTAAGCTCTGCATTCGCAGCCAGCTTCAAGGTGTTCCTGTTGTGGATAGACTCTCGTGAAGATGCTACTGAAGTCAGCCTCTGCTTCTATGTACTTTGAGAAGGCTGTCAGAATTCCTTTCCTGTGCACCATCCAGATATGACATTCATAGCATGCATGTACTGCTTTCCTCCTAAACTGTGCATTCGCAGGGAGCTACAACGTGTTCCTTTTGTGGATAGACTCTCGTGGAGATGCTGCTGAAGTCACCCTCTGCTTCTATGCTCTTTGAGAAGGCTGTCAGATTTCCTTTCCTGTGCACCATCCAGATATCACATTCGTAGAATGCGAGTACTAGTTTGCTCCTAAGCTGTGCATTCGCCGGCAGCTACAAGGTGTTCCTTTTGTGGATAGACTGTCGTGGCGATGCTGCTGAAGTCGGCCTCTGCTTCTATGCTCTTTGAGAAGGCTGTCAGAATTCATTTCCTGTGCACCATCCAGATATCAAATTCGTAGCATGCGGGTACTGCTTTCCTCCTAAGCTCTGTATTCACAGCCAGCTTCAAGGAGTTCCTTTTGTGGATAGACTCTCGTGGAGGTGCTGCTGGAGACGGCCTGTGCTTCTATGCTCTTTCAGAATTGTGCCTGTATTCCATTCCTGGGCACCATCCAGATATCACATTCGTAGCATGCAGGTACTGCTTTCCTCCTAAGCTGTGCATTCGCAGGCAGCTACAACGTGTTCCTTTTGTGGATAGACTCTCGTGGAGATGCTGCTGGAGACGGGCTCTACTTCTATGGTCTTTCCGAATTCTGCCAGAATTCCTTTCCTGGGCAACCTCCAGATATCACATTCGTAGCATGCGGGTACTGCTTTCCTCCTAAGCTCTGTATTCGCAGCCAGCTTCAAGTTGTTCCTTTTTTGGATAGACTCTGGTGGAGATGCTGCTTAACTCGGCCTCTGATTCTATGCTCTTTGAGAAGCCTGTCAGATTTCTTTTCCTGTGCACCATCCAGATATCACATTCGTAGAATGCGGGTAGTAGTTTGCTCCTAAGCTGTGCATTCGCAGGCAGCTACAAGGTGTTCCTTTTGTGGATAGACTCTCGTTGAGATGTTGCTGAATTCGGCCTCTGCTTCTATGCTCTTTGAGAATTCTGCCAGAAGTCCTTTCCTGGGCACCATCCAGATATCAAATTCGTAGCATGCGGGTACTGCTTTCCTTCTAAGCTCTGCATTTTCAGCCAGCTTCTAGGTGTTCCTTTTGTGCATAGACTCTTCTGGAGATGCTGCTGAAGTCAGCCTCTGCTTCTATGCTCTTTGAGAAGGCTGTCAGAATTCCTTTCCTGGGCACCATCCAGATATCACATTCGTAGCATGCGGGTACTGCTTTCCTCTTAAGCTCTGCATTCGAAGCCTGCGTCAAGGTGTTCCTTTTGTGGATAGAATCTCGTGGAGATGCTGCTGGAGACGGCCTGTGCTTCTACTCTCTTTCAGAATTCTGCCAGAATTCCATTCCTGGGCAACATCCAGATATCACATTCGTAGCATGCGGGAACTGCTTTCCTCCTAAGCTTTGCATTCGCAGCCAGCTTCAAGGTGTTCCTTTTGTGGATAGACTCTCGTGAAGATGCTACTGAAGTCAGCCTCTGCTTCTATGTACTTTGAGAAGGCTGTCAGAATTCCTTTCCTGTGCACCATCCAGATATGACATTCATAGCATGCATGTACTGCTTTCCTCCTAAACTGTGCATTCGCAGGCAGCTACAACGTGTTCCTTTTGTGGATACACTCTCGTGGAGATGCTGCTAAAGTCACCCTCTGCTTCTATGCTCTTTGAGAAGGCTGTCAGATTTCCTTTCCTGTGCACCATCCAGATATCACATTCGTAGAATGCGAGTACTAGTTTGCTCCTAAGCTGTGCATTCGCAGGCAGCTACAAGGTGTTCCTTTTGTGGATAGACTGTCGTGGCGAGGCTGCTGAAGTCGGCCTCTGCTTCTATGCTCTTTGAGAAGTCTGTCAGAATTCATTTCCTGTGCACCATCCAGATATCAAATTCGTAGCATGCGGGTACTGCTTTCCTCCTAAGCTCTGTATTCACAGCCAGCTTCAAGGAGTTCCTTTTGTGGATAGACTCTCGTGGAGGTGCTGCTGGAGACGGCCTGTGCTTCTATGCTCTTTCCGAATTGTGCCTGTATTCCATTCCTGGGCACCATCTAGATATAACATTCGTATCATGCGGGTACTGCTTTCCTCCTAGGCTCTGCATTGGAAGGCAGCTTAAAGGTGTTCCTTTTGTGGATAGACTCTCGTGGAGATGCTGCTGAAGTCGACCTCTGCTTCTTTGCACTTTGAGAAGGCTGTCAGAATTCCTTTCCTGTGCACCATCCAGATATCCCATTCGTAGAATGTGGGTACTAGTTTGCTCCTAAGCTGTCCATACGCAAGCAGCTACAAGGTGTTCCTTATGTGGATAGACGATCTTGGAGATGCTGCTGAAGTCACCCTCTGCTCCTATGCTCTTTGAGAAGGCTTTCAGAATTCCTTTCCTGTGCACCATCCAGATATCACATTCGTAGCATGCGGGTACTGCTTTCCTCCTATGCTCTGCCTTCGCAGCCAGCTTCAAGGTGTTCCTTTTGTGGATAGACTCTCGTGAAGATGCTACTGAAGTCAGCCTCTGCTTCTATGTTCTGTGAGAAGGCTGTCAGAATTCCTTTCCTGTGTACCATCCAGATATCACATTCGTAGCATGCAGGCACTGCTTTCCTCCTAAGCTGTGCATTTGCAGGCAGCTACAACGTGTTCCTTTTGTGGATAGACTCTCGTGGAGAGGCTGCTGGAGACGGGCTCTGCTTCTATGGTCTTTCCGAATTCTGCCAGAATTCCTTTCCTGGGCAACCTCCAGATATCACATTCGTAGCATGCGGGTACTGCTTTCCTCCTAAGCTCTGTATTCGCAGCCAGCTTCAAGTTGTTCCTTTTTTGGATAGACTCTGGTGAAGATACTGCTTAACTCGGCCTCTGATTCTATGCTTTTTGAGAAGCCTGTCAGATTTCCTTTCCTGTGCACCATCCAGATATCACATTCGTAGAATGCGGGTAGTAGTTTGCTCCTAAGCTGTGCATTCGCAGGCAGCTACAAGGTGTTCCTTTTGTGGATAGAATCTCGTTGAGATGTTGCTGAATTCGGCCTCTGCTTCTATGCTCTTTGAGAATTCTGCCAGAAGTCCTTTCCTGGGCACCATCCAGATATCAAATTCGTAGCATGCGGGTACTGCTTTCCTTCTAAGCTCTGCATTTTCAGCCAGCTTCTAGGTGTTCCTTTTGTGCATAGACTCTTCTGGAGATGCTGCTGAAGTCAGCCTCTGCTTCTATGCTCTTTGAGAAGGCTGTCAGAATTCCTTTCCTGTGCACCATCCAGATATCACTTTCGTAGAATGCGGTTACCACTTTGCTCCTAAGCTGTGCATACGCAGGCAGCTACAAGGTGTTCCTTTTGTGGATAGACTCTCGTGGAGATGCTGCTGGAGACGGGCTCTGCTTCTATTGTCTTTCAGAATTCTGCCAGAATTCCTTTGCTGGGCAACATCCAGATATCACATTCGTAGCATGCAGGTACTGCTTTCCTCTTAAGCCCTGTATTCGCAGCCAGCTTCAAGGTGTTCCTTTTTTGGATAGACTCTCGTGGAGATGCTGCTGAAGTCGGCCTCTGCTTCTATGCTCTTTGAGAATTCTTCCGGAATTCCTTTCCTGGGCACCATCCAGATATCAAATTCGTAGCATGCGGGTACTGCTTTCCTCCTAAGCTCTGCATTCGCAGCCAGCTTCAAGGTGTTCCTTTTGTGGACAGACTCTCGTGGAGATGCTGCTGAAGTCAGCCTCTGCTTCTATGCACTTTGAGAAGGCTGTCAGATTTCCTTTCCTGTGTCCAACCAGATATCACATTCGTAGAATGCGGGTAGTAGTTTGCTCCTAAGCTGTCCATACGCAGGCAGCTACAAGGTGTTCCTTTTTTGAATAGACTCCCGTTGAGATGCTGCTGAAGTCGGCCTCTGCTTCTATGCTCTTTGAGAAGGCTGTCAGATTTCCTTTCCTGGGCACCATCCAGATATCAAATTCGTAGCATGCGGGTACTGCTTTCCTCCTAAGCTCTGCATTTGCAGCCAGCTTCTCGGTGTTCCTTTAGTGCATAGACTCTCATGGAGGTGTTGCTGAAGTCAGCCTCTGCTTCTATGCTCTTTGAGAAGGCTGTCAGAATTCCTTTCCTGTGCACCATCCAGATATCACATTCGTAGAATGCGGGTACTAGTTTGCTCCTAAGCTCTGCATTCGCAGCCAGCTTCAAGGAGTTCGTTTTGTGGATAGACTCTCGTGGAAGTGCTGCTGGAGACGGCCTCTGCTTCTATGCTCTTTCAGAATTCTACCACAATTCCATTCCTGGGCACCATCTAGATATAACGTTCGTAGCATGCGGGTACTGCTTTCCTCCTAGGCTCTGCATTCGCAGGCAGCTTAAAGGTGTTCCTTTTGTGGATAGACTCTCGTGGAGATGCTGCTGAAGTCAGCCTCTGCTTCTATGCACTTTGAGAAGGCTGTCAGAATTCCTTTCCTGTGCACCATCCAGAGATCACATTTGTAGAATGCGGGTACTAGTTTGCTCCTAAGCTGTGCATTCGCAGGCAGCTACAAGGTGTTCCTTTTGTGGATAGACTCTCGTGGAGATGCTGCTGAAGTCGGCCTCTGCTTCTATGCTCTTTGAGAAGGCTGTCAGAATTCCTTTCCTGTGCACCATCCAGAGATCACATTCGGAGAATGCGGGTACTAGTTTGCTCCTAAGCTGGGCTTTCGCAGGCAGCTACAAGGTGTTCCTTTTCTGGATAGACTCTCGTGGAGACGCTGCTGAAGTCACCCTCTGCTTCTATGCTCTTTGAGAAGGCTGTCAGATTTCCTTTCCTGTGCACCATCCAGATATATAATTCGTAGAATTCGGGTACTAGTTTGCTCCTAAGCTGTGCATTCGCAGGCAGCTACAAGGTGTTCCTTTTGTGGATAGACAATCGTGGAGATGCTGCTGAAGTCACCCTCTGCTCCTATGCTCTTTGAGAAGCCTGTCAGAATTCCTTTCCTGTGCACCATCCAGGTATGACAATCGTAGCATGCGGGTACTGCTTTCCTCCTAAGCTCTGCATACGCAGGCTGCGTCAAGGTGTTCCTTTTGTGGATAGACTCTCGTGGAGATGCTACTGAAGTAAGCCTCTGCTTCTATGTTCTTTGAGAAGGCTGTCAGAATTCCTTTCCTGTGCACCATCCAGATATCACATTCGTAGCATGCAGGTACTGCTTTCCACCTAAGCTGTGCATTCACAGGCAGCTACAACGTGTTCCTTTTGTGGATAGATTCTCGTGGAGATGCTGCTGGAGACGGGCTCTGCATCTATGCTCTTTGAGAATTCTGCCAGAATTCCTTTCCTGGGCACCATCCAGATATCAAATTCGTAGCATGCGGGTACTGCTTTCCTCCTAATCTCTGCATTTTCAGCCAGCTTCTAGGTGTTCATTTTGTGCATATACTCTTCTGGAGATGCAGCTGAAGTCACCCTATGCTTCTATGCCCTTTGAGAAGGCTGTCAGAATTCCTTTCCTGTGCACCATCCAGATATCACATTCGTAGCATGCGGGTACTGCTTTCCTCCTATGCTCTGCATTCGCATCCAGCTTCAAGGAGTTCCTTTTGTGGATAGACTCTCGTGGAGGTGCTGCTGGAGACCGCCTGTGCTTTATGCTCTTTGAGAATTCTGCCAGAATTACTTTCCTGTGCACCATCCAGATATCAAATTCGTAGCATGCGTGTACTGCTTTCCTCCTAGGCTCTGCATTCGCAGGCAGCTTCAAGGTGTTCCTTTTTTGGATAGACTCTCGTGGAGATGCTGCTGAAGTCAGCCTCTGCTTCTATGCACTTTGAGAAGGCTGTCAGAATTCCTTTCCTGTGCACCATCCAGAGATCACCTTCGTAGAATGCGGGTACCAGTTTGCTCCTAAGCTGTGCATTAGCAGGCAGCTACAAGGTGTTCCTTTTGTGGATAGACTCTCGTAGAGATGCTGGTGGAGACGGGCTCTGCTTCTATGCTCTTTCTGAATTCTGCCAGAATTCCTTTCCTGGGCACCATCCAGATATCACATTCGTAGCATGCGGGTACTGCTTACCTCCTAAGCTCTGTATACACAGCCAGCTTCAAGGTGTTCCTTTTTTGGATACGCTCTCGTGGAGATGCTGCTGAAGTCGGCCTCTGCTTCCATGCTCTTTGAGAAGGCTGTCAGAATTCCTATCCTGTGCACCATCCAGATATCACATTCGTAGCATGCGGGTACTGCTTTCCTCCTATGCTCTGCATTCGCAGCCAGCTTCAAGGTGTTCCTTTTGTGGATAGACTCTCGTGGAGATGCTGCTGAAGTCAGCCCTGCTTGTATGCACTTTGAGAAGGCTGTCAGAATTCCTTTCCCGTGCACCATCCAGAGATCACATTCGTAGAATGCGGGTAGCAGTTTGCTCCTAAGCTGTGCATTAGCAGGCAGCTACAAGGTGTTCCTTTTGTGGATAGACTCTCCTGGAGATGCTGGTGGAGACGGGCTCTGCTTCTATGCTCTTTCTGAATTCTGCCAGAATTCCTTTCCTGGGCACCATCCAGATATCACATTCGTAGCATGCGTGTACTGCTTTCCTCCTAAGCTCTGCATTCGCATCCAGCTTCAAGATGTTCCTTTTGTGGATAGACTCTCGTGGAGATGCTGCTGAAGTCAGACCCTGCTTCTATGCTCTTTGAGAAGGCTGTCAGATTTCCTTTCCTGTGCACCATCCTGATATCACATTCGTAGAATGCGGGTAGTATGTTGCTCCTAAGATGTGCATTCGCAGGCAGCTACAAGGTGTTCCTTTTGTGGATAGACTCTCGTGGAGATGCTGCTGAAGTCGGCCTCTGCTTCTGTGCTCTTTGAGAATTCTGCCAAAATTCCTTTCCTGGGCACCATCCAGATATCAAATTCGTAGCATGCGGGTTCTGCTTTCCTCCTAAGCTGTGCATTTGCAGCCAGCTTCTAAGTCTTACTTTTGTGCATAGACTCTTCTGGAGATGCTGCTGAAGTCAGCCTCTGCTTCTATGCTCTTTGAGAAGGCTGTCAGAATTCCTTTCCTGTGAACCATCCAGAGATCACATTCGTAGAATGCGTGTACCAGTTTGCTCCTAAGCTGTGCATTAGCAGGCAGCTACAAGGTGTTCCTTTTGTGGATAGACTCTCCTGGAGATGCTGGTGGAGACGGGCTCTGCTTCTATGCTCTTTCTGAATTCTGCCAGAATTCCTTTCCTGCGCACCATCCAGGTATCACATTCGTAGCATGCGGGTTCTGCTTTCCTCCTAAGCTGTGCATTTGCAGCCAGCTTCTAAGTCTTACTTTTGTGCATAGACTCTTCTGGAGATGCTACTGAAGTCAGCCTCTGCTTCAATGTTCTTTGAGAAGGCTGTCAAAATTCCTTTCCTGTGCACCATCCAGATATCACGTTCATAGCATGCAGGTACTGCTTTCCTCCTAAACTGTGCATTCGCAGGCAGCTACAACGTGTTCCTTTGTGGATAGACTCTCGTGGAGCTGCTGCTGGAGACGGGCTCTGCTTCTATGGTCTTTCAGAATTCTGCCAGCATTCCTTTCCTGAGCAACATCCAGATATCACATTCGTAGCATGCGGGTACTGCTTTCCTCTTAAGCTCTGTATTCGCAGCCAGCTTCAAGGTGTTCCTTTTGTGGATAGACTCTCGTGGAGATGCTGCTGAAGTCATCCTCTGCTTCTATGCACTTTGAAAAGGCTGTCAGATTTCCTTTCCTGGGCACCATCCAGATATCACATTCGTAGAATGCGGGTAGTTGTTTTCTCCTAAGCTGTGCATTCGCAGGCTGCTACAAGGTGTTCCTTTTGTGGATAGACTCTCGTGGAGATGCTGCTGAAGTCACCCTCTGCTTCTATGCTCTTTGAGAAGGCTGTCAGAATTCCTTTCCTGTGCATCATCCAGATATCAAATTCGTAGCATGCGGGTACTGCTTTCCTGCTAAGCTCTGCATTCGCAGCCAGCTTCAAGGAGTTCCTTTTGTGGATAGACTCTCGTGGAGGTGCTGCTGGAGACGGCATGTGCTTCTATGCTCTTTCAGAATTCTGCCAGAATTCCATTCCTGGCCACCATCTAGATATAACATTCGTAGCATGCGGGTACTGATTTCCTCCTAGGCTCTGCATTGGCAGGCAGCTTAAAGGTGTTCCTTTTGTGGATAGACTCTCGTGGAGATGCTGCTGAAGTCAGCCTCTGCTTCTATGCACTTTGAGAAGGCTGTCAGAATTCCTTTCCTGTGCACCATCCAGAGATCACATTCGTAGAATGCGGGTACCAGTTTGCTCCTAAGCTGTGCATTAGCAGGCAGCTACAAGGTGTTCCTTTTGTGGATAGACTCTCGTGGAGATGCTGGTGGAGACGGGCTCTGCTTCTATGCTCTTTCTGAATTCTGCCAGAATTCCTTTCCTGGGCACCATCCAGGTATCACATTCGTAGCATGCGGGTACTGCTTTCCTCCTATGCTCTGCTTTTGCAGCCAGCTTCAAGGTGTTCCTTTTTTGGATAGATTCTCGTGGAGATGCTGCTGAAATCGGCCTCTGCTTCTATACTCTTTGAGAATCCTTCCAGAATTCCTTTCCTGGGCACCATCCAGATATCAAATTCGTAGCATGCGGGTTCTGCTTTCCTCCTAAGCTCTGCATTCGCAGCCAGCTTCAAGATGTTCCTTTTGTGGATAAACTCTCGTGGAGATGCTGCTGAAATCAGACTCTGCTTCTATGCTCTTTGAGAAGGCTGTCAGATTTCCTTTCCTGTGCACCATCTAGATATCACATTCGTAGAATGCCGGTAGTAGTTTTCTCCTAAGCTGTGCATACGCAGGCAGCTACAAGGTGTTCCTTTTGTGGATAGACTCTCGTGGAGATGCTGCTGAAGTCGGCCTCTGCTTCTATGCTCTTTGAGAAGGCTGTCAGAATTCCTTTCCTGTGCACCATCCAGAGATCACATTCGGAGAATGCGGGTACTAGTTTGCTCCTAAGCTGGGCATTCGCAGGCAGCTACAAGGTGTTCCTTTTCTGGATAGACTCTCGTGGAGACGCTGCTGAAGTCACCCTCTGCTTCTATGCTCTTTGAGAAGGCTGTCAGATTTCCTTTCCTGTGCACCATCCAGATATATAATTCGTAGAATTCGGGTACTAGTTTGCTCCTAAGCTGTGCATTCGCAGGCAGCTACAAGGTGTTCCTTTTGTGGATAGACAATCGTGGAGATGCTGCTGAAGTCACCCTCTGCTCCTATGCTCTTTGAGAAGCCTGTCAGAATTCCTTTCCTGTGCACCATCCAGGTATGACAATCGTAGCATGCGGGTACTGCTTTCCTCCTAAGCTCTGCATACGCAGGCTGCGTCAAGGTGTTCCTTTTGTGGATAGACTCTCGTGGAGATGCTACTGAAGTAAGCCTCTGCTTCTATGTTCTTTGAGAAGGCTGTCAGAATTCCTTTCCTGTGCACCATCCAGATATCACATTCGTAGCATGCAGGTACTGCTTTCCACCTAAGCTGTGCATTCACAGGCAGCTACAACGTGTTCCTTTTGTGGATAGATTCTCGTGGAGATGCTGCTGGAGACGGGCTCTGCATCTATGCTCTTTGAGAATTCTGCCAGAATTCCTTTCCTGGGCACCATCCAGATATCAAATTCGTAGCATGCGGGTACTGCTTTCCTCCTAATCTCTGCATTTTCAGCCAGCTTCTAGGTGTTCATTTTGTGCATATACTCTTCTGGAGATGCAGCTGAAGTCACCCTATGCTTCTATGCCCTTTGAGAAGGCTGTCAGAATTCCTTTCCTGTGCACCATCCAGATATCACATTCGTAGCATGCGGGTACTGCTTTCCTCCTATGCTCTGCATTCGCATCCAGCTTCAAGGAGTTCCTTTTGTGGATAGACTCTCGTGGAGGTGCTGCTGGAGACCGCCTGTGCTTTATGCTCTTTGAGAATTCTGCCAGAATTACTTTCCTGTGCACCATCCAGATATCAAATTCGTAGCATGCGTGTACTGCTTTCCTCCTAGGCTCTGCATTCGCAGGCAGCTTCAAGGTGTTCCTTTTTTGGATAGACTCTCGTGGAGATGCTGCTGAAGTCAGCCTCTGCTTCTATGCACTTTGAGAAGGCTGTCAGAATTCCTTTCCTGTGCACCATCCAGAGATCACCTTCGTAGAATGCGGGTACCAGTTTGCTCCTAAGCTGTGCATTAGCAGGCAGCTACAAGGTGTTCCTTTTGTGGATAGACTCTCGTAGAGATGCTGGTGGAGACGGGCTCTGCTTCTATGCTCTTTCTGAATTCTGCCAGAATTCCTTTCCTGGGCACCATCCAGATATCACATTCGTAGCATGCGGGTACTGCTTACCTCCTAAGCTCTGTATACACAGCCAGCTTCAAGGTGTTCCTTTTTTGGATACGCTCTCGTGGAGATGCTGCTGAAGTCGGCCTCTGCTTCCATGCTCTTTGAGAAGGCTGTCAGAATTCCTATCCTGTGCACCATCCAGATATCACATTCGTAGCATGCGGGTACTGCTTTCCTCCTATGCTCTGCATTCGCAGCCAGCTTCAAGGTGTTCCTTTTGTGGATAGACTCTCGTGGAGATGCTGCTGAAGTCAGCCCTGCTTGTATGCACTTTGAGAAGGCTGTCAGAATTCCTTTCCCGTGCACCATCCAGAGATCACATTCGTAGAATGCGGGTAGCAGTTTGCTCCTAAGCTGTGCATTAGCAGGCAGCTACAAGGTGTTCCTTTTGTGGATAGACTCTCCTGGAGATGCTGGTGGAGACGGGCTCTGCTTCTATGCTCTTTCTGAATTCTGCCAGAATTCCTTTCCTGGGCACCATCCAGATATCACATTCGTAGCATGCGTGTACTGCTTTCCTCCTAAGCTCTGCATTCGCATCCAGCTTCAAGATGTTCCTTTTGTGGATAGACTCTCGTGGAGATGCTGCTGAAGTCAGACTCTGCTTCTATGCTCTTTGAGAAGGCTGTCAGATTTCCTTTCCTGTGCACCATCCTGATATCACATTCGTAGAATGCGGGTAGTATGTTGCTCCTAAGATGTGCATTCGCAGGCAGCTACAAGGTGTTCCTTTTGTGGATAGACTCTCGTGGAGATGCTGCTGAAGTCGGCCTCTGCTTCTGTGCTCTTTGAGAATTCTGCCAAAATTCCTTTCCTGGGCACCATCCAGATATCAAATTCGTAGCATGCGGGTTCTGCTTTCCTCCTAAGCTGTGCATTTGCAGCCAGCTTCTAAGTCTTACTTTTGTGCATAGACTCTTCTGGAGATGCTGCTGAAGTCAGCCTCTGCTTCTATGCTCTTTGAGAAGGCTGTCAGAATTCCTTTCCTGTGAACCATCCAGAGATCACATTCGTAGAATGCGTGTACCAGTTTGCTCCTAAGCTGTGCATTAGCAGGCAGCTACAAGGTGTTCCTTTTGTGGATAGACTCTCCTGGAGATGCTGGTGGAGACGGGCTCTGCTTCTATGCTCTTTCTGAATTCTGCCAGAATTCCTTTCCTGCGCACCATCCAGGTATCACATTCGTAGCATGCGGGTTCTGCTTTCCTCCTAAGCTGTGCATTTGCAGCCAGCTTCTAAGTCTTACTTTTGTGCATAGACTCTTCTGGAGATGCTACTGAAGTCAGCCTCTGCTTCAATGTTCTTTGAGAAGGCTGTCAAAATTCCTTTCCTGTGCACCATCCAGATATCACGTTCATAGCATGCAGGTACTGCTTTCCTCCTAAACTGTGCATTCGCAGGCAGCTACAACGTGTTCCTTTGTGGATAGACTCTCGTGGAGCTGCTGCTGGAGACGGGCTCTGCTTCTATGGTCTTTCAGAATTCTGCCAGCATTCCTTTCCTGAGCAACATCCAGATATCACATTCGTAGCATGCGGGTACTGCTTTCCTCTTAAGCTCTGTATTCGCAGCCAGCTTCAAGGTGTTCCTTTTGTGGATAGACTCTCGTGGAGATGCTGCTGAAGTCATCCTCTGCTTCTATGCACTTTGAAAAGGCTGTCAGATTTCCTTTCCTGGGCACCATCCAGATATCACATTCGTAGAATGCGGGTAGTTGTTTTCTCCTAAGCTGTGCATTCGCAGGCTGCTACAAGGTGTTCCTTTTGTGGATAGACTCTCGTGGAGATGCTGCTGAAGTCACCCTCTGCTTCTATGCTCTTTGAGAAGGCTGTCAGAATTCCTTTCCTGTGCATCATCCAGATATCAAATTCGTAGCATGCGGGTACTGCTTTCCTGCTAAGCTCTGCATTCGCAGCCAGCTTCAAGGAGTTCCTTTTGTGGATAGACTCTCGTGGAGGTGCTGCTGGAGACGGCATGTGCTTCTATGCTCTTTCAGAATTCTGCCAGAATTCCATTCCTGGCCACCATCTAGATATAACATTCGTAGCATGCGGGTACTGATTTCCTCCTAGGCTCTGCATTGGCAGGCAGCTTAAAGGTGTTCCTTTTGTGGATAGACTCTCGTGGAGATGCTGCTGAAGTCAGCCTCTGCTTCTATGCACTTTGAGAAGGCTGTCAGAATTCCTTTCCTGTGCACCATCCAGAGATCACATTCGTAGAATGCGGGTACCAGTTTGCTCCTAAGCTGTGCATTAGCAGGCAGCTACAAGGTGTTCCTTTTGTGGATAGACTCTCGTGGAGATGCTGGTGGAGACGGGCTCTGCTTCTATGCTCTTTCTGAATTCTGCCAGAATTCCTTTCCTGGGCACCATCCAGGTATCACATTCGTAGCATGCGGGTACTGCTTTCCTCCTATGCTCTGCTTTTGCAGCCAGCTTCAAGGTGTTCCTTTTTTGGATAGATTCTCGTGGAGATGCTGCTGAAATCGGCCTCTGCTTCTATACTCTTTGAGAATCCTTCCAGAATTCCTTTCCTGGGCACCATCCAGATATCAAATTCGTAGCATGCGGGTTCTGCTTTCCTCCTAAGCTCTGCATTCGCAGCCAGCTTCAAGATGTTCCTTTTGTGGATAAACTCTCGTGGAGATGCTGCTGAAATCAGACTCTGCTTCTATGCTCTTTGAGAAGGCTGTCAGATTTCCTTTCCTGTGCACCATCTAGATATCACATTCGTAGAATGCCGGTAGTAGTTTTCTCCTAAGCTGTGCATACGCAGGCAGCTACAAGGTGTTCCTTTTGTGGATAGACTCTCGTGGAGATGCTGCTGAAGTCACCCTATGCTTCTATGCCCTTTGAGAAGGCTGTCAGAATTCCTTTCCTGTGCACCATCCAGATATCACATTCGTAGCATGCGGGTACTGCTTTCCTCCTATGCTCTGCATTCGCATCCAGCTTCAAGGAGTTCCTTTTGTGGATAGACTC
The DNA here is from genome assembly GCF_026419965.1 of Kogia breviceps. Classification (NCBI taxonomy): domain Eukaryota; kingdom Metazoa; phylum Chordata; class Mammalia; order Artiodactyla; family Physeteridae; genus Kogia; species Kogia breviceps. The sequence continues at coordinate 18,517,708 of NC_081322.1, read as the reverse complement.
TCGTGGAGGTGCTGCTGGAGACCGCCTGTGCTTCTATGCTCTTTGAGAATTCTGCCAGAATTACTTTCCTGTGCACCATCCAGATATCAAATTCGTAGCATGCGGGTACTGGTTTCCTCCTAGGCTCTGCATTCGCAGGCAGCTTAAAGGTGTTCCTTTGTGGATAGACTCTCGTGGAGATGCTGCTGAAGTCAGCCTCTGCTTCTATGCACTTTGAGAAGGCTGTCAGAATTCCTTTCCTGTGCACCATCCACAGATCACCTTCGTAGAATGCGGGTACCAGTTTGCTCCTAAGCTGTGCATTAGCAGGCAGCTACAAGGTGTTCCTTTTGTGGACAGACTCTCGTAGAGATGCTGGTGGAGACGGGCTCTGCTTCTATGCTCTTTCTGAATTCTGCCAGAATTCCTTTCCTGGGCACCATCCAGATATCACATTCGTAGCATGCGGGTACTGCTTTCCTCCTAAGCTCTGCCTTCGCAGCCAGCTTCAAGGTGTTCCTTTTTTGGATAGGCTCTCGTGGAGATGCTGCTGAAGTCGGCCTCTGCTTCCATGCTCTTTGAGAAGGCTGTCAGAATTCCTATCCTGTGCACCATCCAGATATCACATTCGTAGCATGCGGGTACTGCTTTCCTCCTATGCTCTGCATTCGCAGCCAGCTTCAAGGTGTTCCTTTTGTGGATAGACTCTCGTGGAGATGCTGCTGAAGTCAGCCCTGCTTGTATGCACTTTGAGAAGGCTGTCAGAATTCCTTTCCCGTGCACCATCCAGAGATCACATTCGTAGAATGCGGGTAGCAGTTTGCTCCTAAGCTGTGCATTAGCAGGCAGCTACAAGGTGTTCCTTTTGTGGATAGACTCTCGTGGAGATGCTGGTGGAGACGGGGTCTGCTTCTATGCTCTTTCTGAATTCTGCCAGAATTCCTTTCCGGGGCACCATCCAGATATCACATTCGTAGCATGCGTGTACTGCTTTCCTCCTAAGCTCTGCATTCGCAGCCAGCTTCAAGGTGTTCCTTTTTTGGATAGACTCTCGTGGAGATGCTGCTGAAGTCAGCCTCTGCTTCTATGCTCTTTGAGAAGACTGTCAGATTTCCTTTCCTGTGCACCATCCAGATATCACATTCGTAGAATGCGGGTAGTATTTTGCTCCTAAGCTGTGCATTCGCAGGCAGCTACAAGGTGTTCCTTTTGTGGATAGACTCTCGTGGAGATGCTGCTGAAGTCACCCTATGCTTCTATGCCCTTTGAGAAGGCTGTCAGAATTCCTTTCCTGTGCACCATCCAGATATCACATTCGTAGCATGCGGGTACTGCTTTCCTCCTAGGCTCTGCATTCGCAGGCAGCTTAAAGGTGTTCCTTTGTGGATAGACTCTCGTGGAGATGCTGCTGAAGTCAGCCTCTGCTTCTATGCACTTTGAGAAGGCTGTCAGAATTCCTTTCCTGTGCACCATCCAGAGATCACCTTCGTAGAATGCGGGTACCAGTTTGCTCCTAAGCTGTGCATTAGCAGGCAGCTACAAGGTGTTCCTTTTGTGGGTAGACTCTCGTGGAGATGCTGGTGGAGACGGGCTCTGCTTCTATGCTCTTTCTGAATTCTGCCAGAATTCCTTTCCTGGGCACCATCCAGATATCACATTCGTAGCATGCGGGTACTGCTTTCCTCCTAAGCTCTGTATACACAGCCAGCTTCAAGGTGTTCCTTTTTTGGATAGGCTCTCGTGGAGATGCTGCTGAAGTCGGCCTCTGCTTCCATGCTCTTTGAGAAGGCTGTCAGAATTCATTTCCTGTGCACCATCCAGATATCAAATTCGTAGCATGCGGGTACTGCTTTCCTCCTAAGCTCTGTATTCACAGCCAGCTTCAAGGAGTTCCTTTTGTGGATAGACTCTCGTGGAGGTGCTGCTGGAGACGGCCTGTGCTTCTATGCTCTTTCAGAATTGTGCCTGTATTCCATTCCTGGGCACCATCTAGATATAACATTCGTAGCATGCGGGTACTGCTTTCCTCCTAGGCTCTGCATTGGAAGGCAGCTTAAAGGTGTTCCTTTTGTGGATAGACTCTCGTGGAGATGCTGCTGAAGTCGACCTCTGTTTCTTTGCTCTTTGAGAAGGCTGTCAGAATTCCTTTCCTGTGCACCATCCAGATATCCCATTCGTAGAATGTGGGTACTAGTTTGCTCCTAAGCTGTCCATACGCAGGCAGCTACAAGGTGTTCCTTTTGTGGATAGACGATCTTGGAGATGCTGCTGAAGTCACCCTCTGCTCCTATGCTCTTTGAGAAGGCTTTCAGAATTCCTTTCCTGTGCACCATCCAGATATCACATTCGTAGCATGCGGGTACTGCTTTCCTCCTATGCTCTGCCTTCGCAGCCAGCTTCAAGGTGTTCCTTTTGTGGAAAGACTCTCGTGAAGATGCTACTGAAGTCAGCCTCTGCTTCTATGTTCTGTGAGAAGGCTGTCAGAATTCCTTTCCTGTGCACCATCCAGATATCACATTCGTAGCATGCAGGTACTGCTTTCCTCCTAAGCTGTGCATTCGCAGGCAGCTACAACGTGTTCCTTTTGTGGATAGACTCTCGTGGAGATGCTGCTGGAGACGGGCTCTGCTTCTATGGTCTTTCCGAATTCTGCCAGAATTCCTTTCCTGGGCAACCTCCAGATATCACATTCGTAGCATGCGGGTACTGCTTTCCTCCTAAGCTCTGTATTCGCAGCCAGCTTCAAGGTGTTCCTTTTTTGGATAGACTCTGGTGGAGATGCTGCTTAACTCGGCCTCTGATTCTATGCTCTTTGAGAAGCCTGTCAGATTTCCTTTCCTGTGCACCATCCAGATATCACATTCGTAGAATGCGGGTAGTAGTTTGCTCCTAAGCTGTGCATTCGCAGGCAGCTACAAGGTGTTCCTTTTGTGGATAGAATCTCGTTGAGATGTTGCTGAATTCGGCCTCTGCTTCTATGCTCTTTGAGAATTCTGCCAGAAGTCCTTTCCTGGGCACCATCCAGATATCAAATTCGTAGCATGCGGGTACTGCTTTCCTTCTAAGCTCTGCATTTTCAGGCAGGTTCTAGGTGTTCCTTTTGTGCATAGACTCTTCTGGAGATGCTGCTGAAGTCAGCCTCTGCTTCTATGCTCTTTGAGAAGGCTGTCAGAATTCCTTTCCTGTGCACCATCCAGATATCACTTTCGTAGAATGCGGTTACCACTTTGCTCCTAAGCTGTGCATTTGCAGCCAGCTTCTAAGTCTTACTTTTGTGCATAGACTCTTCTGGAGATGCTACTGAAGTCAGCCTCTGCTTCAATGTTCTTTGAGAAGGCTGTCAAAATTCCTTTCCTGTGCACCATCCAGATATCACGTTCATAGCATGCAGGTACTGCTTTCCTCCTAAACTGTGCATTCGCAGGCAGCTACAACGTGTTCCTTTGTGGATAGACTCTCGTGGAGCTGCTGCTGGAGACGGGCTCTGCTTCTATGGTCTTTCAGAATTCTGCCAGCATTCCTTTCCTGAGCAACATCCAGATATCACATTCGTAGCATGCGGGTACTGCTTTCCTCTTAAGCTCTGTATTCGCAGCCAGCTTCAAGGTGTTCCTTTTGTGGATAGACTCTCGTGGAGATGCTGCTGAAGTCATCCTCTGCTTCTATGCACTTTGAAAAGGCTGTCAGATTTCCTTTCCTGGGCACCATCCAGATATCACATTCGTAGAATGCGGGTAGTTGTTTTCTCCTAAGCTGTGCATTCGCAGGCTGCTACAAGGTGTTCCTTTTGTGGATAGACTCTCGTGGAGATGCTGCTGAAGTCACCCTCTGCTTCTATGCTCTTTGAGAAGGCTGTCAGAATTCCTTTCCTGTGCATCATCCTGATATCAAATTCGTAGCATGCGGGTACTGCTTTCCTGCTAAGCTCTGCATTCGCAGCCAGCTTCAAGGAGTTCCTTTTGTGGATAGACTCTCGTGGAGGTGCTGCTGGAGACGGCATGTGCTTCTATGCTCTTTCAGAATTCTGCCAGAATTCCATTCCTGGCCACCATCTAGATATAACATTCGTAGCATGCGGGTACTGATTTCCTCCTAGGCTCTGCATTGGCAGGCAGCTTAAAGGTGTTCCTTTTGTGGATAGACTCTCGTGGAGATGCTGCTGAAGTCAGCCTCTGCTTCTATGCACTTTGAGAAGGCTGTCAGAATTCCTTTCCTGTGCACCATCCAGAGATCACATTCGTAGAATGCGGGTACCAGTTTGCTCCTAAGCTGTGCATTAGCAGGCAGCTACAAGGTGTTCCTTTTGTGGATAGACTCTCGTGGAGATGCTGGTGGAGACGGGCTCTGCTTCTATGCTCTTTCTGAATTCTGCCAGAATTCCTTTCCTGGGCACCATCCAGGTATCACATTCGTAGCATGCGGGTACTGCTTTCCTCCTATGCTCTGCTTTTGCAGCCAGCTTCAAGGTGTTCCTTTTTTGGATAGATTCTCGTGGAGATGCTGCTGAAATCGGCCTCTGCTTCTATACTCTTTGAGAATCCTTCCAGAATTCCTTTCCTGGGCACCATCCAGATATCAAATTCGTAGCATGCGGGTTCTGCTTTCCTCCTAAGCTCTGCATTCGCAGCCAGCTTCAAGATGTTCCTTTTGTGGATAAACTCTCGTGGAGATGCTGCTGAAATCAGACTCTGCTTCTATGCTCTTTGAGAAGGCTGTCAGATTTCCTTTCCTGTGCACCATCTAGATATCACATTCGTAGAATGCCGGTAGTAGTTTTCTCCTAAGCTGTGCATACGCAGGCAGCTACAAGGTGTTCCTTTTGTGGATAGACTCTCGTGGAGATGCTGCTGAAGTCACCCTATGCTTCTATGCCCTTTGAGAAGGCTGTCAGAATTCCTTTCCTGTGCACCATCCAGATATCACATTCGTAGCATGCGGGTACTGCTTTCCTCCTATGCTCTGCATTCGCATCCAGCTTCAAGGAGTTCCTTTTGTGGATAGACTCTCGTGGAGGTGCTGCTGGAGACCGCCTGTGCTTCTATGCTCTTTGAGAATTCTGCCAGAATTACTTTCCTGTGCACCATCCAGATATCAAATTCGTAGCATGCGGGTACTGGTTTCCTCCTAGGCTCTGCATTCGCAGGCAGCTTAAAGGTGTTCCTTTGTGGATAGACTCTCGTGGAGATGCTGCTGAAGTCAGCCTCTGCTTCTATGCACTTTGAGAAGGCTGTCAGAATTCCTTTCCTGTGCACCATCCACAGATCACCTTCGTAGAATGCGGGTACCAGTTTGCTCCTAAGCTGTGCATTAGCAGGCAGCTACAAGGTGTTCCTTTTGTGGACAGACTCTCGTAGAGATGCTGGTGGAGACGGGCTCTGCTTCTATGCTCTTTCTGAATTCTGCCAGAATTCCTTTCCTGGGCACCATCCAGATATCACATTCGTAGCATGCGGGTACTGCTTTCCTCCTAAGCTCTGCCTTCGCAGCCAGCTTCAAGGTGTTCCTTTTTTGGATAGGCTCTCGTGGAGATGCTGCTGAAGTCGGCCTCTGCTTCCATGCTCTTTGAGAAGGCTGTCAGAATTCCTATCCTGTGCACCATCCAGATATCACATTCGTAGCATGCGGGTACTGCTTTCCTCCTATGCTCTGCATTCGCAGCCAGCTTCAAGGTGTTCCTTTTGTGGATAGACTCTCGTGGAGATGCTGCTGAAGTCAGCCCTGCTTGTATGCACTTTGAGAAGGCTGTCAGAATTCCTTTCCCGTGCACCATCCAGAGATCACATTCGTAGAATGCGGGTAGCAGTTTGCTCCTAAGCTGTGCATTAGCAGGCAGCTACAAGGTGTTCCTTTTGTGGATAGACTCTCGTGGAGATGCTGGTGGAGACGGGGTCTGCTTCTATGCTCTTTCTGAATTCTGCCAGAATTCCTTTCCGGGGCACCATCCAGATATCACATTCGTAGCATGCGTGTACTGCTTTCCTCCTAAGCTCTGCATTCGCAGCCAGCTTCAAGGTGTTCCTTTTTTGGATAGACTCTCGTGGAGATGCTGCTGAAGTCAGCCTCTGCTTCTATGCTCTTTGAGAAGACTGTCAGATTTCCTTTCCTGTGCACCATCCAGATATCACATTCGTAGAATGCGGGTAGTATTTTGCTCCTAAGCTGTGCATTCGCAGGCAGCTACAAGGTGTTCCTTTTGTGGATAGACTCTCGTGGAGATGCTGCTGAAGTCACCCTATGCTTCTATGCCCTTTGAGAAGGCTGTCAGAATTCCTTTCCTGTGCACCATCCAGATATCACATTCGTAGCATGCGGGTACTGCTTTCCTCCTAGGCTCTGCATTCGCAGGCAGCTTAAAGGTGTTCCTTTGTGGATAGACTCTCGTGGAGATGCTGCTGAAGTCAGCCTCTGCTTCTATGCACTTTGAGAAGGCTGTCAGAATTCCTTTCCTGTGCACCATCCAGAGATCACCTTCGTAGAATGCGGGTACCAGTTTGCTCCTAAGCTGTGCATTAGCAGGCAGCTACAAGGTGTTCCTTTTGTGGGTAGACTCTCGTGGAGATGCTGGTGGAGACGGGCTCTGCTTCTATGCTCTTTCTGAATTCTGCCAGAATTCCTTTCCTGGGCACCATCCAGATATCACATTCGTAGCATGCGGGTACTGCTTTCCTCCTAAGCTCTGTATACACAGCCAGCTTCAAGGTGTTCCTTTTTTGGATAGGCTCTCGTGGAGATGCTGCTGAAGTCGGCCTCTGCTTCCATGCTCTTTGAGAAGGCTGTCAGAATTCATTTCCTGTGCACCATCCAGATATCAAATTCGTAGCATGCGGGTACTGCTTTCCTCCTAAGCTCTGTATTCACAGCCAGCTTCAAGGAGTTCCTTTTGTGGATAGACTCTCGTGGAGGTGCTGCTGGAGACGGCCTGTGCTTCTATGCTCTTTCAGAATTGTGCCTGTATTCCATTCCTGGGCACCATCTAGATATAACATTCGTAGCATGCGGGTACTGCTTTCCTCCTAGGCTCTGCATTGGAAGGCAGCTTAAAGGTGTTCCTTTTGTGGATAGACTCTCGTGGAGATGCTGCTGAAGTCGACCTCTGTTTCTTTGCTCTTTGAGAAGGCTGTCAGAATTCCTTTCCTGTGCACCATCCAGATATCCCATTCGTAGAATGTGGGTACTAGTTTGCTCCTAAGCTGTCCATACGCAGGCAGCTACAAGGTGTTCCTTTTGTGGATAGACGATCTTGGAGATGCTGCTGAAGTCACCCTCTGCTCCTATGCTCTTTGAGAAGGCTTTCAGAATTCCTTTCCTGTGCACCATCCAGATATCACATTCGTAGCATGCGGGTACTGCTTTCCTCCTATGCTCTGCCTTCGCAGCCAGCTTCAAGGTGTTCCTTTTGTGGAAAGACTCTCGTGAAGATGCTACTGAAGTCAGCCTCTGCTTCTATGTTCTGTGAGAAGGCTGTCAGAATTCCTTTCCTGTGCACCATCCAGATATCACATTCGTAGCATGCAGGTACTGCTTTCCTCCTAAGCTGTGCATTCGCAGGCAGCTACAACGTGTTCCTTTTGTGGATAGACTCTCGTGGAGATGCTGCTGGAGACGGGCTCTGCTTCTATGGTCTTTCCGAATTCTGCCAGAATTCCTTTCCTGGGCAACCTCCAGATATCACATTCGTAGCATGCGGGTACTGCTTTCCTCCTAAGCTCTGTATTCGCAGCCAGCTTCAAGGTGTTCCTTTTTTGGATAGACTCTGGTGGAGATGCTGCTTAACTCGGCCTCTGATTCTATGCTCTTTGAGAAGCCTGTCAGATTTCCTTTCCTGTGCACCATCCAGATATCACATTCGTAGAATGCGGGTAGTAGTTTGCTCCTAAGCTGTGCATTCGCAGGCAGCTACAAGGTGTTCCTTTTGTGGATAGAATCTCGTTGAGATGTTGCTGAATTCGGCCTCTGCTTCTATGCTCTTTGAGAATTCTGCCAGAAGTCCTTTCCTGGGCACCATCCAGATATCAAATTCGTAGCATGCGGGTACTGCTTTCCTTCTAAGCTCTGCATTTTCAGGCAGGTTCTAGGTGTTCCTTTTGTGCATAGACTCTTCTGGAGATGCTGCTGAAGTCAGCCTCTGCTTCTATGCTCTTTGAGAAGGCTGTCAGAATTCCTTTCCTGTGCACCATCCAGATATCACTTTCGTAGAATGCGGTTACCACTTTGCTCCTAAGCTGTGCATACGCAGGCAGCTACAAGGTGTTCCTTTTGTGGATAGACTCTCGTGGAGATGCTGCTGGAGACGGGCTCTGCTTCTATTGTCTTTCAGAATTCTGCCAGAATTCCTTTGCTGGGCAACATCCAGATATCACATTCGTAGCATGCAGGTACTGCTTTCCTCTTAAGCCCTGTATTCGCAGCCAGCTTCAAGGTGTTCCTTTTTTGGATAGACTCTCGTGGAGATGCTGCTGAAGTCGGCCTCTGCTTCTATGCTCTTTGAGAATTCTTCCGGAATTCCTTTCCTGGGCACCATCCAGATATCAAATTCGTAGCATGCGGGTACTGCTTTCCTCCTAAGCTCTGCATTCGCAGCCAGCTTCAAGGTGTTCCTTTTGTGGACAGACTCTCGTGGACATGCTGCTGAAGTCAGCCTCTGCTTCTATGCACTTTGAGAAGGCTGTCAGATTTCCTTTCCTGTGTCCATCCAGATATCACATTCGTAGAATGCGGGTAGTAGTTTGCTCCTAAGCTGTGCATACGCAGGCAGCTACAAGGTGTTCCTTTTTTGAATAGACTCCCGAGGAGATGCTGCTGAAGTCGGCCTCTGCTTCTATGCTATTTGAGAAGGCTATCAGATTTCTTTTCCTGGGCACCATCCAGATATCAAATTCGTAGCATGCGGGTACTGCTTTCCTCCTAAGCTCTGCATTTGCAGCCAGCTTCTCGGTGTTCCTTTAGTGCATAGACTCTCATGGAGGTGTTGCTGAAGTCAGCCTCTGCTTCTATGCTCTTTGAGAAGGCTGTCAGAATTCCTTTCCTGTGCACCATCCAGATATCACATTCGTAGAATGCGGGTACTAGTTTTCTCCTAAGCTCTGCATTCGCAGCCAGCTTCAAGGAGTTCGTTTTGTGGATAGACTCTCGTGGAAGTGCTGCTGGAGACGGCCTCTGCTTCTATGCTCTTTCAGAATTCTACCACAATTCCATTCCTGGGCACCATCTAGATATAACGTTCGTAGCATGCGGGTACTGCTTTCCTCCTAGGCTCTGCATTCGCAGGCAGCTTAAAGGTGTTCCTTTTGTGGATAGACTCTCGTGGAGATGCTGCTGAAGTCAGCCTCTGCTTCTATGCACTTTGAGAAGGCTGTCAGAATTCCTTTCCTGTGCACCATCCAGAGATCACATTTGTAGAATGCGGGTACTAGTTTGCTCCTAAGCTGTGCATTCGCAGGCAGCTACAAGGTGTTCCTTTTGTGGATAGACTCTCGTGGAGATGCTGCTGAAGTCGGCCTCTGCTTCTATGCTCTTTGAGAAGGCTGTCAGAATTCCTTTCCTGTGCACCATCCAGAGATCACATTCGGAGAATGCGGGTACTAGTTTGCTCCTAAGCTGGGCATTCGCAGGCAGCTACAAGGTGTTCCTTTTCTGGATAGACTCTCGTGGAGACGCTGCTGAAGTCACCCTCTGCTTCTATGCTCTTTGAGAAGGCTGTCAGATTTCCTTTCCTGTGCACCATCCAGATATATAATTCGTAGAATTCGGGTACTAGTTTGCTCCTAAGCTGTGCATTCGCAGGCAGCTACAAGGTGTTCCTTTTGTGGATAGACAATCGTGGAGATGCTGCTGAAGTCACCCTCTGCTCCTATGCTCTTTGAGAAGCCTGTCAGAATTCCTTTCCTGTGCACCATCCAGGTATGACAATCGTAGCATGCGGGTACTGCTTTCCTCCTAAGCTCTGCATACGCAGGCTGCGTCAAGGTGTTCCTTTTGTGGATAGACTCTCGTGGAGATGCTACTGAAGTAAGCCTCTGCTTCTATGTTCTTTGAGAAGGCTGTCAGAATTCCTTTCCTGTGCACCATCCAGATATCACATTCGTAGCATGCAGGTACTGCTTTCCACCTAAGCTGTGCATTCACAGGCAGCTACAACGTGTTCCTTTTGTGGATAGATTCTCGTGGAGATGCTGCTGGAGACGGGCTCTGCATCTATGCTCTTTGAGAATTCTGCCAGAATTCCTTTCCTGGGCACCATCCAGATATCAAATTCGTAGCATGCGGGTACTGCTTTCCTCCTAATCTCTGCATTTTCAGCCAGCTTCTAGGTGTTCATTTTGTGCATATACTCTTCTGGAGATGCTGCTGAAGTCAGCCTCTGCTTCTATGCTCTTTCAGCATTCTGCCAGAATTCTATTCCTGAGCACCATCTAGATATAACATTCGTAGCATGCGGGTACTGCTTTCCTCCTAGGCTCTGCATTCGCAGCCAGCTTCAAGATGTTCCTTTTGTGGATAGACTCTCGTGGAGATTCTGCTGGAGACGGGCTCTGATTCTATGCTCTTTGAGAAGGCTGTCAGAATTCCTTTCCTGGGCACCATCCAGATATCACATTCGTAGCATGCGGGTACTGCTTTCCTCTTAAGCTCTGCATTCGAAGCCTGCGTCAAGGTGTTCCTTTTGTGGATAGAATCTCGTGGAGATGCTGCTGGAGACGGCCTGTGCTTCTACTCTCTTTCAGAATTCTGCCAGAATTCCATTCCTGGGCAACATCCAGATATCACATTCGTAGAATGCGAGTACTAGTTTGCTCCTAAGCTGTGAATTCGCAGGCAGCTACAAGGTGTTCCTTTTGTGGATAGACTGTCGTGGAGATGCTGCTGAAGTCGGCGTCTGCTTCTATGCTCTTTGAGAAGGCTGTCAGAATTCATTTCCTGTGCACCATCCAGATATCAAATTCGTAGCATGCGGGTACTGCTTTCCTCCTAAGCTCTGTATTCACAGCCAGCTTCAAGGAGTTCCTTTTGTGGATAGACTCTCGTGGAGGTGCTGCTGGAGACGGCCTGTGCTTCTATGCTCTTTCAGAATTGTGCCTGTATTCCATTCCTGGGCACCATCTAGATATAACATTCGTAGCATGCGGGTACTGCTTTCCTCCTAGGCTCTGCATTGGAAGGCAGCTTAAAGGTGTTCCTTTTGTGGATAGACTCTCGTGGAGATGCTGCTGAAGTCGACCTCTGCTTCTTTGCTCTTTGAGAAGGCTGTCAGAATTCCTTTCCTGTGCACCATCCAGATATCCCATTCGTAGAATGTGGGTACTAGTTTGCTCCTAAGCTGTCCATACGCAGGCAGCTACAAGGTGTTCCTTTTGTGGATAGACGATCTTGGAGATGCTGCTGAAGTCACCCTCTGCTCCTATGCTCTTTGAGAAGGCTTTCAGAATTCCTTTCCTGTGCACCATCCAGATATCACATTCGTAGCATGCGGGTACTGCTTTCCTCCTATGCTCTGCCTTCGCAGCCAGCTTCAAGGTGTTCCTTTTGTGGAAAGACTCTCGTGAAGATGCTACTGAAGTCAGCCTCTGCTTCTATGTTCTGTGAGAAGGCTGTCAGAATTCCTTTCCTGTGCACCATCCAGATATCACATTCGTAGCATGCAGGTACTGCTTTCCTCCTAAGCTGTGCATTCGCAGGCAGCTACAACGTGTTCCTTTTGTGGATAGACTCTCGTGGAGATGCTGCTGGAGACGGGCTCTGCTTCTATGGTCTTTCCGAATTCTGCCAGAATTCCTTTCCTGGGCAACCTCCAGATATCACATTCGTAGCATGCGGGTACTGCTTTCCTCCTAAGCTCTGTATTCGCAGCCAGCTTCAAGGTGTTCCTTTTTTGGATAGACTCTGGTGGAGATGCTGCTTAACTCGGCCTCTGATTCTATGCTCTTTGAGAAGCCTGTCAGATTTCCTTTCCTGTGCACCATCCAGATATCACATTCGTAGAATGCGGGTAGTAGTTTGCTCCTAAGCTGTGCATTCGCAGGCAGCTACAAGGTGTTCCTTTTGTGGATAGACTCTTGTTGAGATGTTGCTGAATTCGGCCTCTGCTTCTATGCTCTTTGAGAATTCTGCCAGAAGTCCTTTCCTGGGCACCATCCAGATATCAAATTCGTAGCATGCGGGTACTGCTTTCCTTCTAAGCTCTGCATTTTCAGCCAGCTTCTAGGTGTTCCTTTTGTGCATAGACACTTCTGGAGATGCTGCTGAAGTCAGCCTCTCCTTCTATGCTCTTTGAGAAGGCTGTCAGAATTCCTTTCCTGTGCACCATCCAGATATCACATTCGTAGAATGCGGTTACCACTTTGCACCTAAGCTGTGCATACGCAGGCAGCTACAAGGTGTTCCTTTTGTGGATAGACTCTCGTGGAGATGCTGCTGGAGACGGGCTCTGCTTCTATTGTCTTTCAGAATTCTGCCAGAATTCCTTTGCTGGGCAACATCCAGATATCACATTCGTAGCATGCAGGTACTGCTTTCCTCTTAAGCCCTGTATTCGCAGCCAGCTTCAAGGTGTTCCTTTTTTGGATAGACTCTCGTGGAGATGCTGCTGAAGTCGGCCTCTGCTTCTATGCTCTTTGAGAATTCTTCCGGAATTCCTTTCCTGGGCACCATCCAGATATCAAATTCGTAGCATGCGGGTACTGCTTTCCTCCTAAGCTCTGCATTCGCAGCCAGCTTCAAGGTGTTCCTTTTGTGGACAGACTCTCGTGGACATGCTGCTGAAGTCAGCCTCTGCTTCTATGCACTTTGAGAAGGCTGTCAGATTTCCTTTCCTGTGTCCATCCAGATATCACATTCGTAGAATGCGGGTACTGCTTTCCTCCTAAGCTCTGCATTTGCAGCCAGCTTCTCGGTGTTCCTTTAGTGCATAGACTCTCGTGGAGGTGTTGCTGAAGTCAGCCTCTGCTTCTATGCTCTTTGAGAAGGCTGTCAGAATTCCTTTCCTGTGCACCATCCAGATATCACATTCGTAGAATGCGGGTACTAGTTTGCTCCTAAGCTCTGCATTCGCAGCCAGCTTCAAGGAGTTCGTTTTGTGGATAGACTCTCGTGGAAGTGCTGCTGGAGACGGCCTCTGCTTCTATGCTCTTTCAGAATTCTACCACAATTCCATTCCTGGGCACCATCTAGATATAACGTTCGTAGCATGCGGGAACTGCTTTCCTCCTAGGCTCTGCATTCGCAGGCAGATTAAAGGTGTTCCATTTGTGGATAGACTCTCGTGGAGATGCTGCTGAAGTCAGCCTCTGCTTCTATGCACTTTGAGAAGGCTGTCAGAATTCCTTTCCTGTGCACCATCCAGAGATCACATTGGTAGAATGCGGGTACTAGTTTGCTCCTAAGCTGTGCATTCGCAGGCAGCTACAAGGTGTTCCTTTTGTGGATAGACTCTCGTGGAGATGCTGCTGAAGTCGGCCTCTGCTTCTATGCTCTTTGAGAAGGCTGTCAGAATTCCTTTCCTGTGCACCATCCAGAGATCACATTCGGAGAATGCGGGTACTAGTTTGCTCCTAAGCTGGGCATTCGCAGGCAGCTACAAGGTGTTCCTTTTCTGGATAGACTCTCGTGGAGACGCTGCTGAAGTCATCCTCTGCTTCTATGCTCTTTGAGAAGGCTGTCAGATTTCCTTTCCTGTGCACCATCCAGATATATAATTCGTAGAATTCGGGTAATAGTTTGCTCCTAAGCTGTGCATTCGCAGGCAGCTACAAGGTGTTCCTTTTGTGGATAGACTATCGTGGAGATGCTGCTGAAGTCACCCTCTGCTCCTATGCTCTTTGAGAAGCCTGTCAGAATTCCTTTCCTGTGCACCATCCAGGTATGACATTCGTAGCATTCGGGTACTGCTTTCCTCCTAAGCTGTGCATACGCAGGCTGCGTCAAGGTGTTCCTTTTGTGGATAGACTCTCGTGGAGATGCTACTGAAGTAAGCCTCTGCTTCTATGTTCTTTGAGAAGGCTGTCAGAATTCCTTTCCTGTGCACCATCCAGAGATCACATTCGTAGAATGCGGGTAATAGTTTGCTCCTAATCTGTGCATTAGGAGGCAACTACAAGGTGTTCTTTAGACTCTCATGGAGATGCTGGTGGAGACGGGCTCTGATTCTATGCTCTTTCTGAATTCTGCCAGAATTCCTTTCCTGGACACCAGCCAGATATCACATTCGTAGCATGCGGGTACTGCTTTCCTCCTAAGCCCTGTATTCGCAGCCAGCTTCAAGGTGTTCCTTTTTTGGATAGGCTCTCGTGGAGATGCTGCTGAAGTCGGCCTCTGCTTCTATGCTCTTTGAGAAGGCTGTCAGAATTCCTTTCCTGTGCACCATCCAGATATCCCATTCGTAGAATGCGGGTACTAGTTTGCTCCTAATCTGTGCATACGCAGGCAGCTACAAGGTGTTCCTTTTGTGGATAGACTATCGTGGAGATGCTGCTGGAGACGGGCTCTGCTTCTATGCTCTTTGAGAAGGCTGTTAGAATTCCTTTCCTGGGCACCATCCAGATATCACATTCGTAGCATGCGGGTACTGCTTTCCTCTTAAGCTCTGCATTCGCAGCCTGCGTCAAGGTGTTCCTTTTGTGGATAGACTCTCGTGGATGTGCTGCTGGAGACGGCCTGTGCTTCTACTCTCTTTCAGAATTCTGCCAGAATTCCATTCCTGGGCAACATCCAGATATCACATTCGTAGTATGCGGGTACTGCTTTCCTCCTAAACTGTGCATTCGCAGGCAGCTACAACGTGTTCCTTTTGTGGATAGACTCTCGTGGAGATGCTGCTGGAGACGGGCTCTGCTTCTATGGTCTTTCAGAATTCTGCCAGAATTCCTTTCCTGGGCAACATCCAGATATCACATTCGTAGCATACGCGTACTGCTTTCCTCCTAAGCTCTGTATTCGCAGCCAGCTTCAAGGTGTTCCTTTTGTGGATAGTCTCTCGTGGAGATGCTGCTGAAGTCCGCCTCTGCTTCTATGCTCTTTGAGAAGGCTGTCAGATTTCCTTTCCTGTGCACCATCCAGATATCACATTCGTAGAATGCGGGTAGTAGTTTTATCCTAAGCTGTGCATTCGCAGGCAGCTACAAGGTGTTCCTTTTGTGGATAGACTCTCGTGGAGATGCTGCTGGAGACGGGCTCTGCTTCTATGCTCTTTGAGAATTCTTCCAGAATTCCTTTCCTGGGCACCATCCAGATATCAAATTCGTAGCATGCGGGTACTGCTTTCCTCCTAAGCTCTGCATTCGCAGCCAGCTTCAAGATGTTCCTTTTGTGGATAAACTCTCGTGGAGATGCTGCTGAAATCAGACTCTGCTTCTATGCTCTTTGAGAAGGCTGTCAGATTTCCTTTCCTGTGCACCATCTAGATATCACATTCGTAGAATGCGGGTAGTAGTTTTCTCCTAAGCTGTGCATACGCAGGCAGCTACAAGGTGTTCCTTTTGTGGATAGACTCTCGTGGAGATGCTGCTGAAGTCACCCTATGCTTCTATGCCCTTTGAGAAGGCTGTCAGAATTCCTTTCCTGTGCACCATCCAGATATCACATTCGTAGAATGCGGGTACTAGTTTGCTCCTAAGCTCTGCATTCGCAGCCAGCTTCAAGGAGTTCGTTTTGTGGATAGACTCTCGTGGAAGTGCTGCTGGAGACGGCCTCTGCTTCTATGCTCTTTCAGAATTCTACCACAATTCCATTCCTGGGCACCATCTAGATATAACGTTCGTAGCATGCGGGAACTGCTTTCCTCCTAGGCTCTGCATTCGCAGGCAGCTTAAAGGTGTTCCTTTTGTGGATAGACTCTCGTGGAGATGCTGCTGAAGTCAGCCTCTGCTTCTATGCACTTTGAGAAGGCTGTCAGAATTCCTTTCCTGTGCAGCATCCAGAGATCACATTCGTAGAATGCGGGTACTAGTTTGCTCCTAAGCTGTGCATTCGCAGGCAGCTACAAGGTGTTCCTTTTGTGGATAGACTCTCGTGGAGATGCTGCTGAAGTCGGCCTCTGCTTCTATGCTCTTTGAGAAGGCTGTCAGAATTCCTTTCCTGTGCACCATCCAGAGATCACATTCGGAGAATGCGGGTACTAGTTTGCTCCTAAGCTGGGCATTCGCAGGCAGCTACAAGGTGTTCCTTTTCTGGATAGACTCTCGTGGAGACGCTGCTGAAGTCATCCTCTGCTTCTATGCTCTTTGAGAAGGCTGTCAGATTTCCTTTCCTGTGCACCATCCAGATATATAATTCGTAGAATTCGGGTACTAGTTTGCTCCTAAGCTGTGCATTCGCAGGCAGCTACAAGGTGTTCCTTTTGTGGATAGACTATCGTGGAGATGCTGCTGAAGTCACCCTCTGCTCCTATGCTCTTTGAGAAGCCTGTCAGAATTCCTTTCCTGTGCACCATCCAGGTATGACATTCGTAGCATTCGGGTACTGCTTTCCTCCTAAGCTCTGCATACGCAGGCTGCGTCAAGGTGTTCCTTTTGTGGATAGACTCTCGTGGAGATGCTACTGAAGTAAGCCTCTGCTTCTATGTTCTTTGAGAAGGCTGTCAGAATTCCTTTCCTGTGCACCATCCAGAGATCACATTCGTAGAATGCGGGTAACAGTTTGCTCCTAATCTGTGCATTAGGAGGCAACTACAAGGTGTTCTTTAGACTCTCATGGAGATGCTGGTGGAGACGGGCTCTGATTCTATGCTCTTTCTGAATTCTGCCAGAATTCCTTTCCTGGACACCAGCCAGATATCACATTCGTAGCATGCGGGTACTGCTTTCCTCCTAAGCTCTGTATTCGCAGCCAGCTTCAAGGTGTTCCTTTTTTGGATAGGCTCTCGTGGAGATGCTGCTGAAGTCGGCCTCTGCTTCTATGCTCTTTGAGAAGGCTGTCAGAATTCCTTTCCTGTGCACCATCCAGATATCCCATTCGTAGAATGCGGGTACTAGTTTGCTCCTAAGCTGTGCATACGCAGGCAGCTACAAGGTGTTCCTTTTGTGGATAGACTATCGTGGAGATGCTGCTGGAGACGGGCTCTGCTTCTATGCTCTTTGAGAAGGCTGTTAGAATTCCTTTCCTGGGCACCATCCAGATATCACATTCGTAGCATGCGGGTACTGCTTTCCTCTTAAGCTCTGCATTCGCAGCCTGCGTCAAGGTGTTCCTTTTGTGGATAGACTCTCGTGGATGTGCTGCTGGAGACGGCCTGTGCTTCTACTCTCTTTC
The DNA here is from genome assembly GCF_026419965.1 of Kogia breviceps. Taxonomy (NCBI): domain Eukaryota; kingdom Metazoa; phylum Chordata; class Mammalia; order Artiodactyla; family Physeteridae; genus Kogia; species Kogia breviceps. The sequence continues at coordinate 18,500,488 of NC_081322.1, read as the reverse complement.
AGAATTCTGCCAGAATTCCATTCCTGGGCAACATCCAGATATCACATTCGTAGTATGCGGGTACTGCTTTCCTCCTAAACTGTGCATTCGCAGGCAGCTACAACGTGTTCCTTTTGTGGATAGACTCTCGTGGAGATGCTGCTGGAGACGGGCTCTGCTTCTATGGTCTTTCAGAATTCTGCCAGAATTCCTTTCCTGGGCAACATCCAGATATCACATTCGTAGCATACGCCTACTGCTTTCCTCCTAAGCTCTGTATTCGCAGCCAGCTTCAAGGTGTTCCTTTTGTGGATAGTCTCTCGTGGAGATGCTGCTGAAGTCCGCCTCTGCTTCTATGCTCTTTGAGAAGGCTGTCAGATTTCCTTTCCTGTGCACCATCCAGATATCACATTCGTAGAATGCGGGTAGTAGTTTTATCCTAAGCTGTGCATTCGCAGGCAGCTACAAGGTGTTCCTTTTGTGGATAGACTCTCGTGGAGATGCTGCTGGAGACGGCCTGTGCTTCTATGCTCTTTCAGAATTCTGCCAGAATTCCATTCCTGGGCACCATCTAGATATAACATTCGTAGCATGCGGGTACTGCTTTCCTCCTAGGCTCTGCATTGGCAGGCAGCTTAAAGGTGTTCCTTTGGTGGATAGACTCTCGTGGAGATGCTGCTGAAGTCAGCCTCTGCTACTATGCACTTTGAGAAGGCCGTCAGAATTCCTTTCCTGGGCACCATTCAGATATCACATTCGTAGCATGCGGGTACTGCTTTCTTCCTAAGCTCTTCATTCGCAGCCCGCTTCAAGGTGTTCCTTTTGTGGATAGACTCTCGTGAAGATGCTACTGAAGTCAGACTCTGCTTCAATGTTCTTTGAGAAGGCTGTCAGAATTCCTTTCCTGTGCACCATCCAGATATCAAATTCGTAGCATGCGGGTACTGCTTTCCTCCTAAACTGTGCATTCGCAGGCAGCTACAAGGTGTTCCTTTTGTGGATACACTCTCGTGGAGATGCTGCTGAAGTCACCCTCTGCTTCTATGCTCTTTGAGAAGGCTGTCAGAATTCCTTTCCTGTGCATCATCCAGATATCAAATTCGTAGCATGCGGGTACTGCTTTCCTCCTAAGCTCTGCATTCGCAGCCAGCTTCAAGGAGTTCCTTTTGTAGATAGACTCTCGTGGAGATGCTGCTGAAGTCAGCCTCTGCTTCTATGCACTTTGAGAAGGCTGTCAGAATTCCTTTCCTGTGCACCATCCAGATATCACATTCGTAGCATGCAGGTACTGCTTTCCTCCTATACTGTGCATTCGCAGGCAGCTACAACGTGTTCCTTTTGTGGATAGACTGTCGTGGAGATGCTGCTGGAGACGGGCTCTGCTTCTATGCTCTTTCTGAATTCTGCCAGAATTCCTTACCTGGGCACCATCCAGGTATCACATTCGTAGCATGCGGGTACTGCTTTCCTCCTATGCTCTTCTTTTGCAGCCAGCTTCAAGGTGTTCCTTTTTTGGAGAGACTCTCGTGGAGATGCTGCTGAATTCGGCCTCTGCTTCTATACTCTTTGAGAATTCTTCCAGAATTCCTTTCCTGGGCACCATCCAGATATCAAATTCGTAGCATGCGGTTACTGCTTTCCTACTAAGCTCTGCATTCGCAGCCAGCTTCAAGATTTTCCTTTTGTGGATAGACTCTCGTGGAGATGCTGGTGGAGACGGGATCGGCTTCTATGATCTTTCTGAATTCTGCCAGAATTCCTTTCCGGGGCACCATCCAGATATCACATTCGTAGCATGCGGGTACTGCTTTCCTCCTAAGCTCTGCCTTCGCAGCCAGCTTCAAGGTATTCCTTTTGTGGATACTCTCGTGAAGATGCTACTGAAGTCAGCCTCTGCTTCAATGTTCTTTGAGAAGGCTGTCAGAATTCCTTTCCTGTGCACCATCCAGATATCACATTCGTAGCATGCAGGTACTGCTTTCCTCCTAAGCTGTGCATTCGCAGGCAGCTACAACGTGTTCCTTTTGTGGATAGACTCTCGTGGAGATGCTGCTGGAGACGGGCTCTGCTTCTATGGTCTTTCCGAATTCTGCCAGAATTCCTTTCCTGGGCAACATCCAGATATCACATTCGTAGCATGCGGGTACTGCTTTCCTCCTAAGCTCTGTATTCGCAGCCAGCTTCAAGTTGTTCCTTTTTTGGATAGACTGTGGTGGAGATGCTGCTTAACTCGGCCTCTGATTCTATGCTCTTTGAGAAGCCTGTCAGATTTCTTTTCCTGTGCACCATCCAGATATCACATTCGTAGAATGCGGGTAGTAGTTTGCTCCTAAGCTGTGCATTCGCAGGCAGCTACAAGGTGTTCCTTTTGTGGATAGACTCTCGTTGAGATGTTGCTGAATTCGGCCTCTGCTTCTATGCTCTTTGAGAATTCTGCCAGAAGTCCTTTCCTGGGCACCATCCAGATATCAAATTCGTAGCATGCGGGTACTGCTTTCCTTCTAAGCTCTGCATTTTCAGGCAGCTTCTAGGTGTTCCTTTTGTGCATAGACTCTTCTGGAGATGCTGCTGAAGTCAGCCTCTGCTTCTATGCTCTTTGAGAAGGCTGTCAGAATTCCTTTCCTGTGCACCATCCAGATATCACATTCATAGAATGCGGGTACTAGTTTGCTCCTAAGCTCTGCATTCGCAGCCAGCTTCAAGGAGTTCGTTTTGTGGATAGACTCTCGTGGAAGTGCTGCTGGAGACGGCCTCTGCTTCTATGCTCTTTCAGAATTCTACCAGAATTCCATTCCTGGGCACCATCTAGATATAACGTTCGTAGCATGCGGGTACTGCTTTCCTCCTAGGCTCTGCATACGCAGGCAGCTACAAGGTGTTCCTTTTGTGGATAGACTCTCGTGGAGATGCTGCTGAAGTCAGCCTCTGCTTCTATGCACTTTGAGAAGGCTGTCAGAATTCCTTTCCTGTGCACCATCCAGAGATCACATTGGTAGAATGCGGGTACTAGTTTGCTCCTAAGCTGTGCATTCGCAGGCAGCTACAAGGTGTTCCTTTTCTGCATAGACTCTCGTGGAGACGCTGCTGAACTCGGCCTCTGCTTCTTTGCTCTTTGAGAAGGCTGTCAGAATTCCTTTCCTGTGCACCATCCAGAGATCACATTCGTAGAATGCGGGTGCTAGTTTGCTCCTAAGCTGGGCATTCGCAGGCAGCTACAAGGTGTTCCTTTTCTGCATAGACTCTCGTGGAGACGCTGCTGAAGTCACCCTCTGCTTCTTTGCTCTTTGAGAAGGCTGTCAGATTTCCTTTCCTGTACACCATCCAGATATATAATTCGTAGAATTCGGGTACTAGTTTGCTCCTAAGCTGTGCATTCGCAGGCAGCTACAAGGTGTTCCTTTTGTGGATAGACTATCGTGGAGATGCTGCTGAAGTCACCCTCTGCTCCTATACTCTTTGAGAAGCCTGTCAGAATTCCTTTCCTGTGCACCATCCAGGTATGACATTCGTAGCATGCGGGTACTGCTTTCCTCCTAAGCTCTGCATTCGCAGGCTGAGTCAAGGTGTTCCTTTTGTGGATAGACTCTCGTGGAGATGCTACTGAAGTAAGCCTCTGCTTCTATGTTCTTTGAGAAGGCTGTCAGAATTCCTTTCCTGTGCACCATCCAGATATCACATTCGTAGCATGCAGGTACTGCTTTCCACCTAAGCTGTGCATTCACAGGCAGCTACAACGTGTTCCTTTTGTGGATAGATTCTCGTGGAGATGCTGCTGGAGACGGGCTCTGCATCTATGCTCTTTGAGAATTCTGCCAGAATTCCTTTCCTGGGCACCATCCAGATATCAAATTCGTAGCATGCGGGTACTGCTTTCCTCCTAATCTCTGCATTTTCAGCCAGCTTCTAGGTGTTCATTTTGTGCATAGACTCTTCTGGAGATGCTGCTGAAGTCAGCCTCTGCTTCTATGCTCTTTCAGCATTCTGCCAGAATTCTATTCCTGAGCACCATCTAGATATAACATTCGTAGCATGCGGGTACTGCTTTCCTCCTAGGCTCTGCATTCGCAGCCAGCTTCAAGATGTTCCTTTTGTGGATAGACTCTCGTGGAGATACTGCTGGAGACGGGCTCTGCTTCTATGCTCTTTGAGAAGGCTGTCAGAATTCCTTTCCTGGGCACCATCCAGATATCACATTCGTAGCATGCGGGTACTGCTTTCCTCTTAAGCTCTGCATTCGAAGCCTGCGTCAAGATGTTCCTTTTGTGGATAGAATCTCGTGGAGATGCTGCTGGAGACGGCCTGTGCTTCTACTCTCTTTCAGAATTCTGCCAGAATTCCATTCCTGGGCAACATCCAGATATCACATTCGTAGCATGCGGGAACTGCTTTCCTCCTAAGCTTTGCATTCGCAGCCAGCTTCAAGGTGTTCCTTTTGTGGATAGACTCTCGTGAAGATGCTACTGAAGTCAGCCTCTGCTTCTATGTACTTTGAGAAGGCTGTCAGAATTCCTTTCCTGTGCACCATCCAGATATGACATTCATAGCATGCATGTACTGCTTTCCTCCTAAACTGTGCATTCGCAGGCAGCTACAACGTGTTCCTTTTGTGGATACACTCTCGTGGAGATGCTGCTAAAGTCACCCTCTGCTTCTATGCTCTTTGAGAAGGCTGTCAGATTTCCTTTCCTGTGCACCATCCAGATATCACATTCGTAGAATGCGAGTACTAGTTTGCTCCTAAGCTGTGCATTCGCAGGCAGCTACAAGGTGTTCCTTTTGTGGATAGACTGTCGTGGCGAGGCTGCTGAAGTCGGCCTCTGCTTCTATGCTCTTTGAGAAGTCTGTCAGAATTCATTTCCTGTGCAGCATCCAGATATCAAATTCGTAGCATGCGGGTACTGCTTTCCTCCTAAGCTCTGTATTCACAGCCAGCTTCAAGGAGTTCCTTTTGTGGATAGACTCTCGTGGAGGTGCTGCTGGAGACGGCCTGTGCTTCTATGCTCTTTCCGAATTGTGCCTGTATTCCATTCCTGGGCACCATCTAGATATAACATTCGTATCATGCGGGTACTGCTTTCCTCCTAGGCTCTGCATTGGAAGGCAGCTTAAAGGTGTTCCTTTTGTGGATAGACTCTCGTGGAGATGCTGCTGAAGTCGACCTCTGCTTCTTTGCACTTTGAGAAGGCTGTCAGAATTCCTTTCCTGTGCACCATCCAGATATCCCATTCGTAGAATGTGGGTACTAGTTTGCTCCTAAGCTGTCCATACGCAAGCAGCTACAAGGTGTTCCTTATGTGGATAGACGATCTTGGAGATGCTGCTGAAGTCACCCTCTGCTCCTATGCTCTTTGAGAAGGCTTTCAGAATTCCTTTCCTGTGCACCATCCAGATATCACATTCGTAGCATGCGGGTACTGCTTTCCTCCTATGCTCTGCCTTCGCAGCCAGCTTCAAGGTGTTCCTTTTGTGGATAGACTCTCGTGAAGATGCTACTGAAGTCAGCCTCTGCTTCTATGTTCTGTGAGAAGGCTGTCAGAATTCCTTTCCTGTGTACCATCCAGATATCACATTCGTAGCATGCAGGCACTGCTTTCCTCCTAAGCTGTGCATTTGCAGGCAGCTACAACGTGTTCCTTTTGTGGATAGACTCTCGTGGAGAGGCTGCTGGAGACGGGCTCTGCTTCTATGGTCTTTCCGAATTCTGCCAGAATTCCTTTCCTGGGCAACCTCCAGATATCACATTCGTAGCATGCGGGTACTGCTTTCCTCCTAAGCTCTGTATTCGCAGCCAGCTTCAAGTTGTTCCTTTTTTGGATAGACTCTGGTGAAGATACTGCTTAACTCGGCCTCTGATTCTATGCTTTTTGAGAAGCCTGTCAGATTTCCTTTCCTGTGCACCATCCAGATATCACATTCGTAGAATGCGGGTAGTAGTTTGCTCCTAAGCTGTGCATTCGCAGGCAGCTACAAGGTGTTCCTTTTGTGGATAGAATCTCGTTGAGATGTTGCTGAATTCGGCCTCTGCTTCTATGCTCTTTGAGAATTCTGCCAGAAGTCCTTTCCTGGGCACCATCCAGATATCAAATTCGTAGCATGCGGGTACTGCTTTCCTTCTAAGCTCTGCATTTTCAGCCAGCTTCTAGGTGTTCCTTTTGTGCATAGACTCTTCTGGAGATGCTGCTGAAGTCAGCCTCTGCTTCTATGCTCTTTGAGAAGGCTGTCAGAATTCCTTTCCTGTGCACCATCCAGATATCACTTTCGTAGAATGCGGTTACCACTTTGCTCCTAAGCTGTGCATACGCAGGCAGCTACAAGGTGTTCCTTTTGTGGATAGACTCTCGTGGAGATGCTGCTGGAGACGGGCTCTGCTTCTATTGTCTTTCAGAATTCTGCCAGAATTCCTTTGCTGGGCAACATCCAGATATCACATTCGTAGCATGCAGGTACTGCTTTCCTCTTAAGCCCTGTATTCGCAGCCAGCTTCAAGGTGTTCCTTTTTTGGATAGACTCTCGTGGAGATGCTGCTGACGTCGGCCTCTGCTTCTATGCTTTTTGAGAATTCTTGCGGAATTCCTTTCTTGGGCACCATCCAGATATCAAATTCGTAGCATGCGGGTACTGCTTTCCTCCTAAGCTCTGCATTCGCAGCCAGCTTCAAGGTGTTCCTTTTGTGGACAGACTCTCGTGGAGATGCTGCTGAAGTCAGCCTCTGCTTCTATGCACTTTGAGAAGGCTGTCAGATTTCCTTTCCTGTGTCCAACCAGATATCACATTCGTAGAATGCGGGTAGTAGTTTGCTCCTAAGCTGTCCATACGCAGGCAGCTACAAGGTGTTCCTTTTTTGAATAGACTCCCGTGGAGATGCTGCTGAAGTCGGCCTCTGCTTCTATGCTCTTTGAGAAGGCTGTCAGATTTCCTTTCCTGGGCACCATCCAGATATCAAATTCGTAGCATGCGGGTACTGCTTTCCTCCTAAGCTCTGCATTTGCAGCCAGCTTCTCGGTGTTCCTTTAGTGCATAGACTCTCATGGAGGTGTTGCTGAAGTCAGCCTCTGCTTCTATGCTCTTTGAGAAGGCTGTCAGAATTCCTTTCCTGTGCACCATCCAGATATCACATTCGTAGAATGCGGGTACTAGTTTGCTCCTAAGCTCTGCATTCGCAGCCAGCTTCAAGGAGTTCGTTTTGTGGATAGACTCTCGTGGAAGTGCTGCTGGAGACGGCCTCTGCTTCTATGCTCTTTCAGAATTCTACCACAATTCCATTCCTGGGCACCATCTAGATATAACGTTCGTAGCATGCGGGTACTGCTTTCCTCCTAGGCTCTGCATTCGCAGGCAGCTTAAAGGTGTTCCTTTTGTGGATAGACTCTCGTGGAGATGCTGCTGAAGTCGGCCTCTGCTTCTATGCACTTTGAGAAGGCTGTCAGAATTCCTTTCCTGTGCACCATCCAGAGATCACATTTGTAGAATGCGGGTACTAGTTTGCTCCTAAGCTGTGCATTCGCAGGCAGCTACAAGGTGTTCCTTTTGTGGATAGACTCTCGTGGAGATGCTGCTGAAGTCGGCCTCTGCTTCTATGCTCTTTGAGAAGGCTGTCAGAATTCCTTTCCTGTGCACCATCCAGAGATCACATTCGGAGAATGCGGGTACTAGTTTGCTCCTAAGCTGGGCATTCGCAGGCAGCTACAAGGTGTTCCTTTTCTGGATAGACTCTCGTGGAGACGCTGCTGAAGTCACCCTCTGCTTCTATGCTCTTTGAGAAGGCTGTCAGATTTCCTTTCCTGTGCACCATCCAGATATATAATTCGTAGAATTCGGGTACTAGTTTGCTCCTAAGCTGTGCATTCGCAGGCAGCTACAAGGTGTTCCTTCTGTGGATAGACAATCGTGGAGATGCTGCTGAAGTCACCCTCTGCTCCTATGCTCTTTGAGAAGCCTGTCAGAATTCCTTTCCTGTGCACCATCCAGGTATGACAATCGTAGCATGCGGGTTCTGCTTTCCTCCTAAGCTGTGCATTTGCAGCCAGCTTCTAAGTCTTACTTTTGTGCATAGACTCTTCTGGAGATGCTACTGAAGTCCGCCTCTGCTTCAATGTTCTTTGAGAAGGCTGTCAAAATTCCTTTCCTGTGCACCATCCAGATATCACGTTCATAGCATGCAGGTACTGATTTCCTCCTAAACTGTGCATTCGCAGGCAGCTACAACGTGTTCCTTTGTGGATAGACTCTCGTGGAGCTGCTGCTGGAGACGGGCTCTGCTTCTATGGTCTTTCAGAATTCTGCCAGCATTCCTTTCCTGAGCAACATCCAGATATCACATTCGTAGCATGCGGGTACTGCTTTCCTCTTAAGCTCTGTATTCGCAGCCAGCTTCAAGGTGTTCCTTTTGTGGATAGACTCTCGTGGAGATGCTGCTGAAGTCATCCTCTGCTTCTATGCACTTTGAAAAGGCTGTCAGATTTCCTTTCCTGGGCACCATCCAGATATCACATTCGTAGAATGCGGGTAGTTGTTTTCTCCTAAGCTGTGCATTCGCAGGCTGCTACAAGGTGTTCCTTTTGTGGATAGACTCTCGTGGAGATGCTGCTGAAGTCACCCTCTGCTTCTATGCTCTTTGAGAAGGCTGTCAGAATTCCTTTCCTGTGCATCATCCAGATATCAAATTCGTAGCATGCGGGTACTGCTTTCCTGCTAAGCTCTGCATTCGCAGCCAGCTTCAAGGAGTTCCTTTTGTGGATAGACTCTCGTGGAGGTGCTGCTGGAGACGGCATGTGCTTCTATGCTCTTTCAGAATTCTGCCAGAATTCCATTCCTGGCCACCATCTAGATATAACATTCGTAGCATGCGGGTACTGATTTCCTCCTAGGCTCTGCATTGGCAGGCAGCTTAAAGGTGTTCCTTTTGTGGATAGACTCTCGTGGAGATGCTGCTGAAGTCAGCCTCTGCTTCTATGCACTTTGAGAAGGCTGTCAGAATTCCTTTCCTGTGCACCATCCAGAGATCACATTCGTAGAATGCGGGTACCAGTTTGCTCCTAAGCTGTGCATTAGCAGGCAGCTACAAGGTGTTCCTTTTGTGGATAGACTCTCGTGGAGATGCTGGTGGAGACGGGCTCTGCTTCTATGCTCTTTCTGAATTCTGCCAGAATTCCTTTCCTGGGCACCATCCAGGTATCACATTCGTAGCATGCGGGTACTGCTTTCCTCCTATGCTCTGCTTTTGCAGCCAGCTTCAAGGTGTTCCTTTTTTGGATAGATTCTCGTGGAGATGCTGCTGAAATCGGCCTCTGCTTCTATACTCTTTGAGAATCCTTCCAGAATTCCTTTCCTGGGCACCATCCAGATATCAAATTCGTAGCATGAGGGTTCTGCTTTCCTCCTAAGCTCTGCATTCGCAGCCAGCTTCAAGATGTTCCTTTTGTGGATAAACTCTCGTGGAGATGCTGCTGAAATCAGACTCTGCTTCTATGCTCTTTGAGAAGGCTGTCAGATTTCCTTTCCTGTGCACCATCTAGATATCACATTCGTAGAATGCGGGTAGTAGTTTTCTCCTAAGCTGTGCATACGCAGGCAGCTACAAGTTGTTCCTTTTGTGGATAGACTCTCGTGGAGATGCTGCTGAAGTCACCCTATGCTTCTATGCCCTTTGAGAAGGCTGTCAGAATTCCTTTCCTGTGCACCATCCAGATATCACATTCGTAGCATGCGGGTACTGCTTTCCTCCTATGCTCTGCATTCGCATCCAGCTTCAAGGAGTTCCTTTTGTGGATAGACTCTCGTGGAGGTGCTGCTGGAGACCGCCTGTGCTTCTATGCTCTTTGAGAATTCTGCCAGAATTACTTTCCTGTGCACCATCCAGATATCAAATTCGTAGCATGCGGGTACTGGTTTCCTCCTAGGCTCTGCATTCGCAGGCAGCTTAAAGGTTTTCCTTTGTGGATAGACTCTCGTGGAGATGCTGCTGAAGTCAGCCTCTGCTTCTATGCACTTTGAGAAGGCTGTCAGAATTCCTTTCCTGTGCACCATCCACAGATCACCTTCGTAGAATGCGGGTACCAGTTTGCTCCTAAGCTGTGCATTAGCAGGCAGCTACAAGGTGTTCCTTTTGTGGACAGACTCTCGTAGAGATGCTGGTGGAGACGGGCTCTGCTTCTATGCTCTTTCTGAATTCTGCCAGAATTCCTTTCCTGGGCACCATCCAGATATCACATTCGTAGCATGCGGGTACTGCTTTCCTCCTAAGCTCTGCCTTCGCAGCCAGCTTCAAGGTGTTCCTTTTTTGGATAGGCTCTCGTGGAGATGCTGCTGAAGTCGGCCTCTGCTTCCATGCTCTTTGAGAAGGCTGTCAGAATTCCTATCCTGTGCACCATCCAGATATCACATTCGTAGCATGCGGGTACTGCTTTCCTCCTATGCTCTGCATTCGCAGCCAGCTTCAAGGTGTTCCTTTTGTGGATAGACTCTCGTGGAGATGCTGCTGAAGTCAGCCCTGCTTGTATGCACTTTGAGAAGGCTGTCAGAATTCCTTTCCCGTGCACCATCCAGAGATCACATTCGTAGAATGCGGGTAGCAGTTTGCTCCTAAGCTGTGCATTAGCAGGCAGCTACAAGGTGTTCCTTTTGTGGATAGACTCTCGTGGAGATGCTGGTGGAGACGGGGTCTGCTTCTATGCTCTTTCTGAATTCTGCCAGAATTCCTTTCCGGGGCACCATCCAGATATCACATTCGTAGCATGCGTGTACTGCTTTCCTCCTAAGCTCTGCATTCGCAGCCAGCTTCAAGGTGTTCCTTTTTTGGATAGACTCTCGTGGAGATGCTGCTGAAGTCAGCCTCTGCTTCTATGCTCTTTGAGAAGACTGTCAGATTTCCTTTCCTGTGCACCATCCAGATATCACATTCGTAGAATGCGGGTAGTATTTTGCTCCTAAGCTGTGCATTCGCAGGCAGCTACAAGGTGTTCCTTTTGTGGATAGACTCTCGTGGAGATGCTGCTGAAGTCACCCTATGCTTCTATGCCCTTTGAGAAGGCTGTCAGAATTCCTTTCCTGTGCACCATCCAGATATCACATTCGTAGCATGCGGGTACTGCTTTCCTCCTAGGCTCTGCATTCGCAGGCAGCTTAAAGGTGTTCCTTTGTGGATAGACTCTCGTGGAGATGCTGCTGAAGTCAGCCTCTGCTTCTATGCACTTTGAGAAGGCTGTCAGAATTCCTTTCCTGTGCACCATCCAGAGATCACCTTCGTAGAATGCGGGTACCAGTTTGCTCCTAAGCTGTGCATTAGCAGGCAGCTACAAGGTGTTCCTTTTGTGGGTAGACTCTCATGGAGATGCTGGTGGAGACGGGCTCTGCTTCTATGCTCTTTCTGAATTCTGCCAGAATTCCTTTCCTGGGCACCATCCAGATATCACATTCGTAGCATGCGGGTACTGCTTTCCTCCTAAGCTCTGTATACACAGCCAGCTTCAAGGTGTTCCTTTTTTGGATAGGCTCTCGTGGAGATGCTGCTGAAGTCGGCCTCTGCTTCCATGCTCTTTGAGAAGGCTGTCAGAATTCATTTCCTGTGCACCATCCAGATATCAAATTCGTAGCATGCGGGTACTGCTTTCCTCCTAAGCTCTGTATTCACAGCCAGCTTCAAGGAGTTCCTTTTGTGGATAGACTCTCGTGGAGGTGCTGCTGGAGACGGCCTGTGCTTCTATGCTCTTTCAGAATTGTGCCTGTATTCCATTCCTGGGCACCATCTAGATATAACATTCGTAGCATGCGGGTACTGCTTTCCTCCTAGGCTCTGCATTGGAAGGCAGCTTAAAGGTGTTCCTTTTGTGGATAGACTCTCGTGGAGATGCTGCTGAAGTCGACCTCTGTTTCTTTGCTCTTTGAGAAGGCTGTCAGAATTCCTTTCCTGTGCACCATCCAGATATCCCATTCGTAGAATGTGGGTACTAGTTTGCTCCTAAGCTGTCCATACGCAGGCAGCTACAAGGTGTTCCTTTTGTGGATAGACGATCTTGGAGATGCTGCTGAAGTCACCCTCTGCTCCTATGCTCTTTGAGAAGGCTTTCAGAATTCCTTTCCTGTGCACCATCCAGATATCACATTCGTAGCATGCGGGTACTGCTTTCCTCCTATGCTCTGCCTTCGCAGCCAGCTTCAAGGTGTTCCTTTTGTGGAAAGACTCTCGTGAAGATGCTACTGAAGTCAGCCTCTGCTTCTATGTTCTGTGAGAAGGCTGTCAGAATTCCTTTCCTGTGCACCATCCAGATATCACATTCGTAGCATGCAGGTACTGCTTTCCTCCTAAGCTGTGCATTCGCAGGCAGCTACAACGTGTTCCTTTTGTGGATAGACTCTCGTGGAGATGCTGCTGGAGACGGGCTCTGCTTCTATGGTCTTTCCGAATTCTGCCAGAATTCCTTTCCTGGGCAACCTCCAGATATCACATTCGTAGCATGCGGGTACTGCTTTCCTCCTAAGCTCTGTATTCGCAGCCAGCTTCAAGGTGTTCCTTTTTTGGATAGACTCTGGTGTAGATGCTGCTTAACTCGGCCTCTGATTCTATGCTCTTTGAGAAGCCTGTCAGATTTCCTTTCCTGTGCACCATCCAGATATCACATTCGTAGAATGCGGGTAGTAGTTTGCTCCTAAGCTGTGCATTCGCAGGCAGCTACAAGGTGTTCCTTTTGTGGATAGACTCTTGTTGAGATGTTGCTGAATTCGGCCTCTGCTTCTATGCTCTTTGAGAATTCTGCCAGAAGTCCTTTCCTGGGCACCATCCAGATATCAAATTCGTAGCATGCGGGTACTGCTTTCCTTCTAAGCTCTGCATTTTCAGCCAGCTTCTAGGTGTTCCTTTTGTGCATAGACACTTCTGGAGATGCTGCTGAAGTCAGCCTCTCCTTCTATGCTCTTTGAGAAGGCTGTCAGAATTCCTTTCCTGTGCACCATCCAGATATCACATTCGTAGAATGCGGTTACCACTTTGCACCTAAGCTGTGCATACGCAGGCAGCTACAAGGTGTTCCTTTTGTGGATAGACTCTCGTGGAGATGCTGCTGGAGACGGGCTCTGCTTCTATTGTCTTTCAGAATTCTGCCAGAATTCCTTTGCTGGGCAACATCCAGATATCACATTCGTAGCATGCAGGTACTGCTTTCCTCTTAAGCCCTGTATTCGCAGCCAGCTTCAAGGTGTTCCTTTTTTGGATAGACTCTCGTGGAGATGCTGCTGAAGTCGGCCTCTGCTTCTATGCTCTTTGAGAATTCTTCCGGAATTCCTTTCCTGGGCACCATCCAGATATCAAATTCGTAGCATGCGGGTACTGCTTTCCTCCTAAGCTCTGCATTCGCAGCCAGCTTCAAGGTGTTCCTTTTGTGGACAGACTCTCGTGGACATGCTGCTGAAGTCAGCCTCTGCTTCTATGCACTTTGAGAAGGCTGTCAGATTTCCTTTCCTGTGTCCATCCAGATATCACATTCGTAGAATGCGGGTAGTAGTTTGCTCCTAAGCTGTGCATACGCAGGCAGCTACAAGGTGTTCCTTTTTTGAATAGACTCCCGTGGAGATGCTGCTGAAGTCGGCCTCTGCTTCTATGCTCTTTGAGAAGGCTGTCAGATTACCTTTCCTGGGCACCATCCAGATATCAAATTCGTAGCATGCGGGTACTGCTTTCCTCCTAAGCTCTGCATTTGCAGCCAGGTTCTCGGTGTTCCTTTAGTGCATAGACTCTCGTGGAGGTGTTGCTGAAGTCAGCCTCTGCTTCTATGCTCTGTGAGAAGGCTGTCAGAATTCCTTTCCTGTGCACCATCCAGATATCACATTCGTAGAATGCGGGTACTAGTTTGCTCCTAAGCTCTGCTTTCGCAGCCAGCTTCAAGGAGTTCGTTTTGTGGATATACTCTCGTGGAAGTGCTGCTGGAGACGGCCTCTGCTTCTATGCTCTTTCAGAATTCTACCACAATTCCATTCCTGGGCACCATGTAGATATAACGTTCGTAGCATGCGGGAACTGCTTTCCTCCTAGGCTCTGCATTCGCAGGCAGCTTAAAGGTGTTCCTTTTGTGGATAGACTCTCGTGGAGATGCTGCTGAAGTCAGCCTCTGCTTCTATGCACGTTGAGAAGGCTGTCAGAATTCCTTTCCTGTGCACCATCCAGAGATCACATTGGTAGAATGCGGGTACTAGTTTGCTCCTAAGCTGTGCATTCGCAGGCAGCTACAAGGTGTTCCTTTTGTGGATAGACTCTCGTGGAGATGCTGCTGAAGTCGGCCTCTGCTTCTATGCTCTTTGAGAAGGCTGTCAGAATTCCTTTCCTGTGCACCATCCAGAGATCACATTCGGAGAATGCGGGTACTAGTTTGCTCCTAAGCTGGGCAATCGCAGGCAGCTACAAGGTGTTCCTTTTCTGGATAGACTCTCGTGGAGACGCTGCTGAAGTCATCCTCTGCTTCTATGCTCTTTGAGAAGGCTGTCAGATTTCCTTTCCTGTGCACCATCCAGATATATAATTCGTAGAATTCGGGTACTAGTTTGCTCCTAAGCTGTGCATTCGCAGGCAGCTACAAGGTGTTCCTTTTGTGGATAGACTATCGTGGAGATGCTGCTGAAGTCACCCTCTGCTCCTATGCTCTTTGAGAAGCCTGTCAGAATTCCTTTCCTGTGCACCATCCAGGTATGACATTCGTAGCATTCGGGTACTGCTTTCCTCCTAAGCTGTGCATACGCAGGCTGCGTCAAGGTGTTCCTTTTGTGGATAGACTCTCGTGGAGATGCTACTGAAGTAAGCCTCTGCTTCTATGTTCTTTGAGAAGGCTGTCAGAATTCCTTTCCTGTGCACCATCCAGAGATCACATTCGTAGAATGCGGGTAACAGTTTGCTCCTAATCTGTGCATTAGGAGGCAACTACAAGGTGTTCTTTAGACTCTCATGGAGATGCTGGTGGAGACGGGCTCTGATTCTATGCTCTTTCTGAATTCTGCCAGAATTCCTTTCCTGGACACCAGCCAGATATCACATTCGTAGCATGCGGGTACTGCTTTCCTCCTAAGCCCTGTATTCGCAGCCAGCTTCAAGGTGTTCCTTTTTTGGATAGGCTCTCGTGGAGATGCTGCTGAAGTCGGCCTCTGCTTCTATGCTCTTTGAGAAGGCTGTCAGAATTCCTTTCCTGTGCACCATCCAGATATCCCATTCGTAGAATGCGGGTACTAGTTTGCTCCTAAGCTGTGCATACGCAGGCAGCTACAAGGTGTTCCTTTTGTGGATAGACTATCGTGGAGATGCTGCTGGAGACGGGCTCTGCTTCTATGCTCTTTGAGAAGGCTGTTAGAATTCCTTTCCTGGGCACCATCCAGATATCACATTCGTAGCATGCGGGTACTGCTTTCCTCTTAAGCTCTGCATTCGCAGCCTGCGTCAAGGTGTTCCTTTTGTGGATAGACTCTCGTGGATGTGCTGCTGGAGACGGCCTGTGCTTCTACTCTCTTTCAGAATTCTGCCAGAATTCCATTCCTGGGCAACATCCAGATATCACATTCGTAGTATGCGGGTACTGCTTTCCTCCTAAACTGTGCATTCGCAGGCAGCTACAACGTGTTCCTTTTGTGGATAGACTCTCGTGGAGATGCTGCTGGAGACGGGCTCTGCTTCTATGGTCTTTCAGAATTCTGCCAGAATTCCTTTCCTGGGCAACATCCAGATATCACATTCGTAGCATACGCGTACTGCTTTCCTCCTAAGCTCTGTATTCGCAGCCAGCTTCAAGGTGTTCCTTTTGTGGATAGTCTCTCGTGGAGATGCTGCTGAAGTCCGCCTCTGCTTCTATGCTCTTTGAGAAGGCTGTCAGATTTCCTTTCCTGTGCACCATCCAGATATCACATTCGTAGAATGCGGGTAGTAGTTTTATCCTAAGCTGTGCATTCGCAGGCAGCTACAAGGTGTTCCTTTTGTGGATAGACTCTCGTGGAGATGCTGCTGGAGACGGGCTCTGCTTCTATGCTCTTTGAGAATTCTTCCAGAATTCCTTTCCTGGGCACCATCCAGATATCAAATTCGTAGCATGCGGGTACTGCTTTCCTCCTAAGCTCTGCATTCGCAGCCAGCTTCAAGATGTTCCTTTTGTGGATAAACTCTCGTGGAGATGCTGCTGAAATCAGACTCTGCTTCTATGCTCTTTGAGAAGGCTGTCAGATTTCCTTTCCTGTGCACCATCTAGATATCACATTCGTAGAATGCGGGTAGTAGTTTTCTCCTAAGCTGTGCATACGCAGGCAGCTACAAGGTGTTCCTTTTGTGGATAGACTCTCGTGGAGATGCTGCTGAAGTCACCCTATGCTTCTATGCCCTTTGAGAAGGCTGTCAGAATTCCTTTCCTGTGCACCATCCAGATATCACATTCGTAGAATGCGGGTACTAGTTTGCTCCTAAGCTCTGCATTCGCAGCCAGCTTCAAGGAGTTCGTTTTGTGGATAGACTCTCGTGGAAGTGCTGCTGGAGACGGCCTCTGCTTCTATGCTCTTTCAGAATTCTACCACAATTCCATTCCTGGGCACCATCTAGATATAACGTTCGTAGCATGCGGGAACTGCTTTCCTCCTAGGCTCTGCATTCGCAGGCAGCTTAAAGGTGTTCCTTTTGTGGATAGACTCTCGTGGAGATGCTGCTGAAGTCAGCCTCTGCTTCTATGCCCTTTGAGAAGGCTGTCAGAATTCCTTTCCTGTGCACCATCCAGAGATCACATTGGTAGAATGCGGGTACTAGTTTGCTCCTAAGCTGTGCATTCGCAGGCAGCTACAAGGTGTTCCTTTTGTGGATAGACTCTCGTGGAGATGCTGCTGAAGTCGGCCTCTGCTTCTATGCTCTTTGAGAAGGCTGTCAGAATTCCTTTCCTGTGCACCATCCAGAGATCACATTCGGAGAATGCGGGTACTAGTTTGCTCCTAAGCTGGGCATTCGCAGGCAGCTACAAGGTGTTCCTTTTCTGGATAGACTCTCGTGGAGACGCTGCTGAAGTCATCCTCTGCTTCTATGCTCTTTGAGAAGGCTGTCAGATTTCCTTTCCTGTGCACCATCCAGATATATAATTCGTAGAATTCGGGTACTAGTTTGCTCCTAAGCTGTGCATTCGCAGGCAGCTACAAGGTGTTCCTTTTGTGGATAGACTATCGTGGAGATGCTGCTGAAGTCACCCTCTGCTCCTATGCTCTTTGAGAAGCCTGTCAGAATTCCTTTCCTGTGCACCATCCAGGTATGACATTCGTAGCATTCGGGTACTGCTTTCCTCCTAAGCTCTGCATACGCAGGCTGCGTCAAGGTGTTCCTTTTGTGGATAGACTCTCGTGGAGATGCTACTGAAGTAAGCCTCTGCTTCTATGTTCTTTGAGAAGGCTGTCAGAATTCCTTTCCTGTGCACCATCCAGAGATCACATTCGTAGAATGCGGGTAACAGTTTGCTCCTAATCTGTGCATTAGGAGGCAACTACAAGGTGTTCTTTAGACTCTCATGGAGATGCTGGTGGAGACGGGCTCTGATTCTATGCTCTTTCTGAATTCTGCCAGAATTCCTTTCCTGGACACCAGCCAGATATCACATTCGTAGCATGCGGGTACTGCTTTCCTCCTAAGCTCTGTATTCGCAGCCAGCTTCAAGGTGTTCCTTTTTTGGATAGGCTCTCGTGGAGATGCTGCTGAAGTCGGCCTCTGCTTCTATGCTCTTTGAGAAGGCTGTCAGAATTCCTTTCCTGTGCACCATCCAGATATCCCATTCGTAGAATGCGGGTACTAGTTTGCTCCTAAGCTGTGCATACGCAGGCAGCTACAAGGTGTTCCTTTTGTGGATAGACTATCGTGGAGATGCTGCTGGAGACGGGCTCTGCTTCTATGCTCTTTGAGAAGGCTGTTAGAATTCCTTTCCTGGGCACCATCCAGATATCACATTCGTAGCATGCGGGTACTGCTTTCCTCTTAAGCTCTGCATTCGCAGCCTGCGTCAAGGTGTTCCTTTTGTGGATAGACTCTCGTGGATGTGCTGCTGGAGACGGCCTGTGCTTCTACTCTCTTTCAGAATTCTGCCAGAATTCCATTCCTGGGCAACATCCAGATATCACATTCGTAGTATGCGGGTACTGCTTTCCTCCTAAACTGTGCATTCGCAGGCAGCTACAACGTGTTCCTTTTGTGGATAGACTCTCGTGGAGATGCTGCTGGAGACGGGCTCTGCTTCTATGGTCTTTCAGAATTCTGCCAGAATTCCTTTCCTGGGCAACATCCAGATATCACATTCGTAGCATACGCGTACTGCTTTCCTCCTAAGCTCTGTATTCGCAGCCAGCTTCAAGGTGTTCCTTTTGTGGATAGTCTCTCGTGGAGATGCTGCTGAAGTCCGCCTCTGCTTCTATGCTCTTTGAGAAGGCTGTCAGATTTCCTTTCCTGTGCACCATCCAGATATCACATTCGTAGAATGCGGGTAGTAGTTTTATCCTAAGCTGTGCATTCGCAGGCAGCTACAAGGTGTTCCTTTTGTGGATAGACTCTCGTGGAGATGCTGCTGGAGACGGCCTGTGCTTCTATGCTCTTTCAGAATTCTGCCAGAATTCCATTCCTGGGCACCATCTAGATATAACATTCGTAGCATGCGGGTACTGCTTTCCTCCTAGGCTCTGCATTGGCAGGCAGCTTAAAGGTGTTCCTTTGGTGGATAGACTCTCGTGGAGATGCTGCTGAAGTCAGCCTCTGCTACTATGCACTTTGAGAAGGCCGTCAGAATTCCTTTCCTGGGCACCATTCAGATATCACATTCGTAGCATGCGGGTACTGCTTTCTTCCTAAGCTCTTCATTCGCAGCCCGCTTCAAGGTGTTCCTTTTGTGGATAGACTCTCGTGAAGATACTACTGAAGTCAGCCTCTGCTTCAATGTTCTTTGAGAAGGCTGTCAGAATTCCTTTCCTGTGCACCATCCAGATATCAAATTCGTAGCATGCGGGTACTGCTTTCCTCCTAAACTGTGCATTCGCAGGCAGCTACAAGGTGTTCCTTTTGTGGATACACTCTCGTGGAGATGCTGCTGAAGTCACCCTCTGCTTCTATGCTCTTTGAGAAGGCTGTCAGAATTCCTTTCCTGTGCATCATCCAGATATCAAATTCGTAGCATGCGGGTACTGCTTTCCTCCTAAGCTCTGCATTCGCAGCCAGCTTCAAGGAGTTCCTTTTGTAGATAGACTCTCGTGGAGATGCTGCTGAAGTCAGCCTCTGCTTCTATGCACTTTGAGAAGGCTGTCAGAATTCCTTTCCTGTGCACCATCCAGATATCACATTCGTAGCATGCAGCTACTGCTTTCCTCCTATACTGTGCATTCGCAGGCAGCTACAACGTGTTCCTTTTGTGGATAGACTGTCGTGGAGATGCTGCTGGAGACGGGCTCTGCTTCTATGCTCTTTCTGAATTCTGCCAGAATTCCTTACCTGGGCACCATCCAGGTATCACATTCGTAGCATGCGGGTACTGCTTTCCTCCTATGCTCTTCTTTTGCAGCCAGCTTCAAGGTGTTCCTTTTTTGGAGAGACTCTCGTGGAGATGCTGCTGAATTCGGCCTCTGCTTCTATACTCTTTGAGAATTCTTCCAGAATTCCTTTCCTGGGCACCATCCAGATATCAAATTCGTAGCATGCGGTTACTGCTTTCCTACTAAGCTCTGCATTCGCAGCCAGCTTCAAGATTTTCCTTTTGTGGATAGACTCTCGTGGAGATGCTGGTGGAGACGGGATCGGCTTCTATGATCTTTCTGAATTCTGCCAGAATTCCTTTCCGGGGCACCATCCAGATATCACATTCGTAGCATGCGGGTACTGCTTTCCTCCTAAGCTCTGCCTTCGCAGCCAGCTTCAAGGTATTCCTTTTGTGGATACTCTCGTGAAGATGCTACTGAAGTCAGCCTCTGCTTCAATGTTCTTTGAGAAGGCTGTCAGAATTCCTTTCCTGTGCACCATCCAGATATCACATTCGTAGCATGCAGGTACTGCTTTCCTCCTAAGCTGTGCATTCGCAGGCAGCTACAACGTGTTCCTTTTGTGGATAGACTCTCGTGGAGATGCTGCTGGAGACGGGCTCTGCTTCTATGGTCTTTCCGAATTCTGCCAGAATTCCTTTCCTGGGCAACATCCAGATATCACATTCGTAGCATGCGGGTACTGCTTTCCTCCTAAGCTCTGTATTCGCAGCCAGCTTCAAGTTGTTCCTTTTTTGGATAGACTGTGGTGGAGATGCTGCTTAACTCGGCCTCTGATTCTATGCTCTTTGAGAAGCCTGTCAGATTTCTTTTCCTGTGCACCATCCAGATATCACATTCGTAGAATGCGGGTAGTAGTTTGCTCCTAAGCTGTGCATTCGCAGGCAGCTACAAGGTGTTCCTTTTGTGGATAGACTCTCGTTGAGATGTTGCTGAATTCGGCCTCTGCTTCTATGCTCTTTGAGAATTCTGCCAGAAGTCCTTTCCTGGGCACCATCCAGATATCAAATTCGTAGCATGCGGGTACTGCTTTCCTTCTAAGCTCTGCATTTTCAGGCAGCTTCTAGGTGTTCCTTTTGTGCATAGACTCTTCTGGAGATGCTGCTGAAGTCAGCCTCTGCTTCTATGCTCTTTGAGAAGGCTGTCAGAATTCCTTTCCTGTGCACCATCCAGATATCACATTCATAGAATGCGGGTACTAGTTTGCTCCTAAGCTCTGCATTCGCAGCCAGCTTCAAGGAGTTCGTTTTGTGGATAGACTCTCGTGGAAGTGCTGCTGGAGACGGCCTCTGCTTCTATGCTCTTTCAGAATTCTACCAGAATTCCATTCCTGGGCACCATCTAGATATAACGTTCGTAGCATGCGGGTACTGCTTTCCTCCTAGGCTCTGCATACGCAGGCAGCTACAAGGTGTTCCTTTTGTGGATAGACTCTCGTGGAGATGCTGCTGAAGTCAGCCTCTGCTTCTATGCACTTTGAGAAGGCTGTCAGAATTCCTTTCCTGTGCACCATCCAGAGATCACATTGGTAGAATGCGGGTACTAGTTTGCTCCTAAGCTGTGCATTCGCAGGCAGCTACAAGGTGTTCCTTTTCTGCATAGACTCTCGTGGAGACGCTGCTGAACTCGGCCTCTGCTTCTTTGCTCTTTGAGAAGGCTGTCAGAATTCCTTTCCTGTGCACCATCCAGAGATCACATTCGTAGAATGCGGGTGCTAGTTTGCTCCTAAGCTGGGCATTCGCAGGCAGCTACAAGGTGTTCCTTTTCTGCATAGACTCTCGTGGAGACGCTGCTGAAGTCACCCTCTGCTTCTTTGCTCTTTGAGAAGGCTGTCAGATTTCCTTTCCTGTACACCATCCAGATATATAATTCGTAGAATTCGGGTACTAGTTTGCTCCTAAGCTGTGCATTCGCAGGCAGCTACAAGGTGTTCCTTTTGTGGATAGACTATCGTGGAGATGCTGCTGAAGTCACCCTCTGCTCCTATACTCTTTGAGA
Organism: Kogia breviceps; assembly: GCF_026419965.1. Classification (NCBI taxonomy): domain Eukaryota; kingdom Metazoa; phylum Chordata; class Mammalia; order Artiodactyla; family Physeteridae; genus Kogia; species Kogia breviceps. Next base: position 18,479,011 of record NC_081322.1, on the reverse strand, counting down.
AGCCTGTCAGAATTCCTTTCCTGTGCACCATCCAGGTATGACATTCGTAGCATGCGGGTACTGCTTTCCTCCTAAGCTCTGCATTCGCAGGCTGAGTCAAGGTGTTCCTTTTGTGGATAGACTCTCGTGGAGATGCTACTGAAGTAAGCCTCTGCTTCTATGTTCTTTGAGAAGGCTGTCAGAATTCCTTTCCTGTGCACCATCCAGATATCACATTCGTAGCATGCAGGTACTGCTTTCCACCTAAGCTGTGCATTCACAGGCAGCTACAACGTGTTCCTTTTGTGGATAGATTCTCGTGGAGATGCTGCTGGAGACGGGCTCTGCATCTATGCTCTTTGAGAATTCTGCCAGAATTCCTTTCCTGGGCACCATCCAGATATCAAATTCGTAGCATGCGGGTACTGCTTTCCTCCTAATCTCTGCATTTTCAGCCAGCTTCTAGGTGTTCATTTTGTGCATAGACTCTTCTGGAGATGCTGCTGAAGTCAGCCTCTGCTTCTATGCTCTTTCAGCATTCTGCCAGAATTCTATTCCTGAGCACCATCTAGATATAACATTCGTAGCATGCGGGTACTGCTTTCCTCCTAGGCTCTGCATTCGCAGCCAGCTTCAAGATGTTCCTTTTGTGGATAGACTCTCGTGGAGATACTGCTGGAGACGGGCTCTGCTTCTATGCTCTTTGAGAAGGCTGTCAGAATTCCTTTCCTGGGCACCATCCAGATATCACATTCGTAGCATGCGGGTACTGCTTTCCTCTTAAGCTCTGCATTCGAAGCCTGCGTCAAGGTGTTCCTTTTGTGGATAGAATCTCGTGGAGATGCTGCTGGAGACGGCCTGTGCTTCTACTCTCTTTCAGAATTCTGCCAGAATTCCATTCCTGGGCAACATCCAGATATCACATTCGTAGCATGCGGGAACTGCTTTCCTCCTAAGCTTTGCATTCGCAGCCAGCTTCAAGGTGTTCCTTTTGTGGATAGACTCTCGTGAAGATGCTACTGAAGTCAGCCTCTGCTTCTATGTACTTTGAGAAGGCTGTCAGAATTCCTTTCCTGTGCACCATCCAGATATGACATTCATAGCATGCATGTACTGCTTTCCTCCTAAACTGTGCATTCGCAGGCAGCTACAACGTGTTCCTTTTGTGGATACACTCTCGTGGAGATGCTGCTAAAGTCACCCTCTGCTTCTATGCTCTTTGAGAAGGCTGTCAGATTTCCTTTCCTGTGCACCATCCAGATATCACATTCGTAGAATGCGAGTACTAGTTTGCTCCTAAGCTGTGCATTCGCAGGCAGCTACAAGGTGTTCCTTTTGTGGATAGACTGTCGTGGCGAGGCTGCTGAAGTCGGCCTCTGCTTCTATGCTCTTTGAGAAGTCTGTCAGAATTCATTTCCTGTGCAGCATCCAGATATCAAATTCGTAGCATGCGGGTACTGCTTTCCTCCTAAGCTCTGTATTCACAGCCAGCTTCAAGGAGTTCCTTTTGTGGATAGACTCTCGTGGAGGTGCTGCTGGAGACGGCCTGTGCTTCTATGCTCTTTCCGAATTGTGCCTGTATTCCATTCCTGGGCACCATCTAGATATAACATTCGTATCATGCGGGTACTGCTTTCCTCCTAGGCTCTGCATTGGAAGGCAGCTTAAAGGTGTTCCTTTTGTGGATAGACTCTCGTGGAGATGCTGCTGAAGTCGACCTCTGCTTCTTTGCACTTTGAGAAGGCTGTCAGAATTCCTTTCCTGTGCACCATCCAGATATCCCATTCGTAGAATGTGGGTACTAGTTTGCTCCTAAGCTGTCCATACGCAAGCAGCTACAAGGTGTTCCTTATGTGGATAGACGATCTTGGAGATGCTGCTGAAGTCACCCTCTGCTCCTATGCTCTTTGAGAAGGCTTTCAGAATTCCTTTCCTGTGCACCATCCAGATATCACATTCGTAGCATGCGGGTACTGCTTTCCTCCTATGCTCTGCCTTCGCAGCCAGCTTCAAGGTGTTCCTTTTGTGGATAGACTCTCGTGAAGATGCTACTGAAGTCAGCCTCTGCTTCTATGTTCTGTGAGAAGGCTGTCAGAATTCCTTTCCTGTGTACCATCCAGATATCACATTCGTAGCATGCAGGCACTGCTTTCCTCCTAAGCTGTGCATTTGCAGGCAGCTACAACGTGTTCCTTTTGTGGATAGACTCTCGTGGAGAGGCTGCTGGAGACGGGCTCTGCTTCTATGGTCTTTCCGAATTCTGCCAGAATTCCTTTCCTGGGCAACCTCCAGATATCACATTCGTAGCATGCGGGTACTGCTTTCCTCCTAAGCTCTGTATTCGCAGCCAGCTTCAAGTTGTTCCTTTTTTGGATAGACTCTGGTGAAGATACTGCTTAACTCGGCCTCTGATTCTATGCTTTTTGAGAAGCCTGTCAGATTTCCTTTCCTGTGCACCATCCAGATATCACATTCGTAGAATGCGGGTAGTAGTTTGCTCCTAAGCTGTGCATTCGCAGGCAGCTACAAGGTGTTCCTTTTGTGGATAGAATCTCGTTGAGATGTTGCTGAATTCGGCCTCTGCTTCTATGCTCTTTGAGAATTCTGCCAGAAGTCCTTTCCTGGGCACCATCCAGATATCAAATTCGTAGCATGCGGGTACTGCTTTCCTTCTAAGCTCTGCATTTTCAGCCAGCTTCTAGGTGTTCCTTTGGTGGATAGACTCTCGTGGAGATGCTGCTGAAGTCAGCCTCTGCTTCTATGCTCTTTGAGAAGGCTGTCAGAATTCCTTTCCTGTGCACCATCCAGATATCACTTTCGTAGAATGCGGTTACCACTTTGCTCCTAAGCTGTGCATACGCAGGCAGCTACAACGTGTTCCTTTTGTGGATAGACTCTCGTGGAGATGCTGCTGGAGACGGGCTCTGCTTCTATTGTCTTTCAGAATTCTGCCAGAATTCCTTTGCTGGGCAACATCCAGATATCACATTCGTAGCATGCAGGTACTGCTTTCCTCTTAAGCCCTGTATTCGCAGGCAGCTACAACGTGTTCCTTTTGTGGATAGACTCTCGTGGAGATGCTGCTGACGTCGGCCTCTGCTTCTATGCTTTTTGAGAATTCTTGCGGAATTCCTTTCTTGGGCACCATCCAGATATCAAATTCGTAGCATGCGGGTACTGCTTTCCTCCTAAGCTCTGCATTCGCAGCCAGCTTCAAGGTGTTCCTTTTGTGGACAGACTCTCGTGGAGATGCTGCTGAAGTCAGCCTCTGCTTCTATGCACTTTGAGAAGGCTGTCAGATTTCCTTTCCTGTGTCCAACCAGATATCACATTCGTAGAATGCGGGTAGTAGTTTGCTCCTAAGCTGTCCATACGCAGGCAGCTACAAGGTGTTCCTTTTTTGAATAGACTCCCGTGGAGATGCTGCTGAAGTCGGCCTCTGCTTCTATGCTCTTTGAGAAGGCTGTCAGATTTCCTTTCCTGGGCACCATCCAGATATCAAATTCGTAGCATGCGGGTACTGCTTTCCTCCTAAGCTCTGCATTTGCAGCCAGCTTCTCGGTGTTCCTTTAGTGCATAGACTCTCATGGAGGTGTTGCTGAAGTCAGCCTCTGCTTCTATGCTCTTTGAGAAGGCTGTCAGAATTCCTTTCCTGTGCACCATCCAGATATCACATTCGTAGAATGCGGGTACTAGTTTGCTCCTAAGCTCTGCATTCGCAGCCAGCTTCAAGGAGTTCGTTTTGTGGATAGACTCTCGTGGAAGTGCTGCTGGAGACGGCCTCTGCTTCTATGCTCTTTCAGAATTCTACCACAATTCCATTCCTGGGCACCATCTAGATATAACGTTCGTAGCATGCGGGTACTGCTTTCCTCCTAGGCTCTGCATTCGCAGGCAGCTTAAAGGTGTTCCTTTTGTGGATAGACTCTCGTGGAGATGCTGCTGAAGTCGGCCTCTGCTTCTATGCACTTTGAGAAGGCTGTCAGAATTCCTTTCCTGTGCACCATCCAGAGATCACATTTGTAGAATGCGGGTACTAGTTTGCTCCTAAGCTGTGCATTCGCAGGCAGCTACAAGGTGTTCCTTTTGTGGATAGACTCTCGTGGAGATGCTGCTGAAGTCGGCCTCTGCTTCTATGCTCTTTGAGAAGGCTGTCAGAATTCCTTTCCTGTGCACCATCCAGAGATCACATTCGGAGAATGCGGGTACTAGTTTGCTCCTAAGCTGGGCATTCGCAGGAAGCTACAAGGTGTTCCTTTTCTGGATAGACTCTCGTGGAGACGCTGCTGAAGTCACCCTCTGCTTCTATGCTCTTTGAGAAGGCTGTCAGATTTCCTTTCCTGTGCACCATCCAGATATATAATTCGTAGAATTCGGGTACTAGTTTGCTCCTAAGCTGTGCATTCGCAGGCAGCTACAAGGTGTTCCTTCTGTGGATAGACAATCGTGGAGATGCTGCTGAAGTCACCCTCTGCTCCTATGCTCTTTGAGAAGCCTGTCAGAATTCCTTTCCTGTGCACCATCCAGGTATGACAATCGTAGCATGCGGGTTCTGCTTTCCTCCTAAGCTGTGCATTTGCAGCCAGCTTCTAAGTCTTACTTTTGTGCATAGACTCTTCTGGAGATGCTACTGAAGTCCGCCTCTGCTTCAATGTTCTTTGAGAAGGCTGTCAAAATTCCTTTCCTGTGCACCATCCAGATATCACGTTCATAGCATGCAGGTACTGCTTTCCTCCTAAACTGTGCATTCGCAGGCAGCTACAACGTGTTCCTTTGTGGATAGACTCTCGTGGAGCTGCTGCTGGAGACGGGCTCTGCTTCTATGGTCTTTCAGAATTCTGCCAGCATTCCTTTCCTGAGCAACATCCAGATATCACATTCGTAGCATGCGGGTACTGCTTTCCTCTTAAGCTCTGTATTCGCAGCCAGCTTCAAGGTGTTCCTTTTGTGGATAGACTCTCGTGGAGATGCTGCTGAAGTCATCCTCTGCTTCTATGCACTTTGAAAAGGCTGTCAGATTTCCTTTCCTGGGCACCATCCAGATATCACATTCGTAGAATGCGGGTAGTTGTTTTCTCCTAAGCTGTGCATTCGCAGGCTGCTACAAGGTGTTCCTTTTGTGGATAGACTCTCGTGGAGATGCTGCTGAAGTCACCCTCTGCTTCTATGCTCTTTGAGAAGGCTGTCAGAATTCCTTTCCTGTGCATCATCCAGATATCAAATTCGTAGCATGCGGGTACTGCTTTCCTGCTAAGCTCTGCATTCGCAGCCAGCTTCAAGGAGTTCCTTTTGTGGATAGACTCTCGTGGAGGTGCTGCTGGAGACGGCATGTGCTTCTATGCTCTTTCAGAATTCTGCCAGAATTCCATTCCTGGCCACCATCTAGATATAACATTCGTAGCATGCGGGTACTGATTTCCTCCTAGGCTCTGCATTGGCAGGCAGCTTAAAGGTGTTCCTTTTGTGGATAGACTCTCGTGGAGATGCTGCTGAAGTCAGCCTCTGCTTCTATGCACTTTGAGAAGGCTGTCAGAATTCCTTTCCTGTGCACCATCCAGAGATCACATTCGTAGAATGCGGGTACCAGTTTGCTCCTAAGCTGTGCATTAGCAGGCAGCTACAAGGTGTTCCTTTTGTGGATAGACTCTCGTGGAGATGCTGGTGGAGACGGGCTCTGCTTCTATGCTCTTTCTGAATTCTGCCAGAATTCCTTTCCTGGGCACCATCCAGGTATCACATTCGTAGCATGCGGGTACTGCTTTCCTCCTATGCTCTGCTTTTGCAGCCAGCTTCAAGGTGTTCCTTTTTTGGATAGATTCTCGTGGAGATGCTGCTGAAATCGGCCTCTGCTTCTATACTCTTTGAGAATCCTTCCAGAATTCCTTTCCTGGGCACCATCCAGATATCAAATTCGTAGCATGCGGGTTCTGCTTTCCTCCTAAGCTCTGCATTCGCAGCCAGCTTCAAGATGTTCCTTTTGTGGATAAACTCTCGTGGAGATGCTGCTGAAATCAGACTCTGCTTCTATGCTCTTTGAGAAGGCTGTCAGATTTCCTTTCCTGTGCACCATCTAGATATCACATTCGTAGAATGCGGGTAGTAGTTTTCTCCTAAGCTGTGCATACGCAGGCAGCTACAAGTTGTTCCTTTTGTGGATAGACTCTCGTGGAGATGCTGCTGAAGTCACCCTATGCTTCTATGCCCTTTGAGAAGGCTGTCAGAATTCCTTTCCTGTGCACCATCCAGATATCACATTCGTAGCATGCGGGTACTGCTTTCCTCCTATGCTCTGCATTCGCATCCAGCTTCAAGGAGTTCCTTTTGTGGATAGACTCTCGTGGAGGTGCTGCTGGAGACCGCCTGTGCTTCTATGCTCTTTGAGAATTCTGCCAGAATTACTTTCCTGTGCACCATCCAGATATCAAATTCGTAGCATGCGGGTACTGGTTTCCTCCTAGGCTCTGCATTCGCAGGCAGCTTAAAGGTGTTCCTTTGTGGATAGACTCTCGTGGAGATGCTGCTGAAGTCAGCCTCTGCTTCTATGCACTTTGAGAAGGCTGTCAGAATTCCTTTCCTGTGCACCATCCACAGATCACCTTCGTAGAATGCGGGTACCAGTTTGCTCCTAAGCTGTGCATTAGCAGGCAGCTACAAGGTGTTCCTTTTGTGGACAGACTCTCGTAGAGATGCTGGTGGAGACGGGCTCTGCTTCTATGCTCTTTCTGAATTCTGCCAGAATTCCTTTCCTGGGCACCATCCAGATATCACATTCGTAGCATGCGGGTACTGCTTTCCTCCTAAGCTCTGCCTTCGCAGCCAGCTTCAAGGTGTTCCTTTTTTGGATAGGCTCTCGTGGAGATGCTGCTGAAGTCGGCCTCTGCTTCCATGCTCTTTGAGAAGGCTGTCAGAATTCCTATCCTGTGCACCATCCAGATATCACATTCGTAGCATGCGGGTACTGCTTTCCTCCTATGCTCTGCATTCGCAGCCAGCTTCAAGGTGTTCCTTTTGTGGATAGACTCTCGTGGAGATGCTGCTGAAGTCAGCCCTGCTTGTATGCACTTTGAGAAGGCTGTCAGAATTCCTTTCCCGTGCACCATCCAGAGATCACATTCGTAGAATGCGGGTAGCAGTTTGCTCCTAAGCTGTGCATTAGCAGGCAGCTACAAGGTGTTCCTTTTGTGGATAGACTCTCGTGGAGATGCTGGTGGAGACGGGGTCTGCTTCTATGCTCTTTCTGAATTCTGCCAGAATTCCTTTCCGGGGCACCATCCAGATATCACATTCGTAGCATGCGTGTACTGCTTTCCTCCTAAGCTCTGCATTCGCAGCCAGCTTCAAGGTGTTCCTTTTTTGGATAGACTCTCGTGGAGATGCTGCTGAAGTCAGCCTCTGCTTCTATGCTCTTTGAGAAGACTGTCAGATTTCCTTTCCTGTGCACCATCCAGATATCACATTCGTAGAATGCGGGTAGTATTTTGCTCCTAAGCTGTGCATTCGCAGGCAGCTACAAGGTGTTCCTTTTGTGGATAGACTCTCGTGGAGATGCTGCTGAAGTCACCCTATGCTTCTATGCCCTTTGAGAAGGCTGTCAGAATTCCTTTCCTGTGCACCATCCAGATATCACATTCGTAGCATGCGGGTACTGCTTTCCTCCTAGGCTCTGCATTCGCAGGCAGCTTAAAGGTGTTCCTTTGTGGATAGACTCTCGTGGAGATGCTGCTGAAGTCAGCCTCTGCTTCTATGCACTTTGAGAAGGCTGTCAGATTTCCTTTCCTGTGTCCATCCAGATATCACATTCGTAGAATGCGGGTAGTAGTTTGCTCCTAAGCTGTGCATACGCAGGCAGCTACAAGGTGTTCCTTTTTTGAATAGACTCCCGTGGAGATGCTGCTGAAGTCGGCCTCTGCTTCTATGCTCTTTGAGAAGGCTGTCAGATTTCCTTTCCTGGGCACCATCCAGATATCAAATTCGTAGCATGCGGGTACTGCTTTCCTCCTAAGCTCTGCATTTGCAGCCAGCTTCTCGGTGTTCCTTTAGTGCATAGACTCTCGTGGAGGTGTTGCTGAAGTCAGCCTCTGCTTCTATGCTCTGTGAGAAGGCTGTCAGAATTCCTTTCCTGTGCACCATCCAGATATCACATTCGTAGAATGCGGGTACTAGTTTGCTCCTAAGCTCTGCATTCGCAGCCAGCTTCAAGGAGTTCGTTTTGTGGATATACTCTCGTGGAAGTGCTGCTGGAGACGGCCTCTGCTTCTATGCTCTTTCAGAATTCTACCACAATTCCATTCCTGGGCACCATCTAGATATAACGTTCGTAGCATGCGGGAACTGCTTTCCTCCTAGGCTCTGCATTCGCAGGCAGCTTAAAGGTGTTCCTTTTGTGGATAGACTCTCGTGGAGATGCTGCTGAAGTCAGCCTCTGCTTCTATGCACTTTGAGAAGGCTGTCAGAATTCCTTTCCTGTGCACCATCCAGAGATCACATTGGTAGAATGCGGGTACTAGTTTGCTCCTAAGCTGTGCATTCGCAGGCAGCTACAAGGTGTTCCTTTTGTGGATAGACTCTCGTGGAGATGCTGCTGAAGTCGGCCTCTGCTTCTATGCTCTTTGAGAAGGCTGTCAGAATTCCTTTCCTGTGCACCATCCAGAGATCACATTCGGAGAATGCGGGTACTAGTTTGCTCCTAAGCTGGGCATTCGCAGGCAGCTACAAGGTGTTCCTTTTCTGGATAGACTCTCGTGGAGACGCTGCTGAAGTCATCCTCTGCTTCTATGCTCTTTGAGAAGGCTGTCAGATTTCCTTTCCTGTGCACCATCCAGATATATAATTCGTAGAATTCGGGTACTAGTTTGCTCCTAAGCTGTGCATTCGCAGGCAGCTACAAGGTGTTCCTTTTGTGGATAGACTATCGTGGAGATGCTGCTGAAGTCACCCTCTGCTCCTATGCTCTTTGAGAAGCCTGTCAGAATTCCTTTCCTGTGCACCATCCAGGTATGACATTCGTAGCATTCGGGTACTGCTTTCCTCCTAAGCTCTGCATACGCAGGCTGCGTCAAGGTGTTCCTTTTGTGGATAGACTCTCGTGGAGATGCTACTGAAGTAAGCCTCTGCTTCTATGTTCTTTGAGAAGGCTGTCAGAATTCCTTTCCTGTGCACCATCCAGAGATCACATTCGTAGAATGCGGGTAACAGTTTGCTCCTAATCTGTGCATTAGGAGGCAACTACAAGGTGTTCTTTAGACTCTCATGGAGATGCTGGTGGAGACGGGCTCTGATTCTATGCTCTTTCTGAATTCTGCCAGAATTCCTTTCCTGGACACCAGCCAGATATCACATTCGTAGCATGCGGGTACTGCTTTCCTCCTAAGCTCTGTATTCGCAGCCAGCTTCAAGGTGTTCCTTTTTTGGATAGGCTCTCGTGGAGATGCTGCTGAAGTCGGCCTCTGCTTCTATGCTCTTTGAGAAGGCTGTCAGAATTCCTTTCCTGTGCACCATCCAGATATCCCATTCGTAGAATGCGGGTACTAGTTTGCTCCTAAGCTGTGCATACGCAGGCAGCTACAAGGTGTTCCTTTTGTGGATAGACTATCGTGGAGATGCTGCTGGAGACGGGCTCTGCTTCTATGCTCTTTGAGAAGGCTGTTAGAATTCCTTTCCTGGGCACCATCCAGATATCACATTCGTAGCATGCGGGTACTGCTTTCCTCTTAAGCTCTGCATTCGCAGCCTGCGTCAAGGTGTTCCTTTTGTGGATAGACTCTCGTGGATGTGCTGCTGGAGACGGCCTGTGCTTCTACTCTCTTTCAGAATTCTGCCAGAATTCCATTCCTGGGCAACATCCAGATATCACATTCGTAGTATGCGGGTACTGCTTTCCTCCTAAACTGTGCATTCGCAGGCAGCTACAACGTGTTCCTTTTGTGGATAGACTCTCGTGGAGATGCTGCTGGAGACGGGCTCTGCTTCTATGGTCTTTCAGAATTCTGCCAGAATTCCTTTCCTGGGCAACATCCAGATATCACATTCGTAGCATACGCGTACTGCTTTCCTCCTAAGCTCTGTATTCGCAGCCAGCTTCAAGGTGTTCCTTTTGTGGATAGTCTCTCGTGGAGATGCTGCTGAAGTCCGCCTCTGCTTCTATGCTCTTTGAGAAGGCTGTCAGATTTCCTTTCCTGTGCACCATCCAGATATCACATTCGTAGAATGCGGGTAGTAGTTTTATCCTAAGCTGTGCATTCGCAGGCAGCTACAAGGTGTTCCTTTTGTGGATAGACTCTCGTGGAGATGCTGCTGGAGACGGCCTGTGCTTCTATGCTCTTTCAGAATTCTGCCAGAATTCCATTCCTGGGCACCATCTAGATATAACATTCGTAGCATGCGGGTACTGCTTTCCTCCTAGGCTCTGCATTGGCAGGCAGCTTAAAGGTGTTCCTTTGGTGGATAGACTCTCGTGGAGATGCTGCTGAAGTCAGCCTCTGCTACTATGCACTTTGAGAAGGCCGTCAGAATTCCTTTCCTGGGCACCATTCAGATATCACATTCGTAGCATGCGGGTACTGCTTTCTTCCTAAGCTCTTCATTCGCAGCCCGCTTCAAGGTGTTCCTTTTGTGGATAGACTCTCGTGAAGATGCTACTGAAGTCAGCCTCTGCTTCAATGTTCTTTGAGAAGGCTGTCAGAATTCCTTTCCTGTGCACCATCCAGATATCAAATTCGTAGCATGCGGGTACTGCTTTCCTCCTAAACTGTGCATTCGCAGGCAGCTACAAGGTGTTCCTTTTGTGGATACACTCTCGTGGAGATGCTGCTGAAGTCACCCTCTGCTTCTATGCTCTTTGAGAAGGCTGTCAGAATTCCTTTCCTGTGTATCATCCAGATATCAAATTCGTAGCATGCGGGTACTGCTTTCCTCCTAAGCTCTGCATTCGCAGCCAGCTTCAAGGAGTTCCTTTTGTAGATAGACTCTCGTGGAGATGCTGCTGAAGTCAGCCTCTGCTTCTATGCACTTTGAGAAGGCTGTCAGAATTCCTTTCCTGTGCACCATCCAGATATCACATTCGTAGCATGCAGGTACTGCTTTCCTCCTATACTGTGCATTCGCAGGCAGCTACAACGTGTTCCTTTTGTGGATAGACTGTCGTGGAGATGCTGCTGGAGACGGGCTCTGCTTCTATGCTCTTTCTGAATTCTGCCAGAATTCCTTACCTGGGCACCATCCAGGTATCACATTCGTAGCATGCGGGTACTGCTTTCCTCCTATGCTCTTCTTTTGCAGCCAGCTTCAAGGTGTTCCTTTTTTGGAGAGACTCTCGTGGAGATGCTGCTGAATTCGGCCTCTGCTTCTATACTCTTTGAGAATTCTTCCAGAATTCCTTTCCTGGGCACCATCCAGATATCAAATTCGTAGCATGCGGTTACTGCTTTCCTACTAAGCTCTGCATTCGCAGCCAGCTTCAAGATTTTCCTTTTGTGGATAGACTCTCGTGGAGATGCTGGTGGAGACGGGATCGGCTTCTATGATCTTTCTGAATTCTGCCAGAATTCCTTTCCGGGGCACCATCCAGATATCACATTCGTAGCATGCGGGTACTGCTTTCCTCCTAAGCTCTGCCTTCGCAGCCAGCTTCAAGGTATTCCTTTTGTGGATACTCTCGTGAAGATGCTACTGAAGTCAGCCTCTGCTTCAATGTTCTTTGAGAAGGCTGTCAGAATTCCTTTCCTGTGCACCATCCAGATATCACATTCGTAGCATGCAGGTACTGCTTTCCTCCTAAGCTGTGCATTCGCAGGCAGCTACAACGTGTTCCTTTTGTGGATAGACTCTCGTGGAGATGCTGCTGGAGACGGGCTCTGCTTCTATGGTCTTTCCGAATTCTGCCAGAATTCCTTTCCTGGGCAACATCCAGATATCACATTCGTAGCATGCGGGTACTGCTTTCCTCCTAAGCTCTGTATTCGCAGCCAGCTTCAAGTTGTTCCTTTTTTGGATAGACTGTGGTGGAGATGCTGCTTAACTCGGCCTCTGATTCTATGCTCTTTGAGAAGCCTGTCAGATTTCTTTTCCTGTGCACCATCCAGATATCACATTCGTAGAATGCGGGTAGTAGTTTGCTCCTAAGCTGTGCATTCGCAGGCAGCTACAAGGTGTTCCTTTTGTGGATAGACTCTCGTTGAGATGTTGCTGAATTCGGCCTCTGCTTCTATGCTCTTTGAGAATTCTGCCAGAAGTCCTTTCCTGGGCACCATCCAGATATCAAATTCGTAGCATGCGGGTACTGCTTTCCTTCTAAGCTCTGCATTTTCAGGCAGCTTCTAGGTGTTCCTTTTGTGCATAGACTCTTCTGGAGATGCTGCTGAAGTCAGCCTCTGCTTCTATGCTCTTTGAGAAGGCTGTCAGAATTCCTTTCCTGTGCACCATCCAGATATCACATTCATAGAATGCGGGTACTAGTTTGCTCCTAAGCTCTGCATTCGCAGCCAGCTTCAAGGAGTTCGTTTTGTGGATAGACTCTCGTGGAAGTGCTGCTGGAGACGGCCTCTGCTTCTATGCTCTTTCAGAATTCTACCAGAATTCCATTCCTGGGCACCATCTAGATATAACGTTCGTAGCATGCGGGTACTGCTTTCCTCCTAGGCTCTGCATACGCAGGCAGCTACAAGGTGTTCCTTTTGTGGATAGACTCTCGTGGAGATGCTGCTGAAGTCAGCCTCTGCTTCTATGCACTTTGAGAAGGCTGTCAGAATTCCTTTCCTGTGCACCATCCAGAGATCACATTGGTAGAATGCGGGTACTAGTTTGCTCCTAAGCTGTGCATTCGCAGGCAGCTACAAGGTGTTCCTTTTCTGCATAGACTCTCGTGGAGACGCTGCTGAACTCGGCCTCTGCTTCTTTGCTCTTTGAGAAGGCTGTCAGAATTCCTTTCCTGTGCACCATCCAGAGATCACATTCGTAGAATGCGGGTGCTAGTTTGCTCCTAAGCTGGGCATTCGCAGGCAGCTACAAGGTGTTCCTTTTCTGCATAGACTCTCGTGGAGACGCTGCTGAAGTCACCCTCTGCTTCTTTGCTCTTTGAGAAGGCTGTCAGATTTCCTTTCCTGTACACCATCCAGATATATAATTCGTAGAATTCGGGTACTAGTTTGCTCCTAAGCTGTGCATTCGCAGGCAGCTACAAGGTGTTCCTTTTGTGGATAGACTATCGTGGAGATGCTGCTGAAGTCACCCTCTGCTCCTATACTCTTTGAGAAGCCTGTCAGAATTCCTTTCCTGTGCACCATCCAGGTATGACATTCGTAGCATGCGGGTACTGCTTTCCTCCTAAGCTCTGCATTCGCAGGCTGAGTCAAGGTGTTCCTTTTGTGGATAGACTCTCGTGGAGATGCTACTGAAGTAAGCCTCTGCTTCTATGTTCTTTGAGAAGGCTGTCAGAATTCCTTTCCTGTGCACCATCCAGATATCACATTCGTAGCATGCAGGTACTGCTTTCCACCTAAGCTGTGCATTCACAGGCAGCTACAACGTGTTCCTTTTGTGGATAGATTCTCGTGGAGATGCTGCTGGAGACGGGCTCTGCATCTATGCTCTTTGAGAATTCTGCCAGAATTCCTTTCCTGGGCACCATCCAGATATCAAATTCGTAGCATGCGGGTACTGCTTTCCTCCTAATCTCTGCATTTTCAGCCAGCTTCTAGGTGTTCATTTTGTGCATAGACTCTTCTGGAGATGCTGCTGAAGTCAGCCTCTGCTTCTATGCTCTTTCAGCATTCTGCCAGAATTCTATTCCTGAGCACCATCTAGATATAACATTCGTAGCATGCGGGTACTGCTTTCCTCCTAGGCTCTGCATTCGCAGCCAGCTTCAAGATGTTCCTTTTGTGGATAGACTCTCGTGGAGATACTGCTGGAGACGGGCTCTGCTTCTATGCTCTTTGAGAAGGCTGTCAGAATTCCTTTCCTGGGCACCATCCAGATATCACATTCGTAGCATGCGGGTACTGCTTTCCTCTTAAGCTCTGCATTCGAAGCCTGCGTCAAGGTGTTCCTTTTGTGGATAGAATCTCGTGGAGATGCTGCTGGAGACGGCCTGTGCTTCTACTCTCTTTCAGAATTCTGCCAGAATTCCATTCCTGGGCAACATCCAGATATCACATTCGTAGCATGCGGGAACTGCTTTCCTCCTAAGCTTTGCATTCGCAGCCAGCTTCAAGGTGTTCCTTTTGTGGATAGACTCTCGTGAAGATGCTACTGAAGTCAGCCTCTGCTTCTATGTACTTTGAGAAGGCTGTCAGAATTCCTTTCCTGTGCACCATCCAGATATGACATTCATAGCATGCATGTACTGCTTTCCTCCTAAACTGTGCATTCGCAGGCAGCTACAACGTGTTCCTTTTGTGGATACACTCTCGTGGAGATGCTGCTAAAGTCACCCTCTGCTTCTATGCTCTTTGAGAAGGCTGTCAGATTTCCTTTCCTGTGCACCATCCAGATATCACATTCGTAGAATGCGAGTACTAGTTTGCTCCTAAGCTGTGCATTCGCAGGCAGCTACAAGGTGTTCCTTTTGTGGATAGACTGTCGTGGCGAGGCTGCTGAAGTCGGCCTCTGCTTCTATGCTCTTTGAGAAGTCTGTCAGAATTCATTTCCTGTGCAGCATCCAGATATCAAATTCGTAGCATGCGGGTACTGCTTTCCTCCTAAGCTCTGTATTCACAGCCAGCTTCAAGGAGTTCCTTTTGTGGATAGACTCTCGTGGAGGTGCTGCTGGAGACGGCCTGTGCTTCTATGCTCTTTCCGAATTGTGCCTGTATTCCATTCCTGGGCACCATCTAGATATAACATTCGTATCATGCGGGTACTGCTTTCCTCCTAGGCTCTGCATTGGAAGGCAGCTTAAAGGTGTTCCTTTTGTGGATAGACTCTCGTGGAGATGCTGCTGAAGTCGACCTCTGCTTCTTTGCACTTTGAGAAGGCTGTCAGAATTCCTTTCCTGTGCACCATCCAGATATCCCATTCGTAGAATGTGGGTACTAGTTTGCTCCTAAGCTGTCCATACGCAAGCAGCTACAAGGTGTTCCTTATGTGGATAGACGATCTTGGAGATGCTGCTGAAGTCACCCTCTGCTCCTATGCTCTTTGAGAAGGCTTTCAGAATTCCTTTCCTGTGCACCATCCAGATATCACATTCGTAGCATGCGGGTACTGCTTTCCTCCTATGCTCTGCCTTCGCAGCCAGCTTCAAGGTGTTCCTTTTGTGGATAGACTCTCGTGAAGATGCTACTGAAGTCAGCCTCTGCTTCTATGTTCTGTGAGAAGGCTGTCAGAATTCCTTTCCTGTGTACCATCCAGATATCACATTCGTAGCATGCAGGCACTGCTTTCCTCCTAAGCTGTGCATTTGCAGGCAGCTACAACGTGTTCCTTTTGTGGATAGACTCTCGTGGAGAGGCTGCTGGAGACGGGCTCTGCTTCTATGGTCTTTCCGAATTCTGCCAGAATTCCTTTCCTGGGCAACCTCCAGATATCACATTCGTAGCATGCGGGTACTGCTTTCCTCCTAAGCTCTGTATTCGCAGCCAGCTTCAAGTTGTTCCTTTTTTGGATAGACTCTGGTGAAGATACTGCTTAACTCGGCCTCTGATTCTATGCTTTTTGAGAAGCCTGTCAGATTTCCTTTCCTGTGCACCATCCAGATATCACATTCGTAGAATGCGGGTAGTAGTTTGCTCCTAAGCTGTGCATTCGCAGGCAGCTACAAGGTGTTCCTTTTGTGGATAGAATCTCGTTGAGATGTTGCTGAATTCGGCCTCTGCTTCTATGCTCTTTGAGAATTCTGCCAGAAGTCCTTTCCTGGGCACCATCCAGATATCAAATTCGTAGCATGCGGGTACTGCTTTCCTTCTAAGCTCTGCATTTTCAGCCAGCTTCTAGGTGTTCCTTTTGTGCATAGACTCTTCTGGAGATGCTGCTGAAGTCAGCCTCTGCTTCTATGCTCTTTGAGAAGGCTGTCAGAATTCCTTTCCTGTGCACCATCCAGATATCACTTTCGTAGAATGCGGTTACCACTTTGCTCCTAAGCTGTGCATACGCAGGCAGCTACAAGGTGTTCCTTTTGTGGATAGACTCTCGTGGAGATGCTGCTGGAGACGGGCTCTGCTTCTATTGTCTTTCAGAATTCTGCCAGAATTCCTTTGCTGGGCAACATCCAGATATCACATTCGTAGCATGCAGGTACTGCTTTCCTCTTAAGCCCTGTATTCGCAGACAGCTACAACGTGTTCCTTTTGTGGATAGACTCTCGTGGAGATGCTGCTGACGTCGGCCTCTGCTTCTATGCTTTTTGAGAATTCTTGCGGAATTCCTTTCTTGGGCACCATCCAGATATCAAATTCGTAGCATGCGGGTACTGCTTTCCTCCTAAGCTCTGCATTCGCAGCCAGCTTCAAGGTGTTCCTTTTGTGGACAGACTCTCGTGGAGATGCTGCTGAAGTCAGCCTCTGCTTCTATGCACTTTGAGAAGGCTGTCAGATTTCCTTTCCTGTGTCCAACCAGATATCACATTCGTAGAATGCGGGTAGTAGTTTGCTCCTAAGCTGTCCATACGCAGGCAGCTACAAGGTGTTCCTTTTTTGAATAGACTCCCGTGGAGATGCTGCTGAAGTCGGCCTCTGCTTCTATGCTCTTTGAGAAGGCTGTCAGATTTCCTTTCCTGGGCACCATCCAGATATCAAATTCGTAGCATGCGGGTACTGCTTTCCTCCTAAGCTCTGCATTTGCAGCCAGCTTCTCGGTGTTCCTTTAGTGCATAGACTCTCATGGAGGTGTTGCTGAAGTCAGCCTCTGCTTCTATGCTCTTTGAGAAGGCTGTCAGAATTCCTTTCCTGTGCACCATCCAGATATCACATTCGTAGAATGCGGGTACTAGTTTGCTCCTAAGCTCTGCATTCGCAGCCAGCTTCAAGGAGTTCGTTTTGTGGATAGACTCTCGTGGAAGTGCTGCTGGAGACGGCCTCTGCTTCTATGCTCTTTCAGAATTCTACCACAATTCCATTCCTGGGCACCATCTAGATATAACGTTCGTAGCATGCGGGTACTGCTTTCCTCCTAGGCTCTGCATTCGCAGGCAGCTTAAAGGTGTTCCTTTTGTGGATAGACTCTCGTGGAGATGCTGCTGAAGTCGGCCTCTGCTTCTATGCACTTTGAGAAGGCTGTCAGAATTCCTTTCCTGTGCACCATCCAGAGATCACATTTGTAGAATGCGGGTACTAGTTTGCTCCTAAGCTGTGCATTCGCAGGCAGCTACAAGGTGTTCCTTTTGTGGATAGACTCTCGTGGAGATGCTGCTGAAGTCGGCCTCTGCTTCTATGCTCTTTGAGAAGGCTGTCAGAATTCCTTTCCTGTGCACCATCCAGAGATCACATTCGGAGAATGCGGGTACTAGTTTGCTCCTAAGCTGGGCATTCGCAGGCAGCTACAAGGTGTTCCTTTTCTGGATAGACTCTCGTGGAGACGCTGCTGAAGTCACCCTCTGCTTCTATGCTCTTTGAGAAGGCTGTCAGATTTCCTTTCCTGTGCACCATCCAGATATATAATTCGTAGAATTCGGGTACTAGTTTGCTCCTAAGCTGTGCATTCGCAGGCAGCTACAAGGTGTTCCTTCTGTGGATAGACAATCGTGGAGATGCTGCTGAAGTCACCCTCTGCTCCTATGCTCTTTGAGAAGCCTGTCAGAATTCCTTTCCTGTGCACCATCCAGGTATGACAATCGTAGCATGCGGGTTCTGCTTTCCTCCTAAGCTGTGCATTTGCAGCCAGCTTCTAAGTCTTACTTTTGTGCATAGACTCTTCTGGAGATGCTACTGAAGTCCGCCTCTGCTTCAATGTTCTTTGAGAAGGCTGTCAAAATTCCTTTCCTGTGCACCATCCAGATATCACGTTCATAGCATGCAGGTACTGCTTTCCTCCTAAACTGTGCATTCGCAGGCAGCTACAACGTGTTCCTTTGTGGATAGACTCTCGTGGAGCTGCTGCTGGAGACGGGCTCTGCTTCTATGGTCTTTCAGAATTCTGCCAGCATTCCTTTCCTGAGCAACATCCAGATATCACATTCGTAGCATGCGGGTACTGCTTTCCTCTTAAGCTCTGTATTCGCAGCCAGCTTCAAGGTGTTCCTTTTGTGGATAGACTCTCGTGGAGATGCTGCTGAAGTCATCCTCTGCTTCTATGCACTTTGAAAAGGCTGTCAGATTTCCTTTCCTGGGCACCATCCAGATATCACATTCGTAGAATGCGGGTAGTTGTTTTCTCCTAAGCTGTGCATTCGCAGGCTGCTACAAGGTGTTCCTTTTGTGGATAGACTCTCGTGGAGATGCTGCTGAAGTCACCCTCTGCTTCTATGCTCTTTGAGAAGGCTGTCAGAATTCCTTTCCTGTGCATCATCCAGATATCAAATTCGTAGCATGCGGGTACTGCTTTCCTGCTAAGCTCTGCATTCGCAGCCAGCTTCAAGGAGTTCCTTTTGTGGATAGACTCTCGTGGAGGTGCTGCTGGAGACGGCATGTGCTTCTATGCTCTTTCAGAATTCTGCCAGAATTCCATTCCTGGCCACCATCTAGATATAACATTCGTAGCATGCGGGTACTGATTTCCTCCTAGGCTCTGCATTGGCAGGCAGCTTAAAGGTGTTCCTTTTGTGGATAGACTCTCGTGGAGATGCTGCTGAAGTCAGCCTCTGCTTCTATGCACTTTGAGAAGGCTGTCAGAATTCCTTTCCTGTGCACCATCCAGAGATCACATTCGTAGAATGCGGGTACCAGTTTGCTCCTAAGCTGTGCATTAGCAGGCAGCTACAAGGTGTTCCTTTTGTGGATAGACTCTCGTGGAGATGCTGGTGGAGACGGGCTCTGCTTCTATGCTCTTTCTGAATTCTGCCAGAATTCCTTTCCTGGGCACCATCCAGGTATCACATTCGTAGCATGCGGGTACTGCTTTCCTCCTATGCTCTGCTTTTGCAGCCAGCTTCAAGGTGTTCCTTTTTTGGATAGATTCTCGTGGAGATGCTGCTGAAATCGGCCTCTGCTTCTATACTCTTTGAGAATCCTTCCAGAATTCCTTTCCTGGGCACCATCCAGATATCAAATTCGTAGCATGCGGGTTCTGCTTTCCTCCTAAGCTCTGCATTCGCAGCCAGCTTCAAGATGTTCCTTTTGTGGATAAACTCTCGTGGAGATGCTGCTGAAATCAGACTCTGCTTCTATGCTCTTTGAGAAGGCTGTCAGATTTCCTTTCCTGTGCACCATCTAGATATCACATTCGTAGAATGCGGGTAGTAGTTTTCTCCTAAGCTGTGCATACGCAGGCAGCTACAAGTTGTTCCTTTTGTGGATAGACTCTCGTGGAGATGCTGCTGAAGTCACCCTATGCTTCTATGCCCTTTGAGAAGGCTGTCAGAATTCCTTTCCTGTGCACCATCCAGATATCACATTCGTAGCATGCGGGTACTGCTTTCCTCCTATGCTCTGCATTCGCATCCAGCTTCAAGGAGTTCCTTTTGTGGATAGACTCTCGTGGAGGTGCTGCTGGAGACCGCCTGTGCTTCTATGCTCTTTGAGAATTCTGCCAGAATTACTTTCCTGTGCACCATCCAGATATCAAATTCGTAGCATGCGGGTACTGGTTTCCTCCTAGGCTCTGCATTCGCAGGCAGCTTAAAGGTGTTCCTTTGTGGATAGACTCTCGTGGAGATGCTGCTGAAGTCAGCCTCTGCTTCTATGCACTTTGAGAAGGCTGTCAGAATTCCTTTCCTGTGCACCATCCACAGATCACCTTCGTAGAATGCGGGTACCAGTTTGCTCCTAAGCTGTGCATTAGCAGGCAGCTACAAGGTGTTCCTTTTGTGGACAGACTCTCGTAGAGATGCTGGTGGAGACGGGCTCTGCTTCTATGCTCTTTCTGAATTCTGCCAGAATTCCTTTCCTGGGCACCATCCAGATATCACATTCGTAGCATGCGGGTACTGCTTTCCTCCTAAGCTCTGCCTTCGCAGCCAGCTTCAAGGTGTTCCTTTTTTGGATAGGCTCTCGTGGAGATGCTGCTGAAGTCGGCCTCTGCTTCCATGCTCTTTGAGAAGGCTGTCAGAATTCCTATCCTGTGCACCATCCAGATATCACATTCGTAGCATGCGGGTACTGCTTTCCTCCTATGCTCTGCATTCGCAGCCAGCTTCAAGGTGTTCCTTTTGAGGATAGACTCTCGTGGAGATGCTGCTGAAGTCAGCCCTGCTTGTATGCACTTTGAGAAGGCTGTCAGAATTCCTTTCCCGTGCACCATCCAGAGATCACATTCGTAGAATGCGGGTAGCAGTTTGCTCCTAAGCTGTGCATTAGCAGGCAGCTACAAGGTGTTCCTTTTGTGGATAGACTCTCGTGGAGATGCTGGTGGAGACGGGGTCTGCTTCTATGCTCTTTCTGAATTCTGCCAGAATTCCTTTCCGGGGCACCATCCAGATATCACATTCGTAGCATGCGTGTACTGCTTTCCTCCTAAGCTCTGCATTCGCAGCCAGCTTCAAGGTGTTCCTTTTTTGGATAGACTCTCGTGGAGATGCTGCTGAAGTCAGCCTCTGCTTCTATGCTCTTTGAGAAGACTGTCAGATTTCCTTTCCTGTGCACCATCCAGATATCACATTCGTAGAATGCGGGTAGTATTTTGCTCCTAAGCTGTGCATTCGCAGGCAGCTACAAGGTGTTCCTTTTGTGGATAGACTCTCGTGGAGATGCTGCTGAAGTCACCCTATGCTTCTATGCCCTTTGAGAAGGCTGTCAGAATTCCTTTCCTGTGCACCATCCAGATATCACATTCGTAGCATGCGGGTACTGCTTTCCTCCTATGCTCTGCATTCGCATCCAGCTTCAAGGAGTTCCTTTTGTGGATAGACTCTCGTGGAGGTGCTGCTGGAGACCGCCTGTGCTTCTATGCTCTTTGAGAATTCTGCCAGAATTACTTTCCTGTGCACCATCCAGATATCAAATTCGTAGCATGCGGGTACTGGTTTCCTCCTAGGCTCTGCATTCGCAGGCAGCTTAAAGGTGTTCCTTTGTGGATAGACTCTCGTGGAGATGCTGCTGAAGTCAGCCTCTGCTTCTATGCACTTTGAGAAGGCTGTCAGAATTCCTTTCCTGTGCACCATCCACAGATCACCTTCGTAGAATGCGGGTACCAGTTTGCTCCTAAGCTGTGCATTAGCAGGCAGCTACAAGGTGTTCCTTTTGTGGACAGACTCTCGTAGAGATGCTGGTGGAGACGGGCTCTGCTTCTATGCTCTTTCTGAATTCTGCCAGAATTCCTTTCCTGGGCACCATCCAGATATCACATTCGTAGCATGCGGGTACTGCTTTCCTCCTAAGCTCTGCCTTCGCAGCCAGCTTCAAGGTGTTCCTTTTTTGGATAGGCTCTCGTGGAGATGCTGCTGAAGTCGGCCTCTGCTTCCATGCTCTTTGAGAAGGCTGTCAGAATTCCTATCCTGTGCACCATCCAGATATCACATTCGTAGCATGCGGGTACTGCTTTCCTCCTATGCTCTGCATTCGCAGCCAGCTTCAAGGTGTTCCTTTTGAGGATAGACTCTCGTGGAGATGCTGCTGAAGTCAGCCCTGCTTGTATGCACTTTGAGAAGGCTGTCAGAATTCCTTTCCCGTGCACCATCCAGAGATCACATTCGTAGAATGCGGGTAGCAGTTTGCTCCTAAGCTGTGCATTAGCAGGCAGCTACAAGGTGTTCCTTTTGTGGATAGACTCTCGTGGAGATGCTGGTGGAGACGGGGTCTGCTTCTATGCTCTTTCTGAATTCTGCCAGAATTCCTTTCCGGGGCACCATCCAGATATCACATTCGTAGCATGCGTGTACTGCTTTCCTCCTAAGCTCTGCATTCGCAGCCAGCTTCAAGGTGTTCCTTTTTTGGATAGACTCTCGTGGAGATGCTGCTGAAGTCAGCCTCTGCTTCTATGCTCTTTGAGAAGACTGTCAGATTTCCTTTCCTGTGCACCATCCAGATATCACATTCGTAGAATGCGGGTAGTATTTTGCTCCTAAGCTGTGCATTCGCAGGCAGCTACAAGGTGTTCCTTTTGTGGATAGACTCTCGTGGAGATGCTGCTGAAGTCACCCTATGCTTCTATGCCCTTTGAGAAGGCTGTCAGAATTCCTTTCCTGTGCACCATCCAGATATCACATTCGTAGCATGCGGGTACTGCTTTCCTCCTAGGCTCTGCATTCGCAGGCAGCTTAAAGGTGTTCCTTTGTGGATAGACTCTCGTGGAGATGCTGCTGAAGTCAGCCTCTGCTTCTATGCACTTTGAGAAGGCTGTCAGAATTCCTTTCCTGTGCACCATCCAGAGATCACCTTCGTAGAATGCGGGTACCAGTTTGCTCCTAAGCTGTGCATTAGCAGGCAGCTACAAGGTGTTCCTTTTGTGGGTAGACTCTCGTGGAGATGCTGGTGGAGACGGGCTCTGCTTCTATGCTCTTTCTGAATTCTGCCAGAATTCCTTTCCTGGGCACCATCCAGATATCACATTCGTAGCATGCGGGTACTGCTTTCCTCCTGAGCTCTGTATACACAGCCAGCTTCAAGGTGTTCCTTTTTTGGATAGGCTCTCGTGGAGATGCTGCTGAAGTCGGCCTCTGCTTCCATGCTCTTTGAGAAGGCTGTCAGAATTCATTTCCTGTGCACCATCCAGATATCAAATTCGTAGCATGCGGGTACTGCTTTCCTCCTAAGCTCTGTATTCACAGCCAGCTTCAAGGAGTTCCTTTTGTGGATAGACTCTCGTGGAGGTGCTGCTCTAGACGGCCTGTGCTTCTATGCTCTTTCAGAATTGTGCCTGTATTCCATTCCTGGGCACCATCTAGATATAACATTCGTAGCATGCGGGTACTGCTTTCCTCCTAGGCTCTGCATTGGAAGGCAGCTTAAAGGTGTTCCTTTTGTGGATAGACTCTCGTGGAGATGCTGCTGAAGTCGACCTCTGTTTCTTTGCTCTTTGAGAAGGCTGTCAGAATTCCTTTCCTGTGCACCATCCAGATATCCCATTCGTAGAATGTGGGTACTAGTTTGCTCCTAAGCTGTCCATACGCAGGCAGCTACAAGGTGTTCCTTTTGTGGATAGACGATCTTGGAGATGCTGCTGAAGTCACCCTCTGCTCCTATGCTCTTTGAGAAGGCTTTCAGAATTCCTTTCCTGTGCACCATCCAGATATCACATTCGTAGCATGCGGGTACTGCTTTCCTCCTATGCTCTGCCTTCGCAGCCAGCTTCAAGGTGTTCCTTTTGTGGAAAGACTCTCGTGAAGATGCTACTGAAGTCAGCCTCTGCTTCTATGTTCTGTGAGAAGGCTGTCAGAATTCCTTTCCTGTGCACCATCCAGATATCACATTCGTAGCATGCAGGTACTGCTTTCCTCCTAAGCTGTGCATTCGCAGGCAGCTACAACGTGTTCCTTTTGTGGATAGACTCTCGTGGAGATGCTGCTGGAGACGGGCTCTGCTTCTATGGTCTTTCCGAATTCTGCCAGAATTCCTTTCCTGGGCAACCTCCAGATATCACATTCGTAGCATGCGGGTACTGCTTTCCTCCTAAGCTCTGTATTCGCAGCCAGCTTCAAGGTGTTCCTTTTTTGGATAGACTCTGGTGGAGATGCTGCTTAACTCGGCCTCTGATTCTATGCTCTTTGAGAAGCCTGTCAGATTTCCTTTCCTGTGCACCATCCAGATATCACATTCGTAGAATGCGGGTAGTAGTTTGCTCCTAAGCTGTGCATTCGCAGGCAGCTACAAGGTGTTCCTTTTGTGGATAGACTCTTGTTGAGATGTTGCTGAATTCGGCCTCTGCTTCTATGCTCTTTGAGAATTCTGCCAGAAGTCCTTTCCTGGGCACCATCCAGATATCAAATTCGTAGCATGCGGGTACTGCTTTCCTTCTAAGCTCTGCATTTTCAGCCAGCTTCTAGGTGTTCCTTTTGTGCATAGACACTTCTGGAGATGCTGCTGAAGTCAGCCTCTCCTTCTATGCTCTTTGAGAAGGCTGTCAGAATTCCTTTCCTGTGCACCATCCAGATATCACATTCGTAGAATGCGGTTACCACTTTGCACCTAAGCTGTGCATACGCAGGCAGCTACAAGGTGTTCCTTTTGTGGATAGACTCTCGTGGAGATGCTGCTGGAGACGGGCTCTGCTTCTATTGTCTTTCAGAATTCTGCCAGAATTCCTTTGCTGGGCAACATCCAGATATCACATTCGTAGCATGCAGGTACTGCTTTCCTCTTAAGCCCTGTATTCGCAGCCAGCTTCAAGGTGTTCCTTTTTTGGATAGACTCTCGTGGAGATGCTGCTGAAGTCGGCCTCTGCTTCTATGCTCTTTGAGTATTCTTCCGGAATTCCTTTCCTGGGCACCATCCAGATATCAAATTCGTAGCATGCGGGTACTGCTTTCCTCCTAAGCTCTGCATTCGCAGCCAGCTTCAAGGTGTTCCTTTTGTGGACAGACTCTCGTGGACATGCTGCTGAAGTCAGCCTCTGCTTCTATGCACTTTGAGAAGGCTGTCAGATTTCCTTTCCTGTGTCCATCCAGATATCACATTCGTAGAATGCGGGTAGTAGTTTGCTCCTAAGCTGTGCATACGCAGGCAGCTACAAGGTGTTCCTTTTTTGAATAGACTCCCGTGGAGATGCTGCTGAAGTCGGCCTCTGCTTCTATGCTCTTTGAGAAGGCTGTCAGATTTCCTTTCCTGGGCACCATCCAGATATCAAATTCGTAGCATGCGGGTACTGCTTTCCTCCTAAGCTCTGCATTTGCAGCCAGCTTCTCGGTGTTCCTTTAGTGCATAGACTCTCGTGGAGGTGTTGCTGAAGTCAGCCTCTGCTTCTATGCTCTGTGAGAAGGCTGTCAGAATTCCTTTCCTGTGCACCATCCAGATATCACATTCGTAGAATGCGGGTACTAGTTTGCTCCTAAGCTCTGCATTCGCAGCCAGCTTCAAGGAGTTCGTTTTGTGGATATACTCTCGTGGAAGTGCTGCTGGAGACGGCCTCTGCTTCTATGCTCTTTCAGAATTCTACCACAATTCCATTCCTGGGCACCATCTAGATATAACGTTCGTAGCATGCGGGAACTGCTTTCCTCCTAGGCTCTGCATTCGCAGGCAGCTTAAAGGTGTTCCTTTTGTGGATAGACTCTCGTGGATATGCTGCTGAAGTCAGCCTCTGCTTCTATGCACGTTGAGAAGGCTGTCAGAATTCCTTTCCTGTGCACCATCCAGAGATCACATTGGTAGAATGCGGGTACTAGTTTGCTCCTAAGCTGTGCATTCGCAGGCAGCTACAAGGTGTTCCTTTTGTGGATAGACTCTCGTGGAGATGCTGCTGAAGTCGGCCTCTGCTTCTATGCTCTTTGAGAAGGCTGTCAGAATTCCTTTCCTGTGCACCATCCAGAGATCACATTCGGAGAATGCGGGTACTAGTTTGCTCCTAAGCTGGGCATTCGCAGGCAGCTACAAGGTGTTCCTTTTCTGGATAGACTCTCGTGGAGACGCTGCTGAAGTCATCCTCTGCTTCTATGCTCTTTGAGAAGGCTGTCAGATTTCCTTTCCTGTGCACCATCCAGATATATAATTCGTAGAATTCGGGTACTAGTTTGCTCCTAAGCTGTGCATTCGCAGGCAGCTACAAGGTGTTCCTTTTGTGGATAGACTATCGTGGAGATGCTGCTGAAGTCACCCTCTGCTCCTATGCTCTTTGAGAAGCCTGTCAGAATTCCTTTCCTGTGCACCATCCAGGTATGACATTCGTAGCATTCGGGTACTGCTTTCCTCCTAAGCTCTGCATACGCAGGCTGCGTCAAGGTGTTCCTTTTGTGGATAGACTCTCGTGGAGATGCTACTGAAGTAAGCCTCTGCTTCTATGTTCTTTGAGAAGGCTGTCAGAATTCCTTTCCTGTGCACCATCCAGAGATCACATTCGTAGAATGCGGGTAAAAGTTTGCTCCTAATCTGTGCATTAGGAGGCAACTACAAGGTGTTCTTTAGACTCTCATGGAGATGCTGGTGGAGACGGGCTCTGATTCTATGCTCTTTCTGAATTCTGCCAGAATTCCTTTCCTGGACACCAGCCAGATATCACATTCGTAGCATGCGGGTACTGCTTTCCTCCTAAGCTCTGTATTCGCAGCCAGCTTCAAGGTGTTCCTTTTTTGGATAGGCTCTCGTGGAGATGCTGCTGAAGTCGGCCTCTGCTTCTATGCTCTTTGAGAAGGCTGTCAGAATTCCTTTCCTGTGCACCATCCAGATATCCCATTCGTAGAATGCGGGTACTAGTTTGCTCCTAAGCTGTGCATACGCAGGCAGCTACAAGGTGTTCCTTTTGTGGATAGACTATCGTGGAGATGCTGCTGGAGACGGGCTCTGCTTCTATGCTCTTTGAGAAGGCTGTTAGAATTCCTTTCCTGGGCACCATCCAGATATCACATTCGTAGCATGCGGGTACTGCTTTCCTCTTAAGCTCTGCATTCGCAGCCTGCGTCAAGGTGTTCCTTTTGTGGATAGACTCTCGTGGATGTGCTGCTGGAGACGGCCTGTGCTTCTACTCTCTTTCAGAATTCTGCCAGAATTCCATTCCTGGGCAACATCCAGATATCACATTCGTAGTATGCGGGTACTGCTTTCCTCCTAAACTGTGCATTCGCAGGCAGCTACAACGTGTTCCTTTTGTGGATAGACTCTCGTGGAGATGCTGCTGGAGACGGGCTCTGCTTCTATGGTCTTTCAGAATTCTGCCAGAATTCCTTTCCTGGGCAACATCCAGATATCACATTCGTAGCATACGCGTACTGCTTTCCTCCTAAGCTCTGTATTCGCAGCCAGCTTCAAGGTGTTCCTTTTGTGGATAGTCTCTCGTGGAGATGCTGCTGAAGTCCGCCTCTGCTTCTATGCTCTTTGAGAAGGCTGTCAGATTTCCTTTCCTGTGCACCATCCAGATATCACATTCGTAGAATGCGGGTAGTAGTTTTATCCTAAGCTGTGCATTCGCAGGCAGCTACAAGGTGTTCCTTTTGTGGATAGACTCTCGTGGAGATGCTGCTGGAGACGGCCTGTGCTTCTATGCTCTTTCAGAATTCTGCCAGAATTCCATTCCTGGGCACCATCTAGATATAACATTCGTAGCATGCGGGTACTGCTTTCCTCCTAGGCTCTGCATTGGCAGGCAGCTTAAAGGTGTTCCTTTGGTGGATAGACTCTCGTGGAGATGCTGCTGAAGTCAGCCTCTGCTACTATGCACTTTGAGAAGGCCGTCAGAATTCCTTTCCTGGGCACCATTCAGATATCACATTCGTAGCATGCGGGTACTGCTTTCTTCCTAAGCTCTTCATTCGCAGCCAGCTTCAAGGTGTTCCTTTTGTGGATAGACTCTCGTGAAGATGCTACTGAAGTCAGCCTCTGCTTCAATGTTCTTTGAGAAGGCTGTCAGAATTCCTTTCCTGTGCACCATCCAGATATCAAATTCGTAGCATGCGGGTACTGCTTTCCTCCTAAACTGTGCATTCGCAGGCAGCTACAAGGTGTTCCTTTTGTGGATACACTCTCGTGGAGATGCTGCTGAAGTCACCCTCTGCTTCTATGCTCTTTGAGAAGGCTGTCAGAATTCCTTTCCTGTGCATCATCCAGATATCAAATTCGTAGCATGCGGGTACTGCTTTCCTCCTAAGCTCTGCATTCGCAGCCAGCTTCAAGGAATTCCTTTTGTAGATAGACTCTCGTGGAGATGCTGCTGAAGTCAGCCTCTGCTTCTATGCACTTTGAGAAGGCTGTCAGAATTCCTTTCCTGTGCACCATCCAGATATCACATTCGTAGCATGCAGGTACTGCTTTCCTCCTATACTGTGCATTCGCAGGCAGCTACAACGTGTTCCTTTTGTGGATAGACTGTCGTGGAGATGCTGCTGGAGACGGGCTCTGCTTCTATGCTCTTTCTGAATTCTGCCAGAATTCCTTACCTGGGCACCATCCAGGTATCACATTCGTAGCATGCGGGTACTGCTTTCCTCCTATGCTCTTCTTTTGCAGCCAGCTTCAAGGTGTTCCTTTTTTGGAGAGACTCTCGTGGAGATGCTGCTGAATTCGGCCTCTGCTTCTATACTCTTTGAGAATTCTTCCAGAATTCCTTTCCTGGGCACCATCCAGATATCAAATTCGTAGCATGCGGTTACTGCTTTCCTACTAAGCTCTGCATTCGCAGCCAGCTTCAAGATTTTCCTTTTGTGGATAGACTCTCGTGGAGATGCTGGTGGAGACGGGATCGGCTTCTATGATCTTTCTGAATTCTGCCAGAATTCCTTTCCGGGGCACCATCCAGATATCACATTCGTAGCATGCGGGTACTGCTTTCCTCCTAAGCTCTGCCTTCGCAGCCAGCTTCAAGGTATTCCTTTTGTGGATACTCTCGTGAAGATGCTACTGAAGTCAGCCTCTGCTTCAATGTTCTTTGAGAAGGCTGTCAGAATTCCTTTCCTGTGCACCATCCAGATATCACATTCGTAGCATGCAGGTACTGCTTTCCTCCTAAGCTGTGCATTCGCAGGCAGCTACAACGTGTTCCTTTTGTGGATAGACTCTCGTGGAGATGCTGCTGGAGACGGGCTCTGCTTCTATGGTCTTTCCGAATTCTGCCAGAATTCCTTTCCTGGGCAACATCCAGATATCACATTCGTAGCATGCGGGTACTGCTTTCCTCCTAAGCTCTGTATTCGCAGCCAGCTTCAAGTTGTTCCTTTTTTGGATAGACTCTGGTGGAGATGCTGCTTAACTCGGCCTCTGATTCTATGCTCTTTGAGAAGCCTGTCAGATTTCTTTTCCTGTGCACCATCCAGATATCACATTCGTAGAATGCGGGTAGTAGTTTGCTCCTAAGCTGTGCATTCGCAGGCAGCTACAAGGTGTTCCTTTTGTGGATAGACTCTCGTTGAGATGTTGCTGAATTCGGCCTCTGCTTCTATGTTCTTTGAGAATTCTGCCAGAAGTCCTTTCCTGGGCACCATCCAGATATCAAATTCGTAGCATGCGGGTACTGCTTTCCTTCTAAGCTCTGCATTTTCAGGCAGCTTCTAGGTGTTCCTTTTGTGCATAGACTCTTCTGGAGATGCTGCTGAAGTCAGCCTCTGCTTCTATGCTCTTTGAGAAGGCTGTCAGAATTCCTTTCCTGTGCACCATCCAGATATCACATTCATAGAATGCGGGTACTAGTTTGCTCCTAAGCTCTGCATTCGCAGCCAGCTTCAAGGAGTTCGTTTTGTGGATAGACTCTCGTGGAAGTGCTGCTGGAGACGGCCTCTGCTTCTATGCTCTTTCAGAATTCTACCAGAATTCCATTCCTGGGCACCATCTAGATATAACGTTCGTAGCATGCGGGTACTGCTTTCCTCCTAGGCTCTGCATACGCAGGCAGCTACAAGGTGTTCCTTTTGTGGATAGACTCTCGTGGAGATGCTGCTGAAGTCAGCCTCTGCTTCTATGCACTTTGAGAAGGCTGTCAGAATTCCTTTCCTGTGCACCATCCAGAGATCACATTGGTAGAATGCGGGTACTAGTTTGCTCCTAAGCTGTGCATTCGCAGGCAGCTACAAGGTGTTCCTTTTGTGGATAGACTCTCGTGGAGATGCTGCTGAACTCGGCCTCTGCTTCTATGCTCTTTGAGAAGGCTGTCAGAATTCCTTTCCTGTGCACCATCCAGAGATCACATTCGTAGAATGCGGGTGCTAGTTTGCTCCTAAGCTGGGCATTCGCAGGCAGCTACAAGGTGTTCCTTTTCTGCATAGACTCTCGTGGAGACGCTGCTGAAGTCACCCTCTGCTTCTTTGCTCTTTGAGAAGGCTGTCAGATTTCCTTTCCTGTACACCATCCAGATATATAATTCGTAGAATTCGGGTACTAGTTTGCTCCTAAGCTGTGCATTCGCAGGCAGCTACAAGGTGTTCCTTTTGTGGATAGACTATCGTGGAGATGCTGCTGAAGTCACCCTCTGCTCCTATACTCTTTGAGAAGCCTGTCAGAATTCCTTTCCTGTGCACCATCCAGGTATGACATTCGTAGCATGCGGGTACTGCTTTCCTCCTAAGCTCTGCATTCGCAGGCTGAGTCAAGGTGTTCCTTTTGTGGATAGACTCTCGTGGAGATGCTACTGAAGTAAGCCTCTGCTTCTATGTTCTTTGAGAAGGCTGTCAGAATTCCTTTCCTGTGCACCATCCAGATATCACATTCGTAGCATGCAGGTACTGCTTTCCACCTAAGCTGTGCATTCACAGGCAGCTACAACGTGTTCCTTTTGTGGATAGATTCTCGTGGAGATGCTGCTGGAGACGGGCTCTGCATCTATGCTCTTTGAGAATTCTGCCAGAATTCCTTTCCTGGGCACCATCCAGATATCAAATTCGTAGCATGCGGGTACTGCTTTCCTCCTAATCTCTGCATTTTCAGCCAGCTTCTAGGTGTTCATTTTGTGCATAGACTCTTCTGGAGATGCTGCTGAAGTCAGCCTCTGCTTCTATGCTCTTTCAGCATTCTGCCAGAATTCTATTCCTGAGCACCATCTAGATATAACATTCGTAGCATGCGGGTACTGCTTTCCTCCTAGGCTCTGCATTCGCAGCCAGCTTCAAGATGTTCCTTTTGTGGATAGACTCTCGTGGAGATACTGCTGGAGACGGGCTCTGCTTCTATGCTCTTTGAGAAGGCTGTCAGAATATCTTTCCTGGGCACCATCCAGATATCACATTCGTAGCATGCGGGTACTGCTTTCCTCTTAAGCTCTGCATTCGAAGCCTGCGTCAAGGTGTTCCTTTTGTGGATAGAATCTCGTGGAGATGCTGCTGGAGACGGCCTGTGCTTCTACTCTCTTTCAGAATTCTGCCAGAATTCCATTCCTGGGCAACATCCAGATATCACATTCGTAGCATGCGGGAATTGCTTTCCTCCTAAGCTTTGCATTCGCAGCCAGCTTCAAGGTGTTCCTTTTGTGGATAGACTCTCGTGAAGATGCTACTGAAGTCAGCCTCTGCTTCTATGTACTTTGAGAAGGCTGTCAGAATTCCTTTCCTGTGCACCATCCAGATATGACATTCATAGCATGCATGTACTGCTTTCCTCCTAAACTGTGCATTCGCAGGCAGCTACAACGTGTTCCTTTTGTGGATACACTCTCGTGGAGATGCTGCTAAAGTCACCCTCTGCTTCTATGCTCTTTGAGAAGGCTGTCAGATTTCCTTTCCTGTGCACCATCCAGATATCACATTCGTAGAATGCGAGTACTAGTTTGCTCCTAAGCTGTGCATTCGCAGGCAGCTACAAGGTGTTCCTTTTGTGGATAGACTGTCGTGGCGAGGCTGCTGAAGTCGGCCTCTGCTTCTATGCTCTTTGAGAAGTCTGTCAGAATTCATTTCCTGTGCACCATCCAGATATCACATTCGTAGCATGCGGGTACTGCTTTCCTCCTAAGCTCTGTATTCACAGCCAGCTTCAAGGAGTTCCTTTTGTGGATAGACTCTCGTGGAGGTGCTGCTGGAGACGGCCTGTGCTTCTATGCTCTTTCCGAATTGTGCCTGTATTCCATTCCTGGGCACCATCTAGATATAACATTCGTATCATGCGGGTACTGCTTTCCTCCTAGGCTCTGCATTGGAAGGCAGCTTAAAGGTGTTCCTTTTGTGGATAGACTCTCGTGGAGATGCTGCTGAAGTCGACCTCTGCTTCTTTGCACTTTGAGAAGGCTGTCAGAATTCCTTTCCTGTGCACCATCCAGATATCCCATTCGTAGAATGTGGGTACTAGTTTGCTCCTAAGCTGTCCATACGCAAGCAGCTACAAGGTGTTCCTTATGTGGATAGACGATCTTGGAGATGCTGCTGAAGTCACCCTCTGCTCCTATGCTCTTTGAGAAGGCTTTCAGAATTCCTTTCCTGTGCACCATCCAGATATCACATTCGTAGCATGCGGGTACTGCTTTCCTCCTATGCTCTGCCTTCGCAGCCAGCTTCAAGGTGTTCCTTTTGTGGATAGACTCTCGTGAAGATGCTACTGAAGTCAGCCTCTGCTTCTATGTTCTGTGAGAAGGCTGTCAGAATTCCTTTCCTGTGTACCATCCAGATATCACATTCGTAGCATGCAGGCACTGCTTTCCTCCTAAGCTGTGCATTTGCAGGCAGCTACAACGTGTTCCTTTTGTGGATAGACTCTCGTGGAGAGGCTGCTGGAGACGGGCTCTGCTTCTATGGTCTTTCCGAATTCTGCCAGAATTCCTTTCCTGGGCAACCTCCAGATATCACATTCGTAGCATGCGGGTACTGCTTTCCTCCTAAGCTCTGTATTCGCAGCCAGCTTCAAGTTGTTCCTTTTTTGGATAGACTCTGGTGAAGATACTGCTTAACTCGGCCTCTGATTCTATGCTTTTTGAGAAGCCTGTCAGATTTCCTTTCCTGTGCACCATCCAGATATCACATTCGTAGAATGCGGGTAGTAGTTTGCTCCTAAGCTGTGCATTCGCAGGCAGCTACAAGGTGTTCCTTTTGTGGATAGAATCTCGTTGAGATGTTGCTGAATTCGGCCTCTGCTTCTATGCTCTTTGAGAATTCTGCCAGAAGTCCTTTCCTGGGCACCATCCAGATATCAAATTCGTAGCATGCGGGTACTGCTTTCCTTCTAAGCTCTGCATTTTCAGCCAGCTTCTAGGTGTTCCTTTTGTGCATAGACTCTTCTGGAGATGCTGCTGAAGTCAGCCTCTGCTTCTATGCTCTTTGAGAAGGCTGTCAGAATTCCTTTCCTGTGCACCATCCAGATATCACTTTCGTAGAATGCGGTTACCACTTTGCTCCTAAGCTGTGCATACGCAGGCAGCTACAAGGTGTTCCTTTTGTGGATAGACTCTCGTGGAGATGCTGCTGGAGACGGGCTCTGCTTCTATTGTCTTTCAGAATTCTGCCAGAATTCCTTTGCTGGGCAACATCCAGATATCACATTCGTAGCATGCAGGTACTGCTTTCCTCTTAAGCCCTGTATTCGCAGCCAGCTTCAAGGTGTTCCTTTATTGGATAGACTCTCGTGGAGATGCTGCTGAAGTCGGCCTCTGCTTCTATGCTTTTTGAGAATTCTTGCGGAATTCCTTTCTTGGGCACCATCCAGATATCAAATTCGTAGCATGCGGGTACTGCTTTCCTCCTAAGCTCTGCATTCGCAGCCAGCTTCAAGGTGTTCCTTTTGTGGACAGACTCTCGTGGAGATGCTGCTGAAGTCAGCCTCTGCTTCTATGCACTTTGAGAAGGCTGTCAGATTTCCTTTCCTGTGTCCATCCAGATATCACATTCGTAGAATGCGGGTAGAAGTTTGCTCCTAAGCTGTCCATACGCAGGCAGCTACAAGGTGTTCCTTTTTTGAATAGACTCCCGTGGAGATGCTGCTGAAGTCGGCCTCTGCTTCTATGCTCTTTGAGAAGGCTGTCAGATTTCCTTTCCTGGGCACCATCCAGATATCAAATTCGTAGCATGCGGGTACTGCTTTCCTCCTAAGCTCTGCATTTGCAGCCAGCTTCTCGGTGTTCCTTTAGTGCATAGACTCTCATGGAGGTGTTGCTGAAGTCAGCCTCTGCTTCTATGCTCTTTGAGAAGGCTGTCAGAATTCCTTTCCTGTGCACCATCCAGATATCACATTCGTAGAATGCGGGTACTAGTTTGCTCCTAAGCTCTGCATTCGCAGCCAGCTTCAAGGAGTTCGTTTTGTGGATAGACTCTTGTGGAAGTGCTGCTGGAGACGGCCTCTGCTTCTATGCTCTTTCAGAATTCTACCACAATTCCATTCCTGGGCACCATCTAGATATAACGTTCGTAGCATGCGGGTACTGCTTTCCTCCTAGGCTCTGCATTCGCAGGCAGCTTAAAGGTGTTCCTTTTGTGGATAGACTCTCGTGGAGATGCTGCTGAAGTCAGCCTCTGCTTCTATGCACTTTGAGAAGGCTGTCAGAATTCCTTTCCTGTGCACCATCCAGAGATCACATTTGTAGAATGCGGGTACTAGTTTGCTCCTAAGCTGTGCATTCGCAGGCAGCTACAAGGTGTTCCTTTTGTGGATAGACTCTCGTGGAGATGCTGCTGAAGTCGGCCTCTGCTTCTATGCTCTTTGAGAAGGCTGTCAGAATTCCTTTCCTGTGCACCATCCAGAGATCACATTCGGAGAATGCGGGTACTAGTTTGCTCCTAAGCTGGGCATTCGCAGGCAGCTACAAGGTGTTCCTTTTCTGGATAGACTCTCGTGGAGACGCTGCTGAAGTCACCCTCTGCTTCTATGCTCTTTGAGTAGGCTGTCAGATTTCCTTTCCTGTGCACCATCCAGATATATAATTCGTAGAATTCGGGTACTAGTTTGCTCCTAAGCTGTGCATTCGCAGGCAGCTACAAGGTGTTCCTTTTGTGGATAGACAATCGTGGAGATGCTGCTGAAGTCACCCTCTGCTCCTATGCTCTTTGAGAAGCCTGTCAGAATTCCTTTCCTGTGCACCATCCAGGTATGACAATCGTAGCATGCGGGTACTGCTTTCCTCCTAAGCTCTGCATACGCAGGCTGCGTCAAGGTGTTCCTTTTGTGGATAGACTCTCGTGGAGATGCTACTGAAGTAAGCCTCTGCTTCTATGTTCTTTGAGAAGGCTGTCAGAATTCCTTTCCTGTGCACCATCCAGATATCACATTCGTAGCATGCAGGTACTGCTTTCCACCTAAGCTGTGCATTCACAGGCAGCTACAACGTGTTCCTTTTGTGGATAGATTCTCGTGGAGATGCTGCTGGAGACGGGCTCTGCATCTATGCTCTTTGAGAATTCTGCCAGAATTCCTTTCCTGGGCACCATCCAGATATCAAATTCGTAGCATGCGGGTACTGCTTTCCTCCTAATCTCTGCATTTTCAGCCAGCTTCTAGGTGTTCATTTTGTGCATATACTCTTCTGGAGATGCTGCTGAAGTCAGCCTCTGCTTCTATGCTCTTTCAGCATTCTGCCAGAATTCTATTCCTGAGCACCATCTAGATATAACATTCGTAGCATGCGGGTACTGCTTTCCTCCTAGGCTCTGCATTCGCAGCCAGCTTCAAGATGTTCCTTTTGTGGATAGACTCTCGTGGAGATTCTGCTGGAGACGGGCTCTGATTCTATGCTCTTTGAGAAGGCTGTCAGAATTCCTTTCCTGGGCACCATCCAGATATCACATTCGTAGCATGCGGGTACTGCTTTCCTCTTAAGCTCTGCATTCGAAGCCTGCGTCAAGGTGTTCCTTTTGGGATAGAATCTCGTGGAGATGCTGCTGGAGACGGCCTGTGCTTCTACTCTCTTTCAGAATTCTGCCAGAATTCCATTCCTGGGCAACATCCAGATATCACATTCGTAGAATGCGAGTACTAGTTTGCTCCTAAGCTGTGAATTCGCAGGCAGCTACAAGGTGTTCCTTTTGTGGATAGACTGTCGTGGAGATGCTGCTGAAGTCGGCCTCTGCTTCTATGCTCTTTGAGAAGGCTGTCAGAATTCATTTCCTGTGCACCATCCAGATATCAAATTCGTAGCATGCGGGTACTGCTTTCCTCCTAAGCTCTGTATTCACAGCCAGCTTCAAGGAGTTCCTTTTGTGGATAGACTCTCGTGGAGGTGCTGCTGGAGACGGCCTGTGCTTCTATGCTCTTTCAGAATTGTGCCTGTATTCCATTCCTGGGCACCATCTAGATATAACATTCGTAGCATGCGGGTACTGCTTTCCTCCTAGGCTCTGCATTGGAAGGCAGCTTAAAGGTGTTCCTTTTGTGGATAGACTCTCGTGGAGATGCTGCTGAAGTCGACCTCTGCTTCTTTGCTCTTTGAGAAGGCTGTCAGAATTCCTTTCCTGTGCACCATCCAGATATCCCATTCGTAGAATGTGGGTACTAGTTTGCTCCTAAGCTGTCCATACGCAGGCAGCTACAAGGTGTTCC
The DNA here is from genome assembly GCF_026419965.1 of Kogia breviceps. NCBI lineage: Eukaryota > Metazoa > Chordata > Mammalia > Artiodactyla > Physeteridae > Kogia > Kogia breviceps. The sequence continues at coordinate 18,442,991 of NC_081322.1, read as the reverse complement.
TTTTGTGGATAGACGATCTTGGAGATGCTGCTGAAGTCACCCTCTGCTCCTATGCTCTTTGAGAAGGCTTTCAGAATTCCTTTCCTGTGCACCATCCAGATATCACATTCGTAGCATGCGGGTACTGCTTTCCTCCTATGCTCTGCCTTCGCAGCCAGCTTCAAGGTGTTCCTTTTGTGGAAAGACTCTCGTGAAGATGCTACTGAAGTCAGCCTCTGCTTCTATGTTCTGTGAGAAGGCTGTCAGAATTCCTTTCCTGTGCACCATCCAGATATCACATTCGTAGCATGCAGGTACTGCTTTCCTCCTAAGCTGTGCATTCGCAGGCAGCTACAACGTGTTCCTTTTGTGGATAGACTCTCGTGGAGATGCTGCTGGAGACGGGCTCTGCTTCTATGGTCTTTCCGAATTCTGCCAGAATTCCTTTCCTGGGCAACCTCCAGATATCACATTCGTAGCATGCGGGTCCTGCTTTCCTCCTAAGCTCTGTATTCGCAGCCAGCTTCAATGTGTTCCTTTTTTGGATACACTCTGGTGGAGATGCTGCTTAACTCGGCCTCTGATTCTATGCTCTTTGAGAAGCCTGTCAGATTTCCTTTCCTGTGCACCATCCAGATATCACATTCGTAGAATGCGGGTAGTAGTTTGCTCCTAAGCTGTGCATTCGCAGGCAGCTACAAGGTGTTCCTTTTGTGGATAGACTCTTGTTGAGATGTTGCTGAATTCGGCCTCTGCTTCTATGCTCTTTGAGAATTCTGCCAGAAGTCCTTTCCTGGGCACCATCCAGATATCAAATTCGTAGCATGCGGGTACTGCTTTCCTTCTAAGCTCTGCATTTTCAGCCAGCTTCTAGGTGTTCCTTTTGTGCATAGACACTTCTGGAGATGCTGCTGAAGTCAGCCTCTCCTTCTATGCTCTTTGAGAAGGCTGTCAGAATTCCTTTCCTGTGCACCATCCAGATATCACTTTCGTAGAATGCGGTTACCACTTTGCTCCTAAGCTGTGCATACGCAGGCAGCTACAAGGTGTTCCTTTTGTGGATAGACTCTCGTGGAGATGCTGCTGGAGACGGGCTCTGCTTCTATTGTCTTTCAGAATTCTGCCAGAATTCCTTTGCTGGGCAACATCCAGATATCACATTCGTAGCATGCAGGTACTGCTTTCCTCTTAAGCCCTGTATTCGCAGCCAGCTTCAAGGTGTTCCTTTTTTGGATAGACTCTCGTGGAGATGCTGCTGAAGTCGGCCTCTGCTTCTATGCTCTTTGAGAATTCTTGCGGAATTCCTTTCTTGGGCACCATCCAGATATCAAATTCGTAGCATGCGGGTACTGCTTTCCTCCTAAGCTCTGCATTCGCAGCCAGCTTCAAGGTGTTCCTTTTGTGGACAGACTCTCGTGGACATGCTGCTGAAGTCAGCCTCTGCTTCTATGCACTTTGAGAAGGCTGTCAGATTTCCTTTCCTGTGTCCATCCAGATATCACATTCGTAGAATGCGGGTAGTAGTTTGCTCCTAAGCTGTGCATACGCAGGCAGCTACAAGGTGTTCCTTTTTTGAATAGACTCCCGTGGAGATGCTGCTGAAGTCGGCCTCTGCTTCTATGCTCTTTGAGAAGGCTGTCAGATTTCCTTTCCTGGGCACCATCCAGATATCAAATTCGTAGCATGCGGGTACTGCTTTCCTCCTAAGCTCTGCATTTGCAGCCAGCTTCTCGGTGTTCCTTTAGTGCATAGACTCTCGTGGAGGTGTTGCTGAAGTCAGCCTCTGCTTCTATGCTCTTTGAGAAGGCTGTCAGAATTCCTTTCCTGTGCACCATCCAGATATCACATTCGTAGAATGCGGGTACTAGTTTGCTCCTAAGCTCTGCATTCGCAGCCAGCTTCAAGGAGTTCGTTTTGTGGATAGACTCTCGTGGAAGTGCTGCTGGAGACGGCCTCTGCTTCTATGCTCTTTCAGAATTCTACCACAATTCCATTCCTGGGCACCATCTAGATATAACGTTCGTAGCATGCGGGAACTGCTTTCCTCCTAGGCTCTGCATTCGCAGGCAGCTTAAAGGTGTTCCTTTTGTGGATAGACTCTCGTGGAGATGCTGCTGAAGTCAGCCTCTGCTTCTATGCACTTTGAGAAGGCTGTCAGAATTCCTTTCCTGTGCACCATCCAGAGATCACATTGGTAGAATGCGGGTACTAGTTTGCTCCTAAGCTGTGCATTCGCAGGCAGCTACAAGGTGTTCCTTTTGTGGATAGACTCTCGTGGAGATGCTGCTGAAGTCGGCCTCTGCTTCTATGCTCTTTGAGAAGGCTGTCAGAATTCCTTTCCTGTGCACCATCCAGAGATCACATTCGGAGAATGCGGGTACTAGTTTGCTCCTAAGCTGGGCATTCGCAGGCAGCTACAAGGTGTTCCTTTTCTGGATAGACTCTCGTGGAGACGCTGCTGAAGTCATCCTCTGCTTCTATGCTCTTTGAGAAGGCTGTCAGATTTCCTTTCCTGTGCACCATCCAGATATATAATTCGTAGAATTCGGGTACTAGTTTGCTCCTAAGCTGTGCATTCGCAGGCAGCTACAAGGTGTTCCTTTTGTGGATAGACTATCGTGGAGATGCTGCTGAAGTCACCCTCTGCTCCTATGCACTTTGAGAAGCCTGTCAGAATTCCTTTCCTGTGCACCATCCAGGTATGACATTCGTAGCATTCGGGTACTGCTTTCCTCCTAAGCTCTGCATACGCAGGCTGCGTCAAGGTGTTCCTTTTGTGGATAGACTCTCGTGGAGATGCTACTGAAGTAAGCCTCTGCTTCTATGTTCTTTGAGAAGGCTGTCAGAATTCCTTTCCTGTGCACCATCCAGAGATCACATTCGTAGAATGCGGGTACTAGTTTGCTCCTAAGCTGTGCATACGCAGGCAGCTACAAGGTGTTCCTTTTGTGGATAGACTATCGTGGAGATGCTGCTGGAGACGGGCTCTGCTTCTATGCTCTTTGAGAAGGCTGTTAGAATTCCTTTCCTGGGCACCATCCAGATATCACATTCGTAGCATGCGGGTACTGCTTTCCTCTTAAGCTCTGCATTCGCAGCCTGCGTCAAGGTGTTCCTTTTGTGGATAGACTCTCGTGGATGTGCTGCTGGAGACGGCCTGTGCTTCTACTCTCTTTCAGAATTCTGCCAGAATTCCATTCCTGGGCAACATCCAGATATCACATTCGTAGTATGCGGGTACTGCTTTCCTCCTAAACTGTGCATTCGCAGGCAGCTACAACGTGTTCCTTTTGTGGATAGACTCTCGTGGAGATGCTGCTGGAGACGGGCTCTGCTTCTATGGTCTTTCAGAATTCTGCCAGAATTCCTTTCCTGGGCAACATCCAGATATCACATTCGTAGCATACGCGTACTGCTTTCCTCCTAAGCTCTGTATTCGCAGCCAGCTTCAAGGTGTTCCTTTTGTGGATAGTCTCTCGTGGAGATGCTGCTGAAGTCCGCCTCTGCTTCTATGCTCTTTGAGAAGGCTGTCAGATTTCCTTTCCTGTGCACCATCCAGATATCACATTCGTAGAATGCGGGTAGTAGTTTTATCCTAAGCTGTGCATTCGCAGGCAGCTACAAGGTGTTCCTTTTGTGGATAGACTCTCGTGGAGATGCTGCTGGAGACGGCCTGTGCTTCTATGCTCTTTCAGAATTCTGCCAGAATTCCATTCCTGGGCACCATCTAGATATAACATTCGTAGCATGCGGGTACTGCTTTCCTCCTAGGCTCTGCATTGGCAGGCACCTTAAAGGTGTTCCTTTGGTGGATAGACTCTCGTGGAGATGCTGCTGAAGTCAGCCTCTGCTACTATGCACTTTGAGAAGGCCGTCAGAATTCCTTTCCTGGGCACCATTCAGATATCACATTCGTAGCATGCGGGTACTGCTTTCTTCCTAAGCTCTTCATTCGCAGCCAGCTTCAAGGTGTTCCTTTTGTGGATAGACTCGCGTGAAGATGCTACTGAAGTCAGCCTCTGCTTCAATGTTCTTTGAGAAGGCTGTCAGAATTCCTTTCCTGTGCACCATCCAGATATCAAATTCGTAGCATGCGGGTACTGCTTTCCTCCTAAACTGTGCATTCGCAGGCAGCTACAAGGTGTTCCTTTTGTGGATACACTCTCGTGGAGATGCTGCTGAAGTCACCCTCTGCTTCTATGCTCTTTGAGAAGGCTGTCAGAATTCCTTTCCTGTGCATCATCCAGATATCAAATTCGTAGCATGCGGGTACTGCTTTCCTCCTAAGCTCTGCATTCGCAGCCAGCTTCAAGGAGTTCCTTTTGTGGATAGACTCTCGTGGAGATGCTGCTGAAGTCAGCCTCTGCTTCTATGCACTTTGAGAAGGCTGTCAGAATTCCTTTCCTGTGCACCATCCAGATATCACATTCGTAGCATGCAGGTACTGCTTTCCTCCTATACTGTGCATTCGCAGGCAGCTACAACGTGTTCCTTTTGTGGATAGACTGTCGTGGAGATGCTGCTGGAGACGGGCTCTGCTTCTATGCTCTTTCTGAATTCTGCCAGAATTCCTTACCTGGGCACCATCCAGGTATCACATTCGTAGCATGCGGGTACTGCTTTCCTCCTATGCTCTTCTTTTGCAGCCAGCTTCAAGGTGTTCCTTTTTTGGAGAGACTCTCGTGGAGATGCTGCTGAATTCGGCCTCTGCTTCTATACTCTTTGAGAATTCTTCCAGAATTCCTTTCCTGGGCACCATCCAGATATCAAATTCGTAGCATGCGGTTACTGCTTTCCTACTAAGCTCTGCATTCGCAGCCACCTTCAAGATTTTCCTTTTGTGGATAGACTCTCGTGGAGATGCTGGTGGAGACGGGATCGGCTTCTATGATCTTTCTGAATTCTGCCAGAATTCCTTTCCTGGGCACCATCCAGATATCACATTCGTAGCATGCGGGTACTGCTTTCCTCCTAAGCTCTGCCTTCGCAGCCAGCTTCAAGGTATTCCTTTTGTGGATACTCTCGTGAAGATGCTACTGAAGTCAGCCTCTGCTTCAATGTTCTTTGAGAAGGCTGTCAGAATTCCTTTCCTGTGCACCATCCAGATATCACATTCGTAGCATGCAGGTACTGCTTTCCTCCTAAACTGTGCATTCGCAGGCAGCTACAACGTGTTCCTTTGTGGATAGACTCTCGTGGAGCTGCTGCTGGAGACGGGCTCTGCTTCTATGGTCTTTCAGAATTCTGCCAGAATTCCCTTCCTGGGCAACATCCAGATATCACATTCGTAGCATGCGGGTACTGCTTTCCTCCTAAACTCTGTATTCGCAGCCAGCTTCAAGGTGTTCCTTTTGTGGATAGACTCTCGTGGAGATGCTGCTGAAGTCATCCTCTGCTTCTATGCTCTTTGAGAAGGCTGTCAGATTTCCTTTCCTGGGCACCATCCAGATATCACATTCGTAGAATGCGGGTAGTTGTTTTCTCCTAAGCTGTGCATTCGCAGGCAGCTTCAAGGTGTTCCTTTTGTGGATAGACACTCGTGGAGATGCTGCTGAAGTCACCCTCTGCTTCTATGCTCTTTGAGAAAGCTGTCAGAATTCCTTTCCTGTGCATCATCCAGATATCAAATTCGTAGCATGCGGGTACTGCTTTCCTGCTAAGCTCTGCATTCGCAGCCAGCTTCAAGGAGTTCCTTTTGTGGATAGACTCTCGTGGAGGTGCTGCTGGAGACGGCCTGTGCTTCTATGCTCTTTCAGAATTCTGCCAGAATTCCATTCCTGGCCACCATCTAGATATAACATTCGTAGCATGCTGGTACTGCTTTCCTCCTAGGCTCTGCATTGGCAGGCAGCTTAAAAGTGTTCCTTTTGTGGATAGACTCTCGTGGAGATGCTGCTGAAGTCAGCCTCTGCTTCTATGCTCTTTGAGAAGGCTGTCAGATTTCCTTTCCTGTGCACCATCCAGAGATCACATTCGTAGAATGCGGGTACCAGTTTGCTCCTAAGCTGTGCATTAGCAGGCAGCTACAAGGTGTTCCTTTTGTGGATAGACTCTCGTGGAGATGCTGGTGGAGACGGGCTCTGCTTCTATGCTCTTTCTGAATTCTGCCAGAATTCCTTTCCTGGGCACCATCCAGATATCACATTCGTAGCATGCGGGTACTGCTTTCCTCCTATGCTCTGCTTTTGCAGCCAGCTTCAAGGTGTTCCTTTTTTGGATAGATTCTCGTGGAGATGCTGCTGAAATCGGCCTCTGCTTCTATACTCTTTGAGAATTCTTCCAGTATTCCTTTCCTGGGCACCATCCAGATATAAAATTCGTAGCATGCGGGATCTGCTTTCCTCCTAAGCTCTGCATTCGCAGCCAGCTTCAAGATGTTCCTTTTGTGGATAAACTCTCGTGGAGATGCTGCTGAAATCAGACTCTGCTTCTATGCTCTTTGAGAAGGCTGTCAGATTTCCTTTCCTGTGCACCATCTAGATATCACATTCGTAGAATGCGGGTAGTAGTTTTCTCCTAAGCTGTGCATACGCAGGCAGCTACAAGGTGTTCCTTTTGTGGATAGACTCTCGTGGAGATGCTGCTGAAGTCACCCTATGCTTCTATGCCCTTTGAGAAGGCTGTCAGAATTCCTTTCCTGTGCACCATCCAGATATCACATTCGTAGCATGCGGTTACTGCTTTCCTCCTATGCTCTGCATTCACAGCCAGCTTCAAGGAGTTCCTTTTGTGGATAGACTCTCGTGGAGGTGCTGCTGGAGACCGCCTGTGCTTCTATGCTCTTTGGGAATTCTGCCAGAATTACTTTCCTGTGCACCATGCAGATATCAAATTCGTAGCATGAGGGTACTGCTTTCCTCCTAGGCTCTGCATTCGCAGGCAGCTTAAAGGTGTTCCTTTGTGGATAGACTCTCGTGGAGATGCTGCTGAAGTCAGCCTCTGTTTCTATGCACTTTGAGAAGGCTGTCAGAATTCCTTTCCTGTGCACCATCCAGAGATCACCTTCGTAAAATGCGGGTACCAGTTTGCTCCTAAGCTCTGCATTAGCAGGCAGCTACAAGGTGTTCCTTTTGTGGATAGACTCTCGTAGAGATGATGTTGGAGACGGGCTCTGCTTCTATGCTCTTTCTGAATTCTGCCAGAATTCCTTTCCTGGGCACCATCCAGATATCACATTCGTAGCATGCGGGTACTGCTTTCCTCCTAAGCTCTGTATACACAGCCAGCTTCAAGGTGTTCCTTTTTTGGATAGTCTCTCGTGGAGATGCTGCTGAAGTCGGCCTCTGCTTCCATGCTCTTTGAGAAGGCTGTCAGAATTCCTATCCTGTGCACCATCCAGATATCACATTCGTAGCATGCGGGTACTGCTTTCCTCCTATGCTCTGCATTCGCAGCCAGCTTCAAGGTGTTCCTTTTGTGGATAGACTCTCGTGGGGATGCTGCTGAAGTCAGCCCTGCTTGTATGCACTTTGAGAAGGCTGTCAGAATTCCTTTCCCGTGCACCATCCAGAGATCACATTCGTAGAATGCGGGTAGCAGTTTGCTCCTAAGCTGTGCATTAGCAGGCAGCTACAAGGTGTTCCTTTTGTGGATAGACTCTCGTGGAGATGCTGGTGGAGACGGGGTCTGCTTCTATGCTCTTTCTAAATTCTGCCAGAATTCCTTTCCTGGGCACCATCCAGATATCACATTCGTAGCATGCGTGTACTGCTTTCCTCCTAAGCTCTGCATTCGCAGCCAGCTTCAAGGTGTTCCTTTTTTGGATAGACTCTCGTGGAGATGCTCCTGAAGTCAGCCTCTGCTTCTATGCTCTTTGAGAAGACTGTCAGATTTCCTTTCCTGTGCACCATCCAGATATCACATTCGTAGAATGCGGGTAGTAGTTTGCTCCTAAGCTGTGCATTCGCAGGCAGCTACAAGGTGTTCCTTTTGTGGATAGAATCTCGTGGAGATGCTGCTGAAGTCGGCCTCTGCCTCTAGGCTCTTTGAGAATTCTGCCAGAATTCCTTTCCTGGGCACCATCCAGATATCAAATTCGTAGCATGCGGGTACTTCTTTCCTCCTAAGCTCTGCATTTTCAGCCAGCTTCTAGGCGTTCCTTTTGTGTATAGACTCTTCGGGAGATGCTGCTGAAGTTCGCCTCTGCTTCTATGCTCTTAGAGAAGGCTGTCAGAATTCCTTTCCTGTGCACCATCCAGGTATCCCATTCGTAGAATGTGGGTACTAGTTTGCTCCTAAGCTGTGCATACGCAGGCAGCTACAAGGTGTTCCTTTTGTGGATAGACTATCGTGGAGATGCTGCTGAAGTCACCCTCTGCTCCTATGCTCTTTGAGAAGGCTGTCAGAATTCCTTTCCTGTGCACCATCCAGATATCACATTCGTAGCATGCGGGTACTGCTTTCCTCCTATGCTCTGCTTTTGCAGCCAGCTTCAAAGTGTTCCTTTTTTGGATATACTCTCGTGGAGATGCTGCTGAAATCGGCCGCTGCTTCTATTCTCTTTGAGAATTCTTCCAGAATTCCTTTCCTGGGCACCATCCAGATATCAAATTCGTAGCATGCGGGTACTGCTTTCCTCCTAAGCTCTGCAATCGCAGCCAGCTTCAAGGAGTTCCTTTTGTGGATAGACTCTCATGGAGGTGCTGCTGGAGACGGCCTGTGCTTCTATGCTCTTTCAGAATTCTGCCAGAATTCCATTCCTGGCCACCATCTAGATATAACATTCGTAGCATGCGGGTACTGATTTCCTCCTAGGCTCTGCATTGGCAGGCAGCTTAAAGGTGTTCCTTTTGTGGATAGACTCTCGTGGAGATGCGGCTGAAGTCAGCCTCTGCTTCTATGCACTTTGAGAAGGCTGTCAGAATTCCTTTCCTGTGCACCATCCAGATATCACATTCGTAGCATGCAGGTACTGCTTTCCTCCTATACTGTGCATTCGCAGGCAGCTACAACTTGTTCCTTTTGTGGATAGACTCTCGTGGAGATGCTGCTGGAGACGGGCTCTGCTTCTATGCTCTTTCTGAATTCTGCCAGAATTCCTTTCCTGGGCACCATCCAGGTATCACATTCGTAGCATGCGGGTACTGCTTTCCTCCTATGCTCTGCTTTTGCAGCCAGCTTCAAGGTGTTCCTTTTGTGGATAGACTCTCGTGGAGATGCTGGTGGAGACGGGATCGGCTTCTATGATCTTTCTGAATTCTGCCAGAATTCCTTTCCTGGGCACCATCCAGATATCACATTCGTAGCATGCGGGTACTTCTTTCCTCCTAAGCTCTGCCTTCGCAGCCAGCTTCAAGGTATTCCTTTTTTGGATAGACTCTCGTGAAGTTGCTACTGAAGTCAGCCTCTGCTTCAATGTTCTTTGAGATGGCTGTCAGAATTCCTTTCCTGTGCACCATCCAGATATCACATTCGTAGCATGCAGGTACTGCTTTCCTCCTAAACTGTGCATTCGCAGGCAGCTACAACGTGTTCCTTTGTGGATAGACTCTCGTGGAGCTGCTGCTGGAGACGGGCTCTGCTTCTATGGTCTTTCAGAATTCTGCCAGAATTCCTTTCCTGGGCAACATCCAGATATCACATTCGTAGCATGCGGGTACTGCTTTCCTCCTAAGCTCTGTATTCGCAGCCAGCTTCAAGGTGTTCCTTTTGTGGATAGACTCTCGTGGAGATGCTGCTGAAGTCATCCTCTGCTTCTATGCTCTTTGAGAAGGCTGTCAGAATTCCTTTCCTGTGCATCATCCAGATATCAAATTCGTAGCATGCGGGTACTGCTTTCCTGCTAAGCTCTGCATTCGCAGCCAGCTTCAAGGAGTTCCTTTTGTGGATAGACTCTCGTGGAGGTGCTGCTGGAGACGGCCTGTGCTTCTATGCTCTTTCAGAATTCTGCCAGAATTCCATTCCTGGCCACCATCTAGATATAATATTCGTAGCATGCGGGTACTGCTTTCCTCCTAGGCTCTGCATTGGCAGGCAGCTTAAAGGTGTTCCTTTTGTGGATAGACTCTCGTGGAGATGCTGCTGAAGTCAGCCTCTGCTTCTATGCACTTTGAGAAGGCTGTCAGAATTCCTTTCCTGTGCACCATCCAGAGATCACATTCGTAGCATGCGGGTACCAGTTTGCTCCTAAGCTGTGCATTAGCAGGCAGCTACAAGGTGTTCCTTTTTTGGATAGACTCTCGTGGAGATGCTGCTGGAGACGGGCTCTGCTTCTATGCTCTTTCTGAATTCTGCCAGAATTCCTTTCCTGGGCACCATCCAGGTATCACATTCGTAGCATGCGTGTACTGCTTTCCTCCTATGCTCTGCTTTTGCAGCCAGCTTCAAGGTGTTCCTTTTTTGGATAGATTCTCGTGGAGATGCTGCTGAAATCGGCCTCTGCTTCTGTACTCTTTGAGAATTCTTCCAGAATTCCTTTCCTGGGCACCATCCAGATATCAAATTCGTAGCATGCGGGTACTGCTTTCCTCCTAAGCTCTGCATTCGCAGGCAGCTTCAAGATGTTCCTTTTGTGGATAAACTCTCGTGGAGATGCTGCTGAAATCAGACTCTGCTTCTATGCTCTTTGAGAAGGCTGTCAGATTTCCTTTCCTGTGCACCATCTAGATATCACATTCGTAGAATGCGCGTAGTGGTTTTCTCCTAAGCTGTGCATACGCAGGCAGCTACAAGGTGTTCCTTTTGTAGATAGACTCTCGTGGAGATGCTGCTGAAGTCACCCTATGCTTCTATGCCCTTTGAGAAGGCTGTCAGAATTCCTTTCCTGTGCACCATCCAGATATCACATTCGTAGCATGCGGGTACTGCTTTCCTCCTAGGCTCTGCATTCGCAGGCAGCTTAAAGGTGTTCCTTTGTGGATAGAGTCTCGTGGAGATGCTGCTGGAGACCGCCTGTGCTTCTATGCTCTTTGAGAATTCTGCCAGAATTACTTTCCTGTGCACCATCCAGATATCAAATTCGTAGCATGCGGGTATGATTTCCTCCTAGGCTCTGCATTGGCAGCCAGCTTCAAGGTGTTCCTTTTGTGGATAGACTCTCGTGGAGATGCTGCTGAAGTCAGCCTCTGCTTCTATGCACTTTGAGAAGGCTGTCAGTATTCCTTTCCTGTGCACCATCCAGAGATCACCTTCGTAGAATGCGGGTACCAGTTTGCTCCTAAGCTGTGCATTAGCAGGCAGCTACAAGGTGTTCCTTTTGTGGATAGACTCTCGTAGAGATGCTGTTGGAGACGGGCTCTGCTTCTATGCTCTTTCTGAATTCTGCCAGAATTCCTTTCCTGGGCACCATCCAGGTATCACATTCGTAGCATGCGGGTACTGCTTTCCTCCTAAGCTCTGTATACACAGCCAGCTTCAAGGTGTTCCTTTTTTGGATAGGCTCTCGTGGAGATGCTGCTGAAGTCGGCCTCTGCTTCCATGCTCTTTGAGAAGGCTGTCAGAATTCCTATCCTGTGCACCATCCAGATATCACATTCGTAGCATGCGGGTACTGCTTTGCTCCTATGCTCTGCATTCGCAGCCAGCTTCAAGGTGTTCCTTTTGTGGATAGACTCTCGTGGAGATGCTGCTGAAGTCAGCCCTGCTTGTATGCACTTTGAGAAGGCTGTCAGAATTCCTTTCCCGTGCACCATCCAGAGATCACATTCGTAGAATGCGGGTAGCAGTTTGCTCCTATGCTGTGCATTAGCAGGCAGCTACAAGGTGTTCCTTTTGTGGATAGACTCTCGTGGAGATGCTGGTGGAGACGGGCTCTGCTTCTATGCTCTTTCTGAATTCTGCCTGAATTCCTTTCCTGGGCACCATCCAGATATCACATTCGTAGCATGCGTGTACTGCTTTCCTCCTAAACTCTGCATTCGCAGCCAGCTTCAAGGTGTTCCTTTTGTGGATAGACTCTCGTGGAGATGCTGCTGAAGTCAGCCTCTGCTTCTATGCTCTTTGAGAAAACTGTCAGATTTCCTTTCCTGTGCACCATCCAGATATCACATTCGTAGAATGCGGGTAGTAGTTTGCTCCTAAGCTGTGCATTCGCAGGCAGCTACAAGGTGTTCCTTTTGTGGATAGAATCTCGTGGAGATGCTGCTGAAGTCGGCATCTGCCTCTATGCTCTTTGAGAATTCTGCCAGAATTCCTTTCCTGGGCACCATCCAGATATCAAATTCGTAGCATGCGTGTACTTCTTTCCTCCTAAGCTCTGCATTTTCAGCCAGCTTCTAGGAGTTCCTTTTGTGTATAGACTCTTCGGGAGATGCTGCTGAAGTTCGCCTCTGCTTCTATGCTCTTTGAGAATGCTGTCAGAATTCCTTTCCTGTGCACCATCCAGGTATCCCATTCGTAGAATGTGGGTACTAGTTTGCTCCTAAGCTGTGCATACGCAGGCAGCTACAAGGTGTTCCTTTTGTGGATAGACTATCGTGGAGATGCTGCTGAAGTCACCCTCTGCTCCTATGCTCTTTGAGAAGGCTGTCAGAATTCCTTTCCTGTGCACCATCCAGATATCACATTCGTAGCATGCGGGTACTGCTTTCCTCCTATGCTCTGCTTTTGCAGCCAGCTTCAAGGTGTTCCTTTTTTGGATAGACTCTCGTGGAGATGCTGCTGAAATCGGCCGCTGCTTCTATTCTCTTTGAGAATTCTTCCAGAATTCCTTTCCTGGGCACCATCCAGATATCAAATTCGTAGCATGCGGGTACTGCTTTCCTCCTAAGCTCTGCATTCGCAGCCAGCTTCAAGGAGTTCCTTTTGTGGATAGACTCTCATGGAGGTGCTGCTGGAGACGGCCTGTGCTTCTATGCTCTTTCAGAATTCTGCCAGAATTCCATTCCTGGCCACCATCTAGATATAACATTCGTAGCATGCGGGTATGATTTCCTCCTATGCTCTGCATTGGCAGCCAGCTTCAAGGTGTTCCTTTTGTGGATAGACTCTCGTGGAGATGCTGCTGAAGTCAGCCTCTGCTTCTATGCACTTTGAGAAGGCTGTCAGAATTCCTTTCCTGTGCACCATCCAGATATCACATTCGTAGCATGCAGGTACTGCTTTCCTCCTATACTGTGCATTCGCAGGCAGCTACAACGTGTTCCTTTTGTGGATAGACTCTCGTGGAGATGCTGGTGGAGACGGGCTCTGCTTCTATGCTCTTTCTGAATTCTGCCAGAATTCCTTTCCTGGGCACCATCCAGGTATCACATTCGTAGCATGCGGTTACTGCTTTCCTCCTATGCTCTGCTTTTGCAGCCAGCTTCAAGGTGTTCCTTTTTTGGATAGACTCTCGTGGAGATGCTGCTGAATTCGGCCTCTGCTTCTATACTCTTTGAGAATTCTTCCAGAATTCCTTTCCTGGGCACCATCCAGATATCAAATTCGTAGAATGCGGTTACTGCTTTCCTACTAAGCTCTGCATTCGCAGCCAGCTTCAAGATGTTCCTTTTGTGGATAGACTCTCGTGGAGATGCTGGTGGAGACGGGATCGGCTTCTATGATCTTTCTGAATTCTGCCAGAATTCCTTTCCTGGGCACCATCCAGGTATCACATTCGTAGCATGCGGGTACTGCTTTCCTCCTAAGCTCTGCCTTCGCAGCCAGCTTCAAGGTATTCCTTTTGTGGATAGACTCTCGTGAAGATGCTACTGAAGTCAGCCTCTACTTCAATGTTCGTTGAGAAGGCTGTCAGAATTCCTTTCCTGTGCACCATCCAGATATCACATTCATAGCATGCAGGTACTGCTTTCCTCCTAAACTGTGCATTCGCAGGCAGCTACAACGTGTTCCTTTGTGGATAGACTCTCGTGGAGCTGCTGCTGGAGACGGCCTGTGCTTCTATGCTCTTTCAGAATTCTGCCAGAATTCCATTCCTGGCCACCATCTAGATATAACATTCGTAGCATGCTGGTACTGCTTTCCTCCTAGGCTCTGCATTGGCAGGCAGCTTAAAAGTGTTCCTTTTGTGGATAGACTCTCGTGGAGATGCTGCTGAAGTCAGCCTCTGCTTCTATGCTCTTTGAGAAGGCTGTCAGATTTCCTTTCCTGTGCACCATCCAGAGATCACATTCGTAGAATGCGGGTACCAGTTTGCTCCTAAGCTGTGCATTAGCAGGCAGCTACAAGGTGTTCCTTTTGTGGATAGACTCTCGTGGAGATGCTGGTGGAGACGGGCTCTGCTTCTATGCTCTTTCTGAATTCTGCCAGAATTCCTTTCCTGGGCACCATCCAGATATCACATTCGTAGCATGCGGGTACTGCTTTCCTCCTATGCTCTGCTTTTGCAGCCAGCTTCAAGGTGTTCCTTTTTTGGATAGATTCTCGTGGAGATGCTGCTGAAATCGGCCTCTGCTTCTATACTCTTTGAGAATTCTTCCAGTATTCCTTTCCTGGGCACCATCCAGATATAAAATTCGTAGCATGCGGGATCTGCTTTCCTCCTAAGCTCTGCATTCGCAGCCAGCTTCAAGATGTTCCTTTTGTGGATAAACTCTCGTGGAGATGCTGCTGAAATCAGACTCTGCTTCTATGCTCTTTGAGAAGGCTGTCAGATTTCCTTTCCTGTGCACCATCTAGATATCACATTCGTAGAATGCGGGTAGTAGTTTTCTCCTAAGCTGTGCATACGCAGGCAGCTACAAGGTGTTCCTTTTGTGGATAGACTCTCGTGGAGATGCTGCTGAAGTCACCCTATGCTTCTATGCCCTTTGAGAAGGCTGTCAGAATTCCTTTCCTGTGCACCATCCAGATATCACATTCGTAGCATGCGGTTACTGCTTTCCTCCTATGCTCTGCATTCACAGCCAGCTTCAAGGAGTTCCTTTTGTGGATAGACTCTCGTGGAGGTGCTGCTGGAGACCGCCTGTGCTTCTATGCTCTTTGGGAATTCTGCCAGAATTACTTTCCTGTGCACCATGCAGATATCAAATTCGTAGCATGAGGGTACTGCTTTCCTCCTAGGCTCTGCATTCGCAGGCAGCTTAAAGGTGTTCCTTTGTGGATAGACTCTCGTGGAGATGCTGCTGAAGTCAGCCTCTGTTTCTATGCACTTTGAGAAGGCTGTCAGAATTCCTTTCCTGTGCACCATCCAGAGATCACCTTCGTAAAATGCGGGTACCAGTTTGCTCCTAAGCTCTGCATTAGCAGGCAGCTACAAGGTGTTCCTTTTGTGGATAGACTCTCGTAGAGATGATGTTGGAGACGGGCTCTGCTTCTATGCTCTTTCTGAATTCTGCCAGAATTCCTTTCCTGGGCACCATCCAGATATCACATTCGTAGCATGCGGGTACTGCTTTCCTCCTAAGCTCTGTATACACAGCCAGCTTCAAGGTGTTCCTTTTTTGGATAGTCTCTCGTGGAGATGCTGCTGAAGTCGGCCTCTGCTTCCATGCTCTTTGAGAAGGCTGTCAGAATTCCTATCCTGTGCACCATCCAGATATCACATTCGTAGCATGCGGGTACTGCTTTCCTCCTATGCTCTGCATTCGCAGCCAGCTTCAAGGTGTTCCTTTTGTGGATAGACTCTCGTGGGGATGCTGCTGAAGTCAGCCCTGCTTGTATGCACTTTGAGAAGGCTGTCAGAATTCCTTTCCCGTGCACCATCCAGAGATCACATTCGTAGAATGCGGGTAGCAGTTTGCTCCTAAGCTGTGCATTAGCAGGCAGCTACAAGGTGTTCCTTTTGTGGATAGACTCTCGTGGAGATGCTGGTGGAGACGGGGTCTGCTTCTATGCTCTTTCTAAATTCTGCCAGAATTCCTTTCCTGGGCACCATCCAGATATCACATTCGTAGCATGCGTGTACTGCTTTCCTCCTAAGCTCTGCATTCGCAGCCAGCTTCAAGGTGTTCCTTTTTTGGATAGACTCTCGTGGAGATGCTCCTGAAGTCAGCCTCTGCTTCTATGCTCTTTGAGAAGACTGTCAGATTTCCTTTCCTGTGCACCATCCAGATATCACATTCGTAGAATGCGGGTAGTAGTTTGCTCCTAAGCTGTGCATTCGCAGGCAGCTACAAGGTGTTCCTTTTGTGGATAGAATCTCGTGGAGATGCTGCTGAAGTCGGCCTCTGCCTCTAGGCTCTTTGAGAATTCTGCCAGAATTCCTTTCCTGGGCACCATCCAGATATCAAATTCGTAGCATGCGGGTACTTCTTTCCTCCTAAGCTCTGCATTTTCAGCCAGCTTCTAGGCGTTCCTTTTGTGTATAGACTCTTCGGGAGATGCTGCTGAAGTTCGCCTCTGCTTCTATGCTCTTAGAGAAGGCTGTCAGAATTCCTTTCCTGTGCACCATCCAGGTATCCCATTCGTAGAATGTGGGTACTAGTTTGCTCCTAAGCTGTGCATACGCAGGCAGCTACAAGGTGTTCCTTTTGTGGATAGACTATCGTGGAGATGCTGCTGAAGTCACCCTCTGCTCCTATGCTCTTTGAGAAGGCTGTCAGAATTCCTTTCCTGTGCACCATCCAGATATCACATTCGTAGCATGCGGGTACTGCTTTCCTCCTATGCTCTGCTTTTGCAGCCAGCTTCAAAGTGTTCCTTTTTTGGATATACTCTCGTGGAGATGCTGCTGAAATCGGCCGCTGCTTCTATTCTCTTTGAGAATTCTTCCAGAATTCCTTTCCTGGGCACCATCCAGATATCAAATTCGTAGCATGCGGGTACTGCTTTCCTCCTAAGCTCTGCAATCGCAGCCAGCTTCAAGGAGTTCCTTTTGTGGATAGACTCTCATGGAGGTGCTGCTGGAGACGGCCTGTGCTTCTATGCTCTTTCAGAATTCTGCCAGAATTCCATTCCTGGCCACCATCTAGATATAACATTCGTAGCATGCGGGTACTGATTTCCTCCTAGGCTCTGCATTGGCAGGCAGCTTAAAGGTGTTCCTTTTGTGGATAGACTCTCGTGGAGATGCGGCTGAAGTCAGCCTCTGCTTCTATGCACTTTGAGAAGGCTGTCAGAATTCCTTTCCTGTGCACCATCCAGATATCACATTCGTAGCATGCAGGTACTGCTTTCCTCCTATACTGTGCATTCGCAGGCAGCTACAACTTGTTCCTTTTGTGGATAGACTCTCGTGGAGATGCTGCTGGAGACGGGCTCTGCTTCTATGCTCTTTCTGAATTCTGCCAGAATTCCTTTCCTGGGCACCATCCAGGTATCACATTCGTAGCATGCGGGTACTGCTTTCCTCCTATGCTCTGCTTTTGCAGCCAGCTTCAAGGTGTTCCTTTTGTGGATAGACTCTCGTGGAGATGCTGGTGGAGACGGGATCGGCTTCTATGATCTTTCTGAATTCTGCCAGAATTCCTTTCCTGGGCACCATCCAGATATCACATTCGTAGCATGCGGGTACTTCTTTCCTCCTAAGCTCTGCCTTCGCAGCCAGCTTCAAGGTATTCCTTTTTTGGATAGACTCTCGTGAAGTTGCTACTGAAGTCAGCCTCTGCTTCAATGTTCTTTGAGATGGCTGTCAGAATTCCTTTCCTGTGCACCATCCAGATATCACATTCGTAGCATGCAGGTACTGCTTTCCTCCTAAACTGTGCATTCGCAGGCAGCTACAACGTGTTCCTTTGTGGATAGACTCTCGTGGAGCTGCTGCTGGAGACGGGCTCTGCTTCTATGGTCTTTCAGAATTCTGCCAGAATTCCTTTCCTGGGCAACATCCAGATATCACATTCGTAGCATGCGGGTACTGCTTTCCTCCTAAGCTCTGTATTCGCAGCCAGCTTCAAGGTGTTCCTTTTGTGGATAGACTCTCGTGGAGATGCTGCTGAAGTCATCCTCTGCTTCTATGCTCTTTGAGAAGGCTGTCAGAATTCCTTTCCTGTGCATCATCCAGATATCAAATTCGTAGCATGCGGGTACTGCTTTCCTGCTAAGCTCTGCATTCGCAGCCAGCTTCAAGGAGTTCCTTTTGTGGATAGACTCTCGTGGAGGTGCTGCTGGAGACGGCCTGTGCTTCTATGCTCTTTCAGAATTCTGCCAGAATTCCATTCCTGGCCACCATCTAGATATAATATTCGTAGCATGCGGGTACTGCTTTCCTCCTAGGCTCTGCATTGGCAGGCAGCTTAAAGGTGTTCCTTTTGTGGATAGACTCTCGTGGAGATGCTGCTGAAGTCAGCCTCTGCTTCTATGCACTTTGAGAAGGCTGTCAGAATTCCTTTCCTGTGCACCATCCAGAGATCACATTCGTAGCATGCGGGTACCAGTTTGCTCCTAAGCTGTGCATTAGCAGGCAGCTACAAGGTGTTCCTTTTTTGGATAGACTCTCGTGGAGATGCTGCTGGAGACGGGCTCTGCTTCTATGCTCTTTCTGAATTCTGCCAGAATTCCTTTCCTGGGCACCATCCAGGTATCACATTCGTAGCATGCGTGTACTGCTTTCCTCCTATGCTCTGCTTTTGCAGCCAGCTTCAAGGTGTTCCTTTTTTGGATAGATTCTCGTGGAGATGCTGCTGAAATCGGCCTCTGCTTCTGTACTCTTTGAGAATTCTTCCAGAATTCCTTTCCTGGGCACCATCCAGATATCAAATTCGTAGCATGCGGGTACTGCTTTCCTCCTAAGCTCTGCATTCGCAGGCAGCTTCAAGATGTTCCTTTTGTGGATAAACTCTCGTGGAGATGCTGCTGAAATCAGACTCTGCTTCTATGCTCTTTGAGAAGGCTGTCAGATTTCCTTTCCTGTGCACCATCTAGATATCACATTCGTAGAATGCGCGTAGTGGTTTTCTCCTAAGCTGTGCATACGCAGGCAGCTACAAGGTGTTCCTTTTGTAGATAGACTCTCGTGGAGATGCTGCTGAAGTCACCCTATGCTTCTATGCCCTTTGAGAAGGCTGTCAGAATTCCTTTCCTGTGCACCATCCAGATATCACATTCGTAGCATGCGGGTACTGCTTTCCTCCTAGGCTCTGCATTCGCAGGCAGCTTAAAGGTGTTCCTTTGTGGATAGAGTCTCGTGGAGATGCTGCTGGAGACCGCCTGTGCTTCTATGCTCTTTGAGAATTCTGCCAGAATTACTTTCCTGTGCACCATCCAGATATCAAATTCGTAGCATGCGGGTATGATTTCCTCCTAGGCTCTGCATTGGCAGCCAGCTTCAAGGTGTTCCTTTTGTGGATAGACTCTCGTGGAGATGCTGCTGAAGTCAGCCTCTGCTTCTATGCACTTTGAGAAGGCTGTCAGTATTCCTTTCCTGTGCACCATCCAGAGATCACCTTCGTAGAATGCGGGTACCAGTTTGCTCCTAAGCTGTGCATTAGCAGGCAGCTACAAGGTGTTCCTTTTGTGGATAGACTCTCGTAGAGATGCTGTTGGAGACGGGCTCTGCTTCTATGCTCTTTCTGAATTCTGCCAGAATTCCTTTCCTGGGCACCATCCAGGTATCACATTCGTAGCATGCGGGTACTGCTTTCCTCCTAAGCTCTGTATACACAGCCAGCTTCAAGGTGTTCCTTTTTTGGATAGGCTCTCGTGGAGATGCTGCTGAAGTCGGCCTCTGCTTCCATGCTCTTTGAGAAGGCTGTCAGAATTCCTATCCTGTGCACCATCCAGATATCACATTCGTAGCATGCGGGTACTGCTTTGCTCCTATGCTCTGCATTCGCAGCCAGCTTCAAGGTGTTCCTTTTGTGGATAGACTCTCGTGGAGATGCTGCTGAAGTCAGCCCTGCTTGTATGCACTTTGAGAAGGCTGTCAGAATTCCTTTCCCGTGCACCATCCAGAGATCACATTCGTAGAATGCGGGTAGCAGTTTGCTCCTATGCTGTGCATTAGCAGGCAGCTACAAGGTGTTCCTTTTGTGGATAGACTCTCGTGGAGATGCTGGTGGAGACGGGCTCTGCTTCTATGCTCTTTCTGAATTCTGCCTGAATTCCTTTCCTGGGCACCATCCAGATATCACATTCGTAGCATGCGTGTACTGCTTTCCTCCTAAACTCTGCATTCGCAGCCAGCTTCAAGGTGTTCCTTTTGTGGATAGACTCTCGTGGAGATGCTGCTGAAGTCAGCCTCTGCTTCTATGCTCTTTGAGAAAACTGTCAGATTTCCTTTCCTGTGCACCATCCAGATATCACATTCGTAGAATGCGGGTAGTAGTTTGCTCCTAAGCTGTGCATTCGCAGGCAGCTACAAGGTGTTCCTTTTGTGGATAGAATCTCGTGGAGATGCTGCTGAAGTCGGCATCTGCCTCTATGCTCTTTGAGAATTCTGCCAGAATTCCTTTCCTGGGCACCATCCAGATATCAAATTCGTAGCATGCGTGTACTTCTTTCCTCCTAAGCTCTGCATTTTCAGCCAGCTTCTAGGAGTTCCTTTTGTGTATAGACTCTTCGGGAGATGCTGCTGAAGTTCGCCTCTGCTTCTATGCTCTTTGAGAATGCTGTCAGAATTCCTTTCCTGTGCACCATCCAGGTATCCCATTCGTAGAATGTGGGTACTAGTTTGCTCCTAAGCTGTGCATACGCAGGCAGCTACAAGGTGTTCCTTTTGTGGATAGACTATCGTGGAGATGCTGCTGAAGTCACCCTCTGCTCCTATGCTCTTTGAGAAGGCTGTCAGAATTCCTTTCCTGTGCACCATCCAGATATCACATTCGTAGCATGCGGGTACTGCTTTCCTCCTATGCTCTGCTTTTGCAGCCAGCTTCAAGGTGTTCCTTTTTTGGATAGACTCTCGTGGAGATGCTGCTGAAATCGGCCGCTGCTTCTATTCTCTTTGAGAATTCTTCCAGAATTCCTTTCC
The DNA here is from genome assembly GCF_026419965.1 of Kogia breviceps. Lineage (NCBI taxonomy): Eukaryota > Metazoa > Chordata > Mammalia > Artiodactyla > Physeteridae > Kogia > Kogia breviceps. Next base: position 18,422,284 of record NC_081322.1, on the reverse strand, counting down.
TGGGCACCATCCAGATATCAAATTCGTAGCATGCGGGTACTGCTTTCCTCCTAAGCTCTGCATTCGCAGCCAGCTTCAAGGAGTTCCTTTTGTGGATAGACTCTCATGGAGGTGCTGCTGGAGACGGCCTGTGCTTCTATGCTCTTTCAGAATTCTGCCAGAATTCCATTCCTGGCCACCATCTAGATATAACATTCGTAGCATGCGGGTATGATTTCCTCCTATGCTCTGCATTGGCAGCCAGCTTCAAGGTGTTCCTTTTGTGGATAGACTCTCGTGGAGATGCTGCTGAAGTCAGCCTCTGCTTCTATGCACTTTGAGAAGGCTGTCAGAATTCCTTTCCTGTGCACCATCCAGATATCACATTCGTAGCATGCAGGTACTGCTTTCCTCCTATACTGTGCATTCGCAGGCAGCTACAACGTGTTCCTTTTGTGGATAGACTCTCGTGGAGATGCTGGTGGAGACGGGCTCTGCTTCTATGCTCTTTCTGAATTCTGCCAGAATTCCTTTCCTGGGCACCATCCAGGTATCACATTCGTAGCATGCGGTTACTGCTTTCCTCCTATGCTCTGCTTTTGCAGCCAGCTTCAAGGTGTTCCTTTTTTGGATAGACTCTCGTGGAGATGCTGCTGAATTCGGCCTCTGCTTCTATACTCTTTGAGAATTCTTCCAGAATTCCTTTCCTGGGCACCATCCAGATATCAAATTCGTAGAATGCGGTTACTGCTTTCCTACTAAGCTCTGCATTCGCAGCCAGCTTCAAGATGTTCCTTTTGTGGATAGACTCTCGTGGAGATGCTGGTGGAGACGGGATCGGCTTCTATGATCTTTCTGAATTCTGCCAGAATTCCTTTCCTGGGCACCATCCAGGTATCACATTCGTAGCATGCGGGTACTGCTTTCCTCCTAAGCTCTGCCTTCGCAGCCAGCTTCAAGGTATTCCTTTTGTGGATAGACTCTCGTGAAGATGCTACTGAAGTCAGCCTCTACTTCAATGTTCGTTGAGAAGGCTGTCAGAATTCCTTTCCTGTGCACCATCCAGATATCACATTCATAGCATGCAGGTACTGCTTTCCTCCTAAACTGTGCATTCGCAGGCAGCTACAACGTGTTCCTTTGTGGATAGACTCTCGTGGAGCTGCTGCTGGAGACGGGCTCTGCTTCTATGGTCTTTCAGAATTCTGCCAGAATTCCTTTCCTGGGCAACATCCAGATATCACATTCGTAGCATGCGGGTACTGCTTTCCTCCTAAGCTCTGTATTCGCAGCCAACTTCAAGGTGTTCCTTTTGTGGATAGACTCTCGTGGAGATGCTGCTGAAGTCATCCTCTGCTTCTATGCTCTTTGAGAAGGCTGTCAGAATTCCTTTCCTGTGCATCATCCAGATATCAAATTCGTAGCATGCGGGTACTGCTTTCCTGCTAAGCTCTGCATTCGCAGCCACCTTCAAGGAGTTCCTTTTGTGGATAGACTTTCGTGGAGGTGCTGCTGGAGACTGCCTGTGCTTCTATGCTCTTTCAGAATTCTGCCAGAATTCCATTCCTGGCCACCATCTAGATATCATATTCGTAGCATGCGGGTACTGCTTTCCTCCTAGGCTCTGCATTGGCAGGCAGCTTAAAGGTGTTCCTTTTGTGGATAGACTCTCGTGGAGATGCTGCTGAAGTCAGCCTCTGCTTCTATGCACTTTGAGAAGGCTGTCAGAATTCCTTTCCTGTGCACCATCCAGAGATCACATTCGTAGAATGCGGGTACCAGTTTGCTCCTAAGCTGTGCATTAGCAGGCAGCTACAAGGTGTTCCTTTTGTGGATAGACTCTCGTGGAGATGCTGGTGGAGACGGGCTCTGCTTCTATGCTCTTTCTGAATTCTGCCAGAATTCCTTTCCTGGGCACCATCCAGGTATCACATTCGTAGCATGCGGGTACTGCTTTCCTCCTATGCTCTGCTTTTGCAGCCAGCTTCAAGGTGTTCCTTTTTTGGATAGATTCTCGTGGAGATGCTGCTGAAATCGGCCTCTGCTTCTGTACTCTTTGAGAATTCTTCCAGAATTCCTTTCCTGGGCACCATCCAGATATCAAATTCGTAGCATGCGGGTACTGCTTTCCTCCTAAGCTCTGCATTCGCAGCCAGCTTCAAGATGTTCCTTTTGTGGATAAACTCTCGTGGAGATGCTGCTGAAATCAGACTCTGCTTCTATGCTCTTTGAGAAGGCTGTCAGATTTCCTTTCCTGTGCACCATCTAGATATCACATTCGTAGAATGCGGGTAGTAGTTTTCTCCTAAGCTGTGCATACGCAGGCAGCTACAAGGTGTTCCTTTTGTGGATAGACTCTCGTGGAGATGCTGCTGAAGTCACCCTATGCTTCTATGCCCTTTGAGAAGGCTGTCAGAATTCCTTTCCTGTGCACCATCCAGATATCACATTCGTAGCATGCGCGTACTGCTTTCCTCCAATGCTCTGCATTCGCATCCAGCTTCAAGGAGTTCCTTTTGTGGATATACTCTCGTGGAGGTGCTGCTGGAGACCGCCTGTGCTTCTATGCTCTTTGAGAATTCTGCCAGAATTACTTTCCTGTGCACCATCCAGATATCAAATTCGTAGCATGCGGGTACTGCTTTCCTCCTAGGCTCTGCATTCGCAGGCAGCTTAAAGGTGTTCCTTTGTGGATAGACTCTCGTGGAGATGCTGCTGAAGTCAGCCTCTGCTTCTATGCACTTTGAGAAGGCTGTCAGAATTCCTTTCCTGTGCACCATCCAGAGATCACCTTCGTAGAATGCGGGTACCAGTTTGCTCCTAAGCTGTGCATTAGCAGGCAGCTACAAGGTGTTCCTTTTGTGGATAGACTCTCGCAGAGATGCTGGTGGAGACGGGCTCTGCTTCTATGCTCTTTCTGAATTCTGCCAGAATTCCTTTCCTGGGCACCATCCAGGTATCACATTCGTAGCATGCGGGTACTGCTTTCCTCCTAAGCTCTGTATACACAGCCAGCTTCAAGGTGTTCCTTTTTTGGATAGGCTCTCGTGGAGATGCTGCTGAAGTCGGCCTCTGCTTCCATGCTCTTTGAGAAGGCTGTCAGAATTCCTATCCTGTGCACCATCCAGATATCACATTCGTAGCATGCGGGTACTGCTTTCCTCCTATGCTCTGCATTCGCAGCCAGCTTCAACGTGTTCCTTTTGTGGATAGACTCTCGTGGAGATGCTGCTGAAGTCAGCCCTGCTTGTATGCACTTTGAGAAGGCTGTCAGAATTCCTTTCCCGTGCACCATCCAGAGATCACATTCGTAGAATGCGGGTAGCAGTTTGCTCCTAAGCTGTGCATTAGCAGGCAGCTACAAGGTGTTCCTTTTGTGGATAGACTCTCGTGGAGATGCTGGTGGAGACGGGCTCTGCTTCTATGCTCTTTCTGAATTCTGCCAGAATTCCTTTCCTGGGCACCATCCAGATATCACATTCGTAGCAAGCGTGTACTGCTTTCCTCCTAAGCTCTGCATTCGCAGCCAGCTTCAAGGTGTTCCTTTTTTGGATAGACTCTCGTGGAGATGCTGCTGAAGTCAGCCTCTGCTTCTATGCTCTTTGAGAAGACTGTCAGATTTCCTTTCCTGTGCACCATCCAGATATCACATTCGTAGAATGCGGGTAGTAGTTTGCTCCTAAGCTGTGCATTCGCAGGCAGCTACAAGGTGTTCCTTTTGTGGATAGAATCTCGTGGAGATGCTGCTGAAGTCGGCCTCTGCCTCTATGCTCTTTGAGAATTCTGCCAGAATTCCTTTCCTGGGCACCATCCAGATATCAAATTCGTAGCATGCGGGTACTTCTTTCCTCCTAAGCTCTGCATTTTCAGCCAGCTTCTAGGTGTTCCTTTTGTGTATAGACTCTTCGGGAGATGCTGCTGAAGTTCGCCTCTGCTTCTATGCTCTTAGAGAAGGCTGTCAGAATTCCTTTCCTGTGCACCATCCAGGTATCCCATTCGTAGAATGTGGGTACTAGTTTGCTCCTAAGCTGTGCATACGCAGGCAGCTACAAGGTGTTCCTTTTGTGGATAGACTATCGTGGAGATGCTGCTGAAGTCACCCTCTGCTCCTATGCTCTTTGAGAAGGCTGTCAGAATTCCTTTCCTGTGCACCATCCAGATATCACATTCGTAGCATGCGGGTACTGCTTTCCTCCTATGCTCTGCTTTTGCAGCCAGCTTCAAGGTGTTCCTTTTTTGGATAGACTCTCGTGGAGATGCTGCTGAAATCGGCCGCTGCTTCTATTCTCTTTGAGAATTCTTCCAGAATTCCTTTCCTGGGCACCATCCAGATATCAAATTCGTAGCATGCGGGTACTGCTTTCCTCCTAAGCTTTGCATTCGCAGCCAGCTTCAAGGAGTTCCTTTTGTGGATAGACTCTCATGGAGGTGCTGCTGGAGACGGCCTGTGCTTCTATGCTCTTTCAGAATTCTGCCAGAATTCCATTCCTGGCCACCATCTAGATATAACTTTCGTAGCATGCGGGTACTGCTTTCCTCCTAGGCTCTGCATTGGCAGGCAGCTTAAAGGTGTTCCTTTTGTGGATAGACTCTCGTGGAGATGCTGCTGAAGTCAGCCTCTGCTTCTATGCACTTTGAGAAGGCTGTCAGAATTCCTTTCCTGTGCACCATCCAGAGATCACATTCGTAGCATGCAGGTACTGCTTTCCTCCTATACTGTGCATTCGCAGGCAGCTACAACGTGTTCCTTTTGTGGATAGACTCTCGTGGAGATGCTGCTGGAGACGGGCTCTGCTTCTATGCTCTTTCTGAATTCTGCCAGAATTCCTTTCCTGGGCACCATCCAGGTATCACATTCGTAGCATGCGGGTACTGCTTTCCTCCTATGCTCTGCTTTTGCAGCCAGCTTCAAGGTGTTCCTTTTTTGGATAGACTCTCGTGGAGATGCTGCTGAATTCGGCCTCTGCTTCTATACTCTTTGAGAATTCTTCCAGAATTCCTTTCCTGGGCACCATCCAGATATCAAATTCGTAGAATGCGGTTACTGCTTTCCTACTAAGCGCTGCATTCGCAGCCAGCTTCAAGATGTTCCTTTTGTGGATAGACTCTCGTGGAGATGCTGGTGGAGACGGGATCGGCTGCTATGATCTTTCTGAATTCTGCCAGAATTCCTTTCCTGGGCACCATCCAGATATCACATTCGTAGCATGCGGGTACTGCTTTCCTCCTAAGCTCTGCCTTCGAGGCCAGCTTCAAGGTATTCCTTTTTTGGATAGACTCTCGTGAAGATGCTACTGAAGTCAGCCTCTGCTTCAATGTTCTTTGAGAAGGCTGTCAGAATTCCTTTCCTGTGCACCATCCAGATATCACATTCGTAGCATGCAGGTCCTGCTTTCCTCCTAAACTGTGCATTCGCAGGCAGCTACAACGTGTTCCTTTGTGGATAGACTCTCTTGGAGCTGCTGCTGGAGACGGGCTCTGCTTCTATGGTCTTTCAGAATTCTGCCAGAATTCCTTTCCTGGGCAACATCCAGATATCACATTCGTAGCATGCGGGTACTGCTTTCCTCCTAAGCTCTGTATTCGCAGCCAGCTTCAAGGTGTTCCTTTTGTGGATAGACTCTCGTGGAGATGCTGCTGAAGTCATCCTCTGCTTCTATGCTCTTTGAGAAGGCTGTCAGAATTCCTTTCCTGTGCATCATCCAGATATCAAATTCGTAGCATGCGGGTACTGCTTTCCTGCTAAGCTCTGCATTCGCAGCCACCTTCAAGGAGTTCCTTTTGTGGATAGACTTTCGTGGAGGTGCTGCTGGAGACTGCCTGTGCTTCTATGCTCTTTCAGAATTCTGCCAGAATTCCATTCCTGGCCACCATCTAGATATCATATTCGTAGCATGCGGGTACTGCTTTCCTCCTAGGCTCTGCATTGGCAGGCAGCTTAAAGGTGTTCCTTTTGTGGATAGACTCTCGTGGAGATGCTGCTGAAGTCAGCCTCTGCTTCTATGCACTTTGAGAAGGCTGTCAGAATTCCTTTCCTGTGCACCATCCAGAGATCACATTCGTAGAATGCGGGTACCAGTTTGCTCCTAAGCTGTGCATTAGCAGGCAGCTACAAGGTGTTCCTTTTGTGGATAGACTCTCGTGGAGATGCTGGTGGAGACGGGCTCTGCTTCTATGCTCTTTCTGAATTCTGCCAGAATTCCTTTCCTGGGCACCATCCAGGTATCACATTCGTAGCATGCGGGTACTGCTTTCCTCCTATGCTCTGCTTTTGCAGCCAGCTTCAAGGTGTTCCTTTTTTGGATAGATTCTCGTGGAGATGCTGCTGAAATCGGCCTCTGCTTCTGTACTCTTTGAGAATTCTTCCAGAATTCCTTTCCTGGGCACCATCCAGATATCAAATTCGTAGCATGCGGGTACTGCTTTCCTCCTAAGCTCTGCATTCGCAGCCAGCTTCAAGATGTTCCTTTTGTGGATAAACTCTCGTGGAGATGCTGCTGAAATCAGACTCTGCTTCTATGCTCTTTGAGAAGGCTGTCAGATTTCCTTTCCTGTGCACCATCTAGATATCACATTCGTAGAATGCGGGTAGTAGTTTTCTCCTAAGCTGTGCATACGCAGGCAGCTACAAGGTGTTCCTTTTGTGGATAGACTCTCGTGGAGATGCTGCTGAAGTCACCCTATGCTTCTATGCCCTTTGAGAAGGCTGTCAGAATTCCTTTCCTGTGCACCATCCAGATATCACATTCGTAGCATGCGCGTACTGCTTTCCTCCAATGCTCTGCATTCGCATCCAGCTTCAAGGAGTTCCTTTTGTGGATAGACTCTCGTGGAGGTGCTGCTGGAGACCGCCTGTGCTTCTATGCTCTTTGAGAATTCTGCCAGAATTACTTTCCTGTGCACCATCCAGATATCAAATTCGTAGCATGCGGGTACTGCTTTCCTCCTAGGCTCTGCATTCGCAGGCAGCTTAAAGGTGTTCCTTTGTGGATAGACTCTCGTGGAGATGCTGCTGAAGTCAGCCTCTGCTTCTATGCACTTTGAGAAGGCTGTCAGAATTCCTTTCCTGTGCACCATCCAGAGATCACCTTCGTAGAATGCGGGTACCAGTTTGCTCCTAAGCTGTGCATTAGCAGGCAGCTACAAGGTGTTCCTTTTGTGGATAGACTCTCGCAGAGATGCTGGTGGAGACGGGCTCTGCTTCTATGCTCTTTCTGAATTCTGCCAGAATTCCTTTCCTGGGCACCATCCAGGTATCACATTCGTAGCATGCGGGTACTGCTTTCCTCCTAAGCTCTGTATACACAGCCAGCTTCAAGGTGTTCCTTTTTTGGATAGGCTCTCGTGGAGATGCTGCTGAAGTCGGCCTCTGCTTCCATGCTCTTTGAGAAGGCTGTCAGAATTCCTATCCTGTGCACCATCCAGATATCACATTCGTAGCATGCGGGTACTGCTTTCCTCCTATGCTCTGCATTCGCAGCCAGCTTCAACGTGTTCCTTTTGTGGATAGACTCTCGTGGAGATGCTGCTGAAGTCAGCCCTGCTTGTATGCACTTTGAGAAGGCTGTCAGAATTCCTTTCCCGTGCACCATCCAGAGATCACATTCGTAGAATGCGGGTAGCAGTTTGCTCCTAAGCTGTGCATTAGCAGGCAGCTACAAGGTGTTCCTTTTGTGGATAGACTATCGTGGAGATGCTGGTGGAGACGGGCTCTGCTTCTATGCTCTTTCTGAATTCTGCCAGAATTCCTTTCCTGGGCACCATCCAGATATCACATTCGTAGCAAGCGTGTACTGCTTTCCTCCTAAGCTCTGCATTCGCAGCCAGCTTCAAGGTGTTCCTTTTTTGGATAGACTCTCGTGGAGATGCTGCTGAAGTCAGCCTCTGCTTCTATGCTCTTTGAGAAGACTGTCAGATTTCCTTTCCTGTGCACCATCCAGATATCACATTCGTAGAATGCGGGTAGTAGTTTGCTCCTAAGCTGTGCATTCGCAGGCAGCTACAAGGTGTTCCTTTTGTGGATAGAATCTCGTGGAGATGCTGCTGAAGTCGGCCTCTGCCTCTATGCTCTTTGAGAATTCTGCCAGAATTCCTTTCCTGGGCACCATCCAGATATCAAATTCGTAGCATGCGGGTACTTCTTTCCTCCTAAGCTCTGCATTTTCAGCCAGCTTCTAGGTGTTCCTTTTGTGTATAGACTCTTCGGGAGATGCTGCTGAAGTTCGCCTCTGCTTCTATGCTCTTAGAGAAGGCTGTCAGAATTCCTTTCCTGTGCACCATCCAGGTATCCCATTCGTAGAATGTGGGTACTAGTTTGCTCCTAAGCTGTGCATACGCAGGCAGCTACAAGGTGTTCCTTTTGTGGATAGACTATCGTGGAGATGCTGCTGAAGTCACCCTCTGCTCCTATCCTCTTTGAGAAGGCTGTCAGAATTCCTTTCCTGTGCACCATCCAGATATCACATTCGTAGCATGCGGGTACTGCTTTCCTCCTATGCTCTGCTTTTGCAGCCAGCTTCAAGGTGTTCCTTTTTTGGATAGACTCTCGTGGAGATGCTGCTGAAATCGGCCGCTGCTTCTATTCTCTTTGAGAATTCTTCCAGAATTCCTTTCCTGGGCACCATCCAGATATCAAATTCGTAGCATGCGGGTACTGCTTTCCTCCTAAGCTTTGCATTCGCAGCCAGCTTCAAGGAGTTCCTTTTGTGGATAGACTCTCATGGAGGTGCTGCTGGAGACGGCCTGTGCTTCTATGCTCTTTCAGAATTCTGCCAGAATTCCATTCCTGGCCACCATCTAGATATAACTTTCGTAGCATGCGGGTACTGCTTTCCTCCTAGGCTCTGCATTGGCAGGCAGCTTAAAGGTGTTCCTTTTGTGGATAGACTCTCGTGGAGATGCTGCTGAAGTCAGCCTCTGCTTCTATGCACTTTGAGAAGGCTGTCAGAATTCCTTTCCTGTGCACCATCCAGAGATCACATTCGTAGCATGCAGGTACTGCTTTCCTCCTATACTGTGCATTCGCAGGCAGCTACAACGTGTTCCTTTTGTGGATAGACTCTCGTGGAGATGCTGCTGGAGACGGGCTCTGCTTCTATGCTCTTTCTGAATTCTGCCAGAATTCCTTTCCTGGGCACCATCCAGGTATCACATTCGTAGCATGCGGGTACTGCTTTCCTCCTATGCTCTGCTTTTGCAGCCAGCTTCAAGGTGTTCCTTTTTTGGATAGACTCTCGTGGAGATGCTGCTGAATTCGGCCTCTGCTTCTATACTCTTTGAGAATTCTTCCAGAATTCCTTTCCTGGGCACCATCCAGATATCAAATTCGTAGAATGCGGTTACTGCTTTCCTACTAAGCTCTGCATTCGCAGCCAGCTTCAAGATGTTCCTTTTGTGGATAGACTCTCGTGGAGATGCTGGTGGAGACGGGATCGGCTGCTATGATCTTTCTGAATTCTGCCAGAATTCCTTTCCTGGGCACCATCCAGATATCACATTCGTAGCATGCGGGTACTGCTTTCCTCCTAAGCTCTGCCTTCGAGGCCAGCTTCAAGGTATTCCTTTTTTGGATAGACTCTCGTGAAGATGCTACTGAAGTCAGCCTCTGCTTCAATGTTCTTTGAGAAGGCTGTCAGAATTCCTTTCCTGTGCACCATCCAGATATCACATTTGTAGCATGCAGGTCCTGCTTTCCTCCTAAACTGTGCATTCGCAGGCAGCTACAACGTGTTCCTTTGTGGATAGACTCTCGTGGAGCTGCTGCTGGAGACGGGCTCTGCTTCTATGGTCTTTCAGAATTCTGCCAGAATTCCTTTCCTGGGCAACATCCAGATATCACATTCGTAGCATGCGGGTACTGCTTTCCTCCTAAGCTCTGTATTCGCAGCCAGCTTCAAGGTGTTCCTTTTGTGGATAGACTCTCGTGGAGATGCTGCTGAAGTCATCCTCTGCTTCTATGCTCTTTGAGAAGGCTGTCAGAATTCCTTTCCTGTGCATCATCCAGATATCAAATTCGTAGCATGCGGGTACTGCTTTCCTGCTAAGCTCTGCATTCGCAGCCAGCTTCAAGGAGTTCCTTTTGTGGATAGACTCTCGTGGAGGTGCTGCTGGAGACGGCCTGTGCTTCTATGCTCTTTCAGAATTCTGCCAGAATTCCATTCCTGGCCACCATCTAGATATAATATTCGTAGCATGCGGTTACTGCTTTCCTCCTAGGCTCTGCATTGTCAGGCAGCTTAAAGGTGTTCCTTTTGTGGATAGACTCTCGTGGAGATGCTGCTGAAGTCAGCCTCTGCTTCTATGCACTTTGAGAAGGCTGTCAGAATTCCTTTCCTGTGCACCATCCAGAGATCACATTCGTAGAATGCGGGTACCAGTTTGCTCCTAAGCTGTGCATTAGCAGGCAGCTACAAGGTGTTCCTTTTGTGGATAGACTCTCGTGGAGATGCTGGTGGAGACGGGCTCTGCTTCTATGCTCTTTCTGAATTCTGCCAGAATTCCTTTCCTGGGCACCATCCAGGTATCACATTCGTAGCATGCGGGTACTGCTTTCCTCCTATGCTCTGCTTTTGCAGCCAGCTTCAAGGTGTTCCTTTTTTGGATAGATTCTCGTGGAGATGCTGCTGAAATCGGTCTCTGCTTCTGTACTCTTTGAGAATTCTTCCAGAATTCCTTTCCTGGGCACCATCCAGATATCAAATTCGTAGCATGCGGGTACTGCTTTCCTCCTAAGCTCTGCATTCGCAGCCAGCTTCAAGATGTTCCTTTTGTGGATAAACTCTCGTGGAGATGCTGCTGAAATCAGACTCTGCTTCTATGCTCTTTGAGAAGGCTGTCAGATTTCCTTTCCTGTGCACCATCTAGATATCACATTCGTAGAATGCGGGTAGTAGTTTTCTCCTAAGCTGTGCATACGCAGGCAGCTACAAGGTGTTCCTTTTGTGGATAGACTCTCGTGGAGATGCTGCTGAAGTCACCCTATGCTTCTATGCCCTTTGAGAAGGCTGTCAGAATTCCTTTCGTGTGCACCATCCAGATATCACATTCGTAGCATGCGGGTACTGCTTTCCTCCTATGCTCTGCATTCGCATCCAGCTTCAAGGAGTTCCTTTTGTGGATAGACTCTCGTGGAGGTGCTGCTGGAGACCGCCTGTGCTTCTATGCTCTTTGAGAATTCTGCCAGAATTACTTTCCTGTGCACCATCCAGATATCAAATTCGTAGCATGCGGGTACTGCTTTCCTCCTAGGCTCTGCATTCGCAGGCAGCTTAAAGGTGTTCCTTTGTGGATAGACTCTCGTGGAGATGCTGCTGAAGTCAGCCTCTGCTTCTATGCACTTTGAGAAGGCTGTCAGAATTCCTTTCCTGTGCACCATCCAGAGATCACCTTCGTAGAATGCGGGTACCAGTTTGCTCCTAAGCTGTGCATTAGCAGGCAGCTACAAGGTGTTCCTTTTGTGGATAGACTCTCGTAGAGATGCTGGTGGAGACGGGCTCTGCTTCTATGCTCTTTCTGAATTCTGCCAGAATTCCTTTCCTGGGCACCATCCAGATATCACATTCGTAGCATGCGGGTTCTGCTTACCTCCTAAGCTCTGTATACACAGCCAGCTTCAAGGTGTTCCTTTTTTGGATAGGCTCTCGTGGAGATGCTGCTGAAGTCGGCCTCTGCTTCCATGCTCTTTGAGAAGGCTGTCAGAATTCCTATCCTGTGCACCATCCAGATATCACATTCGTAGCATGCGGGTACTGCTTTCCTCCTATGCTCTGCATTCGCAGCCAGCTTCAAGGTGTTCCTTTTGTGGATAGACTCTCGTGGAGATGCTGCTGAAGTCAGCCCTGCTTGTATGCACTTTGAGAAGGCTGTCAGAATTCCTTTCCCGTGCACCATCCAGAGATCACATTCGTAGAATGCGGGTAGCAGTTTGCTCCTAAGCTGTGCATTAGCAGGCAGCTACAAGGTGTTCCTTTTGTGGATAGACTCTCCTGGAGATGCTGGTGGAGACGGGCTCTGCTTCTATGCTCTTTCTGAATTCTGCCAGAATTCCTTTCCTGGGCACCATCCAGATATCACATTCGTAGCATGCGTGTACTGCTTTCCTCCTAAGCTCTGCATTCGCAGCCAGCTTCAAGGTGTTCCTTTTTTGGATAGACTCTCGTGGAGATGCTGCTGAAGTCAGCCTCTGCTTCTATGCTCTTTGAGAAGACTGTCAGATTTCCTTTCCTGTGCACCATCCAGATATCACATTCGTAGAATGCGGGTAGTAGTTTGCTCCTAAGCTGTGCATTCGCAGGCAGCTACAAGGTGTTCCTTTTGTGGATAGAATCTCGTGGAGATGCTGCTGAAGTCGGCCTCTGCCTCTATGCTCTTTGAGAATTCTGCCAGAATTCCTTTCCTGGGCACCATCCAGATATCAAATTCGTAGCATGCGGGTACTTCTTTCCTCCTAAGCTCTGCATTTTCAGCCAGCTTCTAGGTGTTCCTTTTGTGTATAGACTCTTCGGGAGATGCTGCTGAAGTTCGCCTCTGCTTCTATGCTCTTAGAGAAGGCTGTCAGAATTCCTTTCCTGTGCACCATCCAGGTATCCCATTCGTAAAATGTGGGTACTAGTTTGCTCCTAAGCTGTGCATACGCAGGCAGCTACAAGGTGTTCCTTTTGTGGATAGACTATCGTGGAGATGCTGCTGAAGTCACCCTCTGCTCCTATGCTCTTTGAGAAGGCTGTCAGAATTCCTTTCCTGTGCACCATCCAGATATCACATTCGTAGCATGCGGGTACTGCTTTCCTCCTATGCTCTGCTTTTGCAGCCAGCTTCAAGGTGTTCCTTTTTTGGATAGACTCTCGTGGAGATGCTGCTGAAATCGGCCGCTGCTTCTATTCTCTTTGAGAATTCTTCCAGAATTCCTTTCCTGGGCACCATCCAGATATCAAATTCGTAGCATGCGGGTACTGCTTTCCTCCTAAGCTTTGCATTCGCAGCCAGCTTCAAGGAGTTCCTTTTGTGGATAGACTCTCATGGAGGTGCTGCTGGAGACGGCCTGTGCTTCTATGCTCTTTCAGAATTCTGCCAGAATTCCATTCCTGGCCACCATCTAGATATAACTTTCGTAGCATGCGGGTACTGCTTTCCTCCTAGGCTCTGCATTGGCAGGCAGCTTAAAGGTGTTCCTTTTGTGGATAGACTCTCGTGGAGATGCTGCTGAAGTCAGCCTCTGCTTCTATGCACTTTGAGAAGGCTGTCAGAATTCCTTTCCTGTGCACCATCCAGAGATCACATTCGTAGCATGCAGGTACTGCTTTCCTCCTATACTGTGCATTCGCAGGCAGCTACAACGTGTTCCTTTTGTGGATAGACTCTCGTGGAGATGCTGCTGGAGACGGGCTCTGCTTCTATGCTCTTTCTGAATTCTGCCAGAATTCCTTTCCTGGGCACCATCCAGGTATC